>NC_059170.1:7226280-8688082 GCF_019923935.1 Bubalus bubalis | reverse complement strand
GATATAAGACTGGTCTACCTATCTCACAAGAGGACAGGAGGGAGAAAATGAGTTGGTGTTTGTAAACCTGCTTTGTGAACTATAAGCACTGTCTGTTGTACTTTATCATCACCACCAAGAGTAACAGTGAGTGTAGGAAGAGATGGTTAATTTCTCCTGTGGAGAGTCAAAAACAAAGAAACAATATAAATGGAACACAAAAGAATGTTAAATATAGTTCCTCCAAAGGTTTTCCATTCTTTTTTTAAATAAATTTATTTTAATTGGAGGTTAATTACTTTACAATATTGTAGTGGTTTTTGCCATACATTGGCATCAATTAGCCATGGGTGTACATATGTGTGTACATGGGTGTACATATGTCCCCATCCTGAACCCCCCCTCCCACCGCCCTGCCCATCCCATCCCATCCCTCAGGGTCATCCCAGTGCACCAGCCTTGAGCACCCTGTCTTATGCATTGAACCTGGACTGGCGATCTATTTCACATATGATAATATACATGTTTCAATGCTAGTCTCTCAAATCATCCCACCCTAAGGTTTTCCATTCTTAAAAGCACAACTGAATTCCAATAATTTGCTCAACAGCAATAAGCTGTACAAAGGCACTGCCATCTGCAGGCGATGGAGAACGAATGCTTGAAATGGATACTTAAAATGAAGTTTCAAACCATCAGGTGCTCTTTCTCATCAGACTTCTAAAGCCTTTCCAAAAAATGTTTATTCTTAGCTTTTGAACACTGGTAGATGAGGTTCCATTTACTTAAGTTCTGAAATTGACTGGAATAAAATAAAATTCTCATTTCTTCTCCACACAGGACTGCTGCTTTGAAATGTGAAAATATTACCTTAGCCTTTCAAAAATTCTACATTGTCCCTGCACAAAGTACTCCCAGGGAATAAGGATTTTTTACACAGCCTTTTGAGGAAAAAGCCCTTGAAAGGCCTATGCTGACTTTTCTGAGTTCTCTCTCAGTGAGTTAAAGTAAATCTGCTCTCTCATACACAAAAACAGAGCTTATGAACAGACTACAAATAGAACACAATGTTAACTAAGGAGTAAGTTAATTTGTCAATGCCTCCTTCAACCCGTGGTGTTCAGAGGCCTGGGCCATTCAACAACCTGCATCTAGAAAAATTCTTCCTCTGGGCCTTCTCCAGCACAGTCTACAAGAAAAATCACTGTTTCTATGTTTTACGTTAAGACTGTCGGAGGTTTCAAAACCTTATCTGGAGGGTGATAGACAAGTTAAAGCAAAGGCAAAGAAACCAGAATGGAGGAAGAAACTGATGTCGACATACCGCAGTGATTTCCAATATTCACAAAGCAAAGTTTGGGCTTTACTGTTTTGGAAAAGTCAACACCAGTTAGTTTTCATACCCAGACTGACTCATACGCAAAACGTGAAATCTAGAGTTGTCACAAAGCAGATCCACCGGCGTTTGCAAAACATTTTTGTTCAACTATCTGGCAGGTACCACACCACAATGCCACAAGAAAACCGAGGAGACACACCGGGTGCTCTTGAGCGCAAAGTTTCTCTCAGACTATCCCGCGTAAGTTAACGATGAGAACGGTTTACAACGAGAAAGCTTTTAACGTTAATTATTACCCCCGAAGACCCTAGGGCGTTTCATGGAGTCCGCTAACTCTCAGGGGTAAATTCTGTGCACAGCGCTAAAAGGAAGAAGGACCACAATTAACCCCACATTCCTAGGGCAGCGTTTCCCAAAGCGTGGAACGCAGAATAATTTCAGGAGGAATCAGGACGCACTGTTTATTTTAATACGTAAGTATTTATTTCTTTATGAGCATTAAAGAATTGGCTTTCCATTAAACGGTCGGTGATTTACGCTTCCACCTTAAACAAATGTATTTTTAAAAAGGGGAAAAAAGTCAGTTTAAAGAAGAAAAAGTAACATTTGGTAAATAAATAGCTGTTTAGATGGGTACATGGATGTAAAAGTGCAACGCGAAAGGCTGAAACTGGGGAAACGCCGTCCTAAAAAAAAAAGCCCTCCCGGCGAGCCGTCGGGGTGCAGAAGGTGCCCAGGTTCCATAGACGGAGAACCAGCCGGTTGGGACGCTGGCTCGGTCGCTAGTTGCCAGGGTAACCGCGGGCTCGGTCGCTTTCCCCGTTTCCTAGGCCCAGATCCGCGCTATTAAAACGGGTGTGTGTAAGGGGAATGTCACATAACAACGAGACGCCTCGAGAATGCTGTCAAGAGGCCGCGAGGCGGCGGCGACGCGGGACAGCGCGTTCGGTTCGCCACCCAGCGCCGCGTGCCGCGCAGAGAGCCCGGTGAGGCCGGCCGCCTCGGCCCGGGTTCGAATCCCGACTGCGCCACCGATTAGCTGAGGACCCGAAAGCAAGCGACTTCACGTTTCGAGAAGGAGACATGGAATGTGAGGCCCGAGCCTACAGAGGAGCCCCACAAGGGCTATTATCGGCGGGTCGTGCTCAAACCGCAGGCGGCGGTGCGGCGCCGTCGGCCCCGAGCCCACCTCCTGCCGCCCCGGCTGACCGGGCCTGCGCTCGACGGTAGTCAAGAGAAGGCCGCGCCCCGCACCGGGCATGCGCAGCCCCGCGCGCTCCCGCAGGGGGGCCGCGGTGGCGGCCGCGCGTCGAGCGGGCCCTCCTGCCTCAGCCTTCCCATCCGGCCCTGGGCCCCCTCAACCGTCAGCCCCACGCCTCGGCGGACGGCCACCGCTTCCCGGCACTCACCGCTACCAGCGCAGCGGGCTGCTGGCCGCTTCTCCGCCTCAGGCCCGCCGCTGCCGCCTCCGCCTCAGCCCACCTGCCCGCCGTAGGACAAAGGCGCCACCAACCGACCGGCGCGGGCACGAGGCAATGGCGGCCGGGGCGGGGAGTAGGGCCAGAGGGCGCGCACGCAGCGGCAGGCGCGGCAATGTCGCAAGAGCGCGCGTGTTTGCGGCAGGACTGAGTTGGAGCGTCGATCTCCTTAGCGATGAGGGCGGGGAAGTGGCTCGCACGGCGGTTGAGAAGTCAAGGGGTTGCCTAGCAACGGCGTCCCTGGGTGAGGATGGGTCCCAGGCCTCGTCGCCACCATCCTAAAGGGCTTCGCCTTTCTTCAGATTTTCAGAGTGCCTTCTTTCCGCTGTAACTGTGGAAAGAGATCATTTAAATCCTGGAATACTTTGATTTCGCCCTGTATAAGACTCAACACCTATAGATGTGTGTATTGGAGACTAATACATATATTCATGTAACCCCCGGATCACAAGGAACAAAGCAGAGAGGTAGAGAAAGTGTTTTGTTTACGTTTAAAGAGGCTGCGTGGAGGAGGAAACGGCAACCCACTCCAGTATTCTTGCCTAGAGAATCCTGTGGATAGAGGAGCCTGGTGGGCTACCGTTGGGGTCGCACAGAGTAGGACAGGACTGAAGCGACTTAGGAGCACCAGCAAAGCAGCTGTGTATCTTGTTTAGTCTTACTGACAAGAGGCAAAAGGATTCTGGTGATATAGTCACAGATTCATCTTGAGTTCTTTCTTTCTTTCTTTCTGGAATATTCACTCAATGTCAAAAATAAATTTCCCAGAAAGTAATTGTTGATCATGAAGCATGTAAAATATTGTATTGCTCATTTAATCTGCAGAATATATTTGTCACAGTAAATGGAATTTGCTCACACAATTGTAAATGCACTCTGTTAATCACAGTGATGGCTATGTGAATCAGGTAGGCTTTTTGTGAGTTAGGAAGTGCTGCAAACCCCATGGGTCAAGTTTTTGTCCTTGTGAATGTGTGTGTTAGTTGCTCAGTCGTTTCCAACTATTTGCGACTGCGTGGACTGTAGCCTGCCAGGCTCCTCTGTCCATGGAATTCTCCAGGCAAGAATACTGGAGTTAGGTAGCCATTCTCTTCTCCAGGGGATCTTCCAAATCCAGGGATCGAACCCAGATCTCCCGCATTGCAGGCAGATTCTTTACCATCTGAACCACCAGGGAAGTTCTTGTGAATAGTGCATGCAAAATAAAAATGGTGGCAGTGGGATTTGAATACTATGAGAAATCAGATTTCTTTGACACCAGTTCATAAGGTCCCTCCACTAATTTATTCACTGAATGTTTATTATACACCTACAGGGTGGCCTTATGATTTATTATACACCTACTCGCTATCATGAGCAAATGCAGACCCATCCCTGCTGTCTTGGAGATTCAGTGCAGTGGAGAGATAGAATTAGGCAAACAATCACACTTGTGCACAAACAAAAATAACTGAAGGAAAGGAATAGGGATGCACTCTATTGTCTAGTTATTCTCCTTATGAATACTACAGAGTGTATCTGATGCCTATCAGCAGGTATGCTTGGCTTTCAGATCCTTCCCATAATTCATCATGGCACCTGGGAAAATGGAAGCTGTATGGTTTTTTCCTGCCTTGGCTGAGAGGTTCTGAAGGCAGATAGGGACTTCTACTCCCAGGAATTTCCTCTTTACTTTATCCCAGGCTGTTCACCCACTCTTGGTGAGGAGTCTCAGGGTTTTGTGGATTCACCTGCTTTCCTGATATCCTTTTCTGTGTCAGGTGAAAAATGACATTTGACTCAGTTCAGAATCTTCTGTTTCTTTCCTTCATTCCTGCTTTTTGGTGCTTATGACATAAAGTGGTACTCTTTTCATTGTTTGGTTGAATACTCTTAATTTAGGCTGATATCCTTTAACTTTTTATTATTACTTTTTAGTTAGATATACAGGGACAGAGATACTGTGACTCAACTTCGTCTTGTTACTTTACCCACCCAGAAGTTTTACATTATCTCTTACTCTTCACAATAACTCTATGTGACACTATATGCTTTAAAATTTTTATTTTTGTTTCTGGCTCTCTGTTCTGATGCTATATAATTTAAACTTTAAAAATTCCTTAATATCTCAAACATACATTAAACTACATAAAATAATACAATGCATACCTTTCACTCACTACTAAGATTCTCCTTCCATTTCCTTCCTCTCTCCTATAAATACCTACTCTCCATACATTTTCAGGTATATTTTGTACTAAGTTGCTTCAGTTGTGTCTGACTGTGACCCCATGGACTGTAGCCTGCCAGGCTCCTCTGTCATGGGATTCTCCAGGCAAGAATACTGGAGTGGGTTGCCATGCCCTTCTCCAGGGCATCTTTCCGACCCAGGAATCGAACCTGAGACTCCTGCATTGGCATTCTTTACCACTGAGCCAATGGTAGTCAGGGAAGCCCATACATGTCAGAGTTTTCTAGAATACACACCTTAGGAGTGGAATTGATGACTTTGTAGTATACCACACCTTGAACTTTAGGAGGTTTATAGCCAGATTGCTCTCCAAAGAAGTACTAGTATATACTCGTGCAAGCAATGTGTAATACCACTTTTAGATATACTTGCCAACTTTTGATATTTTCTGACTTTATTTATTTATTTTCACTTATATGTGTAAAATGATATGTTTTTTCAGTTTTAATTTTCCTGAATTTAGTGATATTGAGCATCTTTTCTTACAGGCTCTCCAGGTTTCTGTCTGTTGATATTTCTGGACCATTTTTCCACTGGGTTTGTTTATGTTTTTCTTATTGATCCATAGGAGTTATTTACATATGCTTGATACTGATCTTGTGTTAGTTAGGTCTTCTTTCTGTGGTTTGTTGATTTACTTTGTTGATGGTATCTCATCATTGAGAAGTTTTAATTTTTAATGTAGTCATATGTTTCGATCTTTCCCTTCACGGTTTGTAGTGTTTGGTGTCTTGTTGAAGGATTTCTTCCCTCTCATGAGGTCATGTAGATATTCTCCTTGGTAAATACTATTAGTACGTCAATTTTACAGGTAAATCATTTGGGGTACGGAGAGCTTATATGACTTGCCTAAGGTCATAGAGCATTGGAGGTGAGTGACTTGGGTTTTTGACTCCCAGGTTGCACTGTACTCCACAGCTGATAAATCTCTTGCCACCCTGTTCTGCTAATTATCTCATGAGAGCACTTCTCAGCCTTTTCTTGTAGACGAAGAGGATGTGCAGAGCTCAGACAAGCTGCAGATTAAGTGCGGTCCTCATTTACTGCGTCATGAAACCCTCTGGCTCTAGACTTCACAATACTTAGAAATATTTTGAAAATCTTCAAATAACTTTGGCTATACATTAGAGTTGCAAAAGTAGTACAAAGAATTCCTGAATGTTATTCACCCAGATTCCCCAAATGTTGAGCATTTTACCTTGTTCAATTTGTAACTGTTTCTCTGTATTATTGAATCTACCATGCTAGATTAAATTATTAGTATCTCTATGTTATCTTTGCATTATCAAACCTATTTGAATTTCACTAGCTGTCCCACTAATGCCAGTTAGAGCAAAAGAAACAAAAAAGATTTTTTTTTTCTGGTCTAGAAACCAGTCTAGGGTTTTATGTTGCCTTTTAGTTTTCAAATCGCTTCCATCTCCTTTAATCTGCAACATTTCTTCAGTCTTCCTTTGTCTTTCCTGACCTTGACATTTTTTAAGAGTTCAGGCCATTTATTTTAAGGACCATCCCTCATCCAGGCTTTCTGATGTTTCTTCATTATTAGACTCAGGTCAAACATTTTTGGCAGGAATACACAGAAGTGACGCTGTGTCCTTCTCAGCCAGTAATTTTCTTTTGACTAGAACCCTCTACAATATTATGTGAATAAATGCATTTTTCCAGGCAAAAGAATTAATATCTCTTATTTCCAGATCTCAAAGGATCCACATGACGTAATAAAGGCCCAGAAGTTCTTCATTCCTCTGTACTGGTCTTGGTGGGAATCCTTGCTCAATAAGATGCTCTGAGGGAGGCAGGGAGGGAGACATTGAGAGTTGGGCCATGCCCTCTCCCAGGCCATTTCCTACACCTTCATCCCCCCCGCCCCCTGCCCCACTCCCTTCTCTGCCACCTCTTTAACTGCTACTCATCCTAAGGGCTTTAATTTAAATCTCACTCCCATTCCCCATTTAGAATAGAGACTTTATTTTGGGGGGCTCCAAAATCACTGCAGATGGTGACTGCAACCATGAAATTAAAAGACGCTTGCTCCTTGGAAGTAAAGCTATGACCAACTGAGACAGCATATTAAAAAGCAGAGACATTACTTTGCCAACAAGGGTCCATTTAGTCAAGCTATGGTTTTTCCAGTAGTCATGTATGGTTGTGAGAGCTGGACTATAAAGAAAGCTGAGCACTGAAGAATTGATGCTTTTGAACTGTGGTGTTGGAGAAGACTCTTGAGAGTCCCTTGGACTGCATGGAGATCCAACCAGTCAACCCTAAAGGAAATAAGTCCTGAATATTCATTGGAAGAACTGCTGCTGAAGCTGAAACTCTAATATTTTTGCCACCTGATGTGAAGAACTGACTCATTGGAAAAGACCCTGATGCTGGGAAAGACTAAAGGCGGGAGGAGAAGGGAATGATGGAGGATGAGATGGTTGGATGGCATCACCAACTCAATGGACATGAGTTTGAGTAAGGTCCAGGAGTTGGTGATGGACAGGGAAGCCTGGCGTGCTGCAGTCCATGGGGTCACAAAGAGCCAGACACGACTGAGCTCCTGAACTGAACTGATAGAACAGACTATGGATTCAGACTGCTGCTGCTAAGTCACTTCAGTCGTGTCCGACTCAGTGCTACCCCATAGACGGCAGCCCACCAGGCTCTGCCATCCCTGGAATTCTCCAGGCAAGAATACTGGAGTGGGTTGCCATTTCCTTCTCCAATGCATGAAAGTAAAAAGCGAAAGTGAAGTCACTCAGTCCTTAGCGACCCCATGGACTGCAGCCTACCAGGCTCCTCCGTCCATGGGATTTGCCAGGCAAGAGTACTGGAGTGGATTGCCATTGATTACTTGGCTCCAAATCCTGGCTCTGCCATTGACTAGCTGTGTGACCATGGGCATGATACCTAACCTCTCTGTGCCTCAGTTTCCTCCTTTGTAAAACAGAGATAGTAAAAAGACCTGTCTCAAAAGATTATTGTGAATGTTGCTGAGTTAGCATGTCTAAAACACCTAGAACAGTGCCTGCCAATAAGCATTAATAAGCTGGTAGTAGCTTGCCAGCCTAAGGCACACTCTTAAAAAAAATTTTTTTTTAATTTACTTATTTGACTACAGTGGGTCTTAGTTGTGGCACACAGGATCTTTTAGTTGTGGCTTGTGGAATCTGGCTCCCTGACCAGGGATGGAACCTGGGCTCCCTGCTTTGGGAGCGTGGAGTCTTAGCCACTGCACCACCAGGGAGGTCCCTGCACTCTTACGGAACTGTGCTTTTCTGTCTTAAAACTACCTTTCCAATCAGAAGCTGTGCAGTGGAATATGAGGCAAATTTGGGAGTTACCACCTAATCTCACAGCTGAGGATAAAGAGGTACTAAATATAAAGCAGGGGCACTTGACCTGAGGTTTTTCACAAAATGGGAAAAACGTACTTCCTTATTTTCATTTACCTCTTACTGAAATTAAACTTTTCTTTCAATTAGGAATGTAGTCAACAAACAATAATGTTAGCAGAGCTTGCTATGTTGTCTCCAACAGAGAGCACAGATATTTCAAGTCACATTACAGTTGTGAGGGAGGTCTTGAATTATTGTTTATGCTCATCATTATTTTGAAATTAATGTAAATTTTAGGCTTGCCACAAGATCTTATTATTTAAACCATTAATTAAGAAGCATATTCAGTGCTATATCACACCTTTGTATTTCTAATATTTTGATGACTGTATTTCAATATAATTAGTTTTCTTTGTAACCTTATCTATCATATTTTATGCATTTAAAAACATTTCCTGAGAAGGGTCCATAGTCTTCTCCAGATGGTCAGATAAGTCCATAACGTTATACACACAAAAAAACCATAAGAATCCTGTTCTAAAAACAGTATTCAATCACTCTATGACATAACTAGTAGTAATATTTGGTATATCTCCTAAAGCAAAGGGAATAAAAGCAAAAATAAATGAGGCCTAATTAAACTAGAAAGCTTTTGCACAGCAAAGGAAATCATCAACAAGATGAAAAGACAACCTACTGAATGTGAGAAAATATTTGCAAATGATATGACCAATAAGGGGTTAATATCCAATATATATAAACAGCTCATACAACTCAGCATTAAAAGACCAAACAACCTGATTAAAAAATGGGTGGAAGACTTGAATAGACATTTTTCCAGAGAGGAAATGCCGATAGCCAACAGACACATGAGAAGATGCTTAACATCGCTAATCACCAGGCAAATGCAAATCAGAACCGGAAGCTATCACCTTACACCTGTCGAATGCCTGTCATCAGAACACAAGCAACAAATGTTGGCAAGGCTATGGAGAAAAGAGAACTCTCATATGCTGTTGATGGGAATGTAAATTGGTGCATCCACTGTAGAAAAGAGTAGGCAGGTTTCCCAAAAAACTAAAAATTGGAAATTCCATGGCAGTCCAGTGGTTAGGATTCCATCCTCTCTGCTGAGGGCCTGGGTTTAACCCCTGGTTGGGGAACACAAACCAAGTGGTACAGCATTAAAAAAAAAAAAACCCAAAACCCTAAAAATAGAACTACTGTATGTTTCAACATTTCTACTCCTGGATATATATCTCCCCCCAAAAAGCCCACCACTAATTTAAAAAGATACACACACCTCGGTATTCATAGCAGCATTATTTACAACAGCCAAGATATGGAAGCAACCTAATTGCTCATCAGATGAATGGATAAAGAAGATGCGGCTTATATATACAATGGAATAGTACTCAACCATTAAAAAGAAGGAAATTTTGCCATTTGCAACAACATGGTGAAATAAGTCAGAGAAAGACAAATGTTATGGTATCACTTATATGTGAACTCTAAAAGATACAACAAACAAGTGAATATAACAGAAAAGAAGCAGATTCACAGATATAGAGAACAAACAAGTAGTTACTAATGGGGAGGGGCAAGATAAGGTTAAGGGGTTAATAAACTATTACGCATAAAATAAACTACAAGGACATACTGTACTTCACAGGGAATACAGCCAATATTTTATAAGTATAAATGAAGTATAACCTTTAAAATTGTGACTCACTATGTTGTACACCTGTCACATATACATCAACTTTATTTCAGTTAAAAAAAATGTGGTCGCTGACTTGAGCTTCCCTTGTGGCTCAGGGTGAAGAATGTGCCTGCAATGCAAGAGACCTGGGTTCAATTCCTGGGTTGGGAACAATGAGATGAGAAGCTCCCCTCTGGGTATACTAAGAGGTGAGTCAGTCATGTCTGAGGACTTTATACATATGGTTATTTAATCCTTGCAACACTGGTATTACTATTCTCATTTTATAGATGAGAAAATTGAGGCTCAAAGAGGTAGGTTAATTACCCAAGGTCATAGGACAGTATACTAGAAAGGAAATCTGTGCTTTTAGTGACTTCAATATCCCGCTTCCTATGTAAATCCTCTTAGTCTTTCTGCTGCTGCTGCTGCTAAGTTGCTTCAGTCGTGTCCGACTCTATGCGACCCCATAGACAGCAGCCCACCAGCCTCCACCATCCCTGGGATTCTCCAGGTAAGAACACTGGAGTGGGTTGCCATTTCCTTCTCCAATGCATGAAAGTAAAAAGCGAAAGTAAAGTCGCTCAGTAGTGTCCGACCCTCAGCGACCCCATGGACTGCAGCCTTCCAGGCTCCTCTGTCCATGGGATTTTCCAGGCAAGAGTACTGGAGTGGGGTGCCATTGCCTTCTCCATTAGTCTTTCTAGTACCCTGTTAAGTATTAATAAGTATCCTATTCCTTCATTTTACAGATGAGGAAACTGAGACTCAAAGCAGACAAGTTATTTTTTCTCACAGCTAAACAACAGAGTCAGGATTCAAACCCATATCTGTCAGGCGCCCAAGCCCGTGTGTGTCCCACTGTGTCCAGCAGAATTACTGACAAGTACCATGGAAGTGTAGCCTTGAAGAGCTGATGGTTTATCAGATATATGACTCAGGCAGACCTTTTCAGGCCATGCATCGGGATTAGATGGTTTGGAAAGAAATCACTTTTCTGCTTTTGCTATGGGGTCACAGAGTTCTGTGGGGAACCTCTTCGTGAGTGTGACATACACACTGGCATCTGAAAGACTCCATTAGCTGCTATTGTCTAGACAGTAAAAGTAGGAAGCAGGAGATAAAAGAATACACAAGTAGGAAGTTCTGTATTGGGCTCATGCTGAAACAGAAAGAACATTATTTTGAAACCATTAATGATGAACTTGGTAAAGATCAAAGTAGTCTTGTGACCTGTAAATCTAATAAAATGAAAATGAGGTAATGGTATGTTTTATAACTATTGAGTTTCTGAGAAGCTGGAAATTATCTCAGCATGAATACTGTAAGCGAACAGGGAACAATGGAAGCCATCTAGAAAGAGATCTTTATTCAGCTTTATTTATAGCAGGTATTCGTCTTGTCTTTCAACACAGGGATCACAAAGGAGTCTGTTTCACCTTGCAGGGTGTATGAAAATACAACGGCTGTCACAGTCCCCAACGCTTCCTTCCTTCCGAAGAACACAGCATAAAGGAGAGAAAGGCAGAGAGTGCTGTGAATAGGGGGCTGGATCGCTGGGGCTAGGAAAGGTGACAGGAGGGAAGAGGAAATAAGGAAAGAAGAAAAAAATGAAGTGATTCTTCCCACCATCACCCAACCCCTATCCTCTAGACCCAAGCTGTGTAATTTAACCGTCGTCACTAGCAATACATGGGCTTTCCAGGTGGCACTAGTGGTAAAGAACCCTTCTGCCAATGCAGGAGATACAGGAGACCTGGGTTTGATGCTTGGATCCGGAAGATCCCCTGGAGAAGAAAATGGCAACCCACTCCAGTATTCCTGCCTGGAGAATCCCATGGACAGAAGAGCTTGGCAGGCTACAGTCCAGAGAGTTGCAAAGAGCTGGACATGACTGAAGTGACTTGGCAAGCACTTTATGTTTATTAGAAGTAAATAAAAAATCTGCTTCCTTGGTTGCACTTACCATCTCCCAAGGGTTTAACAGGCACATGTACTTTGTGGCTACATTATTGGATGGTGTAGATACAGAATGTTTCTCTGGAAAGTGCTATTGGACAGCACAGATAAACATCCAGTTCCATCTAGGAAAATTCAAAGTCTAGGACAAGTGGAACCCTGTGACTGTATCGTCCTCAGCCCATGGGAAGACAAGAGTAGAATCTTCTGAAGTGGGATATGAGAGTGCCAGGCTTCTGTGTAACCTAGCACATGTACTCTCTAGGACTCAGTTTTCTAATTTAATGATTAATATAAATATTTTAGTGGATACTATAGGAAAATCACATAATTAATTCTTAAGATAATCATGTGAGCTGTTAGGCCAGTTTTTTTTTTTAATTGGGATACAGTTGCTTTATAATATCGTGTTAGTTTCTGCTGTACAATGGAGTGAATCAGCTATATGTGTATACATATATATATAGCCCCTTCTTCTTATGTTGGGCCTATGTTAACAGAGGAGAAACCAGAAGTTAAGAAAGTGCTCAGGGCCACATGGTCAGGAGCAGAACCTGGCTTCGGACTCAGGCCTCTGACTTCAGAGTCCACATTCCTGCCCACCTAGCTACCCCACTTCCTGCTGCTCGGTTCCTCCTACACAAATGAAAGTGCCCCAGTCGGATTCTCCCCACAACAGAAACTGGGACTAGGACTTAAGTGCAGCTAGTTTATTTCGGAGGCGGCCCCAGGAAGTGCAGATAGGGGTGTGGGAGAAGTGAAACAGGGAGGGGAAGGAAGCCATTACAGGGTTGGTTAAGGACAAGGCCTACCCTGTGGGCAATGGAGCGTAATCTTGATGGGGAGAGAGTGTGGAACACATGCTTCTGAGTTATCCTACTTAAAGGATGAGCACTGCAAGGAGATCAAACCAGTAAAGCCTGAAGGAAATCAACCCTGAATATTCATTGGAAGGACTACTGAAGCTGAAGCTCTAATACTTTGGCCAACTGATCTGAAGAGCCAACTCATTGGAAAAGACCCCGATGCTGGGAAAGATTGAGGGCAGGAGGAGAAGGGGGCAACAGAGAATGAGATGGTTGGATGGCATCATTGACTCAATGAACATGAGTTTGAGCAAACTCTGAGAGATAGTGAAGGACAGGGAAGCTTGGTGTGGTGCTGTCAAGTCCATGGGGTTGCAAAGAGTTGGACACAACTGAATGACTGAAAACGATAAGGGGGTTAGGATATTCATCCATGAAATCCTTGTCATTGTAGATGGCTGTTCCTAAGGACACTGACTCTGGCACTTCTGTCCAGACATCCTCAATGCCTCAACAAGCTCTTGTAACCATCCAAGGTCCCCCAGGCAGAGGCCACATGTGCTTCAAGTAGGGAACAGGAACATGTACATGGAGGGCATGTGAGTGAGGTGCCAACAAGATGCTACGTAGGAGATTGGACTGAATGCTCTCTCTACTCTAAGAAACTAATGGATAGCTGAGCTTGGCATTAGGTATTTTTACATCATAAAATCTGAAACCATAATGATTAACAGTCTGCCAGAAAATTTTCACAGGGAAAGCCTGGAGGTACAGTTAGACATCTGAGCTGATTTTCAACATGGATGACAGAGTAAAGAGTTAATACCGTTGGTAGTGGAGGAACTCGTTTTAGATAAGGTAATCAGGGAAGGCCTCGCTGAGGAGATGCCATTTACCGGGAAAGCCCAATAGTGAGATAGCAGAGGAAGAGTGAAGGACAAGCGTTTGAGGTAGAGTGAGCAACACAAAGACTCTTGAGTGGGGAGTCGAGAGGCCTTACTGGCTGCAGTGTAGCAAGCAAGCAGGCCAGAAGAGGGAGAGGTCAGCGAAAGCCAGATAACGCAGGATCTCAAGGTCCCGGTAAGGAATTCAGATCCCTTCCTCCAACCTAAGTAAGTAAGTAAGTGTTAGTCGCTCAGTTGTGCCTGACTCCTTGCGACCCCATGGACTGCAACCCACCAGGCTCCTCTCTCCATGAGATTTTCCAGGCAAGGATACCGGAGTGGGTTGCCATTTCCTTCTCCAGGGGATCTTCCCAACCCAGGGATAGAACCCGGGTCTCCTGCACCGCAGGCAGATTCTTTACTGACTGAGCTACAAGGGAAGCCCCTCCTTCAACCAAAGCCATCTCTTATTCCAGATCTCAGAGTCTGAGAAGGCTGTGGGCCAGACATGAAGTCGTCTTTGTCTAGGCATCAGGACCAGCCAAGCCAGTGAGGGGCTTTAACCAGATCATGATAAAGAGCTTTTCTGTGGGTGGGAGGGAGGAGACATACATATACTTATGGCTGATTCATGTCGTTGATTGGCAGAAAGCAACACAACATTGTAAAGCAATCATCCTTCAACTAAAAATAATAATAATAAAAAAGAACTTCTTTGTCAGCTCACCTGTTACTTTTGCTAGCTCTTGAAAGTGAAAGTGAAGTCGGTCAGTTGTGTCTGACTCTTTGCAACCCCATGGACTGTAGCCTATCAGGCTCCTCAGTCCATGGAATTTTCCAGGCAAGAGTACTGAAGTGGGTTGCCATTTCCTTCTTCTTTCCATTACCAGGCTTCCCTGGTGGCTCAGAGGTTAAAGTGTCTGCCTCCAATGCAGGAGACCCTGATTCAATCCCTGGGTCGGGAAGGAAGTGGCAACCCACTCTAGCATTCTTGCCTGGAGAATCCCATGGACGGAGGAGCCTGGTAGGCTACAGTCCACGGGGTCGCAAAGCATCGGACACGACTGAGCAACTTCACTTTCACTTGCTAGCTCTTAGGTTTCCTTAATTTCTGATTGGGTTCTTTCCTGAGTTTCTTAGTTCTCTTTGATAAATTCCCAGCCAGCTCTGCTGAGCTGAGGGGGAAAGATTTTTGTCCATGGCTGGGCCTGGGAATCCCAGCTGGAGAGTCCAGTCATCTGGAGGAGAGGGGCAGTTAAACTTTGGACAGTGTGGGGATGAGCAGGTGGATTCCAGTGCACCCTTTCAGTCTCATTTCATGGTCCCACATTCCCCCCACATTCACATTCAAGTTGTTTAGCATCCAGCATGTGCCTGGGCTCCTTGTGGGCCTCGGGCTATAAAAATCGTCTTCTCCAGGAATCAATTCAGGTATGAGTGAGGGCCCAATCCAAAGGTCATTGAGTGAGAGTTCCCCGTTACTTAGGAGCTGGTAAAAGTCACAGGCCCACCCTTTGTAACCTGCATTCCAAACGGGAGGCAGTACTTTCTCTCCAAGGTTTACAGTGGGGCAGAAATGGTCCCATATCCCTTAGCCAATCCCTTGCTTTCCTTTTCCTTGCCCATATAATAATCCTGGGGAGGGAGGAGTTCTCTGGTTTTATTGAGGAATGTAGTGTTTATGGCAGAAGATAGTTCCCACCCCCACACCTTTCTCTGGTAGTCCCTCCTGGATATTAAAGAGTGAGTTCAAGAAGAGGATGCTGGGATAGTGTTCCCAAGTGGTGGTGGCGGGGGTTACTTGGCAACAGATCTGCTGATGTCCTCCTGTGCTTATCTGAGCAGGGGAGAAGAAGGGTGGACAGGGGAGGAAGTAGAGTCGCTGACCAGGAGGTGTGAGTTTTCTCTGGGTCAGGGGGATGCCCCAGTAGTTAGGCTTTCTGGTACCCCGTTCAAGCAGACTGCTGAGCAGAGGGTCCCACCAGTGGCAGGGGCCCTGCTGGTGGTGCGACAAGTTAGGAGAGCTCAAGTCTGAGCAAGGTGCCCCTTGTCAGAGAACCTGGCAGTGAGGAAGACCCTAAGAAGGTTATATGCCCCATGGATGAAAACTTGCCTCCCTGGGTTAGCCAGGGAAGCAGGGTCAAGCAACAGGCAGAGGGCCATGTTACAGAAGGTTGTTCCCGCTCCCTCCTCCCAATTTCAATAAGGGGATGGTAGCAGGGTATGTCTCCCAATCAGGCCACACACCCACTTCCAGTTTTTATCCAAACAAGTGGGGTCCTGGCTCAAGTCAACCCTTGGATAAGTAAGGGAGAAGATCAAATGAGATTTAAATTGAGTTTGAGAATAAAGCTTTCAAGGATGGAAGCTTAACAACAGAAAGTGATCCTAAAGTAATGCAATCTGCCCAAGATGTCGTTAAGGAATGGAAAATGGAGATTCAACACAGCAGGACTGAAGGCAGAGATGAGGGGGAAAAAAGCTTCATTATTATATCCCACTGAGTTGAGTCGCCTCAATACACTGGTTCTGTGAGTAAACAGAATAATTGAAATACGGTGTGGTAGAGCTGGAGTCTTACCTAGGCAAGCAGCTCCAGGGTTCTGAGCAGGCATGGGGAGCTAGGGGTGCGCATCCCAGGTTGGGTGATGGAGAGGGCTTTCCAGAGAAGAGGCACTTGAGTTGAGCCTTGAAGGATAAGAAAGAGCTGGTTGGGAGACTTCCCTGGTGGCCCAGTGGTTAAGAATCCACCTTGCAATGCAGGGGATGCGAGTTTGATCCCTGCTCAGGGAACTAAGATCCCATGTGCCACGAAGCAGCTAAGTCTGCATGCTACATCTAGAGAAAGCCTGCACACTGCAATGAAGACCCAGAGAGGCCAAAAAACATTCAAAATAAACAAAGTAAAATTATATATATATGTATATATAAGTTTTAAAAATCCTACATTCTTTAAGGAGACTCAAGGAGAAGAAATGGCAACCCACTCCAGTATCCTTCCCTGGACAATCCCATGGACAGAGGAGCCGCAACTGCTGAAACTTGCAAGCTCCAGGGCCCGAGGGTCACAACTAGAGTCTGTGTGTTGCAACGAAAGAATCTGCATGATGCAGCGAAGATCCTGCATGCCACAACTAAGACCCCACGCAGTCAAATAAATACTTTTTAAACAGAAAGAGTTGGTTCAATGACAGGACAGTGGGAAAGGGCTTTCCCTGCAGCAATGACAGCAGTCTGGAGCGGAAAGTTGAAGGCAGGGAGGACAGTTAGAGATGCAGGCCTTGAGACCCTGTGGGCTTGTGGGAGTGAGAGATCTGTGGGGTTGCTTCACGTCTGGGAGGCGCACAATCGGGTTTGTATTTTAGAACCACCTAGCAGCCAGATTCCAGCAGTGCTGCAGACTTGACCTTCAGGCCCGCTTCTCATCCATTTATCTGGCCCTGGGACTTCCCCCACCGCCCCCACCTCCCTACAAAGGCCATTTCTTCTGTGATTTCAAAATCCTGGGTTCCTGCTCTTTGGAATGTCTTTTGCCCTACTCCCACCACTGAACGCTTCACGGTTTCACCCTTCAGTGGGACTCTGAAATATTGTCACCCTCCCCAGAAGTCATCTTTTCTCTTTCCTCCGCCAGCACACTCTTCTCAGCCCAAGAAGATTCGATGCCTTCTCTGGGCCTATGCCTGCCAGCCCATGTCTCCTCGGAATATGCATATACTAAAATATCTTCTCTTTATCTCATCTGGTCTTCGCCCCATGGGGCCACCCGGAGGCTACTATTTATTCTTTCACACATTAATTTAAGCTGCTTTAATTGCTGCTATGATATGTTTTATATAATATAATTAATGTTTAATCCTGTGTACTTGCTTCCCAAGGCAGTTTTGTGAAGGGCCCAATTTTAGAATCAAGCAAATAAAGAATAAGTAATGGCTTAAGTTATTATAGTAACGCCCCCCTCCACCGCCCCCCTAGGAATGAAAATGGTGCTTGTGTTTTTCAAAGTGGGTTAAAAAGGGAAAAGATATTTTAATGTTGTCTCTATCCCAGGCATGCTTGTGTGACTTTCATGAAATTCCCTGGTCTCTGATTTCAAGTGTTCTGGGACTACGGGTATCAACTTGAGGTCTGTGTTGAAACTACCAGCTTAGTACCCCCTTTCTGATGGAGACTGTGCTTAGAATAAGAAGTTATCAAACCCACTCACTTATTTATTCATTCAGCAAACGTGTTGGTGCCCAGGACTGGGACAGATTCAGTCCTGCCCTCAAAGAGCTCACCATCAAGTGGGGCCAGGCATATGGGTTGAGAATTCAGCATATTAATGCTGTGGGAACATGGGAGCAGGGGCGAAGGTGGGGTGCAGTATCTACTTGTGTCTCGGGGAGTTAAGAGGAGGTTTATCTAAAGAGAAGGTAAAATTTAAACTCATTCGAGGAAGGAGAAGGAAGGAAGAAAACAACAAGACAGAAGAAAGAAACAACTGTGCCTTTGGAAAGTGAGGGAAAGCCGAGGCTGCTTGAAGCCAGCATGCATGGTAGGACACGGCAGGGTGTGAGCGTGGGAAGAGAGGGTGGGGCTGAGTGGAGACTCAGCTGCGCCAGGAGAAGGAGTTTGGACCATCCTCAGATGAGAGTCTCTTGTTCAGGAAGGAGATCAAACCAGTCAATACTAAATGAAATCAACCCTGAACATATATTGGAAGGATTGATGCTGAAGCTGTAGCTCCAATACTTTGGCCACTTGATGTGAAAAGCCGACGCTGGAAAAGACAAAGGAGGCAAAGGAGAAGGGGTGACAGAGGATGAGATGATCAGATAGTATCACCGACTTAATGGACATGAATTTGAGCAAACTCTGGAAGATAGTGGAGGACAGAGGAACCTGATGTGCTACAGTCCATGGGGTTGCAGAGAGTTGGACAAGACTCAGTGACTGAACAACAACAACAGGGTCTCAGTTCAGTTCAGTCGCTCAGTCGTGTCCAACTCTTTGCGACCCCATGAATTGCAGAACACCATGCCTCCCTGTCCATCACCAACTCCCGGAGTTCACTCAGACTCACGTCCATTGAGTTAGTGATGCCATCCAGCCATCTCATCCGCTGTCGTCCCCTTCTCCTCCTGCCCCCAATCCCTCCCAGCATCAGAGTCTTTTCCAATGAGTCAACTCTTCGCATGAGGTGGCCAAAGTACTGGAGTTTCAGCTTCAGCAACATTCCTTCCAAAGAAATCCCAGGGCTGATCTCCTTCAGAATGGACTGGTTGGATCTCCTTGCAGTCCAAGGGACTCTCAAGAGTCTTCTCCAAGGGTACAGAGCAGGGCAAAAAGGTTTTTAAGCAGTGAAGTGCCCCCATCAGACCAGATCCTACAAACAGAATTGCGACAATGTGCACAATGAGAGAGAGAGATAGGGCTCAGAGTTACCCGGAACATAGCAGAGACTCAACAAATACTTAACTGAATGAGTGAGGCTGTTGTGTTGTGACAGCCCAGGTGAAAGATGCCGAGCCTCTGAATTAAAGCTGTGGCAGAGGGGATAGAAGAGAGGGGATGGATCCTGAAGGTAGAATCTACAGGTCTGCAAATGTGCCCTTTGCAGCAGAAGCCAGGAGAATGGGGTTAGCAGCTCTCTCCCGTCCTCTCTGCTCTGTGCAGTTTGGCCTTTTGACCCTGCCCAGAAACTCAGAGCTTGGAGAGTCATCACCCCAAACACCCTCTAGTTCAAGCTCCTTAGGTTTCACTGAAGCACACCGAGGCTCAAGGACACCCAGCCCATCAGAAGCGGAGCCTAGGCCAGAACCCAGGTGTTCCCTGCTGCCGAGCAGAGTGTTAATACTGGTTCAGGAAAGGCTTGGAGGGTCTGAACTGGGGAAATAATCGCTACAAGGACGTGTGCTTCTGTAGAACTAGGGGGTCTCCAGTCTCCTAAGATTCTCAAGGGGTCCTGCGAGCCCACGAAAGACTGGTCTAGTCTAAGTGCCTGTTTTCACGTGGCGGAAAGAAACTGGAATGGAATAGAGTCTGGTGGGGACTGCACACATGGATGGATGAATGGATGGGATGGGGGAGGGGGCGCGCTGGGACGCGGCGCCCACGCGAGGGAATTTCCTTTGAAAGACAGCGAAACTGTAAGTTGGGAAACTCTTTTCCTTGAAAGGCCCCCGCCCCCGCCCCCCAACCCTCCTTCCACTACCCAGCCGTGGCCTTCCCGTTTTCTGGGAACTTCCTTAGGCCTCTCCATCCGCGGCGTTCGACACTTTCGGTTCCGCCGGGATTGCCGGAGGTGGCGGGGAAGAACGGGGCAGGGTGGGGGAGTCTTCTCAACACTCATAGGGATCTCTTTCCACTCCCTTCGCCTCTCTCCCAACTCCTCATCCCCATCCCCAGAAAGCGGCTGTCTCCCTCCTGCTGGGCCTTTGTAGTCCTAGAGTGCGCGGGGGTTGGGGGGGGGTCCCATGAAGAGCTCTCCTTGGAACCACGCTTTCCCCTCTTCTCCCCGCTTCCTTCCCCAAGCGCGTCCCTAAACTCCTTGGGGAATTAGACTCCCCGGGAATGTCCTGGGGGAAATCCCAGGGAGGTGTGTCTCCGGGAGCTCCGCCCCTCCGCTAGCGAGGCTGGCTGCGATTGGTCCCCGAAGACCCCGCTTCTTTCCTGGGCGGGCTCCCGGGCCGGGACAGGGGAACTGGAAGCGGCCAAGTCCCGGCGCGCTCTCCTCCGGCCGCCGGGTTCTCACCTCGCCATGGTTCGTTTGCCACTGCAGTGTCTCTTCTGGGGCTTCTTTCTGACCGCCGTAAGTTGAAATTCCGTTCCGACCAGAGGCGGGAATTTGAGATTAGAGAGTAGGGAATGGGAAAAGAAGCGATACTTCGGGCAGGGAACCTTCTGAGCTGATTTTGGGGTGGGGGTGTGGAAGCTGGGTAGGGTACCCGGGGTCAGCTGAATGAGATGGGCTGTTTCTCTCTCCTCCCGGGCAGGATGGGGGTCCCAGGTGGCCCACAGAGGGCGCCTAGTGGGGTCGCCGCAGGAAAAGCCTAGGCAGCGCAGATGAGGTTGGGGGTTTCGGCAGCCTTAAGCCTTTATCTGGTCAAAAAACTGTAGAGTCTGGGTCTGCCTCGAAGGCTGGCCCCAAAGAGGCGGTGAGGGGTTTCAGAAGTGAGAAGGAAGGCCAGCCAAGGGAAGGGGCGGGTCTAGCCGGTTTCCTGTCTCTTTCCCAATGTGGATAGATGCCAGCCTCTGTGAGTGGTTATCACCTCCTTGCCAGCTGGGGTGGCCTTCTTCCAGGACATCTTGCGGGAGCAAGGGATGAGGGCAGTGGCCCAGGTGCTTCTCTGAGAAGGCAAGGAGCTTTTAACGTTCCCACTCCAGAACCAAATCCTGGTGATCCTCCCCAACCCCCAACATAGGAGGAATACCCAAGGCTGTGTCCCTGCCTCCTGAATTTAAGATGACATAGGGGACTCTCGGGGGAACTGAACAGTTCATGGGACCATGAAAGGGCTGGGAGACCAGCAGGGGTTTCTCCAGGTACCCCAGAAGGGCTCAGATATGCCCAACCAAGCATATCTCCGGGATTTTCAGAGTTCCACACTTGACTCGCTTCTAGTTTAAATGTATTTTTGTAGTTCCTCATTCTGGAGGCTGGGAATCCCCCAAGTACCTGACACTGTCATCCCCACCCCTCTGGTCTCCCCCTAACTTTCAAGGGCTGTACTTTCTGGCATGAAGGCAGGGCAGGAATGACCCATGAAGTAGGGGGTCAGCAGCAAGGGGAGAGATGCTGTGGGGAAGCTGCTCTGGCCCCAGCACTTTCATTTTCACTGTAAGCAGTGGCTCTTAGGGAGAAAGGAGGCAGGAAGGGGGCTCTTGGAGGAGAAGTGGAGGAAAAGCCAGTGGGGATAGGGTGAAAGGTGGTCTGGGCTTCTCAAGAGCAAAGTCCCAGTTTTAGCTCCAGGTGGAGACTAGGCTGTGACAACAATATCTGAGGTTATTTACTGAGAGTTTCCTGTGTGTCAGGCTCTGAGCAAAATACTTTACATGCATTCTTGGTCTGATTTCTTCCAACTCCCCCATTATACAGATGAGCAAACTGAGGCTCAGAGAGAGAAAATGGCTTGCCCCAATCCACTTAGCTAGATGGAACCTGCTGATAAATGTACATCTGCCTGATTTCTGAGCCAGCCTCTCAGATGGTGAGAGTTTCCAAGCCTTGGTCCTGAGCTACCACATGTCAGAAGGGTTGAAACTATGAAGTGGGAACTGGGGATTCGACACATTTTCAGAGGAAGGGCTATATTTCTCATATGTTTGAAAATGGCATAGAGGACTTTTATTGCTCTGGGAGTGTGGGGGGAAGGTCCATGGGCTTGTGGGGAGAACGTTCATGGGATGGTGTGTTGTGATGTGATGGTGGGAGCAGTGACCTTTGCTGTTTCCTTCCCTGCTTGGGATAAGATACACTTCTGTAAGTAATTCGCCACCCCCACCCCCCACCTCCCCCCCCGGCCCCGAGTTGAAGGAGAACCACCAATTAGGTAGGTTCCTGGTAGCCAGGGTGCTGGGCAACCCAGCAGATACTTATGTATGTATGATAATTAAAAGTGCCATTTAATGAGCACCTCCTATGTTCTGGACACTATACCAGGCCATATGCATCCATTCTTTCTCATCTTCACAACCTAATCTGTGCATGCATGCATTCTAAATTGCTTCAGTTGACTCTTTGTGACACCATGGATTGTAGCCCGCCAGGCTCCTCTGTCCATGGGATTCTCCAGGCAAGAAAACTGGAGTGAGTTGCCATATCCTCCTCCAGAGGGTCTTCCTGACCCAGGGATCAAACCCATGTCTCTTATGTCTCCTGTATTGGGAGGCGGGTTCTTAACCACCAGAGCCACCTAGGAAGTCCTAATTTGTGGGGCAGGCATTATCTCTCCCATTTTAGAGTTGTAGAAACTGAGGGTAAGAGAAGCAAAATAACTAGTTAAGTGTTACAAAGTCAAGACTGGAGCTTTATGCTGTTTGACCCTTAAAACTGTTCTTTTCACCGGCTGTTCCCAGGGTGTGAGATGATTTTAGAGAGCATGCGGTCGCTGCTGTTCAGTTGCTAAGTCATGTCAACTCTTCTGCAACCCCATGCGGATGTAGAATTAACAACACAAATCCACTTTGCAGTTCTAGTTAAAATCCTTTTCATTTTTTCAAGAAGGAAGTCGCTGGAGCTAGAATATAGTTAATACCTCTCAAATGCCTTGCTAATCCTCCTTTTAAAACAAAAATCAGGAGCAGGCCTGGGGTAGAGGGCTGTCAGTAAGCAAAGCAATCAGCTATGGTTTAATGACATTGTTTTGTTTCTGTTGAATTTATTTTTAGGGTTGCCTTTTATTTATGAGAAGTGATACTAGTTTTGTTCTCATGGCAATGCTATGAGGTTTACCTTGAAAATAAATGTATTTAAATGAACAAGAAGTCATGAATAGCATGGGTGGTACCTGGATGTAGTGACAATGATGCAGGTGAGACCCACGTTGATGGAGAGAGGGAGTATTGAGACCTGAGTTCTCATTCGGATTCTATCACTGCGTGACCTTGGGCAAGTGAATCAGCCTTTCTGGTCCCCAGTCTCACCACGTGTGAAGTGAAAGAGTTGGATTTTATGCTTCCAGCTGCTCCATCCTGTATTTCGTGAGGGAGGGGTTGGATGATCAGATGATGAGAGGTTGGAGGGAGAAAACATGATGAGGCTCGGAAAGGGGAAGAGGGTGGGGAGCAAAAGAATAGAAGGAAGAGGCCACATGCTAAATATAGCCCCCATTTGGACTAGGACCAGCTGGAGTCAGCCAGCTTCAGGACTCCAGGGTAGATGCTGGAGTCCTCATGTGCTCTTGGGTTGCTGGGGAGAGGAAAGACTCAGCCCTCAAGCCAAAAGGAAGCTTTAGTTCAATGAATATTGTGAGTTAACAGCGCAATTACTTTGTAAAATATCAGAATGATTCTCTGGGTACCTTTGTCATCATACTAGTTGGCGGTTTAGTTAAAAACAAATGCAACATATAACACACAGGCCCCGTTTTTCTGCTTTGTACTTCCACTTTGGTTCTAACCTCTGTCCTGGCTGATTTGCACCTGTCTGCCAAGGAGGCTACATCTGAGATTTCAAGATCCCTTCAAATCACCCAATTCTTTTTTTAGGTCCACCCAGAACCAGCCACTGCTTGCGGAGAGAAGCAATACCCACTGAACAGTCTTTGCTGTGATTTGTGCCCGCCGGGTGAGACGCCGACCCTCTAGCCCCACGTGGGACCTGTCTTGGTCTGCTGGCACATGCAGATCTCATGTGTCAACTATAAGCTTGTGTCTTAAATGACCCCTGGGATTCCCTGTCCCTGCCCCAGGATGTTCTGAGTTTCCTCTCTGCCGACCCAGAACTAGGGTTCTTATCTCTTCTGCGTCCTATACCAGAGTGTGAAGGCTGGAAGGGTCTGGGACTGCCCTCTTTGAACCCCCCTCCCTAAAGCCCAGCCTTACCGCTTTTCAATTAAGTGTCTGACTCATTGGGTTGCCTGGAGTGCCCTCATTTCCGGATGTTTTCCAGGACAGAAACTGGTGAACGACTGCACAGAGGTCAGCAAAACAGAATGCCAGTCCTGCGGTAAAGGCGAATTCCTGTCCACCTGGAACAGAGAGAAATACTGTCACGAGCACAGATACTGCAACCCCAGTGCGTGGGCTGCGGGGGAAGGGGGCCCTTGGGAGTCAGGCTGATATTCCAGCTCATTCCTGACAGTACAGCCATCCTGGCTTTTTTTTTTTTAATAGCCAGGGTCTGTTCTGATTGGTTAGAGTCTGGGTTGTCTTGGTTGTTACCTAATTTGATTGCTGTCCCTGCTAGGAAGAGGGTCTAAAAGAAAAGAACAGGAAATATGAAGATCAGGGGCCCTTGGATCACGGCCGGTAAGGGGTTCCCATCCTTCCTTCCTGTCTCTGCGCAGACCTAGGGCTCCGGATCCAGAGCGAGGGCACCTTGAATACAGATACCACTTGTGTATGTGTTGAAGGCCAACACTGTACCAGTCACACCTGCGAAAGTTGCACGGCCCACAGCTTGTGTCTCCCTGGCTTCGGGGTCAAGCAGATCGGTAAGTGGCCTGTCTGGGAATCAGTTCTACAGGCAGGAGAGAGGAGGCAAGGGCCCAGGGAGAGGGGCTGGGCAGCGGGCACTCCGCCCCAGAGGCGGAGAGACCAGCCTACGTTGATATCTCCACCATAGTGGGTTGGAAATGGAACCTTTGCCTCTGCCTCCCACTGTGGGCATCAGCCTTGGCCCACTGTGGGCATGGGGCTCAGGAGGGCCGTGGGGGAAGCCTCCCTAGGGGCTGCCTGCAGCAAGGGAAGGTATGTGCTGCGGGGAGAAGTGCTTTGAAGCAGGATGCTCGTCTGGTCCTGCCTGCCCACCGGTCCCCCTGACAGCCAGACAGGGGGTCCACTGTAATGATTAATGCCTCCTCTTCCCCCTCAGCTACAGGGGTTTTGGATACCATCTGTGAACCCTGCCCGGTCGGCTTCTTCTCCAATGTGTCATCTGCTTTTGAAAAGTGTCACCGTTGGACAAGGTATAAGGACTTATCCCTTGTGTTTCCTGCCCCAAGAGGGGCATGGGACCTGCTTCCCTTCTCTCTGGCCACCAGTCCTTCGGTCCCCGCTCCCCATGTCCACACACACTCACACACCTCTAGAATGTCTCGAGGGACCCCCACGGCCAACCAGACAGACACTTTCGGCATTTCCTGTCTGCTCTCTCTGGGTGGTAATGGACACGGCTGCTCTCTGATCTTTGGTGAAATTCTCCCTCCGGGGGGGGGGTACAGTGACACCTCTTTTCCTTTCCTTGTACCCCTCTCAGCCCCTCCTTCCTCCTCCTGAACTGGTTTTCTAGGCCTTTGTTCTAGGCTCTAGTCTCCCTTCACTTTGCCCACCTCCCCTGGACCATCTTTTCCACATCCGTGGCTTTGGCTACAGATCGTTCCCCATCACCATCTGTCTAGATTTGTCTCCTAGGTCCCAGACTGTCGTATGTATCTGCCGAGGGAAGCCTCCTCGGAGGTGAGCCATGGGCACCTGCCTGCTCCCTTCACCCGCTGTGATGGGCACAAACATGCCTCTGGGCACCTGTTGCAGGGTCCCCCTCTGTCTCCCCCAGTCAGTCACTAAGTCCTGTCTGTCTAACCTTCCAAATGTTTGGGGACTCTTCCTCCTTCTCTCTGATCTCCCCTGTCACCACCTTAGTTTGGACCTCACCACAGTGGTCTGGCCGATGCTGTAGCCTCCTCACTGGCCTCCCTGCCTCGATCCTCTCCCTTTCAGCTGGCTCTCCATCCCTTTGCCAAAGTAAGCTTTCCACCGTTCTCTCCGGAGCATGGCACTCCCTGTTGAAAATGCCCCGTGGCTCTCTGCGCCTTTGGGATGAAACCCCAACTCCTTTGCACAGCCTCCGACCTCCCAGCTCCATCTCGTGATCTCTTCGTGACATCATGTTGCTTGCAATTCCCTCAACACACTGTTTGTTCTCTTGCATTAAACGCTTCTGCCTGGAATACACTTAAGCACACGCCTGATTAAGTTTTTTTTTACGTTTAATTTGAAAAAATGAGTAAGACAGGCCTGAGTACAGAAGGCATAAAAGGGCCAATAGTGATACGTCCCCTTGCCGCCCTCAGCCATCCTGCAGCCACTGGACCACGCGTGTCCTTCTAGAGGTTCTCTGCACAAACAAACAAAGGCACACACATGCAAACAGATCTTTCACACAAATAGTGGCATCCCGTATATACTGTTTACTGTCTGCCTGTCTCCAGTAGGTGGCAAACTCCTGAACTATAGAGGCGCTCTTTTTCTCTTCCATGGATGTATCCCTTATGCTCCAAACAGCATCTGCTGCATAGTAGGTGCTCAATAAATCTTTACTGATAAATGTTGACTGAGAAAGGAAGGCACCTTGGTTTGGTAGAACCAGAACACTGGGTTCCAGACTCACTCAGCTTAGAAAGGGTATGACCCTGTGGGACTGTGACCCTCATCTGAGCTTTGGTGTCCTCATCTGGAAAATGAGAATGACCTTCATTTCACAAGGGTCAAGGAAAAGACATGTAAATGTGTTTCAAAAACTCTTAAGTACTCTTCTCATATATGTGCTTTCTTTGAAGCTTCTCTTTTTCCTTCGTTGGATGTTTTGTCCTTTGCGATATCCTTCTCTGTCCATCCCTTTCCATTCCTCCTGGGAACCACCTTGGTCCAAGTCTTCATCATCTAATGTTTGGCCACTGCTTTGGCAGTGGCCTCCTGGAAAGCCATTTTTCTGTCATTTCTCCACCTGGGAGATCTTTGGCCATTAAATCCTCTGGCAGCTTTAGTCATCTGGTTGGATGCTGACGTGACCCACCAGCTGAATCCAGCTGAAAACTTCATGGCTGATTAGTGATCTGGTTCTAAAGACTCAATTTTCCAGAGTTTCCTTATACCATCTGGCTCATCACCCACCTAATCCTTCATATCATGTTGTCCTGCTTAAAGAGAATATGTTGTTATTGTTGTTCAGTCGCTAAGTTGTGTCCGACTCCTCTGCAGCCCCACAGCCTGTAGCCCACCAGTCTCCTCTGTCCATGGGATTTCCCAGACAAGAATACTGGAGTGGGTTGCCATTTCCTTCTCCAGAGGATCTTCTCCACTCAGGGACTGAATCTGTGTCTCTTGCATTGCAGGTGGATTCTTTACCACTGAGCCACCTGGCACGCCCTACATATACTGATGTTCTAAATTTTACATCCCTCAAGGGCCCACTGAGATCTAACTTCCCCAGGGAAGTCTTTCTGGATGACTCTCAAACCAGAGATTCTCAACTGAGCAGTTTTCTCCCCCAGGGGACACGTGACAATATCTGGAGATATTTTGGTTCTCACGACTGAGGAGGAGGATGCTACTGGCCTCTAGAGGCCAGGGACGCTGCTAAACATCCTACGGTATTCAGGACAGTCGCCACCACAGAAGAAAAATTATGTGGCCCCCAGACATCAGTGGTGCCAAATTTGAGCAGCCCCCGCGTCCTTGCATTCCGGTCACTGTGGATTCTGCCTCCTTTCCCGGAACCATGCCCCGTTCACATGCACTTGGCACTCGTCAGAGGCTTTCCTACCCTCACTCCTTCACGGTTTACTGTTGTCTTTCCTCTGCACTCGCGAGTTCTGTATGAACAGTCCGTGTCATTCCCATAACAACCAGCACGGGAGAGCACGCATAACACATGCTCCGTGAACCTGCGCTTGTTGGTTGTTGGCCGTCTCCCTCTGGGGTTGGAAATCTCACGAGTGGGGAAACTTAGCATCTCTTTGTCTCTGTGTGTCTGCATGGGCACGCATATCTGTACACAGCTGTGAGAGAAAAGGCCTGGTGGAACAACATGTGGGGACGAACAAGACAGACGTTGTCTGCGGTAAGTCCTGGAGAGTGGGCCCCAGCGGACGGCTAAGAAGGTGGGGAGCTGAGGGGAGACTGGGGTACCCGGAAGCACTGGTGGGGTAAGAGGGAGGGGAGGCTAAAGCAAGAGGAGGAGGCAGTTTGGAACTGTGGCAACCTAGCTCTGCTGCTTATCTGTTGAGCCTGGGCAAGTCACTCCCACTCTCTGAGCCTCAGTTTCTTCATCTGTAAAATGGGACAATACCACCTCCCCTACTAGGGCAGTGTGAATCCCTGGCATGGGCTCAGGCATTTTGGAGGCGCTCCTCAGGGCTGTTCTGCCGCCCTGCACACTGAGGACCAGCATGTGTGACACTGTTTCCTCTCAGGGTCTCAGTTTTGTTTTTTTTTGGCCGTGCCACATGGCTTGCAGAATCTCAGTTCCCTGATCAAGGATTGAATCCCGGCCATAGCAGTGAAAGCCCGGAATCCTAACCTCTAGGCCACCAGGGACCTCAGTTTTGATTTTAGAATGAGGAGGTGACTTACAGCCCAGATCACAGACTCAAATAACTACAGAGATTAGGCAGGATCCAGTTAATGAGTGAAAAAGATCAGGGGTAAGAAAAAGACACTCTGCTTTTCCTTAAAATTCACTTTCCTCTTGGCAGGATTGGGACTGGGGTGAGGTGAGGGAGGCACTTGCCTTGGGCACAATATTTAAGGGGGCACCAGAAAAATGCTGTCATCAAGATAGATATTTGAGGCAATACTTAAAAAAAAATTACTGTGAAAACTCCACAACAAATAGAATAGCAACAGTTTAAATAAAGACAGGCTCCAACCCTGTATTTGCACAACCCAGCCTCACTTGCCTCACTGTAATCCCGACTCCAGTTCCAATAAAACTTTATTTGAAAACAGGTAGCTGGCCCATGGGCCAGAGTTTGCTGATATAATTTTTCAAAACATGACATTAAAATATGACTTATTTGGGGCTTCCCTGGCAGCCCAGTGGTTAAGACTCTGCACTTCCTATGCAGCAGACACAGGTTCGATCCCTGGCCAAGGAACTAAGATCCCATATGCTGTGTGGCATGGCCAAAAAACCCCCGACTTATCTTGATTACTGAGCTTTTGGGTGTTCCCTTCAGTTTTGTCCTGAGGCAGTGCTTCATTGGTCTTACTTTAGTCCTTACCACACCTCTGGTCTTTTTTTTTCCAGTTTCCCATGTAGAATAGAGACTTATGCACAAGAAACACTTTCCCTTCCTCTCCATCCTTCTATAACAAAGACGAGGGTGCAGATGTAAATGAGGCTGGGCCTCGGTATTGGACAAAGAGTAGGGAGGGGTGGGGAGTGTGGCCAGCTGGTAGCGGCAACTTTCACCACTCAGTTCTGGCCAATGAGTGGCAGGTGGGCTGCTGGCCCACTGGGGCTGGATCTTCCAAATTTGTAAAAGAAATCAGATACCTAAATTTTAAATGTGCAATCTCTTAATTTTAAAATGTTGGCAAATATTATAAATTAAACACACACACACACACACACACGCCAGTCACACTAAAGACATCTGTTGATCACATTTCTACTAGGGGCCATGTGTTTGAAATTTCTGATATAGATGAGCTTCGACACAGAAGGATTTGAGAGTCCAGCAAAGCACAGCAGCTTTGGGCAAAAGGTTGGGGAGCCATGGCTGAATTCTTACTCTCTCCAGGTTTCCAGAGTCGGATGAGGACCCTGGTGGTAATCCCCATCACGATGGGAGTCCTGTTTGCTGTCCTGTTGGTATCTGCCTGTATCAGTGAGTCCCCAGGTGGGGAGGTGATGGGGCAGGAGGGACAGTTGATGGGTCACCTGTTTCCTGATCTGGCCTTGCCGACTCCCCATCCTTTTTTTTTCTCTCTAGGGAACATAATCAAGAAGCAGCAGGCTAAGGTAAGTCACCCAGGGGAAGGTCTAAGACAGGAAAGAAAGACTGATTCATTGTTGCCTATATGGCAACAAAATTGAGGCAGGGCCAGTCCCCTCCCCCTCCTCTGGGCTTGGGGCTTCTCCCCTTTTGTCCTTTTCTCTTCTCCCAAGCTTACCTTCCCCCAGAGCTTCCCCAGCACCACTGGCAAAGTCTGCCATTCACTGTTCTTTCCTGGGACAGCCGCATCTTCCGAGCCTTGGTGTGGGGTCTAGGAGTGGGTGATAGAGGAACATTTCCTTAACCCGCGGTCTCCCCTTACGGAAGCTTCGTGACACCCTCGCTGTGGCCAGCAGGGGGCAGGGCGCACCCATGGAATCAGCACTGACCCTTGGTTTGGGAAAGGGAAAAGGGGCGAGGGGTGGGATGGCTTCCAGGGAAGCGCTCGGAAGTGTTGCTAGGGGCAACCCCAAGCCTTGTCTCCCCAGGCCCTGCACCCTACGGCTGAAAGGCAGGGTCCCGTGGAGACGATTGATCCGGAGGATTTTCCCGGCCCCCACCCGCCTCCTCCGGTGCAGGAGACCTTATGCTGGTGTCAGCCGGTCGCCCAGGAGGACGGCAAAGAGAGCCGCATCTCCGTGCAGGAGCGAGAATGAGGCTGCGGGCGCCCAGGAGCGTGGCAGACCGGGCCCATGGACAAGAACCTGGGGCTGCTGCTGCGGGGGAGGGCGACAGCCGCCCTCTGCCTGCACCCCTGCAGCCCAGAAACAGTTCACCTTGGGGCGCCTTTCACCCCAGCCCTGGAGCCCGGGCGCTCAGTCTCCCAACCTGCTTTTAACGATGGTAACAAAACTTTGGGGAGGACATACAATAATATCCACCAGACCTTCCACCCCAGCGAGCGGTTCATTGCTGACAGATGTCATTAGGTGGCTGCTCTGGGCCCAGGAGGCATATACATGGATATGCAGCGCAGTATTGTTTGTGACAGCGAGCAACTGGAAACTGCTTAACTGTCCATCACCAGGGGACTGGTTAAATAAAACTGTAATATATTTATGCAACAGATCTTGAAAACACTGTCATGGGGGAAAAAGTAGGTTGCAGAATGGTGGGCACAGCAACTTTTTTTTTAAAGCGTGTAACCCAAATCAGGAGGCTCAGTGCTAAAGCATCTGCCTCCCAATGCAGGAGATGCAAGAGATGCGGGTTCAATCCCTGGGAAGAACCCCTGAAGGAGGAAATGGCAACCCGCTCACTCCAGTGTTCTTGCCTGGAGAAGTCCATGGACAGAGGAGCTCGGTGGGTTACAGTCCATGGGGTTGCAAAGAGTGGGACATGACTGAGCATGCACACACATCCCAAAACAATATGATGTATCACCTACAGATACATATATAAACACAGAGTGTTATATATGTGGTATAAATGGGGGTCCTGGAAGGACACACAGTTAGGGAAGAAGGGTCCAGGGGAGGGTTGGTTAAAGAAAGATTTGACTTTCCCATAATGCCTCATTTTTTCCCCCCCAAAGAAGAGTGAATTCACACACTGCTTATGTAATTAAAAAGTCATCAAACATGTAAAAAGAAAAGCGGGGGTGGACACGCTGGGTGACATGAGCTGCTTCACATGCTGTCAGGCTCTCAGAATTAGAGTGCTTTCTGAGCGTAAATAAGAAAAGTCCCCAGGCCACGGCCTCTCCAGGGTGGGTTCTATGTGCCCTCACATTTGGCACCCTGTTTGCAAAGGGGTTTCCCCGTGTGATTCACATTCTCGACAATAGCCTTTGGGGCAGGCAGAGCCGGCATCCCCCTACGTCTTTATCGGAGGTGGAAAAGGAGGCCCAGAGAGGTAATTTATAGTCACACAGCAGTTCAGAGTGGTCCCCCTCAGAGCGCCCCTTCCTGGTCCTGGGCTGCTTTTTCCAGCCCTGCTTGCTCTTTGGAGCCTACATCTGTGGCCCCTTCCCAGGGAGCTCCTGGGCTCCCCACCTCCTTTGACATCCCAAATGCCATAGGATCCTCTGACGGCTTCTCGGTCAGATGGTGCCTGCTTCCCCCTAAGCAGTATCTGGGGATAAAAATAAACCGTCCTGTTCTCTTTTCCTGCTGTGCCAACTGAGGGGGAGCCTAGCCAGGAGGAGCAGCAGATGGAGTGGGAGCAGAGGGGAGGGGAGGGGGGAGGTTGTAGGGCAAGAAGGAGAAGGAAGGGGATTGCAAAGCTCCAGCACAAAGACTCCTGCTGAAGATGGGGCTGGGCTGGTTTAACCCAGGGATCCACCCCCCCTACCTCTCCCACTGGGAGAAGCTGCTTTGGATTTCCCAACCTGTCTTGCTGCCTGGAGGGTGGGGGTGGAGAGGGCTTGTCCCCATTGGAGGCTGTGAGGGCAGCTGGGAGCCAGGAGAGGGGCACCTGGCTTGGCAACATTCCCAGGAGAGAACCATTTGGAGGCACCAGGGGGAGCCGTCTGGTTCAGAAAGCAGGGCAAAGTGGTGGAGGTGAGGGGTGGGGGGAGGGGAGCCCTTGGCCCTCACCTTTATCCTCTGCCGAGAGTCCAGGGAAGCCCTGGTGACTCAGTGGTAAAGAATCTGCCTGTCAAGCAGGAGACGAAGGTTTGATCCCTGGGTCAGGAAGATCTGCTGGAGAAGGAAATGTATTCTTGCCCAGGAAATCTTGTGGACAGAGGACCCTGGAGGGTTACAGTCCATGGGGTTGCAAAAGAGCTGGGGCTAAAACAACAACAGAGTCTAAATGCTAATGCTACTTCTGTACAGGACGGTAAGGCAGAAAGAGACTAAAGACCCAAGTCTGCCACCTATTGTCTGTGTGACCTCGGGTAGGTCACGCTCACTTTTTAGGGTCTCAGTTTGATCATCTGGCAAATGGAGGCAATACAATGGGCAGATGCTACGCATGCCTCCTTCCATGTATCCTAGTCACTGGTTCTCAGTCTTGAGCATGTATCAGAACCACCTATAAGACCTGTCACTAATAAAAGACAGATTGCTGGGCTCCGCCGCCCATGTTTCTGATTCAGTATCTTTGGGATGCGGCCCAAGACTGTGCAATTCTACAGGTTTCCCAGGTGATGCTTCAGGTCCCGGGGTCACACTTTGAGAACGAACACCCTTGGCATTCACATTTCTTGCTGAGCAGTCGATTTCCTCTTGCAAGCACTCGGGGCTTTCCCTGGTTTTCAAAACAGGCTTGGTGCAGGTGTAGGGCAGGTAAGATGCAGCTGGGTGAGCAAATGCCCTGAATGTGTGCATGCGTGCTCAGTCACACCAGTCGTGTCTGACTCTTTGCGACCCCGTGGACTGTAGCCTGCCAGGCTCCTCTGTCCATGGGACCCTCCAGGCAAGAATACTACAGTGGGTTGCTGTGGCCCTCCTCCAGGAGATCTTCCTGACCCAGGGATTTAACCTGCATCTCTTACATAATGCCCTGAATACTCTCAAACAAATAGAAGTGAAAGTTGGAGGATAAATGCCCCAGCCTCCTTGCCCTTGGGAGGGACAAATCTGAGGTGTGTTCTGTGCTGTCTCCTGGGTTCCCTAGAGGGCTCGATCCACAGATGCCCTCTGCATGGGCTTCTTTTCTTTTCTGTCTCATGTCCCACAGCCCCACTGGTGCCTCTTGGGTTCAACTCTCCAAAAAACTACCTGCATGCCTTCCTCGTTGCAGAGTCTGCTTTTGGAGAAGTCCCCTCCAAGAGTCAGCATTGGCCAAGCATGAGAAGGTACAATTTTGTATATCTTGCATCCCTGACAAAGAGAAGGGGTTGTTATTCTTGGCAGCTGTAGCAAGTTCTGGATTCTAAATGGACCTCAGCCAGGAACTTTTTAGGTGACTCTCTGGTTCTGAGGTTTCCCCTGCTCAGATGTGATGAAGGACTGGGGTTCAATGAGTTCTAGTGCTCAGTCGCTTCAGTCGTGTCCAACTCTGTAGCCCACCAGGCTCCTCTGTCCTTGGGGATTCTCCAGGCGAGAATACTGGAGAGAGTCGCCATGCCCTCCTCCAGGGCATCTTCCCAACCCAGTAATCGAACCCATATCTCTGGCGTCTCCTGCATTGTAGGCAGTTTCTTTACCCACTGAGCCACCTGGGAAGCCCATTATGAGTTCTAGGGAGCTTGCCAATTCTAAAAATAAAGAGGATCAGCCCACACTGTAGGGTCCACTCTGACCTGTGGATAAATGGGTGGGCGTGAAGCTCGCATCAGCCAGAAGGTGGCGCCAAAGTAATGTCCGAAGACCCTGGCGGCTGGCTTTTGCCCGCTCTCATCCTCCCGTCATCCATCCGCCAGAGCCTCCTGCGACTTCTACTCTCCAACTTCATCCGTTTCTCGGGTCTCTCTGTCCACTGCTTCCTCCATTTAACAAGCATTCCTGCATTCCTCCTGTGGCCTCTCCCCCAGCTGGGGTTGTGCGTGCGTGCTCAGTCACTTCAGTCGTGTAGGGTTGTGCAGGATAGCGCTAAGAAGGCGCAGGGCCGGAGCGCTCTGTGCTAGGCACAGGGCCAAGAACTTCACACGCTTGTCTAAAGTCCCTAGGACGACCCCGAATAAGGCACAGTCTCTTCGAACGCCCATTTTACAGATGGAGGCTCAGAGGCTAAATGACTTGCTACGGTCTGAAGAATTAGAGCTGGGATTTAGGCCTGACTGATTGATCCAAGACCTCTGGCGAGTGAAAAACCAGGCACATGTCATTAGGCTGTTAAAAGGCCGTGTGACCGCCCAGGGCAGAAGAAAAGGCCCTGCAGGAGCAGGTAACCTTTAGGGCTGGGGTTACACGGGAGCTGGAGAGCAAGACAGGCAGGTTGGGGCAGTCAGGATGGCAGAGCCTCTGGGCAAAGCAGCAGCAAGGCTCTGTCCATCTTGTGGGGGGAGGGGGAGGTGGCATCTATAGATTCCATCCAGTGGTTGCCCTCTAAGAATGAGAGTTATATATTGCTGGGCATCCAGATTTCTATATTAAATCTCCCAATGTTTAAATGCTACCAATCCCCCAAATTAAAACAAAACTGTGAGAGCTCAAGACAGCATATCAGAGAGGGTTGAAATTAAAAGTGACTGGGAATTTCACTGTATCCAGCACTTTTCTTTTATAATTAAAAAAAATTTTCAGCCACATTGCGTGGCACAGTTCTCTGCCCAGGGATCTAACCCACGCCGTGGAAGCGTGGAGTCTTAAGCACTGGACCTCCAGGAAGAGCTACTTTAGTTTTCTATGAGGGGAGACTGAGGCCCTGGGAGGGTCCAGGGCCAAGTCAGGCCACATGTGCCAGGCAAGTTGTCTCTTTTCTCTGCACCCCAGCTGGGAGGCTGGAGAGTTTCTGGGGCCTTAGGCTCCACCCTGCGACCCTGGTTAACTGGATCTAAAACACTGAAATTCTAGGACTGGGGGCCAGGGCTGAGCTGGTTGTAATGCCCTCTTAATTCGATGACAACCCCCACCCCCATCTCGGCCCCCAGGCACACGCTCACACACTCTCCCCTTAAGCCTTCAGGGCCGCGCAGTTGATTCCTTGGGCAGCAGAAGTTATTAAAGAGTCTGCTCCAAAGGATTTCTCTCCCCAAGAGTGATTCTAGCTCAGAAAATTACCAACCCACCTGCAGGGATGGGGAGATACAGTTTTGATTTGTTTAAAAAAAAAAAAAAACAAAGAAAAAAAAAACCCCATGCTGTGGTCCTGGAGTCTGGGGGATGGGGGAAGCTCATTGAGGGGTGGAGTCCTCTGGGATGTGCAATATTGCTACGGTGTGTGGGGGGGAGGTTGATGATCAGTAAAATCAGTGCGCAGCTTTGTCCAGACAGAAAGTGGGTGGCGGTGGAGGGATTGGGGGTAGAGGGGCCTCCTGCTTCTCTATTCCAGTCCCCTCTTCCAGTCCCTGGGGGCTCTCTGCCTCTTTCGCCGTCCGCCGACTGGCACATCACGCTGGGCCCTGGCACCCAGCTAGTTCGCTGCCTGCTCCTCCCTCTAGGATCTCCTCCCACCCTCTGCAGTCTCTGCGTCTCCCCCTCCCCACCTTCTGCCCGTCTCCCTGACCAATCACCTCCTTCCCCTCCTCTCAGTCCTCCCATCTCACCCTTGTTCTCTTTTGAACAAGTATTCTTGTTTTGGCAAATCACCAAACTCCAACCTGTGCATCTCACCACCCCCACCCCTGTCCAAGCAATGCACAGGGAAACCAGCCCACCTGTGAGAGTTCCCCCCCCCTTCCCGCCCCCACTTCCAAACCCCCGCCAACCACAAGTTACAGGTCCTTCCAGACTTGTTTTCTGTACCAAAAATATTTTTTCAACTCGGGCTATTATTGCATGCAGTATTTTGTAAGCAGACTTCTTTGCTTAACTGTGTACAGCAGACATCTCTCCATGCCAATAAATATAGATCGACAACAAGCTTTTTAATTGCCGCATAGGATTCCATTGTCTGGCTGGAGCCCGATTCAGGTAAGGGCTCCATATTAATGGACATTTAGATGGCTTCTCTCTTCCCCTCTTGAGTCCCTTCCTGCTTCTATGGCATCCCCCTCTCCACTTCCTCTTTCATTTTTCCTCTCCTCTCTGGCCTTCATCCCCAGCCTCCCGCCCTCCCCATTCCCTCCAAGCCTTGGGGGGGCCCCCTGTGGAGGAGTGGGGGGTCGCGGGTGTTTAACACCCGGTCCCCTGTGTCAGACATGTGCCATCTCATTAGTAAGCCTGTCCCCCCAAGTGAGTCAGGCAGGAGCCACAGTGGCAGCGAGAGGCCTAATTGAATGTAACTAATTATTCACTCCCTTAAATGGGCCTGGGAGGGACAGAATTACTCACTCTGAACTGGGGAGACAGGGAACTGGCCGGCTGGCAAACAAATCCTGGGGCCTGCGGAGCCAGTCCTCCTTGGAATACTAATTAGGCAGGAGGGCAGGATCAGATCAGGAACCGAGAGCCAGCCGCCTGGCCCGTCCCCCTCCCAGCTGGGAAACCGGGGGTCTAGAGGAGAAATGAATCATTGTGTGAAGCTAGTTGCAGGCCCACCCCATCCTGGACCTGGGAAGGGTCACTAAGGGAGCGGGGTTTGGGGGACGTGAAATGTTGAGCCTTCTTTTGGCTCTAGGAAGACAGGATTCATGTTTCAGGTGGAGGTGGATGGCAAGAGACCTCAGTCCCACCAGGAGCCGTCGGGACCCAGCTGGCTCCAAGAAGGGTCCCCTTTGCTCCTGAGCTGTCAGGGGCAGAGCAAAAGACTGATGATGTCCACAGTTCTCATGGCAGCCCTCCGGGGTGGCAGACTCCTTAGCGAAGATCAGAGCCAACATGGGCCAGAGCCGGGGCTCAGCCCTCTTTGGCTACCAAGCTTGAGTTCCTAACTGCGGAGAAGGACCCAAACCTCACTCCTGACAAATCAAAATGTCCTCAGGGTGGGGTGGGGTGGTAGTAGTCCAGGCATCTTTTTTTTTTAAGAGCTTTCCTGGTGATTCTCACATTCTGTTGTTGTTGGTTGTTCAGTCTCTAAGTCATGTCCCACTCTGTGATCCCATAGACTGTAACCCGCCAGGTCCCTCTGTCCACGGGATCTCCCAGGCAAGAATACTGGAGTGGGTTGCCATTGCCTGCTCCAGGGGATCTTCCTGACCCAGGGGTCGAACCCACGTCTCTTGCATTCGCAGGCGGATTCTTTACCCTGAGCTATCAGGGAAGCCCTCTAACATTCTACCAGGTCTGAAAACCACTTGTTTAGGCCTTAGTTCCCTATGAGTCTCTGTTCTGGGGCAGGGGCGGGGTGGCCTGGGTAGGGAAGTGAAGAAAGACCTGAATGCAGCCCGAGGGAGCTCCATGCTGGGCAACTCCTGCAGGTCAGAGGTGAGGATATGGGGAGATGCAGAAAGGAGAGCGAAGGGGTGTGTGTGTGAGAGAGAGAGAGATAATGGTAATCCTGCCATCTTATACAGGCACTTCTCACACAGGATCTCATTTGATCCTGACAACAGACAACAGCTCTTTGAGAGGGTATAGTTATCCTTGCAGCTGAAAAAGGTGAGGATCAGAAAGGTTGAGTAAGTGGTCCAAGGAAACACAGCGCGGCCAACGTCCTGGCTCTCCTGGATTCCAAATCCCATGCTCCTTCTCTGCCGCGGCTTTGATTCTGCTATTGTGTTTGCAATGTCTTCTCCAGCAGGTGTTAGTGTGGGTGTGCTACTATTCTGTGTGTGCGCACGCTTGTTAGCTGGGTCTATATGAGCATGCCTTTCCCTCCTGAAAGGGGCTGGCTGTTCACAAGCCTCCCGCTCCCATCCAGCACAAAGCCTCCTGTTGACCAATGAGAAGAAGGGGGGAGGGCAAAGCCCCAGCTTCTTGCCCCCTTTTCCCGAAGCCAGCTCCAGTACCCACTCAAGAGGCAGTCTCCTCTCGATGCTGGGGGCTGGCGAGGGGCAGGGGAAGGCAGGTTACCCTTCCAGCCAAGTGCCGGTCAGCCTTGCTTGTAATGAATGTGGAGCGAGACCTCTCTGTAGTCCTAGGGCAGGGAAGTTTCCCCTGCCCCATGAACGCGCTGCCCCCGCTTCGGCCCCCAGCGAGGGTGGCAGGGAGAGATGGATCACCCCCCTCTCTCCACCCTCCCCAAGTGCAAGGGACTTCATGGGGGCTTCACAGCGGGGCAGTAAATTTATGAGACCAACACAGATCCCCCAATCACCTCGTTGGCTGATCCATCTTCCTGGAGTCAGGGATGACATGAAATTATCGTGAAATACATCTCCAGATGATGGAGGCGCTGGTGGGTTGGGGGCCAGCAAAGGTGCCAGGGCAGAGGAAGTTGGGGCTCAGGTGGGAGGGCTGTTGCCACCCCCTCCTTGGCTGAGACCCAGAAAAGGGGACCCTGCTCACTTTCCAGAGTCTTTGGCTGGGGTGGGGCAGCTGTGTTCCATCTCTGCCTCCAACTTCCTTGGAAACCCCCTGCTCAATGAGACTCTTAAGCCACCAGGCTGCATGTAGGACCTCAGCTCTGATGGGGCCATGAGGCACTTGTGTTTCCAGAGTCCCAGAGTCAGAGAGACGGGCAAGGTGAGCTGAACAGGGCAGCTGGATTGGAGGAAGGGCTTCGTTCTGCATGAGTGGGTGGGGGCAACAGAAACAGGGTCAGGACCACAGTCCTGCGTGATGCTCCACACCTTTGGTTGCCCACCTGTAATCATGGGCAGGGACCAATCAGAAGGTCTCTCAGAGGGATGGGGTCCTTGGAGGCTCCCCTACTGTATCTGGCATTAACTCTTCAATCTCTGGGATTGAGGAGAGAGTCACGGAAGGGACCAGTGTTGAGGGGGTGCTACTTGGAGAGCTTGGGGTAGCACCTAGTTATGACTATGTTTGGAAGTACAGCTGACCCTTGAACAACATGGGGGTTGGGAGCACCCACCCTCTATGCAGTGGAAAATCCACGTGTAGCTACAGTTGGCCCTCTGTATTCACGATTCCACATTCAAAGATTCAACCAATTGTGGATTGTGTAGCATCATAGTATGCTTTTATTGAAAAATGCCTGCCTATAGATATTTTATATAAAATATCTGCATAGATATCTGTGCAGTTCAAACCTGTGTTTTTCAAGGGTCAAGTGTAGTTAGTTTTTTCCCATGCCCTATAGCAGGATGGGGGGCTTCCCTGGTGCCTGCAATGCTGGAGACCTGGATTCAATCCTTGGGTTGGGAAGACCCCCTGGAGAAGGGCATGGCCACCCACTCCAATATTCTGGTCTGGAGAATCCCATGGACAGAGGAGCCTGGTGGGCTAAAGTCCACAGGGTCGCAAACAGTGGAAGACAGCTAAGTGACTTACACTCACTCACAGAGCAGGAGGATGTGTTCCAGCTTGAATGCCGTCTTGGAGCTGGTCCCCAAAGTCCAGTGGTTCCTCCCTCTCCCTTCTGGCTGCAGTGTCTGGGTCCCCTCCCCAAAGACGCTGGTCTTGAGGCCACTGAGTCAGAGGATGAGCCCAGGGATGAAGGGCATACAGGGATCTGCAAACCCAGGGTGCCAGAGCCTTCCTGCCTCTCCTCAGCCCCACTTCAGCCAGCTCTCAGGGGACCCCCCGCCCCGCACCCTGAGCGCTGAGCTGGAAGTGGATGCAGCCAGCATCTGTGCAGCTGGGATGCGGTCATGCGGCCTCCTGAGCAAGGCCAGCTCTTGCTGTGGGAAACTGTGAGAGTTGAGGCTCTGTGGGGGCCTCCTGGGCAGGACTGGCCGACCCTGCCCGCCCTGATCTAGCCCTGGGACGCCCCCCTGGGAAGGGGCATAGCCACTCTGGGGGATGGTAAAAGTCCAGACAGCCAGACCGGCGGCACCTAGTGATGTTTCGGGCTGGGCGGGGGCCCTGGAGTGTGAGTGCAGCCCCGAGGCAGTGGGGTGGGGGGGGAGCCAGACACAGCCGACTCTGGAAATGAGATTTGTGTTGTTATCTGTGCTCGCTCAGGCCGAGGGCCTTGGGCATTAGCTAACCTGACTGAGGAGTTAAGAAGCAGGGAGGGGCCCAGAAGCAGAGGGGTGGTAGGAGCTGAAACACAGGCTGGAGTGGAGGGAGCACCTGCTGGAGTGTGTGTGTGGGTCTCTTGAGGGGTTTGTATTTGTGCCTTTTGGTTTTCCCAAAGTGTGTGTGTGTTTCCCTGGTTTATGCGGATGTCCTTTAAAGGGATGCTGGGTGAGTACTTGGCTTCTTGCTCATGTGTTGAGATTTCTCGTGTGTGTGTGTGTGTGTGTACACAACCACACATTCCTGGCAGTTTGGTGTGTACACGCTCTATCATACCCCACCCCCTCAGCAGCCTGCAGGTCCAAACACAGTTTAAGGAATAGAGCGGGGGTGAGGGGGCAGGGCACCCAGAGGGTGGTCCTGGGAGAGCTGGGCCCTGGAGGTGGTCCTGGCCTGGCAGGGAACAAAGGGCCAATCAGTGGAGAGGCCACGAGAGCGCTGGCTGATTGAGGAAGAGGAATTAGCCAGGAGCCTCTCGGGGCCCCATGGGGGGCTGGGGGGGGCCTGGTATCCTGATTAGTGAGCAGGCACAGCTGGGTTCACCTGAGCTGCAGGCAGCCGGGCAGCCTGGGGCAGGGGGAGTCTGGGCATGGGCCAGGGATGAACCACAGCAGGGCCTGGACTGATGACCAGGGATGGCAGGGATGGACTATAAACAACAGATGTCACCATGACCCTAGCAGCTCCCCGATACCCAGGGTTCTCAGGGTGCCTGGTGATGGAAGCGGCATCTGCCACTCAATCCTCACAATGCAGGTTCATCCATCATTCGGGCTCCTGCATGAGGACATAGAGGCTGATGTTGCTGTTCAGTCCCTCAGTCGTGTCTGACTCTCTGCGACCCCAGGGACTCAGGCTTCCCTTGTCCATCACCATCTCCCGGAGCCTGCTCAAACTCATGTCCATTGAGTTGGTGATGCCATCCAACCATCTCATCCTCTGTCATCCCTGTCTCCTCCTGCCCTCAATCTTTCCCAGCATCAGGGTCTTTTCTAATGAGTTGGCTCTTCGCATCAGTGAGGGGATGCACAGCTCCAGGTTGACTCGACCTCAGAGTCCTCTTTTTACTTTTATGCCACCATCCACGACGGGTCCCAGCCCTCCGCTACATCACCAGTGGGGAGAAGTTACAGGAGTACAGATTGCAGGGACAGGAAAAGAGGGATTTATCAATCAACCTGACCAGCAAGGGCTTCCCTTGTGGCTCAGCTGGTAAAGAACCTGCCTGCAATGTGGGAGAGCTGGGTTCTATCCCTGGGTTGGGAAGATCCCCTGGAGAAGGGAAAGACTACTCACTCCAGTATTCTGGCCTGGAGAATTCCATGGACTAACTCCATGGGGTCACTGAGAGTTGGACACGACTGAGTGACTGTCACTTTCTTGATCATCAGAGCAGACTGACTTGGTAGGTGATGAGACACTCATCACTGGAGGTATGCAAGGAGTGGCCCACTAATGAAGGGCTTCCTTGAGGGATAGGAGATTGGGTTCCATTTTCTTCCATCACTGTAATATGGTCTTGAATCACAGCCCCTGGGTTGGAATCCTCACTGTGTGACCTTGGGCAACTGGCTAGCCCTCTCTGTTTCCATTTTCTCATCTGTGAAATAGAGAAGTTTGAGGATTGAATTCAGAGGATAGAATTTTTCCAGTAGTCATGTATGGATGTGAGAGTTGGACTACAAAGAAAGCTAAGTGCCGAAGAATTGATGCTTTCGAACTGTGGTGTTGGAGAAGACTCTTGAGAGTCCCTTGGACTGCAAGGAGATGCAACCAGTCCATCCTAAAGGAGATCAGTCCTGAATATTCATTGGAAGGACTGATGCTGAAGCTCCAATACTTTGGCCACCTGATGCAAAGAACTGACTCCTTGGAAAAGATCCTGATGCTGGGAAAGATTGAAGGCAGGAGGAGAAGGGGCGAAGAGGATGAAATGGCTGGATGGCATCACCGACTCAATGGACATGAGTTTGAGCAAGCTTCGGGAGTTGGTGATGGACACGGAAGCCTGGCGTGCTGCAGTCCATGGGGTCACAGAGAGTCGGACACGACTAAGCGACTGAACTGAACTGAAAGCACTCAATATTCTAACACTGTGTGTTAGGTGGGGTCAGAGAGAGCTGGGGGAAGAGGGACTTGGGATGAACAGAAAGTAAAGTGGAAGGAAACACAGGTGTTGGTTCTGAGGCTTGAGGGGTTAGGCGGGTACTCAGGTCCCCTGAAAAATCCCCAGGCTGCTCTGCTTCAGTCTAGACCTCACCTCCCCTTTCAGGCTATTACTCCTCCTCCCCTCCCTGCATTCCCTGCCCAGTTTTTCCTCCTCTATTTCATTCTTTATCCGCATTAAATTGACCATGTCACCCTCTCATCCATAGGCTTGGATGATTCCCTTTTGCCCATGGAAGTGATTCTCCAAGTGTGCCAGGAGAACCCAGGGAGTTGGGGGATAACCTTAGGTTATCTGGAGTCCCTTACACGACCCTTACAGGATCTGGAGTCCCTTAGGAAATTTCTAGTTCTCTACTAATTCCAAGGAGGACATCTCCATTTAATGGTATTTTGTCCTCTACTCCTTTATTAAAAGGAGGTGAGGCTCAGATTCAGAGCTATCAGCAAGAACTCAATATCACTGATGAGTTCCAGCCATTTCCTTCTTCTCAAAGCACCAGTCCTCTCGGCCCCCCAACTACACACTTTCTTCTTTGTATCCTCTTCCCTGGCTACTCCTCCCCAGTCTCCGGGATTGTCCTCTGGGGCTGACCCTCTAAAGCTGGTGTGCCATCGGGCCCCCTCTTGTCTGGACTCTGTCTAGTCCCATGGATTTCAGCACCACCAGTGAGTCCCCAGCACATCTCTCCAGACTCAGAGAGGAATGTCCAGCTGCCTTTGTGACATCACCACTGGATGTCCATCTCAACCTGAAAGTCCAAAATGGAGCTTGAGTTACCCCACACCTCTGCCTTCCCTCTTGCTCGCTCTGGGTTTCCTTGGTTCCTCTCTCTAACCCGCCCCATCCAATCCATCAGCTATACCCATTCACTTTACCCGCAAAACATATCCTGCTGCTACAGACACTTCCCTCTAGTCACTTTGTGCTCTGGACCAAGCCATCCTCACGCCTCACCTGCATGTTACAGTCACCTCTGCCCTGGTCCTGTTGCTCCCACCCTGCACCCCTACAGTCCACCACGCAGCAGCTGGAAAGGCTTTTAAAAATGGTGATCAGACACTCTCCCTCCGCTGCTTAAAAGTTTCAAAGGGAATTCCCTTGTGCTTACAAAAATTCAAGCCCTTTGCGCTGGTTTACAAGGACCCTCTTTGGCCTGTTTCTCCCTCTTCGTCCTCACGTGACTCACCCCCTTGTCCACTCTGTTCTGGTCCCAGGAAGCTCAGTTCCACCTTATTCTGTCTGGGACACTCTCACGCTTGATCTTTGCATGGTCAGTATCTTCTCTTCCTTTTGCTGTGTGCATGAGGGTCACCTCCACAGAGAGGACTTCCCTGACCATCCAATAACCAAGTCACTTCCAGACATGACCAAATCGGCCTCTTCAGGCACAGCAGAGCATGACACTTTTACTTGTTTCCTTTCTTTGCTTTTTTTCTTTTCCCCATATAGCTATAAATGTCTTCCCTGGTGGTGCAGTGGTAAAGAATCCACCTGGCAATGCAGGAGACGCAAGAGACGTGGGTTCAATCTCTAGGTCGGGAAGATCCCCTGGAGAAGGAAATGGCAACCCACTTCAGTATTCTTGCCTGGGGAATCTCATGGACAGAGGAGCTTGGTGGGCTACAGCCCATGGGGTTGGAAAGAGTCGGACATGACTGAGCACTCATGCATGCATGCACGCACGTGTATAATTATGAACCAAGAACTTGAGTTAGTAAAATGTCCAGGAGGATCATTGGTGCGAACCTGTCTGGTTCACTGCTGTATCCTCAAAGCCAAGAATGGTGCCTGTGTCACTGGAGACAATTATTAAGTATTTGTTTCTTGAATTAATAATTATACATATATATATTACAATCACCTTCGATTTATGATGGCTATCACTGTGTTTTTCCACTGTAGATAGAGATTTAAACTTTCCTTTTAAGAATAAAGAGAGAAAAAAAAGAATAAAGCAAAAGGAGATCTTATAAGAGACTTGTATCCAGAATATTAAAAAACTCTTACAACTCAACAATAAAAAGACAGCATGGTTAAAAATGGGCAAAGGATTTGAATAGACATTTCTCCAAAGCTGAAATGCAACTGGCCCATCAGCGCATGAAAACATGCTCAGCATCACTAGTTACTGTGTGTGTTAGTTGCTCACGCGTGTCCGACTCTTAACGATCCCATGGACTGTAGTCCACCAGGCTCCTCTGACAACGGAATTCTCCAGGCGAGAACACTGCAGCGGGTTACCATTCCCTTTTCCAGGGGATCTTCCTAACCCAGGGATTGAACCCGAGTCGCTTACGTTACAGGCAGATTCCTTACTGTCGGGAGTTACCAGGGACGCCCCATTGGTCACTATGGAAATGCAAATCAAACCACAATCAGATGCCATTTTAAAGCCATTGGAATTTAGCTACTAGGCTAATTAAAAATGAAAAAAGACAGATAATAGTAAGTGTTAGCAAATGTGGAGAAGTTGGAATGCTCATGTATTGCTGGGGGGATTGTGAAATGGCACAGCCGTTTTGGAAACAGTTTGGCAGTTCTTCTTCCTCAAAAGGTAAACATGGAGTCATCATATAATCCAGCAATCCCACTCCTAGGTGTATACCTAGGAGAACTGAAAACATACGTCCACCCAAAAACTTCTGTGTGAGTTGATAGCGACATTATTCAAAATAGCCCCCAAATAGAAACAACTCAGATGTCCATCAACTGATGAATATGGTATAGCTATCCAATGGAATAGTATTCAGCAATAAAAAGGAATGAAGTGCTGCGATATGCTTCAACACATCTGAGTGGACCCTAACACCAGGTTTCTAACAGGAAAAAACCCAGTCACAGAAGGCCACATCACATACTGTTTGATTCTATTCATCTGAAAGCAATGGCAACCCACTCCAGTACTCTTGCCAGGAAAATCTCACAGATGGAGGAGCCTGGTAGGCTGCAGTCCATGGGATCTTGAAGAGTCAGACACGACTGAGTGACTTCACTTTCACTTTCATGCATTGGAGAAGGAAATGGCAACCCACTCCAGTGTTCTTGCCTGGAGAATCCCAGGGACGGGGGAGCCTGTTGGGCTGCCGTCTATGGGGTCTCACAGAGTCGGACAGGACTGAAACGACTTAGCAGCAGCAGCAGCAGCATTCATCTGAAGTGTCCAGAATAGACAAATCCATAGAAACAGAAAATAGATTAGTGGTTGCCAGGATGTCTGGGATGGTGGTGGGGGGAGAGGGAGGGAAAATTGGAAATGACTGATAATAGTTGATGAAAATGTTCTGAAATTAGATAGTAATGATGATTGTACAATTATGAATATGCTAAAAAACATGAATTGTACACATTAAAATGGTGGATTTTATATTATGTGAGTTATATCTCAATAAAGCCATTATTGAAAAATAAAGTTTAAAAATGATCACTGAAAGAAAAAAGCCAAGAAAGGCATGAGTCTCCTGCACAGTCATGGAAGAGGAATGTGAGCGATTTGAAGCTACCTTATGGGGACTTCCCTGGTGGTACAGTGGTTAGGACTCTTCACTTCTACTGCTGAGGCACAGGTTTGAATCCTGGTCGTGGAACTAAGATTCCACATGATGCATAGTGCAACCAGAAAAAAAAAAAAAGATGCTGGCTTATAGGCTTACAAGGATAAAGTCCAGACATCACAGTTTAACATTCAAAGCTTAACTCCAGTTTTGTATGCTGCTCTTCTCTTTAATCTGGTCACATTGGGTTGCTCCCTGTCTCTGAAACAGGAATCTTTAGCGCTGCCTTGTCCTTGCAAATCCTTGCCCCTGACTGGGGCGCTCACTCTCCTTTTCTCTATCTGGTCAATGTCTGCGGGAAGGCTAGGTGCTGAGGCTTCTCAGGTTGCACTGGTGGTCAAGAACCCGCCTACCGATGCAGGAGACTGGGGTTCGATCCCTGAGTTGGGAAGATTCCCCCAGAGGCGGGCATGGCAACCCGTTCCAGTATTCTTGCCTGGAAAATCCCATGGACAGAGGAGCCTGGCGGGCTGCGGTCCACAGAGTCGCAAAGGGTCGGATGCGACTGAAGCGATTTAGCACGCATGCACACATGCAGTATATGCCAGGCTCTGTGCCAGGTGCTAGCGACACAGTGCAGAGAAGTGAGACAGACACAGTCTGGGCCCCGGGCTGGCTCCCAGGCAGGACAAGGGAGATGAAAGCGTACCTGGCAACAATCAAACTGGAAGGAGAATCTGGGATGCTGGGAGCACTGAGGCTGCAGAGGCGCAGAGGAAGAAACTGACAGAGCCTGAGGGATCCAGAGGGGACAGAAGAGGGGCTGTTTCAGCTGCGGAGTTTAGCCAGGCAAGAAACAGAGGGAAATGTATGACAGGCTGAGGGAATGGACTAGGCTAAAACCTCAGACAGAGCACAGCAGGTTGGAGGAGGCATCAGAAGGCAGACTGACTGGAATGTAGCCTGGGAGGTGGGGAGTGGCAAGAAACGGTCTTAGAGGGAGAGTGATCAGGCAATCGGTGCTCTGGGTCTTTGTTGGTCATGCCAAACATGCTGGATTTTTAATTCCAGAGCTCAGTTCAATTCCACAGAATATTATGCTTATTTTTCTTCAAATCACTGATCACCCCTGGCATTATACATCCATCTGTTTATTGCCGGCCCCACTACTAGAAAGGACGTGAACTTTGTGTTGTTGACTGCTGTGTACTCAACAGCCAGAACGGCTCATGTAGGCACTCCATAAATACTTATCAAATGCATGGATTTACATGCCTGTCTCCTCTGCTTCACAGTTATTTAAGGTCAGGGAATGGCTGGATTCATCATTATGTCCCCAGGGCCCAGCACAGAGCTTGGCACACACATGCTGCTTAATAAATATCCAGAGAATAAGTGAATGAATAATTGTCTCCTTCAATAGGCTACAAATTCCTAAAGGGCAGAGACTGCTTGATATATGTCGTCAGTGGCCCCCACATTGTCTGGCAGACAGCAGACAGTCAGTAAAGATTTGTTGCAATAGTCGAGAGTCCCCTCTGGATGGGGCCCCTGGCATGCTTGCGTTGGGAGCTAAAACTTGACACCTTCAAGGGTATTAGCTCCCAGGTAGTCAGGAAGAGGAGATCCCCAGTTGTCAAAGCGTCTCCGGACCTGGGGCCACAGGTCTTGCCGACAGGATTAGCCTAGATGTGCCAGGTAGCCAGGGAGACTGGGAGCATCAAGGAGGGCTTCCTGGGGGTCAGAGACCACACCACTGCCTATCAGGTCTCAGCCCCGCCTCTCTCTGGTGATTGGCAGGTGGCTCCACCAATGAGGTGTGAGTGCAGCTGTGGGTGGAGGTGGTGGGATGGGACAGATGGTGGGTGACAAGGAAACCCCCATGTTCTCCTCCATCTGTTACATTTAATTGACTTCCCGCAGAAAGAAAAAAAAAAGATAAACCAGTTGCAAGGATGAAATTGCTAATTAAAAGGCCCTCTGATTAGATAGACAAATATTTACCAATTACGCCTGACCCTGTCTCTCTCTCTTATGTCTGCAAACTCCCCCATCAGCATCATGGCTGCATGACACCCAGCTGGTGGCTCTTCCACCAATGCCTCTCCTGGGGCTCAGACTGGCTCCGGGTGAAGCCGGGTAGGAGAGAGGCAAATATGGCAAATAGTCATTCAACAAACACCATGCTCAGGTCCAGGCTCAATGCTGGGCCCCAGAAAGCTGCATCAGGATTGCCAAGCTCAGTGCTGTGGGTTGTGTGCTGCGTGAAGGTTCAGCCCAGGGAGAGTGGGGCTCCACTTGTCAGCCTGAGACTTCTGGTGGCAGAAGAAGATTTTTTCTTTTTTTTTTTTTTTGCACAATGGGCCATTAGCTTGCCAACCCATGTTCAGAGGATCATGGCTGTATTTTTTTAAATACACACAGAATGGGCTAGTGACAGCTGAATAGAGATGACTATGATTCAGTTCCTGAGCCATGGGCTCTTGGGAGTGTGGGGGAGAAAAATCTACCTATGATGAATAAACTGTCATTTAACATTTATTGAGCTCCTGACGTTGTGCTAAGTCCTGGGCTTCCCAGGTGGCATTAGTGGTGAAGAACCCGGCTGCAGGAGACATAAGAAACGCGGGGTTGATCCCCGGGTGGGGAAGATCCCCTGGAGAAGGGAATGGTACCCCACTCCAGTATTCTTGCCTGGAGAATCCCATGGACAGAGGAGCCTGGTAGGCTACAGTCCGTGGGGTTGCACAGAGTTGGACACGACTAAAGCGACTTAGCATGCATGTGCTAAATGCTGGGGGAGAGAGAGATGGGTAACACATATTTCCTGCCCTCCAGGAGTCCTGTCCACTTGGAAGAGATGGGCACCCATACCTGGGTCTGCCCTTCCTGTCTTCTTTTCCTTCCTGCATTCCAAATAATCTTCAGAAATACCTGGGAGATAAGAATCATCACTCTGGACTCATGGGGCCTGCACTTGAATTTTGGCTCTCCCCTGTTCTGGCTGCGTGACCTTGGGCAGCTTACCTCACCTCTCTGTGCCTCAGGTTTCCTAAGTTGGAAATAACGATGGTAGCAGCATCATGGAGTTATTACAGATGAAATGAGTAAATGCATGTAACTCATGCCTGACACATAGTAAGTGCTCAACAAAGGGCAGCTATTGTTATTTTTTGGGTCTATTATGTGTCCCTTGGGAACACAGAGCTGCACCAGTGTGGTTTCCTCCCCCTTTAGAACTCACAGTGTGGCGCACACACAGAGAACCCCAGTAACACACCCAAGCTCACATACACTCAGGCTGCGCTGAAGAAGTTGTGGTGACAGGGTGCAGTTCTATTTTTTGTTTTCTTTTGTTTTGTTTTGTTTGACTGTACTGGCTCTTCCCTGTGATGTGCAGGCTATTTGTCCCATGGCGTGTGGATCTAGCTCCCTGACCGGGGATCAAACGCGCGTCCCCTAACCACTGGACCACCAGGGAAGTCCCAGGGTGTAGCTCTAGAATGAGTGAGTTTTAGCTTAGAAGTCAGATGAGTTGAGGTTGTCTTACACCCAGACTGGGGAAAATGGAACGATTGCCTGGTGAGGTCATGAGCTCTCCATCCCTGGAGGTATGCCAAAGAGTGAGGTTGCCACAGAAAGGATCCCAGCTGTGTGGGAGAAAAGCAGGTCAATTCCATCAGGCAGACACTGGTGTGGGGCGTGACAGCCCCCTCCTAGGACAGTGGGATAAGTTTTCCAGGACCAGAGAATTCCCTAGCGACCCGGTGGTTAGGATGCAGTGCTTTCACTGCCAGGACTGGATTTGATTCCTGCTTGGGAAACTAAGATCCTGCAAGCTGTGCGGTACAGCCAAATTAAAAAGAAGAAGAAGAAAAAATGGATACTAAAGTTCTCCAAGAACAGCTGGGTAGGCGTGGAAGCCTGACACTGGGCAATGCACTGGGAGCCCATTCCACTAGCAAAGGGACAGCCAAGCCTCCCGCCATGCATGTTCATTTCCTGGGGTGAGGCCCTGAATGGCAGGAGTGTTACAGACAGAGGCAGGAAGGTGTCAGACTTCAGCCCCTAAGGTGGCCCCAACTGGGGTGGGAGAGAGCTGGGATGATTCAGTCCTGAAGGGGTGACTTGGGAACCCCTCTGCTGTGTGACCACTGTCTACTTACTCCTCATCTCAGTTTCCCCACCTGTAAAATGGGAAGAGAGTGGACCAGATAAATGTCAGTGTTCAGCCCTTGTTTCCCTTCTCCCATTTCCAAATCACTGACAACACATATTAAGTACTCACCACATGCCCAAATCCGTCAGTCCTAAAGGAAATCAATCCCGAATATCCATTAGAAGGACTGATGCTGAAGCTGAAGCTCCAATAGTTTGGCCACCTGATGCAAAGAGCCGATTCATTAGAAAAGACCCTGATGCTGGGAAAGTTTGAAGGCAAGAGGAGAGGGGACAACAGAGGATGAGATGGTTGGATAGTATCACCTACCCAATGGACATGAGATCGAGCAAACTCCAGGAGATGATAAAGGACAAGGAAGCCTGGTGTGCTGCAATCCATGGGGTCGCAAAGAGTCAGACACGACTGAGCAACTGAACAATAAGAACATGCCATGCACTGGATAAGAACAACTAAGCCTGTTGCATGTAGCATCTTGTTTGTTTATTAAAGTTTTATTTTCTTTATTTTTTGGCTGTGCTGGGTCTTCATCGTGTCGCGTGGGCTCTTTGTTGCAGTGCACGGGCTTCCTCGAGTTGCGCACAGGCTCAGCAGTTGCATCGTGGGAGTGTCTCTAGTTGTCCTGCAGGATGTGGGATGTTAATTCCCTAACCGGCAATCAAACCCACACCCTCTGCACTGAAAGACGAATTCTTAACCACTGGACCACCAGGGTTCACCCCTAACATCTCATTTAAATTTCACTTCAACCCAGAAGGTAGGTACTCTTACCGCCATGCCCGCTTTACAGATGCAGAAGCTGAGAAGTAAAGGAAGTTAAGTTCAGCTAGCACAGAAGTAACAGAGCCAGGTCTCAAATTCAGGCCTGGCTGACACTGAGATGGGGGATGCCAGTACCTCTGTCCTCCTGCCTGCCAGTCCTGCTAGGCTCCCCCGCACGGCCCCCGCCCTGCACCCCGTCCTAGGAGCACGGCTCCCCCCACCGTCCCCTTCCTGGGCTCATACCATGAAAGCCCCATGCAGAGCCTTCGACTCTAGAGGGATATATATTATCTAAATTTGATAAGACAACTTAATTTCACTCTGTGTCTGTTACCGGCGATAAAACCAGGAGACTTTTATGACCCAGCGTCCTCGGCAAGATTGTCAGGAACTTATTATACAAGGTCTAACTGGATTTCTCCCTGCAGATGGCTGGGAGCCACGGGCTGGAACGCAGTTTGGCATCACATTTGGGGGAATAAATGCAAAATGCCTGTTCCAGAGGCTTAGATAAGGCAGCAGGCCTTTGAGCTCCCCAAGAATCGGATCTGCCTTTCCCAGGCCCTGAAGGGTGATTCGGGTAGGATTTACTTAAACGCTGTTGGCGGAGGACAAGATGATGGGTTTTCTCTCCCCCTCACCCCTTGATCCTTCTCACCCAGGGAAGGAATGTGGAGGTGCCTGAGACCTGGGGTTCAGAAAAGAGGTTCCTGGAGAGTGAGAAGTTCAGGGCAAAGATGGGGTATGGAAGGAGGGGCATGACTGGTGATGGAGGTGTGAGACAGGAGATGTGAAGACTGTGTGCAGTAACAGAGGGTAAAGGAAGAGCCAAAGGAGGGGGAACTAGGTGCGTCTTCACTTGCTGTCTTCACTTGCTGCCCGGGGATGCCCCCAAGACTTCATCCTTACTGCCCTGAGACGCCTGTCTCCTTCCCCAGCCAACCCCCAGGGCTGGTGTGGACCCTCACACACAGGGCTCCTAAAACAGACGACGTCCCTCAGATGTGGGGTTCACATATTTGGGCTCACAGATGCCACAATATATTCTTTTCTTTCCTGGCATCAACTGAGCCGTTTGCATGATCGGCACTGCCCAGAGTGGCATCCACAGACCATTGTGAGAAAAAGCCATTATCTGCCGATACCCCAATATTTTTTAAGGTTCGCTGTCAGCAAACCCCACATTCGGAGCTCACCTCAAAATCTGATAGCTCCTAGGCTCGGGCTGACAGACAGACCTAGGATTCAGCTTAGTCTTAACACCCAGTGCAGATCTATAGCCTCCTAAACCTCACGCCTCCTAAACCAAGATCAGCCCCAAGCTCAGAGTTAGACTCCCCAGACTGACATCCCTCCAGGGGTGGGCTTCTACACGTATTTGGCACAACTCCAGATTCAGACATCTTCTCGAACTAGACTCTAACCCTTAGCTTGAGCATCCCCAGCCTTGGGTTGCCCCCAGAATCCGAAGGGTCACCCTCAGATTCAGGCATCCTCCCCCAAAGAAGCTCGGACCAAGCCTGAGGTCACTGCAGGCTCAGGCTCTCCCAGGACCCACCCAGGGGCAATGAAACTGTTCACTGGCGATGACCAAGGAAGCAATGACCTGGGAAGTTTCAGGTCCGCCCTTGCCCTTTCTCCCAGGCCAGGAAGGCAGCGAGCTGTTTTCATCTGTCACCCAGCTCCTGATGCCTCATTTATCTCCCTTTCAATGGACTCGGGACTCACTTAAGGGAAGGCTTGTCTCATCTTTTCACCCCTTTGTTGCTTCCTCTTCCATCTAGAACCCTCCATCTTAGCTGGGCCTTTCCCCCTCCAGGTTTTAGAGAGGAGAGGGTAACATTTATTGCGCATCTTCTGTGTACCATGAGTGTGGTCTCATGGAACTCTCACCATAACTGTTCTTTTTAAAACAATTATTGATTTTTATTTCTGGCTGTCCTGGGTCCTCGTTGCCGTGTGGGTTTTTCTCCAGTTGCAGCGCTCAGGCTTCTCACTGCGACGACTTCTCTTGCGGCAGAGCATGGGCTCTAGGGTGCTTGGGCTTCAGCAGTTGCAGCATGTGGGCTCAATAGTTGTGGCTCCCAGGCTCTGGAGCAGACTCAAAAGTTGAGGTGCATGGGCTTAGTTGCTCTGAGGCTTGTGGGATCTTCCCGGATCAGGGGTCACACTTGTGTCTCCCACCTTGGCAGGCAGATTTGTTACCACTGAGCCATCAGGGAAGGCCCTCACCATAATCTTTTGACTAGATTTTTATTATATCCATTTTTTTGATAAAGAAACAGAGGGACGGAGAGGTTAAGTCACTTGTCCAAAGCCACACAGCCCTGAAGCGTGGGAATTTTGTCTCTGCCAAGGATCTGGTCCTTGTATGGGCTTGGGCGTGCCCTCAGGTGGTGGGGCTCCAGGGGGTGCTGTGGCCTTTGGAGAAGGCACAGTGGGAAGGCTGCTGTTGTCGCTGAGCCCAAGTTTGTATTGTTTCCACATCGGCAAGACTCATTATTTCCAGTAGACAGGAGGATGGGGGGAACAGGGGCGTGGAGGACACCGCAGTGAGATCAAGGACACCGGTTGCCGGGGCCAGTAGCCATGGGGGTGGTGGGGGCAGGAGATGGCCTTTGCCAGAGACAGTGATGAATGGGTCGGGTCCCAGCGGCAAGGTGCTGAAGGGCAGAGACCCAGTTCCTGCGTGTGTGTGTGTGTGTCAGGGGTCAGAAATCACTGCCCCCCTGGGACTACCCCATCTTGAGTGAAGACCAGAGAGTCTATGGGACCTCTGGAAGACTCACAACCCCTGGAAGGCCCGACAGGATGCAGAAGGCAGGCTGGAGCCCCGTCTGTGCCCCCCAGCTCTGCAGTTTCCTGCGGGACCCAGTGGGGTTTGAGTGTTGAACCAGGATCTGGGGCTGAATGAGAGAGAGCCTGGCTGCACTGGGGAGCACGTGACTGTTGGAACCAGGCGGTATCCCTTCCCAGCTAGGTGACCTGGAGCAAATCATTTCACCCCTCTGAGCCTCAGTTACAAGTAAACAGGTGCAGTGAGGCTCATCTGCGGGGTGGTGAGGGTTGAAAGGTACACGCTAAGTGCTCGTTCAGGAAATGGTGCTTTATATTATAAAGGGGTTACCATGCCAGCACTCTAAATGGCTGGCCCTGAAAATTGCCTCTAAGGGGAATAGGGATGGAACCCAAATCCCTCAGCTGAGAGTGGCTTTTTTTTTTTTTTTTTTTTTAAGAGAAACAAGTAATATAATCCTCAAAGGATTTTCCCTTTTGGCTCTAAAAAATAAATAAATAAATAAAACAACTAATATCTTCATTTCCATCCTCCCTTTTAAGCTAATTTGTGGAAAATTAAAACAGGGAACTCACGGTGGCTGGCATTTTAATTGGATCTTGACTGGCGTCCTCACTAGGATTCCCTGATTAGTGTCTTCAGTTAAATCCTCTATGCTTCTTTTAGCTGATTTTCTACCCTGGGCAGGGCCTGGGATAGGCAGGGCTGCCCAGGGCCCAGGTAACTTCCCATGCCAAGAAGAGGGCTTCAAGCTGGTACCCCAGATGCCCCAGGGGCTTTGGGGACAGAGTGACCAGGTTGAAATTTTGGCTCTGTTACCTGATTGGGTTGGGGGCGGGGGAGGGAATCTGTGCAAAGGATTTGCAGGAGGCACCTGTGTCCTTAGCTGAGACTGGGACACACCTGAATGAATTTACCTGGCACACACAGACGAGCAGCACATGGTGTCTCCTTCTTCAGTCCACCTCCAAGAGAGTTTGGGAGGGGGGCTTTCACAGGGTGGGAAGAATGGCCAGCCCTACCCTGCCCGTATGGCCCAAGGGCAGAGCTCTTTCTTGCATCCATCAGCCTCACAGTTTCTGGTTAAAAAGGCAGTTCAGGGACTTCCCTGGGGACACAGGTTCGATCCCCGATCCAGGAAGATCTCACATGCCTTGGAGCCTCCAAGCCACCACTATGGATCCCATGTGCAAATACTGAAGCCAGCACACGAAGCATCGAAAATCTAGCACAGCTGGAAAAAAAAACTCACTGCTTTTCCCACTTCCAGGATTTCGGAAATGATACTAATAGTGTGTTTCTTGAGTGCTTACTTCCTTTCAGACCTTCTTTTGTCCTTATGAAACTCCTGAAGGAAGAGACAGTTGTCTTCCCATTTTATGGATGAAAAAACTCAGGCTCAGAGAGGTTGACTTGCCACACAGCTAGGGTAAGTGGCAGAGCCAGAAATAGAATTCAAGTGTTTTGCCCCTCCTCTCCCCATAGCTTCCTCAACCAGCCTCAGTTCCCCAGTTTTGGATTAAAGTGTGTTTCCCCAGCCCTAGGTTTCCAGGGGTGTTCCTCCAGGGCCCGGATTTAGACCCCTGGGCTGGCGGGTGGGTGATGGGGTAAATGAGAGGAACCCCCAGCACCGCTGTGCCCCCACTCCCCCAGCCCACATACCCGGCTGTAGGTGGGGCTCCCTCCTCTGCCCCGTGGGGGGACCTGCAATCAGTGCTAATCAGCCCCGGATAATTACTCAGCCCTGGGGAGGTGAGCACAGTGGCGCTGGGGGGTTCCAGCCCCGGTTCGCTCAGTGGGACGCTGGCACAACGCTCTCCTTCCCGGGTCTGGGTTTCCCTGGCTACACTTGGGTATCGTTTAAGCCAGTAGGTCTTTAGCTCTGAAATGCAAGACCTGCCCACTTTCAAGAAAACTAGGGTGGTCACAGAGCTCCAGACCAGAGGTGTGGGCTCAGCCCGGTTGCCAGGTTTATAACCTGGTCCTGTCCTGAGCAGCTGGGATAACTCATTGAACCTAGGCAGCTTTCACTTTTCCCATCCATTAAGTGGGGATAAAATTAAAGCATTGACCTCTGATTTAAGTGACTGTTAGGAGCATGCATGCCCAGTCGCTAAGTCACATCCAAATCTATGTGACCCCATGAACTTCAGCCTGCCAGGCTCCTCTGTCCATGGGATTCTCCAGGCAAGAATACTGGAGTGGGTTGTCATGCCTTCCTCCAAGGGATCTTCCTGACCCAGGGATCAAACCTGTGTCTCCTGCACTGACAGGCGAATTCTTTACCACTGATCCACCATGGAAGCCCGACTATTATGAGAGAGAGGCCCAAATCCAAACCACTAGACCACCAGGAATAAATGATTGTTAGGATGGGCTGCTGTCTATGGGGTCGCACAGAGTCGGACACGACTGAAGCGACTTAGCAGCAGCAGCAGCAGAAGGATTCAATGTGGTGCCTGGGATAGTTTCTGAAATATTATGAGCGCTCAATTAATGGCAGCTAGGGTTAGGGAGCATTTTGTTTGCATCATCTTATTGAATTCTCTGAGCAGCTTGGTGAGTGAGGCATTATTACAGATGAGGCTCAGAGATAAGGTAGCCCTACACTTGGGGGAGCTGACATTCACTCGCTCTGAGCATTCCCTGGGCACTTACCAGGCTCCACACTCACTGCTGAAACAGACCACTCCCACCCTCTTGGGGCTCATATTCCAGCAATTTGAACACCCCCGCCCCTATCCTCGGCTTCCCTGGGAGGGACACCTCCCCACCCTCTTGCAGTAGCTGGGGAGGAATTAAGCCGGAGGGTCCCAACCAATGGATATCCTTGGGGTTTGGGTGCTTAATGACCCCCCTCCTCCTCATAACCATCTCATGTAAATTTCTTTTATAATTACACTGAAAGCTATCAAACTATCTAATTTAATTTCTTTGCGAAAATAAATAGCTAAAGTGGCCCTAGGTACTAGCATAAATACTTCAAGCAGAACCATCCGGGATAGCTACTTATGCAGGCCTGACTGGCCGCAATACACACTTCATAAGTACATATTTATTGGGCCTGCCCCCCTCCCCTGAAGCCCTCTCCCTTCTAAGAAGAGGCAAAGATTCTGCTGACTCAGCCGGAAGAAGAGGAAAGTGATTGGGGCCATGGTGGTAGCGAGGAGGAGGGGTGAGGGAACAGAGGAAAATATGCTGGGTAATTAATTATCCGTCTTTGTACATCCATAACTTTTTATTAAACAAATATGCAAATACTGCCTCTCCGCTGCCTTTGCCCGGGTCTGCCGTGGGGATGACTGTTAATTGGCGGCGGGGTCCGTGGGGAGGAGGCCTGTTTGAGAAGCAGGCCGGGGCTGGGCCAGCCTCCTCGCTCTCTCACTTGCCGTGGCTCCCCTGGTCCACTGGGCCAGCATCATTACTCAGATATGCTTACACAAGGCCAGCAGATTGTGCCTTCTTCTTATCACCTCTTGGCATTTCTGCCTTTCTTCCCAGCTGCCAAGGCTCAGGGTCAGGTGAAGACCAAGACTCCTCTCTTGGTCTGGCTTCTGTCTACTTCCTCAGCCTCATTTCCAGTCCTTCTCGCTTTTGGCTAGTGTATCTCAGCAGCCCTGGTCTCTGACCTAACCTGCTCTACCTCAGGACTTTTGCACTGGCTATTTCTCTGCCTGGAATGCTGGATTCTCATGGCCAGCTGTTTCTTTTTTCTTTTTTGGGGGCGTTATACGCCAAGGCATGTTCAATCTTAGTTCCCTGATTGGTGATTGAACCCACACTGCCTACCGTGGAAGCACAGGGTAGCCACTGTGCTACTGGACTGCCAGGGAAGTTCCTGGCCAGTTCTTTCTTGAATTTCAAGTTTAAGGTCAATGTGACTTATGTGGCCACTTTTTTTTTAAGCTACTTTGCTTTATGATTATTATTTTTCAGCACACCTATCACCTTGGTAATTTTCACTTTTATTTATTAGTTTTGTAAGTTTATTATTTCCTCCTGCCAGAATGTGACTTCCAATAGAAAAGAGCCTTGTGTTATCTATGGCCAAATCTCCATTGCCTAGAATGGTATACGTGGTTAGATGGCCCTTGTTCAATATTCATGACCTGAATGGAAGGAAAAACCTCCTCACTCCTCTCCTTGTCCCCAGGCCCCCTCTTCCGTTCTCCATACCATTCAGGAGTCTTTTTAAAACACAAATCTTACCGTGGACAACCTTCCATGGCTTCCTAGTTCTTCGGAATGATATCCAAGTTCCATTACCTGCCCCATTCCAACCTAGTCTCTTTACCTCTCCATGAAGAAGGCAATGGCACCCCACTCCAGTACTCTTGCTTGGAAAATCCCATGGACAGAGGAGCCTGTTAGGCTGCAATGCCTGGGGTCGCTAAGAGTCGGACACGACTGAGCGACTTCACTTTCACTTTTCACTTTCATGCATTGGAGAAGGAAATGGCAACCCACTCCAGTGTTCTTGCCTGGAGAATCCCAGGGACGGGGGAGCCTGTTGGGCTGCCCTCTATGGGGTCGCACAGAGTTGGACACGACTGAAGTGACTTAGCATAGCATTACCTCTCCAACTCCTTCTTTATCCTCCGATACACTCACTGGCCTTCACACAAAGCATCATTCTTCCATGTGAGCCTTGGCACAAATGTTTCCAGCTGCAAATTCTCTTCCATACCTCTGTTAGCTTGGCCAACTCCATCTTTTCTGCATCTCAGATCAGGCATCACCTCCTCTAGGAAGGCTTTCTGCTTAATCTGCTATCCTCCCTGCCAGTGCACTTTCATCTTACTCTGGCTTTTCTGCTTCTCCCTCTCTAGATGGAGGTCTTTAGGAGGATGGGGATGCTGTCTCCTTTCTCATCTTTCAGGCAACTATCGTGAAGCTGGGCGGGGTATTAATCAGGTTCTGGTTTGAGAACGTGGATTCTGGTCCAGCCTCTCTGGATTCATACTCCAGCGCCTTGATTTACTGGCTGTGCTGTGCTGGATAGCCACCAAGATGGTGCCCAGTAGGGTGGTGGCATCTGGTATTTATACCTGTGTGGAGCCCCTTTCTCTTGAGTGTGGGCTGGGACCTAGGGACTTACTTCTAATAGATACGATACAGTAGAAGTGACGGAATGTCACCTCTGCGAGTAGCTTATAAAAGGGTGGAAGCTCCCCTCTTGGACACTCTGTCTTGCTCCTTCTCTATGAGGGACGGCAGACAGCTGTCCTGTTACGGACGGCCCTGTGGTCTCTGGAAGGGCACACATGGAAAGAAGCTAATATCTCTAGTCAATAGCAGGGAGGGCCTGGGACGCCAGGGAAACTGTGCTGGAGTCCTGACCTACAGAAACTGTGAGGTAATCAATGTTTCTTGTTTACAGCTGTTAAGTTTTCGGCTAATTTGCTACACAGTGATAGGGAACTAAATATTAACTAGGTGCTTGTGGGCAAGACCTTTCTGTGTCTCAGTTTCCCTATCTGTAGAGTGGGGACAATAATTACCCCCATCATGTGGGTTGTTGTGGGGATTAAATGAGTTCCTTAGAACAGTGACTGGCATATAGTGAGTGCTGCGTGAGTTTAGCTAGTCTCACATTGTTAGCACTTTGGAGGTGCTTAACAAGCCCTGAGCAGGAACAAACATGGTAAGAATAATAGTCCTTGTCTATTGCTCTCTGGGCATGAAGTTCTAGCTTCTTGAGATGGCACTCAAGGCCTTTTATGATCCCTCAGACTCCTACCAGCTTCATCGCTGTGGGGCTGGCCACTGTGTTCAACTCACCACCTCTCATCTCATCCTTACAACATCCCTGTAAAGTAGGGACTGTCTTACAAATGTGGAGCTTGGGTTCAGAGAGGTTAAGTAACTTGCCCAAGGTCACACAGCCAGAACAAGATTAAACTAAGTTTTGAATTCAGGAATGTCTGCCTTCGGGTCTGGTTTATTTGTGTAGCCTCAGTGCCTCCCATGGGCCTGGCATAAAGTAAGAAGCAGGTCCATGGTCACTGAACTGCCTGCCTGCCTGGATGAAGATTGCCCCTTCCTCCACCTCCCATTTGTCAGGTGAAAAAGCAACAAAAAGCTCACGCAGCCAAGAGACTTTGGAGAGCAATGCTTAACCCAGAGGACTGACTCACCAATGGGCCCCTGGGGCATCAGCCCAGTGACCCTGCCCAGTGGCTGGCTTTAATAGAGGAGGAGGAGGCAGCGGGAGCCAGCAGGGAGAGCTGCCCATTAGCCCTAATTAGCAGCCCGTCTGGAAAAGAGCTTGGACTGAAATTAAGATGCTGTCAGTGGGTCCCAGCTGGGTCGTAGCAGAGTGGCAGCTGCAACATTTCCAGAGCCTGAGCTTGAAACACTCAGCTGGGAAGGCCTCTCTGCCTGACTCCACCTGGACCCAGGGGCCCTCGGGAGGCAGCCAGACCTCTCCCCCAGCGAGACGGTGATTCACTGAGAACCCCTCGAGTGTCAGAGCTTGAGCCAAGCCCCCACCACCCTGGTTATCTCCATGGGTCCTCCCATAGCACCTCTACACCCATTTTTCAGGAAGAAACAGAGGCTTAGAGAGCTTTCATGGTGTGCCCAAGGCCACACAGCTAGATGTGGCAGAGTTCTGGGGGGGCTCCTGAGACAGTGCCCCGAATCCAAGGCTGCATGGGTGGGTCGGAGGGGGAGATCCTGAGCAGGGCTTGAGTGGCGGGAATCAGCGGAGGACAGGGGGCAACCTCTGGGCTTCAAGTCACCTTTCAGTCCATCCCTTCCTCCCATTCCCAGGTCAGGACAGAGGTCCCTGTGCTGCTCCCTTTGTGGGGAGAGACAAGTTATGTAGAAGAGGCGGGCTGGGTTTGGGGTGAAGTAGGGTGAAAGAGCAGGAAAACCAAGTGGCAGGAAGGATCCAGCCTGCCTCCAACTCTCCACTTCCTCTTTTAAGGTGCCAAGAATAAACCAGGATTTAAAATCAAACTTAAAAAATCACAAAATCCCTACAGCTGCTTTCCCAGAAATCAGTGGCAGTGATTTGTGCAGCAGATGAGCTTTGGCCAAGCCCTGCTGGACAGTGGGTGGGGCTGCAAGGCAGGAGGTGGGCCAGGAGATGCCCAGGACCTAGGCTGTCCCCACCTTGGTTGTCGATGTTGTTATTCGTAATAATAATGAGCAGCCCGTTGAGGGCTTGGGATGAATGTGTGTGGAATAAATGGCAGGTGGACTGAGCGTTTCCTATCCCGGCATGGCCCTCTGGGAGGTACGGGGCGGTCTGCCTTACCAGAGGTCGTGGCTGAGTCTACACAAAGCTGGTGTCCTCAGAGAGGCTGAGCTGAGCCTACCGCAGCCTGCACACTCCCTCAGCCTTCCTGCCCACCCTGCCGCCAGGCTGAGTAGATGGTCATTTGCTCCCCAGCCGGCGGGCAGCTACTGATGTTTTTATGGGCAGATTGCAGGTAACGAGCTTTCCCTCCAGGACCTGGGGACAGTCTAGAAAATTGTATTCAGGTTGGAGAGAGGAAGAGGGGAGAGGAGGGGCAGGAGGTGAGAGATTCTTCCTGCCTCTGCCATCTGCATCCCCACAGCCAAGGAGGGAATCAGGTGAAGCCATCAGGGAGGGCCCAGACCCACCAGGGGTGGGGCAGCAGGCAGTAATTCCTTCTCTCTCAGGATGACTTTATGCTGAACTCTGATCTTTGTGGCTGTATGTCTGGAATTACAAATGGCAATGACTGTGCTCCCAGGGTCACCCTTTCTTTATTCCATCCATGCACCCATCATCCATCCACCCATCTACTATCTACCCACCCACCCATTCATCCATCTATCCATTCATCAACCCCTTGAGTCATCCATCCAACAGGTAGTTACAGAGCTCTCTCCTTGGCAGTGGGTAAGGTCCTAAGGATAGGGCAGTAAGGAGGTGAAGAGGAAAAAGACATCGCTCTCCTTCCTAAGAATAGTCACTCACTTATTCATCTATTCAAATGATGATATTGAGTTCCTATGATGTGCCAGGTTCTGTGGTTAGTGGAGATACATGCATGCATGCCTGCTGAGTCGCTTCAGCCCTGTCCAACTCTTTGCGACCCTGTGGACAGCAGCCCGCCAGGCTCCTCTGTCCATGGGATTCTCCAGGCAAGAACACTGGAGTGGGTTGCCACGCCCTCCTCCAGGGGAGCTTCTCCACCTAGGGACCAAACCCATATCTCTTATGCCTCCTGCATTGGCAGGCGGATTCTTGACCATGAACGAGCACCACCTGGGAAGCCCAGTGGACATAGAGTGATGAACAAAAACGACACAGTCCTGATACTTGAGGGCATCAATGAGGATACCAAGCGAGGCTTCGGGGATGGATACAGATGGGTACTCCTGAGAATACAGGTGATGGACCTGCAAGAGTGCTGCTGGCGAACATTGATAATGCCACCAAGTCATCGCAGGCGATCCCTGCTGGCATCTGCAGGGTGTTGGTGATAAGCATTGATGACGTGCTCCCGAGGATATTGGTGACGGACACTGATGGTACTCCTTTGGCAGCCAGGGTGGGCACTGGCGCTGAGCAGTAGCCATGCTCTCAAAGACATCAGTGACGGGCTCTGGGAGGAGCTGATCTTTCCTTCTCCTGCAGATCTCACTCACCCTCCGCGTTCAGTCTCCTTTTCCCCAATCAATTAAAGCTCCTGCAGGCAGACAGACCTCGGGATGACCCTGCGGCTCCCAGTGTGATGTGATGGTGGCCCTCTCCTGGCCTTTACTGAGCTGCAGAACCCGCCTCCCAACTGGTGGCCTATTGATCCCCTTGCTGGGAATTCTCTCTATGGTTAGAATGTCATTTTCCACCCCAAACACCTCTTTCTTGCAATTACTGAGAATTACTTATGAGGAGAGAAAGAGAGAGAGGAGTGAATGTGTGTGTATTGATTACCACCCCTGAGAAGCTCACGGATCATTTAGAGTAGATTAACCTAACTTTCTTTTGCCTTTTGGGAAGTTGGACTGCAAGTTATTTAAGGAGATTAATCAGCTCATCAGAGGACCAGTCTTCCTACTTCTTATATCTATTTTTAGGCTAGTTGGGACCGTGTCATTTTTAACCCTCCTTCAAAATATCTTTTGCCCACCACTCTGCCTGTACGTTCACCTTGACTGCCCAGGTCACTTCAGCAGGGGCTCCTGCTGGCTCCTCTTTAGGGGAGAAGTAGACACATCTCTGGCTGCTGTTCGTTTACTCAGATGGCCTTGTTGCCCGGATCCCAGTCTGGGCACAACCTCAGAAAGGGCTGAACCACCCCAGGCCAGTCTCCCCCATCCAAGCCCTGGCTCAATGCAGCTGTCGCATAGGAAAGACCCAAATATTCCAGCCACCAAAAGGCAGTGACTTCCAGAGACTTTTCTGTGAGCAGGGCTTGCTCATCAGTTCTGCAGATGTCCGTCCCGCCCATCCACTCCCCTGCATCTCCAGGTGCAGCTCCGACCTCCTCCGCCCTGCCAGGAAGCCATCCCAGACTGTGCCATCCTTCTGGGGACACTCGTTCTGCTTAGAGAGAGGGGATGCAAGAGCAGAGGAAGGAAACAGAGAGAGAGAGAGAGGAAGGGGAGGAGAAAGGAAAGAAGAGACAAGGAGAGGCAGCGAGAGGGCCTGAGGAGGATCCGCCGGCTTCCTGACTCGACGGCACATCTTGCAAGTTCACCACGTGCAGACAGATTGGGGCTCGAGTCTCTGCACCAGCCTTCCCTGGAAGGGTGTGTGACCTTGGGCAAATCTCATCACTCCCTGAGCTTCGGGTCCTCATCATTCAAATGGGAAGATGACAGTTCGTACCTCGCAAGGTTGGTACGGTTGCAAATGAGGTCATGTATATAATGCGTTTAGAACATGGCCTGGGGCTTTAGTAGGCGCTCCAGTGATGGCAGGTAGGTATCGCCAGGTCACTCTTGACGGCAGGACTCCCGGCAGAGCCTCTGTGAAGATGTGCTGGGTGATCCGGAACCTTGTCTCTGCTGTGGGGACCTCCGTTCCTCCTCTCCGTCCCCCTGTCCACAGGCAGGTGCAGAAGCGGCAGCCAGTGGCCTGGGTCTCTGGGAGGAGGGGGCTGGGAGTCAGCCCCTGGCGTCTGGGCTACGAAGTAACCCCTTTCAGAGCATGACAGGCCCTCGCTGCCCCCTTCTCTGCCATTTCTCTCCTCTTCCAGGAAAAAAGTTTGAAGTTGAATGGGTCCCGAGGTGGAATATTTTCCAAATGTCAGTGCAATCTGTGGTACATTACAGCTAAATGCGATCGTCGCCGCGCTGGGCTCTGAATGTCAGCGCACCGCCGCGATGCAGTGACAGACCGCAGGCTGACAGGTGGGGTCTCAGCCCCCCACCTCCTGGGAAGTCAGCCTGGCAGGGGAGGGAGGCAGGCCATCTCTGGGCTCAGCAGACGTGGACCGTGGGCCTCGGAGGGACACGCTGCGGGCTCGTGAGGCCCCGTGTGTTGTATGTGCGTGTGCGTGAGTGGGTACACCTGTTCCTGTGTTTCTGTGCTACATACGTCTCTCTTTTTTTGGCTGCACTGTGTAGCGTGTGGGATCTTACTTCCCCAACCGGGGATTGAACCCGTGCCTCCTGCAGTGGAAGTGCCGAGTCTTAACCACTGGACCAGCAGGGAAGTCCCTGTGCTTTGCACCTTCTTATTGTCACTGTGTGTCACTGTGCACGTGCCCAGACCCTAGGAAGGTGTTCACTGAGCCCCACGGAGGTCTATGTACAGTGCTGTCTACGAGTCCTCCATCTCAAGGTATCCCCGTATGTCAGTGTGTGCACACGCAGTAATTTAGAGCTCCTGGAACGATGCACACACGTTCACACTGCCCACCAGACTGTGCGTCTGTCAATACAGACATCATCCTTCTCGAGGTGCCGTAATACCCGCTGCGTCATCTGTCTTCCTGTGGCTCTATCTCCCTCACCCGTGTGTAGTGTGTGCTGCAATTGTGTATTTCTGTGTATCCACAACTGTGTGTGTGGTGTATACAGTCTCAAGACTTCACCAGGTGTGTGTGCGTGCACGCACGCACGTGTCTAGGTTAGTAAATCTCATCTCATCCACAAAGGAGGATGGGGAAGCGGGAGTCAGGAGAGGCTCTCTGCCTCGCTGCCCCCGTGGTGGGGCATTCTGATGGCCATGTGCTCTGTGGAGCCTGTGATTGGCTTGGCAGGAGGGGGCTTCAATCGTCTCCAATTACCGGGGAGTGGATGGTGAGCTGTGAGGCCGGAGGGATGGCGGTGCGTGCCAGGATTAAAGCGTCCTGTGTATGCAGACGGGCCCCGTGTGTGTGCGTGCTGTCCTTGTGTTTTGTGATCTTTATGTGTGGCCACAAGGGCCCGTGAGAATGCCAGGCAGACCCGCGTCATGTGGGACTGGAGGCCATCAACGTGTCCCTGGGCGTCCATCTGTGTTGCCGTCACTGTCCCTGTGGGGGTCTGCTAGCACACACAGTGGGGTGTGTATGAGTTGTGGTCTCTGTGCATCTGAGCATGTGTGTGTTCTTGTGTGACTCTTTGCGTGTGCTGGTTCTGCCCGACTGTCTTTGTATGTGCCTTCGAGTATATGGGAGGGTCTCTGGGGTTTTCTCTGGGTAGAGTTGGTGAGCCTGTTTTTGTTTTAGTCGCTAAGTCGTGTCTGACTCTGTGTGACCCTTTGGACCATAGCTCGCCAAGCGTCTCTGTCTGCGGCTGTCTACGAGCCAAAGAGAATGGTCTGGCTCTCACAGAATCCTGGAGAGGGTTGCTGTCTCCTCCTCCAGGGGATCTTCCAGACCCAGGGATCGAACTTGTGTCTCCTGCATTGGCGGGCAGATTGTTTACCACTGAGACACCTGGGAAGCCCGAGTGTGTACTTTTGTGTGTGCGTCTGTGTATGTTTATGGTTAAATGTGACGTTCCGAGCAAACTGATCAGTAAGAAGGAAAAGGAAGAGAGAAAACCGTGCCCCATCCTCACCCTGTCCCAGCTGGTGGTCAGGATCCCAAGGTCTTCTCCCTCAGACTGTACAAGCATCCACCCAAGGGCGGAGGTCCCGCACACCCCCAGTTAAAGAGCTCGGTGAGCCTGGTGTCTCTGGTGACAGCTGGTGCTGAGCCTGGCCTGGGGGATGAATCGTGTCTTCCTGGAATCCACGTTTTGAAGTCCTAACCCGCAGAACTTCAGCACGTCACCTTATTTGGAGAAAGAGTCATTGCAGATGTGATTTGCTAAGAGGGGGTTATTTTGGAGTCAGGTGGACCCCGTACTCCAACATGACTGGTGTCCTTAGAGAAAAGGAAGACTTTGGACAGGGACAGACATGCACTGCGGGGAGAAGACATCTGTCTACGAGCCAGGGAGAGCGGCCTGGCTGTCACAGACCCTCCTCTCCCAGAGCCTCACATATATAAACCTTACCTAGGCCCACATACCACACACTAGGAACCAAGTCCATGGACACCTGGATGTTTGACATCCGGCCTCTGGCACTGTGAGATAATAAATTTCTGTTGCTTAAACTGCTCAGCTTCTAGCGCTTTGTTACGGCAGCCCTAGCAAACTGATCTGGGGATGTGAAGGCTTAAAAGTGCTTCTCCGAGCTCCTCTGCTTCCTGCAGACCCATCTCGCAGCCTCCTGTGCTGTGATCAGCAGGCTGCCCACATCTTCGCCCCGCCCTAGGCTCCCCCAGCGCTAAGCAAAGTGCCCTCAAGGTCTCAGGCCAGCAGCCTCTCCCCTGGGCTAGACAACCCCACCTCTGCCCCTTCCCCCACCCCTCCCCTGTCCCCAGATCTCAGCTTCCTCCAGACTCTCCGGATAAGCCTGGGCTTTATCACCTTTCTGAGCCCAAGTATATCTTTCTCTACCCACTTCCTGCTCCTCCCATCTGGCTCTGTGTTCTGCATACAGCAGGTGCCCACTGAAGGACTCAGCGAGGGGCCCCAGGCTTTCAGCCTCTTTCTGGGCTTGGACTGGGAAAGAGACATCTGTGCTGCTCCTTTCCCCAGACCAAGTGCCCGCGTCAAGGTCCTGCTCTTGAAAGTGAAGTCGCTCAGTCGTGTCCGACTCTTTGTGACCCCATGGACTGTAGCCTACCAGGCTCGTCTGTCCATGGAATTTTCCAGGTAAGAGTACTGGAGTGGGTTGCCATTTCCTTCTCTAGGGGATCTTCCCGACCCAGGGATCGAACACGGTCCTCCCACATTGCAGGCAGATGCTTTACCTTCTGAGCCACCAGGACAGCTCCTGCTCTTCTGGGGCTGAGCTAGGTGCAGGTCTGGGTCACCAGACCCTCCAAAACCCCAGAGACAGGGACTATTTTAGCCCCATTTTGCAGAAGGAAAACCAAACCCAGGGAGGAGAAATAAGTGGTCTAAGACGACGCCTTAATTCTTGAACATCAGATCAGAAAGGAACTTTGGCACCAGCTAGATCATCCCTCTCCCCTGCTCCCATTTTATAGCTGGAGAAACTGAGGCTCAAGTGGCTCCTCTCTTTCCACCTACCTCTAATGCTTCCTCACTGTTCACCCTTGACCCTCTGAGCGCTTCCCTCTCTCTCGTTCTTGCGACTTGAGCAATTCTGCAGACCAGGGGGTCAGCAGAGCTCTTGTCAGCCCCTCCTCTTTCCCGAGCTCCAGTCCGGAATTTCCGTGTCTTGCGCACATGGCCCGCAGGGCTTTCAAACTCAACATGCCCGGAGCCAAACTGACTTCCTGTGATCCTTGATCCGGGGCATCTCCTGGGTTCCCTGGCTCATTACCAGCTTCTCTGTCCTTGCCGCTTAAGCCTGAAGCCTTTGACCTGCTCTCCCCGCCATGCCCACATCCAGTCAACTGCTGACTCCCACTGGGTCTTCCTCTTAAATATTTCTCAAATCCACTGTTGCTGACCCAGTTTAAGCTTCAGCTTCTGTCTCTCTGAGATTCCTGTATTAACTTTTATTTAAAAAATGCATTTATTTATTTGGCTGTGTTGAGTCTTAGTTGTGGCATGCGGGATCTTTGGACTCTAGCTTTGGTGCACGGACCCCGTGGTTGCAGTGTGTGGGCTTATTGCTCCTTGGCATATGGCACGTGGGCTTTTGGTTCCCTGACCAGGGATTGAACCCACATCCTCTGCATTGCAAGGTGGATTCTTAACCACTGGACCACCAGAGAAGTCCCTGTATTAACTTCTTGTATCGGCTTAGGATAAAGCTTGGATGCTTGGAACAGAAAACCAAAATAATAGTAACTTCAGCAAGTTGGAAGTTCATTTCTCTCTCATGTAATCAAAGTGTGGATTGAGCAGTTCAGGGCTGGTATGGTGGCTCCATGAAGCTAAAAGAAACCAAGTTTCTGTCCAGTCCACTGTCTGGCATCCATAGGGTCAGCATTTGTCTTCATGGTCCAAGATGACTGCTTAAGTGCCAGCCATCTCAGCTGTGTTCATCCAGCAGAAAGGAGAAAGGAGCAGGAAAAAGAGGCTAAAGGTATGGGTCAACAGTCTTTTAAGGAAGTGTTCCCAGAAGCTTCCACTTAACAATTCTGCTTAGATTGTTGACGAGGACTCAGTCCGTGTAATACATAGTTATAATGGAGATTGGGAATGTGGTCCCTGTATTAGGGGGCCAAGTGCCTAGCCAAAAACTGGGGTTTTCTGACTAAAGAAGAAGATGAGAATGGGAGTTCCTCACCTCTTCACTGGTCTCCCTCTCTCTTTTCTCACCCTCTAATCTACCCTGGACACAGCAAGGTAGGGTAATCCTTCTAAAATACAAATCCAGACATAGAGTTGCCAGATTTGACAAAGAAAAATATAGGATTCCCAGTTAAAGATGTGAATTTCAGATAAATAATGATACCTGTTTTAATATAAGTGTGGCCCGGGTAATATTTAGGAGATACTAATGCTAAAACAACAATTTATTCTTTATCTGAAATTCAAATACAACTGGACACCCTGCAGTTTATCTGTCAACTCTTTCCGTACACCTTTCATGACTTTCCATTGTTTTTGAGAAAAGGCTCAAGCTCTTTGGAGGGATTTACTGGTACCTTTATAATCTGTCCTCCAACTGACCTGTCTAAGCCCAGTGTTTCCTGGACAAGCCAGGCACTGCCACTGTGTCTCCCAGGCTTCAAGCCTCTGTTTGAGTTGTTTTGTCAGCCTGGAATGCCCTTGTCTATCTGAGAAGCCCCACGCATCCAGGAGGGACCATGGCCTCTGTCCATCTCTATATTCCTGGGACCTGGCTGGGGTGTGAGATTATTTGATGAATGAAATGACAAGTTCAAGGCTACCCAGCAAGTGAAGGGCAAGGTTACAGCGGCCGCCTGGACTCATGACTCTCTCCCTCAGATGTACCCGGGCATATGAACTCAATGGTCCTCAGAGAGCACTGGCTCTTTGCACCCAGCTGGGTCACGTGGAACCAGCACTGCGTTCTCTGTCTCCTGGGTCTTCATTCTTTAGGAGCCCACATCGGAGTGCAATGCCCCCAGCACACAGGGGGTTAAGCCAGCCTTGGAGACGGGAGCTGGAGCCCATGGAGTCCTTTCTGACAATAAAGCTAATGAATCCCTCCTTGCCGTTTTCTCTTGCACAATAACATTTAATCATCATTTGCACAGCAGATGAGAAGTTTGAGGCAGATGCGATTCTGCGTGAGTGGCGATTTCTGTGTGTGGGCACCGTTCCTGCTGTCCCCAGCACACCTGACAATCTGGGGCTGGGACAGGCTGCTTCCCAGAGGGGCTGTGTGTGCACCCACGTGCCAGAGCTCTGACCCTGCACCCATGTGGGAGGTGGGCTTTGGAGGCACGTGTCTATCTGGGTGCATGCTTGGGTGTGGAGTCAGACACTTGTGGTGTGGCTGTGGGTCAACCTGACGGTGCACGTGGACAGAGGTGGTTAGGTGCCTGAGGACACGTGGTGTGGAAGTGGAGGTGCACACGTGTAGGCAGGCAGGCATATGGGGGTAAATATCATTGCGTGTGTATGTGTCCCTGGTGTTGATCGGAGCGCTTACTAGAGGATGCCTCTAAGTGTTTAGATGCTCGTAAGTGATCGTGTATATTATGTACACGCAGGCCTATGTGCTCATATGTGCATACACATCTCTGGGCATCATGGAGTTGAATTTAGCTCCATACGTGCACCCATGTGCCAGGGCCAACAGTTCCTGAGGCTTTCCTGTGCATGCACACGTATTATATGGACCTATGAGTTCATATGCCCGGGTGCATCTGAGGGGACACACATTCGTGTACCACATACCTGCCTGGGAGTGTCTGGGGACACACAGATGTTCATGAACATGTATGCATGCACGCCTGAATGGGGAAATGTGTTGGTTCCTGAAAGGGTATCAGTGAACACACACATACATGCAAGCAAGAGAACACAGCTATGGAAGGTACACATGTCTTGTGTGCAAATGTGAGTGCACATGTGAGTGTGCCCCTAGTACATGCATGGTATGTGGGCACATGGCCACATTTGCACACCTGCAGGAGTTATGCTCTGTGTGCATGGCTGGGAGCATCCATGTGTCTGCACCACGCACCCAGCCAGGAACATGTCTGAAGGTACACACGTGCCTGCACTGTACGCTGGCATGGGTATGTGGGCATGCTCATAGCCCCCCTGTGCACGCACTGAAGCGTGAACCCTCTCTTGCTTCCAAGTGAGGGCTGACAGGGTTACATTTTCCAAAGGCTCAGCGGCCAGTGACAGAACTGGTCTGAGCGCACTGGCTGGCAGGAGGTAAGTGGAGCTGCTGATTCGTGACCCGGGGGTGGGCGGTCATGACGGCCGGCTGACGGATGCAGCTCTCAGCCGCCCTCTATGACAGCAGCCGGCTCTCGGAGCTGCCTGAAGCAGGAGGTGGGAGGTTAGTTCCTGACCTGTGCGCTCGGTGTTGGCTTCCCACTTCTCTGGTGCGTGCCCACATCCACGTGCAGACGCACACGCATTGGGACAGCCAGAGACGCAGACCCGGGCTTGGACCGTGGCCGCAGCCCCACCTCCGCCTTGCTGCCCAGCTATGCCATCTGTCTGAAATGCCTCCCCTTCCCACCGACTGCTTTCCTCTCCTCAGACATCCCCAGAAACTCCACTCAGAATCTGAGCTGTCCTTGTTCTGCCCAGAATCAATGGTGGGGTGTGTGTGAAATGGTCCAGACCCTTGTAAGCTCTGCATCCCTGATCTAGCACCACCCCCCACCCCACAAATGTGAGCACTGGGTTCCTCATCCGTAAAATGGAGCTAATGAGGTACCTGCTTAAAATAAACAAGGCACTTAAATAAAGCACTAAACACAGAAAGCATTGAGTCCACCCTCCAGGCTTTTACCTGTACTAGTAATTACGTACGGAGCTTAGAACAGTGTCTGGCATGCAGCAAGAACCATGTAGGGCACGGTCATCATCTCTTACCATCATTGTCATTGTCATTAATATCCCTGGTTCTAAAATTCTTAGCCAATTATGCATCAATTCTTGCTCATGACCCTGAATGCTCTTTTATCCCATGCTGCTGATGGTGACAGAGATGATGACAATATAAGGGATTTTTTTTCTTTTCATTTTTCCCTGTGCCTTGAAAGGGGGGCAGACATGGGAGAGGGAAGGCTCTTTGTTTTCGGAGCTCCTTGATAGAGTTGGGTGTGCCCAGTTAGAGCCTGGAGCTGGGGCGGCTGTGCTGTCTGCGTAATATAGGGAGGGGAAATGGAGCTTGTGCGGGAAGTTGGTGAGAATCAATGAGGCCGAAGGGCAAACACTGTGTCGGCCACAAGACCCTTGTCTGTGACCCCAGACCATCAGAGAATTCTGGGTACAAAGCTCACAAAATACATGATGTGATGGGCACCTTGTGGAACCCAGAGGAGGGTCTGGGCTCACGTATTTCACTCCTGGGTTGGCTCAGAGCTCAGTGGAGTAGGCTGGTGAGGGTGCAGGAGCTGGAAGCAGAGGGGATCTAGGGGGGCATTCCCTAGCCCTCCAGCCCCACTCCTAGGATTAGCAGAAATCACAGGGAGGCTTGAGGACTCCCACAGGCTGTAGAATGTGGCAGTGAGCCAAGGAAAAGCTCTCCCAGGGCAAGCCGGTGACATCAGATACATCCAGACCACGTGTCCAGGGCTTCCTGTGGGTCAGGCACCGTACGTGCTGCAGATGGTGTAGGTTCCGGGGATCAGAGTGCCCCTGTTAAATCTTGGCATCTCCACTTCTTAGCTGTTTGATCTTGGGCAAGTTACTTAGCCTCTCTGTGCTCCATTCTCTGACCAATAAAATGAGGGCTACTTCACTGGGCTGATGAAGGAGTAAAAGAGGTCATTCACATGAAGGGCTTTGAGTAGTGCCTGGGGTGGGAAATGCTCAGTGCCAAGGATTATTTCTGTATTTTTTCCTCACCTGCAACCCTATGGAGTAGGTGTTCTAGTGTGTGCAATTTATGGAGAAGAAAATAGGGGCACAGAGAAGGTAAAACACTTGTCCGAAGTCACACAGCTGGAAAACAGAAGAGCCAGAGGCTCAGAAGGTGAATCTGGATGAATAGCGTTCTTTTATTTCTGGCAAGCTCTTTAACTCTGTGTGACCTCAAGAAATCATTCTCCACATATGGGGTTTGGACAAAATGTTCAAGGGTCTTTGTGACTCTGTCCCTCTGGACATGCAACCTGTCTATAATTTTCTTGGCAGGGACAGAGTCTGACAATGCAAGGTGCACATGTGGAAGGAAAAGAGTCTTGGAATCAGAGGTCTTGAGTTGTTTCAGCTCTGTCCCCACCAGCTGGGTGAACTTGAGCCGGTCACTTTACTTCTCTGGATTTGGATCTCAGTTACCCTCTCTACAATGGTGATGGCAATACCAACCTGAGAACTGTTGGGATTCTGTATGTGAGAATTGGGCACACAATTGGGTGAGGGAGAGGATCATGTCTTCTCAGGGGTCTGCAAGTTACCAGGGCTCCTACATGGATGAGAGTCCCAATGCCCCACATCCCTCAGTGGACTTCAGGAGACATGGTCAAGTTGACCAAAGCATCGTTTCTTAGCTTGGCCTTCAAGGTATTTTCCCAGCTGGCCTCTAACCAGCCTTCCCCGCTCACATCTCACTATTCCTCCACCCAGTGGTCCAGCCCTGGGGACCGCACATCACTCCTGAAGCTGCCTCATCCTTCCTGCCTCTCCCCCACCCCCAGTCTTTGAGGATCCTCTTCTCCTCTCTGCCTGGAATGCTCTTGCTTGCTCGGCTATCTCATATATCTCAGACTCATTCTTCAAGATCCAGTTGGAGTCACCTCCTCTGGGAACTATTCAATCTTTCTTCAGTGTTTCCAGCAACTTTTTTTTCTGTTAATTCTGCTACAATGCTTATCCAATGCATTGTTACTAGCTGCTTCTGGCCCCCTGCACCCCACCCCCAAGTTGGAAGTTACTGGAAGGAAGGAACTATTCATGCTCTGTGTATTAATGGCATGGGTTACTACTCTCTGAGCCTCAGTTTTCTCATCTGTGAACTAGGCTGACAGGATCTAACTTAGATGAGATAATACAGGTAGGGCACTCAGGACAGAACGACTATCTCTGGATATGTCACAGTGGACCTTGGCAAATGTGGAGGGAATTAATGAATGCTCCCTGGGAGGGTAGAAGAAAAAGGCAAGTGAGCATTTATTGAGCGCTTTCAGTGTGGCAGGAAGGCACAGAGATCAGAACTTAACATTCATCGTTTCCTTTAAGTCTCTTAACAATCCCTTAAGGAAGGGACTATCATTAGCCTCATTTTACAGATGAGGAAACTGAGGCTTCAGCAGTTGAGGACCTTGATGAAAGATGCCTACCTAGCAGGAGATGGAATTCACAGCCAATCAATGCAGAACGAATGAATCACTTGGGGACAAGGGTCTGAGGGCAAATTACCTGTATCTTATAATCAAATGGTTTTAGAACCGGAGGCTCTTAGGGATGACTTAGCTCTGGGGTCCTTAACTTGGGGTCCATGGCTGGGGAAACTGCAGGGTCCCAGACCAAATAAATAAGGTCCTCAGGGACTTCCCTGGCAGTTTAGTGGGTTAAGACTCCATGCTGCTGATTGAAAGGGAGTGTGTTTGATCCCTTGTCAGGGAACTAAGATCCCACATGCTGTGCAGTGCAGTCAAAAGGTAAAACTAAAATAAAATAAGGTCCTCATCACATCCAGTGGCTTTCAACTCCTCCATCTCCCAGCAACCCTTCCACTTGATCTAAGTCCTGGAGCTGCCCACCTTGCCTTCTCTTGGCACCCCTGGCCAGTGTCCTATTCCAGTGTTGCCTGAAACGCCAGTCGCTGGGAATGTCCCTATGTCCCACCATCCTCCATTCAGAGCAGGAACACCTTTTCTCTTTCCTTAGAAACGTAGAGAAAGTGGGGAGAGAGCTCAGCCTGGGAGACAGACACGTCTGGCTTCTAATAACGACAAAAAGAATAATAGTATCAAAGGCTAACATTTATTGAACACCTACTATGTGCTAGGCACTGTCCTAACCACTTGACACATACGAAACCTTTTTATCCTCAGGACTCTCGAGGTAGGTTCTGCTAATTTGCCTCGTTTGACACAGGTGGAAACTGAGGCCCAGAGAAGGGAGGTAACCTGCCCAAGGCCAGGTAGCCAGTAAGGGCCGTGGCCCCACCGCACACTGGCGGGGTGTCCTTGGACAGGTCCCAGCCACTGCTCTGGGGGGTCTTTTCCCATCTGTTACCTTCAGGCTCCACCTCGCGGTTTCCATGACGACTCTGCACAGTCCCAGTACACAGTAGGCGCTTAGTAAATGAACAGCCCTTCTTTCCTCTTAACTCTGATGGGGGGATACCTGGGGAAGGGAGGGCACTTAGGCAGCATTCTCCCTCCGGCTTCTCCCCCAAGCCAAGAGGGAGCCACGCCCCATCCAACCCCTCTCTCTGTGTAACCCCCAGAGCCAAGCGGCGCCCGTTCTCCGGGCAGTTTTCGTGATGTTGATCCTAATTCCCGCACCTCTGGGCGAAAGCTGCCCACTCCCTCGGGGAGGGATGCCGTCGGAGGGTCCGCTCGCGTGGCCCCACTCCTGGCCGCCCTGGGAGGGTGGGAGGTTTGGGAAAGGGGGTGAAGCAGGGGACGGACGTGCTTTGTCCTGGGGGTGCAGTCGGGTCCCGGGCGGCAGGGAGGGCGGGCTAGGAGGCCGGGGCCTCGTCGTCCGGGCGGTGGCCGGCGTAGAGGGCGGCCAAGGGCCGGAAGCGGGGGCCCCAGCCGCTGAGATAGGCGAAGTCCTGCTCGGAGCCCGACGAGCCGCCGCTGTGCAATGAGCTGAGCGAAGCGGCCGGCGAGTCCGCGCCCTCGAAGGCGTAGGTCTGGAAGGCGTCGTAGGGCGGCACCGACAGGTCCCCGTCCGCCAGCGCCACTTTGCGGCTGATGAAGTCCCTGAACACCGAGAAGTCCGGCTCGGGGCTCGGCGGCCCCTGCGGCAGCGAGTGGTGCTCAGAGGGCAGGCGCGCCTGCGGGGGGCTCCCCGCGCTCCCTGCGGAACCCTCACCCCCGCCGCCGCCGCCGTCACCGACGCCGCCGCCCTTGAGCTCGCCGAAGTCGTAGAGGCTCCGCAGCGCCGACATGTCGTAGGCCTCGGTGTCCTGCTCGCCGCCGCCCTCGTCGTTGTACTTGATGACGTTGTCCCGCATGTCCTCGTCCTCGTCCGAGCTCAGGTGGCTCTTGTGGTGGCGCCTGAGGGTGAGGATCAGCAGCACCAGCACTGCCCGGGAGAGAGGAGCGGGTGCCTGTGAGGGCCCAGCCCCACCCAGGGCGGTCCCGGGAACCACCCTTCTCCTGATGCCCAGCAGAGCTGGTTCAGCCTAAAAGCACATACAGGTTTCCTAGATTTCTGTGCAAAAATACCTTTCTCACAGTCTGGACAGAGCTGGCTATCTGGAGAGGTAGTGAGCTGCCCATCTTGGGATGTGTGCAAATCAAGGCTACACCACCACTGGGGGTGGGGACAGAGAGCTGGAGTTAAGAGATTTCATGTGTGTTGTAGGGCTGGACCCAACCTCTGAGGTCTTCATCCTCAACTCCATGAAGATACATCCCCATGAGGTCTCTGGGGGCTGGTGGGTGGAAAGAGGGTAGCTAAGGTTTGGGGGGAATGAAATGTCCTTGACCCTGACCTCTCTCTCACCCTTGTCCTTCTCTGTCCACTCCAGAGGCCCTGATCACCCTGTTAGCCCTTTGGGTCTCAGATCCAGGTATGTCCTGCAGGAGCCCTTGTCTGAGAGCTCCAGGCCGGGTTCAGCACCATTACCTCCAAGCTTCCCTGGTGAGGGTTCCTCTCTATTGCCCTGCTTGGGTCCCTGGATCAGCAGCATCGGCACCTCCTGGGAACTTGTTAGAAATGCACGTTCTTAGGTTGTGCCCTAGATCTACTGAATCTGTTTCAAAAAGGCTTCGAAGTCATGCCCAGGCAGCTCAGGTCTGAAAGCCACAGCTCCTTCACAGCACAGACCCTGCCATATGTTGGTCTCATCTCACCTCAAATCCACACTCTGAACTGCCCTGGAGGACCCGGAGCATGTTCCCCTGGTGGGGAGCCTGGCACGCACGCAGTAAGCATGAGAAGTATGCTTGTTGAATGAATGACTGAATAAAGAACTAGATGGAGACCTGGGTGTTGCAAGGTTGAGAGAATGAATGAATCGTCCCTTCTTGGCTTTCTTCAACTGTCAGAAAGGACTCTGCATGCCCTTTCTCCTCCCATCTCACTGATAACTTGTCTTCAACCCTCTAAGCAAGCTTCTCTTCTCCTCTACTCTCTGACTTCTTTTATTTAAAAAAAAATTTTTTTTTTTTTTTTGGCTATGCCATATGTGGGATCCTAGTTCCCTGACCAGCGATTGAACTTGCACCCCCTGCCTTGGAAGCAGAGTCCCAACCACTGGACCACCAGGGGCAGGAAGTCCCCTCTCTGATTTCTTAACATCAGATGTCCCAGGACTCAGTCCTTGGTCCTTTATCTACATCCTCTTTCTTGGCGCTTTCCTTGTCTCGTGGCTTTAAATTCCAATTAGAGGTTGACAGCTCCCATACTGCAGCCTCCAGCCTGGACTTCTCCCTTGAAACCTAGATTGTCCATCCAGTTTCCACCCCAACAAGTCCCAGGGGGTGACCAGAAGAATCACAAACTTAACCTGTTGAAATTTAAAATAATAATATTTCCTCCTTCTCACCCTCTGTCTCCCCGCCTCAGCAACGGCAACCCCAACTTCCCAGTGACTCGAGGCTTATCACCTCTTTCATTTACTGATGAATCCCAGTGCCTATAATTGAGCACATGGGGGTGGGGCTCATGGATGGATGCATTGGGAACTGATGAGAAAACAGAGAATTAGATGGATGGCTGGGTAAATGAATGGACAGAGATGCACTGGGTATCATGTCAGGCACTGGATTTTTTTTGCTGCTCCAAACAGCTCGGGCAAGCCCAGGGGCCAGAACCAGCTGCGAGGGCCATGGGGCAGGCTGCTGGCTCATGACCTAACAAGGTGGCCCATGACAGGGAAGGAGGGGGGAAGCCGGGGACAGGTCGGGAGGGAGGAAAGGCATCAGGAGAGAAGTGGGAAAGATGGATGGACGGCTTCCGGAGCTGGAGGCCGGAGCTGTGGAGGGCGATGCCCGTGAGAGCAGATGGTGGGGAGCGCGGGCGGCGGGCGACAGATGTGCCAGGCCTGATCAGCGATTCCGCCCGTCACCTTTACAGCACTGATGTGCACTTTCTTCGTTTGTGGGCAATTAGGCAGAAATTTGTTTGCACTGCCTCAGAAAATGAAACCGCTGTAAAGTGCACCCTCTGGAAAAAGGGTTTCTGAGCCATGGGCTGAGGAGGGGAGAGAGAGGGGTGGGGGGGAGCCTCCTAGCTAGGAGGGGCCTGCCCATGGCCTCTGCAGGTCCTGGGGGTGGGCAGCGAGGCGTAGGAGGCAGCTGAATCTCCCAGGGAATCGAGCAAACCTGGGATCTGCCATCCAGCCCTTCCTTGAGCTCCTCCAGCTTTGGCTGTTCTGTGAAGTCCAGAGGTCAGGGCTGAGGTGACAGGGAGAGGCAGCACTGTGGCCACTGGGTCTAGTTGAGCTCCTGAAACTGGACCTCCTCCTTGGGGACACTTCAGGGGTTCAAGTGGCTGCTGGTGCAACTGATACCAGAGTAGATTTTGCCCCCTCCCCAAACACCTTAAGATTTTACCCCAGCTGCCCCAAGATTTTGCCCCCAGTTTAAATTCCTAGCAGTGAAAAAAAAGTTGTGTCTGACTCTTTGCAACCCTGTGGACAGCAGCCCGCCAGGTTCCTCTGTCCATGGGATTCTCCAGGCAAGAATACTGGAGTGAGTAGCCATTCCCTTCTCCAGGGGACTTTCCCGAGCTAGGGATCCAACCCTGGTCTCCTGCATTGCAGGCAGATTCTTTACTTTCTGAGCAATCAGGGAAACCCAGATTTCCCAGCAGGTGGGGTACTTAAAGGAACAGAAAACACAGGCTGAAAAGACCTGATTTCAAGGAAGACCCAGTTAGAAGACTAGTTGGGTCCCCTTCTGCAAGCCACTTAACCTCTCCAAGCCTCAGTTTTGTCATCTGAAAAATGGGGTTGATCTATCTGGCTGCATGGTTGTAAGGTTCGCAAGAGCCTTTTTTATTAAAAGTCCTACATAGAGAATAAAATAGGACAATAGACATGAGAGAACTTTAAAACATAGGCTTGGCTTTTAAAAATTAGGGGAGACTTCGGGCCATGTAGAGCCAGCTGAACTTAGTCTCCACTGGGTGCTGACCCCTTCTGAAGCTGGCAAAGCGGCTGCTCGGTACTTAGGAGATTTCTTAAAAGAGCTGCAGGTTAGAGCTTGGCGCTCAGGCAATTGGTTCAACATGGAACAGTGGAAAGACACGCCCCCATCTTCTCCTGCCAGAGCACCAAAATCGCAGCTAGCTATTGAACAACCATCGACTGGAGAATGCTGAAACCCACTAAAAAAATCCAAAGACAAAGGAGAAGCTGCAGTGAGACGGCAGGAGGGGCCCAATCATGATAAAATCAAATCCCAAACCTGCCAGATGGACACCCCCCAAACTGGAGAACCAAAGAAGTTCTCTGCCTGTTGTGAAGGCTCCGAGCCCCACGTCAGGCTTCCGAGCCCGGGGATCCTGGAAAGAACCTGGAGCTCCATCAAGCCAGCCCTTCCTTGTGCAGACAGGAAAGTCAGACCCCTGCAGGGGCCGCTGGGGAAGGAAATCCGGGGCCCGAGGACCGGGGCCAATCAGGCAGGGGGGTGGGGCTGGCTCTTGGCGGACTTACCGACCAGGATGAGGACACAGACCAGGAGGGCGATGAGGGCGCCGGGGCTGAGGGAGGCGGCCATGACGAAGGCCGTGGTGTTGCAGGACTGGATGGCGCCCGAGCTGTCGCAGCCGCAGATGCGGATGGTCAGCGTCCCCGTACTGCTCAGCGTGGGCGGCCCGCTGTCCACCACCAGGATGGGCAGGAGGAACACGTCCTGCTCCTGCCGGTTGAAGCCCATGTGCTGCGTGTGCACCGCGGCCGTGTTGTCTGCTCCGGAGAAAGCGAGGGGCGAGTGACTCGGGGTCAGCCGTGCCTGTCCCGGCCCCTCCCGAGTCCACCTTGGGATCTGCCTCACTCTGGCCCCAGCTACCGCCTCCCAGAGGACCTGATCTCCCCCAATTCTGCCCCCCAGCTGCCTGAAGGTCCTGTCCCCAGCCCTTGAGCCTTCACTTCTGTCCTTAGCTGTTCTAAGTTTCTCTTCCCAGCTGTCTCAAAGTTTTGCTTTCAGCTATTTCAAGATTCTGTCCCCAGCTGTGCCAAGGTCCTGTCCCCAGTTATTCCAAGATTCTGTTCCCAGCTGGGCCAAGGTCCTGTCCCTGGCTATGTCAACTTTTTTTTTTTTTGCCATGTGTCTCAACAGCCTTTTGTTGTTGTTGTTGTTCCAGATTCTACCACAGCTGTCAAATGCATCCTGACCCTGGGGTCCTGTGGTCTTGGGGTTGTGGCTTTCTGAGCTCTGACAACTTCTGGGTCATCAGAGAAGACTGGGAACTCTGACTGGCACCTGCCTTTGGCTGAGGGAGCTTGCTGTCAGGGGTCTCTTTAAGAGCTGAGCCTGGAGAGCTTGGGACATACCCTTGGGGCCTGATAAAGATGCCTCAGGGCACCAAGGTCTCCTCACCCGTCTCTTTCCTTTGGATGCACGAGGCCAGAGGAGACAGTGAACACACATGAGTCATACTCATCATACTGCTGCAGGCTGGCGCCAGGAGTGCCCGTCAGGACTCGGGGGCGGGTGGAGAATGTGTAGACGTGCCCACTTCCCCTGGCCTCCTGACTCCTCCACCCCTCCCCTGTGTGGGCCAGGCCATCACGGACCGCCCCCCACCCCCCACCATCATTTTGGTGGAAGTACTCAGAGCCCACCTGGCTGCTGGCTGTTGCCCCCTCCCTTGATAGCCAGCCCCACAATGGGGGCCTCACTTCCTGCGAGGGGCCCAGGCTTCCTTCCTGAGTCCTTCTCTCTGTGTTCACAGGCTTCATGTAGGTCTCTCTGACCTCAGATTTTGGCAGCCCGGGCCCCTTACCCAGCTTTGTGTCCCCATTTAACTCAGCCTCTTCCGTGGCCCCCATTCAGTGTTCCTGTCCTGGCCTTCCCCATCATGGACATAAAGCAGGAACTAAGAGCCCTCAGAAGGGCCAACGTGTGGTCTTGGGCACATCTGTGAAATAGCCTGGAGATCCGACTGAAACAAGACTGGTCATGGGTTGAAGCTCATGTGATGGCCACATAGGAGTTCGTTGTGTGATTCTCTCTACTTTTATACATATTGGAAAATTTTCATTAAAATATTAATAACTAAGGCTGAGTCGATCGTGTACTAGTTAGGGAAACTCATTTAGCTTGTCGGGACCTCAGTTTCTTCATCTGAAACTGAGGAAAACTGCATCCCACAGGTGTGAGGATGAAATGGTGTACTTCACCCGTGCCCTGCAGAATAGCTCCAGCAAAGCAGAAACTCTCCATGAATGCTGGTTGTTAATTTTTTCTTGCCCCACCCCCACACGCCGTACCCCACGCCCGCTCTCTGTTGAGGCTGCCCTGACTTTATTCACCAAGTTCCCGCTACCTGGAACACCCTCTCCACCTTCTTGCCTGGGCAAATTCCTCATCCGTCATGCTCCAGCTAAATGTCACCTCCTTTCTGTGGCCTCCTTTCTCCGCTTCTCTGGGAAGGAAGGATTTATGGGTCCCCCGCCCTGCTCTGACTATGCAGGTGCCACGCACACTTCTGTTACAGTGCTTGTCATGCTGCGTTAAGGTAGCGTGTGCCTGTCTCTTCCCTGGCAGTGAGCCAGCCTGAAAGAATGATGCTTGAACGAGCCACATCTTTTAGGGGTAGCTGGTGGTTCTGGGTCAGCTCCTCAAGCTCTGGCTTGAACTCCAGCCTCCTGTCAAAGGGCAGTCAAGCCAGCTGTGACAACATCTGCCTTCCCCTGAGGATGAAAGGCTGAAGAGCAAGATGAGGGGTAAAGGAATAGCATGGGACTCCTTTATATTGACTGCATATTTTTTAACACATCAGGGACTGGGTGGAAATGCTTAATCCTCACAAACATCAAGAGTTGTAACATTATTCCCATTTTAAATACTTGGAAGTTGAGGTTCAGAGAGAAGGGATTTGTCTGAATTTATTGTGTTAATTGGTGGCATAGCTATCTTTTCCATCCACCCATCTTACCATCAATCCATCCATCCAACTGTCTTCCATTCATCTGTCCACCCATCCTCCATCCATCCATCCATCCATCTATCCTTCAACCATCCATTCATCTGTCCTTCCATCCATGCATCCAATAAATCTTTATTGAGTACCTACTGTGTGCTTGGCACCATGCTAGTCATAGGAGGGAAATAATGAAGACCTAAATCAACCATAGTCTTGGATCTGGTCTTAACGTGATAATGTGAGAGACAAATGTTAATCAAATAAACCCACAATTTAGTCTACAATTGCAAACCATGAGGAGTGCTAAGAAGGAAAAGTATAGGAAGAGCATTTAACAGAGGATCTGACCCAGTCTGGGAGGTCAGGGAGAACTCTTTGGGTGAAGACATGATATTATTGCTGAACCCTGAACAATGAGTTCTAGGAGAGGGAATAGCCTATGCAAAAGTCCTGCGGTTGGAAAAGGCATAGGAACTCGAGGAGCGGAGAGCAGTCTTTTGTGGCTGGAGGGATAGGGTGATGATTAGAGCAAGTCAAGAAGAGTGTGGAGAGGGAGGCAGAGGCTCATTATAGAAAATCTTAGAGGCCGTGGTAAGGAATCCCGTTATTTTCCTAAAGGCAATAGGAAGCCACTGGTTGGTGGGCAAAGAAGCAACCTAGTGACATATCATCCCTCCATGCAACAGCAAATAAGAATTAAAGACCCTCTTTAGGTCAGGATAAGCCTTCCCTGGCGGCTCAGTGGTAAAGAATCCGCCTGCCAATGCAGGAGATGCTGATTTGATCCCTGGGATGGGGAGATCCCCTGGAGAAGGAAATGGCAACCCACTCCAGTATTCTTGCCTGGGAAATCCCATGGACAGAGGAGCCTGGCAGACTACAGTCCATGGGGTCGCAAAAGAGCTGGCCACAACTTAGCAATTAAACAACAACAAGAAGTCAGGATTAGTCTAGTCCCTGAGGACAGAGCAGTGAACGAGACAGACACAGTCCCTGCCTTCTCAGAGCCCACCTTCTAAGCAAGGGTGCCTCTAATCTAAAACACAACCGTGGGTGCGGAAGACCAGTTAGGAAGCTGTTGTATGTTTTAGATGCGAAATAATAGCGGTCGTGGAGGCACTGAGAAGCAGACAGATTTGAAAAATGAGTGGCTGGCTCTGGCTCAGCCTCAAATTCCCAAGTAAGAACAGAGGAGGAGAAAGTGGATATTTGTTTCTCAGGGCTGCTGTCTTTGACCATGGGAGCCATATGTTTCTGGAGCTCTGGTCCCTGCTACTGTTTCATTCCATAAGAGGAAATCCCTGAGCCTCCTTCCCATCCCTCTTCACTCCTCTCCTGGCAGCAGCTGGCTTCATCTGGGGAAGCCGCTGGCCACACCAGACCCCGACCCCACCCTTCTAGGCGGGATCTGCGCCCAGCACTGCATCCATCCATCTGGCCTGACATACATCAGTGTCAATCCCTGGCTGCAAAAGCAATATTTATAAATCACGTTTCCAAACTGGCTACAAATTTGTACAAAGAAACAGATGGGTTGGGGTAGCCGTTTGTCAACTGGGATATTTATATGGTGAGGAGGAGGGGGCTTGGCACACCGTGGGGAGGAGCTGGGGGGCTGGAAGGAGGAGCCCTTGCCTGCCTGTGCTGACCTCAGCACGCTGCAGCCGCCCTGGCTCCCAGTTCTCGGACCAGGGGGTCACACCGGATGGGAACCCTGGTGGCCAATCCAGCCCCCCACCCCTCGATCACAGAGGGGTAGTTGGGGCATAACCTCAAGCCCCTTGGGTTGGAAAGATTTGTGAACCTGGTGAGGTCAAGGGGTCAAGCCAGGGCTCCTTGTGTCTCCTATGCCCAGCTCAGGGTTCCACAGCAATGATGAGCAGGCAGGGCAGTACTGGTGGTAAAAGTTGTTAAAATATCGAACTACTTCCAGAAAGGTTTAAATAGTCGTGACTCGGAGTCCCCCGATTCCTGCCCTGTTGCCTCGGCCTCTCCCTCAAGCACACCCCCAACTTTTCTTTTTTTAAAAAATTATTTATTTATTTAGCTGTGCCTGGGTCTTTGTGGCCGCGCGGGCTTTTCTCTGGTTGCTGGGAGCGGGGGCTACTCTCTAGTTGCAGTGCTCAGGCTTCTCACTGCAGCGGCTTCTCTTATTGCAGAGCACAGGCTCCAGGGCTTCAGCAGTTGCTGCTCATGGGCACAGCAGTTGCGGTTCCTGGGCTCTAGAACACAGGTTCGATAGTTGTGGGGCATGGACCCAGTTGCTCCACGGCATGTGGGATCCTTCTGGACCACAGATCAAACCCATCTCTCCTATCTTGGCAGGCAGATTCTTTACTGCTGAGCCACCAGCACACTCCCACTTTAATACAATCAAGTCATTGATGGATTAAAGCCTGGCTCCGCAGAGGCCCCAGGGTCCTACTCCAGGTTTATGATCAGTGTCCTGATTGGTTATCTGAGCTGCTGCTGCTGCTGCTGCTAAGTCAGTTCAGTCGTGTCCAACTCTGTGCGACCCCAGAGACGGCAGCCCACTAGGCTCCTCTGTCCCTGGGATTCTCCAGGCAAGAACACTGGAGTGGGTTGCCATTTCCTTCTCCAATGCATGAAAGTGAAAAGTGAAAGTGAAGTCGCTCAGTCGTGTCCGACTCTAGCGACCCCATGGACTGCAGCCTACCAAGCTCCTCTGTCCATGGGATTTTCCAGGCAAGAGTACTGGAGTGGGACACTGGTTGTTAAATCCATTTAAGACTCCTGGAAATACACAAGGGTCTGGCTTCAGAGGACCCGGAGGCCCTGAGGGAGGGAATGTCAAAGTCTTGGGTTGGTGGTGGGGTGAACCCAGACCTGTTCCAGGTTCAAAAGGAACTCGCATAGTCTGACCTTAGTGCCTCTCTGACTACATGTCCTCCAGTCCTGTCACTCACTCACCCCAACTATGGAGGTCTTGAACATTGCAAGCCTGCTCCTGCCTCAGGGCCTTTGCACTTGCTGTCTCTTGGACTTGGATCATCTTTGTGCAGTTATCTGCATGGCTCACCCCTGACTTCCTTTAGATCCCTCCTTACTATTGACTCCTTCACAGAGGCCTTCCTAAGCCACCTTATTTAAAGTAGCTTCTGAAACTTTTGTGCTATGCTATGCTCAGTTGCTTCAGTCATATCTGACTCTTAATGACCCCAGGGACTATAGCCCACCAGGCTCCTCTGTCCATGGAATTCTCCAGGCAACAGTACTGGAGTGGGTTGCCATTCCCTCCTCCAGGGGATCTTCCTGACCCAGAGATCGAACCTGGGTCTCCTGCACTGGCAGGCAGGTTCTTTACCACTAGCGCTACCTGGGAAGCCCAGCTTCTACTCTTACCTTGCTTTATTTCCTCCTGTTTTGTCTAACATGTGTATGTGAATACCCACTATGTGCCAGGCACCGAGGGTCCAGCACTGAATAGAAGTCCAAACTCTTGTGAAGATTGCATTATTTCTCCCTGCTGGCCACTTACCACCCTCATCATATTATTTATTTGTTTAATTTCTGTTTTCCCTCCCTAGAATGTAAACTGCACGAAGGCAGGGATTTTGTCTCATGTGCTGCTGCATTTTTAGGACCTAGAACAGTGCCTGGCATATAGACATATTTTCAATAAATGTTCAAGAAATAGTTGCTGAATGAAGGAGATGCCATGTTCTAGGTACTGACAATACACTTCGGTAGGCTGCATTTCATTGGGGCCACCTAGCTGCCTGGCAGGCATTTTCAGTCCCATTTTACAGATGGTAAAACTGAGGCAGACCTCAGGGTTGCACAGGAAGTCATGAACTGAGATTGAACTGAGACCCAGAGGTCCCTCACCCCCAGGTCTACCCCTTAAAGATTCAGACTTCAACTTCTTGATGAAGGTGGACCTGCAGGGGTGGGTTTCACAAATGCGATCAGCTCAGGCTGGGTGGGGCAGTTTGCTTGCTTTCAAGGTAGGGAAAAGGAAGCACAATGGAACTGAGATACGTGTGGGTTTGAATCCCAGCCTCACACTGACTCCCTGTATGACCCTGAGTGAGTCCCTTGTCCTCTTAAAGTCTCAGTTTCATCACTTGCAAAACGAGGGGACGGGTAAGAAAAACTGCCTCCCAGGTGACCATGAGGATGCAAAGAGAAACGAGTGGGCTAAAGCACTTTCTTTCCGGCTGTGCTAAGCCTCACTGCGGCACGTTGGCTTCCTCCAGCTGCCGTGCAAAGGCTTCTCTAGTTGTGGCCCACGGGCTCAGTCATGGCAGTGCATGGGCCTAGTTGCCCCTCGGCATGTGGGATTTTGGATATCCGACCAGGGGCAGAACCTGTGCCCCCTTAATTGGAAGGTGGATTGTCAACCACAACCAGGGAAGTCCCAAGGGATAAAGCACTTTTAAAACAAAAGGGTGGGAGTTGTGTGTGTGTGTGTGTCAGTTACTCAGTTGTGTCCGACTCTTTGTGACCCCATGGACTGTAGCTCGCCAGGCTTCTCTGTCCATTGGATTCTCCAGGCAGGAATACTGGAGTGGGGTGCCATTCCTTTCTCCAGGGGATCTTCCTGACCCAAGATCGAACCCAGGTCTCCTGTATTACAGGCAGATTCTTTACCGTCTGAGCCACCCTGGATCCCTGGCTTATTCCAATCTTCACTTAGATCAGGGGCTCCTCCCACCCTGGAACCCCACCCGCTCCCATTCTTCAGGTATTCCCTCTCCGTGTCTTTCTATCTACCCCTGTTACCCTGGAGCTGGCCCCCTCCACTCCACCAACCCATCTCTTTCTTGTTCTTCAGTCTGGCCAGCAGGCTTGGTAAGGGCTCCAGCGTGGCGCAGACGTTCTGTGTGATCTCGGACCCATCACTGGCCCTCTAGGGGCCTCCATAACATGGGAAGGGGGCGGGGAGGCTAGGCTCCTCCCTCCACGAGTCCTGGGATTTGGCGGTCCTTCAGAGGTCACTCACCTTGGATGTCGAGCAAGGAGAAATGGGGGTTGCTGGGAGCTTCCGGCACCAGGCGGAAATAGAAGCGATGCCCGCTCTGGGGCTCGTCTCTGTCCACCACGCTAATGGTCTGGATGAGCTGAAGGGTGAGGAGGGGCAGGGGACTGAGGTGAGGCCGAGCCCACGCCGGGCCTGAACAGAGGTTGCCCCAGCAACCGACTTGGTAGCGACCCCCAGCCCCTCAGTGGTACCTGGCCCGGCTTGGCATCCTCACACACGGCTGCCTCGTAGGGTGTGGCCAGCTCTGGGGGATTGTCGTTCACATCCAGGATGCGGATCCTTAGGGATGCCCGGGATAGCTGGGCATGATTGTCTGTAACAAGAGCACAGCAGTAAGGTGGGAGGCTTCAAGTGTGAGATCTAGACAGCTCCCCATCTCCTGCTAGAACATTAGGCAGTGGGGTCGCATTGAGAGATCTGTGTGTTGATCAAGCTGGACATCGGACTAAATGGGTCACAATCACCATATAAGTGTTATTATCATCATCACCACCATTTGATTATCACTGTAACCGTCGCCATAATCACCAGTCCCACCCCATCACCAACGCCATCACGCTCTCCACTGCTACTACTGCTCCCTTCGCCATCACCATCACCAGGAGCGCCGCCTCCATAGCATTGCCACCGGCATAACCATCAGTACCACCGCCAGCATCCGCCCCACTCTCACCATCACCCATGCCATCCCACCTCCTCTGTCACCTCACCAGCAGCATGAGAATGATCACCAGCGTTGTATCCACTAGTCCGCCTCCCTCATCTCCACCATCACAAACACTAAGGCCGTCACTCACCACCCTTGCCAACCCCAGCACCCCCGACACCACAATCACCCGTATCCCCACCACCATCATCTCCAGGCATTCACTTATCCACCATCTCTGTTACAGCCCCGCCAACACTGCCAGGACCCGGCCCTCATCACCCACATCAGGACCACAGCACCACCACCCAACCACACTACAGTCAACACTGCCACTCTACCCCTTCACCTCAGCGTGCACAGAATGCTCCTGGAGCATCCATACCCATCATTTCAGGTCTCCTTGCAGAAATCTGGTAGCTTGGTACAATTTCTATCCCCATATTGCAGAAGAGAAATGAAAACATTGGAGAGTTTAAAGAATCGGTCAGCTGGCAACTGAAGTCCCAAACCTTTGCTCTTTTAAGACTTGATCCTGAGAGGGCAAGACAAGTCCACTGGAGGTGAGTCTTCACCTCCAAAACCATGCAGTCCCCACCCCTCCATCTGTGGTGTCTTTGAGGTCAAGGCTTGCGTTGTATTAGTTCCTGGGTCCCCAGCATTGTGGCATGTGGCACAGACTAGGTTCTAACAGATCTGCGGAGTGAATGAGTGAAACTTGGAAACACTCAGACAGAAAGAGGCTTGCATTTCAGGCATGGCTCTGTCCCTGACACGGTGTTTGATCTTGGGTAAGATGTTTCCCTCTCTGACATCAGTTTCCACACCTGGAAAGCAGAGCACAGTGATTAAGAGCAAGGACTCAGGAACCAAGTGGTTCCAGTCTCAGTGGTGTCACTTAGTAGCTGTGTGATCCATGCCAGGTCACTTGACCTATGCCTTGATTTTCTTACCTACAACAAAATGGGTCTGTTAGGAATGGGTTGGCTAGGCGGACAGATTGAGTCAATATCTGCGAAGCACTTAAAACTGTATATATAACACATAACAAGTGTTACATAAGGAGTTGTTAAATAAACAGGCATCCTTGAAGGATCCTCTCAGCAGTGACATTCAGTGACTTGGGGCTCTGGGACACCCCATCCCCTCCTGTCCTTTCTGAGAAGCACCCTGAACGTTGGCCCTTTACAGCCCCCAGACCTCTGAGTGCTCATGGGTGCCGTGTCCTTGGCTATCTTAGCCATGAGTTCATTACTGACATGTTCCAGCCAACAGTGCAATCAAGGACAGGCAGCCAGGAACCCCATGAGTTTTTTGGGGGAAGAGGAGGTGGTTGACTGCTCCTTTTTGTGAACTCAAGGGCCCCAGCGGATGCTGACTGCAGCTGCTCCTGTGTCGATAAAGACAGAAATGGAGATTGGGAGGCAGGTGTGGCCACCGGGTCAGGGAAAGGAAGGGCTGCGGATGGGGGGCATCCTTAATTAACTCAAACCCCGACTCCTCTCTGGAGCTCCCCTTAGCCAAGGTGCCTTATCTTCTCAGCTCACCCAGATCTGCCGCTTCGGCGATTAGAGGGGGCTTTTCCAGGGGCAAGAGATAGGAGTCGTGACTGGGAATGCCGGGTGAGCTGTTATTTTTAAGAGCGCTATGCTGGAGAACAGCCAGCCAGTGGGTGCTTTGTGGGGAGAGGAGGAGGGGAGGAGGGGAGGGTGAGGTCCATCACCAGGAACAGGCACCTTTCTCCCCACTGAGGCAGAGGGAAGGTAGGGGGTGAGAGGGCACCTTTCCCTTCAATGGGGGGGTTCAGGGCTGGAGGCAGAGGTAGGGTCCTGTGGGGCCAAGCAGAAGGGGTCCTCAGAGTCAGATAAGATCCTCAGTGGACAGACTGGAGGCTTGGGTCCACTGCTAGTGAGACACCCATTATTGTATCATTCCTCTGGGTTCTCCTGGGCCTCTCCTATCTCCTCTGTAATTCTATCTTGATTATCTTGATTTATTGAGATGTAACTGACATATAACACTGTATAAGTTTAAGGTGTAAAATGCAGTGATTCAATACACATAGATTTTGTGAAATGCTAGTCACAAAAAGATTAAGTAGTACATCCTTACTTTACAAAGCTACAGTTTCGTTGTTGTCCTAGCTCCTCCTTTCAAATGTTATGGGTCACTTCTTGGGAAAGTCCTGAGTCCTTTGGCAAGAGAGAGCGTCTCAGATCTGAGAGGTGGGGCAGCCAAGAGGTGTGTCTCTATGTTGCCAAAGTTGCCACCTACACAGCTTATCTCAGAGACCCCCTGCCTGAACTGGCGGCTGGCCTGGGACCCCAGAGTTCGTGGGCCAACCCTAAGCACAATCCCCATGCTTTGGCATCATGACAGTCTCCAGCCTGGCTCATTAGAATCACTTGGGAAGGGACTTTCTTGGTGGTCCAGTGGTTAAGAATCCACCTTGAAATGTGGGGGACGTGGGTTCAGGGAACTAAGATCCGACATGCCATGGAGAAACTAAGCCTACGTGCCTTAGAGAGGCTGTACACCATACTGTAGAGTCCATGAGCCACAATGAAAGACTGCAAGATGCAATGAACTTCCCGTGAGCCGCAGCTTAGACCTGATGCAGCCAAATAAATACAATTGTTTTTAAAAAATCCTGCTTTAAAATGAACTGATGCCGCAAGACTTGGTCATTAATTTTTTTTTTTAATAGCTCCAGGTGAATCTATATAATATGTATCCATAGTAAGCTTTGCAAACTCCAGGGGTGACTGGTAGGTGCTGGGGGAAGTCCAACTGGACATCTTGCCTCTGATTGGCTTCCTCCAAACCCCTATGGATCACAACATCATTTGCAATAATTGATAATAATGCATAATTTTACCACCTTAAATGTTTCTGGTATAAAACAAGAGATCCATCAATTAATAATTTCCTCTTCATGCGGAAAGTTCCAATTTATAACAAACTTTCTTATCTTTCATTGGATCTTCAAAACAACTCATAAAGAAGATCTTAATTAAACCTGTTAAAAAAATTTTTGGGGGCCATGCCATGCAACTTGCAGGATCTTAGTTCTCTGACCAGGGATCAAACTCAGGTCCAGGCAGTAAAAGTGCCGAGTCCTAACCAGTGAACCGCCAGAGAATTCCCTAAACCTATTTTGTAGATGGAGAAACTGAGGCCCAGAAAGGGGTAAGACTTTGTCCAAAGCCACAGGAAAGTCAGTGGCAGAACTGGCGTTGGGTCCTAGGTCTCCAGACTCTCAGTCCAGTGCTTAGTCCAGATGCAATGCTCGTGGGCCCTTCCGCTGCCTGAATATTTGTCCATCCAGATGCAGCTACTGCTCGGACTGAGGCCCAGGCTGACCTCGCCCCACACCCAGTGGTAGGCGCCCTCTCCCAGGGCTGGATCCCCCAGGGGTCCCACCCACCCTCCCCTGGCATCTCAGTTCAGCTGACTGACATGCAAATTAGTTTAATTATTTCTTCTTCTAAAATAAATTATATTTTGCAGTAGCTGCAATATGTTGTGTCAGGCAAAATTACATTCAATATTTTTAAACTAATTGATGCAGCCTTGAGGAAGGCTGATTGACAGCCCAGAGCTGAGCAGGCCTGCAGTCTTAACCGATTCCTAAATTAAAATTAAACGTGCCTCGGCCGGGTGCTTCCTCTCTGAGCTGGCTCACCATTAATCCGGGGAGGTGGCAGGTGGAGCCCTGGGGGGCCGAGGGGCTGAGAAGCGTGGGCCGTTCTGTGGGTGCCTTGGGAAGAGAGCAGGCTTGGGCGGGAGAGCCAGTGTGCAGTATTGGCAGGCCCCTTAGCTTCTCTGGGTGTCAGAGTCCCTTTTGTATAACAGATGGGGGACCGGACTGGGCAATTTGAAACTGAGACTTCTGTTTTTTGCTGACTACTACAGTTTGAGCGCCTCCTTTGTACCAAGGGCGCAATACTGAACAAGACCAACACTGCCTCTTGGTCTATGGCAGGGACAGACAGCATTCCAGACTGTGATAAGAGTTGAGAGGAAAAAAGCCCAGGACTGTGAGAGGAGGAGGCAGGGGCTCCTACCCTGGTGGGGCACAGGGATGTTTACCCTGAAGTAGGGAACAGTGGCGCCAGTGGTAAAGAACCTGCCTGCCAACGCAAGAGATGTAAGAGACGCGGGTTCGATCCCTGGGTTGGGAAGAGCCCCTGGAGGAGGGCATGGCAACCCACTCCAGTATTCTTGCCTGCAGAATCCCATAGACCGAGGAGCCTGGTGGGCTAAAGTCCATAGTGTTGCAAACAGTCAGATATGACTGAAGATACTTGGCACTTAGCAGGGGACCTTTAAGCTGAGATCCAACTAGGAAGTGATCAGGTGAAGGGGATGGGAAGAAAGAGTTCTCCAGACAGTAGGAACAGCATGTGCAAAGGTCCTGGGGTGGGAGGAGAGTCTGTAGATAGTAAAACTCTGGATTCCTTCTAAGGAAGACCCCATCCCTTGGCCGCTCCTAATATAGTGTTTGGACCAAACTGGACTTAGAGGGCTGGAGGCCAGCAGGAAAGACAGAGGGTGTAGGGCCTGGCCTGGTGACCCTGTTAGGGAACTCCTGGGAATGAGTGCCTCCCAGAAGGCCACCAGCAAACACATATAGAGAACCTGCCATGGGCCAGGGTTTGTTCTGCCTCATTTCATCCTGTCAGCCCCTGGGAGATACGGATTTGAATTACTGCCATTTTTTGATGAGGAAACTGGCTGAGAGGTAAAGAACTTGCCCAAAGTTTCACAGGGGGACAATCAATGGAACCTGAGCCTGGTTCAAAACAAGGACTTTCTACCCATCAAATGATATGGCCTTTCTGACCATCTTTAGCTGCCTGAGGCCAGCTTGCCTTGAGGCCCCAAATGTCTCTGCCTCCTCCAGGAAGCTTTCCTTGACTGCCCTCATTCCTGGGCAGTCAGACTATATGTCCAAGACCTACATACCCATAAAGCCTGTGTGATCTTCCTCCCTGGCCTTGTCCCTCGCCCCACTCTCCTTTTTCCTCTGATCCAAGTTTCCTCTTTGCCCTCCAGATATTTGCCCAGATGTCTTCTCAGCGAGACTTCCCCTGACGACTTTATTTTACCTTGCTCCTTGCAATTCCACCAGATACCCCGTTTACTGCTCTCTCTCTGTCGTGTTTATCCAACATCCCTGTATTTTTGTTGTTGTTGTTGCTGTTCAGTTGCTAAGTTTTGTTCAACTCTTTGCGACCCCATGGACTATAGCCTGCCAGGCTTCACTGTCCTTCACTGTCTCCAAGTTTGCTCAAACTCATGTCCATTGAGTCAGTGATGCTATCTAACTGTCTCATCCTCTGTCTATATTTTTACTTAAACTCACACATCATCTATCTCCCCCACTAGAAAGCAAGCAGATTTTTGGTCTCTTGTGTTTGCTGCTGTCTCCCCAGCCCCTATCTGCATGGCACACATTAGGTACTCAATAAAGATTTGTCAAATGAATGGGTTTCACTGTCTGTGGCATCTCTAACCATGCTGGGCTGCTGCGGAGTGACAGGGAGAGACCGAGACCTCTGGAGGGACAAATTCTGTGGGGCCACACCCACCCCTGAATCACATCACCGAGGGAGCAGTCTAGTTTTCTGACCCTGTTCCTGCCTCTCTCCCTGGACCAAGGTTTTCCCATCGGTAAAACAAATGGAGCTGGACTCCGAGGTTCTCCTTGGTTGTCACAGAGAGAGAGAGAAGCCAGGGAGAGAGACAGAAGTGAGGATGCAAGAGTGGGCATGGGAAGGAGAGTGAGAAGGAGAGGGCGGAGGGAGGGGGCCACAGAGGTGGGGGGCTGCTGGAAGGTACCTCCTTCTCCCTCACCTGCAGTGGTGCAAGGGTAGCCCAGACCCTCTGCTCCACAGTTCCCTCAGCTCCCTGCCCCCCCGCCCCACCACCTCCCGAGGGAATTAAACTGCATCCAAACACCAGGCTCTGATTAGCGCTGGCCAGCTGGGCAGGAAGATTTATCATCCCAATTACGAGCTGGCCAAGACAAGCAGGCAGGATGGCGAGGGGGGTACTGGGTGAGCAGGCGGGGGTGCTTCAGGGAAGGGGTGTCAGAGCTGTCAGGGGCAGGTGCCTTGCACTCCCTGCCCGGTCCCCACTCACCTCCAGTGGGAGCACGAGGTTAGGGTGCCTTCTCTGCTTTTTGATTATCTGTTTGGCTTCCACATGGAGATTGGAAGTTTGCCCTTGTTGAGATGGGGATGTTTCATCCACCAAATGGTAGAGGAGGACTTCTGGGTAAAATAAGGGCCCTGGAATCGGCGGTGGGTGGCAGGAAGTTCTCCTTCCTAGGGCTGAGCTGGTCCTAGTACTCTGGGCTTTCCTACAAAGACTCCATGGACCTCACAAAAATCTTTGTTCCTGGTGGGATCAGTTAAGCACCTAGGCAGCTCAGGATCCTGGGAGTTACCCGGTCCAAGTGGAACCCAGGCTTGATTTACACACCTCTGGTGATGGGGAGCTCACTACCTTCTGAAGCAACCCCTTCCATGCAGGGCTGTGCCAAGCCTCTCCCCCAGACCACTACAGCTAGCCTCCCCAGCACTTCCTCCTTCCTTCCCTTGCCCTGCCCTCCACTCTTAGCACATGTCTCAGCCGAGTCTTCCTGATAGCCTCCCATCTGTTCCCCGCTCCAGGCTGCCCCTCTCCCGTCCGCCTTCCCCCACGAACCCAAGTGGCCACAGGGGACTTCACATCTGACCATCTCCCTCTTCTACTTGAAGACCCGCTCTGGCTCCCTGTCGTCTCCAGGAGATGTCCAGCTGCTCACAGGACATCCAAGGCCCTTCCTGTAGAGGCCCCCAGGGAGCTTCTGCACACTCAGCTCGTCTCACCTGCTCCAGCCACCCTCTCGCCCAGCCTCTAGCCACATCCCGTGTCTCAGAACGGACAGTGGTCTTCCTGCCGGCCAAACCTCCAGGCCTTGGCACACAGGCGTCTTTCTGCTGGGAGCTCCCAACCCCACTCTCCTTAACCTTTGAGACCCAACTCAGACGTCCCCTTCTCTGGGAAAGCTTTCTTTCCTTCTTCCCCTGCCTGCGGCTCCCGAGAGCCCACCGCCCCATCCCCTCTACCTTGTGCTGTCCAGAGCAGGGCCAGACATCCCGAGATCAGAGGCCAAGACTCTACCCCCAGACTCTACCCCCAGTGACCAGGCCTGGTGGGTGAGAAGAGGTCCCCAGCAGACACTTTATATAAAGCATTCAGCACAATATCTGGCATATTGTGAGCTTCAAATAAATATAAGCCACTATGATGAATAGTTATGAACTCAGGTGGCTCAGTGAATAAAGAATCTGCCTGCAATGCCAGAGACACATGAGAGACAGGTTCAATCCCTGGGTTGGGAAGAAACCCTGGAGGAGTGCTTGGCAACCCACCCCAGTATTATTGCCTGGAGAATTCCATGGACAGAGGAGCGTGGCGGGCTACAGTCCATAGGGTTGCAAATAGTTGGACACGACTGAGCGACTGAGTGCACATGATTAATAGTCAACAGTAACCGTTATTACCCTCATAGCTGTCCAACAGGGTGCCATTTCATAGGTGAGAAAATCAAGGCAAGAAGAGGGGAAATGACTGTCCATACTCTCAGCTGGGATTCGGACTGCTAGAAGCAGTGTTTCTTTATCACGCTGCCCTGCCTTCCTAACTGGGTGGGCAAGACCATTTACCATCCATTCAGGAAATATTGAGTTGGCCAAAAGGGTTGTTTGGGATTTTCCATATGATGTTACGGAAAATCCCGAATGACCTTTTTGGCCACCCTAATACTTGTACATACCTACTAAGCACCAGGCCCAGTGTGAATGCTACAGATATGGAAGAGACCCTGCCTTCATGGAAGGTCCTTTTCCCAGGAGATGAGAGATCAACAAAGTCAGCACACAAATGCATATCTAAATCATAAAGCTTGCTCTGTGATAGAAAGGAAAAATCAGGGGCCTGTGAAATCAGGACTTGGCTTGGGGTGACCCAGATGGGGAAGCTCTAGCTAATCTAGTTAACTCTTTGCTGTCCAGCCAGAGACCACCCGTCCAGACCAGTTTAGGGCCTGGAAGAGGGGGCCGGTTGCAGCCCCCTAGCACACCGCCCCCCTCTACCCCAGCGCCGGCTTCGCCAGCCCACCCGCCACCCCTCTGTCTCTTTGAAGACTGTCCCTTTACAACTGCCCTTTTTTCCACTGAAGGATTCAGACACAAATTGTACTTTAAATTCAATATCGGTCATTAATATTTCATGATTACAAAACGTTAAAGATAATGTCAGTGGAAGGAGCGTCTGCATGGGCAGAATGGATGACTCAGAAGTTCGGGGGAGAGGGGAGCCCGCATACTAAGTGGCCGGGGAGTCTTTGAGGTAATCCGGTCTGACAGGCTGCAGCTGTGCCTCAGTGCCGCGTTCTCCGAGGTGCTCACAAGGCTCCGCTGCTGTGTGTAAATATTTCCCCTCTGATTCTTGTCACCTCGCGTTTGTTGCACCCGGAGCAGGCGGGGCACCATGACCCCACCACTGGACCCCCGCTGTGGTTCCCTGTTTCTGAGAAGCCAAATAGATGCTTTGGCAGAAGGGCACCTGGGTGGGGGGGGGGAGACCCGAGGGCATTGTCCTTGAGGCTCTGGCCTGGCTGTGGGAGCCCTGCCCACCCCCAGCCCCCAGGGACTGGCTTTGTGACTTTGGGGCCATCGCAGTTCCTTCCTGAGCCTCTACTTCCCAGTCTGCAAAGTGGGGATAACAATTTGTCCTCGTCTCACGGAGAGGGCAAGAAGCTGGAGTGGGTGGATCGCTGGCGCTGCTCCTGGCTTCATGCCTGGCACCAAAGACATATACTCGGGGGCAGCTGGGTGAACGCCGGGCCATGCAGTCAGACTGGCTGGGGCCGGGAATTTGGACAAATGACTTCACCTCCCCGAGTCTTAGTTTCCTCATCCATACGTTGGGGGTGACATCTGATAGGTGGGGAGCTTCCGTGAACACAGCATTGTAAAGCGCCTGGCACAGAGTGAGTGCTTCAGGCAAGTGCACCGAGTCCAGATCGATAGATATCATTAACTGAGCACTAAGTACTAGGCTAAGTTCTTTCTATCCTATTTAATCCTCCCACCAGCACTGTGAAGTGGGAACCACTCATTTTCTCATCCATCAATATCCCCGGTGAGACTTGGGCAGGAGTTGTGAATTGCAGCTCCGAGGGGAGGGGTCGCTAGCCCAGTCCTTTCCTTTCCCATGCTCAGTTACTGGGATGGTGTGGGGGCAATAGGGGTGGGGCCCAGAGAACAGAGTACCAGGAAAAGGGAGGCTGTGGAGCAAAGCTGTGGAAGAAACCAGGAAGACTTGGCCCCCAGTCCTGTCTCTGCCACTGCACATCCTTGGGCAAAGCTCTTAATAGTCTGAGCCTCGATTTTCCCATCAATAAAATGGGTGCTGATCATTCAATAGAAGTACGTGCTAAAAAGGATCAAGCTCAGTATCTATTAGGTAAACACTGTAAAAAATATCTCTGCTGGGGAGAGGCCCCTGACACACTCTCTGTGAAATGGTAGCATTAGCGATTCTGTATGCTTCTCTAGCTGCTTCTGGAAGAGATTCACAGGGCAGAAGCACAACGCTTAACCCAAGAAGGGACCAGCTAGTGGTGAGCTGTCGGGCGGTGTGACAGCTGGTGGGGAGATGCTCTGTGGGTAGGGAGAGGGGGTGTCTCTGCCCAGCAGCCTGGCCAGGCCCCCTGGCTGCTCAGGAAGCAGGTTCAGGGAGGTGAGGATGGGGAGCTGTCTGCCCACCAGTCCAGCCGCCACTTCTTCTCCAGCCACCTTTGTTATCTCCCTTTCATGCGGTGGAGAAGTGGATTCAAAGGCTTGGGAGCAGCAGGCACTGAGGTTTGAGCCAGCTTTGTATTTTCTTTTAAACCGAAGTTGAAAGAGACGAAGGGAACTTCAGCCTAGGGACTTCCTCGGCTGGAATGGGCTGGTGGGGCCAGGGAAGTGGGAGGCACCAGCCAGGGAAGGTGGAGGAGGAGAGCCGCTAGGAGGGCTCGAAGGCACAGGAGGGCCCTGGGGCCCAGCTCTGCAGAGGGGAGTCTGAATGGTGCCCACTCCCACCAAGGTTGAGACTCTGAGTATTCCTGCTGTCATCATCGGTTACTGGAGGCTCTGCTGGCTGCTGAGACCTGGAGAGCTGACAGGGAGGGGAGCTTGCGGAGCCGGTCTAGCATGGGCTCTGGCAGCAGCGTTGCTCTGGTTGAGCAGGAGGCCTGCTGAACTGCCCTTTCCCCACTCCTGGCGTGCCATGAACCCCCATGCTCTTAGCCTCTCACCTCCATGGCCTGACTTGTCTAGACTCCATGTCCCAGGCCTCCTCTTTTTTTCTCAGCTCACACGCCCCCCCAGCTGCACCACACTGCCTGTGACATGCTAGCACGTGCGCACACACACACACACACACACTCTTCGACACAGGCCAATCACCTTGGAGTCATTCTTGACCCCTCCATCTCTTTCCTCCATCTCACCCCATGAGCAGGTCCAGGCGGCTCTATTTTCAGCCTGCCTCCAAAAGCTACCACTTCCCACCATTTACATGGCTATCACCCTGGGCCAGGCTACTATCTTATCTCAGGGCCCTGTTGCATGTAAATTCTAGTTGAGCCCCTGCTCCTTCCCCTCCCCCACCTCCCCCCACCCCCACCCTGCAGCCCCCAAACAACCTATTTTCAATGCAGCAGCCGTAGGTATCATGTCAGGCAACCTCCCTCCTCTGCTCAAACCCTCAGTGACTCCCGGCTCATTTGGAGTCAAGTCCAAAGACCCATTGCAGGGTAGACACTGTGCCCCTTGCCAACCACACTGGCCTCCTTGCTATTTCTCCAACTATGACCTCAGGGCCTTTGCACTGGCTGTCCTCTCTCCTCGGAACTCTCCTCCCTCCAGTGGCAGCATGACTCCCTCACTTTATCGAGCTCTCTTTTGAAAAGTCTCCTTCGCAGAGAGGCCTACTCTAAGAGAAACAATTCCCCCCCAATCCCTTTCCTCTGCTTTCTTCTTTTCCAGTTTCTTGTTAGCACTTAGCTGACATGCGAACACCCTTTCTTGAAGTTTCCTGAGGGTCTAGCTCTAGCCCATGGAGACAGGAGTTTTTTTTTAACCTTGTTAGGGGCTATATCTCCAACCTCTGTAAAAAGGACTGGTGTATAGTAGGTGCTCAATAAAAGCTGAAGGAAGAAAGCCAAACTCAAGACTGGGCCCTGCCTTTTTGGCTTGGGATCCTTCCCACATCTGTGATCCTGTGGGTCAGCCTTTGCCGACCACGCCCCCACCTCAGCTCCGCAGTCTCTATCTTTTTGCCCTGTCCCCAGCCTTCGGCCCCTCCTCCCTGGGCTTTGCCCCGCCCATAGCCCCACCCTTCGGCCATCGCTCCTCCCTTCCGTATTCGCCCCGCCCCATGGCTCACCCGCCTCCATGGCCAGCACTGTGATGTTGTGCCAGCCGGCCGTCTCTCGGTCCAGCCCCTTGCCGGTGACGATGGCACCCGTGTCCGCATCGATATCAAAGATCTGGTCCAAATCTGAGTCGCGGTCGATGGCGTACCTAAGAGGGGCAGGTCAGAGCTGATTGAAGGTGTCCTGGCGCCGATGGAGCCAGTGCCCATGTCCCTCCACCCTCCCCCTAAAGAGGAACCACCTGCCTGGGAGACACAGGAAGCAGAGAGACCCTTTCCGACAGAGGAGGAGTGAAAATGGATCTGAGTTTGCATCTCAGCTGCACTGGGTTCATGACGTGTGACCATGGGCAAGGCTCAAACTTTCTGAGGCTCAGCTTCCTCAGCTGGGTAACCGGGCTAATAATTTGCATCTCACGGTCGTTGTGAGGGCGGGAAGAAGGCATAGTGCCCAGCACAGAGTTAGCATTCACGGGCTATTTGATTCTTATCTTTCCATAAGAGGTGACCCTGGAACTGGTCTTGAGAAAGGGACAGGATGGCATTCCAGGCATGGGGAACAGAAGCTGCAAAGTGAGAATCATTCTGCAAAAGGTTTAGAAACGGCCAGAACTGGGAAGTGCGGAGGAGAGGCTTGAAAACAAGCAGACTGCAGAATGCAGGGCGTTGGGGGTCCTGGGGAGCCTAGAGGGATTTTGAGCAGGAGGGAGGGAGTTGGCTGTGCCGCTCCGAGGCTCTTCCGAGGCTCCAGACCTGGGATGCGGGCTGAGCCTGGAAAGGGTCTGAGGTCTGGCCGCCGGCCCCTCCCCGCCAGAGCAGCGCGCCAGTGCTAATCTGCGGCTTTTCAGTTGCCGCGTGAAAAAGCCCTTTGTTCCGCCTCCTTCCCGGGCCTTTGTGCTGCGGCTCCAGGCCTGAAAGGCCCGTGTCCAACACATGTCTCGGGCGGCGGCGGCCCAGAGAGGCCCCGCCAGCTCTGTCCGCCGCTTCCCCAGGCTGATAACGCGGGCGGGGGCGCCGCCAGGCTGCGCGGCCTACAAAGGCCCCCGAATGCCAAGCAAGGGCTCTTTGTGCAGCGGGGACAATGGAGCCTGGTGGGGCGGGGCATCCCTCCCCGTTCCTCCAGCTGGAGGAAACAAGCCCTTCCCGCATTTTCCGGAGCCAGAGCCGGGACACTGAGGACCACGGAGAGGACGACACCAGAACACTCCCTTCCCTACCCGCACTGAAACTCGAAGCCCTGAGATGACCCTTCAGTGGGCGTTGGCTGCATTACCAAACCGCTCCAGGCCTCAGTTTCCTCATCTGTTGAATGGGGATAATGATACCCAGTGCATGTGGGAGGGGCTTCCCAAGTAGCCGGTGGTAAAGAACATGTCTACCAATGCAGGAGATGCAAGAGACACGGGTTTGATCCCCAGGTGGGGAAGATCCCCTGGAGGAGAAAATCGCAATGCACTCCAGTATTCTTGTCTGGAAAAATCCCATGGACAGAGCAGCCTGGAGGGCTACAGTCCATGGGGTCACCAAGACTCGCACACTGCTAAGCACAGTGGTACCCAGTGGGACTGTGGAGCTCTGGGAGCAGTTGGAGCTGGCTTTGAATCCTCTGCTTCTTATCCACCTGGGTGACCTTGGGCTAGGCACTGGACCTCATTGGCCTCTGTTTACTTGTCTGCAAAACAGGGTGATTCATACCTCACTGGTGTGGGTTAGAGGAAGTAATCCATGGAACTGGGCAAAAGTGACAGCCCTTGCTGTTTTCATACTCACAGCTGTAGTGGAGGTGGAAGCTTGTGGCAGACTGCGAAGGGCTGGGCATGAGGGTGTAGAGGGCATTCCAGCTAGTCCCCTGAGGCCCTAGGTTTTTTTCTTTTTCAGCCATGCCACACAGTATGTGGGATCTTAGTTCCTTGACCAGGGATTAAACCCACATCCCCTGCATTGGAAGCAAAGAGTCTTAACGACTGCACCACAAGGAAGGTCCCCGAATCCCTAGTTTAATGCCGCCTCCTCTCTCTAAGTTGCTAAGCCCACATCCTCTTTGGCCCTGATCAGCTTGGGTCCTCCTGACCTGGGTGAAAGTGTGTGAGTCAGATCCAAGATGACAATTCCTCCCATCAGGACAGCACTTAACAGTCTGTAGCTTGCTTTTCTGCCAGCCATTCCTCCCTTCGTTCCTTTATGCCTAAACATTAGTTGAATGCCTTCTCCACGCTGCTCTGTGCTAAAGTGAAAGTCGCTCCGTCGTGTCCGACTCTTTGCGACCTCGTGGACTATACAGTCCATGGAATTCTCCAGGCCAGAATACTGGAGTGGGTAGCCTTTCCCTTCTCCAGGGGATCTTCCTAATCCAGGGATCAAACCCAAGTCTCCTGCATTTTGAGTGGATTCTTTACCAGCTGAGCCACCAGGGAAGCCTAAGAATACTGGAGTGGATAGTTCTCCAGTGGATCTTCCCAACACAGGAATCGAACCGGGGTCTCCTGTATTGCAAGTGGATTCTTTACCATCTGAGCCACAGGGGAAGCCCACTCTGTGCTAAGCTCTGGGGGTAAAATGGTAAATGAGACAGATGAGGCCCCGCCCTGCCTGGTATCTTGTGAGGCTGATGTGTGGTCAACCCATTTTGCAGATGAAGACGAGAGAGGCAGCTTCCCAAGCTTAGGGCTGCCAAGTATGGTTGTGCAGGCTGTGTCCTGCGCAAAGTTAATAGGCTGAAGAGGGGAAGAGGGGATGAAGACCAGCTGGTGGTGTTCTTGCCCAGCCACAAGTGCTAGCTCAGGAAGCATCTTCTCAAAGGAGGACCTTTTCCTTATTTATGAAATGTGCCACATGGGCTAGTGTAACCCTGCCTAAGGTTGCACAGGGACTGTCAGAGAACTCGAATTTGTACCCCAATTTGGGACTCTACACCCAGAGTTCTTTCTAGTGCATTGAACCATCCGAAGCGGCAGTGCATGGAGTCTCGGGTCACCGTGGACCCAAGCCTGAACTGCTGGATGTTTGGGTCCAAAGGAGGTAGACCCAGACTCTTGAGTAGTGTCGGCTCAGCTGGAAGGAACCATGGAAACCTCCTCTTGATTTTACAGGTAGAAGTGAGTCCAAGAGACAACAGGGGCCCCTGATCACCTGGTTGGGGCTGGGCATGAGGCAGGGCTGATGGGAGGATGCCCACTGCCTTCTTCTGTCTCCTCCTCCCTCTGCTCAGACCTGTCCTCTCTTCTCTTTCCTCCCAGTTACTCTTTTGTTTCCTCCTGGAGGGGAAGAGGGGGATGGATTCTAAGTGGAGGCAGCTGTTCTCAAGGCCATGGGAAGGGAGGGGGGCGTGGGGAGCCGCTATCAACCAGCTAAAGACTTGGGGCTGCAGGTCCATGTGGCTGCCCGGCCCAGGTGGCTTTGTTCCAGCTCAGGGAGCCAGCGAGCGAGAGAGAGGGATGGGTGCAGGGCACGGCACGTGGCAAGGAGCGTGGCCTGGCACACATGGGGGGCAGTGGGGGAGGCTTGAAGCCTGGTGGCGCTCGAGTTGTGTGTCTGGTCTGTGTTGCAGGTGGTCAGTGCGTGTGTGTGATGATATGTTACGGCTGGAAGGTACAGGAGTTAGGCACTCAGACTTGGAGCAGGATGCACAATGACCCAAGGCAAGCCACTTCATCTTTGAGCCTTAATTTTAAGGAAAATGGAAAAGTGATTTAACTCTTATCTTGCAAGTGGTTGGGAGGATTATGTGCCTAGCTGGGGACAGGTGCCTAGTTGGGTTCCAGGAAAATGAATCTGTGAGTGAGCACTATTGTTATTCTAATGACAATTCAGAAATGTCTGGTAAGGGGGACACAGGAGCCCCCCCAACCCAGCGTGTGGTCTGCGGGGTGGAAGGTACCATGCATGGATATGGGAGCGTTGCCAGGGTTTGAGAACAACAGGAGGCATCTGTGGTCTAGAAGGTTCTGCTCAAATCTCAGTTCTCATTTGGTCAGCCAGGACCTAGAGGGCAGGAAGGGGAACAGGAGCAGGTGTGAGTGGAAGAGTGCAGTGAGAGTGTAGGTTTGTGTCCGCTAGTGTGTGTGTGCACAAGTGCAAAGAAAGCCTGGGAATTGTGGTCAGGAGTGGGATCCGGTGGCCATCTGCCGAGGTTTGAAACCCAGCTCTGTGACCTTGAGTCAGTCACTTAAGCTCTCTGGTCTTTGGTTCCCTCTTAAAAATGGTGCTAATAATAACACCTACCTCAGAGTGGTTGTGAGGATTAGACAGGTACTACCAATAAAACACTAATAAAACACTTTTAACAGCACTGGGCCCCTGCCACATGACGTATGGATTAGCTCATTGTTATTTGCTCAGCAAGACTCTGTGCCAGGCCGGTGTAAGGGCTGCACATGCAGGAGCCCCTCCCAGCCTTGCAGATAACTGTCATCACTGCCGCTGCCATTTTACACGTGGGGAAACTGAGGCTCAGAGAAGCCAGGCGCCTTGCCCTGGGCAGACGGGCTGATGGGTGGCAAAGCCAGATCCCCAAGCCACGTGTGTCTGTGCAGAGTCCCACGTCTAACCAAGAGCAGCCGCCTCAGGGCCAGCCTGGTGCACCTGCGGGCGCCCCCACACCCTGGGAACAGCACAAAACCCTGCTGTTGTCAAGGTCAGGGTGACAGAAGTGGCCAGGGTGCGCCTTACTGGCTTGAGGGCACATGTGGGTTTTCACCACTTAAATATGTGCATATATAGCTCACGCTAGCATGATAAATATGAAAGTGTGCAGGCTCATGCGTGTCCAGGCTGCCCGGTGCTCCTGTATCCAGGCTCGTGTACACACACGTGCACACGCAGCAGGCTAAATGATGCAGTCTCTGCCTGAGCTCCTAATGGGGGAGACTCTTCACAAGCAAAAGGGGCTGCTCCTCTGACCTGGGGATTCCTCTCTGCTCACTCCATCCTGCCTTTTGACTCTTTCCCCTCCCCCACCCCTTTTAAAGCACACCCTCAAAGCCCACACACAATGCCTAGAAATCTGTATGGGGTTAGTACTGGTTGCAGAATGAAGGGGAGTACTGGGTGTCCAGACCACCGAGAAAAATGGTAAGGTCCATTTCCTGAGGACCTACTATGTTCCAAACACTTAATCCTTCCTCCAACCCTGGGACCACTGATCACAGAACCTGGTCCATAGTAGACATTTAGTACTTTTTTTCTGAATAAATGAATGAGGCAGGAACTACCATGACACCCATTTTGAAGATGGGAAAACTGAGGGTTGGAGTAGGTGCAGTGATTTTCCCATAATTCTGCAACTGAGCTAGGATTCATTCCAGGTTTTCTCTGACTCTAAAAAGAGTATGTCAAGGCTGTATATTGTCACCCTGCTTATTTAACTTATACGCAGAGTACATCATGAGAAACGCTGGGCTGGAAGAAGCACAAGCTGGAATCAAGATTGCTGGGAGAAATATCAATAACCTCAGATATGCAGATGATACCACTCTTATGGCAGAAAGTGAAGAGGGACTGAAAAGCCTCTTGATGAAAGTGAAAGAGGAGAGTGAAAAAGTTGGCTTAAAGCTCAACATTCAGAAAACGAAGATCATGGCATCTGGTCCCATCACTTCATGGGAAATAGATGGTGAAACAGTGGAAACAGTGGCAGATTTTATTTTTTTGGGCTCCAAAATCACTGCAGATGGTGATTGCAGCCATGAAATTAAAAGACACTTATTCCTTGGAAGGAAAGTTATGACTAAGCTAGATAGCATATTGAAAAGCAGAGAGATTACTTTGCCAACAAAGGTCCATCTAGTCAAGGTTATGGTTTTTCCAGTGGTCATGTATGGATGTGAGCTGGACTGTGAAGAAAGCTGAGCACCGAAGAATTGATGCTTTTGAACTGTGGTGTTGGAGAAGGCTCTTGAGAGTCCCTTGGACTACAAGGAGGTCCAACCATTCCATCCTAAAGGAGATCAGTCCTGGGTATTCATTGGAAGGACTGATGCTGAAGCTGAAACTCCAATACTTTGGCCACCTCATGCGAAGAGTTGACTCATTGGAAAAGACCCTGATGCTGGGAGGGATTGGGGGCAGGAGGAGAAGGGGACAACAGAGGATGAGATGGCTGGATGGTATCACCGACTTGATGGACGTGAGTTTGAGTGAATTCCGGGAGTTGGTGATGGACAGGGAGGCCTGGCGTTCTGTGATTCACGGGGTCGCAAACAGTCAGACACGACTGAGCGACTGAACTGAACTGAAAACCCATATGCTTTCTGTTGCACCCCATTGTGGAATGCTGGGAGGAAACGAAGTATTCACTCTCTCTCTGGTCCAGCGTGGGCTTTCCTGTTTTTGACACTCAAGGGAGACTCACAAGGGGGCTGGGGCTGGTAGGGCTGGGGATGGGCTGATAAACAGCCAGTCTGTCTGCAAGACTGCCTGATCCAGAGATGGGCCCATCTGAGCCCTCTCCTCTTTCTCTTCAAAGCCTTCCAAGACTTCTCACTGCCTAAGGATAAAGTCCCACACCTTCACCTGACATTCAAGGTCCTTCTCAGCTTGTCCCCAAGTGCCCCCACCCTGACCTCCTCTCTGGCCCCAACCCCCCTCCCGTGAGCTCATTCAGCTGACCTCACTGCTCCTGAACTTGACCTTCTGGCTCCCTGATTCTGTTCCTGCCACCAGGTCCTCAGAGGCCCTCCACCCTGGATGCTGCCCTCCCACTCCAGCCCCATCCTCTTAATCCTTGCTCCATCCCTTCTTAGTGCCCAGAGAATGTGCCCCTCCTTGGAGCTCCTGAGTCCAAGCCCTTGCTCAGCCCACTGAGACTTAGATCTGTCATTCGATTCACTCACATGGGGCCCCAGCCTTCCCCTTGCCCTCATCTGACTCTCTGTGTCTCACGCAGAGGGGAGGGCACTGCATAAAGTTGGAAGCTGTTCAAACTACAAAGAGAATCAGAAAGAAGAAGTGTTAGTCACTCAGCTGTGCCCAACTCTTTGCAACCCCATGGACTGCAGCCCACCAGGCTCCTCTGTCCTTGGGATTCTCCAGGCAAGGATACTGGATTGGGTTGCCATTTCCTTCTCCAGGGGATCTTCCTGACCCAGGCATTGAACCCAGGTCTCCTGCACTGCAGGCAGATTCTTTACCAACTGAACTATCAGGGAAGCCCTAAGAGAATCAGAAGCAGGGGTGAAATGGCAGAAGGCTGGACTCAAGAATCAGACAATCACAGGTTAAATCCCATTCCTTCCCCCTTTAGGCTGAGTGACATTGGGAGGGTCACTTCTCCTCTCTGACCCTCAGTCTCTTCATCTGTAAAATGAGTAAACTACAAGCTGAGGGCCAAACGCCACAGTGTGAGCATCTTCCTGCAGATTGCTCTGCAGTACAGCAACTCAGAAAAGTCACTCTCTACTTCTGCATCTCTGGGTTTCCCAGGTACCACCATCCTAGGCAGACTCGCCTAGGATATCACTTCATTTCCAGGAACACACTAAGCCTGTTCCTGTCTCAGGACCTTTGCACTTGCTATTCCTTCTACCCCTGATAGCTCAGTTGGTAAAGAATCCACCTGCATGCAGGAGACCCTGGTTCAATTCCTGGGTCGGGAAGATCCGCTGGAGGAGGGATAGGCTACCCACTCCAGTATCCTTGGGCTTCCCTTATGGCCTAGCTGGTAAAGAATCTGCCTGCAATGCAGGAGACCTGGGTTTGATCCCTGGGTTGGGATGATCCCCTGGAGAAGGGAAAGGCTATACCCACTCCAGTATTCTGGCCTGGAGAATTGTCCATGGGGTCGCAAAGAGTCAGACATGACGGGGCGACTTTCACTTTCATTCCTTCTACCCAGAATGCATTTTGCCACATCTTTGTCTAGTTGGCTCTCTCTTGATCATTCTGATGTCAACTCACTTGTCAACTCCTTGATCACTTAATCTGGAGTAGCCCCCTGTGGCCCCAATTGGTCTTATTCTATTACCTTGTTTATTTTCTTCATAGTTCTTATCAGCAATGACCCCTTTTAACCATCTGTTGACTTGTGGCAACAAACATTCAACTACTTATTGGCCATTTCCCTGCCTCCCCTGCCCCCCAGGAGAAGGCAAACTCTTTGAGCGAAGGGACTGGGTCTTATCACCTCTGTTTCCCCGTTGTCTGGAGCAGTGCGGGATATGACATGACTCACACGCCTAGGTGTTGACTGAGTCCAGGACCCTTGGAACTCAGGGAGCTGGAACATAAGCCAGGCTCTGGGCTGCCCAGGTGGTCTGTGAGGACCCCTTCTCTAGCCATCTGTCCCCTTACAGACCGGGTGCTCCTCCCCAGCTCTGCCCTTAGCTGAGTCATCTCGGGCCTGGCTCCAGGCCGGGCATGGAGGAGGAGGAGTTGGGTAAATGTTTGTGGTGTGAAATTGGACCTGTCTCAAGCTCCTCACCGCCTTCACATCTGAGGAGCCCCAGGGAAGGGGCGGCAGAGAGAGATGAAAGGAGGTGAGAAGCAGGTTTCAAAGTTGGCCCTTTCAGTGCAGATGAAAGCAGGGGGGAAGTGAAGTCAACAGAGGGTGGAGGGGGAGGGCTGAGGGGGGAGTGGGGAGAGCAATATTGGAGAGGAGGGGAGAAGGCAGAGGGGTGTGCTGGACCTGGGAGGCAAGGACAAGGCTCCTACTGCTGCCTGGTAACTCTTATGAGCCCAGGGAACCTCCTCCTCTCCCTGGGTCTCAGTTTCCTGCCAAACAAGGGTGATAATGCCCTCCTGGGAAAGGTCTGGGGCTGAGCCAGAGGCTGACGGGAATGTTTAAAGACTGTATCTATTGTCAGCAGGGATGGAAGGGTGGTGGAGGAGTTCATAGGCAGTGGAGGGTGGTTTTGGCCATGGGAAGGGTGGAGGCAGCCTAGGAGGCATTCAGAACCTCTGGACTGAGTCTGAGCCCTTCAGTCTATCTTTGAACCCTGTCAGACTTCTCTTGTTGGCTCATTGCTCAGCCTCCTATAGACATCACAGTCTACTCATCTCCAGACACCCCTGCCACTTCTTGCCTTCCAACGCCTGTGCCTGGAATAGCCTTCTCCTCATAGCTACACTGACCAGATTCAGGTACACAGCTCAATATAATTCCTGCCTCCTCCAGGAAGTCTTTCTAGACCCCCAAGGGTAGCCTCCAGTCTGGGAGCCCATAGGTAGTTAAGCATCTTTGTGTCCTCACCTTGGGGTTGCCATGTAAGGTTGCACAGGCCATGCACTGGACAAATTGGAGGGAGCCATTCACATGAATGATGGTGAGAATGCTACCCATATGGAGCTGAATAATGAAGAGATCCTTAAAGTAACTTCCTTTCCCTCCTCCAATGCTTGGCACAGAGCTAGGCACACAGTTGGCTCAGGGATCATTCACTATGTACAGGGGTTTCAGGGAATAAACAGGAAGCTCCAGATGCTTAAATTCAGTCAACAGTGGGCATTCACCCCACCCTGACCTCCTCCTCTGGATCACTTTCTTTCTATCTGACATCCTTTCAACTTGGGCCATGGTCAGGGACTCCCCAACTCCTGCAGATTACAAACCCTTCCAGGGACACCAACAGCGCCACAGCATCCCGTGGCCTCCGCGCACTTGCCGCTGCCCCTCTTCCTCCCGCGCCCCATCCCCTATGCTTCTGTCTCTGCGACTGGCTTTCTCTCCAAGTCTCCTCTTTCTGTTCCTACAGCGTCAGGTCAGTTCCTCTGTCCTTTAGTTACTCCTGCCCTCTTTCCACTGGTTTTCCTTCTCTGGTCACTTCCTCTCACTGTTGGTCTCACTGCACCTCCATGAGCCTCTCTCTTTTCTTTCTCTGTTTTTACATTTCATTCATTCACCATGCGTCAGGGAATGTCCACTGAGCGCTAGGCAGCGTGAGGCCCTGAGGATACAGCGGTGAACTTAGACACGCATCCCTATTCTCCTAAAGCTTATCTTTTAGGGAGAGGGACAAAGTCATCAGGTTAGATGGTAGCAGGTTAGATGGTGATGAAGGATGAAAGAAAATGGATATGAAGTGTGGGGACACGTTGGGGTGGGGTTGACATTTTAAAAAGGGTGGTCAGGGAAGGTTGCACCGAGAAGATGACTTTTGAGGAAAGTCCTGGAGGAAGTGAGAGGAGATGTTAAGCGGGAGAACATTCCAGGCAGAGGGATCGGGCAGTACAAAGGCCCTGGGGTAGAGGCGGGCTGGGTGTATCCCTGGAGCTGTGAGGAGGTCAACACGGCCGAGCAGAGTGAACCAGGGAGGAGGTGAGCCAGGGTCTGAGAGGTTACAGTCAGGCCACACCTATAGGGTCTGGGCTTTTATCCTGAGCCGCAGAGGCACCTTTGGAGGGCTTTCAGCAGAGGAGGGCCAGTGGAGGGAGGTTTGGGCAATGAGAAGGGTGGGGCGGGAGTCAATTGGCTCCTGTGCCCATTCTAGATTGAAGAGGGGTGATGACAGAAGCAGAGAGAGGCAGTAATCAGGCAAGAGAAACAGGTGGCCTGGACCAGGGCGGCAGCTGCGGAGGAGGTGAGAAGTGGTCAGATTCTGGAGATGTTTTTAAAGCAGAGATGACAGGCTTTGCTGATGGATTGGAGGGAGGTGTGAGAGAAAAACATAAGTCGAGGATGTTTGCAACATTTGTGACCTGAAAAGCTGGAAGGATGAAATTATCTTTTTTTTTTTTTTCCTTTTGGTGGAGGACCGAAGCTGAGCCCAGGTCACTGCTGCGTCTGTCACACCTGGTTCTCTCTCGTTATCCTGAGTTCCGTCTCTCTGCCACTGTTCGCGAATCTGATTCCTTTGTCTCTTTGGCTCCCGTCCATCGCTCTGTCCCCTCCTCCCTCACCATCACCGCCCCCAACCCCTCCGTGTCCCGTCCCCACCCCCTCTGCCCGCCGTCTGTCCGCAGGCGCTGGCGGGGTAGCAGGCAGCAGGCGTCGGCCCCGGGCGGGGGTCTCACCGGACGGGCCGGTTGGCGGCGTCGGGGTCCCGCGCCGTCACCACGCCGACCAGGGAGCCCACCTGCGCGTCCTCCTGTACCTCCAGGAGGCCGGAGGGCGGCCGGAACTCGGGGGGCTCGTCCACGTCGATCACGGCCACGCGCACGATCGCCTGGTCGCGGAACGTGCCTAGGTCAGCGAAGCGGGGGTCCACGAACTTGTTGAGGGCCTCCAGGACCACGGTGTGCACCGGCTGGGACTCGAAGTCCAGGCGCTGGAGGGGTGGGCGGAAGGGAGCAGAGGGCGGTGAGTGGGCTGGGGTCTGCGCCACACCTCCAGGTGAACAGAGCCCAAGTCTGGCGGGGGCTGGCCTCGCTCCGAGGGGGCGGGGCCGTCCCCGAGAAGGTGGGGCTGGCTTAAGGTCACAGTTGACTGAGGCATCACTGACTCAATGGCATCACTGACACACGGTCGGGTTACATGTAGAGAAAGTCAGGCCCTGCTAGGGACAGTCTTGCTCAGGGACACTGGGTCACATACTGACTCCCAGACTTCCTGCTACCGGGCACACGAGACTGGCCTTAATGTATTAATTTACAAAGCACTGTGTGCCAGTGTTCTAAATGTAGCGACTCATCTAATTTTACAGCGTCCCAAAGAGGCTTGTATTATTATTATCATCCTATTTGACACGTGAGGACATCGAGGCCCAGCAGGCTCTGTAACTTACCCTAGGTCACTTAGCAGTTAGTCCCTGGCAGAAGTGGGATTCACATCCCCGGGCAGTGGGGCTGTCAAGTCCCAGCCCTTAATCCCACTGAAGGAAAGGCACTGGATCTGTGGCTGCCCCGCTGTGTATCTGTGGGCAATCTGTTCGGCCTCTCTGGGCCTTGGGCGGGAGAGTGAGATGAGACCCTCCTGGTGTATTATTGGTGGCAGCTGCTAATGTGAGTTGAGCCTGATAGGCTGGGCGGCCTTAGAGCTTCCCTCAGAGGCCTGGCTAAAGCCACGCTGAGTCCTGGTCCTCATCAGGGAATGCTGGTGGGTGACCCTCTGATGGACAAGCTGCATGGCTGAGTGGACTCTGGCCTCCTAAGGATAACACCTTTAGAGCAAAGAGAAAGGGCAGTGGTGGAACCATGGGCACCACTGTTACATGCTGGGGGAGCCATCTGGGCAGCAAGGGCCACCTTCCTGGAGAACTGCCCTCTGTCTAGGGACCCTCCTTTCCTCTCAGAACCTCCCCTCCACACTCCCCCTTCCCCAACAGAAAAAAAAAGAGAAAGAAAAGAAGGGCTACCTCCTCCCTCCATCCTGTTGCCTGGGAAATCAGGATGCAGGGAGGCAGGCACGGACCTGGCCTGGGAATGAGCGATGGGCTCTGGAGCCAGGTCATCAGTCGGGCGGGGGCTGTGCTCCCTGAGCCAGCACTGACTCCACAGAGACACTCAGGCGCCACTGCTGGAGCAGGAGGGCTGGGGCGGGGTTATGGGGCAAGAGGCAGGGAGGACGGGGAGTTACTACAGGGGCATCACCGGGGATGAGAGCAAATGCTGTGCTGGGGTCCCCGGGCTGGGCATGGGGCCTGATTCTGCTGCTCTGTGATGCTGGGCCTCCCCAGGCCTCCAGTTCCCCCATCTGTGAAATGGGCTCATCTTACAGTGAGGACAAGTGGAGGTCAGAAGACCGAAAGCCATGTAATGTTTAAAAGGGTGGATTCTGGAGACAGACTCCCTGGGCCCCTGTCCCTACAACTTCTCTGTAAGATGCTTGGCCTTGGATGCAAATGACTGAACTCAGGGCCTCAGATTCTCACCTATGAAATGGGCAATAATAATACTGAGAGGGTTGTTGTAGAGATTAAATGAGTTAATACATGGAAAGCATTGGAAAGGAGGCTGGCACGCTATTCACACTTCATTGAAAGTATTAGCCTCATATTCTTATCCTAGTTGAAGAAACAGAGTTTTCTCTGTCCTCAAGCCCTCGTGGCCAGGGAGAGAGTTTGATTATTGAGTGAATGAAGGGCTGACAGGGCAGATGTTTCTGTAGGTCCCAGGAGACAGAGCCTGGGCTGACAGGAACAAGATAGACTGTGGCTGTATGGGAGAAGGAGGAGCAGGACACTGGTAGGGAGTGAGCGTCCCATCCTTGGGAGTATACAAAGGGCTTACGACTGTTTGTAGGCCAGGCAGGGGACTCAGACCTCCTGTGGAACAGCAGGGTTGGAGTGGACAGTGTCAAAGGCCTGTGCACCCCTGAGTTGCCAAGCTTGTGACCAAGCCCTTGAAGATGATTTTTGCTTTTTTATCTGACCTCTGTCTCCTTTCCCTAGGGGATGCTGAGTTTGCTGTTTGAGCTTCTGGTTCCTGGGCTGGTCAGTGGGTAAGGAGGCTGTTAGATTCAAGAAAGAAAGAGCTTTGGGGTCACCAGACCCGGGTTCAAATCCTACTCTATCCCTTACAGGTATAATCTTGGGCAAGCCCTTTTACCTTTCTAAATCTCTGTTTTCTTACTTGTAAAAACAGTCATAATATGTTTTCCTTCCAAGGGTAACATCAAGATGAAAGGAAACAGTGAGTGTGAAAGGCCTGGTGTGGACTTGAAGTAGCACAGCATAGTATGTAAGAACACAGATTCAAATCTGGATTGACTCCTGGCTCTTGACTGCTAGCTGTGCAACCTTGGACAAGTCACTTAACCTCGCTGTGTCTCATGTTCTCATTTGTAAAACGGGAAGGACAGCATTAGCGTTTTCCCAGGTTGGTCCAGCGTCCCTGGAGAGACTTCACCCCTGGAGTGAAGTGGGATGGGGTATTTGGCTGCTCAGTGACCCCCTACCCGACCCTGCTGCCCTGGGGCCTGCCTCCCCCATCACTTCCGGGGCAGCCGCACCTTCTGCACTACGATGATGGCCTCCTGCGTGTCACTGTCTGTGATGACCTTGAACACGTGCCCGCCGCTGCCGCTCTCCTCCCTGAGGTGGTAAGTCATGTCTGTGTTTTCGCCCACGTCTGAGTCCTCGGCCTTCACGCGTCCCACGGCTGTGCCGATGGGGGCCGACTCCTGAATGCTGAACTGGTACATCTCTGTAGGGGATACAGCTGTGAGCGGGGATGGTAAGGCGGCCCCTCCCCCAGCTTCCACCAGCTCTAGGGGAGAGGAGGGGGGTCTCAGATGGGCTCCTTGGAGCTCCCTGCTTGGCCAGGACTGGTGTTGGGAGAGGCGCTTCCTCTGCAGAAATGCCGGACGCAGTGCAAAGAAGAGGGTTCTAATTCTGACCTTGGCTTTATCCCCTGATTGATTTGAGAAAGTGTCTGCAGTTCTTTGGGACTCAAGTGTCCTCATCTGCCCAAAAGGGGACAGAGAAGCACAGTGATCAAGGCTATGGCCCTGGAGTTAGTCCTGGATGTGTAGTTCTGAGCTCTGGTTTTCCTCATCTGTAGAATGGGAATAGTAATAGTGCCTTCCTAATAGCACTGTCATTTCCCAATTAACTGAGATGATAAGGCATGTCAATTGCTTAGCACAGAGACTAGTATCTGTTACGTACCCAATAAATGGGACACATTGCCTTCAAATAGTAGGGCTGCACACTGATTTTTTTTTGTTGCTGTGGATGTTAATGATATTGGTTCCTTCATTTCCACGTATTTATTGAGCATCTATGATGTCCCAGATGCAGCTCTATGCATTGGGGTTCCAGCAACAAGCAAAACAGACCCAAATCCCAGGGCTCACAGTGCTTTTCTCTTAACAGAAGGAGAAAGACACTAAACAATCATATCAGTAAAATAGGATGTCAAATGGTACTTGGGAGAAAAATAAAACTGGGAAGGGAAATGGGGAGTGATGATGAAGGTGTGTGTGGAGTTTTAAATAGGGTAATTGGGACTTTCCTGGCAGTCCAGTGGTTAAGACTCTGTGCTTCCAATGCAGGGGGCGAGGGTTCAATCCTTGGTCGGGAAACTAAGATCCCACATCCCACGGGATGCAGCCAAAAAAAACTGTAAATGGGGTAATCGAGGAAAAGACATTTCTGCAAAAGTCTGAGGGAGGTGAGGCAGTGAGTCAAGCAGATATTTGGGAAAGACAGAGGGAACAGCAGGTGCAAGGGCCCTGAGGTGGTTGCAATGCCTGGCATGTTTGAAGACTGGCAAGATGGCCCCTGTTACCAGAGTGGGGAAGCAGAGGGGAAACCAGAGGGAGTGAGGGTCAAGTGGAACTCAAATGGCTCCCTGCTCTCCTTCCAGAGTGGAGTTGAAGGTGAGGGTGATTTGCTACATGATGGGCCCGCCCAGGGGAAGCAGGGGCTGTGGCACCGGGGATGTGTCTCTTGGAGCCCCCACTGGCCTGGATACCCTTGTGTGCTGTGGCTGTCTCTGACTGACTCTCACATAAGAGTCTTGGGGGGACTCTTAACGCAAGCTGACCATGCCACCCCCCACTCTTTACCATAGCTCCCCACTGCACTTGGAATGAAGTTGTACAAGTCCCTTGGCCCCTGCTGACTTCTGCAGCCTCATGCCTCCAACGCCCCACCTCAACATGAGCCTTAGCCTGGCTGAAGTTCTTGTAATTCCTTCAGGATGACTTGCTCTGTGCCACCTCTAGACATTCCCTCGCTTTATTTTCCTCTCTGCCTTCGCTTCCCCTGTTTCCCCTCCTTTTTAGTCTCAGTGACTATTACCTCCTGTAATGGGGAAGGTTCCCAGACCTCCAGGCTCTGGTCCTGTGTGTCCAGGGCCCCCAGGCTTATCCTATTGTAAGGATTACTGCATTTCCCTATTATTTTCTGTTTATTCTCCCTCCCTCTCTCTTCTCCCTCCCTCTGGGCTGTGAGCTCCTGCAAGGCAGGGACCACATCTCTTATTCAGCAGGCATTCATGGTGCCTGGCAGAACACCAGGCTGTCACATAAATGAAATGTTTGAGTGACTCGTGAGTGAATGAATGAAAAGCAGCATGAGTTACTAGTATACACTCACTAGATTAACACAAATGAAAGAAATCTGACAATATCAAGTATCAGCGAGGATATGGTATGATGGACACATGCATTTCTTCATGGGGGAAAACAATTTGGCTTTATTTAGTAAAGTTGAAGATGAGTTTATTCTGCTCCTCTGTAGACTAATGAAATTGCATGAAAAACAGCAGTAGGGACACATACAACCATGTTCAAAGTGGTGTCCTCTATAATAACCTCAGACTGGAAACAACACAAATGTCCATGGGCAGGAGAATAGACAAATCATGGAATACTATACAGCACTGAAAACGAATGCATTATAGCTAGAAACAATAACATGTGATTTCACAAACATAATTTGGGGAGATAAAAAAGCAAGATGAATCATTTGTATTGTGAGTTTCGATTTAGATAAGGTTAAAAAACATAAAATTAAACTATAATGTTAGGTGATGCCTACATGGGTGAATCGACCCTAAAGGACTGGATAAAGAAGATGTGGTATATATGCATATTTATATATAATGAAATACTACTTAGCCATAAAAAAGTGAAATTTTACCACTTGCAGCAAGATGGACTTGGAGGGCATTATGCTAAGTGAAATAAGTCAGACAAACAAAGACAAATATTGTGTGATATCACTTATATATATATAATCTAAAGAATATTAAAAAAAGAAACATTCACAGATATAGAGAACAAATTAATGGTTGCCAGTGGGAAGAGGGAAGCGGGCAGGGGCAATATAGGAGGAGGAGATTGAGAGGTACAAATTATTAGGTTTAAAAAAGCTACAAGAATATATTGTACAACATGGGGAATATAGCAACTAATTTATAATTAATTATAACTATAAATGGAGTAAACCTTTAAAAACTATGAATCACTGTATTGTACACCTATAATTTACATAATATTATACCTCAAAGAAAGTGAAAGTGTTAGTTGCTCAGGTGCATCCAACTCTTTGTGATTCCATGCACAGTAGCCCGACAGGCTCCTCTGTCCATGGAATTTTCCAGGCAAGGATACTGGAGTGGGTTGCCATTCCCTTCTCCAGGGGATCTTCCCCACCCAGGGACTGAATCCGGGTCTCCTGCATTGCAGGCAGATTCTTTCCTGTCTGAGCCACCATGGAAGCCCCTATTATCTACCAACTATACTTCGATAAAAAAGAAAAAGAAAAGCAAAGAGATGATGGTCATGAAAGTGGATGGTGGTTAACTCTGGAAGAAGAGGTAGGGGGAGAAGTTATAATTAAGAAAGGACTTGTGGCAGCTTCCGGGTCCTGGTCGGTGGTTACAAGAGTGTTTGTTCTGTAATTCTGTGTTGAACTGGACATTTATATTTTATGCATTTCTGTGTGCTGTACTTTACTTCCCAATAAAGAAATAAAGAAAGAATAGATGAACAACACAGCTATATATTAAAAATGGATAACCAACAGGGTCCTACTGTACAGCACAGGGAATCTGCTCAATGTTATGTGGCAGCCTGGATTGGGAGAGGAGTTGGGGGGAGAATGGATACATGTGTATGTATGGCTGAGTCCCTTTGCTGTCTGCCTGAAACTATCACAACATTGTTAATTGGCTATACTCCAATATAAAATGAAAAAGTTAAAAAAAAAGAAAGAAAGAATACATGAATGAATAAATAAGAGTCTTCCAGGGGCTCCGGCCCTCTGTCTGCCCCACTCCTTCCAGCTCAGGGCTGGCACACAGCCCGGCACACAGCAAACTGGGTGGCCCCGCCCCTTCACAGGGGCTTTAAAGCTTCCCCATCAAGTGACTGAGGCTGGGCTGGGGGAGTGGCTGAGGGCGGCTGCTGGACTGGGTTCCCCGGGCAACAGCAAAGACGGGGAGCTGGCTGGCGGGCTCTGCCCACCCCACTTGGCGTCTGGACTGAGGTGCTTAGGCTGCGATGTGCTCTCAGCTAAGGGATTGGATTCCCTTATCTCTCGGGGGTCAGTCCCCTGTGGCAGGGCCTAATGTGAGAGCAGCAGACCTCAAGTAATGACTCGCCCGATAGGGATCAGCCCGGCTCCCCATGGCATTTAGTCTCTGCCAGCTTCGGCGGCTTCCTGGGCACAGCTTTCTCGTCTGAACCTGGGATGGAGGGGCTGGCTGGGCTGATGGGAGGTGGAGGACAGGACCAGAGAAGACACCCCCACTCTGTTGTGCCTGGGGAGGCAGAGAGTGGAAAGCACCCTCCCCCAGTTCAGAAGCACAGAGTCCTCCAGGCTAGGAGGAGAGGAAAAGCCCTGTCTCTCCAGACCCTGGCATTTCTATGCACAAATGATAGGTGCCCCTGGACATGGCTGCAGCCTCTGTCTGTATGTCTAAAAGACCCCTGTGTCTGTCCCTCCATCCCCAGTATACCTTTGCAAGCTCGGATCAGTAGCAGATCACACATAATAAGCGTGACAGGGGTATGTGCAAGGACCAGCTGGAGTGGGTGGACAGACGGGGCTCACTCTTGGCCAGAAGCAAGGTGCGGGGAGGGGTGGTAAGTGTGTTACATGGATGTGTGGAAAGTCAGACAACTTTGGGGCTGTCTCTTGCAAAAAGCAAGATTGGAGTGGGAAGGGGGTTGGGGTGACTTGGATGGATAGACAGAAGGACAGATCGGGGAGTCCCTCTATGGCGAGAAGGCTGCAGGGCAGCTTGGGGTCAGAGGGTGGCTGGGAGGGATGACTAAACAGACACACAGATCCACTCCTCCCTTTGGGAAGGCCTCACTCACTCTGCGGGAAGCGGGGCGGGTTGTCGTTGACATCAGTGACCACGATGGTGACGGTCGTGGAGCCGGAGAGGCCGCCCAGCTGGCCCGCCATGTCTGTGGCCTGGATTACCACCTCGTAGCGCTCCTGGCTCTCGCGGTCAAGGTCGGGCACGGCCGTCCGGATCACACCTGTGGGTGGGGGGTTGAGGCCAGGGATGCCCCTTGCCAGCTGCCAACCGATACAGAGACCCCTCCCCAGGCAGAGGCCAGGCTCATTCAAGTTCAGGAGGGGAGTTGCTGATGCAGAAGACACTGATACAACCACCGTGTAGGTGTGGGGCTCAGCATACACACACAGACACACACACACACCTGCATGCTTATACAGATAGGCTCACAGATAACTCACTCAGCACTCCACACACACACACACTCCTCTCTCACACACATCAGATTCATGCACGCGTGTGTCTTCAGTTGCTCAGTTCGTGTCTAACTCTTTGAGACCCCATGGACTGTAGCCCGCCAGGCTCTTCTGTCCATGGGATTTTCCAGGCAAGAATACTGGAGTGGGTTGCCATTTCCTTCTCCAGGGGATCTTCCTAGACCAGGGATCAAACCCACGTCTTCTGCATTGTAGGCGGATTCTTTACCGCTGAGCCACTGGGGAAGCCCAGATACATGCACATATACTTCCCATCCACTTGTACACATAAACACACACATTATATACAGACATATTAACATACATCCACACACTCACACACATACATGCATATTCACACACTCACATGCAACCCAAAAGCAACAGAATATGGACTATTTAGTTTACTAAAAAGAGGCATAGGGCCTAGAATCAGGCACTGTGTGACTCCCCCTTGAGCCTCCGATCCCACTTTCAGGGTCTCAGTTTCCCCATATGAGGGGGAGTCCCGACATTTTCTGGGTGAGCCTGGCCTGTGTCTGATTCATCTCTGGGTCAGTGTCACTCAGCCCAGAGCCAGCCCCAGCGTGGCGGCTTGGTGAACGTTTAACTGAGTGAACTGGCCTGACAGTCACCCTCAAACACACGATGGAGTCACACTCGCCCACACATAAACACTGATATGTCTCACACACTTAGACGTACTATTAATACATTAATACACAGGTAACACCTATGAGGTCACATGCACAGGCACACACATAGCTACTAGCACACACTTATTCTCACACGCACACATACACCCTCCACGATTAAGTCATCCCCCAGCCCTGGGGACCCCAGCCCTTTCCTCTGGGGCCCGGCCCTAGATTCTCTGTCCAGGCACCAGCTAATTGCTGATCAGACAACCCTTCAAACTGTTAATGGAAGCAGGCAGAGGAGCAGCAGGAAGGGGTGGCTGTGAGATGAATTCTGAGCAGAGGAAGGCTGGACTTCTGGTCTCCCTGCACACTTGCTTATACGGTGGGAGATCAGGCGGGAGGGGGGAGTTGATGAGCCAGTCAGAGTCCCCCCACCCCTGACCCACTTCAACCTGCGAACGCCAGGTGGTGGCAGGTGGTGCCCAGGGCCTGAGCACCAGGTGGGGTCACGCACCAGCAGCCCCACGATGCGCCCCATAAAACCCAATCTCTCCCTCCTGATGTCCCCAGACAGCCCCTAGCCTCCAATAAAGGCAATAGAACGGGAGGAAAGGCTATAGTGTGTGTGTGTGTGTGTGTGTGTGTGTGACTGGGGGAGCCAGGGGTGGTGCATCTTAGTGGGTGTGCCTGCTTTTGTGGGATCCCATGGAGATACGGAAAGTGCAGTCTGTCTAATCAGGGGTCATGGAGACCCTCTATCAGCGGCCTTCAAGACTCCTCAATAAGCTCCCTCCTGACTGCTCCTTGGCCTGGACTGATCTTTCCAAGGGCAGGGGAGACTTGGAAACAGACGAACTTGGGATACATCCCAGACCTGCTATTTGTTGACCAGGTGATCTTGAGCAAAACCCCTCACCTCTCTGGACCTCAGTTTTGTCATTTATAAAATGGGACCATCACATACCTCCCCAAAGAGCAGGATTTCCCCAACTGGCACGTGGACATCTCGGGCAGGATAATTCCAGCCACGAGGTGCTGGTAGCAGCGCCCTCCCCCTCCCAGCTACAGTTCCAGACATTGGCAAATGGTTCCTGGGGGCAGAATTGGTGCAGAGTTTCATCTCATGAGAACGGCATGTGACAGTAACAATAACTGACATGGATGTGCATTTACCCTGCGCTTGCCATGGTTCTAAGCACCTTAAGGGAACTGCCTCATTGAAATTGCTCATCAGCCCTATGAGGATGGTGCTGTGATTATACCCAGTTTGCAGATGAGGACATGGAGGCACAGACAGGTTAAGTACTGGCCCAAGGTCGCACACAGAGAAAGTGCACAGTCAGGATTCCAGCAGACTCTCTGGGGCCAGAGCCCATGCTGTGGACGGCTCTGCTGGACCTCAGTAAGGATGGTGGGCCCCTGCCCAGCCAGCCTAGTATCCCCCACCCCACCCACCCTCAGGTACAAGGGGAGAGTGCAGGCCTCTGATAGAGTGATGCTGCGCTTCTGTCTCAGCTCCTGACAGAGCCCTTGCTCATCTCCATCCTAATCAGGCAAGCCACGCTTCCAATCATGCACTGGGCTCCTTGCCCCATCTCCCTGGTGCTGGACCTCAACACTGGGACTGTTAGAGGAATCCCTTCTGGGGATTAGGGCAGGACCCAAGTCCGGGATGGCAGGGGCCCTACTGGGAAGGTGCCCTTGTGTGTCCTCTACCCTGAGGGGCTGAAGGAGGGAAAGAGCAGGAAGGGAAGAGAGAAGAGAGGGAGGAGGATGAAGGTGGCAGAGACAGAAGGAGAGAGAGACAGAGAGGAATCTGAGAGGTCAGAGCGGAAAGAGACGGAGAACACCACATACACGGAGGCACAGAAGAAGGGAAAGGAGGGGAGGAGAGGGAAAGGGAGACCCACAGAGAGACAGAGGCCTGGAGAGAAACAGAAAGAAAGAAGAAAGCAAGGCCAAGAACAGCAAGGGCAGCGTGAACAGACCTCCTCAGGGACGCCAGAGAGGCAGACGGACAGGGAGGGGTGGAGAAAGAAGGTGGGAGGGCCGAAAGGAGAGGGCAGACAGATGGACTGACAGGGGAGTGATCACGGGCCAGAGACGTGGTGGGGGGCTCCCTGCGTGAGCCAGGCAGAGGGGCGGGCTGGGGGGTGGGGCGGGCCAGTCGAGCATTTAAGATGGGCTAAAGAAAAGTGAAAGTGAAGTCACCCAGTCGTGTCCGACTCTTTGCGACCCCATGGACTGTAGCCCATCAGGCTCCTCCGTCCATGGGATTTTCTGGGCAAGACTACTGGAGTGTCATTATCAGAAAAATGCAAATCAAAACCACAATGAGGTACCGTCTCACGCCAGTCAGAATGGCTGCTATCAATAAGTCTACAAACAATAAATGCTGGAGAGGGTGTGGAAAAAAGGAACCCTCTTACACTGTTGGTGGGAATGCAAACTAGTCACAGCACTATGGAGAACAGTGTGGAGATTCCTTAAAAAACTGGAAATAGAACTGCCATACGACCCAGCAATCCCACTGCTGGGCATATACACCGAGGAAACCAGAATTGGTTTCTTTACACATGTAGCCCAATGTTCATCTCAGCACTGTTTACAATAGCCAGGACATGGAAGCAACCTAGATGTCCATCAGCAGACAAATGGATAAGAAAGCTGTGGTACATATACACAATGGAGTATTACTCAGCCATTAAAAAGAATACATTTGAATCAGTTCTAATGAGGTGGATGAAACTGGAGCCTATTATTCAGAGTGAAATAAGTCAGAATGAAAAACACCAATACAGTATACTAACGCATATATATGATATTTAGAAAGATGGTAGCAATGACCCTATATGTGAGACAGCAAAAGAGACACAGATGTAAAGAACAGACTTTTGGACTCTGTGGGAGAAGGTGAGGATGGGAAGATTTGAGAAAATAGCATTGAAACATGTATATTATCAGATGTGAAATGGATCGCCAGTCCAGGTTCTATGCATGAGACAGGGTGCTCAGGGCTGGTGCACTGGGATGACCCTGAGAGATGGGAGGGGGAGGGAGGTGGGAGGGGGGTTCAGGATGGGGAACGCATGTACACCCATGCTGATTCGTGTGAATGTATGGCAAAAACCACCACAATGTTGTAAACCTAATTAGCCTCCAATTAAAAAAAAAAAAATACTGGAGTGGGTTGCCATTTCCTTCTCCAGGAGATCTTCCCGACCCAGGGATTGAACCCAGGTCTCCCACATTGTAGGTAGACGCTTTACCGTCTGAGCCACCAAGGAAATCTATGGGCTAAGCTTTGTCATTTACGTCTAGGATCTCACAGATGTGGAGTCTGGTGATGGGGCCACTGTGCATGGATGAGCTTGTGGACCAAAACCTCAGCGGCCCCGGCTCTGAGTGAGGCTGGGAGCAGGGGTCTGACTGAGATCTATGCTGTGGGTGAGGTGCCACGATTATGTGACTGGCCTCCTTGCTGCCCTGTCACTTCTGACTGCAGAGGAACTGGGGACACTTAAGACTTCATCCCTAGAAACAGGTCATGAAGCCGTCCTGAGTGTGTGAGCAGGTGTCTTCTCTGGACAACTAGGAGTTGGGTACCCTGAAGCCATGCTGCCTCTGGACCCTGTCCCCCCGAGCCACACCCAATGACAGGTTGCTATGGTGATAGCTCCTGAGGAACCACGCCTACTGGGATCCATGCCTTGGGTCAGCCTCTCCCATGCTGACTCCAGCCTCGGCCATAGGACTTGCTTTGGCCAACGGGACATCAGCAAGTGTGACAGAAGCAGAGATACTTGATAAACCCTTGTGTGCCAGGGCTTGTCTCCTTGGAACCCTGAGACCACTGCGCCGTGAAGAAACCCAAGATGAAAGGCCACAGCTGTCCTAGCTGACCTGCCAGCTGACCGTTGCTATGTGAGTGACCCCAGCAAAATAACTGCCCAGCCAACCCACAGAATCGTGACAAATAATAAATTGTTGCTGTTTTAAGCCACCGTGTTTGGGGACAGTTTGTCACATAGCGGTAGATAGCTAACAGAGAAATCGAGATTCCCCAGCCTGTTCCTCTTCTGGGCTCACTCCTGTAGCTGCATTTCACTGGAGGGCCATCTGGCTGGAAGGTCCAAGATGGCCTCATGTATTGATACATGCTGGGCAGTTGATCCTGGCTGTTCACTAGGCCTTCTCTCATCCTCCTGTGGGCTGGGCTGGTTTCCTTAAACCGTGATCTCAGGACCATGTTCCAGGAGAGAAGCATGAAAGCTGCAAGGTCTCTTAAGACCTAACCTAGGAATCTGCAGAACATCACTACATTCCACTGGCCAAGGCAAGTTGTAAGGTGGCCCAGATTCAAGGGGCAGGGAAATAGACTCCTCCTCCCCCCTCGATGGGAAGAGCTGAAATTACTTTACTAGGAGGCCAATTCAAGGATGGGAGGACTTGATGGGGTATTTTGCAATCTGCTCTCTTCCACACCCCATTCTACCCCCAACATGGGGAGAAGCATCCTGGAGGCTGGTGTCCACCTGAGAGTCTGAGGCAAAATTCTCGAATTAGCTCTTACACCATCTGGCTCTGGGTTTCCTTGGTGGCTTAGTGGTAAGGAATCTGCCTGCCAATGCAGGAGACACGGGTTTGATCCCTGGTGCGGGAAGATCCCACAGGCTGAGGAGCAACTAAGTCTGTGAGTTGCAACTGCTGAAGCCTGTGCACCCTAGAGTCCGTGCTCCACAGCAAGAGAAACCACCACCATGAGAAGCCTGCACGCCACAGTCAGAGTAGCCACCACTCTCCGCAAGTAGAGAAAAGCCCGCAGCAGCAAAGACCCAGCACAGCCAAAACGAAATGAATAAATAAAATTATTAAAGAAAAATCTGGCTCTGAAAATTCACTCACTGACTCATTTATCAGGGCCTTACTGAGGGGCTATCATGTGCCAGGGCTACACAGAGTCAGATAAGAAGTAGCACAAAAATGAGGGACTTTAGAGTCAGAGAGATACAGGTTCAAGCCCTGTTTCTACCATTTATATGTTATCTGACCTTGGGCAAGTTCTTAACTCTCTCTGAGCCTCAGTTTCCAATTCTGTACAATGGGACTACTCAGTGGAAAGGGCTCTTACGTGGGTTAAATGAGACAAAGCTTCAGCAGCAGGTCCCACATTTTGGAGATGCCTTGAGGATTCCCCCTCCTCAAGTCCTGGGTTGTGGACCCCATAAATCAGTTCCACAAGGACCGAGATCCACAGTGGCCTTGTTCATCATCTTATCTATACAGTCTAGCACATAGTAGGTGTTTGATAAACATTTTGACTTACGGACCTACAACCATAGACCCTCTGCCTGCCTCTCGCAGCCTGGGTGTAGTTGTCTGTCTGGCTTCTCTGTTGGAGCAAAAGCCCATGAAGGCAGAAACCAGATCCAGTGCATCATCCTGACCCCCGGGGTCTGGCACTTACAAGGGTGAGTTTCATTCCCTCTTCAGGAAGCCAATGTTTCTGGCTCAGCTAGGAACGTTCCGCAGAGATCTGGAAGTCTCTGAGAGCCAGAGGCTTTCTATTCTTGCTGGGATGGTGGCTGGGCGGGGGCTGGTAATGAGAACCTGGCCCCAGCTCCCCACAGCCTCATCCTCACCCGACGCCCCCAGTTCCAGCTGTTATCCTCCCCGCCCCCGCTGTCCCCTCCAAATGCTGCAGAAGGGGCCCTGGAGCCCAAGTGACGCCTCATTAGCCCCGCAAATGCCATCCCTGTTTTCCCAGTGGGGGGTCTGCTGGCAGGCCTGGCCTTTAAAACACACACGCTAATTCCTCCTCTGGCACGGGCCTCGTGGCGCCCCGCCTCCTCCCTTCTCTCACACCTTCCTCTCAGGCCCCGTTCCGGCTCTGCTCCCTGCTATCTGCACAGCAAGAACAGACTGTACCTCGCCGCGGCTGCTAAATATAGACCCGCATCAGCGGAATATTCCTGGCTGGGGAAATGGAGCTGGGGCTGGAAATGGCACCAGGGCGGCTCCTACCGTGGGGCCGAAGGCTCGGGGAGGAAACATCGAGTCCTTCTTGGGCAATACCTCCCCAAAGACCCTTTCAGACTGTGGAAGTTGAAGGATCCTGAAAACAAGGACCCCGTTTGTGTTTCTCCACTTGCCTTGCCCCCTGCCCACTTTCGAGCTTCTTGAGAAGCCTTCCTGCCCACCCAGGCTCCACGGTCTCCTACTTGCCACCTTCCTCCCAACTCTCTGCAGCGGGGGATGCTCTTTCTTAGAACCTAGCCATCCTCTTCATTCTCTTTGAGTCTGATGCTTCATCTGCCCACCCCTGTCACCTCCCAGACTCGGTCCTGGCCCTGCCCTTATTTCTCTGGCCTGCCTTTTCCTCCCCACCTTAAAGCTGATGAAGGCATGAAGGTTGCATCACCATCATCCCCAGGGGTTGCACTGAGCCCATCACACCCTCACTGTTCCCTGGCCTGCATCTTCTGTCCTAGATACCGGGTGGCCGACCCCCTCACTTTCATTCAGGGCTCAGCCCCAATGTCACCTCCCCAGAAAGTCTGCCCTGATTTCCTCATCTAAGTCTACTCTATTATCCTGCTTAGGTGTCTTCGTAGCACTCATTGCTACTCAATATTATGTTGCATGTTTATGTGCTTGCTTCTGTATTTCCTACTTAAAAGCTCCGTGAGGGTAGGGTCTCGGGTTTGTCTATTGCTGCACTCCTAGGGCCTGGAGACAGCAGGACAGGTACAGGCATTCAATAAAGAGCTGGTGAATGAATGAATGAACGAATTCTCCTACTGGACCCTCCCAGCAACCATGTGAGATGAGTGTTATTCTCTCTCTTGTGCACACAGGGAAGCCAAAGCTCAAAGAGTCCCAAGTGTTCCTGGAGCTTTACGCCCATATTTCAGATGGCCCATTCTAGACGATTCTTCCCTCCTCTCATCTTAAGGCCAACAGAGTTAAAATCGTATTAAATAGCTCTGCACCAGATCCTGAAGCATACTCAGTAATTCCTCTGCCCCGCGACAGTTTTCTTAAGCCACACCCATCCTTTTGTTCTTGTAGATGGTGCCCCTTTCCATCCCAGGTGCCGATGTTAGGAAACCCCAGATCCCTTCCTTAATCTAGTCCAGGTCTCCAAGGTTTGCCCTTTGCAGGAGCTCACTGTCACCTCTCATTCTCCCTCTTCAGCATCTCCACGAATCTTCCCTAGCAGTCCCGAATCATCTCTGGCCCCCAACAAGACGAAGCAAGTTAAGGAGTCTGGGTGGGTGCTGAGAAAGGGCGCAGGCTTTGACTTTTGTCCTTTGGGGCTCTCTGCTGGCACCCCAGGCTCCTGGGTGTCCCTGAATTCAGTGCTTGTTTCTGAGCCATGCTATACAAGGGCAGCCCGAGGGATCTTGTTAAAATGAAAACCTGAGCATGTCACTTTCCTGCTTTAAAGTCATCAATGAACCCATAGGGTTGGCAAGGGGAAGGGGAAACAAGCTCTCTCCTAGGCGGCTCTTCGCAAGTGTAATCTGGTACATTTCGGCATTATCTATCCTGATTCCAAAAGCACATGCTCTTTGACCCAGCTTTTCCACTTCCCGAAAATTATCCTGCAGATACACTCACACAAGCACAAAATGATATATGTATGAGGTTATTCACTGTAGCATTGTTGGTTGTAGGAAAAGATTGGAAACAGCATAAGTGTCCATCAAGAGGGGACTGGTGAAATAAATTTCAGTGTATCCACAACAGCTGTTAAATAAAAGAATGAGGAAGCTCTTTATGTGCTGATATGGGATAATCTGCAAGATGTATTGTTAAGTGAAAAAGGCAAGCAGTGTGTATAGTGTGTGTTTATAGCTACCGTTTGTGTAAAAAAAAAACCCAACAAACAAATACATGTACCTATTTTCTTGTACATGCATAGAATAGCTCTGGAAAGATACACAAGAAAATTACATTGGTTGCTTTGGGGATACAGACCAGGTATCCAGGGGACTAGAAGGGGTGAAAAATTTCCATTAAATACAAATTTGGACTTTTTTTGGGGCTGTGCTGGGTCTTTGTTGCTGTGTGTGGGCTTTCTCTAGTTGCAGTAAGTGGGGGCTACTCTCTAGTGGGATGTGGGCTTAGCATTGCCGTGGCTTTCTTGTTGCAGAACACAGGCTCTAGCCTCACGGGCTCAGGAGTTGTGGGTTGTGGTACATGGGCTTAGTCGCTCCGTGGCATGTGGGATCTTCCCAGACCAGGGATCAAACCTGTGTCTCCTGCATTGGCAGGCAGATTCTTTACCTCTGAGCCACCAGGGAAGCTCCCAAATTTGGACTTTTTGAATCTTGAAATGTATTATCTATTTAAAAAAAAAAAACACAATATTTTTCAAGTGAATGAGTTCAAGGTCTCATAGGATATATACACCACGTGGCTCCCTTTGGGGTTGCAGCTTCTGAGGGTAAGAGTGCTCTTCCTTCCTCTCTTTTTAAAAACATTTCTTTCATGTTTGAATGTTTTCTAAAATGTATTAGTTTTGCAAGGAGAAAAAGTAATGCAGATATTGTGTGTAAGAGCATGTGATTATAGACTGGAACCCTCCCCCTAAACAAAACAAACTCACATACACACAATATCCCAATCTCAAATCTATCAAACACCCTCCCGCCCCACTGCCCTTAGAATAAAATCCAAGTGCTTTGCTTGCCTTGCACGCGACGCAGCCAGGCCCCAGCCAGCCTCTCCACGTCACCTCTCCACAAGCCTCTTCCCCAGTCCTGAGTTGTTTACAATTCCCCTTACGCCTCAGGCTGTTCTCTTCCTCCCGGTTTTGCCTGCACCATGCCCTCTGCCTGGAATGCCCTTCTCTGCATCTTGGTCTGGCCAGCACTTTATCCTTTGGAGATTGCTACCACTGCCTCCGAGAAACTGGCATCCTAATTGCCCAAGCAGACGCCTGTCCCCCTGCCCCCACTGGACTAGGAGCCCCATGGTGACTTTCGATAAGCATTCGGTGGTGTCTGATGTCTCAACCCCTGCCTTCTCCAGTCCCAGGGACAGTGAGAGCACTGCTCTTGGCATTGGCAGCCACAGCCAGCTGTGGGACCTCGAGTGAACCAGTTCGCCTCCTCCTCTGTCCTCTGTGCCACTCCGGCAAGCCGCTGCCCCACCCCGGGATGTACTCAGGTTCTAGCCTCTGAGTGAGTGAAGCAGTGGACAGTGGGAGGGGTACTGCAGCATTGCTTGGTGGTGGTGGGGAGAGCAGTGAGCCAAGACCTTCCCTAACGGTCTTGGCTTCTGTCTTCCCATCACATCCTTAACAACTGTCACTTGAACAGAGGTTTCACAACTGCCAAAAATGTGCCTTGCACAGGCCCACTGCCGTCCCCTGCTACCTGTCGGCCCCCAGCTACACTTATGACCATGGCCGACTCGTATGGACTGCGGACGCGTCTGCCCAGTTTAGTTCCTAGGCCAAGGTGGGGGGCCACGGAGTTCAGATCTCTGACGTCTTTTCAGGAGGCTCATAGAGGTTGCCTCCCACCTCTTGGTTTCCGTGCCAGTCTTGCAGGTGCCTACCACTCCATTTTCCCCCCTACTGCTCTGTCCTCTCTTCCTACCTGGCTGCCCTCCCTCTCCGCTACCCTGGGGTCTCCTGGATCCAGTGAGATGTTTCGGTATCCTGTCCTAACCTCAGCGCTGTTGGTTGGAAGGCTGAGAACAGAAGTCCGTCCGCCTCTCTGGCCCCGCCCCACCCCTTATGCCCCGCCCCGGCCCCGCTTATGGCCCCGCCCCTTGGACTGGTCCCACCCCTCACCGGTCTTGGGGTCCACGGTGAAGTGATGCTCGCCATCCAGCACGCTGTACACCAGTCGAGCGCTGCTGCCGTACGTGGGGTCATCCGCATCCGAGGCCATCACCTGCATCACCGATGTGCCTGGGCGCAGGGGACAAGAGAGACAGAGGTCAGCTGGCGCCGCTGTGCTCGTTCACTCCACCTCTCCCCACCCACGAGGAGCTGGGAAAGGAGACTAAGGCCGGAGGTCGCTGAAGCCAATCCCTTCACAGTCCCCTTGTCCACATTAAGCCCCAACCCGCTTCCAGATCTGGGGACCTTCCCAGTAGCACGAGCAGGACCATGGAGGCAGATCTGGATTCAAATCTCCTTTCCCAGCCACAGGACTCTGGCAAGAGAAGAGAGCCTCTCTGAATCTCAGTTTCCTCACCAGAAAAATGGGGACAATCCTGGTTCTTGTTCATGATGGAATGCATTTTAAACTCCCAGTGTACAATGAACGGGCTCAGAGCCGTCTCTCAGTGGTGGTGGAAATGGTTAATTTCACCAGTTAAGGTCATCACAGTCAGAGTTAGAGCTGAGACTGCAAACCATGCACTTGACTCCCAAAGCAGGGCTCTTTCTACCCATCCCAACACGTCCTGATTTCTCAAGGAAATTCTGCCTTCTTCCTCCCACCCTCTATACTCCCATCCCCACCATGGAGGGGGCATGTGCAGAGGTCAATGCAGAAGGACAACCAAGTTTACTGAGACTCAGCAGCTAGTGTCTCTTGGCCCCCAGGCAAAAGAAGAGCAGTACCCAGCTCTTGCTTTGGGAAGTAGTTGGCTGTGGTCCTTGGTGCCCTTCTCACTCCTCCCCCCTGGTGCCCAGACAGTCCCCAGTCCCAACGCACACACTTTTCCTCATGCTTCGCACGTAGGCTGCTGGGGAGAGTATAAATTGGATAAAAGTCCATCAAACAGTGGCAATTAAGTTATTGATTTTCGACGCTGCCTCATTAAACTGGGAGCTTCTCTCGGCCTGTCCCAGAGATGGCTCTAATTTGACATCATGTTCAATTTGACGAAAGCAGAGCTTGGGACGTGAGGCTGGACAGGGTGCAGATGAGGGAAGGGGTGGGGGAGGGGTTGGATGGGGGGACGGGCTAAGCTGAGTGGTCCATCAGAACCTTTCCAGAGAGGAGGGGATAAGACCCAAGAGGGAGTCATGGAAGGCTTGGGATGGGACCCAAGGGGGATGAGACTCGGGCATCACTTCAAGGAGATGCCCCCTTCTGGGTGCCCTGCTAAGGCTCCAGATAGAGCCCTCCTGGTGGGCTGGGCTCTCTGGGCCAGCGGGTGGCATGCTGGGGGGTGCAGCCAGCTCACTGCCTGGCTAATGAGTGAGGCTCTGGAAGTGCTACTGCAGCGATTCTGCTGAGCCCAGACTGCCGCCCGCCTCTCCCGCCTCCAGCCTGGGGCCCTCGATCATTCCAGACAGACACATGTATTTATTTTTCACTCTTTTGCATTTCTCATTTCCCTCTCCGTGTCCCCCCCTCCCAGCCTCCTAAACCGGCCCTGCAATGCGCCTCTCTCTTTTGGCGGCTCCAGCTCTGCATCAACCATGTCAGAGTTGCCTGGAGAAGCTGAGAGGAAGAGGTTTGGGCAAGCCCCTCCCTCTTGATGTTAGGTAACCAGGGGTCTTCTATTCAGGGCCAGGGCATGATCCCAGGCCCCTCCTATTAAACAGAGAGAAGAGAGAGTAATAGATGCTACTGAGCACTCACGGCATGCCTAGCTTCACCAGCCACTTAAATCCATTATCTCTAATTCTTATAGCATCTCTGAAAGGCAGAGTGGACCTCTCTAAATTACAGGGGGAGGGAGGGGAAGAGGTCAAACGGGGGAAAAGACCTGAATGGGGACACAGAGTGACGAAGTGGTGGGACTTGAACCCAGGACTCTCTAAGGTCAAAGTCCTCTGGAAGCCAGAGTCAGCACAGACACACACAGTGACTCTGGATGGTGGCCTGTTGTATTGAATCACAGTCAGTGACTCTGCCACTTCTTAGCAGTTTGACCTTGGGACTGTCATGAACCCCATTTTTGCCTCAATTTCCTCCTTTGTGAAATGAGGGTGAGAGCACCATCATACTCCTGGGATCGATTTCAGAATTCAAATAGATTTCCGTATTCAGCAGCAAGGACAGTGCCTACCCCCATGCTAAGAACTCAATAAATGCAGGTTGTTGTTGTTGTCTGAGGAGGCACTGCATGCCTGTATACAATGGCACAATCAAGCCTCCCTCACAGACATACTGAAATGAGAGACGATACATACAGCATCAGGCTCATGGTGGGCGCTCAATAAATAGTGGCTGCTGTAACTGTTATGAGAGAGGATCTCCCTGTCACTCTCCTCTGCATGTTGCCCCCACCCCCTGGGCAAGACACAATGCTGGGTTGAGTGATTCCCCAGGGACATGGCTGAGCTTTCTCTCTCTCTCTCTCTCCCTGGCTGTCTCCTAGGGACTCCCGCAGCGATGATGGAATCATTTCCCCAATCTGGGGTTCTTTATTGCAGCCATTACAGTTAATGCAGATGCATGGGGATGGTGAAGGGTCAGTGATTCACCCCTGGTTCCCCAGGCCCCACACTCCCTCCCACCTCCTTCACAAGTCAGCAGCTCCCCAGAATCAGCAGACAAATGGGTGCCAGGCTTGTGGATGCTGTAGGACCACTTTGTGCCATCCCCCTAAGTTTAGCAGATTGCATTTTACAATGAACCATCACGGCTTTTCTCTCCTTCAGTCCTCATGCCAACTCGATGAGGTGGATGTGGTGACATGCTGGCAAATGTTTAACCATTGGCTCTGGGGGATGGAGGGGTGGGGATAAATGCCCTGCTTTGTAGAGTTTGCTGATTTCTATGGTGTAAATACTCTCACCATGGCCAATTTCAAACTACCAATGTGATATCAAGTGGCTTATGAAACTCCTGAAAATCAATATTTGGCTCTCATGAGCTGATACAAGCCAACTTCAGTCTACTCCTGCATCATTTCCATTTTACAGATGAGGAAACTGTTATGCACAGTGAAGGGTGACAATGTAAATTAATAATGAACAATAATGAAACCCATTATTACATAAATGTCTTCAATGATAATGATAGATTAGGTTTATTAAATAACTACCTTGCACTACATGTTATAATAAGCCTTTTATGCATAGTATCTCATGGAATTCGCATAATAGAGTCTTGAAGTAAGCTCTATTAAGATTTCTACTTTGCAGGTAAGGAAATAGAGGCTGAGTGAAGTTTAATAAAGAACCCCTTTTGTCTCAACTTCATCATCTGTGAAATAGGGGTACTCAGGACCATTATAAGAACTCAAATAGATTTCCTTGTTCAACAGCTGGGACAGTGCCTGGCTAAATTCATCTGGCAAGGAAATAGGAGAGGCAAGATTCAAACCCAGGTCAATATGATGTCAAAACACACATGTATCTTGCCTTATAAGGTAGTAGGGTGGGGATCAATAGGAGCAGAAGTAGACAGGCAAGTGAGAGAAGAGTCAAAGAAAGGAGAGAAAGAAAGAGCAGGAGGAGAGCAAGGAACTGGATTCAGGATTCTCCCTCCCTGGTATTTAGTTCAAGCCCAGACTTTCACACAGAGAAGGCAATGGCAACCCACTCCAATACTCTTGCCTGGAAAATCCCATGGATGGAGGAGCCTGGTGGGCTGCAGTCCATGGGGTCGCTAGGAGTCGGACACGACTGAGCGACTTCACTTTCACTTTTCACTTTCATGCATTGGAGAAGGAAATGGCAACCCACTCCAGTGTTCTTGCCTGGAGAATCCCAGGGACGAGGGAGCCTGGTGGGCTGCCGTCTCTGGGGTCGCACAGAGTCAGACACGACTGAAGCGGTTTAGCAGCAGCAGCAGCAGCAGACTTTCAGAAGCAGGGCTTCCATTGGCTAGATTGAGCCATTCGCTGTCCGTGGTGCTGCCCCCAGCCCTTCTGCTATATGAGATTAAGGGCCTAATTCCAGACTGATGTAGGAAGGATTGCCCAAAGGATTCTTGCATAAACAGGATCGCAGAACTTCAGGGCTCCATGTAGAATGTTGGATATGGAAAGGCTGCTCCTTGGGAGGCACAGAAACCAGTGGTTCTCAACTTGGCTGCACATTAGAATCTCTTAGGAGCTTTAAAATAAAACTGATGTTGAGCCCCAACCCAGATTAATTTAATAGCACTCCCTTGGGGGTGGAGCACAGGCAAGGGTATTTTAAAAGCCCCAACAGTGATTCTAAAGTGCATCCCAGACTGAGAACTGATGTCCTAGATGCAACCCCGGATTGAACTGATGAGGAAACAGAGTCACAGAGAGACTCAGTGCGTTTCCCCAGGTGAAGTCACTAGTAAGTGGTAGGAAAAGATTCCAACCCACGTCTCTGTAGCCAGCATGTCACCCTCCTGGACTCGAGGTGCCTGCACTGAGACTGACACACAAAAGGAAGCAGCAAGTATGACACAAGCCACCAAATCAGCATGAGAAGCTGGACACTCCTACAAAGAGATGCCCCTCGCAACTTCATGGAGACATGGGACTTCGGCATCAGAGAGTCCTGGGTTCAAATCCCACCACTTCCTCACTCTGTGCCCTGAATCAAGTCTTTACCTTGTCTGACCTTTTTCCTCACAGTTTTCCTCTAAGTCAGAGGGTCACACTCTGCCTCTCAGAGATGTTATGGGGATTAGAGATGATGGATTTAAGAGGCTGGTAAAGCCAAGCATTTAGTAAGTGCTCAATAAGAGTTTATTCCTTTCTCTTCTCTCTATATGGTCAGAAGATCCCTGGGGCTGTGTCTTTGCTCGTGAGTGGGAGACTCCCGGGCACCAGTATCAGGAGGGAGGGGGCTTGCACACCCTTCATTTCTAGTTTATCTGGGTGGCTCTGACATGGTTTATCATGGGTCCAGAACTAGAATCTATGCTCTGGCTCCCAGATCAGAACACTTTCTCTTCTCCCTTTAACCACTGCTGTTTATGAAATCCAACTGAGGCCCAGCCATGGGCCCCAGAACCCCAAGCTGCTCAGGGAGAAAGTGGTGCCATGTGGAGTGGAGTTCAGGGGTTGAAGACAAATTCTCATTCCAGCCCTGTCCTTGGCTCTCTGTGTGGCTATGGGACAACTACCCAACCTGACTGGGCCTCAGTTCCCCTTCTGTAAAATGCGGATAACACTTTATGCTTCCGTATCCTGGGTGAGGGAGACCCCTTGATGAGATGAAAGAGATAAGACGCTTTGGAAAAGAACAGAGTCCTCAACCGAGGTGACCAAGTGTCATTATTGTGAAGATGTTTGTAATTATTATCATCCTGTTTCTTCCCTACCTCCCTCTGCTGCCCTGCTGGGCCCGGGGAAACCCTTGGCTCACATTTAGCTTCTCAAACATTTATGAAAAATGAGTCCCACCCCCTGCTGCTGCTAGAACTGCGTGGAATGCTTTCTATTAAAAATTAAAAACCACTTGTCGAGTCTCTGGGAACATTCAGATTACACAGGAAACAAGTCCCTTCTCAAACCCCCCTCTTACCTCCCACCCCCTCCCCCCGCCCCTATCAACTCCCTCTTTGCTCATCACTTACAATGCCCGCTCACTGCACTGGCCTCAACTCCGCTTCCAGCTGCCCAATCAGGGCAGACTAATATAGATGAATGATACACAGGAGACACAGGAAAGTGGTTGCATGGAAAGGGGGGTCAGAAGATAGAGGGGGAGGAAGCAGGTCAAGAGACAAGGGACAGAGAAGGCGGCATATAGAGATGGGGTAAGAAAGTGGGTCAGAGGCTGAGACACAAGACACAGAGATGCAGACAGATGGACAGAGAGAAAGTGACAAAAACAGAAGTACCCAGATACATAGGGAGAAATTAGAATAGGGCTAGAGAGACGAGGGTCAAAGAGGCAGATATACATACATATATATATATATCGAGAGAGAGAGACAGAGACGGGGACAGAAAGAGGTTGCCATGGACTCACCCAGGCAGGCAACACTTGAGTGTGTGTGTGTATCTCATCTATCCCCCTAAGAAAGGGGATTCTTTTGTTTCAAATCGAGTCCCATTGACTCTTCCATCCTCTCCCCACTTAAATGGGACCCTCCGTGGAGTAGTCTGGTCACTTCGTTTATTTGGGGCAGCAACATTCTAAGTTTCTGCAGTAGCATCCCTCGGCCAGTTGCAGAAAGCAAACATTTTTGGCTTATGATTCAGTTCTATTCGGTCACCCAAGATATACAGAGCACCTACTATGTGCTAGACCCTGGAGGGTAGGATGCCACATTTGTCACCTTTGTACTCACGGACATGTGGGCACCGGGCCTGGCAGAGAGGGGCTGCTTGTGTTTGCTGAGGGATTTGTTGATGGGAAAGACAGAGAACAAAGTGAAGCCAGGGCCTGTGTTCCTCTCTGCCACCTCTCTCCACCAGAAACCTCCTGCCCCTTTTCTCCCCATCCTGGGCGGTGAGAGCCAGTGTCGTTGCTAGGCGAGGAGATATTGCACGTATAGATCTTCCTGGACTTTAATTAAAAACATCTTTAGAATGTGTCTCTGCAGAGGCCAGCAATTGATTCCTGGCTTGGGCCTGAGGGCTGTTGAGCCACACTCTCTCCAGCAGCAGGTGGGACAGTCAGAGGCTCCCAGCCTGCCCTGCCCTCCCCAAACAGGACCTCTGGGAGCACACTGCCCCCTGCCTTCCTCCTCTCCTCTCTGCCACTGTCCTCTCAAGCACGGGCCCTGGCAATCAGATAGTATGTCCTCCCGATTTTATTTCTCCCTCCCCTCTTGGGCCTCAGTTTCCTCAGCTGTAAAATGAGGGTATCTACACTTAACCCAAGAGAGTTCCTGGGAGGATGAAATGAGATTAGGGGTGTGAAAGGGCTTTGTAAGCTCTAAAGTCCTGTGCACACTAAAGAGATGGTTGCGACTGTTTCTCATGCCCACTGAGGCAAGTAGCTTAGGTTCTGGATCCAGGATCTGGGTCCAGTTCCGGCTCCAGCTCTTACTATGGAACCTCAGGTAAGTTACTTTATCTCTCTCCACATTTATCTCCTCATTGGTAAAATGAGGACAGTAATACCTGCCTTGCTTATTCCCCAGGACTGTGAGAATAAAGGGAAATAGCTTTGTGAAAACAGTGTTGGCTGATAGCTATTATTTAGTGGATGTCCCGAGAAGCGCAGACTGTACTACAAAAGAGTCTTTTTCCATCTATTAAAGACGCTGCTCACAGAGGGATTGCAATACACGGGAAAGCGGCTGTGGCAGGGCCCCTGTCCATTTCCACAGTCTGCTGAGCCCCAATCTCATGGTCCAGCAATGCCAATCCTATGGCATATGTGCCTCCATAGTCGCCTTCCTTTGCTCCCAGCAGACATCACTAATCGATTGTGGCATTCTTTTCTGCTAAGCCTGAATGAGACCTCAGACATCTTCTCAACATAGCCCTATGACCAGTTGACCAGAGTTGGCACCAGAGATGAAACTGATCTGCTAACACTTTAAGGACAGTGGCAGTATCTTGCTTATCTTTGCATCCTCACATACCTAGCGAAGGACCACATACATAGTAGGAACTATTATGTATTTACTGAATTAAAGCAACTGCTTATTTTTCTATCCTATTCAGGAGATATATATATATATATATATATATATATATATATATATATGTATATATATATATATATATATATAAAGTAGGCACTAATAACGGAGAAGGCAATGGCACCCCACTCCAGTACTCTTGCCTGGAAAATCCCATGGATGGAGGAGCCTGGTGGGCTGCAGTCTATGGGGTCCCTAAGAGTTGGACACGACTGAGCGACTTCACTTTCACTTTTCACTTTCATGCACTGGAGAAGGAAATGGCAACCCACTCCAGTGTTCTTGCCTGAAGAATCCCAGGGATGGGGGAGCCTGGTGGGCTGCCATCTATGGGGTTGCACAGAGTCAGACATGACTGAAGCGACTTAGCAGCAGCAGCAGAAGGTACTAATAAATGTTTGCTTAGTTGGGTGACTCATCTTTGAAACCCCTACAGACCCAAGTACACTGAAGGCCTTGTATATAATGGGTGCTAATAAACATTTGTGGATTTAACTCAATTACTTATCTTTACATCCCCAGCAGTGCCCAGAATAAAGTAGTGGGTAATAGATGTGTGCTGGATTGAACTTCTCATTTCTGTATCTTCAATAGTGCCAAGGATTTTGTCTTACATAGTTGGCATTAATAAGTAGGTGGAGTTGAACTGGGCATGGGAGCCCTGTGAAATTCCCTTGCTGTCCACTGGTCAGGTTCTGCCAGCCTACATAAGGGATCTGGGCCCCCCAACATCAGGAGATTATCTAGTCTAACTCTTCCATACCAAAACTCACTCCTTTGTTGATTTCACCCAGCCTCAAGTTTTAAATTCTCGCTTTGCTGATGACTTCCAAAGTGGTAACTCTAGCCCTCATCTTGCTTCTGACCTCCCGACTTAGAGATCTAACTGTCCCCTTGACAACTCCACTTGGATTTCTAGTAGACACCTCAATCTAAACATGTCCAATAAAGAACCCTTAATTTTGTGCAAATTTGCTCTTCCTGGAGTATTTCCCAGCTCAGCAATGGCAGTTCCATCCATCCACTTGCTCAGGTCAAAACCTTCAGCCTCATCCTTGTCTTCTCTCTCTCACTCCCCTCATTCAATCCCTCACAAACCCTGTTGGTCTGCATTCAACATACATCCAGAATCCAAATCACCATCACCTCCTGCCCCAATTACAGGTGTCTCCTCACCGATCCCCCTACTTTCACCTTTAACCCCTATAGTTTAGTTTCAGCCAACAAATCATCTTTTTAAAATATATGTTGGATCATAGAACTCCTCTCCCCACCCCCGCCCCGTCTTACTCAAAGCACAACCACAAAGCTTTCAGCAGCTACAAAAGTCCTATGTGGTCCAGCTTCTGGTATCTCTTCTGACCTCCTTGGACCCTCTCCCCTTCCTTTACTCCTCTTTTCAGCCACACTGACTTCCTTGCTATTCCTCAAACATGATAAAACACATTATGCCTCAGGACCTTTGCACTTGCTATTTCCTCTTCCTGGAACATTCTTTCTCTAGCTTAGTTTTTGCGGGTATTTTGTTGCAGTGCAAGAATTCTTTAGTTGTGGTGCAGGCTTAGTTGGTTCTTCAAGTGTCCCCGGAACCAGCAGCATCAGCATCAGCTTTGACAGCATCTTTGTTAAAAATGCCAACATTTCTAACAGCCCAGATGTACTGGGCTTCCCCGGTGGCTCAGATGGTAAAGAATCTGCCTGTTATGCAGGAGACCCAGGTTCCAACCCTGGGTTGGGAAGGTCCCCTGGAGAAGGGAATGGCAACCCATTCCAGGATTCTTGCCTAGAGAATCCCAAGGACAGAGAAGCCTGGCGAGGTACAGTCCATGGGGGTTGCAAAGAGTGGGACACGACTGAGCGGCTAACACTGAATCAGAAACCCTGGGGGTAGAGGGGAGCCTTCTGTGCTTTAACAAGTCCTACAAGTAACTTGGATGTACAATAAACTTTGAAAACCACTGTTTCACATGAACCTCACCAAGATGGCGGAGTAGAAGGACATGTGCTCATCTTCTGTGAGAACTCCAAAATTACAAGTCGTTGCTGAACAACCATTGACAGGAGAATGTTGGATCCCACCAAAAAAAAAAAAAAAAAAGATACACCACGTCCAATGGCAAAGGAGAAGCCCCAGCAAGATGGTAGGAGGGGCAAAATCACATTTAGAATCAAACCCCATATCCACCAGAGACACTTGGAGGGCTCAAACAAACCTTGTGCACACCAGGACCCAGAGACCCCACGGAAACTGAGCCAGAACTATGTTTGAGTGTCTCTTGCAGAGGTATGGGTCAGCGGTGGCCTGCCGCAGGGGCAAGGGCTCTGGGTGCAGCAGACCTGGGTATGGCATAAGCCCTCTTGGAGGAGGTCATCATTAACCCACCAGAGAGCCACCAGAACTTACACTGGACTGGGAAACAGACTCTTAGAGGGCACAAACAAAACCTTGTGTGCACCAGGACCCAGGAGAAAGGAGCAGTGACCCCACAAGAGACTGACCCAGACTTGCCTGTGAGTGACCACAAGTCTCCAGTGAAGGTGTGGGTTGGCGGTGGCCTGCTGCAGAATCAGGGGCACTGAGTGCAGCAGTACATGCATGGGACCTTTTGAAGGAGGTCACCATTATCTTCATTACCTCCACCATAGTTTGGCCTCAGGCCAAACAACAGGGAGGGAACACAGCCCTGCCCATCAACAGAAAGTTGGATTAAAGCTTTACTGAGCATGGTCCCAGCCATCAGAACAAGACCCAGCTTCCCTCTCAGTCAGTCTCTCCCATCAGGAAACTTCCACAAGCCTCTTATCCTTATCCATCAGAGGGCAGACAGAATGAAAACCACAATCACAGAAAACTAACCAATCTGGTCACAAGGACCTTGGCCTGGTCTAGCTCAGTGAAACTATGAGCCATGCCATAGCCACTCAAGACAGACGGGTCATGGAGGTGAGTTCTGAGAAAACGTGGTCCACTGGAGAAGGGAATGGCAAATCACTTTAGTATTCTTGCCTTGAGAACCCCATGAACAGTATGAAAAGGCAAAAAGATAGGACACTGAAAGATGAACTCCCCAGGTAGGTAGGTGCCCAATATGCTACTGGAGATCAGTGGAGAAATAACTACAGAAAGAATGAAGAAATGGAGCCAAAGCAAAAACAATACTCAGCTGTGGATGTGACTGGTGATGGAAATAAAGTCCGATGCTGTAAAGAGCAATACTGCATAGGAACCTGAAATGTTAGGTCCATGAATCAAGGCAAATTGGAAGTGGTCAAACAGGAGATGGCAACATTGACATTTTAGGAATCAGCGAACTAAAATGGACTGGAATGGGTGAATTTAACTCAGATGACCATTATATCTACTACTGTGGGCAAGAATCCCTTAGAGGAAATGGAGTAGCCATCATAGTCAACAAAAGAGTCCGAAATGCAGTACTTGGATGCAATCTCAAAAATGACAGAATTATCTCTGTTCGTTTTCAAGGCAAACCACTGAGTATCACAGTAATCCAAGTCTATGCCCCGACCAGTAATGCTGAAGAAGCTGAAGTTGAATGGTTCTATGAAGACCTACAACACCCAAAAAAGATGTCCTTTTCATTATAGGGGACTGGAATGCAAAAGTAGGAAGTCAAGAAGCAACAGTTAGAATTGGACATGGAACAACAGACTAGTTCCAAATCGGGAAAGGAGTACGTCAAGGCTGTATATTGTCACCCTGCTTATTTAACTTCTATGCAGAGTACATCATGAGAAATGCTGGGCTGGATGAAGCACAAGCTGGAATCAAGATTGTTGGGAGAAATATCAATAACATCAGATATGCAGATGACACCACCCTTATGGCAGAAAGCGAAGAACTAAAGAGCCTCTTGATGAAAGTGAAAGTGGAGAGTTAAAAAGTTGGCTTAAAACTCAACATTCAGAAAACTAAGATCACAGCATCTGGTCCCATCACTTCATGGGAAATAGATGGGGAAACAGTGGAAACAGTGTCAGACTTTATTTTTCTGGGCTCCAAAATCACTGCAGATGGTGACTGCAGCCATGAAATTAAAAGACACTTGCTCCTTGGAAGAAAACCTATGACCAACCTAGACGGCATATTAAAAAGCAGAGACATTACTTTGCCAACAAAGGTCTGTCTAGTCACAGCTATGGTTTTTTCAGTAGTCATGTATGGATGTGAGAGTTGGACTATAAAGAAAGCTGAGCACTGAAGAATTGATGCTTTTTGGACTGTGGAGTTGGAGAGGACTCTTGAGAGTCCCTTGGACTGTAAGGAGATCCAACCAGTCCATCCTAAAGGAAATCAGTCCTGAATAGTCATTGGAAAGACTGATGCTGAAGCTGAAACTCCAATACTCTGGCCACCTGATGTGAAGAACTGATTCATTGGAAAAGACCCTGATGCTGGGAAAGATTGAAGGCAGGAGGAGAAGGGGAAGGACAGAGGATGAAATGGTTGGATGGCATCATCGACTCAATGGACATGAGTTTGAGCAAGCTCTGGGAGTTGGTGATGGACAGGGAGGCCTGGTGTGCTTCAGTCCATGGGGTCGCAAAGAGCCGGACACGACTGAGCAACTGAACTGAGAACTGAGTTTCACATAGCTCCTTGGTCCATTCCCTTGGTTCCTTCAAACCTTGTTCAAATGTTCTCTTATAAAAAAGGAAGACTGGTACGTTCCTACTTCCATGGTGGTTAAGAATCCGCCTTGCAATGCAGAGGATGTGGATTGAATCCCTGGTAGGGGAACTAAGATTCCACACGCATTGGAGCAACTAAGCCTGCGCCACAACTAAAGAATCCTTGTGCCGCAACACAATATCCGTGTGATACAGCAAAGATGCAGCCAAATAACTGAATAAATACAAAAAAAGAAAGGGCTCTCCTGACCCCTCTGTCTAAAATAGCACTCCCCCGATATAAGTCCCAATTCCCTTGGTCCTCACACTTACACCACAGGGTGTATTTATATCTTGACTTGTTTCTTTCTTTCCTATCTCTCTCCATGCCCTAAATGTAGGCTTCCTAAGAATCTCTGATGCCTGAAACAGTCTCTGGCACAGAGTGGGCACTCAATAAACGTCTGGGCATGAATGAGCCCGCTCTGTGCTCAAAGGGGAACCTGGGGCCCAGAGACGAGCAGGGACTTTCCCGAGGTCACGCGGGGAGCCAGGCTTCCTGACCGCCATATGTGGGACCCGCTTTGCAGTGTTAGGCTCAGCGTGGCTGGCGTGCCCCTCCTCAGAAGCGTGGCTCATTGGAGGCCCCCGGCACACTTCCTTTCCCTTTTAAGCTGTGAGTGGTTTAATTTGTGAGCGCTGCTGCCTTTCATGTCCCAAGCTGTGTCCCCGCTCCGTCTGATCTCCGATGCTGCCCAGACCCCGGTGCTGCTTGTCGGCCCCGCCCCCCTCAGCCCAGATCAGGAGGCTCAGTAATTGTGACTGATTTTCAAAGCTGCCTGGAGTCTCCGTAAGCACCCAAGTGTCGGATTTGCTTTTCCTTCAAAAAGTTGCTCAAATGCAATAAACTAATTTAATTTCTGCTTCCTCCTCCCACCTCCTGGGTTCCCCCAGCTTGTCCCACTTTTTCCTGAGAGGAATGTCAGATTCAGTGGACCAGGAGACGGGGATGGGGCAGGGAGGGGATTCCTTGTGGCTGGGCTCATCAAGCTGGGGGCTGGATCAGCCTCCTACTCTCTGGGTGACCTTGAATGAGTCCTTGCCCTTTTCTCGGTCACTTTTCCAATGAGTGACACAAGAACCTTGCCACTCCAAAAGCCTGGGAGCCCAGCACAATGACCTGCTTGGTCATTCACTTGCTATGTGACTGTGGGTCACATCATCTCCTCTCTCTGAGCCTTGGTGTTTCCATCTGTTCAATGGGGATGCTGACATCAGTCCTGCCACCTCTCAGAGTCAAAGTGAGAGTGAAGTGGTGATGGGCAAGCCAGCATGGGGGATATGGGGCTATACCTCCCTCTGGACCCCTCATTCCCATCCACTCTCCACCCCGAGGCAGAGGGAAGCTTCCAAAATGCAAGTCTGCCCACTTACTTCCTTGCTTAAGCTTTTCCCAGACTACCTGCTTCCCTCAAGTCCTTTGCATGAGTCCAGTTTCCTCCTCTAGCCTCATCTCTCGCTACCTTTCTGGCTTTTCCATGTGGAAATGTGCAGTTCAGTTTTGGGTGAAGAGAGACAGGGCTACATCTCTTTTGGCCAGAGTTTGAGTCCAGGAGTGAGGGCTGCTGGACTTGGGAAATCAGAGGCTTCATAAGCTACCTCTGACTTGCAGTATGACCTGGGACCCGTCACGGCTCTTCTGAGCCTCAGTTTCCCCACTTGCAAAACTGATTTCTAAGTACTCTCTGGGTTTCTGCCATGGACAACCTCCAAATTTACCTCTCTAGCTCAGACCTTGCAGCTGAAACTGGATACTGAACTGCCTTTTTCAAGATGTCTCCTTGGCTTTCTAATAAATACTTTCAACTTAGTTCATCTAACCAAACTCACGATTTCCCTCCATCCCCACAAATCTGTTTCTCCCATCTCAGTAAATGGAGATTCCATCTATTTAATTGCCCAGGTCAAAATCTCAGTAGTCATCCTTGAATTTTCTTTCTCTCACACCCCACATCCAATCCATTAGCAAATGCTTTCAGCTCTACTTTCGAAATATATCTAGAAGCCGACCTCTTTTCAGTACTCTTACTGGTACCACCTTGTTCCAAGCTACCATCATTTCCTGCCTAGGTAATTGCAATATCCTTGTCAACAAGCTATCTGTTTCTGCCTTTCCCCCACCTCTCCATCTAATCTTCATGGAACAGCCACAGGATCCTGTTCAAATTAAGTCATATCATGTCACTCTTCTGAACAAGCCCCTCCACTAACTTCCCAGCTTGCTGAGCATAAAAGGCAAAACCTTGACTATGATCACATGGCTGCCTGATCTGGTCTCCTCTCTGCTTCCCCTCAGAGGGAATTTCAGCCTTGGGACCTTTGCTTATACTGTTCCCACTGCCTGGAATGCTGTTCCCTGGGCTCAGGCTCTCACTTCTTTCGAGTCTTTGCTTCAGTGTCTTCTTCCCAGCCCCAGGATTGGTTTGTTAACTTGCTTTCTGCATGTCTTCCTTGACCAGAATAGCCCTTCCATAAGAGCAGAGAGGCTGGTCTGCCTCCTCCTTGCTGTGTCCCCAGTGCCTACGCATATTTGTTAGATGAATGAATGCATTCATTCAGCAGACACATGACCTGTCAAACACACGCACGGGTCTTAAAGGCCATGCACATGTGCACAGGGTGAGAATACAGTATGCACAGCAGACAACGCCAGCACACCAGTGTGTGTGTGTGTGAACACGAACCCACACCCACATTCACACCCCGCCATTCCCTGTTCTCCCACCATCCTTTGCGCTCACCATTTTCTCTGGTGGGGAAGCTGGTAGTGGCCGGCTTGCTCCTCAGCCCATGACTCCAGTTTCTATCAGGAGCCCTGGGCTAAGTGATTATCCAGGACTGTGCCTGGGCACCTGGGCTCACAGCTGTACCCTGACTCCCCTCCCCCCAGCAGGCTCCTCTCTCAACCCGGCCACTCCCCTTCCCCTCTTGCTGACTCACCCCACCCCCCGGAGCCCACCGCCCACCTGTGGGTGAGAGCTCGGCCACGCTGCCAATGTAGGGGCCATGCAGGAAGCGAGGCTCGCTGTCATTGATGTCCTGCACCTTGATGATGAACTCCGACTCGGGCTCCAGCAGGCGGTTGGTGGCACGGTCCCGAGCTTGAGCCCGCAGCGTGTAGAAGGTCTTCTGTTCCCGGTCCAGGCGCTCCATGGCGTGGATGTCACCTGTCAGCTCATCAATCAGGAAGATGGTCCCAGCACCCTCACCTGAGATGGTGTACTTGATGGCCCCGTCACCCTCGTCTGAGTCTGAGTGGATCTGGGGAGGCAGGGAGGAAGGCAGAATGGAGGCCAGGGTGGGAGCTCCTTTTGGCGCCCCACTCCCCCAGCAAGTCCCACTGGGAGCCTGTTCCTAAGCACATCTCTTCTGGCCCATTCTTCAGTGAAGACACTGAGGCTGGGGAAACCAAACGTCATCCCAGTCCCAGGCCTCACTGTCTGGTCTGGCATGTTTCACTAGCCCTCCACGGCTCTTCCTGCTATAGCCCTGCCCCTGTAATCGACCTTCCCCTCTGTGGCCAGAGATATCAGCCTCAGAGGCAGATCTGAACAGGTCCTCCCCTGCATGCAATCTTCTATGGTTCCCTATCACCCTTACAAAGAAGTCACAGCCACCTCCACACCTCTCTGCTTCTTCTTTGCGTGTCCTGCCTTATTTCTCTATCTACTGAAAGTCTCCTCATCCTGCAAGGCTTGCCACATCTTGCAAGTTTAAATGCCACCTCTTCTCAAAAGCTTTTTTTTGGACCCACCCCCACCCCCACCTCCATTCCACCTCCAACTCTGCCATTCCGCTCCAAGATCTTTGCAAGATGTCAAGCCATCGTTATCACGTTCGCTGTAGCCATGCTTCTCAAATCTTACTATGCATGCAAATCACCCAAGATCTTGGTAAAAAGCAGATTCTGACCCAGGGAGTTTGGAGTGGGGACTCAGAATTTGCATTTTTAGCAAATTTCCAAGCTGCTGTCCATGACCCTCGCTGGAGTGACAGAGATAGGGTCCCCAGGCTCAGAGCCCCCAGAAGTATCTTCTTACTTCTCTGGAGAGCAGTCTCAGGGCTTGGGATATGCTAGGGACAGGGACTGGAAGGACAGAGGGGAAAGGGGGGTGTAAACTGGAGGAGCACCCACCATGTGCCAGGCGGTGTGCTGAGCAATTTACATACTTATTTGGTGCAGAGAGCTTTAAAAAGAAAATTGCTATTAGAGTAGGTTTTGCTATCTTTACTTGGCAGATTTTTTTTTTTTTCATTTTCCTACTGAGGACTAGAGAGATGGGATGAATTGCTCAAGGTCAGACTGCTGGAGGAACTGGCCTAGTCCACAGCCTGGGCTTTCTCACTCCATCCTCACGCCTCCTGGGAGAAGCCCATGGTGGAGGGAAGAAGCAGTACAGCTTGGTCAAGCCTCAGTGCCAGCATCACCTCCCTGTGAGTTCTTGCACAAGTCACTACCTCTCTGGGCCTCAGGTCCCTCTTCTATAACATGTGGAGCATAATAGCACCTCCTCCTAGAGGTGCTGGAGGGTGGCACGCCTGCATGCTAAGTGACTTCATTCGTGTCCGACTCTTTGTGACCCCATGGACTGTAGCCCACCAGGCTCCTCTGACCATGGGATTATCCCAGGCAAGAATACTGGAGTGGGTTGCCATTTCCTCCTCCAGGGGATCTTCCCAACCCAGGGATCGAACACGTGTCTCTTACATCTCCTGCATCGGCAGAGGGGTTCTTTACAACTAACACCACCTGGGGAGCCCAAATGGAGGGCTAATTGAGTCTGAAGTCCACATAAGGCCCTTAGCACTTGCCTGGCACCAGATGATGTTTACAATATGTAACAGCCAGCCTGGCAGTGGCACTGCCTATGGAGTGGTACCACAGCAGAGCCCCTGCTGGTCCAGGTGGGAACACTTTGGATGCTGGATCACAGAGAGGTCCAAGGAACGGAGGGAGCCGAGGGGAGGGAGAGGAAACAGACTATTAACCACAGGTAGGGAGCCTTTTCACTATTTTAGCAACTGGTACAACTATACTGGTAGGTACTAGCTGAAAATCAGTCCTGCCCGAGACATAGTAAGTGTCCCATAAATGATAGCTATCATTATTATTATATTATTACTAAATGTTAGCTATATATAACTGAGATTTAATCCAGGCATGCTAAGCTCCAGAACCCAGGCTGTTTTCACTGCACCGAGATCTCCTGGGCAAGGAACCAGCAGAAAGACTGTTCTCCCACATAGAAACACCCAAGTCCTTATTCTACAACATCCAAATCTCTCAGGCAGCTCTGAGCAGAAGAAAACGCATCCGAGGAAGCCAGTGACCTTGGGCGGCTCTCTGCTGCTCTCTAAGCTTCCATCAAGATGGGGCATGAACAAGAGAAGCCCTAAAGGCCCCTTTCAGGCCAGGAGGCCATGTACCCCAGGCCACTCAGCAGGATAACAGGTGCCAATGAAGTCATCACAAAGAGGGATAAAAGCCCACCCTCTGCCATGCAGGAGGAGCCTGGGTATAAATTCTGCTGGTGGAACTTTGTGTCTGAAAGGTGGATTATAGAAGTGCCATTTGGAAGATTGAATGGCCCATAAACATTTTCATATTTCATTAGCCGATTAATGGGCATCTCTCTCTTTTTGGCGAGTCTGCTGATTCTCAGCAGAAATTGCGGGGAGTAAATGGAGGCGTCGGGTGGAACCTTTCCGGGTCCCCGTCCTGTTATAGATTGCCCCAATTAATGCCCGTCCTGGGCTCCACTGAGAAGCCTTCTTCCTGTCCAGTTACTGTTAATAGATTTCTCATAAGTGGCTGGATTGTAAAAACCTCATAACTCAGTTTAATACCCCCAATAAAATTATCTCAAGACATTGGCCCTGAATCATCGGCAGTGCTGGAGATGAGGAGACCTGTCTCTCCTGTTTGCTGTTTACGCTGTTCCTCCACCTCTGCCTGGAGGAGGTGGGGACCAGAGAGGGTGAATGGGTTCCCTTTTTGGATGACTTCACCCACTTCCCAGTCAGATCCGTTGCGGGTTTATTTAATCAGCACACACTCCTCCCCGGAAGTCTGGTGGAATAGATGCCATTTGGGGGAATGCATAACAGCGGTAATCTTATTAGTCTTCATCACCACCCTAATAAGAATGAAATGTCGTTCTTAGTTCCATTTATCAGATGAGGAAACTGAGGAACACAGAGGGGAGGTCATTTGTTTGGTCACCCAGCTAAGTGCAGGAAGCCAATCTCCTGAACCCATCACTCATGAATCTTGTGATCACACCATCTGTTATTTTTATCCCTCTGGGTCCGTTTTTCCACCTGAGAAATCGGATCAAGTCCTATCTGGCACAGATGCGGTGAAGACGAAACAGGTTCAACCCCTGGGTCGGGAAGATCCCCTGGGGAAGGAAATGGCAACCCTCTCCAGTATCCTTGCCTGGGAAATACCCATGGACTAGGAGGAGCCTAGTGGGCTACAGTCCATGGGGTGGCAAAAAAGTTGGACACAACTCAGCAACTAAACAACAACACACTCTGTAAGTGATTGTCTCCTTCCCTTTCTGTCTCCTAGGTCTCCATCACATCCCTGAAGCCTTTAACATTTTATCTCAGCCTCTGGCTAGGGATTGCCTACCAGTAAGGAGCAGAAAGGAGGGAGTGAAACCCAGTGATGATGTCATTGATATTCTTCCATGAAGTGTGACACAGAGCTCATGCTGGGGCCCAGGGGCTGCTCTCTGGGGACAGCAGAGTCGGACAGAGCCAGTCAACCTGTGGAGGAGCTAAGAGCTCAGAGCTGCAGATTTGGGCTGGGTCGGGGCTGCTTCCCACCCCCTACCCCCCGCCCGGGTCCTGGTTCTGGAATGGAGAGGGAGTGGACAGAAAATCTTGTCGGGCTAGAGTCCACAGGGTCACAGAGTCGGACACAACTGAAGTGACTTAGCACGCACACACATGCCAATCATTCTATCCCAGGATGATATTTCTCAAGAATCTCAGCTATGAGGCTGGAGGATGGGACTTGTATTTACTGAGCGCTTACTACATGCCAGATTGCAAGCCTCTGCAGAAGTCTAATTTAACGTTGTGGCAGGACTTCCCTGGTAGTCTAAGTGGTTAAGAATCCGCCTGCCAATGCAGGGGACATGGGTTTGTTCCCTGGCCCAGGAAGATCCCACATGCCATGGGGCAACTGCCATGGCCCATGTGCCACAACTACTGAGCCCACACTCTACAGCCAGTGAGTTGAAACTCCTGAGCCCACGTACCCTGGAGCCCGTGCACCACAAGAGAAGCCACTGCAAGGAGGAGCCCACGCACCCCATCTAGAGAGCAGCTCCCACTTGCCACAACTAGAGAAAGCCTGGTGCATAGCAGTGACGACCGAGCACAGCCAAAAATAAATAAATATAAAAGAAAACATTGTGGCCTATGTAAATGCCTCTCCATTTTCCAGAACAGACTGAGATGGTCCCAGGTCTGTCTGACTCCAAAGCACAGGTTGATCCCTCTGCAGCCTTTGGAATCTCGTCCACTTACAGGGCTTCCCTGTAGCTCAGTTGGTAAAGAATCCGACTGCAATGCAGGAGACCCTGGTTCAATTCCTGTGTCAGGAGGATCCACTGGAGAAGGGAAAGGCTACCCACTCCAGTATTCTTGGGCTTTCCTGGTGGCTCAGCTGGTAAAGAATCGCCTGCAATGCAGGAGACCTGGATTTGATCCCTGGGTTGGAAAGATTCCCCTGGAGAAGGGAAAAGCCGAGCAGGTCCCAACTGATCTTCTCAGTCAGACACAACTGAACGACTTTCACTTCACTTCACTTAGTCCGCTTACAACATTTCTGGTTAAGGAAGAGGGAGAAAGGAAGAGGGGGTGGGCTGGAGGGCAGTCATGGGGCTGCTTGGCTTCGACAGAGACCTGTACCACCCTGGACCCACAGGCCATGGTCATTGGTGGCCTTTTCAATCTGAGCCTCTATCTCATCATTTGGAAAAGGACTTCAAAATCAGAAGAGGTGATGGGCTTTGGATACAGGAAGAGCCAGGTGCCGGCGTCTGCTTTGTCACCCACTTGTTGCCTGGCCCCGAGTGAAAGGCTACCTTCCTCCAAGCCTCGGTTTTATCAACAGTAAATGAGGCTGACAGAGCTTCCTCAGAGTCTAAAGAGGCACTAGACAACATGTGGGAGCTCCTGGCACATACGAAGTGCTCACTGAAGACACCTTTCCTTTCCTCTTCTGGCACCTGGTCTCAAGAGAGATTGAGGGTCACCGAGTGCATCCATTCCCCCAGCTCCTGACATAATAACCATAGGCTCAAATCCTGACCCACTGGAGACAGGGGGGCCATTATGCAACATCTTCTTGTCTTTTATTTATTTTTTAAGTATTTGTTTTTTATTATTGTAAGTATTATTATTATATTATACTAATTATATTATTGTAAGTATTATTTTATTTTATTATTCTTATTTTATTTATTTTTATTTTCTGACCCTGCCACGTGGTATGTGGGATCTTCGTTCCCTGACCAGGGATCGAACCTGCATCGCCTGCATTGGAAGTGTGCTGTCTTAACCACTGGACCGCCAGGGAAGTCCCTCTTCTTGCCTTTTAGACTTAGCTCGTTTCCTCCTGCAGGCAGCCCTCCCATTTGCCCTCAGCCACGCACACTCCCCTCTGCTCTACACTCGCCTATAACACCTCTATATTGCAGTCTGTCTCCCCAGTTCTCATGGGGCTCAGGGGCAGGGACTAACTTTGGTTCATCTTTGTCTGAATTCCCCATGCCAGGCACACAATAGGTGTCCTTGACAACGTATGCAGAGAAAATACAGGGGGAGTGGAAGAGGTGAGTGTGTGTGTGTGTGTGTGTGTGTGTGAGAGAGAGACAGCAAGTGTGTATGTGAGATGGTGAGCTCAGATCAAGCATATGGCTGTTCATTTCCATTTCCCTTGTACCTAGGTTAGGCCACAGCACCAAACATTGAATACATGAATAATGATATATACAACTGTCATTGTGTGTGTGTGTGCTTAGTTGCCTTAGTTGTGCCCGACTCTTTGAGATCCCATGGACTGTAGCCCACCAGGCTCCTCTGTCCATGGGATTCTCCAGGCAAGAATCCTGGAGTGGGGTGCCATGCCTTCCTCCAGGGGATCTCTCCAACCCAGGAATTGAAGCCATATCTCTTATGTCTCCTGCATTGGCAGGAGGGTTCCTGACCACTAGCGCTTACCTGGGAAGCCCTGCAACTGTCATTAGAATTTTGCAACTGTCTTCCAGGATTTCTGAAGGATCCAGTCACTCTGTTCAATCCCAGGTACCCGTGAGCTAGACTAGGAAGGACAATCACTAGGCACACTTTTAGACCCTCTACTGTTACCTCCTTGATATTTCATAATGATCTTATGGCTCAGAGTTCATCCTCTCCCCATTGTACAGATTGGCAAACTGAGGCTCACAGAGGGCACACATCCTACCTAAAGCCACATAGCTAACAAGAGGCAGCCCAAGGCCTGTCTGCCTCCACATCTGGGTTCTTTTCTCTGCAGCTATTGGAGACAGCCCCGCAGGGGATTCCCCCTCCCTAAGCCTCAGCCCTGGATCATAAACAACTTGAAAAACACCAGAGTGATGGCTTCTCATCCTTGGGGGGGTGGTGCTGAAAAATGGGATTTACGAGGCCATTAATTACTTCCTCCTAATTAAATCAAAATTAAACGCGAGCAGAGGTACGTTTTCCTTATTAAAGACAATTAAACGGACAGTGCGGCTACGCAAATAAAACAAGCCCAGGATTTAAACGGAAAGCAAATCAAATAAAAAGCCTCCCCCAGAATGAGGGATCTGTTCATGCCTGTGCTACTCGTAAACCAGGAGTTCATCAATTTTCTTTAAATATTAGCAACTTAATTAAATCTGCTCTCCTCCCTACTTTAATCCTGCCGTATATCTAAAATAGATCTCACCGCCCACAGGAGTTGGTCATAAGTGCTGACCCCATAATTCTCTTTAAAAAAAAAAAAAAAAGAATTAAAAATCCTACAAAACCCACAGCCAGCTGACAGAAGCCTCAGGGGAAATTACAGTTCGGAAAAGGGATTAGTCAAAGTACCCAGATTGTATGGAAATGTTGGGAGGCCGCTCTGAGGGTGGGAGTTGTGAGAAGGTGTAGGGAAGACGTGGGCCCCCAAGCTGTTGGGGTGGGTGGGGGGGCAGGACAGCAGAGGGAATTGTTGGTGTGGGGCCCTGGTGACAACCACGGGGCCCAGTGGCTTCTGCAGGTGCCAACAGGAGCCTGGCGGTGAGTGATGGAGGAGGCGGCTGTAAAATAGGTTACCGTTGGGCGCCTGGGGTTCACTCCATGGATGCTGCTGTTGCTAAGCTACCTTTGGAATTCGACAAGGACGGATGCTCCCAGCGGCTCCCTGGGGCGGGGGACCGGGAAGCAGTGAATTAACTGAAACTGTGGAGAAGTCCTTTCTCCCTGATGAGTGAGAGAGTGTGGTATGAATGTGTGCGTATGTGTATGTGCATACACAACCACTTGTACAAATGTGGGACTTGGCTGGAACGGGAACAGGTGGTTTTCAAGAGGACGAGCTCATCTTCCCACAGTGAGGGGTGGGCTGGCGACCACCTCCCCCTACTTTGTGGCGAGAAATTAGCACATCAGGTTGCAATGAAGGCTTTCGGGATTTGGGGTGTGGGTTCATAATACCGGTGTATACTCAAGGCAGTGGGAATATCAGGCAAGATCCATCATAATAAAAGCTAATACTTACTGGGCACATAGAACGTGCTCTCCAGGTTCTTGGCATATGCTAACTCATTGAATCCTCACTGCAACTCTGAGTAGGTGCCAGGTACAGCCTCACTCAGCAGATGAAGAAACTTAGGCACAGAGAGGTTAAATAATGTGCCAAGGTCAGAAAAGGAGTCAGCAGCAGAGCTGAGACTTGAGCCCTGGCAGTCTGGCTCTGGTTGAACAGCAAAGTGAATCAGTCATACATATACATATACATATACCTATACATGTATAATAATATAAATACATATACATGTACATGTATATGTATAATAATATAAATACATATTCCAATAAACTGTGGAAAATTCTGAAAGAGATGGGAATACTAGACCACCTGACCTGCCTCTTGAGAAACCTATATGCATGTCAGGAAACAACAGTTAGAACTGGACATGGAACAACAGACTGGTTCCAAATAGGAAAAGGAGTACGTCAAGGCTGTATATTGTCACCCTGCTTATTTAACTTCTATGCAGAGTACATCATGAGAAATGCAGGGCTGGAAGAAGCACAAGCTGGAATCAAGATTGCCAGGAGAAATATCAATAACCTCAGATATGCAGATGACACCATGCTTATGGCAGAAAGTGAAGAGGAACTAAAAAGCCACTTGATGAAAGTGAAAGAGGAGAGTGGAAAAGTTGGTTTAAAGCTCAACATTCAGAAAACTAAGATCATGGCATCGGGTCCCATCACTTCATGGGAAATAGATGGGGAAACAGTGGAAAGTGTCAGACTTTATTTTTTTGGGCTCCAAAATCACTGCAGATGGTGATTGCAGCTATGAAATTAAAAGACGCTTACTCCTTGGAAGGAAAGTTATGACCAACCTAGATAGCATATTAGAAAGCAGAGACATTCCTTTGCCAACAAAGGTCCATCTAGTCAAGGCTATGGTTTTTCCAGTAGTCATGTATGGATGTGAGAATTGGAGTATGAAGAAAGCTGAGTGCCGAAAAATTGATGCTTTTGAACTGTGGTGTTGGAGAAGACTCTTGAGAGTCCCTTGGACTGCAATGAGATCCAACCAGTCCATTCTAAAGGAGATCAGTCCTGGGTGTTCTTTGGAGGGAATGAAGCTGAAGCTGAAACTCCAGTACTTTGGCCACCTCATGCGAAGAGTTGACTCACTGGAAAAGACTCTGATGCTGGGTGGGGGGGGGGGGGGATGGGGGCAGGAGGAGAAGGGAATGACAGAGGATGAGATGGCTGGATGGCATCACTGAATCAATGGACGTGAGTCTGAGTGAACTCCGGGAGTTGGTGATGGACAGGGAGGCCTGGCGTGCTGCGATTTATGGGGTCGCAAAGAGTCAGACATGACTGAGCGAGTGAACTGAACTGAACTGAACTGATACATATACATATACATCCCTGAACCACACACTATACCACCTTTCACAAGAAAAGGTGCTTTGGGCACATGTTTGCAAAGAAATGGAAACTTCTCTCTTCTCCCTGCACAGAGTGCTTTTCTGGAGGTGGCCTTGAGAGTAAGGGAGGAGGGGCTCTGGATGAAGATGATGGAGGGGGAAGATAACGTGGTCATGACAGCAGTGGGGATGCTGGGAGAGGCTGCTGTGAGAAGAAGGATCCCTGTGGCTGGGCACAGTGCGGGGCTCACAGAAGATGCTTAATGCAGGACAGTTCTGTGCAGCACAGGGAACTCTATTCAGTACTCTGTGATGACTTCTATGGGAAAAGAATGTAAAAAAGAGTGGGTAGATGTATAACTGATCCACTTTGCTGAACACCTGAAACTATCACAACGTTGTAAATCAACTATATGCCAATAAAATTTTTTTAAATTGCATCGGAGGAATTCCCTGGCAGCCCAAGGATTAAGACTCCATGCTTCCATGGCAGGGGGTGTGGGTTCGATTCCCAGTCAGGGAACTAAGATTCCATTTGCCCCATGGCCAAAAAGTTAAAATAAATAAATAAATAGGGTCAAGATATTACAAAAAAAAAATAGTATTAAAAAATTCACTGGGACAAGACCTGGTGTAAGTAGAGCCTCACCTCTTGGGGTTGGTTCTAGCACTGTGCTGGACTCACCCCATCTCTGCTGATCAAAAGTCCCTGGGAAGTTGAATGGCCTTGGCATGATGCTCATGATGTTCTTCTGGCCTCAGTTTCCCCTTCTTACCAGGAAGGGAGGTACTAGGGACCCCCATCACCTGGAGATGGTGGTTCAAGGAGACAGGGGTGGTGTTTGACTCATGACAATAATTGCTAGGTGGATGCAGATGGGAGGTGGTGAATGAATGAGCAGCTGGTTTCTCTCATCTGTTGGGGATGTGGATGGCTAAGGAGACTTTCTCAGAGCCCCAGCTGGCAGGCAGACAACACGGCCGAAGTGCTTGAGACCACCGCAGCTGACAGTCAGGTAGACATGTCAGTTATTCCCTGAGTTTCTGGGCTTTTTCCGGACCCAAATCTCTCTCCCAAGCTTGGAGGTCTTGGAGAGGTTTGGAGAATCAGCACATGGGTTTCAATCCTGGCTAAGCCACTTGCTCACTCTATGCCTGTCCTCTCTGTACCTCGAGTCCGTTGCCTACAAAATGGAATGATTTCTACCTTGCAGTTTAAGAGTTAAATTCTTCATATGGAAATAATGAGAAAACAACAATAAACAACCAGGGACTTCCCTGGTGGTCCAGTGGTTAAGAATCTGCCTTGGATCAAGCATATGGCTGTTCATTTCCATTTCCCCTGTACCTAGGTTAGGCCACAGCACCAAACATTGAATTATGAGTAATGAAATATACAACTGTCATTGCGTGTGTGTGTGCTAAGTCGCTTCAGTTGTGCCCAACCCTTTGCAACCCCATGGACTGTAGCTCACCAGGCTCCTCTGTCCATGGGATTCTCCAGGCAAGAATACTGGAGTGGGTTGCCACGTCCTTCTCCAGGGAATCTTCCCGGCCCAGGGATAGAACCCGCATCTCTTTTGTCTCCTGCATTGGCAGGGGGGTTCTTTACCACTAGTGCCACCTGGGAAGCCCACTTCACTCATGCACTATAGACATCTCAACTGCTGACAAGACTCTAAATAAGCCAGGTTCCATCAGGCCGTCAAGTCTTTTTATAGGCTATGCCCTCTTCCCATCAGCCAAAACTCCTACTCATATTGTAAAACCCAGCTCAGTCATTTAGAAAACACTTCCACAAAGCCAGCCAACAGATACCACTTAATGAATGCCTACTCAGTGCCAGGTGCTGACCTGTGAAGCTTCTTATGCACCAGGGTGTCTCTGCCTCTCCACCATTGCACCCATGAGGGGCTTAGGGATTAAAGGGATGAACAAAAGTCCTTCTCAGTTCCATATACTCTGAAGGCATAGACCTTCAGTCACATTAACCAACACTTACTCAGTTTGAGAAAGTAGCTTTCATTCATTCATTCATTCAATGAACAATTTGTGAGCAATGTCTGTGCTAGGCGCTAGGGATTTTATGGTGAGCAAAACAAACACAATCTAATAGGAAAGACATGCATTAATTGCATAATCAAACAAAAACACATACATAATGAAGTGTTATGAAAGAAAGATATGGGGACCTCAAGGGGCACATAACAGGGAGGTACAGCCACATACAGAGGGATCCATCCCAGATGGGTGTGATCAGGGATGGCTTCTCTGAGGAAGTGGCATTTCAGTGGAGACCTGAGTGTGAGATAAAGTCAGCAGCAGAAGGAGCAGGATGGGGACATCCCTGGTGGTTCAGTGGTTGGGAGTCTGCCTGCCAGTGCAGGGGACATGGGTTCGATCCCTGGTCCAGGAGGATCCCACATGCTGCCGGGCAAGTGGGCCTATGTGTCACAGCTATTGAGCCTGTGCTCTAGAGCCCAGGAGCTGCAACTACTGAGCCCATGTGCCGCAACCACTGAAGCCCACGCAGGCTAGACTGTGCTTCACGACCAGAGAAACCACCGCAACTTGAGAACAGCCCCCACTCTGCAACTAGAGAAAACCCATGCACAGCAAGGAAGACCCAATGCAGTCAAAAATATAAATAAAAAGAAGGAGCAGGATGGAGCAGTTAGGGGAGGCAAGTAATCTAGGTAGGTAAGGGGTGTGGGGCTGGCAGAAGCCTGTGGGGGCAGCAGAGGGACCAGGGAAAGGCATCAGAAGGGTGTCGTGGCCCAAAACTCAGAGGGAGTGTGGCAGATGAGGTTGGAGGAGCCGGATCTTTGCAAGCAGCGGAGCAGAATTTGAACTTGACCCCGAGTGCATGGGAAGCTATGAACGGATTTTGAGCATAGCAGGGAGACTGTGTGTGACATGATCAGATTTGCAAACTCCTTTCTACATTCTGGCCACCCGCTTCAGTATTCTTGCCTGGAGAATCCCATGGACAGAGGAGCCTGGCTGGCTACAGTCCATGGGGTCTCAAAGAGTCGGACACGACTGAAGAGACTTAGCATAGCATAGCATTCTGCATTCTAGCTGGGTCCAGCTACAAGTGGGACTGGCTTTCCGCCCTACCAGTCTTCTCTGCTCTAAGATGCGAAAGCAAGAGGGTCCAGAGAAGGATGCAGGGCAGGGATGCGAGCAGAGTGAGGATCTTGTGGTCCGCCCGCCCCATCAGGGGTTAGGAGGGGGTAGGAGGGAACTGGGATCCCTTGCGTCTGCCAGCGGGTGTCTCTGGGGTCCTAGGAGTAGGATGGCGGGTGCTGGGTCCCACTTTACCTTGCCCACGTACAGGGGCTCGGTGCCCGTGTACTCCTCCACCACGAAGAACTGGTTCCACACCCAGCCGCGCTTCACGCGGCCAGCGCCGGGCGCGCCGTCCTGCACCGACGGCGCAGGCGTGCCCGCCGCCCACAGGGCTCCCAGCAGCGGCGGCGGCGGCGGCAGCAAGAGCAGCAGGAGCAGCAGCAGCAACGCGGGCGACAGCGCGGCTCCCGCCCGGAGCCCCCGGCCTTCGGGCCGCGGCCTCATGCTTGGCCTGCGAGGGGCCCGGGCCCAGGAGCATGGACGGGAGGCACCAGGGTGTCGCCGCTCGGTGGCCAGGACGGAGCGGCGCAGCAGTCACATGGTGGGCTCAGCGCGGCCGCCGGGGCGCCGCCCCCGACGGGGCACCCGGACAGGCCCGCGGCCCTGATCGCCGCCCAGCCGCGGGGGCGCCCGGCTGGAGGGGAAGGGGGCGCGACCGCACCCGGGGCATGGACGGCCCCCTGAGGTCCCCGCCCGCGCCCCCCTGGCGCCTGCGCGGCTGGGTCACCAGGCAGCGCCTCGGCGGCTCCGGAGTCTGGGATGCGCCATGGTTCCTGCGCGAAGGGGTGCTGGCCGGGGCCGGGCTGGTCCTTCGGGGACTAGGGGCCGTCCCGCCCAGGAGCCTGTGAGAGATACAAGAAGACGTCAGAGGAGGCGCTCTGCGGGGACGGGGCGGATTGGGTCTATCTTTTTGTCGTTTTAGGTACCAATTAAACACCTGCTGTGTGCCTGGCACTGTGCAGGGTGGGACAAACAAGACAGAGTGGTCCCCGCCTTCTTGGGCCCAAGGTCTAGCAGTCCTGCCCCTCCCCCGCTCGCTTCCCTAGCCCGGGTGCTTCCTATGAACACCCACCACTCACCTCTCCTCCCCCAGCATCCCTTTTCCTCAGACCCCCTGCTCCAGCCCTTTCTTAGTGGTCCTGGGCCACCCCACGTGCCCACAGGGACAGGGACCTCTTGAGCTGCTTTTCCTGCCCGACCCCCACCTCCTGACAATCTCTGTAGCACAGCCCCCCTACCCCCATAACCCCCGGCCCAGAGAGGAAGCCAGCCCTTCTGGAAAAACTCCAGAGCTCCCAGGACCCAGCCTCCTGGGTGCATAGAGTCCAGCAGCCAGCCGGCCACCCCACCAACCCTCCAGCCCTCCATGGCAGCACAGAGAGGTCATTCCATCCAAAGCAAGAGCCCGGGGAAGGCCCTCTGACCTCAGGTGAGTCCTTCCACACACCCCCCCCACCCCCACCCCAGAAAACCTTCTTTTCCCGGAGACTGAGAGACAATCCCCCCACTTCCCCGGACCAGCACTGCCTCCCCAGATCAATCCATCTCTCCTTCCCGCCACCCCTCCTCCCCCCATCAGATCCTGCTTTCAGCCAGAAAGGATCTGAGGGACTAACTCCTACTCAAGCCATAATGATGAATAATGGCTTCATGTGGGTGTTTACAGGGGACAGCAAAGCTGCTTCCATGGAGGAGTTTCAGCCACTGAGAAGCGTGAGCAGAGGTGAATCCCCAAGTTCCCTTCCCACCCCCCCAACCCCCCCGCCCCCAGCCTAGTTCAATTCAACCACTCCATTCTGCTGAGCTTCCATTCTGGTCCAGGTTTGGGCTGGATGCTAAAACAAAGATGAAATAAGCTCACAGTTTAGTGGGGTGGGAGACAAGACCCCCAGTAATAACTTAAATGCTGGGTGGCATGTAATCAGGGCTATAAAAGGGGGTGCTACCTGACACCTGTCTGGAAGGCACAGGTGTGTGGAAGGATATCAGGGCTGCTGCTTGGAGGAGGGGGCATCTGATTGGGTGAGAAGAAAGGGATGGGCATTCTGGTAGCTGAGTGTGCAGCCAGGCTGGGGGTGATCTGGCTAGTTTGGAGAGGCGGGCTGGAAACATGAGGTGTGTGGAGCTAAGCAGAGAATCTGGGAAAGTGCCTGGCCCCAGCCAGGTCCACCTGTGGGCAAAGGAAGTGGCTGGAATGTGGGGGTGGGGGCAGAAGACATGGGCCTTGTGTGACCCAGGACCCCAGTGGGCAATTCTCATGCATTTTTAGGGGTCCCCAACCTCTGGGATCTAATGTCTGAGGATCTGAGGAGGAGCGGATGTAATAATCATGGAAATAAAGTGCACAATAAATGTCATGTGCTTGAATCATCCTGAAACCATCCCCCACCCCTGGTTCATGGGAAAATTGTCTTCCCTGAAATTGGCCCCTGGTGCCAAAAAGGTGGGGGCCCACCGCAGTTTAACTCGCTAAGTCACATGAGTCACAGCAGCTGTGAAAGTGGGCGTCTTATACCCATTTCACAGATGCTCAACTCCCCAGTGCTCTTTCCCACTCTCAGCTCCAGAATTTCTTTATGGAAAGGGTTCTGGGGGAGGGAGTCATCTGCTGGGAGGTAGGGGCAGTGGTGAGGGGGTCAAAACTGCATTGAGGGCAGTGAGGAAGGGAAAATCCCCACAGTCCATAAGGAGGAATAGAAGGGAGATGTCCTGAGCCAGCCCTTTCCCTTTAGGACCCACCCTGAACTGATGGTACATCAGGAGGACCTGGGACCCTGATGAGAGCATCCCCAGCACCTTGTCCCACGCCCTCCTCACCCACTCTGGGGGTCTAGGCTTGAAGATGTTGGCAGACCCTCCCCCACCTGGGTGGTCCCTGAGCTGTGCTGCTGCCCCTGGGCATCCAGCGTCGATTCCCCATGTTATGGTCAGGGCTGGTCCTAATGAGACTGGAGTTACGGGTGAGGAGGAGGCACCGCTCTGAGGCCTTCATTTCCTGGAGCTTATGACTTCCCTGCGCGTGGCAGGAACTGGTCCCCTGACTCCATCAGGCAGTTTCAGGGCTCATCACAGCCCTGCAGGGATGCAGAAGGGAGGGGCTGGTGGGAGGGAGGGTTTGGGGAGTCGGGGACCATCTCCGGGGATGGCTGGGGGGGGTGCAGGAAGTGGGAACAAGGGGCAATCCCTCAATGTTTGCAAGCACCCCACTGTGGCTCTTTCTCCTTCCCCCTATCCCCCTCTCTTCTTTATGCCTTTCTTTGTAACACCTTTTACAAGACAGGGACATGCTAAGATTCAATCATTCATTCATTCATTAAACATTAGTGTCTGCTACAAGTGGGGAGACAGAAATGCATTTCATTTATTCATTCAACACACTTTAAAGATCATTTCTTTGTGTAAGACAGCAAGATGCAATCAGCTCCTCAGCTATGTGACAGGAGAGAGGTGCATTTCTTCTGGTTATTCATAGACTCTTTCTACAAATATTTACCCGTGCCTCCCTGATTCCAGTTCCTGCGCTAGGCACTGGGGACAAAGTAATAAAATAAAGTCCCAGCTCTCATGAAGCTGACCTTCTGGTAACAAAGGAATAAATTCTACAATGCAATTCCAGGGAGTGGTAAGTATTAAGAAGGAATATAAAGCAGGAAAGAGGAAGGAAGAGGGTGATGAAAGAGTTGGGGTGTGGAGGACCTCTCAGAGGAGGTGACATTTGGCTGATCTGGAGGAATGAGACAGAGCTGGGGACAGCAGATGGAACAGTCTGTACAAAGGTCCAGAGGCTTGGAGAAGCTGAGGAACGGGGAGGAGGTCACTGTGGTTGGCACAGAGCAGTCCAGATGAAGATGAAAGAGAGAGGGGTAATGGCTAGACTGAGGAGGACTGGAGGAAGAAACACAGTGTCCATTTTATTCTGAGTGTGCAGAGAAAGGCTTGGAGGCACTTTATACAGTAAAAAACCATGGTAGAATGAAATGGCACAGGGCCATAAGGGACTTTCATGATGCAAGCCCTTCATTGTGGAGGGCCAGGCATAGTGAATTGCGGAGTAGGGACAGCATCACAGAGAAGGTGGCACTTGGAGTTGAAGCACAGGAGGGATGGGGGCAGGTGGCGTTTGGGGTGTTGGGGAGGAGAGGGTGCACTCTATGGGGAGGCTGCAGAGGTCTACGGTCAGCTCCCACTTTAGAAAGGGGCGGAGTCCAAGAGTGTCATCCAAATTTGCACAGGATGCCTGATGATGGGGTGGAGCCTCGAACCCAGGACTCAGATTCCCCTTAGCAGAGGGCACCTTTAGGAGGATGGGGAAAGATGCCCCTTCGAGTAGATCAGCCCCAGGTCAGGAGGCACGTTTGGCAGGACAAAGGTGGCCGCCTCTCAGCCCCACCTGCCCCTGGGCCAGGTGCCCTTGTACAGCGCTGATCCTGCACCCTTGTTTGATCCTGCACCATCTCTCCTTCCCTCCCTGGGCCTTCATACCTCAGCCCACCGGGTCTGCCTTTGGGCGTGTTGGCCAGATGCCCTGGACGCAAGCCAACCCTGCTCGGCACAGACCTGCTGGGGCTGCTGCAGACACTCCAACCTGTTCCCTCCCTTCCTTCCTTTCTCTCCTGTTCCAGCTGCTTGTCCTGAGTGGGTGTCAAGTACAAGGCCCCATCCTGGAATTCCGAGTCCTTCAGTGGAGGCAGCTGTAGTGCTGTGGGGTCACGTTTGGCTCCATTGGGCCTCCTGGTGAGATTTTGGGCGTGTTGGTGGCCTTTTCTGGGCTGCACGTCTCATTCTACTGCGCAGTTGTTGAGTCCCACGTGGGATGAAAAGTTGAGCCCCAGCCTGGCTCAGTTAGTGTTGGCTTCACCCAGTCTGCTCATCAGCCTCACCTCCTCTAATCCATGTGCTCTTGGGTTCTCGGGTAAATGTGTGTAGTTCCTGTATGCCTGTGGGCATGGGCCTGCAATTGTGCATGCTAGCATATGTGTGTGTGTCTATCTGGTACATACTCGTTCATTCTATAGATGTTTGTGAGTTTCCACTCTATGCGGTTCTCGGCACAATGAAAAGAAAGAGTCCTTGCCCTTGCACCTCTAGTGGGGGTCAGAGAATAAACAAACAAACAACATGTCAGACGATGGTAAGCGCCATGGAGAAAAACAAATCTGGGACACAGGAAGTGTTGGGGGTGGGGATTTTCTCTCTCTCTCTCAATCATGTATTATAAGTAATAGTTTATATATGGTCAGGGAAGGCCCCGCGGTGAAGATGACATCTGAACAGAGATCTGAAGTGAGCGAAGGAGAGAGCTGTGCACATGGGTAGAAGAAGAGCATTCCAGGCCAAGGGGACAGCAGTGCAAAGGTCCTGAGGTCAGGGCGTGTGCGGTGTGCAGGAGGAACAGCAAGGAGCCCAGTGTTGCTGAACTGGAGTCAGTGCAGAGGGGCAGCAGGAGATGAAGCCAGTGAGATGAGCTTGGCATCAGAGCCTGTAGGGTCTCCTTTGGCTATTTCTGTGAGTGAGATGGGACCCCATAGGAGGGTTTGAGCAGAGGAATGACACGATCTGACTTGTGTTTTAAAAGATCACTCTGGCTGGTGGATTTAAAACAAAGGGAAGCTGGGATAGGGGAGGGGGGTGGCGAGGGAGCTATTTCAATAATCCAGCCGAGGAGTAAACGTGGCTTGGACCAAGTGGGAGCAGAGGAGGTGCTGAGAAGTAAGGCTCCTCCTGCGTGTATCTCCTCCACAAGATACGCTGGTGGGTCAGAAATGGTGTGAGGGAAAGAGAGGGAAGGAGCGTGACCACACCTGCAGCCTAGGCAACAGAAATGATGGGGTGCCCTCCCACAGGCTGCAGACAAGCATGAGCAGAGCAAACCTGGGGAGGCGATCAGGGACTCATTTGGACGTATTACAACCAAGTCCCGGATGTGTTACGTTCACTGCCTACTGGATACCCAGCGGAGACATCAAGCAGGCGACTAGCACTTACAGTCAGGAGTTCAGAGGCGGGAGTTCAGAGGCGAGGTCCTGCCTGCAGGTATATTTGTGGGAATTTGGGTGGTATTCAGAGCTGAGGCTGCGTGAGCTTGTGAAGAAGTGAGGGTGGATGAAGAGGTCCAACATCTCAGCATGTAGAGACTGGGGAGATGAGGAAATAGTAAAGGGGCCTGAGAAAGAGGGGAGAGAGGGAAAGGGAGGCGGGGAGAGAAGGGAAGGGAGGCGAGGAGAGAGGAGGTGTCTTGGAAACCCATAGAAGAAAGGAGGGAGGAGGCATTAACTGGTGACCCTCTGTCCACCTTTGCCTGCGACAGTTCCATTTTACATCCTCTGTCCGTCCTGGCATAACTACGAATAGTGTCTTACCCCCTTTTACTCTCAGCTTGGATGATAAATTGTATGGTCATCCTACTGATAGGTCAAGTCAGATGCAGACTTTGAATTGACCATTGGATTTAGCAACACAGAGGTCATTAGTGGCCTTGACAAAAGCTATTTCGGTTGGGTGGTGGGTGTGCTGGCACGACTGGAGTGGGTTCAGGAGAGGCTGGGAAGAGAATATGTGGAGACATGTGTGAGTGGGTGGCAGCCCCCCTAGGGATTTTTGAAGGTCCGTTTTGCCTGCTCCCCCAGCTCCCGCCCCCAACCTCAGCAGTCTGGCTGGGTTTTATGATGTGTAAACAGAGTGATGGGAAATATAAAAGATGGGCTTGCTGCTAAAGACTAATTCATTCCCCTAACCTTCTTCCTTGTTTCAATTTTGTTTTAATATCCACCCTCCCACAGCTGGGCCATGTGCGCAGCTCCTCCCCTCTGAACAGTGATTAGTCTAAGCCGGTAAGAGCCATTCTCCTGTCTCCACAAGTGACTGGTCTATAAAGTATCATATACACAATTCTGGTCAATGAAATCCAGAAGCCCTGGAGAGCTTCTGGATATATATTTTTTTAGTCTTTAAAAAGAGATGTCTTGAGGAGAAACCTTTTGTTTTCTGCACATATGAGGTGATGGCCAGAGCACTATCAGCCATTCTGGGACAATGGGACCATGAGGCCAAAGGGCCCTACTAAAAATGATGGAAAAGTCTGTATCCTTGATGATATTGTTGAACCACCAAAGATATCCATTCTGGGCTTTCATGATCCAGTTCTGGCCCCTACTTCCTCCAGGCTCCCCTTTTCTTCTTTCCTCTGAACCCCTTCAGACCTCTATGGCTAGGTCTTCCTCTGAGGTTTTGTGTCAGCTGTGATGACAAGCTTCTAGAGGGCAGAGGTCATGTCTATTCCTTCTTCCACCCTTCCCTGCTCCTTCCTACACACACCTGCCAGAGCCAAACAAGCAGTTGGCGCCTGGGACTCAGGAGAGTTTTGCCTCGGGTAGATTTTGGGAGCTGTTCAGGCAACATGTCTTTCCCTTTGAGCAGCTGCCAGTCTCAATGATTTGTTGTGGCCCCATCTGTCCTGTGGGCATCACCACAACTGTCTACAGTGTATACTTTTAGAATCCGGGCTGAGTGACCAGCATGTCCTTTCTTGATTTTTTAGTGCCCTAGTACCATTCCTACCAAGACTGCAGCACTGCGAGTTCAGTGGCTCCAGACCCTTCTTTGTCATCTGGCTGTCTCCTTGGGGACAGAGGAAGGGATTCTTATCCAACCCATCCCACATTTGTTTTCTAGCCTCTCACTCTGCTAAGACTAAGAAGAGGGGCAGGGCTCTGTGACCCCACAGGCAAGACAAAGAAGGAGGAACTTCATCATGTAGCCTGGGGCTCCTCACCTGTGCCTCCTCCCCCAAACTTCTGATAATCTTCCTAGCCCCAATCTCTGGGACAGAATTTAACATTCAGGGGACCTGAAACCATGAGGTCCAAAGTCAGAACAGAATTTGAGTCCCAGGTCCATTGCTTTACTGTATGTATGATCTTGGTAATTTTCTTCTTTTCTCTAGCGTCTTAGTTTTCTCATCTGAAAAATGGATGTAACAGTGCTTACCTCTCAGAGTCAGTGTAAGGAATAAATGAGATGATGCAAGTGAAGAGATCCACAGTGTTTGGCAATAAATGCAAGCTAATGTAATGATAATGGCCATTGCTATTATTATTTCTAGTCACTTAAAAAACACCAGTGGAGTGACTTCCCTGGCAGTCCAGTGGTTAAGACTCCTCGCTTCCGATGCAGGGGGCATGGGTTTGATCCCTGGTCAGGGAACTAAGATCCACATGCCAAGGGGTGAGGCAAAAACAAAACAAAACAAAACAAAAAACACTATAAAATTACTAATTAGCTTCCAATTAAAAGAAATTAATTAATTTTAAAAAATTAAAAATAAAATTATTAATGGACTCCTACTGTGTACAAAAGTATCCTGATCAGGTAAAGGGGGCTCATAGATATGTGTCCCCTCGGTCACTCGTTTATTCATTCATGCATCTAGTTAACAACTGCTAGAAGCCCACGAATGCACCTCTTTGTAAGAAGAGTGAAGTCTTGTACCAGGTTGTGGTGCTTACTCTGGCTCCAGGGCTCTTCCCCTGGAGGGGATGTGTAATGCAGGAAGAGGCAGTTCATTCATTTTCTCATCCATTCATTCCCTCTCTCTGCCTCACACTGGCTTGACACGTATATGCCCTCTCTCCATGCCCACCTGGCTCCCAGGTCTGCCAGTGGGAACTGTGCCTGGCAGCCTGGCTACTGTCTTCCCTGTCCGAGTCCTAAGGGCACTGTGCCTACTGGATCCTGTGCCCAGAGCTCTCTGTGCTTGGCTGCTGCCTTCCCTTGGGGGAGAAATGATCCCTACCAGCTCAATACTCTCCCTCCAGGCCAGAATGGACCCCAGAGTAATGTAGGAACTGTTGAGGTATGGAGCAGTATGGGGCAGAGTCACCTTGTGTCTGCCCACCTCTCACTGCCCCTTCCCAACCCCCTGCTCCATGGAAGGCACGGCGGAGTCACAAGTGAGACAGCAGACCAGTTACTGCCTCAGCCTGCCTTGACGCGCGTGAGCATGGGTGTGCCTGAGCATGTGTATGCCTTTGCATCAGTAATGATGTGTGTAGGGGCAGCACGCATGCGCACAGTATCCCAGCAGCTAGAACAACTTCTGGCACGTGACAGGTGCTCAGTAAATGTGGAGGGTTGACTGCATAGGGGCCTGCTCTGTGTGAGTTGAGCCCATGGGCTGTTTCCGGGGCCCTGGGGGTGATGCTGGTGTCCTGTGAACAGTGCTGTATTTCTAGGTGGGGTGGGGACTTTCTCTCTGAGTGTTTGTATGGGGGCTCAGGATATGCCAGAGCTTCTGGGCTTGGTAGCTGGACCGTTATCAAGGGAGGAAAATGTGGGAGATCAGGGGAGAGAGGGGACAAGAGGGGTCATATGTAACCCATATAAAGGACCACCCCATCTGCAAAGCTGGTCCAAGGACCCACAGTCTTGCCCCCAGTCTATGCTGGGCATGCTGCCAGAGGCACCTTCATGCAGCCCAGCTCAGTCTGGAAGGTTCTATTCAAATCTCTTCCCTGCTCCCTTTCGCCTTCAAGATAAAGTCCAGACTCGGGCCTGGCATTCACTAGTTACCATTCAGAGTAGCAGAGTTCTTCATGTTCAGTGACTCTACCTAGGCATAATCCTTTGAGGTGGGGACTATTATTTGTCCTCATTTATCAAATGAGGAAACTGAGGTACAGAGAGTTCATGAAACTTGCCCCAGACTCATCCAGAGGAGGTGGAGCTGGGATTCGAGCCCTGGGCTGTGGGCTCCAAAGCTTGTTCCTTGAGCCACTGAGCACACGGCCACTCGAGGCCCCGGGAGGTCTGGCCAGCCCACTCCATGTCACTGTCACCGCCTTGTTTCCAAGACACTCTTTACATTCGTTGATGAGGCTGCGTCGGGTCTTAGTTGCAGTATGCAGGCTCTCTAGTTCTGCCCACGGGTTCAGTAGTTGCAGCATGTGGGATCTCAGTTCTCGTGACCTGAGATCGAAGCCAAATCCCCTGTATTGCAAGGCGGATTCTCAACCACTGGACCACCGGGGAGGTTGCTGTCATGGCATCTCTCCACGCGCTCATCTCTCTGGGCGGACGGGGTCAACCACTGTTTATTACTTTCATGCCTAGTTCTTTGCTCCTACTGTTGTTCCCTCTGCCAGGAATGCCGTTCTCCCACGTTGCCCCACATCCATCCCTGACCCCCATCATGGGGCCCAGCCCCATTGCCCTCTCCTCCAGGCAGTCTCTCTGCCTCCCCTCCACCACCTCCCCAGTGAGCTCACTCATCTGAGCCATGGCTCAGAACCAGGTTCTCTCTTTTGTCTGCGTCTCAGCATCTGGCCAGCTGGCTCTGGGTACCTCCCTTACCGCTCTCTGCCCTTCAGTTCATACCTGCGTACATGCTCAGTCTGGCTGCTGCTGAATGTGTGAGTGAACTGGATGAAAGAAGGCATGAATGGATGGAGACATGGATGGATGGATGAATGGACAGAAGGGCACGCACTGCAGTTGCCTGGTTACCGCCACACCACCTCCCTGCAGACCGCCCTTCTATGGCATCATTTCCTTCTGTTTGTTCCATTCGTTGACGCATTAAATATTTATTGAGCACCTACTCTATGCCAGGCACTGTGTTAGAGGGTGAGGATGTAGCTGTGGGCAAATCAAAGTCTCTGCCCCCTGGTGTGTGTCTGTGTGTGTGTGTGTGTGTAAGAAGACATTCATTAATCTGATCATCTCACAAGTAAATATACAATTACCAATGGGGGCAGATTCACAGAGGGAAGGTAATGGGGACTATCACGTTTAACAGGAACCTCATTAGGGCTGGGTGGGGCAGGGAGGGGCAATTCCCAGAGAAAGGGCTTTTGAGCTAAAAGGTAAAGGATGACAGAGGCATACTGGGGCCCGAGTAATAGAAGGTGCAAAGCCACATTCAGGGCCTAAAAATTCACATAGCACGTGAGGGGGAGAGGCGGCTCACCAAGGGTCTTAAGTTTAGATTTTAGCTCCAGAGCAAATGGAAGGGCATTGAAGGCTTTTTAGCAAGGAGATATGATCAAACTTGTGTTTTGAAGAAGATCATGGGCTTGAGACGTAAAGGACAAACTGTACAGATGCAGGACCAGAAAAGAGGACCCAAGAGGACTCGATGCTGGTATAGATCAGGGAGGCCGTTATGGGACGGAGGGAAAGTAACAGATTTGAATTATTTAAGAAAGAAAGTGGACCAGGCTTGGTGATGTGTCAGACGTAACGAATTTCGGGAGCAATATCGGGCATGACCCCTGGTTTTTAAGTGATGAAGGACAGAAATGGTATGGACCTAACAGAAGCAGAAGATATTAAGAAGAGATGGCAAGAATCCACAGAAGAACTGTACAAAAAAGATCTTCACGACCCAGATAATCACGATGGTGTGATCACTGACCTAGAGCCAGACATCCTGGAATGTGAAGTCAAGTGGACCTTAGAAAGCATCACTACGAACAAAGCTAGGGGAGGTGATAGAATTCCAGTTGAGCTATTCCAAATCCTGAAAGATGAAGCTGTGAAAGTGCTGCACTCAATATGCCAGCAAATTTGGAAAACTCAGCAGTGGCCACAGGACTGGAAAAGGTCAGTTTTCATTCCAATCCCAAAGAAAGGCAATGCCAAAGAATGCTCAAACTACCAGACAATTGCAGTCATCTCACACGCTAGTAAAGTAATGCTCAAAATTCTCCAAGCCAGGCTTCAGCAATATGTGAACCGTGAACTTCCTGATGTTCAAGCTGGTTTTAGAAAAGGCAGAGGAACCAGAGATCAAATTGCCAACATCCGCTGGATCATGGAAAAAGCAAGAGAGTTCCAGAAAAGCATCTATTTCTGCTTTATTGACTATGCCAAAGCCTTTGACTGTGTGGATCACAATAAACTGTGGAAAATTCTGAAAGAGATGGGAATACCAGACCACCTGATCTGCCTCTTGAGAAATCTGTATGCAGGTGAGGAAGCAACAGTTAGAACTGGACATGGAACAACAGACTGGTTCCAAATAGGAAAAGGAGTTCGTCAAGGCTGTATATTGTCACCCTGCTTATTTAACTTATATGCAGAGTACATCATGAGAAATGCTGGACTGGAAGAAACACAAGCTGGAATCAAGATTGCAGGGAGAAATATCAATAACCTCAGATATGCAGATGACACCATGCTTATGGCAGAAAGTGAAGAGGAACTCAAAAGCCTCTTGATGAAAGTGAAAGTGGAGAGTGAAAAAGTTGGCTTAAAGCTCAACATTCAGAAAACGAAGATCATGGCATCCGGTCCCACCACGTCATGGGAAATAGATGGGGAAACAGTGGAAACAGTGTCAGACTTTATTTTTCTGGGCTCCAAAATCACTACAGATGGTGACTGCAGCCATGAAATTAAAAGACGCTTACTCCTTGGAAGGAAAGTTATGACCAACCTAGATAGCATATTGAAAAGCAGAGACATTACTTTGCCAACAAAGGTTTGTCCAGTCAAGGCTATGGTTTTTCCTGTGGTCATGTATGGATGTGGGAGTTGGACTGTGAAGAAGGCTGAGCGCCGAAGAATTGATGCTTTTGAACTGTGGTGTTGGAGAAGACTCTTGAGAGTCCCTTGGACTGCAAGGAGATCCAACCAGTCCATTCTGAAGGAGATCAGCCCTGGGATTTCTTTAGAAGGAATGATACTAAAGCTGAAACTCCAGTCCTTGGCCACCTCATGCGAAGAGTTGACTCATTGGAAAAGACTCTGATGCTGGGAGGGATTGGGGGCAGGAGGAGAAGGGGACGACTGAGGATGAGATGGCTGGATGGCATCACTGACTCGATGGACGTGAGTCTCAGTGAACTCCGGGAGTTGGTGATGGACAGGGAGGCCTGGCGTGCTGCAATTCATGGGGTCGAAAAGAGTCGGACACGACTGAGCGACTGATCTGACCTGATCTGATTGATCACTTACTGTTCCAGCACTTTTTGGGCATTACCTTGCTTACTCCTCACAATAACCCCATAAGGTAAGTTACCATCACCCCCCTTCACAATCCCATTTCATTCTGATCAAAATTGGGGAGGGAGGAGGGGGTGATGGGACACAGTAGGGTTTGTCCCAGGCTTTGTTCCTTTGGGGAAACGGCCTTGGCAGATGAAAGAATAGAGAAGGAAGAAAGGGAGGTAGGGTGCATGTACTGAGCTGATTCTGAGTCACCGAGAATAATGATAGATAACATTTTTAGCACTTTTACTGTGTGCCAGGCACGGTGCCATTCAATTAGCTAATAATAAGAGGCAACACTTAGTTCCAGGGCATTTTATATCAATGATCTGACTGAAATCTTACAGCAGCTCTCTTTAAAATATCTATTACAGAAGAAGGGAAAGTGGCGAGGAGAGGCTGAGGGACTTGCCCAAGGTCACACAGCTAGCTAGTAGTAGATGTGGAATTCAAATGGGCTGTGCAGAAAGTAAGGAAGGAGAATGAGCAAAGAGGGGCTTAGTGGCTGCTGGGAAGGAAGGAAAGGCCTGCATTTGGCTCTAAGGATGAGCTGTGTCCCTCCCCCAAACGCCTCCTGACACTATTTACCCGAAGCCTGACTGTCTACTTGTAGCCTGACTTCCCGTGAAAGTTACGAACACACACGTGCATACACATTGACACCTACCCACACATGCACACATGCATGCCTTGGCTGCCACTGCTCACCTGCCCTGAAGTGACCACCTGGCCCCTTCATGCCAGGTGCCCGGGGCCTGCACCTGGCTCCCTGCCCTGCCCCCATCCCGCCTGCCTGCTGGTGCCGCAGGCAGAGCCCGCTGTACATCATGTTGACAGTAGAAATTACATCCGAGCTGCTGTTTTACACCTCGCCCTGTCAGAACTCACCGCAGCCCAGTGATCAGGACAAATTGAATACCATCCTGGCCGTGTCAATATTTATTCCATTTTATAAATGCGGCTGGATGGGGGGCAGGGCCCTGCCGCGGGGCCGGACGAGCAGAGTCCCGGGAGGTCCTTCTCCCTCTCACTCCTGAGTGCCGCCCCCCCTTCCCCGCCTCCTCCTCCTCCTCTTTCTTGACTTTGGTAACCAGTTAAAACTGTGAAATCAACATTCATACTGAAAAGTACAAGAAACATAAATGAGAAATTTAACAAATAATTAGAAAATGAACCCTGTGGATCGCCCTTTGATCAAAACACTGAATATGGTCCCCTCTTCAGAAGCCCCCTACTGTGTCCCTTTTTTGACTATAACCCACCGCTTCCCTTCTTCCAGACTTTTGTGATGACCAGACCCTTGCCTTTTACATAGTTGACCAACTCATTATGCATTCCAACAGTCTTAGGTTTTTGAACTTGAGAAAGATGGGCTCATCCTGTATACACTCTTTTGTGTCCTGTTAGCATTGTTTTTACGATTCATTTTTGTTCTGTGTCTTTCCTTTTCACTGCTGTCTAGTACTCCATTGTGTGAATATCCATTCTAGTCATTCCCCCTTTTCCTCTGCTTTCCTCCTTTCCCCTGCCCTTTCTTCTAGTCTGTCTCTTCCTACCCTTCTATCTTCTCCCCGTTTTGCCTCCTTGGTTGTCTGTCTCTCACTGTTCTGTCTGCTGTATCTGTTCATATCATGCATACCTGATCCCAGTTCCTCCATCCTACGAGGGGCCTGGATACTTCCTCTGGGTCTCTGCCTCCCCCTACTCAGTTCTTGGGATATGTGGCTTAGGCCAGAGGGAAGTTCCCACAGACCTGATTCTATTAAAGTTTATCTGTTGTAAAGGATACTCAAGAGCAGAGACTGAGACCCACAGCAACATCTTTTGCCCTCTGTACATCAGCTTTTACTCTAGCAAGCTTCGGGGAGAAGTTCTCACCCATCACCTTCACTCAGACAGTAGAACACTGCCATCTGGGCTGGGGTGAGAACCAAGGTGACCCTGAGTGGTCCGGCAAGATGTACTAGTAAGATGCATAAGTGGGTTGAGGGGGGACTGGAACCAGGGGAGTCAAGGGTGAAGCCCCACCCTCAGCCCTGCTCACTCAAGGCCTCTTGGGGCACCCATCCTGTGCCTGGCATCGGGTCCCAACCCAGGCCAAAGCAGAGGAGACCAGCAGGCTCTGGGGGGAGGTGTTCTCCTAGAGTGGAGGGCCCTCCAAGGAGTCATTAAAGAGCCTGCCTGGATACCCCAGGAGTGTGTGTGGCACATCTCATTTCCATGCCTTCTCTGTCTTGGAGCTGCATTGATGATGCACATATTCAGGGTAGTTAATTTTTACTGCAACCCGAGCAGATGACATTAAGGGATATGTCCCTCTGCGGCACAGGCAGGAGGAAGCTCTCCAGGATGGAAGGCAAGTGGACTGGGTTGGAGGTGGGCTATGATCCCGCCCTGCTGGGTGACCTTAGGCAAGACCCCACCCTCTCTGGGCTTCGGTACAATGGAAGGTCAAAATGTGGTTCCCAGGGCTCGTCCGAGGACCTGCCGGAAGCAGGGTCATGTTGGGAGCATAATAAGAAGGACTCTTTTAAAATCCATATCCCCAGGTCCCCAGGGCATCAGATTCACTAACAGTGACAATAATACTAATAGGCAACATTTATAGGGTGCTTTCTACATGCCAGGACGTGGGTATCTGATGAGCTAAAAGTAAGATGCTGTGCTTGTTGACCGCTGTGCTAAGCGCTTTACATGAATTACCCTGGTTAATTTGTGCCAGTCTGTTTTAGTCATTATTATTATTTTACAGATGATGACATCGAGGCACAGAAAGGTGAAGTAACTTGCCCAAACTCATAGCCAGGAAGTGGGGATCCAGGGCTTGATGTAAGAATTTCTGGCCCCAGAGTCTGTCCTAGGTCTGGCACAGCCCACTCTCAGATTCTGAAGCTGATCTTGGAGCCCCTGGACCAGGTGGTCAGGATGTTGTGTAACTAAGCATCATGTACCTACTGTGAGCGACATGTTTTCACAGTGGTTCATCAAAATGTGTGTGAAGGACTCATGCAACGCACAGCCAGTGCCAGCTCTTATCGTTACTTAAGCGAGCCTCACCCTATCCTCCTGAGACGGGAACTGGTCTCTCTAGTTACTGATGAAAAATAGAAGCACTTAAGAAGGGGTGGTTCTGCTCAAAACTGTGCGGCTAGGATCCAGCTACAAAGCTGTGAGCTTTCACCCTAGCACACTGCCTCCATGCCCCCACTCTCCCCTGTACCTTGTAACTCTCTGGGCCTCAGTCTTCCCATCTATAAAATGGAGGAGTTGGGCTACTGGGCTGGGAGTCTGGTGTCCAGCTTTTGCCCCTAACACCAAATGTTCTTGAGTAAGTTTCCTGCTTCTTTGGGCCTCAGTCTCCCCATCAGGAAAAGGAGGCTCTGTGATGCTCTTCCAACACTACACGCAAAAGCTGTTTTACAACAAGCCCACTGGTGAGGGAAAGCCTTAAGTCTGGTTCCCTGGAAATAGGCTCCAGGGTAGAGATGTGCCTGTGGGAGGTTTACTGGGGACAGCTGAAGGGAATACAGGGCAAGGGGTGAGAGAGGCAAGGCTGAGCAGAGGGAGAACTTGAATTGTGAGACGGTCTCAACAGAGGCCACAGCTGCTTCCATGGGGCGCTCCAGAGTTGGGATGCTCCAAGTTGAGCCAAGGGGTCCAACCTTTGAATCCATGCACCTATCAGATATTGGACATGAGTTGTGCTCCCCTCCAGTGGGCATGACCTTGAGCTGGACAGCTCCCTTTGGTGAGGGCAATGCTGGAGAAGGCGCTCAGCTGAGTGCTGTTGGCAGCCGCTGGCACAGCTGTCCTGGGCGGTACGTTCCGCTACATAAAATTGGCTGAAAAATCAGGGCCTGACCTCGGCTCTGGAGATGACAGCGGACAAGACGTGGCCTGAGCCCCGGGCTTAGCCGGCGCGGCTGGCCCTGCTGGGAGCCCTGTGCCCCCCGGTCTGCCGCCCCGCGCTGTGATCACAGCGGGATCAGCGCCCCAGATCTCGCTTAAAGCCTTGGCTGCCACCGCCTGCCTCGCGGCTCATCTCCCGCGGCTCCCTGAGGTCCCAGCGATTATGCCACTGAAAATTCCGCTTTCATCTTGTCAACCTCGCAGTAAATTACAGGCCCGGGGAGGCGTGGGCCTCCTCCTTAAACAAGATTCAATTCCACTTAGCTGTCCCCCTTCCCACCCCACACACGGGTTCCCTCCCTCCTACCACCCAGGGCTCAGGATTTATGGCCTCTCCTTGCAGGCAGCTGGTAACCATGGCAAGCTCCTTAGGGAGGCTTCCGGCTAGAGCCTCGTCAGCCCCAGACTCTAGTGCGGCCGTTTCCTCCTAGGATGGGAGACAGGACAGGCCAAGACAGCAGAATGGGGCTTCTGGAGGCCAAGGTGGAGCGATAACAGGAACCCCAGCAATAAAGGGGCACGTCCATGCTATCCCATCTATCCTCACACTAACTGCGATACGAGATGCAACCATCACCCCCATTTGATAGATGGGCAAACTGGGGCCAGAGAGCGTGGGGTCAGCTGCCAAGGTCACTTACTGAGGAAGCAGATGATTCCAGGGCTGCAGCACTTATTAAGCACTACGGTCACTGCCTCTTCCTGCAACGGCCACTCCTGGTGGGCTGCAGTGTCTGAGAGGGTTTCATGCCCTCTAAGACCTTAGCCCACCCAGAGGGTTTCCTTGGTGGTCCAGTGGCTAAGACTCCTTGATCCCAATGCAGGGGCCCTGGGTTCGATCCCTGGTCAGGGAACTAGATCCCACGTGCCACAACTAAAAGATTGTGCGTGCTGCTGCACAAATAAATGCGGCCAAATAAATAAGTAAAAGAAGAAAACAAGACCATAGCCCACCATCTGATGTCTGAATCCTCTCTTAGATCTCAACCTCTGCTCGCATTTCCCCGGGGATGGGGAGATCGCTGCCTCTCTGAAGGACCCATTATCTCTTTAATGATTAGACACAGTCTCCAAATTATTGATCAAGCCCTGTCACCTCTTGGAAGCATTGCTTTGGCATTTGAGTTTCTCTGTGATCCAGCCGCTCACTCCCTTCTCGATATTCACCTTTGTGGCTCACCAACACGGTAGGCTTCCTGGGAGAGGGGAGAGGTTTCTCCCCTCTTTCTATTCCCCCAGCCCCTTATAATTACTATCCCCCTTTTATTTCTATCCTCGAATATCGGAGCTAGAAATCTACTACTTTCCTAATTTTCCCGATGGAGAGAGGCTCAGAGAGAGTGAATTTCTCCAGTGCACAGTGGGAGCTGATAATGGGCCCAAATCTTCTTTCAATGAAAATAATAAATAGTAATAAAATAGCTGACATCCACTGAGTGCCTGATACCACCATCCTAAGCATCTCGTGTGTAATGCACTTTCTCAAACATCCCTACGAGGCAGGCCTATTTCTATTGTCATTTTGTGGAGGGGACGAGGCACAGAGAGGTCAGGTGATGTCCCCAAGGTCGCACAGGTGGTCTGACATCAGAGCCATGCTTCTCACCAGGTGCTCCCCCTGCCCCACTCCACCTGGCTTGTTTGTGAACAGTTAGCAGACAGAAGACGCCAAGAGGAGCCAGCATGCCAAAGAGAAGTACAGGTGGCTGCTTTGTCAGGGAAAGCGACCTGTCACTTGCGCTATCAGGCCTGGGACCTGAGATCAACACTCCTCCCGCCCCCAGCCTGCCCATTCGGGGGTCATCACTTCCCACCTCCTCTGCAGTTTCGCATCCACATCCCCAGGGACCTCCAGCCCTGCTGCTTCTTCCTACCAGACTGACAACCCCGAGCCCCTGGAAGCAAGGCCACGATATGACGCATCTCTGAGCCTAACCCGCAGACCACACATAGTAGGTGCTCAATAAAGGCTCGCTTTTCTCTAAGGAGGGCTTCCCTGGTGGCTCAGACCGTAAAGAATCTGCCTGCAATGCAGGCGACCCGAGGTTCAATCCCTGGGTGGGGTAGATCCCCTGGAGAAGCTAATGGCTACCCATGCCAGTATGCTTGCCTGGAGAATCCCCTGGACAGAGGAGCCTGGAGGGCCGCAGTCTATGGGGGTCATAAAGAGTCGGACTTTTCTCTAAGGAAGTCACATGAGACTTTTTGTTGCAGGTGACATTTGAATTGCTCCTTTAAGGATAAGGAGGGGTTCACCATTTAGAACAAAGGAGAAGGGGAGTGCCTGGCAGAATGTCCTGGAGGAAGGAACATTCAGGGTATGGGGCGGGGGTGGGGCTTGTGAGGTGAAGAAGAGGAAAGAAAAGTAAGCTGTGGCCAGGCTGAGCATCTTAGCAAGGGATCGGGTCTTTAAAAAAATTTTTTTTTATATATTTTTGGCTGCACTGGGTCCTCATCGCTGTGCCTGGGCTTTCTCTAGTTGTGGCAAGCAGGGGCTACTCTCTAATTGCGCTGCCTGGGCTTCTCTTGTGGAGCACAGGCTCTAGGGTGCGCCAGTTTCAGTGGTTGTGGCACACGGGCTTAGTTACCTCTCAGCACGTGGAATCTTCCCGGACCAGGGATCGAACCCATGTCGCTGACACTGACAGGTGGGTTCTTAACCACTGGACCACCAGGGAAGTCCAAGGGGCTGCATCTTAACTTAGAGGCGGAAACACTCCTTATGACCTCGTTGTACTGGAACAGATGGGAGAAGGGAACCGGGAAAGAATATTTCTCACAAGTGCTACATCCCCGGGTTGGGACGGCTGGGGCTGCAAGCTGCAAATCAGTTTGGCCAAATCACCCTCCTGACTGTGAGCAGGGCCTCCTCTGGGGTGACAGATAGGCAGCACCGATGCCAGGCCTTGAAGGAGGTTTCACTTTCTTCTCTCTCCTGACAAGTGATGGAGCTGGCAGATAGGGCATCGTCTTCCCTAATCTCCTGTCTCCGGCTGGAACAAGAAAGCAAGCCGAGCTCGGCACCTTGTTCAAAACTTAATCCTCTCTTTCGTGAGCTTAAAGCTGTAGATTCGAGCCATGGATTCCCCAGCCCTTTCTCCAGGGGACACTGCAACCACTGAGGAAAACAGAGCTCCCACACAGGGCTGTACTGTAGAGGCTTCATGGGGGAGAGGCGAGACCTAAGTCTGAGTTCGTCTTGGTGGAGAAAGTAGGAGCTGATGTAGGGGGAGTGAATTTGGGGATTGGACTTGGCCTCCCAACTCTGCGGCTGCCAGCTTTGTGACCTCAGGCAGGTTTCTTCACCTCTCTGAGCCTCAGTGTTCTCCTTTGTAGAATAGGGAAAATAAATCCTCCCAGGTTTCACTGTAAGGCTCACATAGATGAATATCCAAGTAATCCTCTGGAAAGACTTAAGTGCTATAACCAGGTGAGGTTTGATGATTATTATCCATACGCGAGAGTGGATCAGAGCTTCGAGAGTGAAAGATAATAATAGTGGCTGCTATCTGTAGAATTTTAACTACCTGCCATTACTACCCCAGGCTGAGCCCATTAAAAGCACCCATTCATGGAATCCCCACCCCACTGGCCCCAGGGGTAGGCACTATTATTATCCCCATTTTATAGATGAGGGAACACATCTCTCTCCTCTTTCTTGCCCTTTGCAACAGAGAAAATGTCTCTCTTGTCTGAGGACAGGCCCCTAATCTGGGTTCTAAAGCCCACTCACATCTTCCCAGCATCCGAGGAACCTTACTCTGCCAATTCTCTCTTCTCCTGCCTTATCTTCTCCTGTCTCTGATGGACTCCTGGCATTTACACGTGCTCAAGAAGATTCCTTTCTCAGTCGTGTCCAACTCTTTGTGAGCCCATGGACTATAGCCTGCCAGGCTCCTCTGTCCATGAAATTCTCCAGACAAGGATACTGGAGTAGGTGGCCACGCCCTTCTCCAGGGAATCTTCCCAACCCAGGGATTGAATCTGGGTCTCCTGCCTTGCAGGCAGATTCTTTACCATCTGAGTCACCAGGGAGGCCCCTTTCAAGAAGATCCCATCTTAAAATAAACAAACAAAAATAGGCACACCCCTCCTGACACCTCTCAGTCCCTTCTTTTAACAGCAGAATTTCTCTGCAGGTGGGGTATCCTCACGATTCCTTTAGTCACCTCCCACTCTCCTGTTAAGCCACGGCCATCTGGCTTTTGTCCCTGGCACTGCATCAAGATAGCTCACAGAGATCACCACTGACCTCCATCTTGCTGAATCCAACGCATGTTCTCCACTCCTCATTTTACTTGACCTCGCAGCAGCATTTGAAACTTGAAACTAAACAACTGGGTTCCTTCCCACCTCTCTAACAAAACTTTCTGCATCTCTTTTGCAGGCTTATCATCCTTTATGCCACTTGCAAACTCCTCAGACTCTTCCTGGGCTATCTCAGCCATGCCAATGGCTTCAATTACCATCAATGCTGTGATGACTCCCAAGCTTAGTTTTACCCTCCCTTCTGAAGAAGTCCAAAGATAAAGATACAATTACTTCTCAATACTTCCACTTAGATGCCTCTGAGAGATCTCAAATCTAACATGAAAAGCCAAACATATGTTCTTCTTCCTCCATACTGGCCTGTCTCCTGGGTGCTCCATGTCGGTGAATGGCATCCATATCTGTCAAGTGGTCCAAGCTGGAAGGCTGGAAGTCGTACCTGACAACTCTCATCTCTGCACCCAGTCTATTATTAAGTCTGGTTCACTTTTAAATAACTCTCTAGGTTGACACTTTGCATAATCTTTATCACCACCCTAATTCAAACCAGGGATTCTAGATGATTCTTAGATTCTTGGCCTAAAACTGGGTGGTGTGACACCATGATGGAGTAAATGAAGGAAGGTTGGTGGTAGGAAGCAAGAGTTCCTATTTAGGTATGTTATTTTTGAGACATTCACAAGATATGCAAGAGGAGATATGTAGCAGACAGTTGGATGGAACAGTCTGGACTCCGAGGAGAAGGGATATAAATCTGAGGTTTATCAGCATGTAGGTGATATTTAATGCTGAGGAAATGAATGCAATCACCTGGGGTGAGATAGAGAGCAGACCCAGAAATGGTCCCTGAGGCCCACCAACATTAGAGATAAAATAGAGGAGGAAAAGGAAGGAGAAAGACTGAGAAGCTCCCAGTAAGGCTGGAGGCCATTCAACAGACTGGTGTCATGGAAACCAAGAACAGTAACTAGAGGTCGACATGTTGAAAGCTGCTGAGAGGCAAAGTAAATTGAGGAGGAGAAGTGAGTCCAGTAGGCATTGCAGAGGTTGTTAGTGGCCTTGATAATAGTGTTGATGTCTGTCTTCCTTGCTGGACTATAAGCCCTGTGAGGCAGGGGGATGGTATTTGTTTGCTCACTCTGTACCTCTAGTGCTTACTTAGCTTACTAGCATTGCTTTCTGGCATGTCTGGTTATCTTTGACTATGTGTTGGCCATTGTACTTGGAAATTTTTTTTTTTTAGGAAGAATTTTTTAAGAGGAATTTTATGCCTCAGATGAAAGCATTTGCTTCTAAAAAGGATTTGCATTTGGCTGCAGTGCTACCATTCTGGGATTGCTTTAAACAAAATTCAGGGTTTGAGGTTCCCTGGAATACCCTGGTAGTGTGGATGAGGCTGCCAATTCATGATTCAAGGCTGCGTTACCTTTCAGTTCAGTTCAGTTCAGTCCCTTAGTTGTGTCCGACTATTTGAGACCCCATGGACTGCAGCACGCCCAGCCTCCCTGTCCATCACCAACTCCTGGAGTTTACTCAAACTCACATTACCTTTGGTTCACCCCTAATGCAAGGGTGAAGCCCCCTGGAGCCCCAGCTTATTTGGGCGAGGGTCTCCTACTTGATTGCCCACTTTGTAGAGGCCGCAGACTTCGGTTTCAATTCCCTTTATGCTGGGAGACACTCAAAAAACAAATTCAAAACTTTCAAGATTGGCAAACGCCCTCAGGACAAAAGAGATTCTGTGCTCTCGAACTTTTCAGGGTTTCTGTCTTCCCTTCAGTTTTGACCTAATAATTCCTGGTAATTCCTTACAAAGAGCTTGCTTGTCAGCTCTTTGATGATGCTTTAATGCTTTTTCTATTTTATCCAGTATTCTTAGCTCTTTTCAGCTGAAGGGTTGTTCCAAAAAACTAGCCTCCTGTTTCTAAACACAGAAATTGCTTACCGCTAGGACTTGGCAACAGGCATGGGCACATCGTGACGATGCGATGAATATTTGTTGATCAAATGGATGAAGTGAATCCAGGTCTCCAATACCCCCATTCTTTCTAATGTGTTGGACATCACACTCCTGGCCAAGATATTAATATTAACAGAGCGCTGTGATCAGAGCAGAGGGCTGTGCCGAGAGACAGGGCTGTGAGCTCAGAGGAGGGAAGATTAAAGGGGGATGGGGAGGGACAGTTAGCAGGGGGTAGGGGACAGAGTGATAGGGAGCACAGAGACGGAAGCACATTTTAGCATGTGAGGCATTGGGCTGGGAAAGGAGGACTCACAGGAAGTGATATTTTAAGTAGAAGCCTGGAATGAAGTCTGGAAGGTGTAAGGGATCCAGGAGCTAAGAGTGGGTGGTGGGCAGAGAAGCAAGGACCAGCCAGGGAAAAGTTTTGGAGGCCAAGGGAGACTTCTGGCTCCGCTGTGAATGTGGAACCTGAGACCCGGCAGAGTCAGCTCCCTGCAGCCGGCAGGAGGAGGGAGGAGAAACAGCTTTTGTTGAAATGCACACACAGTAATTGCTAAGAAGAGTATTTCCCCTAGTTTAAAAGGTTTTCTCCTCTGCATTTTCCTTGGTCTCAGTTTCAAAGGAATTTTAATTGCAAAGAAAATGTTGTCATCTCCCCGGGGGGGAGAGGGCTCCGTGGCTCAGAACAGTCATGTCCCCACGCTGATTCTTCTCCATACTGGGGATTTTCACGGTTTGGCTGCTTGGAAGCTGTCTGGGGATTGGGTGGTGTGGAGGGAGCGGTGGGTATGAGACAGTCCTTCCGGTACATTTTTGGGCCTGGGAAGGCTGGGTTTGCAGTTGGGGAGGTCTCCTGGCCTGGGTCCTGCATGAGGGTCTTTGGTACCAATTTGGTGACAGTCCTAATTTCTCTCTCCGCAGATCCAGCGGGTTTATTTACTTACTTATATTCATCAAACAACTGGTTTTTCAGCTTCCACCCTTGATTCACTGTAGACTATTCTCCACATAGCAGCCCATATGGAAAACACTTTGAAAGTGAAAAGTGAAAGTGTTAGTCGTTTGGTCTTGCCCAACTCTGTGCCATCCCATGGACTATAACCCGTCAGGTTCTTCTGTCCGTGGAATTCTCCAGGCAAGAACACTGGAGTGGGTGGCCATGCCCTTCTCCAGGGGAAACTTCCCAACCCAGGCCAACCCAGGGATTGAACCCGGGTCTCCTGCATTGCAGGCAAATTCTTTACCGTCTGAACCACAAGAAAACATTTTGGGAGTTTCTCAAAAAGTTAAACATAAATTTGTTATATGATTCAGCAAGTCCACTCCTAGGTATCAACCCAAGAGAAGTGAAAACATATAGCCACACAAAGGAATACTATTAAGCAATAAAAAGGAACACTCTGCTGATATATGCTATCACATGGAACACATCTCAAAAAATATTATGCTCACTGAAAGAATCCAGATGGAAAACACACACACACACACATACTGTATGGTTTTGTTTATGTGAAATGTCCAGAAAAGGCAAATCTCTGGAGACAGAAAACAGATTAGTGGTCGCCTGGGGCTGGCGGTGAGGACGGGGATTGACTGCAGATGGGCACAAAGGATCTTCCTGGGATAAAAAAAAATGTTCTAAAACTGGGTAGTGATGTGAGTTGCACAAGTCTGTAATTTACTAAAAATCATCGAATTGTATGCTGACAATGAATGAATTTTATAGTATGTAAATTACACCTCAATAAAGCTGTCAAAAAAAAAAGGCTCTCATTTCTCTCAGCATAAAAGCCAGAGTTTCTACAAGGCCCTATGTGGTCTGTGATCATGGCCTGGTTGACTTCATTCTCCCTCCCATCCTGTCCCTCCTTCCCTCTGCTCCAGCCCCGCTGGCCTTCTGGGTTTTCCTTGAACACAGCAGACGTGTTCCCATCTGACCGCCTTTGCGCTGGCTATTCCCTCTGCCTGGAGTATTTTTCTCCTAAATATCTGCAGGGCTCCCTCCCTTAACATTTTAATCTTTGCTCAAATGTCACTTTTTCAGTGCAAAGCAACCCAACCACTCCATCTGAAATTACAGCCCCTGTCCGAGGCTCTGCCAACCCACTTTCCCTCCTCTTGATTTTTCAAAGAGTTTATCACCTTTTCATATATGACTTACTTATTATGTTTATTGCTTGTTTCTCTCTTGACCCCACCATACGTGCTTCCCTGAGATCAAAATTCATGTTGGTTTGATTCCCTGATGCATCCTTTGGGCAGAGAACAATACCTGACACAAAAGAGTTCAACAGTGATTGACCAAACGTTTTCTGAACGCCCTCTCTGTGTCAGGAGCTGAGCAGACAGCAGTGAATGGGTGAACAGATCTCACACCCCCAAATGGCATGCATTTCAGAAATATAGAAACGCCATAGGCAAGAACAAATTTTAAACTAGGAATGGAGGGCGACCCCGAGTTTCATCACCAAGAAATCATGAGTGTGATAAACTTGACAAAAGGCTGGTATGGGTGAGGGATGGAGGGGGGGGAACTTCCTGGGGAGTGACCCATTAAATAAGTGGGAATTGGCCAGGTGGGGTGGAGGGAAGAGGGTTTCAGGCCCAGGGAACAGCATGTGAGAAGGTCCAAAGTTCAGAGAGGGAAGGTGTTCTGTTTGGAGACACATAAGATGTTTGTTCCTGTCAAACATGAACCTTAAGAAGAGTGGCATGAGAGATGGGGCTGGTGAGGTGTGCGAGAGCCAGACTGTACAAGACCTGGGGCACATCGAAAGATGTAATGGACAGTTCAGCAGGGCACCAACCAATTAGAAAAGACACTGTCCATACACAGATGGGATCCCCTGCTGAATCTCTGCTGTGTGCTAAGCCATGGGAGAGACCATGGAGTTAACACATGTTGGTGATCACGGGAGGCTGTAATCAGGTTTACGGAAGGATCACTTAAGAGCAGAATGGATTGGAGGGGCACGCGTTAATTGGAGGGAGGTTGGACAGGGGGCTTTTAGCCAGCCTGCCTGGGAGAATGGACCGTCGCAGGCGATGGATTGGATGTACGTGATCAGGAAAGGAAGGGGTCGTGGATAATATCCATAATCACAGCCAGCGTTTCCAGGGCAGGTACTGTGTGCCAGGGAAGGCTCTGAGCACCTGGCAGGTCCTGGCTCTTAATCCACACGGCACACCAGGAACCGGAAACACAGGGAGGTTCCATGACGGAAGTGGGGCATCCAGGCTTCAGACGCAGGCTAGAGACAATGTCAGGCTTTCAAGGGGTGACCTCAGGTAGCTGATTTGGGTGAGTGATGAGGAGATGGGGCCGGGAGTGGGCAGGAAGATGCTAAACACACAAAAAGTGTGAGGTGCCACCCAAGTGGCGATGCCAACTACACAACTGAGTGTGTGGGTCTGGAACCCAGAGAAGAAATGAGAGCTGGCAACAGGTGACTTGGCATCATGCCCCACCACTCCACCCCAAGACACCACCCTGCGTCAAGAATGAGCAATGAGAAAAGGCCCAGGTCAGCCCCAAGATTTAAAGGGTGATAGAAACACAGAACAGGCTGTAAGGATGATCCCTTCAAGATACATAAAAATAACATAAAGACACAGGCGCTGGAGTATGAACAAAACATTTTTCTAGAAGAATTATGAGACAGGGTGATCAGGGTTTGCCTCTGGAGAGTGGTTGGGGTGGCGGGGGCGGGTGGGTCTCTCTGGACACAGCATATTCCTGGATGTGTGGTTCATGCACCACATCTATTTAAAATATATATATAAATCAGTAGGGGAAAATAACTGGTGAGATTTCAAGTCATTTTTGTTCATTTTTTCCTCTGTATACTTTTTTGGCATTTTTTAGAAAAATGTCTTTAAACAAATGGAGGGGCAGGTTGGGAGAGGAGATGGCAAAGGTGATGGAGAAGGAATGCTCAGAGAGGTAGGAAGGGTCCAGGAGGGAAGGCGGGTCTTGGAGGTCAGTGAAGGGAGATTTGGGAGGATGCTGTGGCCACAGGTGTCCAGTGTCCATAAAGGACCAAGGGGATGACTGTGACGCAGGCATCGGAGGCGAGGAACGGAAGCATCGCAGTAGGGGAGGCCATGGGGACCCTGAGAGAGTTGTAACCAGGAGGATGGGCGATGCCAGATTGGAGTGGGTGGAGGAGTGAGTGGGAGGGAGTGAAATGGAGGCAACTTGATCAGGGGGCTGGGAAGGAAAGGGGGAAGAGGGCAGCAGTTGCAGAGGAACCAGGCCGGGAGGGAGGGCCTTTTAAAGGCAAGTTAAGCAAGTTCATGCTGATGCAGAGGAGCTGGTAAAGCCAGAGGGGCTGAGGAGAGAGAAAGAAGGGCTGAGGAGAGAGAATGAAGGGCTGAGGGCAGAGATGGAGGGGCTGAGGGGAGAGACAAAGGGGCTGAGGGCAGAGACAGAGGGGCTGAGGCCAGAGACAGAGGGGCTGAGGAGAGAGACAGAGGGGCTGAGGGGAGAGAAAGAAGGGCTGAGGGCAGAAACGGAAGGGCTGAGGGCAGAGACAGAGGGGCTGAGGAGAGAGACAGAGGGGCTGAGGGGAGAGAGAGAGGGGCTGTGGGCAGAACAGAGGGGCTGAGGAGAGAGACAGAGGGGCTGAGGGGAGAGACAGAGGGGCTTAGGAGAGAGACAGAGGGCCTGAGGGCTGAGACAGAGGGGCTTAGGGGAGAGACACAAGGGGCTGAGGAGAGAGATAGAGGGGCTGAGCTGAGAGACTGTGGGGCTGAGGAGAGAGACTGTGGGGCTGAAGGAAGAGACAGAGAGGCTGAAGGCAGTGGCAGAGGGGCTGAGGGGAGAGGACAGAGGGGCTGAGGGGAGCGAGCCACGGGCTGAATTGAGAGACCGAGAGGCTCAGGGAGAGCAGAGGGGCTGAGGGGAGAGACAGAAGGGCTGAGGAGAGAGACAGAGGGGCTCAGGAGAGAGAGAGAGGCTGAGGGCAGAACAGAGGGGCTGAGGGGAGAGACAGAGGGGCTGAGGGGAGAGGACAGAGGGACTGAGGGGAGGGACAGAGGGACTGAGGGGAGGGACAGAGGGGCTGAGGAGAGAGACAGAGGGCTGAGGGGAGTGAGAGGGGGGCTGAGGGCAGAGACACAGGGGCTGGGGGCAGAAGCCAGAGAGCAGAAGCTGGAGCGTGGAGCCAGCAGCTAAGACAGAGAGGAAGGCTCATCTGACCTAACCAGAGGGGAGAGGGTGAAGGGGGAACAGGGACCGCTCCTCCTCCACTCTCCCCTGTGACTCTGGGCTCCTGGGGACTCTGCTGACTTTGCACCTGTTCTTGACCCCTAATTCAGGCCCAGGCTTCCAGGGCACTTCTCTAGACTGCTGGGTCCACTGGACCGGGAAAGGGTAGCCTCCTCACCCTGCTCCTGCTCTGGATGGCTGTGTGGCCATCAGTGAGTCCTCCTCACCCCTTCCCCGGGCCTCAGTTTCTCCTCCCATGTCCAGCTCCAGGAGTCTACCATTTCATGGTTCAATGTTTCTGCCAGTCCGCATCTCGGCTGCCTCAGCCCCTGCCTAAGGAAAACTCATGGTGGGGAGAATCCTAAAGGAAATCAACCCTGAATACTCATCAGAAGGACTGATGCTGAAGCTGAATCCAATATTTCGGCCACCTGACTCACTGGAAAGGACTCTGATGGCTGGGAAAGATTGAAGGCAGAAAGAGAAGAGACGACAGAGGATGAGGTGATTAGATAGCATCACCACTCAATGGACACGAACTTGGGCAATCTCTAGGAGATGGTGAGGGACAGAGAGGCCTGGCGTGCTGCAGTCCATGGGGTCTCAAAGAGTCAGACACAAATTGGCTATTGAACAATGACAACAAATGGTGGAAGCGGGGAGCTCGTCCTCCCAGCTGACAAGCTGAGCCTCCTGTCCCAGAAATGACCTGGGCACATTTCTTATCACCAGAGGACACCTGTCACTTGGAATTTTGTGGATTCAGGGCTCTGAGTGTAGACATGCCCAGTTGGTTTTTCCAGATGTTCTTGCTCTAAACCCCCGTGAACAGAGGGAGAACACCACGGCTGGCACAGGTGTGTGCTGGGCTGAGGAAAATCAGGGCCAGCTGTGTGACTAGGAGGAAATTCTGCATGTCTCTGGGCCTCAGTCTTCTCATCTGAAAACTGGACACGATCTTTGCTCACACATGGCTTTCAGTGAGGGTTAAATGAGATAATGCATGTGACGCTTCTAGAACACAGTGAATGCTCAGTACAGGGCAACTATCATTGTTATTCACAAGCCCTGCCTGGATCTATGACCACATCTGTACTGGAGAAACCTCAGCACGTGCTCCAGGAGATACGCACGTAACATTTACAGAAGCACTGCTAGTAATAAGGGGAAAAGAAAAAACATTCTACATGTTTATTGGTAAAAGAGGGAACACATAAAATGGGGTATATTCATACCATGGAACACAGCCACTTAAATGGAATGAACCAGATCTCTCAACACGGATAGCTTTCAAACACATCGTTGGAGAGAAAAAAGCCAGTTGCTGGGCGATGATATATCTAGTAAGAATCCATTAACATGAAAATAATACAAAACAACGCTCCTTAATTTCTGGAGGTCCATGTCATGTATGCTCAAGTATAAAAATGGTGTGAAATGATACAAATCAAACTCATTACAGGAGTGATTTCTAAGGAAGTGGGGAAGAGACCAGATTAGAGGTGGCAATAAAGGGGGCTTTATTTATCTGGTGGTGCCCTGCGGCTTGTGGGATCTTAGTTCCCTGACCAGGGATGGAACCCATGCCCCTTGCAATGGAAACATGGAGTCCTAACCACTTGACCACCAGGGAATTCCCCCAAGGGGACCTAAGTTTCATCAACAATATCCTGATTTCTAAGAGAATGGATTCATGCATTTCTTATAAAATTAATTTTTTTTAAAGAAATTAATATGGGGACTTCCCTTGTAGTCCAGTGGCTAAGATTCCATGTTCCCAATGCATCACGGGACCCAGCTTTGATCCCTGGTCAGGGAACTAGATCCCACATGCTGCAACTAAGACCTGACACAGTAAAAAAAAAAAAAAGACAGAAAAGAAATTAAATTTTAAAAATTCTTGCCCTGCCCATTTCACGAAATTGTTTGGAGGACTGAATTATATGTGAATGTATAATTCATTTTCTAGTTGACAGAGCATTTTTTACCCACGTGACCTTACTCCATCCTCTCAATGAGCCTTTGAAAGATGAATTGTAATTTCTGTTCTAGTGAGAAGGAAATCAGGGAGTGGAGAGGTGATGTGACTGTTTCCCAGGTCACACGCAGGACGTGTAGAGACAGAACCGGGATTCCAGCCTGGGGCTGTCTGGCTGCCTAGCTTGGGCCCCTCTTTCTATGGCTTCAGGCTCTGGAATGAAATGCCTTTTAAACTGTTTCCCGGTCACTGTTGTCACAGGATAATCTTGGTGGGGGCATCATCCCGACCCTGAGCTCTCTCTTAGGGGGACCTGCAGCCTCTACCCAGAAGGCCCATAGCCCTGCCGAGCTGTCTGGCCCCAACGGCCGTGGACACCTGGCTTGTGAGTCTCCCTCTCTCTCTTCTTATTTTTATAAAAGATTTATTTATTTTTGGTTGTGCTGGGTCTTTGTTGCTGTGTGTGGGTTTTCTCTATTGTGGAGAGTGGGGGCTTGTCTTCATTCTGCTGCGTGGCTTTATTGTTGTGGTGGCTTCTTTTGTTGGGGAGCACCGGCTCTAGGCACCCTGGTTTCAGTAGTTGTGGCTTGTGGGCTTAGTTGCTCCACAGCATGAGGACTCTTCCCTACCAGGGATCAACCCCATGTCCGCTGCATTGGCAGGGGGATTCTTAACCACTGGAGCACCAGGGAAGCCCCACCCTCTCTCTTGAGACCGTCACCCACTAGCTCCTGGGAGGCAGTGGCAAAAAAAAGTGCTGGGGAAACATACACACACACACAAGGATTAGACTCAGAGAGACCTGGATTTGAATCCCAGCTCCGACACTTACCAGCCTGCAACCTCAAACAAGCCACTTCCTGGCTCTACACAACAATACCTAGCTTGCGGGTTGCAGTGGGCAAAAGGTGCACAGGAGGTGCTCCGTGAATGTTCATTCCTGTTCTTTCCCTCTTCTCGCAGCTTCCCTGACTCTTAGCAGAAGCCTGACTTACCCCTGAACCCTGTGCCAGGCACAGCACATGACATAAAGTAGGTCCCCAGGGAAGCTGTGGCTTGGTTTCTCATTAGATTACATTATTATTTTTAAAATTGTTTCATGTATTTATTTTTTTGACTGTACCACACAGCATGTGGGGTCTTAGTTCCCCAACCAGAGATGGAACCCGCGCCCCCTGCAGTGGATGTGTGGAGTCTCAATCAATGGGTCACCAGAAAAATCCCCAGGATTAAATTATTGATGACAAAGGAAAAAGTCTCCACCATCTAACTGGGGTGGCAGACCCCAGTCACAAGCAAGGGCCATCCTGAACTCTACTTTGAGGGCAGCAGGAGCCATTGAAAGTTTAATCAAGAGAGTGATGGGGTTGGATAAGCTTCAGAAAGAATGCACAGTGTGGAGTGTGGCTTTGGAAGGGACAAGCCCAGAGGCAAGGAGACCTGTGACAAGGCTCTGGTGAACAGTTCAGGTGACAGGTAGGGCCCAAGGTCCCTTTTAATCCTGATACCTGGTGGACTGGCACAAGCCAGGGGAGAGTGGGATGGCTGGCTGAATTTTGAAAGATGCTAGAATTTTATAGGAGCTTGAGATAAAAACACATGATGTATAGGAGAACATGTTTCATAAACTTAAAAAAAAAAAGCGCATATCCCCACCCTGATGCTCTTAATGTCACAATCATAGGCTTTTTGAGGCATACAGCCTCCCAGCCCCTTTGTATTCAGAGAGCATTGACAAGGTCTCAAGTAAATTCCCAGCTCCCCTGAATCACTTGGCAGAAACAAGTTTTTATGTCAACTCACAAACCGACCGGTGTAAGCCCTCTGACAAACACAGCACATTATTGGGAAAGCAGGTAGCCCACAAAAAGCAATGGCTTGCTTTTCTCTTCCTTGTTTGTCAGACACATCTGTCGACCTCCACCCAGCATTGAAGATAATATCACAAACACCCGAGACTTCAGACTCAAGGGAGAAGCAGGGAGGGCAGGTGGGACATGGGCAGCATTGAGAGAGAGAGAGATTGCAGTTTATAATAAAAATAGCAGCTGCCAGCTTTTGAATGCTTACTATGTGCTGGGCGTATGCACTAACTCTTGTATCAATCTCTGACGTGGGTGCTATTTTAATATATGCCTTTTACAGATGGGGGAATGCAGACCTAAGGAACTGAAGTATTTCACCCACATTCACCAGCTGGTAGGTGACAGGGCAGGGGTTTCGAGCTGGTTGAATGCGAGGTCCATGGCGACAGCAAATTCTCATCACCAGACTTGGTGAATACCAATACTTTCCATTTTGTCCCCAAAGACAATGATACTGATGATTTTAATGATGTGGATTAATTTATTCAAAAAATAATTATTAAAGGACCTCCTCTAAGCTTGGCAACAAAGAAGGAGGGTAGGACTTCCCTGGTGGTCCAATGGCTATGACTCATGCTCCCAATGCAGGGGGCCAGGATTTGATCCCTGGTTGGGGAATTAGATTTCATGTGCCACAAGTTAAGAGTTGGCGTGCCTCAACTAAAGATCCTGCATGCTGCAACTAAGCTGGCATAGCCAAGTAAACGAATTTATTATTTTAAAAAAGAAAGATGGTAGGGAAGAGCATGGGCAGAGGTCAGGAGACAGAGATGTGTGTGTATATGTGGGACACATCCAGACACCCTGGACTTGGTGAGTTACATCCAGAGAAGGTTAGGCTGGGTGGGTGAGGAGCGGATCAGGGCAGAGAGAAGGGTCCATAAACAATGGGTGTAGACAGAAGTGGGGGTAGGAGTGCCTGCAGAGAGGGAATCCCGCTTCCTAATTTATTGCCTCTGAGCTCTCAAATGCATGACTACTAGGCAGAAGTGACAAAATAAAAAGGGAAAGGAAAAAACGCCAGCTACAGCCAGAATAAAATCAGGGCAAATAGAATAAAACCTGACAGCCAAGTATAAATAAATATTCGTAAAAGAGTTAAAGGACAGATTAAATTAAAAACACCAAATGCAATTCTTACCCCTTGACAAATGCAGTGTGAATTGGGTTCTTTTAATCAAATGTTTGGCAGGTGTATGAATTATTTATAATTCAATATCAGGTGGTTAAATGGAAAATGGAAGATGTTCCCGTCATCTTCTCAGCTTATCCGCCTCCCCCAATGAGTTTTCCCGGGAGAGGCGGTGGGTGAGGGCCCCTCCCCCACAGCAGGTACCAGGCTGGATGCTGGAGCCCATAATCCCTGGCGCGCTGCACTGGGCAGCCCCGTTTGTCCGTCTCCTGCTGCTCAGAGCCTTGTTCCAGAAGGCGGCTCCTCAGTGCTGGGCACAGGAGTGAGGGTAGCTGACCAGGGGCAGGGGAGCTGGGGGTCCAGATCCCTGGATTTGTCCCCAGCTCCCGCAGACTCCAAGGATGCCCTTGTGTAGTCTTCCCTCTTCCTGAGTCCTCTGCCCTCAAATGAGCTTCTCCCCTGCCATCCTCTTCTCGGCTACCTCATGTTTCAGTTCACAGGGCAAGTTCCAACGTGTGGATCTCACCACACCTTTCAATGGTGGGAAGCATGATAACCACTCCCATTTCACAGAGGAGAAAACCGAGGCTTAGAGAGATGCCGGAGGTGCCTCTGGTCATCCCACTGGCATGAGCTCCAGATAGGGCTGGAGCCTAGGTCTTCAGATTCCGTGTTCGCTGGGAGTGTGATTCTGAAGGTCTGACGTCCAGATAGAGTGGACAGGGCATGACTCCAGAATCAGACAGCAGTCCCACCTCTGGCTCTGAATTCACTGTGTGACCTAGGGTAGGTCCCTAACCTCTCTGATCTTCCATTTTCTTCTCTGTACACTCCACTAATGACGATAGCTGTCCTTGGGTGGTATGGCGAGGATTAAGAGTGGGCAGAGTTGCCTGTGTGAGCCTGGCCTCCAGGAAAGCTTGACAGAGATGTTTCTGTAGCTACAAGAAATTACTCTCATTTTACTTTTTTTTTTTTTCTGCTACTTGTGGGATCTTAGTTCCCCAACTAGGGATCAAACCCAAGCCCTTGACAGTGAAAGCTCAGAGTCCTAACCACCGGAGCATCAGGGAATTCCCTACCTTTATTTTACCAATGAGAAGACAGATGCCCAAAGACACAAAGTGACTTCTCAAAGCCATTCAATGAGTCAGTGGCTGGGAATTATGGTCCCTGGGGAGGCGCTAGTCAAGAACTTGTGTGGCAGGATCCAGCCTCCACCTCCCCCAGGTAACCTCCACCTCCCCCAGGAACCCATCCAACCCCTGATTCTGAATACGGCATCACCCTTATCCCCCATTCCTACCCATGGGGCACTCATTTGTCCCTCTCTCTTACACACACACACACACACACACACACACACACACGCACATGCCCTGTGAGTGAAAGCGGGAGCGGAGAATCCCATTGCAGCCAAATGTTGACGGCCTTCCCTGAGCAGCAGATGAATGAGTCCTTGCTGCTAACAAACGGCTGTCGGAAAGGTGGGAGAATGAAGGTAATTAGTCCCCTTAATGCCGATTTCAGACTAATCTTTCACACTTAAGGAAATTGTTCCAATGATTTTCTTATTTTCAGGGGAGCTCGTTAAGTAAGAATTAGAAAAATAGATATGGTAAGAGATAAGAAAATGGATTTCGTAATGACAAGCTGCCTAAACACACTGAGGGGGGGCTGGCTGGGCCAGGATGGAGTGACAGCTTCAGGTCCTCCGGGGATGGGTGACGGAGGGGCTCCAGGGCCTTCGGGCAGGATGAAGACCCCTGGGGCAAGGGTCCAGGGCCCACAGTCTTAGCTCGCTGGTGGTAGTTGATGTATCTGGACCCTGAACACCTCTCCAGACCCTGTGCTCCTGAACCCTGGAGGAGGTGGGCACAGGAGGGCTCGTTAGACATCTTTCTCAACATCTGGAAAGAGAAGTCTTTGCTGGGATTGAGGTCCGCTGCAGGGCATGCAAACCTCAGCACCTTTTGCATCTTCTGGGGAAGTCAAGGGACATTTATTGATTGCCTGCTGTATGCAAGTTGCGGTGCTGGGCGCTCTCCCTCTATTTCATCCCACAGCCCCACAGGGGTAGATATGTTGCTAGTCTATGGAGATGGAGGAGAAGCACAGAGGCAGGCCTGATGGTGTTCAGCCAGTCCTGCTGGCCCTTTTTTCCTTTCCAGGTGTCATCTGTTCTGACTGGTCAGGGCCTGTGCAGTTCCAGTTGTTAACTATTTTGAATGTCGGTCACCCTTGATCATGTGATGCGGCCAAAGCCATCGGCTGTAAGTTCCACTGCAGCTGCAATTGAAACCCTCGGGGCCCAACATCAAAGTATCCACCTCTCCTGCCCCTCCAGGCCTCCTCTGGGTAATGAGTCCCAGTGGGAGAGAGGCTTGGAGGGAAGGACTTGGAGCCAGGAGGAGCTGTGTACCCTGGGAAAAGGGGTGGCTTCCCCAGGTAGGACAGTCAGAGGCAGGGTCTGTGGGAGAAGGAAGGATGCCCTCATGTCTAACTTTCCGGAATGGGTACAGGCCATTTTATACAAGCTCATTCCTGCCTCATCTTTGCTGAAGTGGTACTGCCCCCTGATCTGCCTGTGACTCTCTCTTGTCTCTCCAAATCCTCCAGAGCCTCCATGGAGACCAGTTCACGTCATTCCTAGCCTTCATCCCCAACAGCCTGAGATCTCTCCTTCACCTCTGAACCTGAGAGGGACCCAGCAGCCCCCGGGTTTCGCTGCAACGCATTCTGGGAAATTCACCTTACACAAAAGGAAGTGACTTTCTGTGCATGGACCAGGTTAGCATCATCAGCAGAAACTTCCAGGCAATTGGCTCTGGCAAGGAGAAGAATTGTCCTCTAACAGGACAAGTGGGAAAAGGTGACTCTGTGAAAATATCAACATGATATTTCTCCTTGGGTCATGGTGGGGTCATGAGTTCAAGTGTCATCTTCTCCCCAACCCCCGAGACCTCCACAACATAACAGAGCTTGTATGATGTTTCAAGGACGCCCTTAGAATAATGGTTCTCAACCAGGGGCGATTTTGACCCCCAGGAATATTTGCAGTATCTGGAGACACTTTTGCAGGTCCCAGCTGGAGGCGGGCTACTGGCGTCTAGTGGGTGGAGGCCAGGGACACTGTGAACCATCCTGTAGTGCACAGGACAGCCCCCGACAACAGACGATTACCCAACCCAAAGTGCCAGTAGGCTGAGAAACCACTCGTAGAGTCATCTGATCCAATGTCCCCATTATCTAACTTGTCCAGGAGGTGGGGAGAGCACCCAGCTCTTATGACTACCCCTGGGATTCAACATGGAAAGGGCAATCTCCAAGTCAAAGATTCATGGTTCTGACAGCTTTTGTTTTCAATTCAACAATCATACATTGTACTTCTGTGACAGGCATTGTGCAAAGAGCTGGGTACTCAGTAGTGGACATCCAATCTCTGCCCATCTGGAACTCAAATCATAGTGGACTTTGAGCTGGGTCACCTTAAACTTGTCTCTTTTTCCCTTCAGCCTCAGTTTTCCCACCTCTAAAATGGGCACAATACCCTCTCCCTGTGTTGTTGTGAGGCCTTCAGAAATTTAAATGTCAAATTGCAACCATAGAAGTGGATTGATGCTTCTCCTTCCTGGAGAGAACTGGACAGGCGGTGCAGACAGTTTTCCAAAAAGAAGGGCAGGAAGATGAAGACGTTATTGAGTTTCAGGTGCTTCTGCTGAATGCTCCTAACAACACTGCTATTCAGCGGCAGTTCTTTTACTCAAGGGCTTCCCTTGTGGCTCAGCTGGTAAAGCATCCACCTGCAATGTGGGACACCTGGGTTCGATCCCTGAGTTGGGAAGATCCTCTGGAGAAGGGAAAGGCTACCCAATCCAGTATTCTGGCCTGGAGAATTCCAGGGACTGTATAGTCCATGCGGTTGCAGAGTCAGACGTGACTGAGCGACTTTCACTTTCTTTTACTCAAAGTGCAGATAAGAAAACTGAGGCTGGAGGGAATGGGATGGGAAACAGACAAGCTTAAGCTGGTCAAGCGTAGGGGCTGTGATTTGAATCCAGCTTTCCTGGCTCTTTCATGTCTTCCTTTTTGCCATCTCCAGGGCCTTTTAAGATGGTGCTGGTCAGGGAGTTGAGGTTTGAGGCTGACCAGGCCTGGCCTTCAAGCCTTATCCCCCCAGCATCCCCCAGGGTCTCGGTCTCACCCCATTAGCGCTGCTTTAAAAAGTACGGACCGACCAGGGCGCGTTATTGCCCACATAAATCAGGCGGCTCCAAGTACGGAACACCTTTAAACAAACAGCTGATGGGAGTGAAGTTCCAGGATCATTATTAATAGCTTTTCATTTTGGTGGCCGCTGTGCTGTGACATGCCTTCCCAGCAGAAGCCCCGCGCAGCCAGCCCCCGATCGGCTGATCCCCCGAGTCCGCCAGTCAGAATGAATGACTGTACCTTTGTGTTAATTGTGGAGCCCAAGCCGCATGCGGAATGCTAATAGGGCCAAGTGGGAGGGGGCAGGTGCCAGTCTCGCCTGGCTGCTGGGCAGAAAAGGACCCTACCTCTGGCTGTCCTCCTCAACAGCCAGCAGCAGGATCTGGCTAACATATTCATCTGAGCTCCACCCTCCTCTGCTCGAGGAAGCCCCATGGTTCCCATGGACCAGGGCCAGGTTTGGACTCCTGTGGCTGCCACACAGGGCCTTTCACATCTCGTCCTGTCCATCACTCCAGCCTCCTTGGTTGCATTCCCACACCATGAACCTTGTACCGCTCAAACGCCTATTCACTTATTCATTCATTCCTTCAACATTTACTGAGCCCTCTGAAGGGTGCAGGGGACGAAGCTGTGAACAAGACAGACATGGTCCCTCATCTCATGGGTTTACCATCAAGCAGAAAAGACAGACATTGGCAGGCTCTGGAGCCAGGCTGCCTGGGTCCATATCCCAGTTTGGCACTTTACTATCTGTTTGATCTTTTTAAAAAATGTTTTTTATTAGAGTATAGTTGATTTACAATGTTGTGTTAGTTTCTGCTATGCAGCAAAATGAACCAGTTTTACGTACACCTATACCCACTCTTTTTTAAAGATATCTGTATGATCTTACAGCACAAATAACCTCTTCTGGGCCTGTTTCCTCCTCTGTAGAATGGGAACAAGAAGAGTAGCTACCTCGGAGGGTTGTTTGAGCAATTAGATGACTAAAAACATGTAACACATGTGAAACATGTAATACAGCATCATTTACTACTGAACATGAAGTTCTCAATAATTGCTAGCTATTATTATCATTATCAACTCAGGACAGCATTACAACAAATTTCAATGGGACTTCCCTAGTAGTCCCGCGGTTGAGACTCTGCTCTTCCCCTTCAGGGGGTGGGAGTTCGATCCCTGATTGAGGCCAAAAAAATGATGATGATGACGAAATAAAGTTATGGGGGAGCAAGCAGGGCATCAAATGGGGGGACTGGTCCAGTCAGGGGCTGGGGAAGGGTTCCCTGAGGATGTCTGATTTTCTCAGACAGGAGAGCTGAGTGGGTGTTAACTGAAGCAGTGGAGGTGGGGAGGGAGAGAGCAGAGAAGTGGAGGGAACAGCACGGGTAAAGGCCCTGAGGCTGGATGGAGCGCGGAGTCGAAAAATCTGAAAGGCAGCAGGAGGCTGGTGTCAGGAGTGATGGGGAAGCAGGGCTGAAAGGAGCCTGGAGAAGCGGGCAGGGGGCCACACCATGCGGGGCTCGTGGGTCTTGTTAAATTGTAAATTCTGTCCTGAGAGTAAGGAAGGGGAAGTTGTTGAAAGCTTCTGAAACAGAGGATCCCCATGAACCTTATCCTGTTTTTAAACTCACTCAGGCTGCTGCATGTGTAAAGCTGGTAGGACACCCACCCTCCTTCTGCAGGGCCCCTCATGGTGGGCAGAGAGGGGGGAAACAAGGGAGAAGTAACTGCTGTCCTGGTGAATTACAATGGTGAGCTGGTCCCGGGTCAGGGCAGGGAAGCAGAGAGGAGAGGGCTATGTCTAGAGATCTACAGGAGGCTGAACCCTCCGGACACAGCAGGAGCGAAGGTGAGGGACCTGTTGGGAGGACTCCAAGGTGGCCCCAGTGGCGACTCCCCGAGGGGGAGTGAGCTGCGGGTTTGGATGGTCAAGAACCAAGGGCTCAGTTTGCATGCCCTGGTGGTCGTAGGACTCTGAGCCTTCACATGTGCTATTCCTTCTCCCTGGAATGCTTTTCCCCAGTGTTGTCTGATGGGGGATCTTTACTAATCGCTCAAAGCCAGGCTCCAATGTCACCTCTGATATATGAAGCCTTCCTTTGCTGCCGTAAATTTGGTGTCTCCCTTCATCCAGTATCAACTCCCTTCTCTGTTAGCAACTTCTTTGTGTTAATTCATGACTTCATTAAAAGGTGTGAGAGCAACTGCAACAGAGAGGGAGCGGGAGCAGAGACAGCATCACTCGACTCTCCTAGCATCCTGTGCCTCCCCACCTGGCGCATTTCACTGTCCCTTTTGCTGTTTCCACCTTGTTCCCCATCCCCTGCTCCCCATATGCTGACGGGGCCCAGGGCCTAGTCCTTGGGCCGCTCATCTTTTCTGTCTACACCTACTCACTATGTCACCACATGCAGTCCCACAATTTGAAGCCCCATGGATTTGCTGATGATGCCCACATGTGTGTGTCCAACTCAGGTTTCTCCCACGACCCCAACTTCTAAATCCACTTACCTGTTCAGCATCTCCACTTGGAAGTCTAAAATGCATTTCAAACTCATCATGTTCAACACGGAACTCTTGACTTCTATCTACCCATCACCCCCCTCCACACACAAATAATAATAAAAGAAAATAAATGTAAAGCTGCTCCTCTTCCAGCGTTTCCATTTCAGTAACTGACAACTCCATGATCCCAGCCACTTCTGCCAAAAGCCTTCAAATCCTTCTTGACATCACTCTATCTCACACCCTACAGCCAATACATCAGCAAATCCTGCCAGCTCTACCTTAAAATAGATCCAGAATCTGACTATTCTCACCACCTTCACTGTTTACAGCCTGGTCCAAGTCACCAGCATCTCTCACCTGGTTTATTGCAACAGCCTCCTCGCTGGTCTCCCTGTTTCTGCCGGTAACCCCCTACAGACTGCTCTCGGTTTTGATGTTAAAACATAAATCAGATCATGACACTCCTCTCCAAATTCCTTTCTCTGGGTAAAATGGTTCATAAGACCCAACAGGATACAGCCGCTGGTTTCTTCTGAACGCCTCCTCCCATCATCTCCCCTCCCCCACATTCCAGCCACACAGTTCTCTGAATGGAATGGGCACATTCCCGCCTCAGGGCCTTTGCATATGCTGGTCCTCTTGCCGGAACACCTTTGCCCCTGTTATCTGCAGTGGTTACTCTCTCCCTTCCTTCAGATGTCTGTCTAAGTGTGAGACTTTCCCTGACAACAGCCCCTCCATTCTCAGGAGCCCCCATCCTCTCGCCCCGTTTGCTCCCTGCCCCAGCCCCCACAGAACTCAGCACTGTCTGATACAGCACTGATTTATCATCTGCCTCCTTGCCCTTTAATGGAAGCTCGCTAGGAGCTTTGTCTTTTGTGCTCAAGGCTGTATCGCCAGCACTTAGAAAGGCACTTGCCGTATAATAGGTGCTCGGTGGCCATTTCTCCAATGACTCTGGAAATCACTGTTTTGAACTAGCTGTCGGCTTGTTTGTCTATTTCTTTCTCTCCCCCAGTAGACAGTAGGCAGCAATGGATTCAGTTCTCCACTGTTTTTCTAGTGTCCAATACAAAGCCTGGAGAGTGGATATTCATTAAATGTTTGAATAAACAGATGAATAAACAATAGAATTTCCAGATGGGTTGCCAGGAGTGGTGCAAGGGAGGGGTTATGAGACAGTTGCCTCCTGAAGCCTCTAACTCCAGTAGCCCTTCCTGCCTCTCCTTGGAGACCTGAGGCTACCTTGGAGGGGAGGAGGCTAGAGTTTGACCTAAAAATCTCCAGAGGCCGAAAGGGACAGAGATTAGTATTAGGAGCTGGTGCTTGAAGGATCTGGAAATGTAGATTTCCTATTGAAGCTAACCTGTGGATTGACTGACTGATTTCTCTTTCTTTTGAAATCAAAGTATAGCTGATTTACAATGTTGTGTTAGTTTCTGGTGTACAGCAAAGTGATTCAGTTGTATATGTGTGTGTGTGTGTGTGTGTGCGCGCGCGGGCACACACGCGTGCATTTGAGTGCTAAGTCACTTCAGTACTGTCTGACTCTTTGGGACTCTATGTACTATAGAGTCCACCAGGCTCCTCTGTCCATGGGATTCTTCAGGCAAGAATACTAGAGTGGGTTGCCATGCCTTCCTCTAATGGATCTTCCCATCTCAGGGATGGAACCAGCATCTCCCATGTCTGCTGAATTGACAGGTGGGCTCTTTACCACTAGCCCCACCTAGGAAGCCTATATATATATATATATATATATATATATATATATATATATATACATCTGCGAATGGATATAGAGGGGCTTCCCTCATGACTCAGATGGTAAAGAATCTGCCTGCAATGAAGGAGACCTGGGTTCAATCTCTGGGTCAGGAAAATCCCTGGAGAAGCAAATAGCAACCCATTCCAGTATTCTTGCCTGGGAAACCCATGGACAGAGGAACCTGGTGGAGGCTAAGAAATCTGAAGTTTTGGAACAGATCAAGGGTTTAAAAATAGGATTTGAATTAAGGTGTTGGGTTTGGGAAACAGGTTGAAGTTTGAGATTCAAGGTTAAGATTCAGGGTTTGGGCAAATTCTGGTAAATTTTCTTTTCATTTTTATTCTATTACAATTTTTTTCTAATTTTCCTTGTTATAGCTTTTTAGATATACCTCTTATTTAAAAGTGGACATTTAATTACCAAATACATGAGATTTTTTTTTAAGAGATTTTTTAAAGTAAAAAAAAGATTCGCGGTTAGGGCCGAGAGTCTGGGAGTTGAGGCTGATGCTTGTGGCCAGTTGATTTTGACTCTGGGTCAAAGGATCACAATTTTGGTTGGAAAATGAGACAAAGTTGAGGGTGGCATCAGGGGCCCAATTTGAGGACGTTCATTAGGTCTTAGAAGCATCTCTGACAGGATACTATCAGTATAAGACAGAGACTAACATTTTATAACAAAGTTCTAACAGTGATTCTCCCACCAGGGGACATTCAGCAATGTCTGGGCTCATTTTTGGTGCAACTGGAGGATGGTCTCTACTTAGGCAGAGACTGCTAAACATCCTGCAGTGCACTGAGAGGCCCTCCTTTACCAAGAACAATGCAGCCCCGAATGTCAGTCGTGCTGAGGCTGAGAAACACTGTGCTCAAGAATTTACTCATTCTCTGAAGGCTTAGCCAAGGGCTAGTCCAGGTGCGCCAGGACCCAGGATATGAGTGTTCAGACCTGAGGGGTGCTGTGATGGGGCCTGAGTTATAAAGTGAGATGCAGGTACCTCGTATCTCCCTCCCCATGGATTCAGCTTCTCACAGCTATCTCTGGCTCTGGCAGACACAACAGGAGAGGAGGAGGGTAAGGGTGGAGATGGGATTCATGAAGCACAATTCATAGACAAGCAGGCTGGGAGCAATTGAGAGAGAGAGAGCAGCGGCTAAGGCAGGCTTGCGGGGCCCCCAGACTGGGTCCATGGCGGGGGGCAGGGGGCTTGGGTTGGGGGGAGGGACAGACAGAAAGCTATAGAGAGATGGCATCTGGACAGGCCAGTGTCTGAGGCACCTTCTGCAACTTGTGTGAGTGCCTTGCTCCAGAGAGAATTCATATAATAATAAAAACAGCAATCACCACCATAACATTAGTAGTTAGCATTTGCATAGCACTTATTCTGTGCCATGCTAAGGGCTTTACCTCTGTTAGTTCATTTTTAGCCTTCCCCCCAAGCCTTTTCACTTTCATGCATTGGAGAAGGAAATGGCAACCCACTCCAGTGTTCTTGCCTGGAGAATCCCAGGGATGGGGGAGCCTGGTGGGCTGCCGTCTCTGGGGTCGCACAGAGTCGGACATGATTGAAGCGACTTAGTAGCAGCAGCAGCAGCAAGCCTATATGGTAAATACGATTGTCATCCCCATTTTACAGGTGAGAAATTGACGCACAGAGTGGTGAAGACGCCTAAGATCCCATAGCTCTGCATGGCAGAGCTGACTCTGGAGTTGGAGCTAAAAGGCTTAGAGTTTGCGTCTGCAGCAGAGGGTTTTGGGGTGCTCCCCTCTGGAGGTGGGCCCCCCAACTTCCCGTGTTGCCGTCTTCCTCTGCCATCTGCATACATGATCTCATCACACCCTCTCAACAGTTTCCGGAGATAGGTGCTATTATTACTGCCTCTGTTTCACTGATGAAGCGATGGAGGCTCAGAGGGGTTAAGTACTTCTCAACACAGCCAGGTCTGCCCGACATCAAGGCCACTTTGGATTCTCTGCGTTGCAGCTTGGGGTCCATCTCTGCACGGCACTTGGGGCCTGCCCTGGTGGCCTCACTTGGTCTTCACAAACAAGGCTCAGACTGCAGGGCCTCTCCTTCTTGGCTCTGTTGACATTTTGGTCTGGATCATTCTCTGTGGTGGGGGCTGTCCTCCATGTGCAGAGTGCTCAGCAGCATCCCTGGCCTCTACCCGCTAGATGCCAAGGGCACCGCCTGTCAAGCAGGCTGTTTCCAGACACTGCCACTCATCCCCTGGGGGGGTCCAAATCGTGCCCCATTCCCCCTAGCTATTGAGAACAACTGCCCCAGAGAGAAGGCAAGGAGGAGCTTCCTATGATATAAATGATCATGGAAACTGAGACCTGGAGAGAGATAACGTCTTGCTCAAGGTCACCCAGAGGGTCGGGGCAGGACTGCAAGTAGGACCAAGCTCACTGCAGCCAAGAGGACTTTCTTGCTTCTGAGCTTTTCTGCTGAAGTTGTGCTCCTCCTGTGCAAGTATTCAGTGCACTGAACAATACGACAGGCCCTGGCTGCCTGTCCCACTCCACACACTGGTCCTCCTGGGGCAGCCAGAACTTGCCCCTGAGAGTGCGTTCTGCTCCTAGCTTTGGTTTCATGAAAACGGCTCAGGCTCTGATATCAAACAGACCAGATTTCAAATCCCAGCTCTGCTACATCCTTCCTATACAACCTCAAGCACAGTACCGAACATCCCTGACCCTCTATTTTACCATCTGAAAAATGGGCAGATTGGACTAGAGTCTTTCAAAGACCCAACTAGCTCTGAAATTCTGGTTCTCTGAAAAACTAAGGTATTGTGTTTTAGCCCCAGCTTCAGGTGGCACTGTGGGTAAGTCACTGACCTTTTTCAGAACTCAGTTTCTTCAAAGGCAACCAATACTTGAGCCACACAGAACTTCCTGTTGTCCTCTAAACTGTGAATACTCCACTTTTTTTGTTTATGCTGCCCCTCTGAAATGCTATTTATTCCACTCTCCACCTGAAGAAGTCCAATTCATCCTTCAAGACTGAGCCCAAGTCATTTCCCCCATGAAGGGTGTGTGTATGTGTGTGTATTCCCCAAAAGACTGAAAGAGTCCTTGAAGGTGGAGAAAACTGGGTATCCCTAGGTCTCATATCCTCGTGGCCTGCATAGTGCCTGGCACAGAGTAGGTGCTCAATAAATGTTGAATAAGTAAGAATGAATGAATGGACGGAGTAGATGGTTGCCAAGACCCTTAGCGGTTCCAGCACTCCAGAATCCAGGGAAGGAAGCCAACCTCTTGCTGTTCCCCAGTCTCACATTCAGAGAACTGTCCCCACCCCCAGTCCCCGCAAGTGCCTGCCGCCCCAGCCACCCACACAGTCTGCAGCCCCAGCAAGTACCTTGGACAGCGACCAGATACACTTTTTTCCCCTTTTCTTAAGGCTTTTATACTTCGTGGAGCTGCCACTATAGGGAGCTGTCTGTGCAGAACTGCATTCCCTACATGTGCACAGAGACATTTACTAATAGAAGAGGCCTTGCTTCTTCCATTTTTCAACCCACCCCAGACCGAGGATTGAACAAGGACCTGCATTCCTCACATTTATGCTTCTGAATACACACCCTCTGACCTGGGGTGAATGGCAGCAGTGGGGGCGGGGGGATTCAGTACTTCAGGAATGTCTCCCATTATCTCCTCCAGGAATCTGTCCGCCTCTTTCTCTAAAGCCACAAGTGCCTGAATCACTCTCAACCCCCTTTTCTAAGAAGTCCTCTGAGTGAGGAAACTAGATCTTAGTTCCTGGCTTGGGCAGGGGGCAGTGAAGAGAGACAGAAGTGGTCTGTTCTCTTTGAGATCCACCCATTCAACAAGTATTATGTTGTTATAATCAACAGTTATTTTAAAAAACACTTGTATTAAACTTAACTTCCCGGGTCCTCAGTTATTCACTTGAAAAATGGGGGTAGATGTGGGTAAAGATTCAGACAAGCTCAAGTCCTTAAAGTTTGTATAAGCTTGACTCCCTCCGTGTAATACATCAAGTTCAACTTCCACCAATGAACCAAACTGCATGTCTTAGCTCACCTGTTTCCTTCCTCTGGGACGCTGATTAAGCCTCTGGTTTCCTCCTCTGCACCTCTGGTTGCAAAAGATGGGGAGGGGGGATGTGAATTCTGGTTTCTGAGTTCTAATTCAACTCTAGGGGCCTGGGTTTCCTGGGTTTTATAATAAATCTACCTCCTCCCCTTTCCTCCAACCCAAGAAAGGGGCTGGACTCTTGGAGAGGTGGGCAGGGACCAGAGCTTCCTAGTGTGGGCAGGAGGGTATCAGGCAAGGAGGATCTGTCCCAGTCCGGGTGTGAGAGACGAGTTAACAGCTCAATTGTTATTTCAATTACACGGATTATTTGAAAACAATGTTATGAGTTTCATCACTGACAACCCCAGGAAATGGCTGCTATGGCAACCAGGGAAAAGAATAGCCCTGACCAGCCAATCAGAAGTTCCAGTCATGCCCCCAGTTTTTACAAACTCCCTCTCCTCCCTGGGAGCCCCTCCCATCCTCTGCTTAGGGAAGAGCCTTGGGAGGAGGAGAAAAAAGAGGGGCAAGTGGAGGGACCACTCTGTAAAAAGGAAGAGGACAAATGAGGAAACAGAGACCCCAGGGGAAGAGGGACTCCAGGAATGGGCTGTTTCTCCCAAATTTCCTCAAGAGCTAGGACTGTGCCTGGGTCACTGTTCTTTCCCGGTGCTACAGGGAGCAGCGGGTTCCAGGACGAACCCTTCACTCCCTGCTCAGCCAGACTGTAGGAGGGAATTCCCTGAGATGCCCTGACAGATGTCTTGGTCATAGGAACACAGCAATCACCTGTCACGGCAGGGAGAGAACAGTCATGCCAGGGGACTCCACTGGACCAGAGAAAAGGGCAGGTGAGGCCCTCAGGGCTCAGAGGTGCCTCTGAGAAGGCTGGATGCCTTTCCCTTCTGCCCTCTGCAGAGACAGCCTCTGTGTGCAGTGTGCCTGGGCCCACCCTCCTCTGAACAAAGCACTCCAGCAGTCTCCAGAAAAAGCCCTTTCACTCAGAGAACATCCCATGCTCTCATTATTCAGGAAGAGGCCAGTCTGATGGATAACTGGCTGGACTCTAGCTCTACAAAAGTCCAATTCTGAAAGCCCATTCCCTACCCTGCTTGAGCACCTGTGCCGTCCACGCCCACATCCCTGAATGTTTCATCCATTTCATTTGACAAACCCTTTTCCAGAGCTCAGTAGGTACCAGGCAGTGTTCTGTTTATCAATATTAGTTCATTTAATCCTCACTACACCCTATGCAAGGAGATCCAACCAGTCCATTCTGAAGGAGATCAGCCCTGGGATTTCTTTGGAAGGAATGATGCTAAAGCTGAAACTCCAGTACTTGGGCCACCTCATGCGAAGAGTTGACTCATTGAAAAAGACTGATGCTGGGAGGGATTGGGGGCAGGAGGAGAAGGGGACGACAGAGGATGAGATGGCTGGATGGCATCACTGACTCGATGGACGTGAGTGAACTCCGGGAGTTGGTGATGGACAGGGAGGTCTGGCGTGCTGCAATTCATGGGGTCGCAAAGAGTTGGACACAACTGAGCAACTGAACTGAACTGAACGAAACACCCTATGAAGCAGGTACTGTGCTTATCTTATATTACAAATAATAAGAATAATAAGAAGAAGAAAATTATTTTACAGATGAGGAAATGAGGCTCAGAAAGTCAAAGAGACTTGCCCAAAGTCACTCAGCCAGTATGTAGCAGATGAGGATGGGTGCCTAGATCCATTTGCCTGTCTGCCTTTAGTAGAAGACATCGGTCCTGTTCTTGTGTGGGTGTGTTCAGTCGCTTCAGTGGTGTCTGACTCTTTGGGACCCTATGGACTGTAGCCTGCCAGACTCCTCTGTGCATGGGATTCTCCAGGCAAGAATACTGGAGTTGGTAGCCATTGCCTTCTCCAGGGGATCTTCCCGTCCCAGGGATCAAACTCGCATCTCCTACATTGCAGGGGGATTCTGTACTGCTGAGCCACTGGGGAAGCCCTCCTGTCCTTGAGGGGACTATCAGAATCAAGACGGGTAACAATGGCCCACAAAAGAGGGTGCTCAGGCTGAGTAGGGGGAAGAGATCAGCCCAGGTCTGCAAAGGCCTGCAGGTGAGAACGGACCTGGGAGCAACAGCTTAGCTGGGCCAGGTGGGCATTAGCACTCAGCCGGTGACCAGGTCAGATGATGCACTGGGGCCTCAAATGCCAAGCAGATGGTTTGGAGCCTACGGTTGAGGCCACAGGGAGCCAGTGCTGGCTTCGGGCTATTTTCCCTCCATTCTGAGGCGACCTCCCTCTCCCCCAGCAGAGCAATTTCCCAAAGCATTTTCTCTAATTTGTGGTCGTTTTCCTAACCCAGAAGCAGTCAAGAGTCTCCAGCTTCTCCCAGCCCAGGAATGGAATTGAGCTGAGCTGCCAAAGCTGCTGGTCTCCACCCTGAGTCCGGCCCACTTGAAGGACCCTCCCATCCCCAAACCAACCCCCCGACCAGGGTACTGCACAGGCTGCGGGGAGGATCTTGTGGGTTGGCTGGGTTGATGCAGAGCTCCAGGGATGGCTATAGAGCTGGAGTCAGTGCCTGCTGGTGGACAGAACCTGGAGTGTGAGGTCTGGTCCCTGAGACGGGGGTGGCAGGAAGGGCTCCATGAGGGAATGGCGGGGTTGGGGGGCACTCAGAGAGGAGAGGAGGGTTCAGAACAGGGGCCGAGGTGCAGTTAGAGAACAAGGGAAATGCATGCAGAAAGTGGTCCGGAGTCAAGTGAAGTGGTACGTACTCTGCGAGGGACCTGGGTGTCCAGGAGAGGCTGGGGCTCAGCAAGAGGCTCTGGGCTCCAGGAGGCAGTGGAGGCTCTGCAGGGGGTGGCGAGAGCTCTGCTGGGGAGTCTGGGGGCTCTCTGCCATGAGAGGAGAGGGATCCCACAAAGAGACGGGGGCTCAGAGAAGAGGTGCAGGCTCTGAGAATGGGGGATTTGTGTGGAGATTGGGGGTCTTCGGGGAACAAAGGCTTGAAGAGGGAACAGGGGCTCAGGGATGGGATCAAGGACTAAATGGGGAGCAGGGGCTTTGGGAAGGGGACAGGGCTGTGTAAGAGCTGAGGGTCAGAGAGAAAAGTTGGCTTGTGAAGGGAAGGAGGCTGAGTGAGGGGCTGTTTTCAGAACTAAGGGGCCCTACTGCGCCCTGGCTCATCCCAGCCACAGGTTTGTCTGCCTCCCCGCAAGTTCCCTTCGCCTTGGTCCTCCTCTCTTGCACTCCCACACCATTCTTCAAGGCAAGTCCTGAGTCCTTCTCCACCCACGGCTCCATCAATGGCCCAGTCTACACTCATGCCCTCTAAGTCACCCCTATAGATTTCATTTCCCCTTTTAGCCCAAACACATGATCAGGGAGGTACTTCAGATACCTGTAATGATCACTAAGGTAGTCCTCCCTGCAAGCTAACTGCAATCCCTCCAGCTGCAAGTGCAGCCAATGTCCTCTATTCTATCCTGGGAATAGAACACACCTTCTTTCAGGGCATCCCCTATAACTTTAGCGACAGATGGAGGCCTCTCAAATTTCTTTTTTTCAGGTAAAAGAATTCTGGTCCCTTTCATTGGCTTTTCTAATCACTGTCTTAATTATCAAGCTAGCAAAATATTTTACCAGAGCCTGGCACATTGTAGGCTCACAAGAAATGTAGCTTGGATGAATGAATAAGTTGGAGGATTATAGATGGACAAGTGTGGACAAATAGGCAGCAGAAGATGGAAAGAATGGTAGTGGAGGTACCTGTGTGATGGATGACGGGCGAATGGATGGAGGGGTGGAGGAAGGAGAAGGAAGGGGTGGACTTGGCAGTTGAATGTTTAAATGGAGGCAGGTGGGCAGGAGGAAGATGGATGGGATGGTGGATGGATGGACGGCTTAGATGGGAGGCTGGATGGATGAATAATCTTAGCTGGCATCTCCCCTTTCCCCATATCTCCCAAGTATAGTCCCCTAACGTGGTTGATGGCATCCCAGTTCTCCCAGACGCCCAGGCCTGAGACCTCAACATTTTTTATTCTTCCGTCTCCCTCATCTTCCATAACCAACAGCCCTGTTGATCCTGTTTCCCTGGTACCTTGGCCCCCTGGCCCCTGTTCCCCTCAGCATCATTCAAGCCCCAAACCCCCTTGTCACTGGGACAATTCCAGCTGCCTACTGCTTCCTTTCTCTTTCATTCAAGTCGATCCTAAAACAACGCCATCAGCCTGATCATCCTTAAATCTCTAGTCAACAGTTCCCTATGGCCTGCGTTCCCCTGCCTAGAGGCCCACCCTTCTGAATTCTGCTAAACTCCTGCCCCCTTTCTCAGCCTCTCTCACGCCTCCCTTTATTGGCTTGGTGCTCTGGTCACAGCAGGCAAGGAGCTGTAACCCAAACGTTCCCCCAAGCTTCCCGGCTTCCTTCATGCTGTCCCACCACCACCTCCCTGCCCCCTCCTGTGACACTGCCTTCCTGGACCTCAACACACAGCTCCAAGGCTGCCTCCCGAATCCCTTCAACAGCATATAGTCCACAAGCCACGTCAAGACACATTCACTGAGGACTGCCCTGGTGGCCCAGTGGTGAAGCATCTGTCTACCAGTGCAGGGGACACAGGTTAGACCCCTTGTCTGGGAGGATCCCACATGCCACCGGACAACTAAGCCTGACTACTGCAGCCATGGAGCTCTGCAACCAGGAGAAGAGAAGCGAAGCCACCGCACTGAGAAACCCGTGCACCGCAACCAGAGAAAGCCCAAGGGCAGCAGCGGAGACCCAGTGCAACCAAAAATAAATAATCAGCTTTTGAAAGACACCTTCAGTCAGCACCTACTGTGTACGTGCCCAACTGGTTAAGAGGGCCCTGGTGGTGAGAAGCAAAGATGAGAGACAGGATGAGAAAGACAGTCTTTGCCGTCAAGGAGGATACAGCGTGCTTGGGGGGCGCCTGTGAGTGTGCACCCACCCATACAGAAGGCAAAGGAAAATTAAAGGTGAGATAGTGGCATATGAGCAGTTAACATCATGGAGCACTTCCTAAGGGCCAGGCACTCCTGAAGGGCTTCTTTAGTTTTTTTTCCCCCTCTCCAGTCATGGTGCATGGGCCTCTCTCATCACAGAGCACAGGCTCCTGAGTGCCTGAGCTCGGTAGTTGCGGGGTGCAGGCTTAGTTGCCCCCCTCTCTCTGATGTGCAATTTTAGTTCCCTGACCAGGGATTGAACCTGCGCACTCTGCATTGCAAGGCAGACTCTTAACCACTGGACCACCAGGGACGTCCCAGGGCTGCACGTCTATTCACTTGTGTAATCCTTTCAACAAATCTCTGAGGTAGGTACAGGTGGGAAACTGAGGCACAGGTGAGCTGACTCTGAGGTCATGGAGCTAGTGACAGAGCCACAGCAGGAACTTTCCGTCTGGCTCCTGGGTGTGTGCTTTCAGAAGTACGCAGGAGGGTGGCGGAAAGAGAATCGTGGGAGGGGGATAGAAGGACAGATTCATGGCCAGGCTCACTCTGACCTCCCAGTTCCCTTCCCCTTCTGGGTCATAACCTCCCCCTCTGCCAACCTGGCCCTCTTCCTTTCAAGCCCAGGTGAGAGGCTCGTTTCAAAGAATGGAAACGAAAAAGGACTAAATTAGAGGCAGAGGAACCAGTCTGCTGCCAAGATCCTGTAGGACCCTTGGCACATTCCCTCCTCCCCTGGGTCTCAGTTCCCCATCTGTAGAGGAGGCCTGGACCCATCCACACCTAAAGATCCTTTCAACTCTGATGTGCTAAATCCTGAGCAGCCGCTTGGATGCTAGAAGAATTCCTAGGAGCCTCTTGGCCTCGGACCCTGGCTGCATCTCCCAGGAACTCCTTGTCCCTGAATACAGGATTTCAGCTCCTAGCTCCTGTGGGCTCCACTGTGAGGCCGCAGTCCTATGTCTGTGGTCCCCTGGATCTGTCCAGCCCATCACTGCCCATCATCTTGTCTGCCCACTGACCTGGATCCATCTGCCTCAGCTGCTCATCCATCAGCCTGCCCAGGCCCCTCCACCTTGTCTCCCTGCCTGCCTGGTACCTGTCACTCTGCCCATCACACACACACACAGAGTCCACCTCCCCACCCCTGGCACCTTTCTCAGCAAGCACCACAGCGACAACAGAGAGATAGGGTGGGGCTATTTCGCTCCTAGAGAAGCCCAGTGTTAACATGGGAACCTGCTTTTCGGGGACGAAAACATTTCTTGGCCATCCGGCATCCTCTTCCTTCCCCTGGGGACCCCCAGCCCCTCCTTTCTGGGCCCCAGGGCTTCTGCTTGAGAAATCTGGTCAGGGCCACGTGTCTCCTGCCAAAAATGTCCGAGTGGTCCCCAAGGAAATCATCGGACAAGAGCGTGAAGGCGTGTGTACAAGGATGTTCATGGCAGAATTGTTTGTAATCGCAAAGGATTGGAAACAACCCAAATGGCCAATAGTGGGGGCTGGTTAAATGAATGATGGTCCAGCCACACAGTGGAGAATCATGCAGCTCTTAAAAAATGATGATGTAGATGTATATTTATCGAAATGGCAAGACATTCACAATATATTATAGAGAGAAAAAAGCAGGTTACAAAGGCCTATGGATAAAGCAAGATGCCATTTTTATTTTTTAAAAATCCACATAAGTCAGGAAGATATGCACGGAAATGTTAGCCAAATGGTGGTGGGATTATGGCTAATTAAAAATGCCTTCATGTGCAAAAAGACACATTTATATACATACATATAAATTTCCACACACATACATGCACAAGTTGTTATTGTTTAGTCACTCAGTCATGTCCAACTCTTTTGTGACCCCAAGGACTGTAGCCCACCGGGCTCCTCTGTCCATGGGATTTCCCAGGCAAGAATACTGGAGCGGGTTGCCATTTCCTTCTCCAGGGGATCTTCCTGTCCCAGGGATTGAACCCGGGTCTCCTGCATTGGCAAGCGGATTCTTTACCACTGAGCCAACTGGGAGGCCCACAAACATATGTAGTGACCCCATATTGAAGACTTCCAACAAGCCCAGCGCTGGGCTAAGCCCTTTGTCTTTATCACTTCATTTACTCTTCTACAATCCCACAAGGTGGCTTCATTAAAACCACCTTACAGACGAGGAAACAGAGGCTCACTCAGTAAGTAGCAAAGCTAAGGATTTAAATTTGGCTTTCTCTGACTCCAGAGCCCGTGCTCTTAATCAGGAGGCTGTCATGTTTCTCATATTGTTTATCTGTAACTTGCCTGGTTAAAAAAAATAACATATATTTACTCGGGTGATAAAGAAATGACAGAAGCTAACAAGACAAGGGAAAAATGAGGCTGGCGAAACGTCCACAGCAATATGCCCTAGTCTCTGGGGTTCTGGCAGTTTTTCAGCGGGTCTGTCCCATCGGTTCATCCTTCCGTCCATTCTGAATCGGTGGGCTGGTCCAGCCTTCTGGAGATGGGCCGGGCAACCCTGGGTAAGGCTGGGTTGTAGGTACTGTAGGCTTCACTGCTGAATGAACTAAACCCCCGCACCCTGCGCTCCTCAAACCCAAATTTGATACAGCGGGGGTAGCTAGCTCTATGTCACTTGCTATGCTGGATGCTGGGAGGAAAAAATGAAAAAAACTCAGAGCCTGCCTTCAGGATCTTCTCATCCAGGGCAGGGTTTCTCACTCTTTGTACCATCAATGCTGCAGAGTTCATAGTGTGGAGCCTGTCCTGTGCATCGTAGGATGTTTAGCAGCATCCCTGACTCCTACCCACTAGATGCCAGGAGCAGTCCCTCACCTACTTGTGACAACCAGAGAAGTCTTCTGTTGTTGTTTAGCCATTAAGTCGTGTCCAGCTCTTTTGCCACTCCATGGACTGTAGCCTGCCAGTCTCCTCTGAGCATGGGATTTTCTAGGCAAGAATAGTGGCGTGGGTTGCCATTTCCTTCTCCAGAGGATCTTACTGACCCAGGGATTGAACTGGCATCTCCTGCACTGGCAGGTGGATTCTTAACTACTGAGCCACCAAGGAAGCCCCAGAAAAGTCTCTAGACATTGCCAAATGTCCCCTGAGGTGGGGGGCTAAATCACCCCTGATTAAGAACTGTGGATTCACTTGATGATACATTCAGATAGGAAGAACAAAACAAAACCTAATTGCTAGGGGGCTCAGTATAGATGAAAGTCATTCCTATGTATCTGGATGGATCAGAGAAACCTTCCTGGGATGTCCCTGTCCTTGAAATTTGATGGTCCCTCAAGGTTCTTTTCATTCTACACTTATCCTGGGTTATCTCATCCATCCTTGCAGCTTCAAAGATCTATTTCTGGCCTAGAACTCTCAGGGTGGCCCAGTCCTTTCTGTACAACTATCCATCAGGCATCTCCACGGCCTGTCCCAGTAGCGCCTCACATAGGCTCTGTCCACTGCTGGTTTCTACCTCTTGAAAGCTTTGCTCCTTGCATGACCCACACAGCTTCCCAAGTTAGAAACAGGGACTCCTCCTGTCTGCCATGTCTGCCCAATCTCCCAGCCCTGCCATCCTCCTCCTCCAACCTCACCATCTCCCACTACTCCCCAGACCCAGCCACTGGCAGCACTCAGCATCATCTTCCCCCCTAGTCCATCCTCCACCTGCAGCAAAGTGAGGCTTCTCAAGGCAGTGTAGTCATGTCACTCCCCTGCTGAAAACCCGAGTCGATCCCCACGGCTCTCACGATGCAGTCCAAACTGTTCTTCGTGGCTCTCAAGACCCACAGGACCAGGCTTCCACCCACCTCGCTGGCCTTGTTTCCTGGACTCCAAGCTCTCTGCATTCCATTTCAGCCAACTAAACTTGCAGTTCCTCCAATATTCTCTCTCACCTCTGGACCTGGGTACCCCTCACTCCCTGGCCTGGAGCCTGTTCCCATCTTTCCTCTGCCCCACCCCTTTTATTTCCTAGATAGCTGCTAATCAACCTGCAGGTCCCTGCTTAACCACTACTTCCTCCTGGAAGCCTCTGCTGAGGCTTGGCTCTTAGCATGGCTTATGAGAATTGTTTAATTGTCTGTCTCCTTCCCAGGACCATCAGATTCCGGTTGGCTGGGATCCTGTCTGCTTGTTCCCTGTTGTATCTCTAGCATTTAGCACAGTGCTTAGCACATAGTAAACATCTGACAAGGATGTGCAAATATATATTTTAAACTGGATAACGAATGGATGGATAGTCAGACAGACGACTGGGTGGGTGCATGGGATGGGTACTATTTGAGTTGGGTCTTTAATGCACTGAAAGATCTTCAGGGGAAGGGTGTTCAGGTAGAAGGGCAGGTGTGGCTGAACGCGGGAGTGTCGGATTGGAGGAACAGTGGGAGATAAAGGAGGATGCAGACGGATTACAAGGACCTTGAATGTCACGGTGCGGAGTCTGGACTTAATTCAGTAGGCGATGGGGAGCCATGGAAGGGTTTTAATCAAGCAAGTGACACGATCCCACCTGCGTTAGGGAAAGATCATTCTGGCTGCAGCAGGGATTGCAGTGGGGAGGGGATCAGAGGCTGGGAGGCCAGGAAGGGGGCTGCCACAACGATTTAGGCAAAGCTGGTGAGGTCTGAGCCAGAGCAGAGGACCATGGGACAGATGGGAGTGAGAAAAGAGGTAGAAACTAGGGTGAAATGAACCTGTGGGAATCTCGAATGTGTTCTGATGCCCCAGGCACATGCAGGGACTGGCATGTCCCTTGAAGGAGGTCAGAGACAGATCCCAGTGGTCCTGACTCATCAGGGGTGCAGGCGGTCAAAATCATGTACAAAACTAAACAGGAATTGCTGCCTTCAGCCCCGTGGAAACCAAGGGACAGATAGAGGGATAATAGCAGTAACAACACTCTGCTAAGCACCTTACATACTCACGCACCTGTAATCTTCACAACTCAATATGGCAGGTAGAACCTTTTCCCTCCCATTTCTCAAGGGAGGCAACTGAGACTCAGAGAGGCAAAGTAACTTTTCCCAAGTCACACAGCTAGCAAGTCACAAATTCAGGCTGGTCTGACTCCAAGGCCCATGTTCTTAATTAGCTGTTTATATTACACAAAAGAGGTTGCTTAGTTGCAAGTGGATGGCTGAAGGCTCTGGGTCTGATGAGAAACCAAGAAGCTCCTCACTTAATCTCAATGTGACCACAGACAGGGGCCTGCTGATGGCGTATGGAAGAAGACTTGCGGGGAGGAAGGGAATCCCTCCAGGTCCCTGCACAACATGTGTTCAGACCCAGACTCACGTATTCAGGAGGGCGTCCACAAGGTTAAAAGAACTGGGCTAACGAGTAAGCAGCATGTATATCCCTAACCCCTAAGAGGGCTACTTTTGTGGGAATTAAAGAAACATCTTCCTCTGGGGGCCTGTAGCACGACAGGCCCATGGCCAGAGGGTATATGAAAACTATTTTGTAAATTAGAGAACAGTGTCCCTTCCTCCAGAGGAAGGACATGGTCTACCATTAGGGCACCTGATTTGCTGAGTGGAGCTTAAGATAGATTTCCGGCCTTCGTCTCCTTTTGTACTGAGTCTCCTTGAACAGTCAACAACCTATCCAACTGTATATGACAGTCATGCCTCCATCCACCTTGTCCTGCCAGCCACTCTGCATCATTCTCAATGAGAAAAACATTCCCTCTGGCAGATACCTAGAGCTCAGACCATCTTTCAGACAAATTTCTTATTAGTACTTGACTCCTCCATGGGAGAAAAGACAAAATTCAATTATGCCCATTGCCCTGATGAAAAAGTTAAGGTCAGAGCCTGTCCTTGGTAGTTTTAGAAAAAAAAAGTCTAGACTTTCTCTAGAGAGGCCTATATTGAATCACAAGCTTCTAGGAAGCAAAGGCCTCTAGTCAAGAGCTCCATCTTAAGGGCACTTGGAGGAGTCCAGGGGCAGTGGAGGGTACACCCAACCCTCGCGGGGGCCATGAAAATTTACTCCCTAAGCCTAGCCTGAGGCCTGGGTCTCCTCAAGACTTAGTGGGGTGGACTCTCTGTCCCCAATCCCTAGTGCCTTGTTTGGGTCGCCCCAGGGCAGGATGGGGGAGCTCCCAGGCCTGAGGCCCCAGCCCAAGCCATCTCCTTAGGGTCTCTTCTTTTCCTGGAACCACACTGACTCCATTCTCAGCTCCCACCCCCTCCCAGGCTGAGCCGCACCGGCTGCTGCCGGAGTTATATAAACAGGAATCATTCTCTCTCTCTCCGAATACCTGAGGCTGCATTTCCGAATGGAGCTTCCTGATGGAAGAAAAAAGGGGAGGAAAAAAAAGAACAGAGAGGCAAGGAAATTTAATTGGCTGACTCTTATCGCTCATGTGGTAAATAAACTGGCTGTTACAAACTTTGCTAACTCAGAGGAGACAGGCCCTCCTGGGGTCCCTGCCCAGCACCCCTCCCCCAGAGGGCCAAGAAGTGCAGAGTTTTGCCAAGGCCTAAGAGGCCTGGCAGACAGCTGGGGGATTGGAAATCCCGCCTCTAGGCACAATTATTCCAGACCAACCAAAACGCTGGAGAACACAGCACACACACTTTTCATAGAAGGGCTGGGACTTGCTGGGGATCACATCGAACCTGTAGGGGCTGAACTGCAGCATCCTCAGTGTCTATTATGTAGGCTTCTCTGCAAAAGACATTTCAACAGCTTTCCCTGGTACTGACCAAGGTGCTCAGCAGGGGTGGGGGTGGGGGTATAATTTAAACACCTCTTGCATTTAAGCAGGCGTCTTCTTGTTCTGCTTGCAACGTGAAGGCAAGAAACTGCTTCGTTTCCCCCTAGACCTGCCCGACATGTACGGAGAATTGATGAGGCCTGGAAGTCAGGACACCTGGGATCCCATTCTGTCTGTGGCTATCGCTTATCGTGTGACTTGGGATTCTAAAAGGGGAAGGGGGCACCAGGTGATCTCTAATGTCAGGAACAGGGGAGGGGGTTCTTCATCTCCGGGAGCCAGCAGCCAGCCGGCTTCTCGGGACAGACGGCTGCCCCTAGGCTGAGAGAGATTCAGCAGCTTTTGCAAAGCTCCTGCCCCACAGGCCCTGGCAGGGGTGGTCCCCGGAGGGAACTAGACACCCCTAGGAAGCAGGGTTAAAATGTCAACAATGGCCTTCCTTTCCAGGAAGAAAGTAAGAGGAGCGTCCAAGACAATGGAAGATGGAGAGGAATAGGGGTGGGTGAAGTAGCTGGGCCAGGGAGAAACTGAGGCAGGCAGATGGGTGGAGGAGAAATGGTCATAGATGGGTCAAGACCAAAGGATGGGTGTAGAGACAAAAAGCCCCCAAAGGACTGTAGAACAGGGGCAATTAAGGGGGACAGAGTGGGCACTGATGGACAAATGTAGGGGTACTAAAAACAGAGAAAGGGCCATGGTGGTTAGGAAGGAGCCTGTGGGTTCCAAGGCAATCTTGACGCTGATGTCGAGCAGTGGCGCTGACTAGCGCGAGAGGAAGAGGATAAGACCCAGAACCTCGCAGGAGGGGCTCCCTAAGAGGGCTGGCAGCAGGTAAAACCCTCAAATGTGCCGCTGCCCGTGCTAGGGGTGGGGGGCACCTTGGCCAGACCCAGGGACCCAGAGAAAGCTGGAACCAGACCTAGAGAGCAGAGCTGGTTTGTGCAACCTCAGGCCAGGCAGCGAAGGGGTGGCAGAGAAGACAAGAGGGTTCCCCGGAGCGCGAACGTGGGAAGCCTCCAGCGGCTTCGAACGGCGGCTTCTCTGCCCGCCACCAGGGGGTGCCCCCTGCAGTTTGAGGAGATCCCGAGGGGCTCCAGATTAGCTCTCCCGCTGCAGCCCCGCCTGGTGGTCTCCTGCCGCGCCCGGGCTGGGGCAGGGGCCTGACAGGGCTCGGCAAGAAGGAGAGGCGAGGTCAAGTCCGGCCCTAGTAAGACGGGTGCCCGAGGGTGCCCTCCGCGGGCCGCCCAGCACCCAGCGCGCCCATACAACCCACAACACCCCCACCAGCGCCCGAGCCCCCTAGGGTCAGCCCCAGGCGGCGCTCCCTTTGGACGTGAGGCCGTCGGCCCTGTCCTTTTTCCGTTGAAGGGACATTATTGCCGGAGCCGGATGCTAGGGAAGAGGGCAGCGCCGCCCGGTCTGCCACCTGGCCCGACGGCCCCAGGGTAGCGGGATCGCGCTGGTGGGCCCCGCGGGCCAGCTCTCCCCCTCCCCCCGAGGTGGCCGCAGCCGCGCGTGTCGCCGCGGCTTGAGAGCCTCCGGGTGCCCCCGGACGCGGCACGACCTCGCGCGCACACACACACACACACACCCGCGCACACGCTCACGCCGTGCGGTATTTCCCGGCTCGGACCCCGCCTCTGGGAGGGGCCCGGGAGTCGAAACCCCATAGCAGGGGGTGGCGGTGGGGGGTGCTGTGCGCGCCGGGAACGCCTGGGTCCCGGCCTCCCGGGCTGAGGCTGTGCGCCCCCTTCCCAGCCCCCTTTCGGCGCGCGGGCTCGGCCCCGGGCGCTGCCACCCGGTGACCCGCGGGGGTCCCGGCGGCTTCGCGGCGCGCGGCAGGCGGGGTTGGAGGGGGCTGGGTGGGCGGGCAGGTGGGGGCCGCGGGCTCCGGGCAGAGAGGCGGCGGCTCGGCTCCGCGCCGGGGAAAGTTTGGACGTGGGAAACTCCCTCCCCGCCCGCCCTGCCGAGAGGAGGGGGCACGCGGGGGCCGGGCGCGGGCACCCGGGCTCCCCCTGCGGCGGGAGGCTCGCGCGCCCTCCACCCTCCCCGCTCTGCCTGCCGGGCCACTCCCGCCGGCCAGGGGGGGCTCCCTCCCGGCCGGGCAAGCCTCCCTTCGGCGGCAATCCGGCCGCCCCTCACGCGGCACCCCGCGCTCTTACCTCGGGGAGCGGCCCGGGGCTCCCCTAGTCCTGCCGCCTCGGGACGCTGCGTGGGGCGGGAGCCCCGGCGCGGGCTGGCGGGCGAGTCCGGAGCCCGGCGGCCGCCCCGGAGGAGCCGGAGGGAGAGCGGGCGCGAGAGGGGGAGCCGCGGCGGCGTGTGCGCGCGTGTGTGTGAGCGAGAGAGCGAGGGAGAGCGAGGGAGTGAGCGAGCGGGAGCGAGGGAGTGTGCGTGTCTGACTAGGGGGGAAGTGTGCAAGGGACGGATCCCTTCCTTCCTCCCGCAGCCTCTGGTGGAGACTCGGAGAATGCAGCGCCCGCCGGGCAGGAGCGCCGCGCAGCGCCGAGCCTCAGGCGGCCGCCGGGCCGGGACCCCGAAGCCGGGGAGCCCCGGCCCCCGCCCCCGGATCGCGCCCCTCCCCCGCCGCCGGGGGCCGGCCTCTCAGTCCCACCCTCGGCCGCGTCCCAGGAACCCCCGGGGGGCGGTGCCCGTCTTGCTTCCAACCGCAGATGCACGCGAAGGGAGCGCCCCCAGGAGGGGCGCCGTCTCCCTCCCCGCTTGGCAGCTTTCCCCGGAGACCCCGAGTCTGAGATCTGACCCTTCACCACTTGACTTTACCGCGTCCAGGGTTCCACGTTTTCTTCGCACTACGAGGGGAGCCCGGCTTCAGAGGAGGGGGGCTCAGGAGAGGGTGGGGGTTAGGTTTCTCCAGCGGCCGCCCCTGGCTGGCTGCCCAGAAAGCACCTCCCCGCCCCCCGCCCCCGCACTGACCCTCTAGCTTCAGAAATAATCGCGGCCTGTTGAGGTGGGTAGAGGCCAGGGCCCAGTCTCTTGGGAGGTGCCAGGTCAGTATCCCGGGAGCTTCTCCCCGGGTTGGGGTGGGGTGATGCTGGACAGAGTAAGTAGGCAAGCATCCTACTTAGTCCTCAACTTAGTGCCACTTTGGCCCCCAGAACCTCCCAATAAAATACCCGCCTCCATGTCCGGGTGCATTTTTCCAAGCTCTTTTAAATCCAGCTAGTCCAAAGCCTGAGGTCTTTCTACCTGGCCTGGTTTCTTTCTCCTTGCTGCATGGCTCTCTCTAGTCCCATCTCTCCAGGACGAGGCCTAACGGAGGAGACCCCTGGCCCCACAGTTCTCAGTATGAGGTTGTTGATGGTGGGCTAGGACCTCTGAGTTCCATAGATCCTTTTTTTTTCTTGGGTTGGGTATCCCCTTGGAAGCCTCTCCCCAGAGGGCTGTTGAATAGGGAGTGAAGGATGGCAGGAGACAAGACCCCCATTTCTACCTCTATCCTGTCATGCTGTCACTGATCAGACACATAATGATGTATGAAGTTCAAAGCCAAGAGGAGCAGGGCACCTCAGGGGCCCCGGCTCTACCTCAGCACCCCCCCTCCCCCGCCACTTCCTCCTTTGCCTCCTTCCCTAGTTTCCATCTGTCCCCATGTCCTGGTCCTTCTCTCCTTCCAGGTGGTTGGAATTATCTCTCCCTGTGGCTGCCCCTCTGGCCCCTCCCACTAAACTCCGTCACTCTTTTATTTATTTTGAGATTTATTCTCCATCTCACCAGCCTGTTCCTTCCTCTAAGTCCTTCTCTCAGTTTATTCCCCTTCATTGATCTCTCCCAGCCCTGCCTCTCGACCCCTCCTCTCTCCTCTCTCTCTCCTGCCCTCTTCTCTCTATTCTTAGCCTCCACTCTTTCATGCTTTTGGAGACCAGAGGCCAACCCTTCCAGAGGCATCAGCACGTGGTCTGTTCTCTCCCTTCCCTCCTACTCACTTTGGCTATTTGCTCTCACTGCCCCTCTCTCTCTTTCAGTCCCTCCAGGCCTTGCAGTGCTCTGTTCATCTCATGAGTCACATCTGTTTAATTGTCCACAGGTAGTTCTGGCCCTGGAACACTGTTGCTCGCACCTGCATCCACCCAGTAGGTGCTCCATAAATGTTCATTGAAGGGACTCCCTCTTGAATCTTTTTTTTTTTTGATCTCTCATCTCCCCGTGACTCTTGTTAGATCTGCATCTCCTCTTCTGAGGACTCTTCAGACTCCCTTTCATTATTTCTATTTCTTCCAACACACCTCCTTTGAACATCCACTCTGGGCCAGGCACAGCACTAGGCTGTGAACACACACTGAGATCACCCTCAGCCATGATGGAACACTGGCTGTATGCCATGATTTTCCTCTGAAGTCCTCCCAAAAATCAGATGCTAACTGGTATGAGTCCCCATTTTACACATGGGGAAACCAAGGCACAGAGGGCTGAAATGTCAAGATAACACGGCTGGCAAGTCGTGAGATCAGGCTGGTGCTCAACACTTGGTTCTGATGTTGCCAACTCTGGTCCTGGAGAAGGTAAGCTATATGACAGGGTCAACGAGAGGCTGTGACAGAGGACGCATGGAGAGGACCTGGGCTGAGAGCCGGCTGTATGATATTGGACAAGCCACTTCCCTCAGTGTCCTTGTGCAGATGAAATGACATGCTAATAGCAAGAGTTAGCTTTTAGCAAGCACGTGCCATGTGTCAAGCCCCGGTGCTAATTGCTTTACATAGATCGTTTCATTTGATTCTCATAAGTGTATCTAACCAACATAGACACTGAGAGATGTAGAAACTGAGGCACTGAGAAACTGCCCCAGATCATACTAGTAGTTTGTGGCAGAGCTGGGATTCAAACCATACCAGAGCTGCATACTGAACTGGTGTGCGATACCCCTCCCAGCAAGCAAGGTGCCTCATGCATCGCAGGCACTCAGTCAGAGGTCCAAACCTGTGTGGGATTACATTAGAGCCTGGTGAGTGTACAAATGAGGGAGATACTGCTCTGCCAGGCACAGGGATGGAATAGGAGGGGTGGGAGAGCGTGGGGCACAGGGCTAGAACGAATCCGAAGAGAGGTTTGTAAAAGTCCTCTTTTCACTTCCATCAGATGCTTCCAACACTGTCCTGAGACAGGGCATGTTTTCCTTTGGAATCGTCCCTTGGCTCCATGGTATTTCCCTCCCTCAGCCCAGGGTTTCTCCACCATGGCACTATTAACATCTGGGGTCAGATCATTCTTAGTTGTGCGGGGCTGTCCTGTATCTTGTAGGATATTTAGCAGCATCCCTGGCCTCTACACTGGGTGCCAGCACATTCCCCAATCCCCACCCTCTGTGTGACAACCAAAAATGTATCCAGGCATTGCCAAACCTCTCCTGAGAAACAGAATCACCTCCCCTCCTCGACTGAGAACCACTGCTCCCACTGCTCCCACCTGAGCGCCTTAATGGCAGGGTCTGCTCAAGAGTTTGCACCGGCATCAAGCAGGCAGGCTGCCTTCAGCTCCAGGCTCTGCTCTTCTCCCTGGCCCTCCTTTTCTGTATTTCTTTACTCAGCAGCCAGAACCCACGGGGCCTCGCGCCTCTCTGTCCTCACCTGCAGGCCTTCTCTCCCTCTCTGTCTCCTTGTTCATTTCTCTATGTGTCTGTTGCCTTCTCACCCACTGTCCGACTGTCCTCCCTCCCTGCTCAGTCACCCTCTGTCTTCTGTCCATTGGTATTTTTGGTGTCCTTGGTCTCCCTGACCCTTTCTCTCTTAGTGTCTGGCCCTTATTTGTTTCTTTCTAGCTGTCCTTCTATTCTTCTCTCTGGCTATTTCCTCTCTCTCTCTCTCCCCCTAGCTGTGTCTCTGTGTTTGTCTTTCTCTGTCCACTTTCTACACTGTCTGTCCACCCTCGCTCATTCATTCTCTCTGCCACCTCTCTGTCTCTTTCTCTCCATGTCCCTCGGTCTCCCACTGCCTTCCCTCCACCCGCCTTATTGTGGCTCTCTGTCCCCATCTTCCTCCTCCCGCTGTCTGTCTTCCCTCCTCTCCCTCGCTCAATGCCTCCCTTTCCCCTTTCTACCTTCCTCTCCCCTTCCTTCCTTCTTTCCTTCTCATCCTCTCCTCCCTCCCTCCCTTCCCCTCTTTCCCCCCTCTCCTCCTCTGTCCTCCCTTTATTTTTCCCCTCCTCCCCTCTCCTCCCCCTCCTCCCGTTTTGTCTGTAGGAGCTGGAAGTTAAAAGCTTTTCCGAACTTGCTCTCCAGTCGCTGTTCCCGGCGCCTTTCATCTCCGCAGCACATTTGTAAAACTGCGCAGACTGAAGGGCCGTGACATGAACAACCAAAGAAATGTCAGCGCGGGGACTGGGGCCTCCAGCGCGCCGGGGGGCGTCGCGGGGGCAGTCAGGGAGCACCCCAGCCCCTCCCAGGAAGGGACCTGGGACCGGGACGAGGATGGAAGGCCCCCCACGAGGAGCTCGAAGCGCTCTGGGCCTCTACAGACCCCAGGCTTCCTCCACCCTGGCGACCCGGAGCGCAGGGGCGGGGCGGGGCGGAGGTCAGGTGGGGCGAGGCCACCAGGGAGGGACCAGGCGCGCTGCGGGGAGCCCCAGGCGCCCAACGCCCGCTGCGCACTTAAACACCACCCCACCGTGTTCATCCTGGGGCCAGACTGTCTAGGTTCAAAACCCATCACCCCACTTACCTGCAGTGTCATCCTCGGCAAGTGACTTCATCTCTCCACGTCTCCGTTGCCTCATAGGTAAAACAGGCACGATGCTAACAGTGCCTACGCCAAAGGACTGGGTGAATGAGCGAATCCATGTCAACACTTAGAATAAATGTTTGCTGTAATTAATAAAGAGAACAACAACCTGGAAAGGGGGGGTTATCAGCCCTATGCTCCAGAAGGGGAAGGTGTAGAGGGGCGAAAGCGATGAGCCCGAGACTCAGAGCAAGTCAAGGACAGAAAAGGACTTAAAGCCAGGCTCCTTCCTCCTCTCTCCCCCTTTCTTCTCAAGGGAGGGAGTGTAGGGACGGAAGACAAGTTCCAGGAGTTAAAAGACTGAGTCTGTTTTGTGGACTGCTGAATCCCGTGGATACTGCCTAGTAGATGCTCAATAAATATTGGTTGAAATAATGAGTGAAAGAAGAGAGGAAGGAAAATGGCTGAAAAGCTAGAACATGGAAAGCCTGCTCTGTTTGAGGATGTGGGTGGGTTGGGTTGATGTGTAAGAAGGAGCTCAGTGCCTGGGGAACTTCTGAGCAGGAGGAACTTGTGTGGGTCTCAGATGGCCACTGGGGTCCAGGCTGTGGCAGCACCATGGACAGCAGACACACCTCTGGGCCTCTGAGAAGCTCTCTCCCTTCTCTGCTTGCATCCCAATCCCCGACCCAGCCCTTGGACCCTCAGGCTGAGACTAGACCCCAGCCTTCTGCCTCCCTCCACCCCCAGACACACACTCTGTCCCTTCTCTTTGGATCCACATCCAAGCAGCCCACCGCCTCTCCCTTCTTCCCCTCCTTTCCCTTCAGCCTGACACAGTGTCTGCAGCCTTGAGGTCCCACACTGCAGGTGGCTGCCTGGAGATGGGAAGAGGGCTCCCCTGGGCTTTCCTGAAAGGCCCTAAAGACACAGCAAGAGCAGAACAGCACCAGCACAGCACCTGGACCATCCCTCCCGGACCCCTTCCCTGGGGCGGGAGAGTGAGACAGCCCTGCCACACACTGCCCCCTCCCCAACACTTCAAACACTCCACTCTCCCTGAATTATTCACCTGCCTCTCCCCAGGCTGCTGCAGGGCGCCCAGCCCAGGTGCTGAGGAAAAAAGCAGGAGGGCCCATTAAATTTAAACACCGCTGAGGATTGTCAGATGTGAGGTTCTATTCCTGGCCTGGAGAAGAGCAGCCAGCGGGAGGAGGGGAGAAGAATCAGCAGGGGGTTTGGGGGAGAGACCCACCATGGGGTGACTTGCTGAGCTCCAGTAGTCATTGGAGAAGCTGGGTTTTCCCTCCCTGGAGGCCCTCAATCACAAGGAAGTGGTCCTTGCTGTACCACCTCACTCACCTGGCTCTGATAAGGCAGGAGAACCCATCTGAAAATAGCTTCTCTGCAGTGGCCTGAAAGCCCATTACTGCTCCAACATCAGCACCTCTCCAGCTCTAACTCTTGCTACTTCCTTCTCATCCCTTACATCCTGGGAATGCCAAATACTTTTAGTATATATATATATATATATATATATATATTTTTTTTTTTTTTTAATTGCACTCTGAGCTTTTATAAAGCCACTCCTGCCCGCTTTGGATATCTCTGTCTTCTTTTGTCTCTCTGGAAACTCCTATTGAGGCTTCAAAACCCAGCTTCAGTGCCATCACACCAAATGTCAAGAAGCTCACCCACCTCTGCCCTCCATTGGACCTGGAATACACATCCCCTGTTTCTTCCCTCTTGGTGCCCCACATGAGTATCCTTGACTGTCAGGCTGAGGAGGACATCATGAATCATGGTCCACTAAGAAAGAGCAGAAAAAGAGAAAGAAACAGCAGAGAGGGAGCTAGTCACCCCAGGAAGTCTGAGATCTCCCAGTCCTGGCTCTGGCCCCAATTCTCTGTGTGTTTTGGGACAAATCCCTGGCTCTCTCTTTTTTCCTTTGGCTGCGCTGGGTCTCCGTTGCTGTGTGGGCTTCCTCTAGCTGCAGTGAGCGGAGGCTAATCTCTAGCTGTGGTGTGCTGGTTTCTCATAGTGGTGGCTTCTCTGGTTGCAGTGCACGGGCTCAGTAGCTGTGTTGCTCTGGCCTACTTACCCTGCAGTATGTGGGATCTTCCCAGACCAGGGATCGAACCCATGTCCCCTGCATTGGCAGGCGGATTCTTTACCACTGGACCATCAGGGAAGTCTGAGGCAGGGATCTTATCTGTCTGGGTCACTGCTTCTGAATCAGTGCCTATTTTTACAGCAGATACACAGTCATTTCACTAAATAAACAGCTGGGGCCTTGGGTAAGTCATGCTGCCTCCTTGAGTTTCCGTTTCCCCACACCCAGTCTGGAAGAATTATCATGAGGCATATATGCTAAGGGGGTCTGAGCTGCCCTAGAGGGGAGCTCAGGCCTGAGATCCTGGTCCTTGTTCCAGCAACAGCCCACAGTACCACCTTGGGCAAGTTAACCCCCCTCCCCATGCCTTGGTCTTGCCAGGGCACCTGGGTGAGACAACGAGCCAGACAGAGAAATCATTTCAGTCTTTGGGCCTCCTCTGCTTCTCCCGCCCCTCCCTTTGCCACCTCATTCATTCATTCAACAAATAATGAACATCTACGATGTCCCAAGGCATGGAAGATACAGCAGTGAGCGTGGGGTTGCCCTTCAAGGGCTCCCATTCCAGCTGGGGAAGACAATACATGGACCAATCTGATCACATGGACCGCAGCCTTGTCTAACTCAATGAAACTATGAGCCATGCTGTGTAGGGCCACCCAAGACGGACGGGTCATGGTGGAGAGCTCTGACAAATCATGGTCCACTGGAGAAGGGAATGGCAAACCACTTCAGAATTCTTGCCTTGAGAACCCCATGAACAATAAATAGGGTAAGTAGTATAATACTTGGTATGTCAGACAGTGCTAAGGGGCGATTTAAAGCAGTACAGGGCACCAAGAGTGTCAAAGTGGGGTGGTGTTTCTGCTTTGGGAAGGGGGGTCTGGGAAATATCCCACTGATAGATGAGATATATGAAGAAAGACAAGACACAAAGGAGGTGGCTCTTGAGGGAAAGAGCCTTCTGGGCAAGTGCAAAAGCCAGGAGCAGAGGCTGGCTGGGTGTGTTTGAGGAAGAGCCAGGAGGCACGTGTGTCTGAAGCCCATCGGGCTGGGGTCAGTGATGTAAGGACAGAGGGTAATGATGGGTGATTTGCTCGCTCCTTCCGTGGGGAGATGGCCTCTAAGTTTGTGGCACAGGAGGCTGGGGCTCCCCTCCTTCCATCCCTCTCCCTCCCTGCCTGCCTGCTGAGGTCTCTCCTGGGCTGGTGGGGAGCCCAGCCTTGCTGCAGGTGCCCACGCTTCTGGATCGGTCATTTATCTCTCCGTGCCACGGGTTTCCTGGAGCTGGGCACTTCCTCCCCTCTCAGCTCTGCTCCCCTGAGTGGCAGAGACAGGTGTGAGGAATTAGCTGTGGGGACTAATGCCGTGACAGGAACCGGCACAAAAGAAGAGGACGGAGTGTAATGTTTATTATGTTTGAAGCAAAGCAAACACGCGGCCTATTTATGTATCTATAGAGAATTAATTGGCGAGCGGCAGCAAGAAGCAGATTATAAATTAGAATCATTTTCACCAACTGAAACCCATTCATCTTGCTTCAGAATGGGCCTGTCACCTTCTCCTGACTAATTCCTTTTAAATTCGTTGCCTTTCCTCCCTGGGTCCCCCACAGCTCTCACCTTGAGACCTGCCCAAACCCTAGGAGGTTGCAGGGGACTGGGGGGCTCAGCCCCTGTGCTTCTCGCAGGCCCGTGCTCTCTCCTCACTGGACCCCCACCTGCAATCCCCCCATGCTGGGTCTGAGTCCCTAGTGCCCTGGCTTTACATTGTTGTCCCTTCTCCCCTGTGTCCCAGTGCCTGCCTCAGCCTGCATCCTGCTCTGCCTGGTCCCCGAGCATCTGGCATAAGGGGAGCCCTAGCGGCGGCCCAGGCCAAGCAGGTAGAAGCGGACACCGAGGCCGCCATGCTGGGGGCCCCGAGGCCCTGGCCACTGCTGCCTGCTTTTGATTCTGGGCTTGGAGCAGGCAGCCACCCAGGGAATCAAAGGGAAACCACGCTGTCGCATCCCTGTCGGGCCAGGCTTCAGCTTCTCTCACCTGGAGCCCATAGAGATGAAAGTCTAGGGTAGGTGCCAGGCCTGAGGGGCATGCCATGACCACCAGGTGCCGTGACCACCACTAGTTAACCCTTCTCTGTCTCCTGCTTAAGCTGCCATCCTTCAAACTGGAGGTTGCAGCCTGAAGCCTCCGTCAAGGCCCTTTGGGGAAAGAGAAAACAGCCAGAATGAGGAAGCTAGGCACTTCATGATAAAAGGGATGAGCCCTGGACTTGGCCAGATGGATGTCTGAATTCAGGAGCACCTCCCGCCTACAGGTGGCAAGGCCCCACACTTCTCCAAGCCTAGTTCCTTGACTGTAAAGTGGAGATGATGATAAAATATCCATAACCTGAACTGATATTCAGCGGGGCTTGTTCAAATATTGCAGTGCTTCCAGACTGGTCTGTGAACAGCCAATGGACCCAGTGCTCTTCCCTGCTACCATCCGAGTCCCACCTAGGACCCCTCTCCTGCCCACAATCCAGAAGGTCAGCTCCTTTGGGTAGCTCAAGGACTTGCTCCGGCATCAATGGTGGATGTTCTGATGGATCCATGCATGCTGTACTGGGTTGCCCTGCCTGCATCCCACAGATATCATGAGAATGAACTAAAATGATGGGAGGCCAGCGCCTGATCCCCAGAATGTGCCCAATAGATCCTGATTGACACTATTATTAATCTGGACCAGGGCTCTAGGCTTGGAATCCTGGCATTCCAGATCTCCACTCTTCTCTCTTCCTCTCTACCTTAAAAAAAAAGCCTTCCAGAGACTTCCCTGGTGGTCCAGTAGCTAAGAATCCACCTTCCAATGCAGGGGATGCGGTTTCATCCCTGGTCAGGGAACTAAGATCCCACGTGCCAAGAGGAAACTAAACCCACGTACAGCAACTACTGAGCCTGTGCCCGAAAAAATGATCCTGTGAGCCACAACTAAGATCCAATGCAGCCAAATAAATAAATGTCTTTTTAAAAGCCTGCCAGTATCTTCCATTCTCCACCAGGAATCCCCCACCCTCACCCCAACTGCTAGCTTCAGAGAATCTCTGTGTTCACTCCCTGTTGTTGTTCAGTTGCTAAGCCATGTCCGACTCCTTGCAACCCCACGGACTGCTGCACACCAGGCTTCTCTGTCCTTCACTATCTCCCAGAGATTGCTCAAACTCATGTCCATTAACTTGGTGATGTCATCCAGCCATCTCATCCTCTGTCGCCCCATCTCCTCCTGCCCTCAATCTTTCTTAGCATTAGGGTCTTTTCCAACGAGTCGGCTCTTTGCATCAGGTGGCCAAAGTATTGGCGTTTCGGCATCAGTCCTTCCAATGAATATTCAGGGTTGATTTCCTTTGGGATTGACTGGTTCGATCTCTCTGTTGTCCAAGGAACTCTCAAGAGTCTTCTCCAACACCACAGTTTGAAAGCATCATTTCTTCAGTGATCAGCCTTCTTTATGGTCCAACTCTCACAACCATACATGACTAATGGGAAAACCATAGCTTTGAGTAGATGGACCTTTACTGGCAAAGTGATGTCTCTGCTTTTTAATACACTGACTCCCTTCAGACACCCTGAGCACCCTGCTGGCACTAGAGAGCCTTTGCCTTTGGGAATGTTGAGTTTCAGAGGCAGAATTGGGGCCCATTGAGGGAATGATCCCAGCTTGACTGAATTCTATGCTCCCTCATCCCCCAGACCACCTGAAGCCTGGTTATCTACCAAGGGCCCATCATTGAGACCAGGACAGACCTGGGCCCAGTTTCCCACAGGACTCAGAACCACAGGTGATCATTCAGGCATTCAGAAGAGCCCTTGATCTTCTTGTCGAGGGCCTACAGAAAAGTTAGAGACGTGAAAGGAAAAAAGGAGAAAAAAGATTAGCTCCAAAACACAAAATGAAAACTGCAAAATCGAAATTAATGAGTGTTTAATTAAATGTCTACAAAACCTAGCATTGTGCCAACTCGTTGACAGAAATTCAACTCACCTCTCCCATACTCATGCGTAAGAGATGCATGAGGTGGGGGTGGGTAAGTTTTACTGTATCTGGTGTGGAGTGGGGACCCCTCAGAGGAGGACTGTAATGGGCTCTATCTCCATCTGCAAACTCCCTTGGGTCCCGACTCTGCTCCTTATCACTGTGTGACCCTGGGCAAGTCACTCCCACTTTCTGGGCCTCAGTTTCTTCATTTGTCAAATGGGGAGAACCACTCCTTGGCTCTCAGGGTGGCTGTGGGAATGTTGCAAACATGTTTAGGGAGGCCATGGCCATCCCTAAAGTGCTGATCTTGTGCTCCAGTAAGGGGAGGGGGCTTCCAGAGACTGGCTGGGGAGGACTTGAGCTTCAAGCCCTAGGGCCCTGCTCAGGCTCTTTCTCCAACATAGGATTATGGACAAGGATAAGATTCTAAATATATAACAGCTGTGAATGGACATTGGGAACTAGAATAGGACCCTGGAGGCCTTTTCTGGGTGAGGTGTAACCCATTACTTGCTAGATCCTGGGGGAAGTCAGGGGCTCTGAGAGGAGCTGGAGGTCAAGGTGGGCTGAGCCCTTGGGAGACTTATAAGACAGGGAGGCAGCTGTTAGCCACTAGGGTGGAAGGGTGTCAACTTTTAACACCTGAAATAGCCGTGTCTGTGCATCCTGGCTCTCCATGGCCTGCTGTTTAGAGATCCTTGTTTATATGGTGACCTATGACCCAGGGATTCTGCTCCGGGTATACATCCCAGGGAAGTTCTCAGCATGTCCATGAGGGACAAATTTGGAGGGTGCTCATCTCAAATGCATCTGTGGTGAAGGAGGGAGGTGAGGTGACCTGGATGACCTCCCTGGGGCAGGGGTCAGGCACATGCCAGGATACAGAGCATGGAGATCTAGGCAGCTCTTCATGCAACAGACTGTACACAGTGATAGACATGGATGGGTCTTTACAACATGAAATGAAAGGATTAAGAAGCCAGTGGGGATCTGAAGATAATACCATCTATGTGAATTCAAAGTACATTCAATTGGTGGTCACATGAATCTATGTGTGTTGAAATGTATAAAGCCGAACACCAAAAAAGAGTCAATGTTCCAGCATGATAAATAAAATAAAATAGGACAAGAGACCCCTTTCAGAGGTTTCGGTCTGGGGAGACACGCTTAAAAAATTGCATTCATGCAAAATTGTTCTCATTTGCAAAAACATACAAACAGACGGATCGCTTGTCACCTCGCCCCTCCAGGAACTCCCAGGCTAATGCAGCAGACAGAGGGGGAGACGCCAATTCACTCTAATATCACCAGGGCTATGCAAGCCTACAAGGCATTCTGGCACCACAGATGAGGGAACAATTTATTCTGCCTGAGGGAACCCCAGAAAGCAGCCCCTGCAAAAAAGATGATGTGTGCTTTGTCTACAATGCTGTGTAAGAGGAGTTCAAGGTGTAATACCATCTCCCCATCAGAGAGCATGCAATGCTCTAACTCAAGAGAATCAAGCTCAAACGGTGGGAGTCAAGGTGCCGGAGGAGGAGACGTTAGTTGGCCGGGGGATCTTTCAGGCTTGGGCACTTTTCTGCCTTATCAGCTGCTGGCGGCTGGGCCCCCCTACAGTCCACGCTGGGCTGAAATCAGCCGGCTGTGCCCCCTCCCTGAGAGGCCTGGCAGGGCTCCCCTGTACCAGGGCGGAAGAACGGTGGTCTCCTCCTGTCTGCCTGGAATCTGTGGGTCCCACCTCCCTGACTCTCCTTCTCTTTTATCCTCCCTCCGGCTTGCAATCCTTTGCTCACTCTGCCCTCTTTTACCTCCAAATCACTTACTGAATTTGTTTCCTCCTCCCCAGTCCCCGGCCAGCCTTTTCCTGGCCCATAACCAGTCTCCCATGTGTCTCTCCCTACCATCTCCCTTCATCCTATAGCCAGAAGGGGCTTCCTGACGTCAGCTCTTCTCTGCTGCTCTCTCTGCGTGGCTCCCTATCGCCCTTGGCATAGCGTCTGGAGCCTCCAGTCCCCCCCGCTTGGTCTCCTACAGTTCCCCACCTCACTCCTTATCCTCAGACATCACTTGACCACTTGAATCCTGCCCTTTCTTATTTCCGTGCTTTGCTCATGATGCCCTCACCTTTTGGAATTCCTTTCCACCTCCAGTTCCCCTAGTGAACTTCCATGCACCCCTCGAGGCTCTCTCAGACCTCACCTCCTCCTGGAAGCCTTCACTGATTACCCAAGACTGCATGGCATGCTTCCTCCATGTTCCTGCAACCCCAAATGGACCCTGTTCTAGTGTGGCTCATGCTGAATCAAAACTCTTTTATGTCCCTGATAGAAGTTTTGTGGTTAAAACAGGCTGACTTTGGACCCAGACTCCCTGAATCCACTACTGGTTCTGCCTTATCATGACTGTGGATAAATTACTTGATCTTTCTGCGTCTCAGGCTTCTCATCTGTAAAATGGAGATAAAAGGAGTATCTATCAAAAAAACAACAAAAAATCAAATCCCAGCCCAAAAAACTACCTACCTCAGGGGGTTGTTGGGAGGAATCAATGAATTTGCATACGATCTTAGCACAGTGACTGGCACATAGTAAAACTCCATAAATGTTGGCTGTTATTATCCGTCTCCCCACGCCAAGCTATGAGTTCCTGGAGATCAGCTGTCCAGCACCTCCCCAGGGTCTGCTTGTTGAGTGGTTATCTCCTGGAGACCCAGCTGCTCGTGTTAAAAGTTGCCCCAGGTCTCAGAATTAATTCCTTTTTTTTTTTTTTTAATTGGGGTATAGTTGCTTTACAATGTTGTGTTGATCCTTTTTTAAAATTTATTTTGGAGTATAGTTAATTAGCAATGTGGTGTTAGTTTCAGGTCCGACAGCAAAGTGATTCAGTTGTACGTATAAATGCATCTATTCTTTTTCAAAGTCTTTCTCATTTAGGTTATTACAGAACATTGAGCAGAGTTGCCCATGCTATTCAGGAGATCTTTGTTGGTTAGCTGTTTTAAATATAGCAGTGTGTATATGTCAATCCCAAACGCCCACTCTAATTCTCCCCCTCTCGTCCCCCAGGTAATGCAATTGACTCTTAAACGCTTTTGACTCGGGGCCCTGAAGTGCCTGTGCTGTGGTAAAGGGACCATTGCTTGCCAGATCTCTCTCTCGGCCTCCTGGCTGGGTCTCAGCCCTGCCTCAAGCCATCACCCCTGAAGGATGAAGCTGATGGAGCAGAGGATGGGGTCTTCTAGAGCAGGAGCTGTCTCTGGCCAGACCACCCTTGGTCGAGCGGGCTGACCCTCCTCAGGGCCCTACCCCTTGCCTGGGTCCCCAGCATAGCTTCAACATTCCCCAAGGCTGCCCCAACTTAGGCTCTCCTACCTGGGTGGTCCTCTGGCTGGGTCACAAAGAAGTTTCTCTTGGTGGTGTTACTAATTAGCAATGAGAGATGATTAGTGTCATTAACGGCCTCAAAACATTTGTTTTCCGAGCTCCTTGCTGGCTTGCAGGGAAGACCTGGACAGAGGTGGGGTGGGAGCCTTGGCGAGATCAGGTCTGCGAGGGAGCTGGCGGGAGAGGCAGGGCGGAAAGACGTTGGCAAGAAGAAACGAAATTTAAAGTGGATGAATTATTTACTGCAGGAAACAATCCCGAACTCACTTACTCTCACTCAGAACATCCCAAACTGTAATCCGTGGCATTTTTCACTTCTCCCTAGCGTGCTGAGTGATTTTCTTTATGACTAGATATCAGAGGCCAGGGTAATCTTGTGGGAGATTGGCTTAGTATTGATCATGTGTGTCTTCCTGGGCTCCAGGTTCTCATCCAGGCTTGATGCTCATGTGCCCGGCTTGGGTCACACCCCGAGGCTGGACAGGGCTGAGGTCAGCCCCAGGTGGGAGCTGACAAGGTGGTCATCTCTGCAGCAAGCACCCAGCGCCACCCGGATGGACCCCTCTTGTCCACAAATGAGCTAAACACCCCTGCCTGAGTCACCGCCGCCGTCAGTTTTGGTCTTGCCCCGGGATGGTCCTAAATGAGCACCGGATATTTTGCCATATGCTTTAGATCCATCATGTCATTACCTCCTCTCAAGAACTTTCAGGTAGACGTTATTAATCCCATTTTTCAGATAACAATAGCCGCAACTTTTTATTGACCTCCCCCTATGTCTTAGGTACTGGGCTAATACCTATCATTTATTCTCCCAATGTTTCCCTGTGACAGCTCCATTTACTGAAAAGCTCAGAGAGGTTACAAGGCTCGCCTAGAGTCACACAGGAAGTGGCGGACTCTGGCCCCAAGCCCTGATTTGCTCACTGCCAGCCCTGGGCACACACTGACTCGTGTTGAGAGTGATGGAAGAGGAGTCATTAAGATAAAGGATATTAAGCACACAATGAAATGGAGCAGGTGTTCGGTAGGACTTCGGTGCCCCTTTGGGGACTTCCTGAAACAGGCAATGCTTAACCTGAAGGGCTGTGCAGCTCCCAGCGAGAGACAGTGTAGAGAGCATCACTCACTCGGGGTCAGGGGTTGTCTTCAGAGCAGAGACAGAGGGAGTCTGGCTGGCTGGGTGGACACTGCTAGCCTGACACCCGACACGCCTCTTCTTCTGCAAGGATGCTTATGGTCCTGGGGAAGGGATCTCTATGGAGTCAAGGAGGAGGAGAGAGCAGCTGGGAGAGGAGGGCAGTGAGCCACAGAACTCAGGCTCTGCAGCCGTCTCTGGCCTCTGCATCCCTTTCAGGGAGAAAGAGGAGGAATCCAGGGACCGGGGTTCTAGTCCTAACTGGAAGACTGGGAGACTTTACCTGAGTCCCTGCTCTTCTCTGGGCCTCTGACTTTCCATCTGTAAAATGATATCTCTGACCTAAGTCACGTAAAAGGACTCCTTGAGTTCCAGGTGATTCGATCAGCATATGCCCTTCTGCATGGGGTGGTCGGGGTAGGGGTGGGGGGACAGGGAAGATGGTTGGTGCCAAATCCCCTGCTGCCACTCCTCCCTCCAAATGTTGGCTCATCAGCCTTAGAGTTACCTCTGATATCATTGGTGCCAACCCACCCATTTTACAGATAGGAAAACTGATGTCCAGAGGTGGGAGCCAAGATCACACAGTCAGGGAGGGGCAGGGCTGGGCATCCTGATTCCCCAGCCAAGCTCTTCCTGGGTCTGCCCCATCCAAGCTGCAGAGGCAACTTGACTTTAAGGCCACTTTACTTGGGACTGAGGGACCACAGGCACAGGGCTAGGGGTGGGAGAGGAGCAGGGAGTGGGTCCCACCACAGGGGTCATAGCTCCAGCATTTGGCCAGCTTCTCCTATGATTATAACTGTAAATAAGACAGCTGGGAGGACTCCTAGCACGTTAACAGGTTTAACAAGCAGTAATGTGCAACCCACACTACAAATGGATCTTTTAATAATGAATAAGCATTTATTTAACAAGTTGTAACAGTTTTACCACTCTCAGGATCCTCAGAAGTCCAAAGCTCTGGCATCGACTCCTTAGACTGGCTTCCCCTGCTCATATCTTTTGTCCTTTTTTTTTTCTTATTGTCTTTCCCTTATTGATTAGTAAGTGTTCTTTGTATATTAAGGCTATTAACCCTTAACCTGCCATGTGCAAACAGTTTCTCCTAAGTCTGTACATTTTTATTCCTTAGATTGTACAGAAATTTAAACATTTTATGTAGTAAAACCTGTTTTATGTTAACGTTGAGGCTTCTGAGTTTTGAGAATTGCTTATGATGGATCCTCTGTTGGGGAATTGCAGGGTAAGACCAAGACACAGGCCAGGGTGAAGGTGGGGAGTACGGGGCAGGGTGAAGGTTGATACTCAGCCAAATTCAAAGACAAGAGCCCTGGCTCTGGGTTACAACCTTGAGTGAATCCCTGTCTCTCTTGGTCTTCAGATGTCTGGTCCATAAAACGAAAGTGCTGAAATAGACAAACTCTCCACTGCCTCCCTCCACAAATGCCCCAAGATTCTATAAGAAGAAGATCTTGTAGGGAAGATGCTGCCGAGCATTCTGGGAGGGGTCCCAGCCATACTGTCTTCTATCTATGCATCTCCCCCACCAGATCGCCAGCTCCTTTGAGAGCAGGAAATCTTTTTATTTGTATCTTTTTATTATGATGTCAAGGCTATGGTTTTTCCTGTGGTCATGTATGGATGTGAGAGTTGGACTGTGAAGAAGGCTGAGTGCCAAAGACTTGGTGCTTTTGAACTGTGGTGTTGGAGAAGACTCTTGAGAGTCCCTTGGACTGCAAGGAGATCCAACCAGTCCATTCTAAAGGAGATCAGCCCTGGGTTTTCTTTGGAAGGAATGATGCTAAAGCTGAAACTCCAGTACTTTGGCCACCTCCTGCAAAGAGTTGACTCATTGGAAAAGACTCTGATGCTGGGAGGGATTGGGGGCAGGAGGAGAAGGGGACGACAGCGGATGAGATGGCTGGATGGCATCACCAACTCAATGGACGTGAGTTTGAGTGAACTCCGAAAGTTGGTGACGGACAGGGAGGCCTGGCGTGCTGCGATTCATGGGGTCGCAAAGAGTCGGACACGACTGAGCGACTGAACTGAACTGACTGATTATGATGTCTTCAGCACCTTGCAGGAGGCTGCCTGCCCCGCCCCTGGGAGAATTTCTCCCAACTGAGTTGTTGATCACACCCAGAAGTAGACCCTGGCTACGTTTCATGCCTCTCTCTAGTGAGTAAGAGAGTGGGCTGCCTGAGTTTGGATACTGACTCTCGTTTGCTGGCTCTGTGACCTTAGGCAACTGACTTCACCTCTCTGAGCATCTGTTTCCTCATCTGTAAAATTGAGACAGGGCTTTCCAGAGATGTCATTCAGTTAGCATCAAAGATTGATCCAGGAGTAAGAAACACACAGTCCCTGCACATAGTAGGCATTCAATAAATGTCAGACCTCTCCCATATCTCCATTGCTAACTACAGTGCTTCACATCTTGAGCTGCTAAGAAAGGTTTGATGAGCATCTTAGTTTGGGTTCCTGTGGAAAGAGACCCGAAGAAAAGGATTCAAGGTCAAGTAGTTGACTGGGGTAGGTCATCCCAGAAAGCAGGAGCAGGAGGGTGGGAAGTGACAGGGGAGAAGGGAAAGAGCCAATGAGGGGGTGATGACCAAGCCTTTTACCACTGCGGGCGACTGGAGCTTACCTCCATTAGGGAATTCTGGGAGCCAGCACGTGGACACTTGAGTATCCACCCCACAAAGAGCGAGAGAGCGGAGGTACCTGAACTCCAGCTCCAAAGAGTCAGTAATTCAGAGCTACTCTGTGGACGTTATCCCATAGCTCTTCCAGTCTGCCATCTGGGCAGCAAACTAGCTCTGAAGGCCTGAAAAAAGGGGATTTCCCTGGTGGTCCAGTGGCTAAGACTCCTCCCTCTCAAGGCAGGGGCCCCGGATTTGATCCCTGTTCAGGGAACTAGGTCCCACATTCTGCAACCAAGAGTTCGCAGGCCACAGACAAATATCTCGCATGCCCCAAGACTTGGTGCAGCCAGATAAATAAATATTAAAAATATGAACAAAACACATATCTTAAAAAAAAAAAGAGAGAGAGGTTCAGGTGTTGGCAGTTGAAAGTCAGGCAGGTGAGCATGGAATTGCTGACAGCCAGGCAATGGTGGTGGGGTCCCAGTACTTCTTCTGGAAGGGCAGGTGACAATGTCTCAGGTGAGCTGGCCCCATGGGGGTTTAAGGAAAGGATGGGGTGGCTGAAGGCGGTTTAGCAGAACCTGGTTCTTCATCTCTCTCCACTCTGGGCGCCGCCTGAAATTGATAGCTGGTACCAAAGGGCAGAAGTGTCACCTCTCAATAAGATGAAATCTATGTCTCAGGTGGGTGGAGGCGACAGGAAGATTTATCAAGGCCCTGGCAAAATTAACATTTGGATGGGGACACAGCAAGAGCAGCTTCCAGAGGGGGGGTCTCTTTGCATTTATTTAGGCAGGTTCCTGCCAGCAGCTGGACAAAAGAGGGCTGCCAGGGTCAGCCTTCCAGCTGGCCTCCTCCTAGAGGGAGGCCTGGATGGACAGAAGCGGACACACGGGGTGAAAGGAGACCGGAAAGAGAACCATCCCCCTGGCCGGAGCAGGGAGGCCGCCAAGAGCCCCAGGGCTGTGTCCCGGCCCTGCCTCCCGGGTCTCAGTTTCCCTACCTGAAACTTGAGGGCCTTGCACATGACGCTTTCAGAACTGACAATCTTGAGACCAGGCAATTGGGTATTGCTACCCCAATAGTCTTGGGAGGCTGATGTGCGTTCATCCACAGAAAGGATGGCTGCCTTTGCTCGGGCATCCACTATGCGCTGGGCACTGCCTTTCTAAATAGCTCTGCGATACACTTGCCTATTAAGGTAGGCTCTATTATTATCTCCATTTTGCCATTGAACTCAGAGAAGTAAAGTATCACACAGTGAGTCTGGGGCCAAGTAGAGATGTCAGCCCAGGTCCCCTGGTTCCCAGCCCAGGGATCCTTCCACTGGAGTCACTGGTTCCAGTGACTGGTTCCAGGGCCTCCTTCACTGGAATTTCTGTGTCCTGCCGTTCCCCTGCCTGGGAAAGCCTGCTATTAAGAGTTCAGGGTCTGGGACTTCCCTGGTGGTTAGTGGCTAGTACTTCACGCTCCCAATGCAGGGGGGCCGGGTTCGATCCCTGGTCAGGGAACTAGATGCCACAAGCCACAACTACAAGTTTGCATGCTGCTGCTAAAGATCCCACATGCTGTGACTAAAGACCCTGCATGCTGCAAAGAAGAGTGAAGATCTCGCACGCTGCACCTAAATGCTGGCACAGCCAAATAAATATAATTTTTAAAAAGCTCAGGTTCTAGATTCAGACCAACTTGGGTTTGAATCTCAGCTCAACCAAGTCCTTACTGGGAGGCCTCGCACAAAGTGCTTCACAAGAGCCTCCTTTTTTTTTTGTCTGTGAAATGAGCATGCGAGTGGCATGGGTTATCTGTCGTTGTTCGGTCGCTCAGTCATGTCTGACTCTGCACCCCTGTGGACTACAGCACAACAGGCATCCCTGTCCTTCACTATCTCCCGGAGCTTGCTCAAACTCAGGTCCATTAAGTCGGTGATGCCATCCAATCATCAGGTCCTCTGTCGTCCCCTTCTCCTGCCTTCAATCTTTCCCGGCATCAGGGTCTTTGAATAGGTGGACAGGGTATTGGAGCTTCAGCATCAGTCCTTCTAATGAATATTCAGGATTGATTTCCTTTAGGATGGACTGGTTTTATCTCCTTGCAGTCCAAGGGACTCTCAAGAGTCCTCTTATGGCTTATGGGGCTGGCTTATAGAGGAGATAAGGTAACTTATGCAAAGGACCTCATCCCAGGGTCTCTAGGAACAGGATCCAGTGCAGGTCAGGATCTTGAGCACCTCTGTGCTTAGGAGGTGAGGCCCGCCCTCCAGCTTAGCCCTTGTACGAGACGAGGGACCTCAGCAGGCCCAGAGGATATTAGGTTTGAGGTCTGAGCCCAAGTATGGAGGAAGGGAAGGTATTGGGCACATGGACTCCTACCCCACCTCAGACACTAGCATCAAATACACCCTCTGAAAACCCAGCCTTCTGCCTTGGAAATGCCAGCCCACAACCCCGGCAGGGAATAAAACGGAGCTTTCATGGGAGTGACATAATCCTTAAGTTGAAAGTAGGTATGGACTAGGCCTCCATTTCCCCACCTGCAAAATGGGCATAGGGAGTGCCACCCTGACTCTGGCTTTAATTACATGTAACTGGCTTCCCGGTGGCTCCAGTGGTAAAGAACCTGCCTGCCAATGCAGGAGATGTAAGAGACGCAGGTTCAATCCCTGGGTAGGGAAGAAACCCTGGATCTCTATTGCCTGGAGAATCCCATGGACAGAGGAACCTGGCGGGCTACAGTCCATGGGGTCGCAAAGAGTTGGACAGGACTGAAGTGACTTAGCATGGACACATGAGCTTTTAAACTTGGGACTCCAGACATGTGACAGACATAAAAAATTCATTGTGGGTGCCATCCAGACTCTGAACAGATTATTGAATGCCTCCATGCCTCAGTTTACTCATCAGAATTCACTTAGCACGTTGGGTTGTTGTTGAGATTAGAGGTGTGCTGTCATTGAGCACTTTGAACAGCACCTGGTACCTAGGAAATGCTGTGTAAGAGATGCTTGTTTCTGTTGTCATCTTCATCATCATCTAAGATGAGGGGTGCGAGGGTCCAGAGAGGGACAGAGGCTTGCTCAAGGCCACACAGCAGTCAGGATATAACCAGGGGTCTGGACTCCGAGGTCACAGCCATCCATACTGAGCCCAGGTCCAGCCCAGGTCCCCAGCATACCTCCCCTAGCTGGGGCTGCCCCACCCCCACCTACCCTCTCTTGCCCAGGAGTGAGAGGAGGCCCAAATCCAATTAGCCTGGGAGCCTCCTGCCGAGCGTCACCCCTTTAATATAGCTGGAAAAGCTACAGAGATAAATGGGAAATTAGAATTCTGCTGGGGTCCCTGAGACCCGCGGCCTGCCCTGAGCTGGGGCTGCAGCGCGTCTCCTAGGGACCAACGGGCTGCCTGAGCTTCACGGAGGGGCTGCCCCCAGAGGTGCTGCTGAGGGGCCCGTTTGGCATCTCAGCTGGCCTGCCAGCATCTCCCGCCTCTGCCTTCCCATGGACCACCCCCCTTCCCTACAGCCATTACCCTACTCCCTTCCCATCCCCCAGGCATACAAATCACCACTCCCCTCCTGATCGCCCCTCCCCTTTTCCTATTCAGCCCCCTCCCTTCTCAGGACCTAAGCGCAGTGTCTGGAGGGGAGCTGGGGAGGGCATCAGGCCAGGGTCTGCCCCTCAGTTCCTGAGGTGCCCTTCCCCTTCTCCCACTTCCTCAGCCCTAACCAAGCCCATCCTTCCCTCCTTTCTGTGATGTGGACCCCTGGAGGGAGGAGCTGGGGCCTGGGCCTCCATTGACTCTGGGGCTGAGGCCTCTGCTGGGCTGGGGGTTCAGCCACTTGTGGGGCTGGGGTCAGACCTGCAGGGAGCAGGGACAACTCTAGCTGCCTTCAAAATGGGTGGTCTGCTGCAGGGGCTCCCCTGAGGGTCCCACAAATGGGAGACCTGCAGCCTCCCTCTCTAGAGGAGTATGGGTTGTCACAAGAAGTCCCTGGTCATCACTGCTGTCTCCCCACGGGCTTCTACAGCTCCCAGCCCCATGCAGGCCTCAGTTTCCCCTTCTGTCCAGTGGGAAGTGGTTGACATCCAGTGGAGACCTAGGATCGGCCACTGGAGGCCCAGATCCTGGGCAGCAAGCGGCCCCCCACCATCAACCCAGCTCCGCCCCTGCCTCTCCCACTCCCTCCCCCTAGGGACACATTTGCTGCTGGGAAAGTTAATCCATTACAGTTTAAAGGCTCAGTTCCTCGCTGGCAGTAAATTACCTACTTTGCATTTTGCAGCAACAACTTAACGGTATTAATTTATTGTGCTCTGTCTTTAACAAACATCATTATCATATTGCCAGCCAGGATTATGTAAATGGGAGGGACAAGGGAGAAAGAGGCCAGTTCTCGTCCCCAAAGTCACCTTGATTTATTAACTCTGGGGCCCGGCAATTGGCCAGACCCGGGAGGCCCAGGTGAACAGGGAGGCTAGGAGGACCAGGAAAGTCTGGGAAGAGAGCCTCGGGGCCAGTGGGGGCACCCAGGGGAGGTACCCCTGCGAGGGAGGGACTGGCTGGGATTAGAGGGATTTGCTTGCCATGTGACTCTGGACAAGTCTACTCCCTCCCTGGGCCTTGGTTTCCCCATCTGTAAGATGGGGCTTGGATTAAGAGGGGGCAGGAGTTGATACTACGTGAACTTGAGATCCAACAACACATTCTGAATGACCCTAAAGACGGGGTGTGTGTGTGTGTGTGTGTGTGTGTGTGTGTGTGTTTGGTGGGGGGATGGGCTGGATGGGGAAAGGTCAGGGACCATGTGATCCTGGACTGGGGTCCTCCCCCTGCTGCGTTCCCTGGCTCCTCACCAGACCAGTGATGGATGGATACCTGGTGGAAGGGAAGATGGGTGAGCTGAGGAGAGAGGGATGTGAGGGAGACACAGCTGGGAAGGGGGAGCCAGGACGCACCAGCTCAGCTTCGGGGCAGCAGCATCAAGCTTCTGGCTTGCCCTCGGGACTGGGGGCTGGGCTTGTCTGTACCATGGAGGCTCTAGAGGGTTATGTACCGGGTCTCAGCCCTCCTGCCCAGACACCTGGAGTCCCTCCTGAGTTTTCTGGGCTCTGAGCTCCCATGGGATGCTCCAGGTCGGCCTGTCTGGGGAGCTGGAGGCAGCTGGGGTCTCACTCTGCTTGCCTCACCTCCTGCCCAGGGTGAGTGCCGCCTGATTACACAGCTGGCTGCCCCTGGCCACCCGCTGCCCATTCCCCACCACCTGCAGCCAGGCTCTGCCAGGAACACACTCGGGCTGCTTCCAAGCACCCATGGGCTCCAGCCCAGGGTTCTGCCCTGGCCACCATGGCCCTGCCCTGGACCCTATGGAGGCACCAAGGTCGGGGCTGGAGAGGGGCCAGCAGGAAGAAGAAAGCCCCAACCCCCCGCTGGGTGCAGGGGCAGGTGGAGAAACAGCAGGGAGGGGCGCCCTCCCGTGAGCTGAGGTCACAGGTCACCCCCATCTTCTCTGTCTCTTCCTTGTTCCCACCTCTGCTGCGTGGCCCCCAGAGGGTGGGGTCCCTGCCTGCCCCACTCTCGTGTCTCTGTCTCTTGGTCTCTCCCAACAGGGCTTTCAGAGATGGGGGTGGGGGTGGGGAGGGAACTAGGAGCCGAGGGAGGGGAGGCAGGAGAGGGAGGAGGCAATTCAATTTCCAGAGTTGGTCCTGTCAATTCAGGTCGTGGCATGATAAGAAAGTCATTTCTGTGATGGGTTTCTAATCCACGCCCTCCTGCCTCTGCATCCCGGCATCCCGAGGCTCCCTCCTCCCTCTGCCAGAGCCAGAGGCTGGAAGGGACCCCTGTTGCCCAACAGAGAGGGGCCGTACTTGCTGCAAACAAACCAGGCTGAGGAGCGTCCGCATGGCTGGGGTGAACGCCTGGGATGCCCGTGGGCAAAAGAAGCAAACCCAGAAGGCTCCGTGATTCCCAGCCACCTGGGATGAGCAGCCCCTCAGCTCCCTGTGATTCACGAGTGTGTACACAGTTGTGACGTAATTGCTTCTCAACATCAGCCCTTGAATTAAGGAGGGATCATGCCCATTCTGCAGATGGGGAGACTGAGGCTTGGAGAGATTTGATGATCTGAACAGTGAGATGGGTAGAGAGAAGTGCAAGTTGAAGTGTACAGGGTAGGAGCTGAGCTGCTGAGGCGGTGGGGGACATGGGGGAAAGAAAGGGAGCGGGGTGGGCAGGGAGTGGGAGCCTGCCCCTCCAGGCAAGGAGAAGAGCCCCTCTCTCACTCTAAGTCCCCTTCCAACTCACCTGGACCTGGGCTGGCTAGATAGATGAGGGGGGGAGGATGTGCCAGGGACATGCCTTCTGCAGCCAGCAGGTGCCAACCTCAGACCTTAAAAGGAGCAGCCCAATGGCGCCCAGCCAGCCCCAGGGCAGCTCAGGGCGATGGGAGTGGCCTCAGGATGGAGTCACTGCTGGCTGGGTGGGTAGCCCAGGGCTGGAGAACGGAGAGAGATGGGGACAGGGAGGAAGAGGGTTCCCGGGAGTGTGGTCAGGAAGCCACTGCAGCTGGCAGCAGGAGCCCTGGGCACGGCGGGCCCGGCCACACCCCTAACCCCTTCCTGAGACACCCACCTGAGTCCTGACACAAAAAGCGTCTCTCACCTCTCCCAGGGTCCTGCTGAGGGACCCAGTCTTTCCCTGGTTTCCTTTACAGACCCCTGCAAACTTCCTGGGGACCGGGGACAGGGACTCCAGCTGGATTAGGGCTGGGCGGTTGAGCTGGGTCCTTCTCTTCCTTCCCCGACCGACCGGGAGAGAATCAGGGAGGCTCAGGGAGGCGTGGGGCTGGGCCAGACCTTCTTGTTGCTTGATTCCTAGTGGCCCCGGGGGAGTGGAGGTAGATGGAGTGCAGCTGGGTGGGCCTCAGTCTGCTCGCTCCCCACTCCTGGCCCCCTTGATCCGCCCCACTCAGGGGTTTAAAGGGAGGAGAAGGGGCAGGGTGTACCTCCTGTTTGCTCCCCCCAGGAGGTTTGCTGGAGAACTGGAGAGAGATACAGAGCAAGGAAGGATCTTTAATCCTGTTTGTCTCCCTCTGCCTGCCCCCCTCCCCCAGCTGACTCCAAAAGGGCTGGTGAGAGGGAGGAGGAGGCATGGCGATGAACTTGGGCAGCATCCCTCATCCCCTCTGATCTGGCCCTGGCTGGCCCTGAGTTTGATGGGGGTGGGGGATGGGGTGGCAGAAACCAGGCTGGGCCCAGCAGGCCGGGGGAGGCTCCCCAGAACAGCTGGGGCTGCGCAGGGCCGGGGGTGGTGGCGGTGAGTGGGGACTTGCTTTTGCAGGCAAGCTAATCTCATTTGGCTGCTGCCGCCTGCAGACCGGGGCCTGCATGCTAAGTGGCTGGAGGCAGCAGAGGGACTCAGGACAGGCCGGGGAGAGGGGACTGGACACCAGGCACACCCAGGGGGATCCGGAGGGCAGCACTGTCTCTGATGAGGCACCATGCTGGGCAGTGGCCAAGGGGCAGTGAGCAGGACCATGCGTCCTATGCTGTTAGAGGCTCCTCACTACAGGGGGGACCCGAGTGAAGATGGGGGGGCACCCGGGTCATCCAGCTCCTTTCTCAGTTCCGTCCTCCCCCCACCTAGCCCTCCTCCTGGCGGTCCCAGGCGTGGAGTTCGACTGATCTGTGAGTGCACAGCACCACCCGGGTAGCAGACATCTGGAGAGCGAGCTGGTCCTGCTTGCCAGGAAACTGACTGGAGGGAGGGACCTGCGGGCGCAGACGTGAGCGAAAGAAAGGGGAGGTGGGGGCTGGGGAAGCCTGCAAGCGAAGAGGAGGGGGGCGAGGAAGACTGGGGTGGGCGAGAAGCCTTGAACTCAGTGCCCTGCTCAGTTGCCCCGCGCTCTGCTCCTCCAGCAGCTTGTTTGGAGGAAGGGCCAGTGAGTCCAGAAAGAACTCCGGCAGCTAAAAGATGATGAGAACTCTGGTGAAATGCTCTGCACCGGTCTTTAGCTCAGACGGGGAGGGATGGAAATGCCAGGAGTGTGAGGGCCTGGGTTGGTGCTAGGCTGGGAGGCAGGGTCTCCTGACTGCAACCCACACTCCGGAGCCTGGTCACCACCCCTTAGGCTACCAGTACCTTCAGGCCCCTGAGAGAACCCGGGAGGCACACAGGTATCTGTGGTGTACTGACTGCATCTCTGTAAGAGACAGAGAGCTGTTGATGAACACCCTGATGCTCACCATCTGAAAGTCTGGGGGGCCCTTCCAGGAGTGCTCTGCGACTCAGTTTCTCCATGTGGGCCCGAGGGGCTGCTGATGAAACAAGACGATGCATGTCCAGTGTCTGGCCCCCGTGTCCAGGGTAAAAACAAAGCCTTGTTATCACTTTGAGGCATCACAACCAGCATCTGGGAGGCGCCCCTGACAGTACTCAGAGCACCACAATGCACCACCATGGCAGTCGGATGGGCCATAAGAAAATGGCTCTGGGGCTCCCTGGTGGCTCAGTGGTATGATTCCTGATCTGGGAGGATCCCACATGCCACGAAGCAGCTAACCCTTTGTGCCACAACTATTGAGCCTGTGCTCTAGTGCCCAGGAGCTGCAGCTACTGAGTCCACGAGCTGCCACTACTGAAGCCCTCGCACCCTAGAGCCCACGCTCCACAACCGGAGAAGCCACCGCCATGAGAAGCTTGTGTACCGCACCTAGAGAATGGCCCTCGCAGCAACGAAGATCCAGTACAGCCCCAAATAATACAATAATTTTTTTTAAAAAAAGAAAGAAAATGGATTTGCCCTCCCTTGCTCTGTGGCTGTGGGCAAATATCTTTACCTCCCTGAAGCCCAGATTCTCTATTTGTAAACAGGGAAAAGATTACTTACCTCATAGAAACGTTGTGCTTAGTTGCTCAGTTGTGTCTGACTCTTTGTGACCCCAAGGACTGTAGCCCTCCAGGCTCTTCTGTCTATAGGATTCTCCAAGCTAGAATACTGGAGTGGGTTGCTATGCTCTCCAGGGGCTCTTCCCAATCCAGGGATCAAACCCAGGTCTCTTGCATTGCAGGGGGATTCTTTACCATCTGAGCCACCAGGGAAGCCTGAAATGTTGCAAAGAGCTAAATAAGACTACAAAGATAAACATGAATAAGGGACAAATATAGACAGAGACAATGTCTGGTATGCCTCAGGTGCTTGAAATGTCTGTTCCTTCCTATATGAGTTCCGTGTCCAACGCTAACTCTCATGGGGTACATGGAGGTCCAGATGAGGGTAAAGGCTCACGCAGAACCCAGGGCTGGAACAAAGATCTCTGACACCTGTGGGAAGAACACAAGAGACAGAATCTCTGGACTTCAGATCTGCAGCTGTAAGAAGAGAGGGTTGGGTTGATCTCTGGTTTCCAGCTTGTCTCTGGGCTCTTAGGGGCCACAGTTGGGGTCCATGTCAAGTTTATAGGTCTCCAGGCTCATCTTTCCTAATTCACCCAGACCACCTCCCTTTCACTGCCTGCAGGTTAACAGAAGACTCTTTGAAAGAGTTGTAAGGGCTGCTAAGCCCCAAATGTGTGAAAGCCTCTGACTTGTTCATCTTCATAGGTACTAGCAGCTCGGGCCCTCTGGGACGGACATCCCTCGCCACACCCCTGCCCGGCAAACCTTCTTTATCCCTGCCTGGCTCCGGGTTGGTTCACCTGCGGGGCAGGAGATGAGTGATCCCACCCCAACCCCAGCCAGCTGGAGCCCAGGGCCTTGGACGCTGGCTCCGCTGGCAGTTTAAAGTCCCCCTGGTTGTCTAATTTAATCACAGCTGTGTGCACGGTGACTCTATAAATAATTTTTAGTGCGACATAACCATTATTTCACTAATTGCTTCACACACACCCCTGGCCTGTGAGATAAATTAAAGTTTGCTGAGTCAGCACCTTTGGCCAATGCCGCTTTGGGGCTTGGGTAGCTCAGCCCAATAATGGCTGTTCCCGTATCAGCTTCAGCTCGCACCCTAAGGGGAGAGTGCAGCTCTCATGAAGGGGACAAGGGTGGAAGGAAAGAAGGGGAAGGAGGAGAAAAAGGCTAGTAAGGGTTGCCATGTACAGTTGCACAGGTTGTAACCTGTACAAGGATACTTGGCCAAGGAAGCTAGTGGGGGCTAAAATTCAGCCCATGCGATGCTTTATCCATCTGTGTGCCATCTTATGGAATTTTGTGGATTCAAGAGAAAGACGCACCTTTCTGTAATCTATGTAAAAGCACTTGCTTAGACTGCTGCTGCTGCTGCTGCTAAGTCACTTCAGTCATGTCCGACTCTGTGCGACCCCATAGATGGCAGCCTACTAGGCTCCTCCATCCCTGGGATTCTGCAGGCAAGAACACTGGAGTGGGTTGCCATTTCCTTCTCCAATGCGTGAAAGTGAAAAGTGAAAGTGAAGTCACTCAGTTGTGTCCAACTCTTAGCGACCCCATGGACTGTAGCCCACCAGGCTCCTCCATCCATGGGATTTCTCAGGCAAGAGTACTGGAGTGGGGTGCCAGTGCCTTCTCCGTTGCTTAGACTAGTAGACTCCAACTATGCGCACCCAGCAAGTTGTCAGAGCCAGCCCTGTCAGAGGGGAAGCAAAGTAACATATGCCCTAAGGACACCTCTCACATTATCAATAGAGTAGAAACCTGGATTCAAGGGCTGATGCTGAGTGACCTTGGGCAAGTCACTTCCCCTCTTCTGTTTCCACAGTTTACCAAGCACTAATCACATCTAAGGCTGGGCTTCAGACCAAGTCACTGGCTCCAGAACCCCCGTGCTCTTTCCCACTGCCTGCATATTCCCAAATTAGTGGGTATGGGTTGAAAAAAAAAAAAAAGCCATTCACGTGGTTAAGCATGTGTGGTTAGCATCAAGTTAAATAGGGTTCTTTTCTGCAGGATTTTTCAGGGAGGTGGAGTATGTACGATACAGAGCAGGGTGACTCTGAGAGGGTGAGAGATGTGCAGCTTTTCCCGAAGGCCTCTGGCCACGAAACCCTTTATTTTAGGACTCATGTCGATGCTAAGATCCTGGTGCAAATCTCTGGGCTTGTTAACAAGTGAATTTCAACCCTGAGGGCAGAGAAGACTTCCATTCCTGCTCACTGCCCAAGGTGGGCACACAAGGCCGTGACTCTGGACTCAGAGGGCTTTCCCATCTGTCATCCGTGAGCAGACCCGGGTCTTCCCTGGGATTGGTGCAGCCTCGGAAGAGATCTCTGTGTCCTTTGCCACCAGGGTCCAAGTTCCTCAAGGGCGGAAGTCCTGTCTGCTCCTTTATCTTTGGGTCTTATCTTAGCTCAGGGACTCTCCGTTGAACGGATGAATACCTAAGCAGCTGAGCGGGAAAGAGACGCAGGCTGAGATACCTGGCTTCGTGTCCGTCCCGAAGTCTCACCGGCTGTGCGACCTTTGAGCAGATTGTTTCCCTGAGTCCATCGCCACGTGAGCTCTTGTGCCCCCATTTGTCAAATGAGCATCAAACTCTCAGTCCTGCTCCTCGTGAAGGGCAGAAGTGAGGCTCCAGTGAAATCATGGGGGTGAAAGAGTGCTTTAGAAAGTGTGGACCTCTGGACAGAAGCGGGGGATTATTCCTCTTGTTTCTCCCCATCCTTGCCTAGCACGGGGCTGGGGCTGTGATCACGTATTCACGGGCTCTGCTGCGACATCATTTGTATCCAGCACTCCTCACTGCACTAGGAAGGTTCCAGCCTTGTTTTCTGATGAGAACAGTGACGTTCAGTGGATTTGAACCCAGATCTGCCTAACTCCAGAACTTGCTTTTTCTCTCCACCAAGGACTTGTTTCCTCTGGTGCCTGCCTCCCATCATCCAACCCCCCATTTATGGGCTGGATGATAAAGTGGCTCGTACAGGAAAGCGAGCAGTGAGGGACTAGGGTCCATCGTCCGGTCATTGCTCCGTGTTAAGAGTGACAATGGTTTGTTGAGTGTCAGTCACGCACCTGGCATGGAGCTGGCTGCTTTAGATCCATCACTTTCCCTGCTGACTCCTCAACTGTCCCTCCCCATTTTCAAGCTGCGGAGACAGAAGTGTAGAACGTTTATGTGACCTGTTCAGCTGCGTGCAATTAAGGAGCAAGAGGCTGAAGGAGGGCTGATTCCAGAAGTTTGTCCTTTCCCGGGATTCTCAAGTTGCTACAAAACCCCTGGTTCTGAATAGCCAGCTGCTGTCTGGGAGGTGTGACCCTTGAACAGCTTGACTCCAGGGTCTGACACACCAGAGCACCCCCCTAAGAAGCTGCCTTGGGGTTTCTTCCCATCCGTTCAACCTCGCGCCTGCCTCCCAGCTCCGTGGGCCCAGTCCTGTTGCCTGATAGGTGTTTCCTTTTTTTAATCGGTGCCGGGTCTTGCTTGAGACACGTGGGATCCCTGACCAGGGATTGAAACTGGGCCCCCTGAATTAGGAGTGTGGAGTCTTAGCCAATGGACCACCAGGGAAGCGCGCCGGATGCGTCTTTATTGCCCAGGAAACATGGAGGAACTGATTGCTTTTTCAAACTTCCTGTTTAACATCCGGGTGGGTGGGGCCAGAGGGGGAGGCAGGGAGGTAGGGAGTGAAGTGGCTGCTGACATTCACTGCTGGTGCCAAGTGGCTGATGCCCGCGCCTCTCTCCCATGCCTTCCTCGGGAAGGCAGCCTGGACCATCTCTCATCTCCCCAGTCTGCATCCTTCCTTCCAGGGTGAGTCCATCACCGCCGGTCACAGCCATGCCCCTGAGTGTGGTGTTCAAGGTCCCTCAGCTCTGCCTCCAGCATCCCTGTCTCTCTAGCCTCATCCCTTGCTTGTTTTATTTATTTAAAAATACATAGGTATTGATCCGTTATGTGCCTGGCAGTGCTCTAAGTCCTGGAGATACAGCAGTAGAACAGATAAAACCCCTGCCCTCCTGGACAGACCTGACAGTCAGCAAGTTCTTAATAAATAAATATGTAGTGTCAACAGAGAGAGGGGCTTTCAAGAAAACCAAAATCAAAACAAACCAGACTCCTCCGAGGGAGCTACAGACAGAATTCAGGGGGTCAGTGAAATCAAAAGGGGGAAATTTACACTTTTATTTCACTCGTTTCATGAAATATTGCATTTCTCCTCGATTATAAATGTGGGCAGCACATCGTGTAGCACTGGCAATGCCGTGACTTTCTCACCAGCAGAAATCAGATTATTTCCTATCACATTACAGCGGTTGCAGACATTTTAAAATATCAATTACACTCATCAGCACTTCAAAATTGTGGGAGTTAATAGAGGTGTCGCTAGATCTTGTTATCTAGTGCGTTAATAGAGAAGCACCTATAGGGCTGTATCACACATTTGTTTTGTAAATATTTTGAAAACTCTATTTCACTATGCTAAGTCACTTCAGTTGTGTTTGACTCTGCGACCCTATGGACTGTAGCCCACCAGGTTCCTCTGTCCATGGGATTCTCCAGGCAAGAATACTGGAGTGGGTTGCCATGCCCTCCTTCAAGGGATCTCTCTAACCGAGGGGTTGAACCTGCATCTCTTCTGTCTCCTGCATTTGCAGGCGGGTTCTTTACCATTAATGCCCCCCCTATTTCAGTATAATTGGCTTCTTTTGTAATTCTGTTTATCTTCTATGTATTTAAAAAGGCTATTCTGGGAAGGAGTCCATAGGCTTCACCAGAGGCCCAGGAGTCTGTGGCCCCAAATGGGTGAAGTCCTGGAGTGGAGAGTGATGAAGAGGAAAGTGCCTCCTCCCTGTTCGTTTTTCCCAACTCTGGTATCATTGAGGCTTGAACACCTATCAAACTCGTCAAAGAAAAAGAAAACCTTTATGGACTCAAGCCATTGTCATTAGATCTCTGTTATTAGCAGTGAAATAAGACGCCACAACCCAACTACCTATTAAATGTCTCCATCTGAAGAACACAGGCCAACAGGTCTGATGCTGGGTCTCCATGTTTCTCTAAAGGAACTCCTGGTCGGGGAATTCAGACACCTGGGGGAAAAGGGAGCTAACAGTACAAGAGCTACACCCACCCATCCAACTACCCATCCATCCATCCACCCATCCATCCATCTAATTACCCATCAGTCTATCCCTCTATCCACCCACCCATCCTTCCACCAACCATCCACCCATGCATGCAATACCCAACCCTCCATCCATCCATCCCTCTGTTTGTATGTCCCAGCTATCTGACAAACTTATATCAAGCATCTATGTATTCTGGGCCTTGTGCTAGACACAGGAGCTAGAGATGTGACTAATATATTTTGTGTGATGCCCATTTGCCTCTATATGAGTAGGACCTCTCTGGAAGGAAACATCAGAAGAAAACCATGGCTGTCCCCATAGAGGGAGACACGGCAGCAGGAGACATGGGTACTCATTCCTTTTGAACTTTGAATTTTGCATTGTATGTATGTATTCACCATCTAAACAGTTTTAATTAAAAATATATGTTTGTCTCATCTAAGCTGTCAGAATTTGCCTTGCTCCTGAAAGGATTTGAGGCAGCTTACAAGAATACACAGAGATGAATAGATGCGCCTCTGCTGTCAGGGAGTTGACAGTCTCATGGGGAAGAGAGACTCGTAAACAATTCCAAAACAGTGTCACTCAGAGGGTAGAGGGGCACGGGGCTACACTCAGCCCCGGCTCCTGAGCAGTGACCTGGCACAAGAGTCACCTTGGTCTTGCCCAGGCTGGGCTGAGGACCGAGATGCCCACCTCTGGCCGGGACTCCTCCCGCCCCTACTCCACCAAGTTCAGGCACTTCTGTGAGCTGACTTCTAAGTGACAGAGCCAAACTCATGTCCATATCCCAGGCTGGGTGGCTGACAAAGCAGCCCGTGGAGTGGGGGAGCAGGGATCCTCCTTGCTGGCCTGTTACTTGTGTGTTTATTCCACATGAGGCCCCTGGGCCGGGGGGTGAACACACAGAACAGGAGGGAATTATCTCCCAGGTCCTGATGTTCAGCATGGCCAGGACCCCTCCCACAGCTCCCGATTGGGAAGACGGGGCTGGGGGCTGACGGAGGACAGGAGCCAGGATTGCATGGCTGGCCAGGCCAGGGGAGAGAGAGGAAGAAAGAGAGGGAGAGAGGACCAACCTGGCTGCTTGGACAATTCGGGTCTTTTCAGAACAACCCTTTGAAATCGAGCAAGAATAACTTTAAACAATAAGATGCTTCTCTCTCCCCCTCGGCTGTTGCCCAGGCAACGCCAGAGTGCTCAACAACTGTTTAGTTTTTTAAGAAACCAAATCTCCCTCCCTTTGGTCAGCTACCGCCAGGAAGATGAAGAGGCGGTGAAGGCGGCCCTCGTGGCCCATTGTGTGGGGACCTGGGTCAGCCGCCTGCAGCAGTGACATTTAAATCTAACGCCACGTATTATAGATGAACCTGGAGCCGCACTCCTCAAGCTCCTGCCGGGACTTCTTGCCCCTGTGTGTGGCTCTGGCAGTTTGGAGGTGGAGTCACAGAAGAGAGGCTGACCTTCGCCTGCAAGGCAATTCGTGGCCTGAGTGGGTTTCAGGAGGCCACCTGTCCCCAACCCTCTGCATCACTTGTCCCAGGAGAATCCTCATCAGGCCAGGGGACAGAGCATCTGTGGGGTTTTAACCTCGAGTGTTTAACCTTGGCACCCATGCTCGGGCCTCAGTCGTGCCTAACTCTTTGTGACCTCCTGGACTGTAGCCTGCCAGTTTCCTCTGTCTGTGGAATTTTTCAGGCAAGCCTACTGGAGTGGGTTGCCATTTTCTCCCCCAGGGGATCTTCCTAACCCAGGGATCAAGCCCGCATCTCCTGTGTCTCCTGCAATGGCAGGCGGATTCTTTACCACTTAGATACCTGGGAAGCCTGTTTAACCTCGGAGGCTCTCCAAAAATCTCCACCTTTGAGCAGAGAACACCAGCAGCTCGGCTCTTTGACAATTTCCTGCTTGAAGGCAGTTGGATGCCGTCATCTCCATGGGGGCCTCCAACAACCCAGGGAGGGAGGGTTTTTTTTGTGAGTCCAGGTGCAGGGAGCTCTTGGAGAAGGCTAAGGGGTGTCGGGCGCTTTCAAGCACAAATCCTTATGACCGTGCAAGGAGGTAGGTGCTACCAGGAGCCCATTTTGCCCAAAGTGGAAGCTGGGGCTGCAGGGATGCACGTGGCAGCTAGTGGGTGTGGTGGGATTTGAACCCAGGCCGGCCCAGCAACAGCGTCTGCGCTCCTGTGTCTCAGCCTGGGCTGCCTTGGCAGGGCTTTGCATCACAGGCAGGGACACATCTTTCCTGGCTGCTGGGACTTGGCCAGTGTGCCTTTCTGGAGGAGAGACTGGCGCCTGGCTTTGCCTCCACAGAAGGGAAGTGATGAGTGCTGACCACATGAAGCTCTGGGTCCAGCATCCTCGAAGAAGTCAAGACAAAGATTTAAAACCTCACTTTGCTCATCTGTAAAATGGCCGCACAGTTGTAGAAATAATAATAGTAGCTGCCCCTTAGAGAGAACTTACTATGTATTCAGCAGGATTCGAAGTATGTCACATCTATTACTTCACTTAATCATCACGGTAACTCCAGAAACAGGTAGTATTATGATCTTCATTTTCACGTGAAGAAATGGAGACCCAGGGAGGCACAGTCACTGACCCAAAGGCACAGCTGAACCTGAGAACCAATCGACATAAACCCCGGGCGGGGGTGGGGGGTGCGGGGACACTCCTGGCACGTAGTAGGTTCAAAGCAGAGGCTGGCTTTCATTTCCCAGGAAGATAAACAGAAGGGCTTCTGTCTCTGGGGTAACAAAACATGAGAGAAAGTTAAATTTAGAAAAGCTAAACCAGGTTAGCACAAGCCCCTTCTTCAGCTCAGCCGCAAAATCAGGATGGGAAATTGGCTTCAACCACAACAAAAACCTAGCCGGGGAAGCCTGACACCGCTGAGACGAGAAAGACCGCGTTGGGGAGGGAGCCCGCGGCTCGGAGGCGGGAGCACCGAGACCGGCTCCTCCCGGCCTGGGACAGGGGGCCCTGCCCCGGACCGGAGTCCCTGGGGGCCCGCGCCGAGTCCCGGGAAATGACAAGGACACAGGCCGATGACAACCGCCAGAGCATCACATCCCCCTGCCGACAGGTCTCGCCACACCCAGCTCAGGCCCTTCCACTTAGGAAACCGGAGTGTGTTCATCGGCCGCTTCCCACCTCCACCCGGAGAAGGTCCCCCCCTCCACCCACCCCCGTCGTTTAGCGCTGCTAAATGGCCAGCCAGGGGGTGCGGCGACAGAGGGGGTAATGAACTCCCATTGGCTTCTTTCACGAGATCGCTGCCTTAATTTACGAGGCCTGAGTGAGCCTCATTTCCCCAGTGCGCATTGAGTAATTAACTATTAATAAAAGCATTACTGAGTTAACCACGGGGGCATGTTTAATTCATGGGGCAGCCCTGGAACAGGACGGAGGTTTTGGCTCAGTGGGGGATTCCTCCCAGAGCAAAACATGGCCAGTGGGATGCGGTTGCCCCAGGCCCTTGGTTCCCCCTGCGGCCGGCAATTCTTCCCGTCGCTAACCAGAGGGGCGGAATCCCAGGAGGTGGGTGAGACTCCTGGCATCCTAGTAGAGGGCTGCAGAGCAGAGAAGTGGAAAAGAGGGCACTGGGAGGTGTCAGATCTGCTGTGAGGGCTCCTGGCTATGCTTGGGGGCGAGGGAGGTGAGTGACCTTGGGCGAGTCACCTGGCTCCTGGAGCCTGTTTCTCCTCTGCAAAGTGGGGCGACTGGTACCACCGACCTCCCAGGGATGGACTGCAAAGGCGAAAGACGGGAAAGGACGTGGTAAATGACCAGATGCCCTTCGCTTGGGTGGGGTTATCTTTAGGACTTCCCCCACCCTCCCACCTGGAGGTAAAGTGTTGGTGGCGTGGAGGAGAAGAGATACCTGCCTGTTCAAGAACAACATGAGTAATTCCTATCAAGACACCTCCTGGGAACCTGGGAGCTTTCTAAAGGAGAAGACCCCCCTCCCCCACCTTACCTGTGTGCACTTGTGACCTGCCACGGTGAGCTAATTCCTGTGGGGGCGAAACACACTGTCCCCACATTCGCTCACACCTGTGCCTGCATCTGCTCTTGCCCCTGCCTGGTATGCCTGTCTCCTTCCGTCTGCTTGGCAACTCCTATCCAGGCTTCAAGGCTCACTTCAAAAGGGACAGCTGCTACTGGGAATCTTTGCTTTCCTCCTGCCCCAGGCAGAGTTGGTCGCTCCTTTTTCTGTACCTTCCACACTGTCTTGTTATGGCATCTATCCATCAGCCCATTTATCCATCCACCCATCCTTCATCCATCTGCTGGTATTCACTGAGCACTAATACTGTGCATCTCTGATCATGTTCTGAAGTTTTGGATAAGTCTCACTTTCCTTGGGCTAGTGGTTCTTAATCTCTGGAGAGGGGTCAAGAGACCCTCCCCTAGGAAAATGCTCATACGTGTCAGATGTTGCTTTCCTCTTCAGGGATCTCTGGTCATCTGCAGAGCAGACAAACAGAAGGCGGGCACTGGGAGGTGTGAGCCCCACCATGAGGGCTCCCGGGTGCACTTGGGGGCGAGGGAGGTGAGTGACCTTGGGCCAGACTGTGGACACTGTGTAGTGGATGCTGTGATGGGCTGCAGGTCGCCCTTTGGGAATGAAGGACTTACTCCATGAGCCCCTGGGAGTGTGGCTGGAGGGATGGTCAGCCCTCTTTGGAGAGCTGTCTTGATTGGAAGAAAACTGTCTCACCCAAGGCTGTGCCTCCTTCCAGGGTAGACTCAATTCCAACGACAGACCAGTGTGGAAGCGTGAAGGCCTGAACCTCTCCCACCTTGGCTTGTAACAGCTCTGCAGGGTCATCCCAGCTCCAAAGCTTCCCATGGGGTTGACGGACGCCTTTGTCGCACCTGCCTTGAAGCTTGACTCCTCCCTCCGCTGAAACCTGCCTCTGTTGCCTCCCTTCTGCAGGTGTTTTTCCAAGCCCCCTCTCTAAATAACATCATGGACTTTAATCTTTACCTCTGGATATACTTCCCAGGAAACCCATTAGATTTAAAAGCCCTGCAGAAGCTTCTTGAGGACAGCAACAGCATCTATAACGCCTTGTGTATCTCCAGCAGCTCTCGCTGGGCAGGGCATGGGGGGACTTGCTCCAGAAACGCGTTTCTGGGGAAATGTACTAGTTGCCAACGAAACTGCATAACCATGGGAACAGAAGTCAAGCTAATTGGTTACTATGAAACAAGGTCAAAGGGGCCCGGCTGATGTCAAGGCTGTGTGGTTAGGATGGAGGCTCAAGGGGATGGCTGGGAGGCCGGCAGGGATGGGTGGTGGTGAGGGGACAGCCTTTTCTTGTTCGGCAGATCATTTAGAAGTTAGACTAGTCCTCGGAACCCGGGGAAAACCTCACTTCACTTTCCACTGTTGGAAATTCCTTCATGAAACAAGTGTCTGTCAAGTGTCTCCACTGTCCCAGGCATGGCAGCAGGGACGGTGACCTCAAAGGCCAGGACCTCAGTGTTGGCTCTGCCTCTCACTTGCTTTGTCATCCAGGCAATTTATGTCGCATCCCCACGGCTGACGTTTGCTGAATGGTTATTACTGTGTGTCCCGTATGTGTTAACTGCTTTACATGCACTAGTTCATCTTCACAACAGCTTCACTAAAAGATATATATTATCATTTCATCTTTACAGAAAAGGACATGGGCTCAGCGGGGATCAGCGGCATGCCCGAGATACACAGCTGATCCCAGGGCCAAGGGGGGATGTGAACCCAGGTCTGGTGGAATCCCGAGGCTGTGTTCTTAGGCACTATCATGCTCAATGTCTATGAGCTCAGTTTCCACAGCAATGAAAATAGGTACAATCAATTTTGACTGTATTGGGCTTGTTAGCGATTAAATGACTGACGTGAAAGGCTTAGAAGGTGCCTGGTGAATGTCCACTGTGGTCTCCTCCCCATTCCCTTCGTCCCCTGTGCCTCAACGCTTCCCTGCGCGGGAGGAATGATGGCCCCGTCTGCCGTCTCTCCAAGGACACACGTCTCTGTCCCAGGTCCAGCAGTGTCTGGCACACGGCCAGCGCTCCCCGAATGCTGTCGGCCCCAGTGGATGATCTGGGGGTCCCCACCCTCAGCTCTCTGGATTGCAAATTGGCAACAGCACTCAGTCTGTTAGTCTGTGATGCAGCAAGCTGTGGCAAGTTTCACAAAGACAATTCTCTTGGTGCTGTGGAACTCTACTGTCCACTCTACTGTCCAGAAGCCACTGGAACTTCTAGGTTTTTCTCAGCAGAATGGAGTGTTAACAGGTAAGATGTGATCCCCTAAGCCTTCCTGGCAGAGAGGGTACCAGAAGGAAGATGAGGGTGAGGGTATTCCTGGTCCAGCCTGATGTCTCAGCTTTCTCTCACAGGCAAACTCCAGCTTGTTCTCATCCTCACCATGCCCCCAACTGCAGACATGCTCATATATTGGGGGCATTAACCTTCTTCCCACTGTAGGCCCCTGGAGAGGTGGTGGGCATGTAAGCACTTAAAACTCGAACCTGTGGGTCAGACCTCCTCCCCGGCCCCCTCCTCAGCAGAAGCGCTGGAGCTGGAGGCTTCGTGGGGACAGATGCCACAGCCTTGGAGACAAGTCACATCCTCAGCTTCCTTCAACCTGTGTGCGCAACGGAGTTGCCATGGCGACACTGCGGCCCCGAGATGCAATGGCTGCAGACAGCATGGGTGCTCCCAGGGCTCAAAGCTGAGGGTGACGCTGTTTGACCTGGGAGGCCAGGTGATTGGGTGGGCCCGGTAGGGGGAGGAGGAGAGGGAAGCCCTCCTCTAGGCTTGGCTGGTAATTGGTGCTAAGTGAGGGGCCGCCACTGAACCCAACGTTCTGGTAGTGGGGCCCCCTGCTCTGCACCCTGTAATTACTGCACCGGACAGCACTTGTTCCCTGTGTGGGGAGAGGGAGATGGAGTGGGGAGCAGACAGGAAGCTCTCATCCACCTGAGCCAGCGGGGCTCTGGCAGCCTCTCCCCACCGCCCAAGCATCCTGCATCCCAAGCAGGTTCTCTGGCAGAGGTGGAGGCCCTGGCCCCTCCTGCCTGCTGGCTCTCCCCACATCAGCTGTGTGGAGCACAAGCTTCCTTTAATCCTACCCTCTGAGCCTACAGAATCTGAGGGCGGGGGTGGAGGTGCAGGAACCAGATAAGACACCACCTCGGGGGAGTCCTGGGTGTCACACCTCCATTTGTAGGAGAAGTCTGCATTGTGAAGCTGAGCTGGCAGCAGGAGACCTCGATTCTAATTCCTCCTGGGCCCAGAAGCTCTGGGGGCCTCAGGCTACTCACTGCCCCCTCCTGGGCCTCAGTTTTCCTAGTCGTAAGACAGCATGGGACTCAAAGTCGTTCTTAAGGCTTCTTCTACAGCAGGGGTTGGCAAACTCCAGCACGCAGGTGGAACCCTGGTTTTGCAGGAAGCGTTCCCTGGAACACGGCCCCGCCCTTTTGCTTCTGTATCTCTGTCTGTGGCCGCTTTCCTGCCACAAAGCAGCCTTGAGGAGCTGCCACAGGGACCATATGGCCCCCGAACGGAAAATATTTACTATCTGGTCCTTCACGGAGAAAGTTTGTCAACCTGTTTCTAAAATATTAACGTTATCCTGGGCTTGATGGGCTGGGCTGTCCTAGCTCTGATCTGATTAGACCAACTCATAACAAGTCCCTCTACCTGGAGGCACCAGGGTGGGTCCTCCTCCCAGGACTCTGCCTGGGTTTGGCTGGTGCCCAGCAACGGGCGGTTTCCGGAGCCAAAGCCTGGTACGGTGGCGCCACCTGCTGTGAGTGCTGGGAGCACTGGGGCCCAGAAGGACCACCTGCCTGCCCGCTCCCAGGCAGGGCAGCCACGTAGAGAGGGGCATCTCATCTCCTCTCTCTCCATTTTATAAAGAGGACTGCAGACTAGTGGGCAGGTGGCAGAAGCCCAGGTCCCAGAGGCCCATAACCCCTCCATACATGTCCCGTAGACACACATGTAGACACACAGAGCCGGCCGTGAATTTTAGCATGCCTGCTCACTTAGGGTCTTGGCTCCATGGTTGTCAAAGGACTTTCAGAATATGTGTGAAAATAACGTTTGATCTGCTACCAACATTGACTTGGTCCTCAGAACAACTCTGAGATAACCATTATCCCCATTCCACAGATGAAAAGACTGCAGTTCAGAGAGGTTAGGTAATTTGCTTAAGGTCACACAGTGAATGACGAGAGTCAATATTCAAATCAGGCTGTGAAAACACTGGAGTCCCCAGAATATGAAACTCAGTACCTGTTCTTGCCGCCTGCAGGTGTGGCGGGGCCCCAAGAGAGGGCCCTGGGGCTCCGACGGGAGATGAGAGACATAGGCGGCCGGGAGTAGAGACACAGGCGAGTCCGCTGAAGGAGGCAGAAGGGGAGAGGCTGAGCCCCCCCGCCCCCACACCTCCAGGCAACACAAGGTGGCCAGTGGACCGGAAACCCTTTATTTCCAAGCTATAAATAGGTCTGCTTGCAGAGAAAGGACAGTCTCCAGGTGACGGGGGCCCCAGCGTCCCCACCTCCCGTCCCTAACTGCACTGCAGTCCAAGCCCAGCCCCCCGGAAACCTGTCTTCTCTCTAAAATCACCATCCTGGCTCTCAGAGCCAGGCGAGCGGCTGCAACAGCCCGCTCCCTGCTCCTGCTGCAACACCAGTGCTGCTGGGCCCCTGCTCCGGCCAGGCCCAAGGCTGGCCTGGCGCCCACCCGGCATACCAGCTCTCTGCCCTGGCCCCAGCACCGATCGCGTGCCCTTCCGAGGCCTGGCCCGGGAGACGCTGGGCCCACTGCTGCCCGGTGGCCGGGAGGAACCACCCAGGTCCCCGAGCCACTGACTGGTCCCCCGGCTGCTCACTGCTGCCCCTGGGCCACAAAGTATTCCTCCTCCTCGTTGTCCTCATCCTCTGGCTGGCTGCTCCGGAGCAGCAGCTCCAGGTCGGGGTTGGAGCCCAGCCCCTTCAGGGGCTTAGGGGCGCCGTCACCTGGGGACAGAGACAGCAGCATCACACACCCAGCAAGGATCTGCCTGCCCCAGCCTGACAGGAGAGTGTGCCGAGGGACCCAGGCCCCCGCCCACTCCCTGGAGATGACCCCCCCCAACTTCTCGGAGGAGTGGCGGTGGCCAAATCACCAGGCGAACTCCCCTAATTAGAGGAACAGCCAGGGCAGGGGCAGCTGAACTGAGCAGACTGGACTGCAAATGGCTTGGGGGGTCGAGAGCCACCTGCCTCCTGGCAGGGATGGGCAGAGGGGAGATCCAGGGGGAGAGGGTCACCAGGAGACAGGCTTTCGAAAGGGGGCTCTGGGTACCTCTGGCGTGCAGGGCTTTGAGGGCGATGTGCAGAGATATTCCTGAGAGGCAGAGGGCAAAGCCCAGCCAGTTCAGGAGGCTGATCTGGTCACCCAGCAGATGCGCTGCCAACAGCAAAGTGCAGACTTCCTGCGGGAAGAGAGGCAGGGAGGGGGCGTGCTCAGGGCCGGGGCGGGGGGCGCTCCTTGGCAAGGAAGGTGGGGCTTGGGGGCGCCGTCACACCGCAGGGGAGAGGCAGACCTGCCCAAACTCCCTGCAATGCAAAGGGGGAAGCCTCTCTGAGTTTGGGGACCAGCCTGAGGCCTCCTCTGCTCTGTGTTACTGTGGACAGAGGGGAGGTGCTTTTCACAGAATTCTGTCTGGACTGGAAGAGGCAGACCTAATCCAGGCTGGGGACACAGGGTAGCAAGTCTGCAGCCATGTCCATAGGCAGGAAGGACAGCTGCCCTTCCAGAAGCACCTGTGCACAGAGCGCCTCTGCTGCCGTGGGCGGGGGTGGGTGCAGTCACACTGGGCTCTACAGGACACACTGATCACAGGGTTCTTCGTAAGCACGGGCTGCAAAGGGGACTGATCAGATGACATTCTGAGAAACACGGCTTACGTGTCATCACTGGGTGGGCGAGACCCTCAGGGAGCCCTGTTCTGCTGGTTTCAGGGAACACTGCTCCAGGATCAGGATCTGCCTGTCCACAGCCCAGAGCAGGAAGCAGTGAGTGATGATGGGGGGAAGAAGGGGAGAAGTGATGCAAGGAGACGGCTAGGGGCTCCTAGACAGCGGTAAAGGCAGGATCAGCAGCCGCAGGGCCCTCGTGATAGAACCACCCCTCACTGTGCTCCGGGCAGACACTGTCAATCAATCACTGCCAAGCACAGGACCCTATGCTGATGAGTCTGACTGGGGACTTCTCAATCCTGACTCCAGGCCACTGCCTAATGACCAGAATTGGCTTTCTTGGTAAGATGTAAACACGTCCCGGGCCTAGTGGAGTCAGCTCGGCCACCTGCTAGCTGTATATCCCTGGGTAAGGGCAGCTCTTCATGTCTGTTTCCCCATCTGTGAAGCAGGGCTGCACCCCCGCCACCACCCCCCCACCCCCACCCCCACTCTGGGCCGTGATGATGATGGACTGACTGCCAGATGAAACAGGCACTTCCGTCTCTTCCCTGCAGGGCTTTGGGAAGCAGGACTTGGGACACCCGCTGGAGAGGGGCTCCCCTCTAAGACAGGACTGGGGTCGCCTCCAAGACTGTACCTTAAAAATGCCGGCAATGGAGAGAGTGAGGCTGGAGGTCCTGGAGACCAGGAGGAACTCAGAAAAGCCCAAACCAAAGGCGAGAATCCCGCCAAGGAAGAGGCTCCCGAGCACCCGCAGGAGCAGCCCTGTGTCCTGGAAACGGAAGATTTTCTCAGATGTGGACAAATGGAGACCTGGAAGCAATGGGGGAAGAGAGCGGGGGGCCACGTCCTGGGTGTGCCTGCCTGGGCGGCCTCACCCCACCACAGCTGTGGTGTGATTTGCCACAGCTGCACCCCACCCTCCCTGCAACCGCCACCTGTCTGAGGCCCCGAGTCCCAGGACGGGAGGTGTCAGAGAATCTCAGGCAGATGGCCGGGGACTCGGGGAAACCAGAAAGCAGGGCCGGCTGCCAGGGAGCCCGGGGGAGATACAAGCCAAGGATCCTAATAGGGCCTGATGGAGGCTTCTGAGCCTCTGGACTAGAGTGGGGGGCTGGCACACAGGGGGCATCGGGCGGAAGTGCCTTGCTCCTTCACACCCTGTGTACCACCTGTCTTTGGGGAGGAGGCGGCGGGGTGGGCTGTGACTTCCTGTGGCCTTGGCAGCTGTGAGACCCCATGGCCCAAAGAAGATGGGGCACCTGCTACATGAGGACTGTCAGTGCCCTGGGCCACTGGAGGAGGCCCTTCACTCCAGGTGGGTCCAGGGACAAAACTCCATCCATACACACCTTCTCCATCTAACTACAGAGCTGTGGGGTGTAGCCGAGACATGTGCCCTTTCTGGACCACCGTTTCCCCACTGACAAAACAAAAGCGACCAGACTGGACAGTACAGTTTGATGAACAGTTCTCAAAAAGTAAACACACACACGTTCAAAGACACGGCAAAACCATGGCCCCCTGTTCCAGAGACAGCCACACAGGCCTCCACACACCAAGTCGTGCCCAGACTTTCAGAGGACCCTTGGCTCTCCAGCACTGCCCATCTGAGAGAACAGGAAAGGCTCCTGGGGGTAGAAGCCGGTGGGAAGGTAAGCCCTAGACTCGGCAAATGGACACTCTTGGGAGCGGGAGGCTGGCCGAGCCCTGTGAGGCTTTTGGAGGGAAGAACCGAGGAGAAGCAGAATGCGGAGCCCCCTGGGCACACAGCCTTCTGACGCAGGACATCTCGTCTGGTGCTGGGCTCGGCAGCACTGCAAAGGCGTCGGCAAATTGAAGGGAATTCGGGGAAGAGCAACATAAGTAATGAAGGCGCTTGGGGGATTAATTTACCAGAAAAGATTAAAGAAGCTAAATCCATGCAGCTTTGCTAAGTGATGACTACCAGGGGCTCTCGGGTGAGGGTTTGCAGAGATGGGGAAATGGTGTAAACATCCAGGAAGGGAGGGAGAGTGTGGCGCTTGGTGAGGGGCATAAGGAGGGGATGGAGAGAGATTTTAAAACAGGGGAAAAAAACATGAGGCTGCAGAACACAAGTTTCCTGGACAACGGAGCTGCAGAATAATCTTCTCCGAGAGGTTTGAGACGCTTCACTGCTTGAAACTTAAATGGATGTGGGACAGAATTCTCTGTAATGACCCTGAGGACCGAAGGGACTCTGGCAGGAAGGATTAACAGACGGGACGAAAACCAATTCCAAAACGTCAGGGAGGGGAACATGGTGGCCCCCCGACCCAGGCTAGACACATCCTTCTAACTCTTCCCTGGGAGGTGAGGAGGGAAGGGGGGAAGGAACTGCCCACCCGCCCCTTCCTCACTCCCCCGCTGCCTGACTGAGAAACAGCCAAGGCCAATCCCACACACCTCTCCACGTCTGAACCTCCTGTTCCCACTTCCTGAGGTGCCCGCCCCCATCAGGGGGTCAAAATCCCATTCATTCTCCAAAAATGCACTGTCTGGGAAGCCTCAACTTGCCTTTCTGGCCCATCAACCTGGAGTCATTCATGACTCGACTCCAACTAAGAGAAAGAGGGCATCGCGGTTAAGAGAGGGACTCCAGAGCCAGGGGCTGGCTTGTATATGACCAACCAAGCCCCTGTGGGACCCTGAGCAAGGCTATCTGCTTCTCTCTGCCATAGCTTATCTGCAAGATGAGGCAGTCCTAGTACTGGCACATGGGGTTTTTGGGGAGTATTAAAGGAGTCGATGTGTTTGGAACAATCAGAACAGCCCTGGTATACCTTTAGGGCTGTGTGCACTTACCATCATTACCGCCTGGTGTGTTTTACATGGGATTTCTCAGTAGCATTTATCCTGCGAGATTCTAGCCCCTTGGTTTAAGTGTCTGTCCAGCCCCCAAACCAGGCACTGCCAGGGTCGGGACCACCATCACTAATCTCTGGAACCTCCGCAGCTACCACAGCGCTGGGCTCCGAGCAGAGATCAGAGCTCTGTGCTGAGGTCCCCCCAAGGTGGATGACCCCACGTACCTTCAAACACGGCAAAGAGAGGGAAGAGCCCCAGGAACATGAGTGGCTGCAGGTGGAACATGGTGTCGATGGGATTCTGGAGTCCTGCACAAAGTGACTCGTGTGAGCCGTTGTGCCCGGCCCAGCCCGCCTGCACCCTGCCTGCCTCCACCCTGCCTGGTGCCCCGGGCTCTCGCTCACCAAGTTCCGCCTTCTGCAGGAGCATCTGGGTGAGGGTCCAGCGAATGCCGCCGATGAACGAGGCACCCAGCACCAAGGCGAAGCCCTCGATGTTGAACTGCGTCGACTTGTAGGTGAACATGAAGAGGCCCCCAGCGATGAGCAGGACCACCAAGACTAGCGCCGCGCGCTGAAAGCAGAGGGCGGGGGAGCAACTGCAATCAACTTGGGTTCATCACGCCTGGGAGACTGGGGGTCAGTGACCATCTTGGCTGCCCCTGGGGCAAGGCCTCCTTCTTCTTGCCCCACCCTGGGGTCCTGGCTGGTCCCTTCCACTTGATGTTACCAGGGCTGATACCTGGTTGGCATGGACCCCAGACCCTGAAACATGGCAGTAGGGCTGTCCTACAGCGGCCCTATGGCCCCATGTGGCCCCACCGCCCCCCTGGACCCAGCACATGAAGGGCCCCAGCTGCACAGCAGGGAGCCCCCAGGACCCACTGCCCCAGCCAGCCCCACGTCCTTGAACCCCATCTCCCGCGGTCACCGCTCCTGCCACACGGGTCCCTAAAACTTCTCCAGCAGCGCCCCGGGTCTGTCCCCAGGGATGGAGCGCCAGTGAGCTGGGCTTGCCTCCTTGGTCACAGGCAGGGACAAGCCACTGAGCAGCTCCCGCTTTCTATTCTTAGCATCAGTGGGGGCTGGCGGGACGCGAAGAAAGCTGGGGCCTCACCAGCTCCTCCAGCTTGAAGATCAGAGAGAAGATGAGGATGAAGAGGACGGCTGAGGACTTGGTCATCGTGTACCTGCAAGGGAAACGTCCCCATGATGCACTGCTGGAGCCGGCGACGCGGACTTAATGCCAGGAAAGGAGCCCACACGGTGCCCCCAGGGGGCAGGAGGAGGCCAGGGGAGACCCCTGACCTCCCTGTGGGCCGCAGGCCCCGCGGGACACAAAAGACCAAAGAAGGGAAGCCGAGTCGTCTGCGTTGACACGCGACCTTTAATCAGAAGGAATCTCTGACTCGGAGGCCTCTGCTTATCACCAGAAAATAAAAAAACTGAGCTTCCCGAGTCCTGTGATTTACCTGCTCTTTAGCGGAGATCAGGATTAAGGAGGGAAGAGAGAAATGGAGAAAGAGGGGGCAGCCACACACGGCTCGCTGAAGCACAGAATCTGAGATTAGCAATAGCTGCTCCCTCTGCCCTCCGTGCCCCCTTCCCTGCTGCCTGGCAGGGACCTGGCGGGAAGGTGCAGCCCCCCGCCCCAGCCTGCTGGACAGATGGCCAGAGGGCTCAGTACTCACAGCGAGACGGTGATGTAGAGGAAGCTCCAGTTGGACAAGCCCACATCCAGCGCCGTGGCCAGTGCTGTGGAGACACGGGGCACCCGTGGGACACCCCGCCCGGGTAGGAGCCCTCCTGGAGCTTTCTTTTCCACCCAGCAACTGAAGGGTTAACTCCTGGCCCCACACCCCTAAAGCAGAGGGAGCTGCTCCAGCGTTAGGGCGACAGTCCACTGTCTAACCGCTTCCCACTTGTTGGATATTAGGAATGCCACACCCCCACCCCCATGAGGGAGGGGTGTTCACCTGATCCTGAGGACCCCCCACCGGAAACTCTGCAGACTGGCTCCCTCCCTCGGGATGAAACACACCATCCCCCACCCCAGGACTTGGTCCTCCAGGATCTGAGCCAGCTGCCTTCTCAGTTCCGTTTCCTCTCCTGACAGCTGAGTCCTCAGCTTCCGGAGACACTTTCAGTTCCCTGGCAGACCTGCCCACGCACCAAACCTCTCCCGGGGGCATGGGGGCCTCCCCTCCGAAGGGACCTGCGCCCCCCCAGGTCTCAGCCCACAGTCCCCGCTCCCGGAAGCCCTCCCGCGCGGCCGCCAGCTGGTCCCTCCCCTGGGCTCCTGCACCCCGTCTCAGGGCTGGCCGTGATGCGCCCTCTGACCAGTGTCTCCAGGCCATGATGCATGTGTTCAAGGGTGTAGGCTAAGCCACCACACCCCCCCATCCCCGCCCACCCCCCATGAGGCAGTGGGGGTAGGGAGGACACAGAGAGGAATGACCCTGGATGGGCTCAGCTTCATGCCTTCCTTTCCCTCTGAGCTGCCCCCTCCCTCCGGCCCGCAGGCAGGCACGTACCGGTGGGAGCCACTCTTCTGAGGTAGTCGGGCCAGCTCAGCACCACGCGGGCCCTGTGGCTGGAGCACTGAACCAGGGCCCTGGACAGGGCAGAGAACAGGAAGATCACGGCCAAGTGCAGCATTGTCATGAAGAGGGGGAAGTGGAAGCTCTGGGGAGTCCAAGCACAGAGTGGAGCGCCTCCGTGACTGCCCACCCCTGGCCCCCAGCGCCCCCACTCCTGCTGGCCTGGCTGCGGGTTCAGGGGCCTCTGCAGTGTTTGAGGGGCCCTCTGACCCCCCACGTTTGCCCTGGTTCACTCCCCAGTTTCCCCCTTTCCTGATGCCCCTCCATCCCGGTATTTCTGGGGACTCCCCGGCGAGGCCCTGCCCCCCAACTGGTGTGGACTGGCTCCCAGCCTGGCTGGCTGAAGCCCTGGCTGAAGCCAGGCTGCTAAATATTAGCGGGCGCCACAGCCCCCCGTGTACCTTGGTCAGCCACTTGTTGTAGAAGGTGATGCCGATGGAGAAGCAGTAGTACAGCAGCACGAGCCCCAGGGTCAGCACCGCCCTCCACACGAAGGCCACGTCGGGGGCACACCTCCCCATCCGCAGACGCTGGCCGGCAAGGGCAGCAACCACCTCTCAGGAAGACGCCCCGTGGGAAGGGCCGGTCGGGCTGGGCCTGCGACTTTCAGCAAGCACGCCTCCCGGCTGCCGCTTCCATGATCTGGAATCGTCCAGGGAGCCCCAGGTGCCGTCCTCACCTTCGGGGCTGGTGGACTGAGCTGACCCTCTCCATGATCACGGTGGACGCGGCTCGCTGGACCCCAGGGCTGAGACTAGAAAGAGGAAAAGGGCCGCGCCGGTTGGCTGGGGCAGGGGGCGGGTGACCCAACACGGCCACCCCGGCCCTGGCCTGCAGGGAGCAGGGGCTGCCCAGGCCACGGGACTCCCTGCAACCTGTCACCTCCGCTCTCCTGTCACCTCGAGCTCTTCTCCATGAATTCGCACCAAAGTGACCTTTTAAAAATGCAAATGTGATCATGTCAGAGCAGCTGCAGCCCTTCAGCAGCTGCCAGGGCTCTTACAGCAAGACCAAGACCCTCCCCTGGCTAAGGAGGCCTGCCCGTCTCACCCAGGGCCTGCTTTTCCCTAGGCACATCAGGCTCTTCCCTGCTGCCGCAGGGAGCCGAATGCTCTGCATGCCCTGCATTCCCTCCTCTGCGGGTTCTACTGATCATCAGCTTGGATGGCTCTTCCTGGGGGAGCGCTGCCCCCACAGGCCCCCTGAGACACGGCTGCTCCCCTACTCCTCCGTCATCACACATGTGCCAGGCCTGAGAGCCGGCTCTGTGCCCCATCGTTGGGCAGTGAGCCTCAGGCACACAGGAGGCGTGGTGTTCACGACAGCTTATAGCCACCTGGCACCCTGTGTTCCCTATATGGTTCAATGAGAGAGGGCACGTAATTTTCAGGGGACAATCTGGTCTTCGAGGCATTGAAAATGAACCAGAAAACTAATGCCTCCTGTGCCTTAGCCTCTAACAACCACTTCCAAAGAGGCGATGCCTGCCTTCAAGTCTCAGCCAAAGAAAACCAATGAAACCAAGCCCTGCCACCTTATCAATCCAGCCAAGTCTAATGAGCATCCAGAGTGGGCAGGTTGGGGTTGGGGGAAGACCAGGTGGACCCGGGTCGAGTGTGACCCACCTGCAGCCCCATCTGTGTGTCTCTCCTTCCCCATGCTCCTCTCTGCTGAAATGCCACCTCCTTCTGGAAGCCTTCCGATCTGACATATCTTACCTCCCCCACCCCTAGTCCTTTCCAAAAGGAAAGCACTCAGTTCTGTACTCTGGAGCCTGGCTTACTGTGTCCCCTCCCCCTTGTGGGAGCTGGTGCAAGGCCTGGCCCGAAGGACATCAGAGGCTGTGGTTCTCTTCGGGAAATTCTGGAAACCTGTGCTCCCCGCGTCAGACTCCTTCACATGGCCAGAGTGGAGCATGTGGGCACCAAACCCACCTCTGACAGAACTCCAGGCCCATGCTCCTTCCTCTATACCAAGGCTTCCCAACTGTGGCATTAGTGCTATTTGGGGCTAGATAATTCTTTGCTGGGAGAAACCCTGTCTGTGCACGGGAGGATGTTTAGCTGCATCTCTGGTCATTATGCACAAGGGCCCTGGAGCATCCCTTTCCCGCAAGTTGGGACGACCAAAGATGTCTCCAGATGTTGCCAACTGTTAACCTGGGGCAGGGGCGGGGGGGTGGGGGGGGCCGCAAAACCGCTCCCCCTTGAGACTGACTGCTAAGTCCCACTGCGGGGGAGCTAAGGCAACCGCGGGGCCTGCTGGCACTAAGCGAGCTATCTCTTGGCACTCCCTCTCCATGGTTTGCCCTGGGCTCCCACATGAGGACGGTCAGCACCCTGCTGGGAATTGTCTTCTTACATCTTCTGGCTTCTGGAGTGGTTCCGGCTCCAACACTGCCATGTACGCGCTCCCTCCACTATTCAAATCCTGCCCTTCTTTCAAGGAGCCAGCCCAGGCCCGCCACCTTCGGGAAGTCCCCATGAGGATCCCAGCCCACAGGGAGCACCTTTTCGAAAGTTAACGAGGCCCTTCACTGGTGTTCCTGCTTCCAATTCCTCCTACAGCCTGGAGGCAGCCATCCAGCCACAGAGGTGGCCTGAGCACAGAAAGCAGACCAGGCCCTCATAGGGTTAATCCCAACTCCTCAGCAGACCGGAGGGGAAGGCCTCCTAGCCTCCGGCCTCTGCCAGCTTCTGCAACCTCATCTTCTCCTCCCCACCCCGCACCCGCCACGCTGGCCCCCGGCCATTTGTCCAACACATCAGGTCCGTGTCCTTCTTTGTAGTCGCGGCCGCAGATCTTTGCTTGGCTGAACATCTTGGGGCCTGGGGCAGGTTAGGGGTGTGCGGAGCGGGGCCTCTAATCCTGGTGGCACCTCCCACTACCTGACGTTTCCTTGTTTGTCCACGTGTTTACCACCCACCCATGACTCCCACCCCACGGCGGGATGCGGCCTCTCCAAGTGCTGGGCCGGGTCCGCGCGATGCCCGCCTGGGTCCCGGCGCGGGGAAAGAGCGCGGAGGCCCGGGCCCCTCCACGATCGCGATACCCAGGCCCGGGAGGAGCAGGACCCCGATGGGCCACGCGGCAGCGGCGCGCGGCGCCGAGCCTGGACCCCGCTCGCAGCCCCGCCCGGGTCCCCCTCCAACCCCGGGAGCGCGCGGAAGGCCCGCCGCGCGCCCACTCACCTCGCCCTGCCGGCGCTGCAGGCCCGGATCCTCCTGCCGGAAATGCGAGGCCCACCGCCGCCGCTGGGGGGCGCTTCTGCCGGAAGCCGCTGGGGGTGGGGCCGGGGCCGGGGCCAGGGGCGGAGCGTGTCGGGAGCTGGTCCTCCCGTGCGGTCTGCGAAATCGCGTGCTGTGCGCCTTGGCTCCCCAGGAACCCGGCCTGAGCATTCCCCTTGGTTGTGTCTCCTGTGATCAACCGAGGTCCTGGTCAACCAAGGTGCCTGCTACAAGAGTCCTGCGCACCGCTGGCAGCCAGGAAAAGGTCACCTACTCACAAATTTAAGTATTTACCTTATTCCAACCCAGTGCTAGGAGAAGGCAATGGCACCCCACTCCAGTACTTTTGCCTAGAAAATCCCATGGGCGGAGGAGCCTGGTAGGCTGCAGTCCATGGGGTCGCTAGAGTCGGACACGACTGAGCGACTTCACTTTGACTTTTCACTTTCATGCATTGGAGAAGGAAATGGCAACCCACTCGTGTTCTTGCCTGGAGAATCCCAGGGACGGGGGAGCCTGGTGGGCTGCCGTCTATGGGGTCGCACAGAGTCGGACACGACTGAAGCGACTTAGCAGCAGCAGCAACCCAGTGCTGGGCAACCATAGAAACACTTGGATCTCTCCTGGGCTTTTTCCTATGGGAAAAAGCTAGCTAGGGAGTGATGTTGGAGGCATCAGGTTTCAGGACTTAGAAGATCCGTTCAGTTCAGTTCCTCAGTCGTGTCCGACTCTTTGCGACCCCATGAATTGCAGCACGCCAGACCTCCCTGTCCATTACCAACTCCCAGAGTTCACTCAGACTCACGTCCATCGAGTCAGTGATGCCATCCAGCCATCTCATCCTCTGTCGTCCCCTTTTCCTCCTGCCCCCAATCCCTCCCAGCCGCAGAGTCTTTTCCAATGAGTCAACTCTTCACATGAGGTGGCCAAAGTACTGGAGTTTCAGCTTTAGCATCATTCCTTCCAAAGAAATCCCAGGGCTGATCTCCTTTAGAATGGACTGGTTGGATCTCCTTGTAGTCCAAGGGACTCTCAAGAGTCTTCTCCAACACCACAGTTCAAAAGCATCAATTCTTCGGCGCTCAGCCTTCTTCACAGTCCAACTCTCATATCCATACATGACCACTGGAAAAACCATAGCCTTGAGTAGACGGACCTTTGTTGGCAAAGTGATGTCTCTGCTTTTGAATATGTTATCTAGGTTGGTCATAACTTCCCTTCCAAGGAGTAAGCGTCTTTTAATTTCATGGCTGCAATCACCATCTACAGTGATTTTGGGGCCCCCCAAAATAAAGTCTGCCACTATTTCCACTGTTTCCCCATCTATTTCCCATGAGGTGATGGGACCAGATGCCATGATCTTTGTTTTCTGAATGTTGAGCTTTAAGCCAACTTTTTCACTCCCCTCTTTCACTTTCATCAAGAGGCTTTTTAGTTCCTCTTCACTTTCTGCCATAAGGGTAGTGTCATCTGCATATCTGAGGTTATTGATATTTCTCCCGGCAACCTTGATTCCAGCTTGTGCTTCTTCCAGCTCAGCGTTTTTCATGATGTATTCTGCATATTTTAAATAAGCAGCCTTGACGTACTCCTTTTCCTATTTGGAACCAGTTTGTTGTTCTATGTCCAGTTCTAACTGTTGCTTCCTGATCTGCATATAGGTTTCTCAAGAGGCAGGTCAGGTGGTCTGGTATTCCCATCTTGGGAGGGAACAAATAGTAAACATTGGTGAGACATTTTGAGTGCCTGAAAATTTTATGAGCATGGTCTCAACTTCAGGAAGTTGAGTAAGTGAGAACATCCCAGGCAGGAGAAACAAGGCGAGGAGAAGGCTGGAATCTGGCTTGGGGCCCACTTGTTTACAAGAAGTTGACAAAAACTATGCGTTAGAAAAGTAGGCAAAAGGCAGGTTGCAGTAGGCCCCAAAACGCCAACTGAGGAGTTGAGATCTTATCCACTTTTCAGGATTCAGGAAAAGCATTAAGACCATGCCGAGAGAGGACCATTTGGAGGCCAGAACCAGCTAGGGTACATAGTGGGGTTGTTTCGAACTTTTTGCTCTCCCGTCCAGCCGCTCCTGGATGGCTCACAGGCTGGCTGCAAACGGGAGTCCTTCTAAGTGACCCAGCTGGGCTCCTTGGCCTCTCTGAACAGAAGGCTCAAGGCCAGAGTGTAAGCAGTTCTTTATGCAAACCACTGCTGCCCTGCCCCCACCAGCTGGCATCACCAGGCATTTGTTCATTCAGTACTTACACCAATACCTACAATAGTACCAAGGCTCTTGGCTTTATTCAGTCAAGGCTGTATACACGTTCTGTGCCTTTTGAAAGCACTTGTCCTCACCCACTTCTTCCGCAGAAGCAAGATGAAATATCTGTTTCATCACGGCTCTCATTCAAGCCTCCGGGCTACCAAGGCTGAGGTTTGGAGGACAGTATCGAACCCCAGCTGGCAGGCTGGGCGCTGAGCACCGGCAACACACGGGGTGAAGAACATGTCTTCCTTGTAAGGCACAAGTACTCGAGCTGTTTCCTGGCTGTGTCCCTGGCAGGGAGAAGAGGGAGGTCATGTCGTCAGGGGTGTACAGGATGCCTTTCCTGCTGTACCTGGCAGGCCTGAGCAGAAAGCACTTTGTCCTGGCGGGAGAGTCTGTGAGCGTCCTTAGCCAGCAGGCAGGTCTGTGTGTGAGTGTGTGTGCAGTCCCGCGTGTGGTGGGGCAGAGTGGCTGAAGAGGCGGCGGCTCTGGGAAGGTGGCTGAGGGCTCCAGCTGGAGCTCTCCAGCGTCTCCCAGACACAATGAAATGAAGGCTTGTCAAGGTGAAAGTTCCCTGGGGCAGGGAGCAAGTACAGAGAAACAGCTGTTAATGGGAACCGGTGTGTACATGAAAGAGTATTTATTGAAAACATGGTTACTGACAGGAAGCTCCTGGCCACTCTCAGGTTACAATCTTGGCTTGCAACTGCAAGTGTTGACTTTTGGTTTATTTTATTTTTTTGGCCTCCCATTTTATTTTCCCTCCAACATTCTACCCTAGGATAGGTAGATCTTATATAAATATATATACATGTCTGTAGAAGTATGGCCTATAGTAAAGAAAATATACAGTACACTCTTCATTGGGCAGTCCCCACCATGCTAGGCTACCAGTACTGAATGCCACGGTGCCCGTGCGTGTGGTTTACGAGTGCTGCAGCACCAGGGAAGCCTCATGGGCACAGCGGGGGCCTCTGCGGGCCCCGGCCAGCTCCCTGAAATCATGGCCAATGGCAGAGACCACAGCGCTGGTGGAGGCGGGGCAGGGAAGGCAAACCTCCCGAGGTCTGGAAGGCTGAAGGAGCACAAACTGGAAGGGCGGCTGTTCAGGTTAGGTGGGAGTTTTCTCCCCAAGCAAGGACATGATATAAATGAGGAGGGGAGAGGAGTGGACTCTAGTGACCGCACCACAGTCTAGGCCCAAGGCCTCCTCTCAGCAGAGGGTGGGACTCGGCCTGCGTGTCTCTGACTTGCCAGGATGAGAGACTGGGAGCTTGCAGGGAGCCACGACCCTCTGGCCCGGCAGATGCGTGGGCAAGAGGACCTAGTGGCCCTGGAGACCAGGGGTGTCAGAGCAGCGGCGGCAGCAGATCGGCCCCGGGCAAGGCCGGGTGAGCCCTCATGAAGACGGCAAAAGCAAGGGCAAGGCATCTACTGAGCAAAGGCTGAGGCTTCCACTTAGATCTGAGACACAGGCCCGGGTCACTTGAGGCTCTCAACATGCCCAGCACGTCTGTCCTCTGCGGGCAGCCTTTCCTGGGCCAGCTCTTGCCCCCTTGGGGGATCCAGGCGACCGGTGAGCAGGCTCAGGGAGAAAAGGTGAGTGGCTGTGGTTGACTCCGGCTCCAGGAGCAGTTTCTTGGCCTGGAAGGCAAGGGTGTCTGCTTTCGTCCCTCATGGCCCGTCCCCAGGCTCCATGGTGATGGCGAGGGCAGAACACCCTGCCTTCACGACTCGAAGTGGATGGGGACCGAGAGGAAGCTCGGGGTGGTCCGAGGTGAGTCTGAGGTGTGACTGGCACTGACTGGCCCCCATGGTCACTACGGATTCTGTACAAGCAAAGACAAGGCACCAGACTGTGAGCGTTCCTCCTGGGCCCCAAGTCCCTTGCGGGGTACTGTCCGCTCCGGCTCTGGGCTCAGCCGTAGTGGTAGACGAAGTCGTAGCTGCTGGGCTCCTTGGGCACTGGTGGCGGGGCCTCGGGGATCTGGATGTTCTCCAGGTCCAGCAGCCGCAGCTTCATCTCCATGCTCAGCAGGGTGTCCAGGTCACTCTTGGTCAGCTCGCTGGACATGTCCTTCCCCAGGAGGGCGCTGAGGCCGTCGATCCAGATGCAGTACTGTGGGAAGCAAGTTGCAAATGTCACCCGGGGGCCCCTGATCAGTGGGAGGGCCTGCTGAGGTCCCTTTGCTGAGAGGGCTCACAGAGTCTCTTTGGGCCCCCTTCAGGACACGCAGCACTGATCAGAGATAACGGCAAAGGTAAGCTGGGAGGTGATCAGTCATTTGCCCAAAAGACCTTTTGATTTTTTTAAGGGATTTACATTTAAACTCCCTAAGATAATATGAAGTGTGATTTAAAAAAAAATACTATTAAGGAAAACAGCAAAACGGGATCTAAGAACAGGGACATCAACTACCTGAGATTGCCCCCAAATTTGTAATGGTGGGGAGGAAATACATATTCAGTGAAAAAGGCAGCAAAGGAATCCCGGTAAAAATCAACTTTGTTTCAGGAAAAGTCAATTAAAAAAAGTCAGTAAGTGTTAAAAATAAGTACTAGAAAAGCTGAACTTGAGGGCTTCAGGATAAGAGGGAACAACAGAGAATTCTCAATCCATTCCTCCCCAACTCCTCTTGTTCCACCTTTTTCATACCTTTGCTCACCTGTCTCCCACCTGCAAGTTCTTCATTTCTTCCCAATAAACTCCACTGGCAGCTCAGGCCCCCTGCCTTAGGGCCTCCTCTTCCAGAAGCCCCACCTCCAGTTCCCTCCAGTGGCTCCCAGAGCTCACAAGACACGTGTGCTCTTAACCACAGTTGCTCTTTAATATCGAGCATTTTCCAGTGCTACAGATGAAACTGCAGGCCCCGTGTCAGGAGTGCCAGATCCACCTGGCTTCAAAGCCCAGGTCAGATCCATTACAACATGTGGCCCAGAAAACCCAAGAAGGAGGATCCTTCAGGTTCTCTTGGGTGGGTGGCCAGCCATGCAGAAACTACAAAGAGGAGACTTCCTAGTTCCAGGCAAATAAGTTACCCCTAGTGGACCTTGTCCTTCTAAAGACAACCTACTGCTGCTGGAAGGACCCCCGGCATGGCAGATCTTTGGTGTCAGTCTTCGAGACACTCTGGAGGCCCCTGCCTTTAGAAAGACGTGCCTGTTCTGCCCACTCCTCCCCTCCAGCTGCAGAGTCACAGAGAAGGCTCAGCTGTCCAAGGCAGTGCCACACCGCTCACCTCGTACTTATTAGGTGCAATGAAGTTTAAGGTCTCATCGGGGTCGTACAGGATGGAGAAAGCCAACTCCAGCACCTCCTAGAGGACAAAGGGTTCCAATTATCTGGAGCAATGGAATGGCCTTAGCTCTACACACCGAAATCTTGGCCAGAGTCCTAGCAATTTGGCACCATCACCAAATGTGCTGATTCAGATGTGATGGCATCAGGTCCTAGGGCTCATGCACAAGTGGGGCTGGAGATGAGGCCAGCGGTCATCAACCTTCACTTGCCCACTCCCCACCCAAGTCATGCCTGGGATGTGATGATACTTTTAAGGTTATAGAGAACTCATCTCTCAATGCTCTGAACCTTTGAATGTCAGAGTCCATGACTGTATTATCTCAAATATATATATGGGTAATTAAACTGAAAGTCTTAACAGTTAAAAAAAAAACCACCACAACAAAAACAAATTGTGGCCACAGATGGGACTTGAGCATCAACAACACAACTGTAATGAAAGAAATATAACAGGCTTAAATCCGTGAGTTTATAATAATACTAAAAAACAAAATGCATGCACAAAATAGGTCACTGTTGGACGATACCAGAGACCTAACTCCTTGTTTTAAAAGTAGGTACATAAAAGGGAAGAATCAAGCATTTATCCTCCCTTCTTATATAAAGCGTACCACTGGGAAACCACAGTCAATGACGGCAAGTTGCTCTTTAGAGAAGTAGTTCAGTTAATACATGAAAAGGGATGACTACACTGGAATACCACTAGTTTGCAAACCTTAATTTACTAATGAAACAAGGCACTGAGTGTCCAGAGTCTGCTAACATCAGAGAGACAAGCAGACATTATGTGCCTGATAGAATATAATACCATCTAGGAAGGAGTTTGGCCACAATAAGAAAGGTCAGGCCTGGGCTGGATCAAGCCTGAAGGTCTCACTACCAATTACAGATCTGGGACAGAGGAGTGGACTCAACTACACCATGGGGAGACAATCAGCAGATTTTAGACCCTGGAAAACTACCAAACAAGCAACCTGGTTTCCTCAACTAATGAACTGCAAAGAGAGGGGGAGAAAAAGATGGAGGGGGAACTTATGAATTAAGAAATTAAAAGAGGGAATTATCTGGCAGGCAGTCCAGTGGTCAGGACTCTTGTGTTTTCCCTGCTGAAGGCTTGGGTTCAATCCCTGGTCAGGGAACTAAGATCCCACAAATAAATAATAAACAAAATTCTTTAAATGAAAAACATTTTTTCAAAGAATTAAAAAAAAACAACAAAAACTTAAAAGACTAATCACAATGTGTGTCTCTGTCTCTTGCACACTCAGGCATGTCTTATTCTTTGCGACCCCATGGATGGTAGCCCGCCAGGCTCCTCTGTCCATGGAATTTTCCAGGCAAGAATATTGGACTTTGTTGCCATTTACTCCTCCAGGGGATCTTCCCGATCCAGGGATCAAACCCGCATCTTCTGCATCTCCTGCACTGCAGGAACATTCTTTACTGCTGAGCCACCAGGGAAGCCCCATCACAATGTGTAGACCCTATTTGGATCCTGATTTGGCAGACAAACTAGGTGTGAGTGTGTGTGTATGTGCGTGCAAATGCTTATAAACATTTATGTATTTTTATGTAGAGAAACTGGGATGTTTTTAAGACAGTGGAAAAATCAAGTATCAGTGGAATATTTGATTCTAAATAACAACTTTTTATTTCCTTTTAGATGTGAAAATGGTATTATAATTATGTTAAATAGAGTCCTTATAATTCAGAGATACAATCTAAATGTTTACAGGTAAGATGAAATAACACTTGAGATTTTCTTCAAAGTAGTAAGTGAAGAGGGACAAGTGGATGTGGACACTGCCATGGTGGATGAGGCTGGGCAAGGCCTATATGAGGGTTCTATCTACTTTGGTGTCTGTTCAGATTGTTCTTAATGAAACATTCAGGGTCAGTTTAAAGAGACAGAGAATGGGAGGCCATGCATCCAGAAAGCAGCCACCACCGACTGCACCCAGGATCACTGGGACAGCAGCTCAGACTCAGGGCCGCCTCTCCACTCACCTTGTTCTGTTTTAGGGCACTTTTCTCTTTCATGTGGGGACAATCCTTCCCAGTGACAATGGCCTTAATGTCTGCAACAGGAACTGAAAAATGAAGAGAATTAGTTTCTGGAAGCTTTATGCTGTAGGTTGGTCCCTGCATCCAACCTAGTGCTGAAAGGGACGCCCTAGCCCCCCACCCCACGGGGCTGTACGAGCTCAGGGAGGGTGGCCTACGTCATTCCCTCCTCTGTGGCCACTTGGCCAGGACCCTGGCCTGTGTCAAACCTAACTGGGGTCAGTGCAGGACCTCTGCATGGTCTCCCTAAGGAATGGGGCCTCAGACACCTCGCTTCCACTTCACGGTAGTAAGACGACAACGTTGGCCATAGCAACCAGCAGCTAATAATGACTCTTCCTCCCTGCCAGCTACTGTTCTAAGTGCTTTACAGATAGGACTCATTCAATCCTCTGAAGGGGGCAATGTGGCTATTATTCCCATTTTATAGAAGAATCTTTAAGGCAGAGAGGAGAAGTAACTTGTAATTAATTAGAATTAACATCAAAGCCAGAATCTGAATCCAGGTAGTCAGGCTTCAGAGCTTCTACTCTTAACCACTGCTTTTCAACGCAGTATTGCATCATCCTTTCCAACCTGCAAAACCCATTCCTATCTGTGATCTTACTGAATCTCCAAACAGTTCCTTGACGTCGGCCAGGTAGAGATGACCACTGATCACCAGGGAAACAGGTTCAGATGAAATAACTGACCTGAGGCCAGATAATCGGTTTGGAGCAGCCAGGACCAGAACTCAGATCTGCTGACAGGGAGTCCAGCTACACGACAGCCCAACAGGGACCTGAACTTACTCTTCTCCTGCAGGGATTCGAATGTCACCTCCCCTTGAGGGTTGTCATCCAAGTCCCCGTAGTGCAGGACTTTGTGGTTCAGGGCCAAGCGGCAGTACCAGAAACGCTCTGGAACACACGGGAAGCCAGGCAGGTGAACGAGGACAGTTCTAGGAAAGGCCTGGGCACACACGGGGCCAAGAGAGGACTCGCTCCCTGCCCGCTCCTCCCAGGGATGCTGCAGCCCTGCATGCAGCAGGAGGGACAGACAGCCTGGAGACCGCAGCCTGGGGACCGCGCCCTCAGGTCACCTTGCCTCCGGCGGTTCCCAATCTTCCGGAAGCTGCTCCCCTCACAGAGCCGGTTCAGCCGCTGCTGCTTGATCAGCTCCAGGATCTCGGGCTGGATCTTCTCCCTCAGCTCCCTGGGGTGGATGAGCACTGGAGTAAGAGGAGGTCACGGGGATGGTAGGGGGAGGGCTTCAGAAGGGAGGCGGTGCTGGCCCTCCCGTTCGGGCACTTACACGATCGGCGGGGACTGGAAGTCATCCTGACTCATCCTCTCCGACTGGCGCAGCCGCAGGATCTCGGAATAGCTCAGGCTCCGCAGTTTGCTCTTGAACTGGTCCAGAGAGTTGGGTTTGGAGGGCAAAGCTCGAGTGATCTGCTCTCGGACCACCTGCATGACCTGAGAGAGGAGGAGGCTCGGCCTCAGCGCTGCCCCGGGAAACGAACACCGGGCTCTGCCCTCTGGGTCCTGGGCAGAGCAGGCACCATGGGCATCTGCTGGGCCCAGAGCACTGGCTCTCGAGGCACACTGACTTAGACGGTTACGGAGGACCGCGATGCTGACAAACGCTTCATTTCTCGTACCTCTCAACAGGTCAACGGTGGGGGAGAAAGAGAGGAGGTGGCTGGGCCAGACAGGGGTTCAGGGCTTGACTCTGCACCTTAATCTGTTCCTCGAGCAACTCACTCAGCACCCTCAGGCCCCACCTACTCGTCTTTAAAGCGAGAGAAAGGAAGACACATCTTTGATGGAGGCTGCCACGAGGAATGGGAGACCCCCAGTCTCTGGATGCACCGTGCCCGGCCCACTGGTGTGTGCAAAATACCTGTTAGTTCCCCCAGAACGACGGCTAAAGTGAAAAGCAGGACACCACCTGCACATCCCATCAGCTCCCCACCAATGAAGGAAAAACACATGTAAAAAAAAAAACTAGAGGGAAACAAACAGGGTCGTGATTGCTGGGTAGGGGAATTACAGATATCCCCCTTCTTTATATTTTACACAGTTTTTACAATGAGATGAGCAGCTTCAGTAGAGCCAGCTCCTAGACCATCAGCTTTTGAGGGCCTAGCAGTGCCGTCAGAGGTAGGTACTCAGAAAGCAGCGAGGAGTGGCTGCTACTGCTAAGTACCCCGGCATGAATTCTTGCGGGTCCACTCGGACCTCTAACACCTGTAGTTCATGCAATTGCCTCGGTGCCTGCATGGTTTAAGTGCTCAGTAACCCACGCTGTCACTGCCACGCTTTCCTCCTGTCCCCAAAGGAAGGCGGGAGGGGCTGGTACTGGTCCACCGGGCAAAACAGGGGTCCAGCGGGGAGACACCTGCTCAAGGTTCTGGGAGGGCTGATGCTCTCAATGCCTCTGTCCGGTGACTCAGCGCTGCCAACCACGCTGTGTTCCAGCTCAGGGGTCGCCAAGCTCGGGCCAGCTGCCCCAGGCTGCCCTGGGGTGGCCTTGCCCGGGCCTCAGAGCTCTGCGACCCTGACCTTGTTAAAGTCCTCGGCTGTCGCCCTCATCTCCTTCCAGGTCTTGTTCAGCAGCTGGATGCAAATGCCAAAGAGCTCCTCGAACGCACGGTCGTGGGTGAAGAACATCGGGTGGTAGTCGTTGCGTCCCTCGTTTGCTGTGGAAGGAGAAGAGGGCAAACGATGACGCTGGGAGGCCACGTCTGGAAACCTGGGCTCCTCTGCAGTCCAGAGGAACAGAAGCAGACTGAGGACCGGGAGGGTAAGAGGGTGGTGGCGGAGCTGCTGAACATGCTCAAATCACCAGCTCAAACAAGCCACGGCCACGACTCCCATAAACAAGGGTAGACGGATTACAGCCCACTCAGTGATTAAAAAAAAAAAAGCCCAAGAAGACTGTCCAGTCGCAGAGACACTTAACGCTGCACTCTCGGGTCTCACCGGGCCCCAAGCACAGGGAACGGGCGTGCAGGGGAGCCGTGCACTTACGCAGTTCCCCGACCTGCAGGATCTCACACAGCATCTTGGTGAGCTCAATCGCACTGCGGCCAAAGGGGCACTCGTGCTTGTCTTCTCGGCTACTGTTCTCCAGGACGATCTGCGGGCGAGGAGAGGGGGTGAGGGAGGGAGAGGGGAGGCAGGCGAAGGGGCATCCGTGGGGGCAGCTGGCCCCAGCCTTTACCCGGATGTAGGTGTCCTGGTGGACTTTCGCCAAGTACAGCATGTTGTCCAAGGCCAGCATCCCAGGCGGAGTCTGGGTGAAGTCCATCGCGGGGTTGATGTGGTTCTGGGCAAAGAAAGACACCTGACTTGAGACCCGACGGTCTCCCTGTGCGGGGGCTCACTTGAGGGGAAGTCCGATCGCCCCCCACCTCGTGCTGCCGGCACACCACACCTGCCCGCCAAAGCTCTGGGCACGTGCCATCTCTATGAGGGCTTGGGCTCCTGGCCACTGGACTCTGGCTGACTTGTCTGGCATCCCCAGGGCCTAGAATACTGCTGGTTGCTGAGTAGATGCCCAGTAAGTGTTTAATTAACTCCATCCTCAAGCTGTCTCCTATTACAACACACACTCAAGCTTTTCGTGGAACCAGCTGCTTTGATGAGGGGTCCCCTCGCCACTCATCTGGCCCACTTCCTGGGCCCTCCTACAGATGGGTTTGTTTCAAGGGGCCAAATGTTGCACATAAACTTGTGGACCAAGCGTTGAGGGCCCTCCAGCTGCTCAGTGTCTCCGGTTCTGGGGCTCCCATGACGATACGTGTTACGAGGAAGGGCTGTCAGGGTTCTGTCTGGGGGGGCCTGCTCACTCCCTGTCAGGGGAGAAGGTCTACAGTGTTAGTGTCTGGGAAACTCACAGTGAAGCCCAGCATTTTGTAGTCCTTGGTGTACATGGCTTTGCGTTTCTCAGTCCCACTCCCGGGGGCATTGCTGGGGTCAGACTCTGCATCAAATGCAATCCTCCTCAGTTCAAATATAATGTCTCTTTGAGCCTGGGAGGTGAAACAGACTGTCAGCAGATGAGTCAGCTGATCAAAGGAAGCAAGGAAAAGAAAAGAGTGGGTCGAGCTTTTCCAGGCAGAAGCCTGGCCCCGATCAACCCGAGGAGGCATCACACAGGACACAGATGGAAGGGATTGCAGCGAGGCACAGAGCTGACAAAACCGCTTCTTGCAGACACAAGGAAGCGCGGCTCCCGGCACCCAGCAGGCGCTCCAAACACAGGGCACAGCGCGCCGCATCACATGGCACACGGCGCCAGCCGGGGAGCCCGTACCACTGAGAGCCTACCTGGTCGTTGGGGTCCATCTTGGTCATCATCCTCTCTTCCAGAAGGTTAAAGGTCAGGACTTGCAGGACATACAGCTGATGGGCCATCTCGGTTTTGATGGGGCGGTTCCCTCGGATCACGTGCTGGAAAGAGCAAGGGCAGAGGGTTGAAGTGGTTTCTGCTGGAGGGTTGTGACATAGAAGCACAAAAGACAGAGCACTGGGCAGGGGACAGGGTTCTCTCCCCACACAGCGCCGGCACGCTCCAGAAGGGGAGGGAGCATGAACAGGCCTGACTCAGGCAGGGCTGACGCACTGCAAGTCCCAAGGGCACCATCTTTTTTTCTGCCCGGTCCTGGGCAGGGAAGTGGGACAAAGGGTAAGGTTATGATGCGGGAGGTAGGTGGCGGGGCCTCATTCCAGTTGATCCCCACAACAGAGTGTGTGTGTCAAGAGTCACTGGCAGAACTGGACAGTATGCTTTTGTCTTAGGAAAAACGTTCAGGATGGCCTCATGGAGGAGACAGGTTTCAAAAAGATCATATTCTTTCAGTCATCTCTAGACACGTACACCAAGGCGGGGGGGGTGCATCTTATGCTCCCTGTAGGCCCCCCACTCACCCCTTCTCTCTCCCCTTCCCCCTGCTCACTCTACGCCCCCTCCCTGTGTCCCCACCCCAGTCCCTCTTCTCTGATGACTATCCCCCTCTGCCCTGAGCTCACCGCTCCTCCCGATGCCTGCTCGCCCCAGCTCCTCAGGCCTCCTTCGCCGCCCATGCTGCATCTCTGCCCTGCCCTACATCGCCCCGCTGTCCTCCCAGCTGACCACGCTGGTCTGCCCCGTCTCCCACCCGCGGTGGCCTCCTGCCCTTTCCTGCCTGCTTCCTGCATCCCTCACTCCCTCCGTCTCACACGCCATCCTGAGGCTCCGTCACTCTTGCTCTTTTCTCATCAAATGAAACTCTTGCCCGGTCCCCACACGTGTCGCCACCTGTGCCTTTCGCGTTCTCTTCATCTGTCTAGCTCATCTCGAGAGCTGTGCTGTCCAGTATGCGAGTCCCTAGCCTGTGTGTCCACGTGCCTCTCAATCAGTGAAAATTCATTCAAGTTACGAGGCCTCATTTTAAGCTGAGGCACTAGCCTCACTTTCAGCTCAGCAGGCACCTGTGGCTGGTGACTACCGTCCAGCAAGAGAGCTGGTGTGGAACATGTCCATTCGCAGAAAGTTCTGCTGTATCTAGAGCTCTCTCACTCTAGATCAGTCCTTCTCCAGAGCTTGCACACTCTCTTCAGATCTGTGCAGCCCAATCTGGTAGCCACTGGCCACCTGTGTCTGCTGCACACTGGAAATGTAGCTGGTCTAAACCGAGATGTGCTGTGAATGTAAACTGCACACTGGATATCAGAGTCTGGGCATGAAAAAAAATGTAAAATATCTTCTTAATCATTTTTCTATTGATTACATGGTGATATCATAGGGTTTCAGACATACTGGGTTAAATGTAGTATGCTATCAAAATTAATTTTCCCTATGTACTATGCTATCAAAAAAATTAATTTTCCTCCCTTGTTTGTTTGATGCCGCTACTGGAACACTGACAATGAAACCGTGGCTCACGTCGTGTTCCCGCTGGCTGGCACTGCCCTCGGCGTCCTCTCCCCACCTGTGACTCCAGAGCTCTTCCCTTCCCTGGACTGCAAGGCCCAACACAGGATCCACAAGTCACAGGTGGGTACTGAAATTTAAACTGAAACTGTCAAGAACGACAAGCTCAGTTCTCCAGGCTCACCGGGCACATCCCACGTGCCCACAGCCACCCGTGGCGTGAGCCACTGCTCTGCGCTGCCCCTGCTTGGCCCGCGGTGAGCACGCGCCGCCCTTATCTCCCACCCCAGCCCTCTTCAGCTGCCTCCGCCGTGGGTCTGGGTGTCTGTCTGTCTCTCGAGCTTCCTTTTCACGGTCCGCCCCCACCCAGTCTCTCTCCTCCGCCCTGGCTGCTTCGGCCCTCTCCGCTTCGCCCCGAGTCTCTTCCTTTCTCCGGGTCCTGCTGCCACTCTGGTTTCTCCCTACCTGTCTGTCCCTGTGCCTCCCTCCTTGCCTCGCTCCATAATTCATGAAGCCACTCTGAAGAGAGCCTGGTTTTCATTCAATATAATCTCCCTTCCTCAAACTGAGAGAGGTTGGAGCCGGGGGAGGGTGGTTACTCCAGCCCCCAGTGGCTAAAGGAGGTACAGCTCCAGTCTGATGGAGTCTCATTCGAGACTGCCAAGCACCTCGAGGCCTCCGCTCTCTGATTCAACTCCGCTAAATCCGGACTGAAGTGAGCATGCATTAACCTTTTCCGAGTGGACCATTTGGATCCTGAGTCCTGACGCTGAACTGTCTCCTAGAGTGGACGGAAGCCTTGCTTGTTCGCCAGGTTTGTCCAGGAACGAGCTGAACTTCTAAACTCATTCAGGTAAAGGACGAGCCCCGGAATTCATTCAAGGTCTCTGGGAAGGGCACCCACTCCCACACAGGCAGAGGACGGTGCCCGACACGGCTGCCCGCGCACGTGGACGGGCCCCGGTGCAGCAGGCGGGGGCAGCAGCGTCTGCTCCTGTCCGTCCTGCCGCACTGTCATGGGGCTCTGAGCGGGGAGACAGCCCCAAGGCGGGGCTGGTTCTGCGGGGTGATGTCCAGCTCTGCCCGTTAGAGCAGCTGATCCGCTTCTCAGACGCCCACGGGGACGTCTCGAATCGTGCCCCCCGTGCGTCTTGTGCAGGTGAAGGAACTGCCCCTGTGAGCAGAGCGCTCAACGAGCGCCAGGCCCCCCGCTAAGCCCTGTGTGTGTACAGTAGCTCATTCGGTCCTCACATCTGGGCGAGCAAATCGAAGCCCACAGACAGTAAGTAGATTGCTGAAGATCAAAGACCGGTTAATAGTGGGGGGCGGGGGTGACGACTCCAAAGTTCATGTTCAGATTTCTGAAGGCTTTCACACTTGACTCTGGCTTCTCATTTTGTTTCTTTCACTGCAGTCTCCCAGTTTCACCTTGTTTTTGACAACTGATACAATGGCCGTCTTTTAACTGAGCTCCTTGGCGCTCTTCCTCTGCCCTCACCTCCTGCCTCAGCTCTCTCCCCACTGCCGCCCTGCAGGAAACACAGACCTTGCAGTGTGACCTTTCTAAAAGGGCAGCCTGGTTATTTCACGATCCCGATTAAAGCTCAACTGCTTTTCGAAAAAAAAAAAAAAAAAACAACAAGGTCCTCTTTGCTACCTCTCCAGCTGGTCACAGGCTTCCCTGGTGACTCAGATGATAAATAATCCACCTGCAATGCGGAGACCTGAGTTTGATCCCTGGATCAGGAAGATTCCCTGGAGGAGGGCATGGCAACCCATTCCAGTATTCTTGCCTGGAGAATCCCATGGACAGAGAAGCCTGGAAAGCTACAGTCTATGGGGTAGCAAAGAGTCGGACACAACTGAGTGACTAAGCATAGCGCACCAGTGGATCATACATCCTTGCTTCACCCTTTACAGGACCACTCACTCCTCCTGGGTGTCCCCCTTCCCCACGCAGGAATTCCTTTTCTGAGTGCCGGCTTATCCTCAGCCTTACCTACAGCCCTCCTTCATGGCGGGACTGCTGGGTCCTCCCCTGGAACTCACAGGCTGGGCATCCCTCCCAGGGCCCCACACAACTTGGGGTTATGGCTGGTGTCAGTCGAATGAATTGCTCTTTCTGTGTCTATTTTAACACAGTCCTTCTGGATAAACTTTTTTTTGGAATTGTGGGGCAACAAACAGTATTAGCTGGCTAAGGACCTCTCTGGAGGCTCTGCAGTTCCTAGTGGGCCAGCCTCCTTGAGACAACCCTGCTTAAAAGGATCACAAAACTTCCAACTGAGGAAGGGTTAAGTACCTACCAGTAAGTTTCTTGAGTGCCCACCTTGCTTCACAGCAATTTCACTAATAACAGTACAACTATAAGAATCGTAGGGGCTTCCCTGGTGGCTCAGTGGTAAAGCATCCACCTGCCAATGCAGGAGACACAGGTTCGCTCCCGGATCTGGGAGGATCCCACGTGCTGTGCTCTAGAGCCCGGGAACCACAGCTACTGAGGTCACCTGCTGCAGCTGCTGAAGCCCGTCCACCCTAGAGCCTGTGCGCCGAGACCAGAGAAGCCACTGCAAGGGCGCATCTGCGCACCCCAACTCGAGAGAAGGCCCCCTCGCCACAAGCCCGCGCCGCCAAGACCCAGCACAGCCAAAAATAAATAAATAAATTAAAGAAAAACAAAAAACAGTAACAGCTGCACTTAACCGTAACAAAACAATAACAATAACAAAACACAGCTTGTCTAGGAACTTACATTGAGGATTATGGACCGAAGGTGCTTCTGCGCAAATGCATTGGCCATGTCCTGTTGAGAAGAAGAGGCAATGTGAGCCGGGTGGCAGGCACGGAGCTGTGACAACGATCCAAAGGAAGGGATGTCACAGCTCTCGGGCTTTCCCCCTGGATTTTTTTCTTCTTTTCAAATGAAAGGTGGGCACGTGGGGTAAAAATTCACAGACCTTCAACTATGTATTTTATACTCTGAAAAATTCCCGCACATTTTCTTTCCAGAGTACAAGTGAAGGCAAACAGGGCTTCCTTGCTCAATGGCACAATCAACTGAGTCATCTTCAGAGAGGGACAAAGATTGCTTTAGGACGAGACGTGACAAGGACGCTGGGCAACAGACAATGAGCACAGGGCACAGAGCAGCGTGATGGTTCCCAGGCCACATGCGCTGTCCCCGGCTGGAACCACTGCCAAGGTTGCAAGGGGCTCTGATGAAACGCTGACTCCAAACCAGGGATAGGGCTTGGCCCCAGCATCCCCCCAGCCCCCAGCACCACGCCAGCAGGAGCTCGGGTGGGATGCTCTAAAAGTCAGTGGTCCATGACTCACTTCTGACCAGTTTTAGAGAAGAATCTGTTGTGTGGTTTGGGGTACTTTTTCACGACAGGGTCGCCTTTTTTATTATATTGGGTTCAGATTTTGACAGTAACTATTTAGCACACTCAGGAAATAGTGTCCTAAGTTAAGTGAATCTTCCAGGGAATGAAGCCTTAAGGGTCCTCTCAGAACCATTATTTTGACATTCTTGTGCTAATCTTTTCAAAATATATACATTTCTTTATTTTTGAAGAGACTATAATGATTATAATTTAATCACTGCCAAGGATTTGGTTCCATCAGTAAAACCCACATCAGTTATTATTCTATGTTGTGACACTGTTAAGGGGCTTCTGAAACGTGAAGCTATTTTCCCCTAAACAAAATGCATCTAGATTACTATGCTTTCAATTTTCTGGACAGCTTTTCATAATTCTTCGTCTCTTCCTTCCAGTGTCAGCCATCACTTCTTATAATGTTAATTCGTATGACTTCACTTTCTAAACTGCCTGCATTTAATTCCACAGATTATCATCTTTCTCAGAGCCTGGAAGGCCTCTCTCTTGCTTCTAGATTTCTGGCCACATTCCCAACGGCTGACGCTGCCAGGAACATTAAGTTTTACTTTGTGTCCCCCGAGCACACACTGGCTGGCAGAGGAAGAAGGTGGACTAGAAACTTCTTCAGTAGCTATGGGAAGCTGGTTATGGAGCATAAACCTTGCTGTCGACAGTGGGTAATTGCCAGTGATCTGCTACTGGAGTACAAAGGCCTTCGACCAAAGATTTCTCTGCGGTGCTGGCAGGGGAGGGCGGGAGAAAGCACTCACTGTCTTTCATATCCTTGTAGAGCTGACCTCTCTGAGCTCCCTCTAACCAAGAAAGGAGCATTCAAACTCCCTCTGTGAACCATCTAAAGCTTCTCCAATTCCTATGGTCTAGTAAGCATCCAGAAGGGCACACATTCCCCTTTACCACTGCTACCGCAAGCAGGAAGGCGATGCATCTGGGCTCATCCAGATGAAAGTCACAGGCTATTCCTGAATCTGATCTTCTCCAGCTGAACCCCAGACCCACATGAAGGCAGGTTACAAAGAACAGACTGGGCCATGTTTCCCGGGGCAGGCAGCCCCTTCCTTAATCCTTGAGGTGACTCTGATCCGCAGTGCTTTCCTCCCTGCCCTGTCAAATGAAATTTATAGCACACAACCTTTTCCTGTGTCTTGGAGCTCCCTGAGCCGCCTGATCAGATCAGGAGATTTTTGCCTGGCTTTGACCTCCCCACCTGGAAGAGAGCGGGGCCCTTTCCACACGGCAGCGCTACTTACAGTGACAGGCAGGTCTAGCGGATTAAGGCGCTTGTCCTGCCGGCAGAAAGCAAAGAGCACAGAGAGAAGCAGATGGAAGAATGAGCTTTCGGCTTACATTCACAACAGGACTAGGGAGGAAGAGATGAACAGAGCAAGCCATCCAAGAAAGACAAGGACAGACAGAACCACAGATGCTCCAGGTCCTCCCACCAGAACCTTCCAAGAACTCATGATCCCACGGGAATTACAACTTACTGAGCCCAGGGGGTTGACCGAAAATTACAAAGCCTTTCTTATGTACCTCTCTTGGGCTTTGACCAGAGAAATCAGGAACGGCAGTGTTGGAAGGGCCCTTACAGATCCTTTAACCTGGCCCTTGCATTTTACAAAAAAAGAAGTGGAGATCCGGAGGGGTCAGAGCACTTGCCCAGCAGTGGTGAGAAAAACACTCGGCCTTGGGGCTCTGGCCTCTGAGGTCAGCGTTTGCCCCACTGGCCCACTCATCCCTCGTTTCCTCCCTGGGAAAACAGCCTTTTCCTCATGACATCCTTATGATGAATCGGGCAGATGCTGCCCCCACGTTACAGGTGAGGAAACCGGGGCTCAGAGAAGTAGAGCAATTTGCATCACGTCACATAGCTACTAATAGGGAAAAATTTAGAATCTGGATGAGAGGATCTTCAGACATGAAACTTCGAGCTAAGTCTCTCCACTGTTGCTTCCTTCAGCAAGGACAGGACCCGGCAGGGCTGCCAGGAGAGTCTCCTCTCCCTGCTTCTTGATCCTCTAACCCAGGGGTAGCCACACTAAGGCCAAATGAGATGTCAAGGTCTTATGGAAAGATAGTCAGCACACCCCCCTGCTGTCTACTGTCTGAGGCTGCCTTGGCTATAGCGGGAAGGCTGAAGAGTTGCCACGTAGACCATAAGGCCCACCAAAGAAAAGAATATTTATTCGGCCTTGAGAGGAAAAAGTCTGCAGGCCCCTGCCCTGACCTAGGACCCGGCCGGTCTCCCTCCTTGGTCTTCCCGGGGTCTTCCTTATTAGCGAAGCCACTCTGATGGGCTCTGGCTACAGAGGGACGGATGAAGGACTCTCCCAAGAGTCCCTGACTGGTTGGGTGAGAAGTCTTCTCTCGGAAAAGCCCAGATGAAAAGCTTGAAAAGGCTGCCACAGACCTGTCGCTTGTCCTCAGGGGCCTTCAGAAAAAGTGCGTTAATCAGTGCAATGGCGTAGGTCTGAATCTCCTGGTTGGAGCTGTGTTAACAGAGAAAGAAGGCAGAGGGAGATTAGCAGACTGAACAGCAAGAGATGGTTTACAACAATCACTCGCAGACTGTCATAAAATAATCGGAGGCCAAGGATCAAAAGCCTTAAAACAGGGCAGAGCCCCTGACCCAGCAATTCAAGTAGGAGGAATTCATCCAAAGACAGCCATCAGAGAGCTGTGTGCGAGTTACTGGCAAAGTGTTTTATCAAAGTACTATTAAAAAGAAGAATAGGAAATAATGTGAATGTCCACAGGAGCAACTCTGTTCATGTATATTAAAATCCTAAGCAGTCACTGTTTTAGCACAAAGGTTCTTCTTTTGGGGTTAGGGATGGGCTTAGAGTATCCATACACCCTAGAAACAGTATAGCCATTATTCCATTTATCTGGTTGACTATGTGACAGTTTTTCCAGGGAGGTGAGAGTCCATAACCATTACTGGATTTTCAAAGGCATCTGGGATGCAAAAAGATTAAGAACTACCCTTTTGGAAAGTTCTTTGACATGGGAAATGTTCAAGACCTATTACTCTGTTAAAAAAAAAAATCAAGGCACACAAAGTATGTGTAGTAAGATTCCAACTTTTTTACAAGTATGCATAGAAAAGACAAGACCAGTGAGACAGTCAATTTAATGTTAGGGACTTCCCTGACAGTCCAGTTGTTAAGACTCTGAACTTCCAATGCAGGGGGCATGGGTTTGATCCCTGGTCAGGGAACTAAGATCTCACATGTCTCGAGGGTGGGGTGGTAAAAAAAAATGTTAACAGTGGTTATGTCTGGAGGTGGGATAATGGGCAAATGATTCCCTTATTGTGCTTCTCTGTTTTTTTGTAGTCTTCAACTGTGAACATATTTTATTTTAAATAAACAGTAGCTACCCCTTTTCTCTGGAATCTCATGCTCCCAGCAACTGATGAGAACTCTCCACCCGCCGTGCCACAGCTGCATTCTGAGGCTCTTTCCAGAGGGGCTGCTGGGCTCCCAGGTCGGGCGGGGGCGCCCTGGAAGTCTGATTGAGGGCACGAGGTGTCCCTCAGCCCAGCAGCAGCGGACATGACTTCCAGGGACAGCAATGGGTTGAAAATATTCACAGACTGACCCCTAAGAAACGCCTAGCTCCTCTCTCCTCCCTAAGGAGGTGACTGGGTCATTCCAATTCAGAAACAAAGAAACAGAGGTAACTCTGAGGTCAGGAAAATCAGAACTCTCCATCTGGGGTTGATCATGTCCCCTCACTTCAATCAACCTTTTTGGCTTTTGGGGCATGAAAACAGAGGCTGAAGAATCCCCTAGAGAAGTGACAAGGAGAAAGAAATCAGAGTTGCAAATTTTCTTGTGCTTTTTTTTTCACTTGGGCTCGTGGGAAGGTTTGGGCTGAGAGCATAGCTGAGTGAAGAAAAGGCTGCTAAAAACAACCGAGTCTGGGAATTCTGGCTTCCCCGGGAACTGGAAGGGTATTCAGTCAACAACCCACATGCTGGAAGGGGGCAGTAGGTAGGAAGGTGTCAGCAGTATCAGCATCCTTGCTTTTGGAAAGTCCAGGCCCCTTAAATTATGTGGAATGGCTGAAAGGGAAGAAAAAAGAAGGGGGAAGGGAGAACAGCCTCCTAAGGGTTCATCTGTCTTTAGATGTTGTTTACTATCTGTTAAATGTCTTAGGATGGGATAAACTTCTTAAAAAACAAACAAAACCAAAAAAACAATGACCAACACCAAAAAAACCTCTCCTGAATGAATACCTATCCTGTGCGGTCTCTACACTAGACCTTTTCTCTCCTTTGATCCTCCCAAGCCTGAGAGGTGGGAGGGATTAACCCCAGTGCAGAGGTGCGGAAACTGAAGCCAGAAGAGTTAGCTTGCCGAGGGCAGAGACCTTGTCTGCAGTAGAGCCTGAATTGGAACACATGCTCTGCAAGACACTTCTGGCTACCCTCAACTGCACGCTGCTAGTTCAGCAAGAGTTCATTCGACAAATACTAACAGAGCTTCTACTTAAAACAAGGGATACAAAACTGGTCCCTGTTCCCAACTCAACGTTTAAAACAGGAGACAGATAATAAAAAATACAGTATTTCATGTAAATATGATTATCATAGATACAAACAGGGACTACTGGGCTCATAGAGGAGAAAGCATCTAATTCTGTCTGGCACCATGGTGATACAGAGAGGGACTGGGACAGTTTCATGCTATCCTAAGAGGTGAAGAGAGTTACAGAGGGTGTCAGGTAGGAGCGTGACATGACCAGCTCTGAATTATGGGAGGAGTTCTGGCAGTGAGTAGTAGGGAAGAGGTGATGAGTGACAAGCGGACCAGCATCTGGGAATACAGGTGCGGCAGAAGGAGGGCAGAGGGCTGGGGAGGACGGGCCGGGCAGGAGGCACAGCAGGGTCACACTTACACCTGGAGGTGCGAGATGAGCTGCCCCACGGTGATCTCCTCTGCGATCTTCTGGTACAGGCTCTGACTGTTCAAGACCATGCTCTCCAGGATGGCCAGGGACCTCTGCAGGATGGACACGTCCACCATGGGCTGGCTCACGTACCCTGCGATCTAGAGCCAGAGAGGGCGAGGCGGTCAGGAAGCCCGCGAGGGCTGAAGGCTTAGGTTTCAGATGCCCGCCCCCCGCCCAGGACTCTCCCCGCTTAGGTGTGCTGCCCACTTCTGGACAGTCGCCCCCAGGTGACAGTGGTGTCTGCCGTGTTGGCCAGGGTGCCAGGGAGTCCCGGGCATGGATGATGCATAACTCCATTTCAAATGACAGCATCCACTCAACTGTGTTTCCTTAAACCTAAGAACTTAATCCCTTGTTTTTAGAAACAAGGGTTTGGGCATGGAAGGGCTGAGTGTGAGGAGCAGAGGGTCTTCCTGATCCGGGGACCTCATGTGCTCGCTATGTGCTGTTCCCCTGACGTATACTTTGTCCCTGTACACACGCAGAGACTCAGGGACACGGAAAGGATCTCCAAGTCTCATAATTTAATCTCTCTGCTCCGTCCCCATGAGAATATCCTTGACACATGGTCACTGCACTCCTGCCTAAGTGTCTCCAGCCATCAGGAAGTTCTCAATGTCCCAAGCCAATGACAGGTACAATCTAGATCAGCTGAGATATCATTTATTGGTTTTCAGTTCAGTTTCTAGACATGACACTGCCTCTTCTTCTAGAAGAAGGACAAAACTAGAAGTCTCTCCTCTCCACACTGAGTTCATCTGACAAACAGGCTCGCCTGCAGATTTGTAAACAGAAGGCACACTAGTAAATGTAAGAGAATATAAGGCAAATGAAATGAACTTTTTTTTTTTTTAAAAACCCAAAGAAGAGGGAGGGCTCAAGAAGCAGTCAAGAGACTTAGGGATGGGGCTGGCGGGCTGGCTGGCGCCACCGCAGGTCTCACTGACAATCCAATCCCACTTTGGCCACAATGGATTCTGGGAGCCCAGTCCCACCTTCTCAGCACAGGCCCTGGGAGTATAACAAAGTCTCGGTACATCATCCAGGAGCCACAGGAAGGCCAGACCCTGAGGATGAAAAACCTGGCCTTGGGGCTAGAAGGCCGACCCTCCCCGGAGCAGCTGTGTTGCCTGCATCTCCCCTCGAGCCTAGAGGACACCTGGTGACTGAGGGAGGAAGGTTGGAAGCCTCACCTGCTTAATAAAGGTGATTGAAACCATGTCCCAGGAGACAATGCCATGGTCCATGAGCTCTAAGAAGGCAGTCAGGGTGAATGCCAGCATCTCACTGTAGCTGAGACATGTGCAAAACACACACAAAACGATATGAAGATTCAGAACCGGGGAACACGGGAGTGAAGGGAGCTGCAGCAGGCACGGGTTTCAGCGTAAGCACCACTCGAGAGATCCGCAGCCACCACCGGGGCCCGGGGCCTGGCCGACGCCTACGCCTACACGGATTCCTCCCCACATCTCTAGTATCACTGAGGGGAAGGCGGCTGGGCGACCAGGCTTCCTCATCTCAGGGAAACAGTCCCTCGGCCACCTCCCGGCCAGCAAACGCCCATCAAACCACAACACCGGGTGGGGTGCCCAAGGGAGCTTGCGTCCCAGCGCGCCTTCAGGCCAGGAGGCAGCAGGACGCAGGAGAAAGAGCGTGAACTTTGGCCCATGGTTTCAGCTCCCGTTTGACCACTTCCTATCTGGGCAAATTTTAGACTTCTAAAATTTTCAGACTTCTATTTCTCTCTCTGTAAAATGGAATTCTTCTCACAGTGTTAACCTCGCGGGGTTGCGGTGAGGACAGGATAAGGCATGAGAAACCTGACCAGAGTGCTGATGGAGAGGAAGGCTTGAAATGTTTTCTCCCCCTTCTCTGCTCTGTATACACTGTATCCGTTACACACCCGTACCTGCGTGTGCGGGCCCAGTCCCTTCATGTGTCCGACTCTCTGCTACGCCTTGGACTATGGCGCGCTAGCGCTCTGATTTACAGACCAAGTTTCCGTTTACAAAACATGTTCTGACCCATCTCACCCACGATCCTCCTCAGGACAAGACAGCCAGGTGGGTATCACCTCCATTTTAAAGAGGGAACCACGGCCAGTCAAACCCTGCACTCCTGGGAGACTGGGAACGCCCGGGTCGGTGCTGACGGCAGCCACAGGCTTCAGGATTTTCGTGCAGCCGGAGAATCCACAGCTTAAAACAAATACCTGAGATGAGTTGCTCAGTTTGGCTAAGAAACTTCAACAGCTGACCCATCAGCTGAAAGAAGATTTCTGACTCCCTCTCTGCTGGCTTAGGTTCCTGGGCTTAGAAGACAAACTAAACATGTTTATCCACTGCTGATACCAACAGGGCAGTTTCCCGCCACGTTCCCCTTAGCACTGGAGTATCACGAAGTATCCACCCACTGTGAAAACGAGTGACAGGCAGACAGTGAAGGGGTGAGGGAGAGCTATTACAGAGGAGGGCCATACATGTCTGTGTATAAGGAGCTTGCGTATGGGGGCTGGTGACTGGAGAGGGAGGGAGGTGGGATGTGGTTAAGAATAGACAGAGATCTATTCTAGTTGATAACGGACAGCCTGCTGATTAACCTCCATCACGTCACATCTACTTTCCAGAAATGATTGCAGCTGCGAGCTGACCTCTCTCTTCCCAACATCCTCAGCCCTGAGTTTACTTCTCACTTAGCACAGAGCTGCTTTGTCCCGTCTCTGAATTTGTGAGAGCCCAACTAGACTAGGAGATTTAGGGCCACAAATTATACCCCTCTGTGTGGACCTCAGTGCTTGGCATGCTGCTCCGCATGTGGACGGAGCTCAACAAGCGCGTCTGACTCAATGGAAAAGACTGGGACGCCCCGCAGAGTGTCGTAGATCTGAGAGTCCCCTATCGAGACCTCGGAAACACTCACTGGGATAAGAGCTTGGTTCCGCTTTCCACAAGCCGCGTCAGCACAACGATGCCATCCATGTTGATGAACTCGGTGGCGAAGGTCACGTCGGCAGATAGCTTGGCCAGCTCCTTCATGGCGTCCAGCCGGGTCTCCATGCTGGAGGACTGGGTCCTCTCCATCAGCTGGCGTGCAGCCCGGGACTATGGGACCAAGGACAAGACACAGCACATCAGCTCCCCGTGGTGGGTCACTGCTCTGTGAATAGCTCCCAGGGGCCCCTGTGGACTCTCAAGCCCAAGGCAGAAAGAGCTTTTCACACTGCTTAATATTTGCCAAATAAATGTTTATTGGATCCATCAGGGAATCACCAGTAGGTCAAGACAGATCTGTAGCCAAGTGTATCCTTTCTGTATCACTCTGGTCTATGTATTAAAAAGGGTTCCACAGACGGAACATAAGAGATCTGAGAGATGACAATCCACTACCAATGGCAAGTCACAAAGAGACAGACTCATGCTGCTGTTAAGTTGCTAAGTTGTGTCCACCTCTGCAACCCCATGAACTGTAGCACGCCAGGCTTCCTTGTCCTTCACTATCTCTTGGAATTTACTCAAATTCATGTCCATCAAGTGATGCTATCGAACCATCTCATCCTCTGCCATCCCCTTCTCCTTTTGCCTTCATTCTTTCCCAGCAACAGGGTTTTTCCAATGAATCAACAGATAATGGTTCAATCAATACTGCAGAGTTTTTCTTTTTTTAAATTGACTTTCAGTTGATTTAGAATGTTGTGTTAGTTTCTAGTGTATACTGAAGTGTTTACATGTTTTCTATACATACATTCTTTTTCGTGTTCTTTCCCTTTATGGTTTATTATAGGATACTGAAGCTAGTTCCCTGTGCTATGCGGTAGGACCTTGTAGTTTATACCTGCTAATCCCAGATTCCTGATTTACCCCTCCCCCACCCCCTTCCTCATTTGGTACCCGTAAGAGTTCTCTATTAACTAAAGCCATCAGACAGTGGAAGAGGTTGTCTCTTGAGGTACTGGGCTCTTGGTCACTGGAAGCAATCAAGGAAAATCTGGATGACATCTGTCAAAAGTGCTATCGGAGGAATTCCTGCATTGGATGGAGAATTCAATCTGATGACCTCTAAGGTCTCTTTTTCAATCTGAAACTGGTAAGCCCAATACATATATATATATATACTTACTTTCTCTCAAAAATCCAAATCATTGTTCCTCAAAGTGCTAGCCCTGGAGAAACTTTAAGAATGCCAAGCAGCAGCTAATTTCGAGACAGCTTTTAGAAAAGGACCAGCGGCGCCAGAGCCTCCCTGAGCAGGTGGCCCCTTCCCTCTTGGAGCGCCTGCCTCCTCCTGCAAACGTGGCTGCGACCCCTCCTCCCGTGTTCACGGGTCCTTCCTGTTGCTGAACTTCTTAACTGTACAGCTGGCGCCTCACATCTTACTGGTTCATCACTCTATTTTCTGTGTGTTAATTTCATGGTCTCGGTTTGAATGGAAGAGTCTGGAGAGCAAAAACGCTCCCGGGGTCTTAATTTTTCTTACAGTGCTAAAGCAAGTGACCGGAGCCCCCGTTCTCCGCTGTCAAGGAGTTAGGCTGCCCACATCTCTCCCAAGCGACCAGAGCCCCCGTTCTCCACTGGTGAGGAGTCAGGCTGCCCGTGTCTCTCCCTTCCAACCATGCACAGCTCTTGAGGACACAGTGGAGAACATGAGCGTGGAAGAAAGGGCCACGGGACAAAACGATTCGAAGAGCACTGGCCTGCACCACACTCAGAACCTTCCAACCCCAAATGTTCACTTTCCTCCTGAGACGGCGTTTCTGGGCGGCCGCCTCCCGCAGCTCCTGTTCCAGGGAAAGTCACCTGGTCTGCGCAGGGGCCCGGAAAACGCTTGGGCACGTCTGTGAAGGACACAGCTCCCAGGCTGTCATGTTAAACTGGCAGAGCATCTGGGGCAGAGATGGGGTCCTTAGAACGAGAAGAACTGAGGGACGGAAGCAGGAGGCAGAGATGCGGCGAACACTGGCTCCACGGCTCCCAGACCTGGGTCTGAGATGCGGCTCTGACCTGTCCTGAGTGTCGACAACTGGCAAGTTGTTGAACCTGAGTCTCAGTTTCCTGGTCTGAAAAATGGGGCTATAGAGAGTACTCATCTCATGATACCCTATGTGAAAGGATTCAGCTAAACCCAGGCATTCAGCAAAAAGCAGCTGCGGGTACTGTGCAGATGGAGCAGGCTCTCACGTTACCAAGGGAACAGGGGCCAGGAACGCCCTCCATTACATGTCCGTAACAGGACACACGAAAAGCTGCAAGAGAAGCTGCAGACGCGCCGAGGCCGCCCCCATGTCACCGGTCCTGCTCTGGCCGAGCAGTCAGGGCAAACCCCTCACTGGGTGGTGGGCCCCTCCTGTCCTGTGGGCACCAAGGTCCCGCCTGTCCGGTCGCTCGCCCCCTCTTTCCCACACTGGCAACCTCTGTCTCTTCCATCTAAAAACATTCTCAAGGACACAGAAAAACCACCAGAGACGGTAACAACCCTGACGGGTTGGAGGAGGTGGGGAGCTAGGCAGAGGAGACAAGAGTGGGAGGGAGACCTTTCGCTGGCTCTCTGTCAAACCTTTTTGATTTTAAAGTACACGAACGTTTCACCTCTTTTTAAGAAAATGTATCTTTTCAACTCCATATCCCTGAGCTGGAACCTTCTCTATCTACTTCCTTTTAAACCCTTTTAAACTCCTGATAATGAGGTGAGAGGAAGGTCCTTGCCTCAGAAAGTCGACGCACTGCCGCCTGGCTGCCACCGGCCGTGGACCAGTCTCCCAGACCCACAGACGGCTCTTCTGTCCTCAGCTTCCCTTCTCTCTGCTCACTGTGGACCACGCCGCCCTCCATCCTGACGCTGCCCCTGCCCTCGGCTCCTAAGCCACTTCAAGCTCCTGTTTCCTTCCCACCTTCTGGATGCCTCCTCAGCTACCTGGAAGGGTTGCCCTGGCAGAAATCAGGGGGCCAGCGTGGACTGTCTCGCTCCTTCCAGCTTCTTCGCCAAGCTCACCTCCACTTTTCCCGCCCACTCTTTCATCTCCACGGCCACTGCCTTCACAGGCTGTTAACATTGCTCATCAGCTTCTTGAAGATGCCTTCTGCCATCTTCCATACTGTCACTTTCTAAAGTCATCTTTCTAAAATATAAATCTAAATAAAATATTGCTTCCCACTTAAAGTCTTTCAGTGTCCCCCACACCCCCTTCTGGATAAAGTCCAACCTGCAAGAAGGCCACTGAGGAACCTTCCGCTGGCTTCCAACTGATCACTATGGGCCCCGGCCACCCACTCCTGCACCACCTAACAAGGCACATCTCTGGGCATGGAGTACCTTTCCTTCTCCTCTTTCTTCAGCTGACTCCTGCTTACCCTTCAACACCGGAACCACATGTCCCCTCCTCTGGAAGGGCTTTCTGGGACTCCTCAGGCGAGTCAGGTGGGCCCTTTTCTGAGTTCCCACAGCTCCCTGAGCAACTTTCTCTCCAGACCCCAGAAGGCCTTATACTGTATTTGTTTACTCCCCATTAGGCTGTGAGAGCAAAGACAGGCATTTTTCACCTCCAAGTCTTACTTTCTAGAACAGAGTCTGGCCCACGGCAGGGACTCACGTACACTTGACAGATAAAAGAATTCCTAAGGAAAGCAGAATACCTACCGGGGAGATAGCCAGCTGTAAGATTGTCCCGTTCTTAATGTCGCTGCGAGTCTGGGTGGCAAAGAGAAACAAAGAGCAGCTAAGATAAAATATTAAAATTGGGCAAGTGAGCTGAATCAACAAGAACCTTCTGTCATTTTTAAAGGAGATGTAACTGACACTCCTCAGTCAGGCCCTCCCCTCCTGCTTGTTTCTTGGCCACGAATTTCTAAGACGCTTTTCAAGCACCTCTCAGGAAGCAGAAGCCACATTTTCCAGCCACTAGAGGAGAGTAAGGGCTGACGCGCCCTGACCTGCCCAGGGAGCGGCTCTCACCCCAGTAAGAGGAAGCCCCCTGAGGGCCACTGGCACCACTGCCTCGGGCGGCTCACTTGAGAGCGAGTCCCTGTACTAACCTGTTCGGTGATGTAGAGCTGGGGACCATCTGCGTAACGGAGGGTGTAATACTCCGGGTTTGGCAATGACCACCTATGTAAGAGAAAAACAGCAGCCTCTTTGGCCATACATACCTGGGGGCCTGTCTAGAAGCTGCAAATAAAGAACTTTCAGTAGAGCTGCTGAAGGGATTGGGTGGCCGGTGTGATGTATGGGAGGGAAAAAACAAAGCTTTGGGTTGAGATATTCAACAGTAACCCCCTCTGCCTTCTGCAGAGACTGGCACCTGCAATTCAGCATGGGTCTCAGACCCCACCAGGACCTCAGGTGGGGCACTCCTACAGACTGACAGCAGGCCTTGGGGACATCCCCACCAGCAATCCTTCCGTCGTGAGAGCCCTGGACTGGGGACCCACCTAACTGCAGGTCCTCGGGCAGGATTCCTCTCAAGGTCTGGCAGTGCCCCTCTGTCTTTAGCCTGTCACTGTCTGCAACAGGGGGCAATTTCAACTCACCCATCACAAACTTCCTTGATGATGGACGCCAGGGGCCGTTTCTGAAAGAGAGGAGGGTGGTGGGGATGGGGGCAGAGATCCTTCACCAGCTGCCACACCCTGCTAGTGCCAGGGTCCTGGTGAGAGGGTCCGCCAGGCAGGCTCAGCCTGGCGCCTGAGCACGGACTTCTTCTCTGAGAGCTGTTCTCGAAGAGGAAGCCTTTTGCAGGCCATGGTGACCAGCCTTCCAGAGCAGGGGACAGGCCTTGGCTGACTCCTACTCCTGATGCCAGTGGTCCCCACCCCGAAAGACGCCCCCTACCCCGCACTCCCTGACCCCTCACTTCCAGAGCTTACCTGGTCAATTTCAAGGAGCTGCGCATTAGCACCTGGCCACTCGATGGCCACTTTGACAATGTCTGATGGTGGTGGCATGGTTCCCAATAGGGCCTGCCTCTCCAAGACAGACACACAGACACAGCTGCCTGGGGAGAAAGAATCAAAAAGAACGGGTTTGCCTTCGGTTTTCACTTTTGTTACATATTTTGAAAAATCGGAAGGTATTGTCCAAAGAAACACATAGGACTACTTGCTTTGAGCTTTTCGAGATCACACCACAACCTTTCCTTGGGCCTTTTGTCTCTTTAGATTAAATCGGCTAGTAGAAAAGGGACAAACCTATCTATCCACTGCAGATAAGCCAGCAGCAAGATCTGCAATGTGACGCTTCAGCTGGAGGGCCAGGAGGGCCCTGTGGTAAATGAGCATATTGACTGCAAAGCCCTGTCCTGGGACCTTGGGAGGGAGAAACATATGCCCGAAGACCAATAAGAACAGACACACGCTGTTCCTGGCTGGGTGGTTAAAGGAGCCCTGCCAGCTCTGCGGTCAGCCCTGATCCCTGAGTCAGCAGGGCCCGGCCACAGCTCCCTTGCTTCCTCCCTACTTATTGCTGCCACTCCTTCCCCCTCAAGCCTCCCCCGTGTGGGATGACACAGGGTTCAGAAAATGGGGAAGAGAAGCGGGACAGGAAATGCTATTTTCATCCCAATTGCCCAGGGCAAGGGCCACCAAAAGAGAAGTGGAAGGAGGTGAGGACACCCCCACAAAGGCCCCACTATCGGAGGACAAGGCTTCAGAAGTACCTCTGACCCCACTCCCCCACTGCCCTACAACATAAAGGAAAATAAATCATTTTGAACAAGTCTGGAAGATGGGCCCATGTGACCAGTCTCCTAGGCAACTGAGAGCTTAGTGGCGTTCCAGGCAGCAGCTAAAGCGTTCTCTCTCCAAGGTCTGATGAGGGAAGTCGCCCCACTGATGGATGATTTCAATGTGTGTTTACACTCCGTGCCCGCAGCTTCAAGAGAGGCCTCGCTCTTCATCAAAAAGACCTTTCTCCTGTATCCTCCAGGTTTCACCACGCACCCGCAATTTCTGCTTCCGAATGGAGACTGCCTGCCTCTCCTGGAGCGTGCAGCACAGCTGCTGCTGCGCCGGCATTCATGGATGCCCGCACTTGTGCAGCCCAAGCACAGATGTCAGTTCTCACAGTATTTGTAAGTACAAACCTCTTTGGTGACGGGGTACAAGTCCCTTGGACTTCCCAGGTCGTGACGCTAGTGGTAAAGAACCCACCTACCAATGCATGAGACTTAAAGAGACCTGAGTTCGATCCCTGGTTTGGGAAGATGCCCTGGAGGAGGGCATGGCAACCCACTCCAGCATTCCTGCCTGGAGAATCCTATGGGCAAAGGAGCCTAGCAGGCTACAGTCCATGGAGTCGCAAAGAGTCAGACACGACTGAAGCGACTTGGCATGTACAAGTCCCTTACCTACCATCCCACAGGTCTCAGACAGAGGGAAGCTTTCCTGACCATTTCCTGACCAGTGTGGGCTGCTTCAGAAGTCGACTGTCAAAAATACCAGCACTTGGACTTCCCTGGTGGCCCAGGGGTTAAGAATCTGCCTGCTGATGCAGGGGACACGTTTGATCCCTGGCCTGGGCAGATTCCACATGCCACGGGCAACCAAGCCCGAGAGCTGCAAGTACTGAAGCCCACGCACCCAAGAACCCCGGAACCTGTGCTCCACCACAAGAGAAGCCCAGGCTCCACGACAGGAGCAGCCTCTGCTCGCCACAACTAGAGAAAGCCGGCGAACAAAGACCTGGCACGGCCACACACACACACACGCTGTATTTATATTACCAGCACTGTCAGAACACGGCAGCACAGAAGAGATGCTTTTTGACGTGCTATCATGTACTTCGTTGAGTTCTGCCAGCAGCCTTATGAAGTAGGCAGAACAGGATTATTTGAAGACATCTCCATTTGAAGGTGACAAAACTGAAGCTCAGTGGGTTAAGCTACCCGAGTTCACCCAGCATAAAGGCAGTGAAGGGGACAGACGTGGAGCTGACTTTGGCCAGTGCGCCCCCTGCACCCCCCACTGAGCTGGCCTGAATTTCTGCTCGCTGCAACTGAATCAAGCCTAAAGGTGAAGTGGGCTGGCCTCATGGCTCTGAGAGCTTTCACAGCTTCTGCAGCTCCAGGTGGAACGTCTTACATGTGATTTCTATGTGCCTAGACACACAACAAATCTCTGAAAAGAAACGGGCCCAAGTCCTGATGGAGATGCTCTGCTCAGGTGACAGAGCAAAGCAGGCATGGTACCATGAATCTCTGGATCCCCAGGACACCCTTATCCTTCTCTAAGAGTATCCTTGTCATACCATTTAATTTAGATACAAATTACATAAAATAAAATGCAGAGCTTATATATATATGTGTGTATACATATGTAAATACACACATATATATACAAACACAAAAAACAGAAACACACACACACACCTTCCTGTAACCACCCACCTAAAACAAGACACCAAACATTCACACCCCCCCCAATTTCCCTCCTACCTCTTTCTGGTCAGCCCCTCACCCACCAGCCCTCCAAGAGGCAATTTCTTTCTGACTTCTATCACCATGGATTGTCCTGCAGCCTTTTGTATTAATATAATGCTTCATACATGTGGAAATGCACAACATGGCCTCTAAGACCATTTGTTATTTAATTTAGTTTCTTCTTCTTCTTCTTTTTTTTAACTTTTTGGCCAGAGTGAGGCATATGGAATCTTAGTTCCCGGACCAGGGATCGAACTCACGTCACCTTCAGTGGAAGCACGGAGTCTTAACCACTGGACCTCCAGGGAAGCCCCTGGTTTCTTCTTCTTAAAATCAGTAGGCCGTGTAGGTGCAAGAGGAAGAGTGCTGGGCTGGGATGCCGGTCCCTGCTGAAGAAAGCACCTGGGTTCAGAGCCAGAGGACTCAGGACCTGGTCACAGCTCCGTTGCCGAGTGTCTGGGTGATGCCGTGTCCCTTTCACCCACGTCTTGGTTTTCCTCTCACCTGCGAGGCGAGACTGTGGAACTAAAGCACGTGTAATGTGCCTTTGAAGTCTAAGATTCTAAACTAGAGCTTAGAATTCCAAATGAAGACTGCCCATTTCAAAGTTCTATGCATAAGAATCTTCACCTTTACTTCAGTGGTACTGCTAAGAAACCAATCATATATTTTGGAACTCCTAAACAAAGCTGACACTCATCACTGTATTTTACAGTTACACTTCACTCTGACCCATATGGCATTTCCTAGGCTGATTATCTCTTTATTAAAATCAGCCAGGAGTGCTTCTTGTCTGTTCCAAAAATTCACATCCCTGTGAAAGCACGGGGATTTGCAATCGCTGGGACTATTCCAGAGACACTGTAAGCCCCTGTTCTCTGCGATTCTGCCCTTTCCCCAAATGCCCAGGCAGCCCACGTGTGTTGGCACTCTCTCCACCCGCACCACAGCCTATGGGACCAAGGTGAACACCCACTCTCCGCAGACTAATCCAATCTGCTCTCTTGAGCTTAAAAGACACAGGCTAAGGGAGATGGATGTTGACGGGCTCTGAGCAGGCCAGTCAGCTTCAGAGTGGGGACCACGGCAGGCCAAAGATACAGGAGACGCAAAAACCACGGGCCTTACAGAGGAAGGAGATGAATAGATGGCAGCCTAACGCGCACAGGGCACGGAGCAGGCCCTTAAGGAACACTGGCCGGAACACTGAAGAGCAAAGCCCACTTAGACAAGTCTAGCTTGTTAACAACAGTTCAGTTACGCGGTGGCTTCGTGGCAGTCGTCCTGTGTATAACAGTAATGTGCAGACGGCCTCTTTACACTTCATCACACACGTCTGTGGTGTTACTGCTGCTGATGCTCACCTGAACCCTGAACAGCATCCCCATTAGACAGAGGAGGCAACCGCAGTCCACACGGGATGAGAACGGGTCTTCCATGTGCCTCCTTCCCATCTCTTCTCCACAAAAAAAAAAAACAAAGAAACCACATCAGACTGGATCTCAAGATCAGCTCTTAGGGGGACCTTCCCTGGTAGTCCAGTGGTTAGGAGTTCACCTTCCAACGTAGGGGATGTGGGTTCGATCCTTGGTTGAGAAACTAAGATCCTATACGCCTCAGGGCAACTAGGTTCTCGAGCCACAGTGGAGACCCAGAGAAGGAAAAAAAAAAAAAGGCTGGGCTTTGGGCCTTCACAGCTGGTTCTCTTCTATAGTAGCCCTGTGTGATGTTACTCCATTTTACGGACAAGAAACAGAGGCACAGATAAATTAAGTTCCGTGCTCAGCGTCACGCAGCTAGTAAGCAGCACCACCAGAATGTGACCGCCAGTCTGGCTGTTTGAAAGCCACATGAAAGCAGGGGGCACTGTACCCACAGCAGGTCCTCCGGGGAGGATGTGGGCGTGCTGGACCTGAAGCTGAAGCACACCGAGGCTGCACCAACAAGAGCTCACCACAGTGACAGAAAAACAGAGTCCACTGTCTAAAGAAGGTGACCTCCACTCTCCTGCATGGGGCTTAGTCCGTCATGGTCCAGCCAGACCTTCCTGGACTACTTGTTATTTCCACGAGGCAGGGCACGTTCCTCCTCCTCCTCTGTGTCTTTGCACATTTCCTTCCTTCCTTGGACTGTCAGGAGAGCTCGTATGCAACCTTCAGAGCCCTGCTCAAATGTCATTTCCGCTCTGCACCAGTCTTGGCGAAGTGAAATAGGACAGGACCCTGTGTTCTCATGGCCTTCTGTCCACAGCTCTGCGAAGGCTCCCAGGCTACCCCATTACAGCTTTAGATTCAGACAGCTCTCTTCTTCACTCTCTCCTCCTGGGGGCAGGTCCAACCCTGCAGCTTCGTCACCTAGCACAGCATTGTGAGCACCTGTATCTGCTCAAATCCAACAGCTCCGACTTCTTCAACTCCTACAAGTCAGGGCCAGCGGCACACGGAAGGGGGCGGGCACCAGGCGCTCCAGCTGTGTGTTCCCTCCATGACCCAGCACCTTCTAACTCCACAGCATTTCCAGTGTTTTCACATCTAACATCAGATGTGTCTCACTGGAGAATCAGGTTTAGCACATCTGACTCCTGTTAAAAGATGGAGGGAAAACATCCTTCTGCTTTTCTCCCTTGGAAACATTAGGAGACAGGAGACTAGAAGAGTAATATTCTCCAGGTAACAGCCCCATGGACAGAGGAGCCTGGAGGGGTACAGTCCGAGGCGACTTAGTGACTCAACAACGATAACAAACAGCCTGAGAATAAAGGATCTCCTTGTGGGGAACCCTTTCAGCGCTCCTTTGCTTACTCTTTTCATTTTCACTTTAGAAAGGAAGCGAAAATTAGGTCGAAGCAATTCAATAACATTGTAAAATTCTCAGAGTTATAAATAGCCTCTTGCTCTACCCGCTTGGTAGTCCCATAGAGTTCAACAGCAAAAGGGCAGGATGAGGGAGCTTTGGGTCCACATCCAGGACCAGAGGGCAAAGAAGTCATCAACCCCTTTCAATTAAATGACTCTCCTCTCCACCCCACCCCACCCCGCCCCCTTTCAAGTACTACAGACACAAAGATGACTGGGGAAGCTCTGCTGCTGCTGCTGCTGCTGCTAAGGCCACCAAACAAGAGAGAGATGCACAGCGATGTGGGGAAGATAATTCTACTCTAAGGCTTGAGAATGAAAGCCCAGGTTTTCAAAGGCGAAGCTGGGGAAAACAAAAGGAAAACAAGGACCTTCGTGTCTCCAGTGAGCCTTCTTTAAGTGGCTGCTGGAAGGTGTGCTTATAAAGTCAGCACAGTTACAAAAGGCCCCACTGAGCTCCACCAATTAACCAGCCCTGCGTGGAGGGGTGGGGTGGGAGGACTACTCCTGGGAGCGGGATGCTGAGAGCCCAGTGGAAAGGAAGTGAAAGCCGATCCCTGGCCATTAGTTAGGAATTCAGATTGAAGAAGGAAGGCCAGAAGGTTCCAGCTCTCCACCCTCCCCCCTCATTCCTAAGGACCAGGGCTGACTGTGCTTTTTTGTTTCATTCTTTTGCTTTTGATTCAGTGGAGGAGGCTCTGGGGAGGTTGGTTTCTGTTTCCTGCGATAGAACCCACGGCATCAGAAAGGGGACCAGAGGTCACACCCTCTTTCTAATCAACAGCACAATCTCCACAGAGGCTTCTCCTTTGGACAGCTTCTCAAGTGAGAAGTGACTCAACTTCCCTCGGGTCAGACCCCCGAGTGAAGGCGAGACTCGGGTGTATGGGGAGGGAAGCTGGGTTTGCAGGCTCCGATTCTGTCAATCACTGCTAGAAACACCTAGAAGGACCATCGCATCAGTGGCAGCTGAGGTTTCTCCCCAGTTTTTCTGTCGGACACAAAACTCACCCAAACGCTTAGTTAAAAGCCACTGACTTAGAGCCACAAGCGCGGTGAGGAAGAGTGTGGGAAGACGGGAACTGTCTGGGTTTCTTCTCACGAAACACCGGCTCTAAGAACCACCCAGGTTTCTAGCTTAGAAAACTTCTGCAGCGCCCCATTCTTACAGAATCGCACTTAGACTCCTCAGCAGGGCACCCAGCTCCTTCCAGTCCCACCACAGACCCTCCTTGTGGATACTCCAAATGTCCCAGCGGACCACCCTGTTTCCCTGACCACCAGACGCTTCCAAGTCGTACTTCGGTCTCAGCCATTACGGCCTCCATCTGGTCTGGCTGCCAAACTTCTCCTCGAGCTTCGAGGCCCAACAGTCCCTCTTCTGTGCAGCCTTCCTGGTGCTCTAACCTCAGGCAAAGAGAACTGTGCTCTCGTTTGCATTCGCATCTTTTACACATGGTCATGATCCAGCTGATTCACAACTGCGTGTGCAGCCTTTTCTCTTGCTCTTCAGACTGTGACCTGCCTTCCAGCACCACCGACGTTGCCAAGGAGCCCCAGATAACGCAGAATCACCCACTCCAGCCCTGACCTGCTGAACCAGAAGCTGCCTTCAAACAAGATCCCCAGCTGGTTGGCACGCACATGACAGTCTGAGGAGCCAGACTCGAGACTGGTGGTTCTCCGCTCTGGTTGTGCCTCGTCCAGGCCCACCCCGGGTGGCTGCAACACCCACCTCCCCACCCCCAGCAGGTGACTGTGATGGGCAGCCAGGGCTGGGAGCCACAGCTCCAGGCTGCCAGCTGAGGCCAGGGACTCATCAAGTCCGTATCTACTCCCCTGCCCACCTTTCCCCAAGGCTGGCGGCACAGGGCCTGGCACACAGCTGTGCCCATGGAATTCCACACCAAAAATACCCTTGAGGATGCCCCTGGACCTGACTGCCTTTAAAAGAGAAACAAAAACTCTAATGACAGAGGACTAGCTGTTGCCTAGAACTCTGCAAATCCCTATAGTCATCAAGGTGGACGTAGAAGGAGTCAGTGCTTCCAGATCACTTGCCTCAGTTTCCGGAAATGAAACAGACACTGGAGTGGAAAAGAAGGATGAATCAGAAGTCCTGCCGGCCTTCATGGGGCTGTGGTGCTGCAGCAGGGAGGCAGAGACTGTGTAGGGAGCAGGTATGCTGGGCTGAGAAGCCCTGGCGGATGACTAAAATCCCAGGCTGGGGGCCCGACTCCTTCAATCCTGACCCCAACAACACAGCATTGCTCTTGCTGGAAAGCTGAGCCAAGCCTCTTGTTTTATGAATACGGGAAGTGAGGTCCAGAGAAGCTGGCAAGGCCCCACCACCAGTCAGGGACAAGAGAAGGCCTCGCCCTTCGCTTCTGGGTCAGTCCTCCCCAAGCACAGGAGGCCCGGCCGACAGCTCTGCCGCAAGCCCGAGCCTCGCTGGGCCTCAGGTCCTGATCGACACGAGGAGGCTGGACTAGATGTAAGTGAGGTCCCTTCTAAGCTTGACCTTCTAGCATGGCAGAGTAACTTACTGAGGTTAGGAGCTCGGGTTCTGGGGTGGGACAGACCTGGATTTGGATCCCAGCTCTAAGAATTTCTTTACCTGTAAAATGGGGATTTCAATCAACCGACCCTACCCTATAAAGTTGTTGTGAACGATAATACGCGTAAATCATTTAAGCATAGTACCTGACCCACAGTAAGCGGAGTTCCAACCGTGTGAACTTGACGAAGTTGCATAACACGGTAACTGTGTCTCCCTGGCATGACAAAGCCCCTACTGGGCTTTACCATACCGATGACAGAATGAGAGAACATACGCTAAGGCAATCAGAGGGGGAAATATAATAATGATAATAAATATAATAATCAGATAACAAATATTTTAACAATTGTATAGTATAATGATTATATGATATATATTATAATACTTAACACTCCTTTCCTAGCAGAACCTTGGAGAGCTTCAGAGTTCCAGAGCAGTGGCCTCTACAATGCCTAGCACAAAGCAGGTGCTCAACAAACTTTTCTACTGGCTCAGTTAAAACTAGTGTGCCTAATGGGTTCACAAATTCCGGCTGCTTAAGCCAGGCAGCACCTACATGGGAACTGTAGGAAACTGCGAAGGACCCCAGCCACAGCCTAGAGGATTTCAAACCCAGCACTTGACACACGTTATGCAGCTGCTGCAGCCTCTGCACACCAGTTTCTGGTCCCTGACTACACTGCAGAGTATCCAGCCACTCATCTAATCATTCCGTGCTCTGGCCTTGTGTTTCCGCATACCCAGTGGGCGTCCTGAAGATGAGGGCTGTGACCATGCTCCCCAGTCTCCCCAGACCCTGGTCTCACAGTGGTGGGGACCTCACTCAGCCAGCTGCTGTTGAACTGAACAGCCCGACTGTTAATCGGCACCTTGTACAAGATGCTGCGGGCTGGGTACATTTTTCCACCCAAGGGCCAGGCTGAGTTGGTGTAGGCGCTGAGCTGCAGTGACTGGACCCAGAAGCACTGGTTTTGCAGGTTTTTCCTTCAACTGCATCAAACGTGCTTGTTCCTGAGCCACCTACATAGGTGGTACTGATGCACCCAGACACACTGACTCTGCATGGACAAGGCAGAAGAAGTATAGACCCACAGGTACCATTTTTGGGGGGAAGAAGTTTAGCCTCCACTTCTGGCATCCCCAAACTCCCCTGGCACCTCCTGGAAGCAGCATGGGGTACAGAAGGACCCAACTCCAGATGAAGAGACTGGGGTCCTGGCCCCATCTTGCTTCCTCCACTCACAAACTTTAGGATGACTGCTGGCAGGCAACATGACTTCCAGGAGCTTCATTATGTTTATTAGTGAAATGCACGTAACAATAATTACCTCAAACGGTTTAAGGCGATTAAATGCCGCAGGTATATAAAGCTTCTAGCACTGCACACCCCTACAAGTGGCTATTGAGCAGCTGATATGTGGTTATCACAAGCTGAGATGGGCCCTAGGTATAAAACACACATCAGATTTCAAAGGCTTATTGTTGTTGTTTAGTTTCTAAGTTATGTCCAATTCTTTTGCAACTCCATGGACTGTAGCCCACCAGGCTCCTCTGTCCATGGGATTTGCCAGGAAGAATACTGGAGCGGTTGCCATTTCCTTCTCCAGGGGATCCTCCTGACCCAAGGATTGAACCCATGTCTCCTGCATTAGTTGATGGATTCTTTACCAGTGAGCCACCGGGGAAGCCCTTCACAGACTTAATAACACACAAAAATGTTAATACCTCACTAGTAATGTTTTTCTATTGATTATATGTCAAAAGAATATTATTTGAAAATCTACTAGGTTCAGTAAAATGACAAGAAGTAATTTCACTTTTTCCCCTTTTTCTTTTTTTTGGCTGCTCCGGGACTTAGATGCAGCAGGCAGGATCTAATTCCCTGACCAGGGATCCAACTCAGGCGCCCCCTACACTGGGAGTGCAGAACCTCAGCCACTGAATCACCACGGAAGTCATTTGCTTTTTTAGTGCGGCTATTAAAACTTTTTTAACCACAAATATTGCATTATATTTCCACTGGACAGCAATGCTTGAGCACAGAGCCTGGCACAGTTTGTGAAGGACATCAGAGCTGCGACTCACACCCTGTACCTCTGGCCAAAGCCAAGTCCTCCATTCATATGTTTAACACATATTCACTGTGCCTGGCCCTGGGCAAGATACAGGAAATACAAGGAGCAAGGACGGACCCGTTCTTTTCCCCTGTGGACCTTACTACCTGGGGATGGGGGGATAGACAGACATGAATACGTTCATAAATATATGTCAAACTGCTGCTGTTCAAGTGGCGTGAAAGGGAAGTACAGAGGGTGATGAAAGCGGGGAATTCACTTGCTGGGACCAGGGATGCCTCTAGAGGAACTGATACTTGAGTGGAGATTTGAAAGATAAAGAGGACTTGACTGGAAGAAGCCAAGAGGGGAAGGTACTTCCTGGGGAGTAGGAAAGAAGGTTAAGGGTGCAGACCCTGATCTGGCCCAGAGCTCGGTATGTAGTAGGAACAAGAAAAGGCCAGTGTGACGAGAGTACTGAGCAAGAAGGGTTAGTAGATGGAGACTAGAGACGAGAGGTGGGTGGCATCCCATCTCCAGAGCTTGGGTGAGGATCTGAGGGTGGTCCTGCAAAGAGGTGGAAGCCGGCCAGTTACAAAGTAAGCCAGGGAACGGATCTGGACGGAATTTTGAAAAGATCCCTCGGGCCACGGTGCGAGGCCCACAGGAGAGCGGCCCCAGCGCCTGTGTGGGCAGATAGGTTAGAACACTGCATCAGTCCAGGTTAAGAGGCGAGAGAGGTCTGCACTGAGGGGGAAGCGGCAGAGATGCAAGTAAATAAACGGTCTGGGGGACTACAGGGCCGGCCCGGTAGCCGGGGCGGGGTGATGAGCAGGGTCTGTTTGTGCAGGAGAGGGCGGCGATGTAAAGGGAGACTCCCCAGGCTTCCGACGGGTGCCACCCAGCCCCACACACTCCCGGGCTCCGATCGAGTCCTCAGCCAGCCGCTCCCCCTCCGGTCACCCCCTCCCTGCCCCCAGCATCTCGTCTCGCCCCCGGGTTCCATCCTCCCACCCTTCTCCTTTCCGACCCCGCGTCCCCTACCCGGCCTAGCCGCCGCTCCTCAAGGCCTGTTCCGCCCTCTTCCCCACCAGCCGGCTCTTCTGGCTTGGGGACCCGGTGCCCTCCGGTCCCGGCGGGCCCACCTGGGGCCTGCTGACCCCTTCGGAGCTCCTCAAGCCAGCACGGGGAGGCCCAGGCCCGCCCTCTCCAGCCCCCAGGCCCCTGGGCAGAAGCAGGCCTCAGCCCTCCGCCCGTTCCCCGGCCCGGCCCCTCTGCCCTCCGCCCCTCGGGCCAGGTCCCACTCCGCTGCCCGGCGCGCCCCGGCCCCAGGAGCGCCCCACACTCACCAGGGCGCCGACCAAGGCCCAGCTCCTGCGCCGAGGTCCCCCAGCCGCCTCTTCTCTAGCCTCCCGCCTGCCCGGCCCTCTCAGGACCCCGCCCCGCGCACGCCGACCCAGGCTCCTATTGCTCCGTTTCGCCGTCACGCTGAGCTCTCTTCCTTCAATTGGGCGGATTGCCTGTCACTCAAAACAGGGAGGGCCCAACTGCCGGGGCGGGGAAGAGGGAGCCGCCGGTCTCCGCCTGGGTGCCCGAGGCCTCTTAAAGGCGCAGGCTGTTTCTCCCGCCTCGGGTTATTGATTTTTGAGAAATGGGATCCCCCCACGCCCCTCCGCAAATGCAAGAAGCAGCCTTTCCTCCCCACATTCCCCTGCTCCCCGAAACTTTTCTTTTGGCACAGCCTGGGTCCCAGGTGACAAATCAGAGGTTTTGAGGGCTCAGATGTCCTCCAATGGCACTCGGCCGGGTGCCCAGCAGGCATGGAACGCACTCAGCAGTGGGATAACTGTGGTTTGGAGAACTGAGTGGGAGGTGACAGTCGTGTCAGAGGCTGTGAGCAGCCGCGGCTGCTCACCACCGAGCTAATTATACACGCACCCAGGGCTGACCGTGGGCGCGAAGTAGAGGCAGAGGGGTACAGCTCAGCCGTACTGCTGGTAGGGACCCGTGGGAGGTGGTATTTGTCACTGCACCTGCAGATCGGAGCCGGGCCCTGCGCCAGGGCCTCACTCGTGCTGCCTCCCTTTTACACGCACAGCAACTCCGATGTAGGTTTTAAATGGGTCCCCTGACCGTGCAGCTAGTGATGGGCAGAGCAAGACTCTGGCCTGTGCCTGATTGATTCTAAAGTCAATGCTTTAACCATCTTGTCTCAGGGATCCTTACAACCCCCTGAGGGATGGGTATTTTGTTGTCCCTTTTACAGATGCTCAACGAAGAGAGGAAATAATGAAACTGATACTCAGCAAAGAGACGAAATAAGGACTCCCATTTATATGGCACTTTACACTCTGCAAAGCATCTGAAAAGCAGTTTTACATATGTTGTTTCATTTGATCCTCAAAACATCTTGGAATTGATGATGACCTTTATGAGTCCCCTTTTACTGGTGAATACAATGATGCTCATGGAGGTTGTGGCTTAGTAATAGCTAACGTAGCTACAGCCCTTGCAGAAGTCATCAGCAAACTTTCCATGAATATCCAGATAGTAAATGCTTTTGGCTATACAGCCTCTGTCAAAACTATTCAACTGTGCAGTTGGACTGTGAAAGCAGCCGCAGACGATATGTAAACCAGTGAGGGTGGCTGTGTTCCAATGCAACTTTATTTACAAAAAATAGGTGTTGACCTGTGGCTGTACTTTGCCCACCCCTTGCCTACCAAAGCTTTTAGTAGACCATCGCTTTGTGAGATCTTCACAGAAGACTGTTATTATTCAGGCTGTTCTTTTTAATTATTAATGAATTACTGTTGACATTATCATCCTCATCATTTTACAAAGGAGAAACTGAAGGTTTAGCAAGGTTAAGGATTATATTTGAGGTCAACTCAGGAACTAGAATGCAGAGTTCCAAAGAATACCAAGAAGAGATAAGAAAGCCTTCCTCAGCGATCAATGCAAAGAAATAGAGGAAAACAACAGAATGGGAAAGACTAGAGATCTCTTCAAGAAAATTAGAGATACCAAGGGAACATTTCATGCAAAGATGGGCTCGATAAAGGACAGAAATGGTATGGACCTAACAGAAGCAGAAGATATTAAGAAGAGATGGCAAGAATACACAGAAGAACTGTACAAAAAAGATCTTCACGACCCAGATAATCACGATGGTGTGATCACTCACCTAGAGCCAGACATCCTGGAATGTGAAGTCAAGTGGGCCTTAGAAAGCATCACTACGAACAAAGCTAGTGGAGGTGATGGAATTCCAGTTGAGCTATTTCAAATCCTGAAAGATGATGCTGTGAAAGTGCTGCACTCAATATGCCAGCAAATTTGGAAAACTCAGCAGTGGCCACAGGACTGGAAAAGGTCAGTTTTCATTCCAATCCCAAAGAAAGGCAATGCCAAAGAATGCTCAAACTACCGCACAATTGCACTCATCTCACATGCTAGTAAAGTAATGCTGAAAATTCTCCAAGCCAGGCTTCAGCAATACATGAACCATGAACTTCCTGATGTTCAAGCTGGTTTTAGAAAAGGCAGAGGAACCAGAGATCAAATTGCCAACATCCGCTGGATCATCAAAAAAGCAAGAGAGTTCCAGAAAAACATCTATTTCTGCTTTATTGACTATGCCAAAGCCTTTGACTGTGTGGATCACAATAAACTGTGGAAAATTCTGAAAGAGATGGGAATACCAGACCACCTGACCTGCCTCTTGAGAAATCTGTATGCAGGTCAGGAAGCATCAATTACAACTGGACATGGAACAACAGACTGGTTCCAAATAGGAAAAGGAGTACATCAAGGCTGTATATCATCACCCTGCTTATTTAACATCATGAGAAACACTGGACTGGAAGAAACACAAGCTGGAATCAAGATTTCCTAGAGAAATATCAATAACCTCAGATATGCAGATGACACCACCCTTATGGCAGAAAGTGAAGAGGAACTAAAAAGCCTCTTGATGAAAGTGAAAGAGGAGAGTGAAAAAGTTGGCTTAAAGCTCAACATTCAGAAAACGAAGATCATGGCATCTGGTCCCATCACTTTATGGGAAATAGATGGGGAAACAGTGGAAACAGTGTCAGACTTTATTTTTCTGGGCTCCAAAATGACTGCAGATGGTGATTGCAGCCATGAAATTAAAAGACGCTTACTCCTTGGAAGGAAAGTTATGACCAACCTAGATAGCATATTCTAAAGCAGAGACATTACTTTGCCAACAAAGGTCCGGCTAGTCAAGGCTATGGTTTTTCCTGTGGTCATGTATGGATGTGAGAGTTGGACTGTGAAGAAAGCTGAGCGCTGAAGAATTGATGCTTTTGAACTGTGGTGTTGGAGAAGACTCTTGAGAGCCCCCTGGACTGCAAGGAGATCCAACCAGTCCATTCTGAAGGAGATCAGTCCTGGGATTTCTTTGGAGGGAATGATGCTAAAGCTGAAACTCCAGTACTTTGGCCACCTCATGCAAAGAGTTGACTCATTGGAAAAGACTCTGATGCTGGGAGGGATTGGGGGCAGGAGGAGAAGGGGACGACAGAGGATGAGATGGCTGGATGGCATCACTGACTTGAAGGACGTGAGTCTGAGTGAACTCCGGGAGTTTGTGATGGACAGGGAGGCCTGGCATGCTACGATGCATGGGGTCGCAAAGAGTTGGACACGACTGAGCGACTGAACTGAACAGAACAGGAACTAGAACTCGGGTCCAGCTTTCCTCATTACCAATTTCATCTTCTGTATCTACAGAACTGTTTGGAGGAACCCATGAGAGTTCCACCTTGGTCTCAGTTCAGTTCAGTAGCTCAGTTGTCTGACTCTTTGCAACCCCATGGACTGTAGCACACCAGGATTCCCCGTCCATCCCCACCTCCCGGAGCTTGCTCAAACTCATGTCCATTGAGTCAGTGATGCCATCCAACCATCTTATCCTCTGTCATTCCCTTCTCCCACTGCCTTCAATCTTTCCCAGCATCAGGGTCTTTACCAATAAGTCGGTTCTTCACATCAGGTGGCCAAAGTATTGGAGCTTCAGCATCAATCCTTTCAATGAATATTTGGGACTGATTTCCTTTAGGACTGACTGGTTGAATCTCCTTGGTCTAGCAGAACTTTTTTCCTGCCCCATTACAAGATGACAGGCCAAGTTCATTTTCCCTCCCCAGCCTCAGGGGGTAATAACTCCTGCAGTTCCCTTCTTCGGGAACATTCTCCCACCTCTTCCTGCCTTACTCACTTACTGTAGCCCATAAACACCTCTCCCTCCCTGAGTCCCCACACCAAGCAGCTTTTTATTTTTATCATTTTTTAAAAAACTTTTAATTTTATATTGAAACATAGGTAATTAACAATGTTAGTTTCAGGTGTACACCAAAGTGATCAGTTATATATATGAGTATTGATATCTATTCTTTTTCAAATTCTTTTCCCATTTAGATTGTTACCTAACATTGAGCAGAGTTCCCTGTGCTATACCTTAGGTCCTTGTTAGTTATGGATTTTAAACATATCAGTGTGGACATGTCCATCCCAAACTCTCTCGCTATCTCCTCTCACTCTTCCCCCCTGGTAACCATGTTTGTTCTCTAGGTTTGTGAGTCTGTTTCCCTAGTAGCCTTTGTTACTGAGAATAGACCCTGCTGGGAAATAGACTCCATGTGGGCATTGGCTTTGGTGGAGTCTGCTAGCTGTCTGCCAAAACCCTTCTCCCAGTCTTTAACAGTGACAGAGCTGCCTAGCTAAGCTTACCTTCCCAGCCTCACTTACAGTTAAGAACGACTGGGTAGGGACTTCCCTGGTGGCCCAGTGGTTAAGATTCCCTCCTTCCAATGCAGGGGGCCCAGGGTTAATCTCTGGTCAGGGAGCTAGATGCCACATGCCACTCAACTATGACCTGGCGCAGCCAAATAAATTAAAAAAAACGAAACAAAAGAAGACTGGGGAAGTTTTCGCCAGTGGAAGTGATGTATGAAACTTCAGGCAAGGCCTTTAGTCAGCGGGCCTGGCTCCTCCCTGCTCTTTCTTCTCTCTCTAGCTGGGTCCAGTCTTGACCTTGTGATGATTATAACATGCTGAGGGATGAAAGGACCACCACATAGAAAGTTCTGGGGTCCCTGAATAGATCACATGGAGAGAAAGCTACAGGCAGACCTGGAATAATTCTGGGTCACCTTATGCTCTTATGTGAAAGAAAAGTAATCTTTGTTCTTTAAGCCATTGACTTTTTTGGGGTGGGAGGGTACGTGTCTATTTCCAGAACCAGCCCTGCACTTACACAACCCCGAGAGTGACAGCTTCCTTAAATTTTGTGCCCTGGGTATCTCACTTGCCTTACCCTAGTCTTAGTCCTGTTCAGTACCCATTTAGCCAAGGAATAAGTCATTCTCTTTAGCTTTACAATACTTGGTCTCCTCACCCTCCCACCTCCCCGAGCGCAGGTTCTTTAACTGCAAGTCTCAGGAAGCAGCTCTGGCTAACTTTAGCAGTAAAGGAGTTTCTTGGCAGGCTAGTGGCAATTCACAGAGGTGACAGGAAGCTGGAGGACTAGGGTTAGAAAAGGACAGAGCCTGGAGATGCTTTGGGTGTTTAGGTAGCCAAAATGAATTCATTCCACCCTCTTCTCCCCTTTCTTGATCAGATCTTTCTTTGATCAGAGTCAAGGTCCCTGGAGCAAGAGTCTAGTGGCTGGGCTCAGGTAACATGCCCAGCTAAGGAAACATCGCTTAGCCAAGGAAGGCAGGCACCCTGATTGATGGCTCCACCAAGGCTACTACACAAGGCAAGAATTCTTCAGATCCCTCCATCTCCACTCCCAGCTGAGACCCTGGCATTTCAGACCAGGCGCCCTGTTTTCAGACTGAAATCAACTAGGAGAAGTACCTGAAGCTGAATGTTATCATTATACAAACCCAAGACAATGTCTGGAAGCCAATATGGCATGATAGTTATGATCCCTGGACCTTGTAATTATACAAGAGTCCTTTGTAACCTCACAGACCTGCAAGACCAAAGAAAGAGCCCAGAGACACCAATGGTTTATTGTCTCTTACACAAGGGCTTTCCTGATGGCTTAGTGGTAAAGAATCCACCTGCCAAGCAGGAGACTTGGGTTTGATCCCTGGGCCTGAAAGATCTCCTGGAGAAGGAAACAGCAACCCACTCCAGTATTCTTGCCGGGGACAAGTGGAGCCTGGCAGGCTATGGTCCATGGGGTCGCAAAAGAGTCAGACACGACTTACCAACTAAACAACAACCACTCTTACACAAAGGGTCCTGGAGCGACACCTTACTGTGTGTGGCAGATGGTGGGCATGGTAGCAGTCTTCACTACTTGGGTGGAGGAGGAGGTGACCGTTTATAGGGGGAATTGATGCTAGGTGGGAGCATTAGTTACTAGGGTCTAATTAAGCCCTCTAATTAAGAGAATTGGATATTCATGTGAGTGAAGCAGGGCCAGGTTGAGTGGGGGATGTACAGAGAGCAAGAGAGCTGCTGTCTTGAATGGCCTAACCATACAGGCCAAGCTGTGTGTTCTCTGGTACGTTACTAGATCTTTCTGAGGCTCAGTCTCCTCATCTGTACAATAGAGATAATAACAGTATCGACCTTGGTGGATTATCATGAGAATTCAATGAAATATAGTAAATGTCCAACACTCAGCAGGGTGCCAGGCACATAATATGGAGAAGGAAATGGCAGCCCACTCCAGTGTTCTTGCCTGGAGAATCCTGTGGACAGAGGAAGCTGGTGGGCTACATACAGTCCACGGGGTCGCAAAGAGTCAGACACAACTGAGTGACTAAACAGCAACAGCAGGAACATGACAAGTGCTCATTAAGTTGTATGTAGTCTTCAAAATTGGAGAAGGCAATGGCAACGCACTCCAGTACTCTTGCCTTGAAAATCCCATGGACAGAGGAGCCTGGTAGGCTGCAGTCCATGGGGTCGCTAAGAGTCGAACACGACTGAGCAACTTCACTTTGACTTTTCACTTTCATGCATTGGAAAAGGAAATGGCAACCCACTCCAGTGTTCTTGCCTGGAGAATCCCAGGGACGGGGGAGCCTGGTGGGCTGCCGTCTATGGGGTCGCACAGAGTCGGACACGACTGAATCGACTTAGCAGCAGCAGCAGCAGCAGTCTTCAAAATTATAGTAAGCCCTCAGTAAGTACTCTGGAGAAGGCAATGGCACCCCACTCCAGTACTCTTGCCTGATCCCATGGACGGAGGAGCCGGGAAGGCTGCAGTCCATGGGGTCGCTGAGAGTCGGACACAACTGAGGGACTTCACTTTCACTTTTCACTTTCATGCATTGGAGAAGGAAATGGCAACCCACTCCAGTGTTCTTGCCTGGAGAATCCCAGGGACGGGGAAGCCTGGTGGACTGCCGTCTCTGGGGTCGCACAGAGTCGGACACGACTGATGTGACTTAGCAGCAGCAGCAGCAGTGAGTACTTGCTGTATTCTTTTAGTTCCTCTAAAGTCACATCTGAAACCGGAGCATATGGAAATAATTCTCCCAGTTCTCTAATCCTTTGACCACCCACATTTGTGTAGTCTGTCATCCCCTTTGGGGCCTCACTTTCCTCCTTACCCAGCTCACAGCCTTACCCCTGGTCTTCACTATAATCATGCCCTTGTGTTTGCCCTCAACCTAAATCACCATATGTCACACCTATGCCCAGCAATGGACTGGGGCCAGAGAAAAATACAGACCCTCACATCAGTCCACCAGAGGAGACGATTCCTTATTCTTAACTGATGACCTTATCTCTCTGACAAAAGAGAAAAAAGAAAGGAAAAGAAACAATAAGAAGAAAACAACCTCATCTTCTGACTGCAAATCCATCCATCCACTTGCATCAGAGCCTGAATGCTTTGCATCCTTCTCGGATCCTCCGAAAGGGTGATCCTGGAGGTGCAGGTATATTTCATCTCCTGTCACCTACTCAGAAATGTTACTTCTGTAGTTTTCTCCTCTCCCTTACAGACCAATGCTTTGGTTATTCCTATCAGCATCCACCTATGCCATACTGTGGTCCATCTCTAGAGTGCTGGGGGTGCTTAGACAAAATCTTCACCATCATCTTCAAGACCTCAGATGATCTGGCATTTGATTTCTTTCCACTCTCCTCCTAGCTCACTCTACTCGAGTCTCATAGGTCTAATCTCCCATTCCTTGATCAGTTTTTTCCTCCCTCTCTGCCTTTGCACCTGCTGTTCCCTCTCCTGGAATGCTCTTCCCCCATCATCACATGGCTTACTTTTTTACTTTATTGAGGTCATACTCTAATACCTACTCAGGCAAGTCTTCCCTGACTACACTATCATTTGTAATCCAGCTCCTCCAACCCCACTGTGTATCCTTATCCTGCTCCAATCTCTTTTATAGCACTTGATGTCACATTGCTGTTTTGTTTATGACTTTCGGTTTGGTTGTAGACTCCATGATAGCAGAGATATTGACAATCTTGTTCCTGGCCGTCTCCGCAGGACCTAGAGCATGTGTGTGCATGCTAAGTCGCTCAGTCGTATCCGACTCTTTGTGACCCTATGGACTATAGCTGGCCAGCCTCTTCTGTTCACGGGATCCTCCAGGCAAGAATATTGGAGTGGGTTGCCATGCCTTTCTCCAGGGAATCTTCCCAACCCAAGGATCAAACCCACATCTCTTATGTCTCCTACATTGGCAGACGAGTTCTTTATCACTAGCGCCACCTGAAAAGCCCACCTAGAGCATGTCTAGTACATAATACTTGGGCAATATCTTACGTACTGCATCATTGAATAAACAAAAAGAAATCATGGTTAACTGGTCTCTATGAACTTGACTCATGCTATGTTTGAATCTTCCCAAACACTCGGAAGTTAAGCATGTTCCTTCCTTCTCACAACAATAATTGTTGAAATATGATTCCTGACACCATATCAGAAGGGTTTCTGACATGGCGGCTCATAATCGAAAACAATGTGTATCTGCTAAAAGAAACAGAATTCGTATTTATTATGGATCTACTACATGCCAAGACTTACGTTGGGGGCTGTTATGCATACGATCTCATTTAAAATGGCCAACTTTCTATGAAGCACTGATGCTGCTGCTAAGTCTCTTCAGTCGTGTCCGACTCTGTGCGGCCCCATAGACGGCAGCCCACCAGGCTCTCCCGTCCCTGGGATTCTCCAGGCAAGAACACTGGAGTGGGTTGCCATTTCCTTCTCCAATGCATGAAAGTGAAAAGTGAAAGTGAAGTCGTTCAGTCATGTCCGACTCTCAGTGACCCCATGGACTGCAGCCTACCAGGCTCCTCCACCCATGGAACTTTCCAGGCAAGAGTACTGGAGTGGGTTGCCATTGTCTTCGCCAATGAAGCACTAGGGTGCCCATTTTACAGATAAGGAAGACTGAGGTTTAGAGATGCAAAGAAACTTGCCATGCAGCTTGTTTGGTACCCAAGTCAGTCTGACATCAAAGTACATGACCTTCTCTTTATACTCATCACTGAAAACAGTACACCTGGGCATTTCACTCTCTGTCAAACACTTGTTAGGCTTGGATAGAAAAGAGATTTTGTGCCAAGGTCTTTACATGATTTATCTCACTTGATCCTCACGTTCCCATGAGGTACAGATCATTACCTTTATTAGACAAATGACGAAACTGAGGTACAGAGAGGTTCAGACATTTGTCTGGGGTTAATTGGTGGAGTGGTGAAGCCAGTCTTCAAATACAGGTCGAATTTCAAGGCCTGGATCTCTTCTGCAATATTGTGCCGTTTCCCTTAAGACATCTCTCTGCCTCAGAAAGAGGAGAAAAATGACTAAAACAGGCGAATAAAGCATCATTAAGAAAATTCATGGTGACTTGGTTTTTAAATGGGAAGCAAAGGGCAGGAGGCAGACAGCCAGTCTAGCCTCAGCTCTTGCAGGTTAGGGGTTCACATAACTCACGATAACTTCATTTGCGAAGATCGCTCTTCCAGGAACTGGGGCTTATCTTGTATTTGTGTGAGTGGAAGCGGAGCCTGGGGTGGGAGGTGAAGACCCTGGTGAGCAGTCAGCGGTCAGCCCCGGCCAGGGACCGACTCCAGCCGCTTGTGTGAGACTAGCGCCCTCTGCTGGCCCAGGAAATCATCTACCAACATCTACAGCTCTGTGGCTGGGTGGGCGTGTGTGTGTGTGTGTGTGCGCGCGCGCGCGCGCGCGCTGGGGCAGGAGGGCATCAGGGGAATGAGATATTCAATGAGATTTGCAAAATGACTAGCACACCTAGTAGATAAAAATAATAGTTACCACTTACAGTGTGACAGGGTAGGGACAGGCACTGTTTTAAGGATTTGGGGCTGTGCTTAGTCGTTCTGACTTTTTGCAACCCCATGGACTGTAGCCCGACAGGCTCCTCAGTCCATGGGGATTCTCCAGGCAAGGACACTGAAGTGGGTTGCCATGCCCTCCGCCAGGGGATCTTTCCAACCCAGGGATCGAACCCAGATCTCCCGCATTGCAGGCAATTCTTTACCGTCTGAGCCACCAGGGAAGCTACATTAATTTTATTTGCTCCTAGGGACTTTTGGCACCCCATTCCAGCACTCTTGCCTGGAAAATCCCATGGATGGAGGAGCCTGGTAGGCTGTAGTCCATGGGGTCGCTAAGAGTCGGACACGACTGAGCGACTTCCCTTTCACTTTTCACTTTCATGCATTGGTGAAGGAAATGGCAACCCACTCCAGTGTTCTTGCCTGGAGAATCCCAAGGACAGGGGAGCCTGGTGGGCTTCCGTCTCTGGGGTCGCACAGAGTCGGACACGACTGAAGCGACTTAGTAGCAGCAGCAACAGGGATTTTTACGTACTGTATCTAATTGAACCTTCACCCCGACCTGCTGAAGTCAGAATTCTGATTATTATTGCTCCCATTTTTCACAATCGGAAACTGAAGCACAGAGAGGTTAAGTCATCTGCTGTATGGCTATTAAGTGGCGAATCTGGGGCTTGAACAAGCGGACTCTCAGCCTTGGCGTCCGTGTTCTGGGAACCACTACATGGCCGCCATTCTTTGTGCCCCGGGCGCCCCCTGGCAAGTCCCCTGTAAACAGCTTCACCGAGGGCGGACACACAGTAATGGCTCAACGATTTCTTGGAAAATGATGAGCCTGCTAGGATTTGCTGCTTTCTGGACCCGAACGGGGGCAGGGGATGTTGTAGGTTCTTCCTGAGGACTAGTCTTACAACCCACTGCATCCCTCTGAACCGGAGATAAGCCCCTGGCCAGCGCTAAGCTTGGCCCCATGGATCCACTTCTCCTTCAGGAATATTTTACTTACAAGAGAAGCCGAGAATCCTAAATAATAATGTGAAATATTTAACAACCAGTGAGGCATGAAGACTGACAGATGAGAACCGACAGCTCCTGGAGAAGATTCCTAGGAGCTCTGTCCCTCCCCCTTCCCGTATGGCCAGCGCTGCTTTAACCCTTTCGTTACTGGACTGTGGGGAGGTGGAGGGTCAGAGGTGGAGGGTCAGAGGTGGAGCGAGAGCTCAGAAACGCTGGGGCTGTGGAGGAAACGCTGAGGGGTTTCAGACATCTATTTATCAACTAATGTGGGGGAATTTTACTACTTTAATGGTTGCTATGGCTACGCAGGCTGTGATGCCGTCTTTACTGTGGGTCCTCAGGCTGGTTGCTTGACCTCTCTGAAATGTATTATCCTCATCTCTAAAATAGGGATAGGAGTGGAAACTGACTCATGGGGCTGGTGAGGGAGTTATATGAAGTGAAACCAAGTAAAGGTCCTGCTTGTAGCTCTGAGTAGGTGTTCAGTCGATGGGGGTTGTTATTCATGGCTAAACAGATGTGTGTGTGTGTGTGTGTGTGTGGCTGTTAGGTGTGAGAGGAGAGTGAGGTAGCCTTGTTGACCCACGGCCCCTTTGTCTCACCATCCCTTGCCTTCATCACTTTAAGTGTAAGCCCAGCCCTGGAGATCAGAGCTTGGGTGTGAGGCGTGGGTTCCTCTATTGGCTGACGCTTCTTTTGTTCCTGGAGACACCTCTGTGAGTGTTCCTGAACTGGCTTGGTTTGTCTGGAGCAGCTCCTTGGTTGCTGAGAAGCTGGAGTGGCCATAATAGAAGTGAAGACCCACTCTCAGGACTTCCCTGGCAGTCCAGTGGTGAAGGCTCTGTGCTTCCACGGCAAGGGTCATGGGTTCAATCTCTGACCCCGGTCAGGGAGCGACAGCATCCAGTAGCCTGTATACCTCCTGGCATGCCCAAAAGACTTAAAAAACAAAGCAAAACCCACCCTTGCCAGAGAACCTGACCTTAGAGGTTTGGCTGGGGGAGGAGCCCAGCTGGAGGGGCTCTTGTTTATTGTACAGTTTATCTGTTCCTTTCGCAAATATTTGTCAAGTGCTCAGTACATGCCATTCACGGGTTATATAGAGTGAGCAAGACTAATGTGGCCCCTGCCCTCATAGCGTTCACAGTCCCGCGGTGGAGATAGACAGCAACCAACAAGCAACTAACTAAATTAATTCATTAATTAAAAACATTATTATAAACAGGGATAAATGTGCTAGGAGAATGATTAGGCTCAGTTCAGTTCAGTCGCTCAGTCGTGTCTGATTCTTTGCAACCCCATGGACTGCAGCATGCCAGGCCTCCCTGTCCATCACCAACTCCCAGAGCTTGCTGAAACTCATGTCCATTGAGTCGGTGATGTCATCCAACTATCTCATCCTCTGTTGTCCCCTTCTCCTCCTGCCTTCTATCTTTCCCAGCATCAGGGTCTTTTCAAATGAGTCAGTTCTTCGCATCATTTGGCCAAAGTATTGGAGTTTCAGCTTCAGCATCAGTCATTCCAATGACTATTCAGGACTGATTTCCTTTAGAATGGACTGGTTGGCTCTCCTTGCAGTCCAAGGAACTCTCAAGGGTCTTCTCCAATACCACAGCTCAAAAGCATCAATTCTTCAGCACTCAGCTTTCTTTATAGTCCAACTCTCACATCCATACATGACGACTGGAAAAACCCTAGCTTCACTAGATGGACCTTTGTTGGTAAAGTAATGTCTCTGCTTTTTAATATGCTGTCTATGTTGGTCATAGCTTTTCTTCCAAGGAGCAAGCGTCCTTTAATTTCACGGCTGTAGTCACCATCTGCAGTGAGTTTGGAGCCCAAGAAAATAAACGTCACTGTTTCCATTGTTTCTTCATCTATTTGCCATGAAGTGATGGGACTGGATGCCATGATCTTAGTTTTCTGAATGTTGAGCTTTAAGCCAACTTTTTCACTCTCCTCTTTCACATTCATCAAGAGGCTCTTTAGTTCTTCTCTTTCTGCCATAAGGGTGGTGTCATCTGCATATTTGAGGTTATTGATATTTCTCCTGGCAATCTTGATGCCAGCTTGTGCTTCTTCCAGCCCAGCGTTTCTCATGATGTACTCTGCATAGAAGTTAAATAAGCAGGGTGACAGTACACAGCCTTGACATATTCCTTTCCCAATTTGGAACCAGTCTGTTGTTCCATGTCCAGTTCTAACTGTTGCTTCTTGACCCACACACAGGTTTCTCAGGAGGCAGGTAAGGTGGTCTGGTCTCTTGAAGAATTTTCCACAGTTTGTTGTGATCCACACAGTCAAAGGCTTTGGTGTAGTTGATAAAGCAGAAGTAGATGCTTTTCTGGAACTCTCTTGCTTTTTTGATGATACAGCAGATGTTGACAATTTGATCTCTGGTTCCTCTGCCTTTTCTAAAACCAGCTTGAACATCTGGAAGTTCACAGATCACATACTGTTGAAGCCTGGCTTGGAGAATTTTGAGCATTACTTTGCTAGTGTGTGAGATGAGTGCAATTGTGTGGTAGTTTGAGCATTCTTTGGCATTGCCTTTCTTTGGGATTGGAATGAAAACTGACCTTTTCCAGTCCTGTGGCCACTGCTGAGTTTTCCAAATTTGCTGGCATATTGAGTGCAGCACTTTCACAGCATCATCTTTCAGGATTTGAGATAGCTCAACTGGAATTCCATCACCTCCACTAGCTTTGTTCATAGTCATGCTTTGTAAGGCCCACTTGACTTCACATTCCAGGATATCTGGCTCTAGGTCAGTGATCACACCATCATGGTTATCTGGGTCGTGAAGATCTTTTTTGTATAGTTTTTCTGTGTATTCTTGCCACGTCTTGTTAATATCTTCTGCTTCTGCTAGATCCATACCATTTCTGTCCTTTATTGAGCCCATCTTTGCATGAAGTGTTCCCTTGGTATCTCTAATTTTCTTGAAGCGATCTCTAGTCTTTCCCATTCTATTGTTTTTCTCTATTTCTTTGCATTGATCACTCATTTTCCCACATTTTAGCAATGGAAGGAGGAGGGTTGCACAGTCTTGGAGGTCCTCTCTGAGGAAGTGATGATTATACTGAGACTTGATGGCTGAATAGCAGTTTTCCAGGTGAAGGGAGAGGGTTCCTAGTAAAAGGGCCAGCAATGTGGGAAGACCTGGAGGCCGGAGAGATCTGACTTGAACTGGGTCATTAGACTGTAAAGGAAGGAGGAGAGATGGGCAGGAGAAGCCAGTTAATGCAGGTCTTGTCAGCTCTGAAGTAAATAGTTTCAGTTTTGTTCTATGTGCAATGGAAATCCATGAGAGGGTTGGAAGCAGGGGAATGACAAGATCTTTGACAATTTTGCAAAAAGATCTCTTGGGTGCTGTGATCCGATTGTGTTGAGAATGGCTGGTAGGGTTCAAAGATGGAAGCAGGAGGACTAAATGTGATGTGAATATTAAAAGCCTGCAGACTCCTAGGAAAAGACTGATTTTTCTATAGCCCTAGGGATAAATAACCACCAGAACTGGTCTTCAACCTGTCTAACAGGTCAAGGGCAACTCACCTCACTGATCCTGCCTCTGAAACCAGCCAACCAGTGACAGTCTGTGCTTTGAAAACCAGCCAACCTGCAGAGCTTCACTGAAATGAACATGCTTCTAAGGCTGGCATCACCCTACTCCCACTTTTGGAAACAATGCAATCCCAAAACAATCTTTTCCCAAAACCTATGTATGATTAACCGTTTGCTTTGCTCATGAGACTATGCTGAGCAACCGAGTGCTCCTACATGCAAGGAAGCAATAAGTTCAGCTGGTTGCAATACAGAGTGGTGGTCTGATCCTCCATCAGAGCTCTTTACAGTCATGCTGGCTACAGATGATGATGGTGTGTCCTCTTGTGACTGCTGAGACTGTCCTGCTGGGCTTTTTGCTGCTGGCTTTCGCTGGTCCAGGCTTCAGTGGCTGACCAATCCTCTTTTGAAGTTCACTCTCTCCCTTGGGAGGTGTTAGGCCTTTATCTCGGCATTCACCTCTTGGCCTCGGGGGATGCTACCCCCTCTTCGAGGGGGAGGTGTGGGTCACGGTCTAATCAGGAGTTGGAAACCACACCAGTTATTTAAGAGAGATATATTGATATAAAGAATTGTTAACGAGGTATCAAGTTGTTAAGTAGGCATCTAAAAAAGGATCAAAAGAACTCTTAAGTTCTCACGGAGGTAGTGACGGCAGGAAACGTAACTCTAAGGCTCAAGGAACAAAGGAAAGACACTGACATTATTAAAACCTAGAGGTGGTTTCAGAAGCCTATGAGACGGTCCCTGGCCAGCTTGTGCTGGTGTCTGAGCTCAGAGGAGGGACCTTGAGGGTGGGATGCTGACCTTTGAGGGGGAGCCGCTCCCCCGGGGCTGGACGTCCCTTGTGGTTCAGTAGTTAAGATTCGTGCTCCCAATGCAGGGGGCCTAGGTTCCATCTCTGGTCAGGGAACTAGACCCTGTATGCTGCAAGTAAAGATCCTGCATGTTGCAACTAAGACCCAGCACAGCAAAAACAATAATAATAGGCTTCCCTGGTGGCTTAGACAGTAAAGAATCCACCTGCAATGCAGGAGACCCGGGTTCCATTCCTGAGTCAGGAAGATCCCCTGTAGAAGGGAATGGCTACCCTCTCCAGTATATCCTTTCCTGGAGAATCCCAGGGACAGAGGAGCCTGGTGGGCTACAGTCCATGGGATTGCAAAGAGTCGGACACAACTGAGTGACTAGCACTAACTAAAAATAAGTTTTTTTTAAAAAAAGTTTTCTGCGAGTGTTAAAAAAAAAAAAACTTGCAAACTGGAATTAACTGGTGTTACAGGAAGAAATGTAGGTGTGTGTGTTGTACTTAGTCTGACTCTTTGGGACCCCATGGGCTGTAACCAGCAAGGCTCCTCTGTCCATGGAATTCTCCAGGCAAGAATACTGGAGTGGGTTGTCATTTCCTTCTGCAGAGGATCTTCCCAACCGAGGGACTGAACCCACGCCTTTTAAGTCTCCTGCATTGGTGGGCAGATTTTTTTACCACCAGCATCACCTGGTAAGCCCCAGGTGATGAGAGGAAGAAACAGGCATGCCCAAGGTGAACATGGGATGCTGGGGTGATGCTCTCAGGAAGCACACAAAAGGACACGGGAAGAGCAGTTCCTTTTCCTCTTCCAGGCTTGCAGCTCCCGCCAGGACACTCTCCCCACTTAGCAGAGACTAGAAGGGGGCTGCTGGCAAAGCTGCAGTGTTTCCAGAATCCCAGCGCCAGCATCACAGAACAGAGCATGGAAAGGTGGGTCTGGAGCTGAGAGGCAGTAGCTTGATAGCTGAACAGGTGACATTCTGCATCTGTCTCTAGACCATGTTTTGGCTTGGTTTTTCATTTCCTTATCAGCGGGCAGCCTTGTTTCTAAGATTTTGGAAGTCACCTCAGATTTCTCCTGGTTGCCCCCTCTCCAGTGGTGGGCACAGTCGCACACACAGATTAGTTGATTCCCAGCAAAGAAGGGTGATGCCTCCGGTGAACAGAGGAACAGAGGAAGTGGGCAGTGGTGAGAGTTCAGCCCGAACAGTTCACATCCCTGGAAGTGGCCGCTGTGCCTTTGCATTTGCGTTGAAGGATGGGTGATAGGTGGCATTCCAACAGCTTAGACACACGCCCTGTAAGGCCTGTGTTATAAACGAAGAAACCACCCACTTCTTGGTCAGAACAAACTCCATCTGTCTGACTGCTGACCCGAGATGCCTAACCTTCTGCCTGGCAACTAGAGCTTATAATTTCTTCGGGTTTCTCATCCTATAAAATAGGGATAATGACATCTGCCTTTTGGGTGGTGATGAGGATTAACTGGCTTCATATATTAAATAAAAACATAAAGCCATTTTGGGAAACAGATGCTGGACAGATTCCCGCTTTCCACTCACCAGCCTGCCAATTTGTAGTTCAAGTTTGTGCCTCGGCAAAGGGATAAAGCAGTCCCTGTCACGGATCTGGGGGTGGGAGGGGTGGTGGTGTTCTCACTTGGTTGAGAACAACCAAGAATGTAAAATCCTTGAATGTCACTGTCTCAGCGAATACTAATAACAGGGGTAATAATAATAATGATAATATGCTCCCATTTAACGAGCGCCTACTATATATGTGTCAGGCATTTGACATTATTATTCTGCTCTGTGTATTCATCCAACAGGTATTTAGCTCACTACGTGCCAGGCATCACGTTATATTAACTCTAATCATCACAGTGAAACCGAGTGGTAGGTATTATTATTCTTGTTTAATAAATGATAAAACTGAGTTGACAGAGCACACAGAATCAGGCTGTGGAATAAGTATCACGAATATCTAGCGTGAAAGAGCCTAGCACATTAAATTTTTTAAAAGCTCCCCAAAGCTTTGTAAATGAAAATGTTTCATTTTTTTAAAAAAATAATAACTTTAAAAAAAGTAAACATCTCAATAGATAGGTTGAAGAGCAAAATGGGTAGAAGAGTTAGTGAGCCAGAAGATCAAGCCAAGGAATTCTCCCAGAATGCAGTGCAAAAGAAGAAATGGATGAGAAGTGTGAACAAAGTGTTAAGAGACAGAAACGCAAGTTCACTGTCTGCTTAACGTGAGCTACAGAATGAAAGCAGAAGACCAAGGAGAGAATCCCCAAGGCAAGGCAATAATTCAAGGCATTTTCTCAGGATTTAAATACATGTGCTCTTACATCGAGAAAACCTAGTTACAGGTCCTGTACAGCTCACAGGAATTACTTCCTGCAATTTACAAGAAGACTGTCAAAAGACCTACATCTAAGCATATCGCAGTGGAATTTCAGGACCCTGAGCATGAAAAGAAAGTGGAAAAAATTAGGCTGGAATGAGAATACAGTGGACATCAAGCTTCTCATTTGCAACTTTGTAAGCAAGAAAACACCAGAATGATGTCTTCAAAGTTCCCTGGTGAAAGACTTGTGAATTTAGGATTCTTTATCCAACAAAGCTACCAAGCAAATGTGAGGGCATCACAAAGACACTTTAAGACACAAATGGACTAAAGCTGTTTGTAACTCTGAGTCCAGACAGAACAGCAGTTCTCACCAGGGTCCTGCTGGCATTTGGGGTGGAACAATTGGTCATTGTGTGCACACACTTAGTGTCCTTCACTGCCATCCACTAAATGCCAGTGGCATTCCTCCTTAGTCACTGTGACCATGCAAAACACCCCTACACGGGAAAAGGGTGCGGTACAGCCTCTGGTTGAGAACCCATTGGTGTAGATGGTAAACTTCAACAAAGAGAAAATGAATCCAGGAAGAAACCACGTGACATAAGAAGCACAGGTAAGCAAGGAAACCAAAAAATTTATGTTTAAGTCTAAATAAATAAATTTATTTACAACAATTAATCAAAAGCTAAGATGATTACCCATGGGGTTGCAAAGAGTTGGACACGACCGAGCGACTTCACTAACCTAACCTAAGATGATAACATGGGGTGGAGATACATAAAATCTGGGAAAGAGGTAGGAGATTCTCATTTTATTTAATTGGAAGACATAGATATTAATTAACTCTAGATGTTGATTAAGAATATGTTAAGCTACGGGACTTCCCTGGTGGTCCAGTGGCTAGGACACTGTGCTTCCAATGCAGGGGGCCTGAGTTCCATCCCTGGTCAGGGAACTAGATCCCACATGCCACATGCCACAACTCAGACCCAGCATGGCCAAAAAATTAAATAAGAATGCATTTAACGATGTGTGTCAAAGATATAAAGATAATAGGAACAGAATATATATTTTCCAAGCCACTAGAAGGAAAATTAATTGAGAGCAAATAAAATGTTATCAACTAACCAAAAAGCAGGGATGAAAGAGAAGCATGAAAACAGCATATGCAATAGAAAATCCATGGTAAACTGGTAGAACATGTGCAAATATATCCGTAGCCAGAATAAATGTATTAAATTATATAAACTATATTAACACATTAAATCCAATATTAAAAGACAAAGACTCTTAAATTGAGTTTAAAGTCAAACCGCATGATGTTTTATAAGAGACAGCAAAAACAGGGTAATATAGAAAAAATGGAAAATACTGAGATGGGAAAAGTATTCCAGGAAAATGGCAACAAAGGGAGAACATCAATGTTAGCATTAGGCAAAATGGATTCCAAGGCAAAAATAATCAGTATGATCGAAAAGGCAAAAATAGATATTGGGACTACCCGCCAGTGCAGGGGACATGGGTTCAATCTTGGTCTGGGAAGATCCTGCATGCCACAGAGCCCGCACTCGAGCCCAGGAGCCACAGCTACAGAGGACTGCATGCCTGGCTTGTGCTCCGCAGCAAGGGACGCCACGCACTGCAATGCAGGCCAGCCGCTCTCGCTGCAAATAGAGAAAGCCCTCACAGAAGCTGCAGAGACCCAGGGCAGCCAAAAATAAATAAGTAAATAAAATTTAAAAATAGATATGGAGGAAATAGTCAATCTACCAATAAGTTTAATCTTTGTGCCTATATGTACCTAGTAACATAGGGTTGAGATGTGTAATACTAAACCTGATAGAATTAAAAAGAAAAAACAAATCTACAGTTTTGTCAGAAACTTTAACTTACACCGAAGAATTGATGCTTTTGAACTGTGGTGTTGGAGAAGACTCTTGAGAGTCCCTTGGACTGCAAGGAGATCCAACCAGTCCATTCTAAAGGAGATCAGCCCTGGGATTTCTTTGGAAGGAATGATGCTAACGCTGAAACTCCAGTACTTTGGCCACCTCATGTGAAGAGTTGACTCATTGGAAAAGACCCTGATGCTGGGAGGGATTGGGGGCAGGAGGAGAAGGGGATGACAGAGGATGAGATGACTGGATGGCATCACTGACTTGATGGACGTGAGTCTGAGTGAACTCCGGGAGTTGGTGATGGACAGGGAGGCCTGGCGTGCTGCGATTCATGGGGTTGCAAAGAGTCGGACACGAGTGAGCGACTGATCTGATCTGATCTGATTAGAAATCTGTAGAAACAAGTAGTCAAGAAATCAAGAAAGGCATTAACATGATTAATAAGCTTTACAGAATAAAGTTATAAATATAAGTCTGTTATATGGAGATATGTGTTTTCCCTTTGCAAACACATGTGATAACTCTGACAAACATTGTACCTATTTGAAATAATAGTTTTTTCTTTTAACCCCTCTTCTCACTTTTCTTCTATATTTTTCTATATTTTTTCCAATTTCTGCTATATTTTCTTTCCTCCCTTCCTGTTTTTCTCTCTCTCTGTACCACCTGCTTTTCTTCCTCCCAGGTAACCTTGCTAGCAGATGGATTATATCCTCCTGTATTTTTTTCATGTTCATAAAGTCAGATGCAAATGTATATATCTATGTAGATTTCTCTCCCTATCTCTTACAAAAATAGAACCTCAGTTTATAGTACATTTCTCTGGATCTTGTAGAGATGAAAGATGGAAATACCTTCAAGTCAGCAGACAGAGGCTTTAAGACATTCCTTTTTAGTGGTTGTGTGACGTCATGATAGAAACGTACCATGATGTATTCAACTATTTGAGCATACACTTTATTTTTAGAGTTTCATTGCAATCATGTTCATTGTTGATGTGAATAACCACAGCCACATATATTCTGGTGCTTTTATTTCTATGGGATGGATTCCCAGGCATGAGATTGCTGGGTCAGAGAATGTGTGGAACTGTTTATACGTTGCCAGATTGCTCTCCAACAAGGTCATCGCTACTGGAATGTGGTGAAGAGAGTCCCTTCCGAGCTTAGAGTAGGTGTTATCATGCTCTCAATTTGCTAGTCTGATGTGAGTAAAGTGATATCTCACTGTTATTTAATTTGCATTTCCCTGATTCCTAGGGAAGATGAACATCTTTTTTGGTTTGTTCACCATTTGGATTTGTTCTTCTATGCATAGTCTAGTGATAGCATCTGACCATTTAATTCTGGTACTAATTTGCAAATGCTCTGTGTGTATATATGTATATATATATAGAGAGAGATAGATAGATAGATAGATATTAACCCTTTATCTGCCATCTGCATTGCAGATAGTCCCAAGATCTGATTGAGGGCTGAAAGGTAAAGTGTTATAGGTATTCTTCTAAGATTTCAATGGTTTGATTTTTTTTTTTTAGACCTGTCTTTAATTCATTTGAATTTTTGTTTAAATGATGTGAGATAGGGTTCTGATTTTATTTCTTCAATCTCTCCATTTTCTACTATATTCCTCAGTAACCACAGGTGGCAATGATTTTATTTGAAATGTGACTGGTCTGACTTGAAATGGGCTGTAAGTGTAAAATATATACCAGATTTCCAAGACTTGATATGAAGAAAAGAATGTACAATGTCTCATTAATAACTTTTATCTTGATTACATGTTTAAATAATAATATTTTGGATATATTGGATTACATAAAATATTAAAATTACTTCATATATTTTCTTTTTATTCTTTTTAATGTGGCTCAGAGAAAAATTTTAATTACATACACAGCTTACATTATATTCCCATTGCACAGACTGTTCCTGATCATTGGTAGTGCCAGAACTATTTTTTAAACATTTTTATTCTCTTTCATTTATCTTTTATCTGCCTCTTGACAGGGTATCTGTTTTATTGCTTATAAAAGACATCTGTCTGATTCATCACTTCCCGTCGTCTTTTAAACAGTCTTTTTATATTTGGAGAAATAATTCATCAAATCTCAAATTCCCAGCCTCCCTCACCATTAGCTGTGTGTACTTGACTTTCGAAGGATGAATGGGAAGTGAGCTACATGGGGAACCAGGTTCTAGGAGTTTCCATTTCCATGGGTCCAGGTGGCACAGGCAATGAGCTTTGAGGATAGCAGCCCCAAGAATGGTTTTAAGGTCAAGGTTGCGGCTTTGGGCAGGTAGTAACAGCACAGCCGTTTCCTCATCGGGCAGGACTGGGTATGGTTTGGGGGCATTGCTTAACCTTGAATCTGACTTTTCAGCCCTCACGATGACTCTCTTCTAAAAAAAAACTTGCTTGCTCTTTCATCATCAGAATCAGCTACCATTGCAACACAGGACTCACTATAGAATGGGATGGGCTTCAAGAAGAGGATTTGGGACATTTTACTTACTGTTTAAAAAATATCTTCCATCTTTTTTAATTTTTATTTTTTTAAAGTTATGAAAATGATAACACATTTACAGGAGACTTGGAAACTACAGAACAAGGTTACATATAGTTCCACTATAATTACAATTATTTTTAAAGTAGATAAAGTAAGATTTTTAGTTGGAGTTTCAACATCAAGCTCTCAAAAATTAATAGAATGAATATACAGAGACGTAGAAGGATATAGTAAACCTGAAAAGCACTATGAACCAATTCAGTGTGATTAAGATTTATACAATTTTCACACAGCAGTAGGATACAAATTCTATCCAAGTTCCCATAGACTGTAAACTAGGAGACACTGGAGCTATCCAGGGACACAAAACAAGGTACAAAAATTTCATGGCCTAAAGGCACTGAAATCATACAGAGTCTGTTCTCTTATCACCGTGAAATAAAAAATGTCTTCCACCCTAACAAGTTCTCTCTTCTTACTTTTTATCCTCAGCTTATTTTCTTGTTCTTTTTCTACTTCTCAAGGAGACTATTGTCTTACCCTCGCTTCCCCAGAAAATAGAGGCCTGTGTCAAAAGTTTACCTGCTAACATTTCATTGGGTTTGTGCAACAGACCAGTTGCAGGAAACCCGGTTGAAGGAGAAAGTGAGGCAGGGAGGGAGCAGAGCCGACTAAGAGGCGGCATTTCCGAGAGGCTCACTGTTTAACCAGTGGAGCTAGCTGTTGGGGCTCACGGTACCTCCTCAGAAAGGCTGGATGAACTACTCTGGCTTGGAGCATCCTTTAGCAAGAGAAGGTGAGATGAATTTATCCACTGGGTCCTTCTTTGTCCCCCATCTCCTATGGCTCAAAGTCTGCCTCAGAGGGCACTAACTCAACATATCCAAGGCAGTGTTTTGTGGCCTCTGGAGAAGCCAGAACCTCCTGGACCAATCTGGCTGCTGCAGAGTGGGCTGTCTCTCCCTTTTTGTCTGTGCTACCATGGGACTCCTCAATCTGTAGTGCAGACGATGGCAGGGACCCTGACCTGGCTTAACGACCAGGGAATAGCTTGCCGTTCCCTGCAGAGCCTCTCCATCTAGGAATCGAGACAAATGATTTAGGGGTGAGGTGGGTGAGTCGTGGGCTTGAGGGGGGCACAGCACAGTGGTCTGTGGAGGTGCATAACCTCAGTCTAACATCCTGCCCCTTGCACCCCTTGCTTTCGCCCTCTTGTAATATGTGGAGCACACACAAGAACAAGGTGCCCGCATTTCTTCCCTCAGAGGGGAGATATAAGTCAGTTTTTCAAGGCAGTAGCTGTTCAGTGAAGCAGAGAAATGCCTGGGGACTGAGGGAGTAAAGAGGAGACAGGCAGGGAAAAAGAGTGGAGAGCAGGGTATGGTATGGATCTGAAGCAATGCTTAAACTGAAGCATACACAAGCATTACACTCTTTCCATTTATAGATGAAGTTACTTAAGGTAAAAAATTTCCCTCGAGGGTAGCCTTTTCTACCTCCCATAAGCTTTCCAATAAAAAAAAATCTCCATTTCTTTGTTTTCTGGATAATCTGTAATTTCATTTTTCACTTTCCTTCGATTCAGGTGTTCCCAAACAGACTTAATTTCCATGTAGTTCGCATATTCTGGTGACTTTAAAAATGATTTGCTTTTCATTTATTGAATGATGAGCAGAGATGATAGCCCATGAAACATCAAATTTATTGAATTTTTCAAGATTTTCCTTCTAGCCCAGGGGATGATACATTTTAGTAAATGCTCGTGTATTGATGTATTGAATATGTATAAAAAGTATGTTCTGTATTTGAAGAAACATTTATTTGAGTTTGTAGATGATATTTTTAATTCTTCCATATCTCTACTTTTCCCTATCAGATCTACTGATTTTGAAAGAAATATATTGAAGCCTCCTACTGAAATTATATTTTCATGAGACTCTCTTTGTATTTCTAATAAATTTTGCTTTCTATATTTACCTGCTACAGTTTTAAGTCCATTGCATCCTCTTCACAAATTATGCAGTAGTAGTGTCCTTCTTTGCAAACACAAAATTAAAAGACGCTTGCTCCTTGGAAGAAAAACTGTGACAAACCTAGACAGTATATTAAAAAGCAGAGGCATCACTTTGCCGACAAAGATCTATATAGTCAAAGCTATGGTTTTTCCAGTAGTCATGTATGGATGTGAGAGGTGGACCAGAAAGAAGGTTGAGCGCTGACGAATTGATGCTTTTGAAATGTGATGCTAGAGAAGACTCTTGAGAGTCCCTTGGACTGCAAAGAGATCAGTCAAACCAGTCAGTCCTAAAGGAAATCAACCCTGAATATTCACTGGAAGGACTGATGCGGAAGCTGAAGCTCTAATACTTTGGAGATGCTTTCACGGAATCGGTATCACAGCCTGCTGCTGCTGCGGCTGCTAAGTCGCTTCAGTCGTGTCCGACTCTGTGCGACCCCGTAGACGGCAGCCCACTAGGCCCCTCCGTCCCTGGGATTCTCCAGGCAAGAATACTGGAGTGGGTTGCCATGGACTTCTGCCTAAACCTTCCTTCCTTTTGGAGATGTTGATCCCAAGAGCACTCCTTAATAAACCTTCTTCCTGGGCTTCCCTGGTGGCTCAGGGGTAAAGAATCTGCTTGCCAATGCAGGAGACACGGGTTGGATTCCTGATCTGGGAAGATGCCACGTGCTGCAGGGCAACTAAGCCTGTTCCTCACAATTATTGAGCGTGTGCTCTAGAACCCGGGAACCCCCGACTACTGAGCCCATGTGCTGCAACTATGAAGGCCCTGCACCCTAGGGCCCGTGCTTCGCTACAAGAGAAGCCACTACAATAAGCCCTCGCACCACAACTAGAGAAAAGCCACGCAGCAATGAAGGCCCAGCACAGCCAGGAACAATAAATAAAATTATTAAAAGAAACCTTCTTCCTTCCTCTTCACAAATGTTGATCCCAAGAGCACTTCACACGCAAATCTCTGTTGCAGTCTTTTTTCTAGGAAAGTCAGCTCTGACAATAGGAGATTGCCCTTATTCTTAAGGGACGCATACTTCAGAGTGAGGTGTCATAATATTGGTAACTTATTTTCAAAGATTCAGACAAAATGCCTATGTATGTATAAAACAAAAGACACAGAGATAAAGCAAATATGGCACAATAACAGTTGGTGAATCTAAATGTTTCATATAGAGATGTTTATTGTAGTATTCTTCTGCCTTTTCTGGGGATTTGAGATTTTACAAAATACACAAGTGAAAATAAAATCCCTTTAAACTCTTTTTAATAGATGTCTCAGTGGGACCAAATTTACAGTTGAATATTCAATCCTCTATCTTTCCCTGGGACCTCTTCATTATTTTAAATCTTTTGTTTGCTTTTCTAATAAAGTTATTTAAATCCGTAATTCTTCCTTTGAATTTTTCTTTGGTCACCCTTCAAAGATTTTTATATTTTGTGCTCTCATTGTCATTCATCAAAATAATTGATAATTTCTATTCTAATTTTCTCTTTAATCCAATAGATAGCTAAAAGTGAATTTTGGATGTTCATGTTTTGGGGGGTTTTGGTGGTGGTGAAGTTTTTATTTTTTGTTTGGCTGTTCTGGGTGGCGTTTTCTAGTTGTACTGCGTTGTAGTCTGTGAGAAAGCCTGTAGTATTTCTGCCTTTGGACTACAATAAGTCCCCTACATACGAACCTTCAAGTTGCGAACTTTCAAAGATGTGAACATGAGTTCCATCAGCATCAGGCCTGAGTGAAATTGCAGCTTGCCCTCATCTCCTACTGTTGATGATCCTTCAGCTCTGCCATCTCCCCACACCTCGCCCTTCTCCAGTTAGTAACCCTTCTTGCCCATTTATTCAGTACCCGCCCCTGAGTGCCAGCTATTGTACAATTCTACTGTACTTTTCAAGGCAGTGTACTGTAAGACTAAACATGTTTATTTTTTGTGTTTGTTTTTTACATATCATTTGTGTGAAAAGTATTATAAACCTATTACAGTACAGTCCTACATAGCTGATTTGTTAGGTGGGTACCTAGGCTGATTTTATTGAACTTATGAACAAATTGGACTCAGAACCTACTCGCAGAACAGAACTCACTTGCATGCAGGGGACTTACTGTACAGGGAAACTTCCTCTGCGAATTCTGGGGAGACGGTTGCTTGAATACATCCTTGCTACTCTCATCTTTCAATTTAAAACCAACTACTGAATGCTTTTTGAGGACAGCAGCTTCTGAGGTCTAGAGTAGAGCTAAGATCGAGTGCATCTCTGGGGTCTAGTCTGGGTCCAGTGAGGGTGGGGCCCAGGGCCTGGGAGTGATGGTCAGAAGGAAAGAGGGAACAGCTGGGAACATCTGACTTATGTGAATCCAGGCTTTCTGCAGGAGCAGCTTCACCTGCCCACGGGGGTGTTCTCAGCCTCACTGCTCCAGAGCTCAGAAGGCTGAGCAGGGAGAAAGTAAGTATGCTGGGACCTTTCTTTCCTGGGGAAATGCCAGCTGAGAAGACAAGAGAGCAGAGGGGTCCTTCTGGGACCAGCACCCCACCAGCTGGAGCACTGCTGACCCAGGAGACCTAAGATTGCTGAGCCATCCTGGGCTCGAAGGCCTGACTGGCTGCAGGGCTCCAGCAGGGAGTCCTGAACACACACTTCGGGGAGCCAGCAAAGGGAAATACCAGCACACCCGAGGGGTCCTTGAAACAAGAAAGGGGGAGAACTGGCGTGTCACAGAGAACAGTTAGTACTAACCTGCTGGAGGAGAGAGAAGGTAATGTGGACAGAAATCTAGCATGAAAACAACCCCTGAGGCAGGAGCTAGATGGGCCCCAGGCTGAACAGTTCTCTCCCCTGTGGCCAGAAACTCCATGAAAGCTGAAGGACAGAGGAGGCTGGGCCCTGCCCACATAGGAGCTAAAAGACCACATACTGCTTCTTCTCGAAGTCAAGGAGACCTCCCTGACTACACAGGCGCGTAAAGGCTCCTTGCAGGTCAGAAAGGGAGGGGGCGTCCCCTTGTAGTAGGTGATGTCAACTACCCGTAGGCCTCTTCACTAGAATCCATCTTGGCTGAGAGATGCCCACGTGCACATGGGAGGATCCTGAAATACACCAAATGCACTCAGAATCAGGCAAGTCAAAATGACTGATCAAAGGAAACTGGGAAGAAATATCCCATAAAACTGATTCAAACCACCATGAGGGCGTGACTCTCTGAGCCGGGCCCATGTGTCTGTCGGCATATGCTGTTTTTTCCTCCTAATAAGTACTTGTTTCACTACTTTTGGTCTCTGCGGGAATTCTTTTCCTGCAAATCCAAAGGACCAGGGCCTTGCCTGACCACTGGTTTAGTGTCTGGGATTCGGGGCTTTCATCACCACGACCCGACCTCAGTCTCTGGCGAGGACCTGAAGCCCTGCTTCAAGTTGCTGCAGACTGAGGCCCCCTGAGATCAGATCCATAATACTGTGTGATGTGTGTGTGTTTACACACACACTCGTGCTTTGCATCAAAGGAAAATCTTGCATTCAGACTAAAACATCTCAGGAGATGAATCCAAGGAGAGCATGGTTGCTGTTGAAACCTGACGTGGATTAACAGAGAAATAAAAAAAAGTTCAAAGAGATGGTGATAATGAGGTGAAATCAAAGAGGTTGGGAGACTGATGGAATCAACCCAATGAATACTTGTCTGTTTGAATTATTCAATATTGGGATTATGACTATTGGAAAAAACAGAAATTCATAAAATGGAGGTACTGGAAGGCAGGCAATAATGAAACAAAACAATGGAAGAAATTTTCCCTAGAATTTTCCCAACAAAGACCTGATTGGAAGACATGAAAAATTCACCGAATTCCAAACAGAGCTTCCAAAAGAGAATACTCACCTGTGTGCTGGGAAAATGAACTCCAAGAATACATATAAAGCTTACCAGCCTCCAGAGAGGGGAAGTAAGTAACTTACCGAGAAAATCAATGAAGCTTGAATTGGACTTCTCATCTGCAATATTGGAAGCAAATGATGATGTAATACTATCTAGAGACTCTTTTGGCGGAAAAAAGAATCCTAAAGGAAAGATTAATAATAATATGGGACTATAAATACTGAAGGATCTCAGTCTGGCTTTTGGGGAGGGGCAGGTGGAGATGAAAATAAAAGTCTTTGAATCTCTTTGAGAGTTACAGAGCACGGAGATGTAAAATATTACAAAGGATTGTCTTTTTTTTTAATTAATTTATTTTTTATTGAAGCGTAATTGTTTTACAGAATTTTGTTTTTTTTCTGTCAAATCTCAACATGAATCAGCCATAAGTTCAGTTCAGTTTAGTTCAGTCACTCAGTCGTGTCTGACTCTTCACGACCCCATGAATCGCAGCACGCCAGGCCTCCCTGTCCATCACCAACTCCCGGAGTTCACCCAAACTCCTGTCCATTGAGTTGGTGATGCCATCCAGCCATCTCATCCTCTGTCGTCCCCTTCTCCTCCTGCCCCCAAGCCCTCCCAGCATCAGAGTCTTTTCCAATGAGTCAACTCTTCACATGAGGTGGCCAAAGTACTGGAGTTTCAGCTTTAGCATCATTCCTTCCAAAGAACACCCAGGACTGATCTCCTTTAGAATGGACTGGTTGGATCTCCTTGCAGTCCAAGGGACTCATAAGAGTCTTCTCCAACACCACAGTTCAAAAGCATCAATTCTTCAGCGCTCAGCTTTCTTCACAGTCCAACTCTCACATCCATACATGACTGCTGGAAAAACCATAGCCTTGACTAGACAGACTTTTGTTGGCAAAGTAACATCTCTACTTTTGAATATGCTATCTAGGTTGGTCATGACTTCCTTCCAAGGAGTAAGCGTCTTTTAATTTCATGGCTGCAATCACCATCTGCAGTGATTTTGGAGCCCCCAAAAATAAAGTCTGACACTGTTTCCACTGTTTCCCCATCTATTTCCCATGAAATGATGGGGCCAGATGCCATGATCTTTGTTTTCTGAATATTGAGCTTTAAGCCAACTTTTCCAGTCTCCTCTTTCACTTTCATCAAGAGGCTTTTGAGTTCCTCTTCTCTTTCTGCCATAAGGGTGGTGTCATCTGCATATCTGAGGTTATTGATATTTCTCCTGGCAATCTTGATGCCAGCTTGTGCTTCTTTCAGCCCAGCGTTTCTCATGAGGTACTCTGCATAGAAGTTAAATAAGCAGGATGACAGTATACAGCCTTGACGTACTCCTTTTCCTATTTGGAACCAGTCTGTTGTTCCATGTCCAGTTCTAACTGTTGCTTCCTGACCTGCGTAGAGGTTTCTCAAGAGGCAGGTCAGGTGGTCTGGTATCCCCATCTCTTTCAGAATTTTCCACAGTTTATTGTGATCCACACAGTCAAAGGCTTTGGCATAGTCAATAAAGCAGAAATAGATGTTTTTCTGGAACTCCTGCCATAGGTATACATATATCCCCTCCAAAGGGTTGTCTTAATGTGGAGAAATAGATGGTGTTTTTCATATAATGGAAGATTATATAATTGTGATCATATATTTTGTTTTTTGATAATTTATATTTTATTTATTATTATTATTATTATTTTTTTTGCTGCACTGCATGGCATGGGGCAATCTTAGTTCCCTGACCAGGGACTGAACCCATGTGCCCTACGTTGGAAGCTTGGAGTCTTATCCACTGGATGACCAGGGAGGTCCCCATGATCATGGTTTTTTTTTTTTAATATGAAAAATAAAAGGTAACCATTAACTCTTACCGAACACCAAAACCAGATAATAAATGACCGTGTTACCAAGCCAGTAAAAAACAAGAAAAAGGAAGAGAGAAATAACAAAGTAAAATAAGTAGTAAGCCTAAATTGAAGTGGAAGGAATAAAATGAAGCGTTTCCATTTTTACAGTAATCTCAAAGGGGCTGAATTGTCCTATGAAAACTCCAAGAGTGCTAAATAGGATTAGTGAACAAAACCCAGGCATGGGCTATTGTTAGGAATACTGTATCAGCCAGAATTGTGTGTAACAGAAACCTGAATCACAGTGGTTTAAACACAGGAGAAATTTGGCTTTCCTCTTGTAACAAGAGGTAGGTAGGTGGGTGGTGCAGGGAATAGCTCTGCTGTGAGTTCTGGATTTCCCTCCCCGTTGGCCCCTCTGCTGGATAAGTGGCTTACCTGGTGGCGTGGCCGTTCGCCCTCGTTCCTAAGGGACCTGGGCCCATCCTAGTCATTATGCCGTTCTCAGGATGAGGCCACGATGGATGCACATGTCCATTTACCATCAAAATTGGACCCCTCCTCCATACACCAAGCTTAGGCTTCTTCCTTCTCTCTGCTGGTCATGAGGGACCCACCTCCCAATGCATTCAGCCATAGGTTTAAGCCAAGGGGCAGGCAACAGGTGGATGAAATGGGGGTCTGGGTTGCTTACTCATGCAGCTGGCTTCTGCCATCTGGCCCTCCTCTGCTCAATCTTGGCCACTCCCGAGGTGGGTGAGGGCATGTTGGCATGTTTGGAGCAGTCTCCCCAGGAAAGACTCCTTTTGAATCACTGAAGGTGGCCTCTCCCAGAGGAGTGGGAAAGGGGCCCCATTGCCTGGGGAAAGAGACTTTAACCAGCTCCTTTGTTATAAAGGGGAACAGATACTTCCCATACAATACAGTAATTTTACTCCTATGTATTTAAGAAGAGAAATGAAAACCTAAATCCATACAGAGACTTGTACACAAATCCTCATAGCAGCTTTATTCACTGTTGCCTCAAACTGGACATAACCCAAATATCCATTAATGAGTGACTAAATCAACAAATTGTGTTATATCCTCACAATGGGATACTACTCAGCTCTAAAAAATAATGGACCATTAATACACCCAACAACATGCATGAATCTCAAAATGATGATGCTAAGTGAAAGAACTGAGAAAAGAGAGTAGTTCACAGTGTTTGACTCCATTTATGTAATACTCTAAAAATGCAAACTAACCTATGTTGACAAAGTCGATCGGAGATTGTTCAGGGATGGAGGGTGGGGGACAGCGGTGGGGAGGGAGCACAGAGGTGCACGGAAAGCTTGTGGAGATAATTCGAATGGAACTGAAGTTTCATGGGGCAGGGGGACATCCTGAGCCATGACAAGACCTTCAGTTAGGGACTGTTGAGGTTGGGCAGTGCTGTGGCGCTCCCCAAATTATGGGAGAAAGAATTGTGCTACGTTATGTGTGGAATCTAGAAAAATTGTACTGATGAACCAGTCTGTAGGGCAGGAATAGAGATGCAGACGTAGAGAACAAAATTGTGGACACAGGGAGGGAAGGAGAGGAGAGGAGCAAATTGAAAGAGTAGCATTGACATATATATGTATATATTGTGCGTATGTATGTATATATATGTATATTGACATATACAAACATATATATATATATATAGGAAAATAATATCATGTGTAACCCAGGTGGTGCTAGTGGTAAAGAACCTGCCTGCCAATGCAGGAGATATAAGAGACGTGGGTTCGATCCCTGGGTCTTGAAGATCCCCAGGACATGGCAACTCACTGCAGTATTCTTGCCTGGAGAATCTCATGGACAGAGGAACCTGGTGGACTACAGTTCACAGGGTTGCAAAGAGTCAGACATGACTGAAGCTTCTTAGCATGCATGCATGTGTAAAATAGATAGCTAGGAGAAAGCTGCTATATAGCACAGGGATCTCAGCTTGGTGCTCTGTGATGACCTAGAGGGGTGGGAGAGAGGTTCAAGAGGGAAGGGATATATGTATGTGCTTAGTTGTTCAGTCGTGTCTGACTCTTTGCGACCCCATGGACTGTAGCCCGCCAGGCTCCTCTGTCCATGGGATTCTCCAGGCAAGAATACTGGCATGGGTTGCCATGCCTTCCTTCAGGGGATCTTCCTAACCCAGGGATTGAACCCAGGTCTCCCACACTGCAGGTGGATTCTTTACTGTCTGATCCACCAGGGAAGCCTGAATATATGTATACATACGACTGATTCATGATGTTGTACAGCAGAAACCGATACAACATTGTAAGGCAATTATATTCCAATTAAAAAAAGAAAGAACTGTGCTATGTATTCCTAACTTCATGTGTGGTACAAAGATGACATCTCTTGATTCATCTCCCGTTATTCCAGTGTTTCTCAACTTTTTTTTTTTTTAAGTTATAGCTCCTCCAAGGGGACTTTTTAGATATTTTTTTCCCCTGTAATAATTGTCCTCCCCATAAAAATTTAATACCACAGATATACTGCATATCTCTTTATGTACTATGGTCCTCTGAGGGCCACAAACCACTGTAATATCTAAAGATTTTTTAAGGCTGTAAGAACCAATTTTCACCCCCTTGGGGGCAATATTGCCCCTGTTGAGAATGCATGTCTATTCTTTTAAGAAAAAAATTAAAGCAGGCAGGAAAAAGGCAGTCTTATAATTTAAATGATCTGATTTGTTTCTTTGACAGAAATGCGGTGACACACATAACTGTGAAAAATGCCTCTCCAGCACCGTGCATTAATGTGAGTTAATGAAAATGGGTGGCTGAAATGAGGAGAGGAGGGTTTGCAAAGCGGACGGCTTTCAGCCAGGGCAGAGACGTGCTGGAGCCATTCATGTGCGAGTAGAGCCCTCTGCTGGCCATTTTGGGAACATGCTGCTGCTGCTAAGTCGCTTCAGTTGTGTCCGACTCTTTGCTACCCCATGAATCGCAGCACGCCAGGCCTCCCTGTCCATCACCAACTCCCGGAGTTCACTGAGACTCACGTCCATCGAGTCGGTGATGCCATCCAGCCATCTCATCCTCTGTCGTCCCCTTCTCCTCCTGCCCCCAATCCCTCCCAGCATCAGAGTCTTTTCCAATGAGTCAACTCTTCGCATGAGGTGGCCAAAGTACTGGAGTTTCAGCTTTAGCATCATTCCTTCCAAAGAACACCCAGGGCTGATCTCCTTCAGAATGGATTGGTTGGATCTCCTTGCAGTCCAAGGGACTCTCAAGAGTCTTCTCCAACACCACAGTTCAAAAGCATCAATTCTTTGGCGCTCAGCTTTCTTCATAGTTCAACTCTCGCATCCATATATGACTACTGGAAAAACTATAGCCTTAACTAGACAGACCTTTGTTGGCAAAGTAATGTCTCTGCTTTTGAATATGCTATCTAGGTTGGTCATAACTTTTCTTCCAAGGAGTAAGCGTCTTTTAATTTCATGGCTGCAATCACCATCTGCAGTGATTTTGGAGCCCCCAAAAATAAAGTCTGACACTGTCTCCACTGTTTCCCCATCTATTTCTCATGAAGTGATGGGACCAGATGCCATGATCTTTGTTTTCTGAATGTTGAGCTTTAAGCCAACTTTTTCACTCTCCTTTTTCACTTTCATCAAGAGGCTTTTTAATTCCTCTTCATTTTCTGCCATAAGTGTGGTGTCATCAGAGGAACCAGAGATCAAATTGCCAACATTCGCTGGATCATCGAAAAAGCAAGAGAGTTCCAGAAAAACATCTACTTCTGCTTTATTGACTATGCCAAAGCCTTTGACTGTGTGGATCACAATAAACTGTGGAAAATTCTGAAAGAAATGGAAATACCAGACCACCTGACCTGCCCCTTGAGAAACCTGTATGCAAGTTAGGAAGCAACAGTTAGAACTGGACATGGCACAACAGACTGGTTCCAAATAGGAAAGGGAGTACGTCAAGGCTGCATATTGTCACCCTGCTTATTTAACTTCTATGCAGAGTACCTCATGAGAAACGCTGGGCTGGAAGAAGCACAAGCTGGAATCAAGATTTGGGAACATAACCCCCCAAATTAAATGCTGCTTATTCCTTACCCCAGCATCCCTAACATGTCATTGATAAGCTCCAGGCTTGGGCCTGAGGCTCAGCAAAGTTTAATAATCAAATCAGAACCACACAGTAGTAAGTGGGAAAACTGGCATCCAAAGTCAGTTCTGTCTGAATCCAAAGTCCATACTTTCCTCCTCAGGAGGCTGAGGTTCATTTATTCACCTACAGTTTGTCCAATTGCTCCAGCATTGTTTGTTGAAAAGCCTATCATTCCTCCATTGAATTGCTTCTTCACCTTTGTTAAAAAAAAAAAAACCAGTGTGTATATTTGTGTGAGTCTATTTCTGATTTCTCTGTTATATCCATTGATCTACATGTCTATCCATCCACCAAAGCCACAGTCTTGATTACTGTAGCTATATAATAAATCTAGTGAGTAGACTGATCTTTCCATTTATTCTTATTTTTCAAAATTGTTTTAGCTAGTGTAGTTTCTTTTTATTTCCACATACATAAACTTTAGAATAATCTTTCTTATATCTACAAAAAGATTCCTGCTGGGATTTTGATAGAAATTGCCTTAAACCTAAATATCAATACAGGGAGAACTGGCATCTTTACTGTGTTGAGTTTTCCAATCCACGAATCAGGTACGTTTATCCACTTTTTAAGATGTTCTTCGACCAGCATTTTGTAGTTTTCAAAATGCAGGTTTGGACATGTTTGGTTAAGCTTACATCTAACTATATTTGAGCAATTAAAAGAGGATATCATATTTAAAATTTTGCTACCCATGTGTTCATTGCTAGCATAGAGAAATACAGTTGGGTTTTATATGTTTCTCTTGCATCCTTTGACCTTGTTGAATGCATTTATTAGTTCTAGGAGGTTTTTCTGTTTTGTTGCTGTTGTTTGTCGCTTCTTTGGGATTTTCTACTTAGACAATCATTTATCTGTAAATAGAACAGTTTTATTCTCTCTTTCTGATCAGTATGCTTTTGTTTCCTTTTCTTGTCTTGTTGCAGTGGCTAGAACTTCCAGCACAATGCTGAGTAAAACTTGTGAGAGCAGATATCCTTGCCTTGTTCCCAATCTTAGAGGGGAAGCATCCAGTCTTTCACCATTAAGGATATTGTTAGCTGTAGGTTTTTATAGATGCTCTTTATTAATTCCCCCCACTTGTATTTTTATGAGAGTTTTGTCATAAATTTCACGTACATTTTGTCAAATACTTTTTCTTCATTGGTGGAAATTGTGTGATATTTCTTCTTTGTTTGGTAATATGGTGAATTACATGTATTGATTTTGAATATTTAATCAGCCTTGCATCCTTACAATAAACCCCATGGTATAAAATTATTTTCATATACTCATGTCTTTGCATACAATTAATAAATAATTCTATTTGCTAATACTTTGCTAAGGATTTGTGTGTCTAATTCATGAGGAATATTGGTTTGTATTTATCCTTTTTTGTACTGTATTTAACATTTTTTTCTTGGTTTTGGTATCAGTGAATCTAGCTTCATAAACTGAACAGGGAAGTGTTTTTTATTCTTGAATTTTTGGAACAAAGTGTGTAGAACTGGGGTTATTTCTGCTTTTAAACATTTGGTAGAATTCTCTAGTGAAACCATCTGGACCTAGAGATTTCCTTTTTGGGAGTTTTAAAATTACAAATTAAATTTCCTTAATTCTATTTCATATTCAGTGAGTTGTGATAGTTTATATTTCTGGAGGAATTGGTCTATTTAATCTAAGTTGTCAAGTTTATGCATATAAAGTTGTTCGTAGATTGCCCTATTATCATTTTGACGTCTTCAGGGTCTGTCATGATATCCCATTTCATTACTGATATTGGTAATTTATGCCTTATCTCTCTTTTTGTCAGTCTTTCTAGAGGCTTCTGCAATATACCACATCGCCTAAAACCCAGACATGTATTTTAATAACTATCTTTGAATTCTTCAGAGCACTCAGCCTGATGAAATGCCCTTCAGTGACCTCAGGAAATCAATGGTGAATTAAAATTGACTCCTGCCTTGTACTCCTGGGATATCTTGGTGTTTCTGTGGAGTCTGAAGCCAAACTGCATCCTGTAGCTTAAGGATAGCTCAGGGACCCTCCAGCCTGTTTTGTTGTTGTTGTTTTTCAAGGTGGCACTAGTTTGAGCCTGCCAGAAGCTAGGTTTGAGATTCCAGAGGCCAGTGGGTGCCATCGGAGACCGACATTGGTTCCCAGGGCGGAGGTTCCATCTAAAGTGAATTTGTCTTTGGGGCTCTGACAGTGTCCACATGGATATATCATCTGTTGTGTGTTAGGAGTCTCCAGAAACAAAAATACAAGGGGACACACACACAAGAAGTAAGACTTCTTACTGAGACTTCCCTGGTGGTCCAGTGGTTAAGAATCTGTCAATGCAGGGGACACAGGTTCGATCCTTGGTCCGGGAAGATCCCACATGCCATGGGGCAGCTAAGTCCGTGAGCTGCAACTGCTGAAGCCCTCACACCCTAGAGACTAGGGTGCGAGTTGCACCGGAACCAGAAGGTGCGCCTGCTCGCTGAAACTAGAGAAAGCTGGCGCAAGCAATCGAAGACCCATCACAGCCAAAAATAAAGATACAAAGACATCTTTAAATTTAAAAAAATGTAGACTTCTTTACCAGTACTCTGGAAAGAGGTAGAAGGGCCTCAGTCAGGGAGTTGGGCCAGAAACAAAACAACTCTTGGTCCTTCTGTTCAGAGTGTGCGAAATTTGCATGGTGTTATCCTTCGTGAGAGAGTATCAGGACTGGGTGATGAAGGTTTAGGACAGCTTTCAGAGGAGTCAGCTGAGCTCAGAGGATGGGCAGGAGACAGACTCCACAATACAGGCCCTATTTCGGGGTGTCTGTGAGAGGACAGTCTAGGCAGGAGGCTAGACCCAGCTAAGGAAATTTAATCTCCAGTCCTCTCCAAAGACACTATGCTTGCTTTATTCTCTACTTCTCTCCAGGTTGTCACTCTTGGCCTCTAAAGATGTGCTGATTGCCCCATAAATCGACAATCACAGTTTAGAATGATAATACTGGTTAATAATAATATAGTTCTTATGGACTGCTTGTATTCCTCCAAAATTTCTATGTTGAAATTCAAACTCCCCAATATTATGATGGTATTAAAGGTGGGGCCCTTGGGAGATGTGTAGGTCATGAGCGGGGAGCCCTCTAATAAAAGAGACCCCAGGGAGCCCCTCATCCTCTCTGCCATGTGCGGAACAGGGAGGAAATGGCCAACTCTGCACCAGGAAGCAAGTCCTCACCAGACACTGAATCTGCTGGTGCTATGATCTTGGTCTTCCAGCCTCCATCACTGTGAGAAATAAATTTGTTGTTTATTAGCCCCCTGGGTCTATGGTATTGTTACAGCAGTCTGAACAGATGAAGACAATAGTATGACCTGAATCTGCCTCTTCCTTTTTTTTTTTTTTTTTGCCTCTTCCTTTTAAAGATGAATAACGTTAGGCAAGGTCAAGATTAGAAGTCAAGTTGCCCACTCTCAGTGCCCTGTGGTCATTCCAAATAGTCAAAACAAGTTGACTATTGAAAGTTTCTCCATAGAAATGTCAACCAAGGGAGTGCCATCAATCAAAAAGACACACATGCCTGAGAGCCTCTTCCCCCAACGGTGGATTTTCTGACCGCAAAGTGTTGAAAATATTAAGACAGAAGAGCAGCATAATCTGACATATTTACCTGTTGATGGATTATTTCCCTATAAGGTCATTTTGATGAGAGGCTAAAGAATCAAACAGTTAAAAACACAGTTGGGTTAAATGATATAATCACAGGACTTGCAATTAAGTGCTTACATTTTAGTGGAATATATATATATATATATATATATACACACACACACACACACACACACACACACATATATACATGCTTCCCTGGTGGCTCAGATGGTAAAGAATCTGCCTGCAATGCAGGAGATTCAGGTTCGATCCCTGGATTGGGAAGATCCCCTGGAGAAGGGAATGGCAATCCACTCCAGGATTCTTGCCTGGAGAATTCCAAGGTCAGAGGAGCCTGGTGGGCTACAGTCCATGGGGTCACAAAGTGTAGGACACAACTGAGTGATTAAAACTTTCACACTTTCATATATCTACATACATACTTTTGCCCAATCCTTTAACTTTCAAATTTCCTCTGTCACCTGGTTTTACTATTTTTTGGTAAACCACACATACTTGGATTTAGTTTTTTAACTGAGCATTAATCTGCCTCTGCCTTTGATATATAAATTCAATGTGTTCACATTATTTGCGATTACTTTTATTTTTCATTTGTATTTAGTTTACTGTACTTTTTGTTTCTTTTTCACTTTCTTTACTTTTATACTTTGTCAATGTTCATTTTATTTTTTTTTAATTAGAATTTTTTTTTACTAGGAAATGAAGGAAAAATACAGTCAAGAAACTCAGTCATACCAGGACCAAATGACTAGTGGTACAAATACTTGAAAAAGTCATCATAGAGATTTTGGATACAGAAAAATAGATGAAAGAGAAAAACCTTGATTTTTACACCAAACACACTTTTGCTAACATTATAATACAATTATTTCTATCTGTTTCTTGAAAATTAAATAGCAAATACACACAAACACACACAGAGACAAAATATAAAGAAATAAGAAATACTCATGACCCATTTAATAACATGAAGCTTCCTCTCTGTCTCTCCCTGAATGTAAGCCCCTCCTTCCTCCACAGATGTAGCTGCTATGCTAGATCTTGTGTTCACCGTCCATGGGTTTTCCTTTGTAGTTTTACTGCTTATTATATATGTGTTCCTAAACAACGTACTGCTGAATTCTTCTTGAACTTTATATAAATGCAATAACATGGTATTTATATTTTCCTTTTTATTAAACATTACTGTTTTAAGATAACAATCTTGATATATATAACTGAGGTTTATTTTTATTGGTGTATAGTATTTCCAGTGCTTTGACAAACCTAGACAGTGAGCTGAAAAGCAGAGACATTACTCTGCCAATAAAGCTCCGTATAGTCAAGGCTACGGTCTTCCCAGTGGTGACATACAGTTGTGAGAGCTGGACCAGAAAGAAGGAGGAGTGCCGAAGAACTGATGCTGGAAAAGACTCCTGAGAGCCCCTTGGACAGCAAGGAGATCAAACCAGTCAATCTTAAGGGAAATCAACCCTAAATACTCGTTGGAAGGGCTAATGCTGAAGTTGAAACTCCAGTATTTTGCTCATCTGATGCAAACAGCTGACTCATTGGAAAAGCCCTTGATGCTGGGAAAGATTGAGAGCAGGAGAAGAGGGCATCAGAGGATGAGATGGCTGGATGGCATCACTGATGCAACAGACATGAACTTGGGAAAACTTCGGGAGATGGTGAGGGACAGAGAGGCCTGGCATGCTACAGTCCAAGGGGTCGCAAAGAGTTGGACATGACTGGGTGACTGAACAATAACAATTCCCACTGTATAACCATACCAACATTTATCTAGTCTATTGTAAGTGGACATTACTACTTTCTTTTTTTCAACTGTCATTACAAAAACTTGCAACATGGCAATAGACCTTCTCTTACTTGTCTATGGGTATAGATGTCCAAGAGTTTCTCAAGGGGAGAGTTTTCCTGTGATGGGGGTATTGGTATCCTAGCTGAGTCCTTTCCTCCTGTCTTCTCACTGACAGTGTGGGGTGTTGGGTATCTTTGGTCCTCTCACATACTAAATGCCTGTAGCACACTTAATTATTCTTTGGCATTGCCTTTCTTTGGGATTGGAATGAAAATGGACCTTTTCCAGTCCTGTGGCCACTGTTGAGTTCTCCAAATTTGCTGGCGTATTGAGTACAGCACTTTCACAGCATCATCTTTTAGGATTTGAAATAGCTCAACTGGAATTCCATCACCTCCACTAGCTTTGTTCATAGTGATGCTTCCTAAGGCCCACTTGACATCGCATTTCAAGATGTCTGGCTCTAGGTGAGTGATCACACCATTGTGATTATCTGGGTCTGGAAAATGTCAGCTTTCATTTCAATCCCAAAGAAAGGCAATGCCAAAGAATGCTCAAACTACTGCACAGTTGCACTCATCTCACATGCTAGCAAACTAATGCTCAAAATTCTCCAAGCCAGGTTTCACCAGTACATGAACCGTGAGCTTCCAGATATTCAAGCTGGATTTAGAAAAGCAGAGGAGCAAAAAATGCTGGAGAGGGTGTGGAGAAAAGGGAACCCTCTTACATTGTTGGTGGGAATTCAAACTAGTACAGCCACTATGGAGAACAGTGTGGAGATTCCTTAAAAAACTGGAAATAGAACTGCCATATGACCCAGCAATCCCACTGCTGGGTGTACACACCAAGGAAACCAGAATTGAAAGAGACATGTGTACCCCAATGTTCATCATAGCACTGTTTATAATAGCCAGTACATGGAAGCAACCTAGACGTCCATCAGCAGACGAATGGATAATTAAGCTGTGGTACATATACACAATGGAATATTACTCAGCCATTAAAATGAATACATTTGAATCAGTTCTAATGAGGTGGATGAAACTGGAGCCTATTATACAGAGTGAAGTAAGCCAGAAAGAAAAACATATATATATGTTTTTAATGCATATATACTAACGCATATATATGGAATTTAGAGAGATGGTAATGATAACCCTGTATGTGAGACAGCAAAAGAGACACAGATGTATAGAACAGTCTTTTGGACTCTGTGGGAGAGGGCAAGGGTGGGATGATCTGGGAGAATGGCATTGAAACATGTATAATATCATATGTGAAATGAATCACCAGTCCAGGTTCGATGCATGATACAGGATGCTCAGGGCTGGTGTACTGGGATGACCCAGATGGATGGTATGGGGAGGGAGGTGGGAGGGGGGTCCAGGATGGGGAACATGTGTGCACCCGAGGCAGATTTATGTTGATGTATGGCAAAACCAATACATTATTGTAAAGTAATTAGCCTACAATTAAAATAAATAAATTTTATTTAAAAAAAAGAAAAGCAGAGGAACCAGAGATCAAATTGCCAATATCCACTGGATCATCAAAAAAGCAAGAGAGTTCCAGAAAAACATTTACTTCTGCTTTATCGACTACACCAAAGCCTTGACTGTGTGGATCACAACAAACTGTGGAAAATTCTTCAAGAGATGGGAATACTAGACCACCTGACCTGCCTCCTGAGAAATCTATATGTAGGTCAGGAAGCAACAGTTAGAACTGGTTCCAAACCAGCAACAGACTGGTTCCAAATCGGGAAAGGTGTATGTCAGGGCTGTATAGTGTCACCCTGCTTATTTAAATTATATGCAGAGTACATTATGAGAAATGCCGGACTGGATGAAGCACAAGATGGAATCAAGATTGCCAGGAGAAATATCAATAAATATCAATAATCTCAGATATGCAGATGACACCACCCTTATGGCAGAAAGTGAAGAAGAACTAAAGAGCCTCTTGATGAAAGTGAAAGAGGAGAGCGAAAAAGTTGGCTTAAAACTCATCATTCAGAAAACTAAGATCACGACATCCAGTCCCATCTGCTGCTGCTACTTTTGCTAAGTCGCTTCAGTCGTGTCCGACTCTGTACGACCCCATAGACGGCAGCCCACCAGGCTCCCCCATCCCTGGGATTCTCCAGGCAAGAACACTGGAGTGGGTTGCCATTTCCTTCTCCAATGCATGAAAGTGAAAAGTGAAAGTGAAGTCACTCAGTCGTGTCTAACTCTTTGCGACCCCATGGACTGTAGCCTACCAGGCTCCTCCGTCTATGGGATTTTCCAGGCAAGAGTACTGGAGTGGGGTGCCATTGCCTTCTTATCACTTCATGACGAATAGATGGGAAACAATGGAAACAGTGACAGACTATTTTGGGGGGCTCCTAAATCACGGCAGATGGTGACTACAGCCATGAAATTAAAGGACGCTTGCTCCTTGGAAGAAAAGTTATGACCAACCTAGACAGCATATTAAAAAGCAGAGCCATTATTTTACCAACAAAGGTCTGTCTAGTCAAAGCTATGGTTTTTCCAGTAGTCATGTATGGATGTGAGAGTTGGACTATAAAGAAAGCTGAGCACTGAAGGATTGATGCTTTTGAACTGTGGTGTTGGAGAAGACTTTTGAGAGTCCCTTGAACAGCAAGGAGCTCCAACCAGTCCATCCTAAAGAAATCAGTCCTGAATATTCATTGGAAGGACTAATGCTGAAGCAGAAACTCCAATACTTTGGCCAACTGATGTGAAGAACTGACTCATTTGAAAAGACCCTGATGCTGGGAAAGATTGAAGGCAGGAGGAGAAGGGATGACAGAGGATGAGATGGTTGAATGGCATCACCAGTTCAATGGACATGAGTTTGAGTAAACTCTGGGAGTTGGTATTGGACAGGGGGGCCTGGTGTGCTTCAGTCCATGGGGTCACAAAGAGTCAGACACGACTGAGTGACTGAACTGACTGACCCTTAGTCATAGTGACAACAAATTATCCCAGCATTTCCAATCAGCCCTCAGAATGCCCAGTGGTTTTAGGGTATGTGTCCAGAAGTGCAACTGTTGAGGCATGGTTTGTGTGACTGCTCAGTTTTCACTTATTACAAATACTGGATTGTTGAGATTCAGAGATAGAAGTGGGTTCCCTATATGAATCCAACATACACACAATTCATGTTATACAGTACACTTATGTACTATATAACATATTCATATACTTCAGAAAGTCCTCCCATATATATTCTATGCTGTTGTGCCAATAACTTATTCCTGCTTTGACAAAAGCTGCACATTTCACATTCTATTAAGAACTGAATATTTTATCATCTTTTTTTGTAACAAATTTGGCATCACATCTAAAATACAACTTCTATTTTCACAAGAACATTTTCCCACAAGAACATTTTTATCCACATTCTTAAAACAATACATATCTCCTCATATCTTTGAATACTTTTTGAACGTTTTAACACAATCAAAGCCTTCCTGTGTGTGCTCAGTTGCTCAGTCATGTCCACTTCCATGTGGCCCCATGGACTGCAGTCCTCCCCAGGTCCCTCTGTCCATGGGATTTTCCAGGCAGAATACTGGAGTGGGTTGCCATTTCCTCCTCCAGGAGATCTTCTTGACTCGGGGATTAAACCTGTATCTCCTGCATCTCCTATATTGGCAGGTGGATTCTTTACCACTGAGCCACCTAGGAAGCCCCAAAGCATTCACAGAGCACTCCTATTTCATTTTTATATTACTTCTTTAATTACAATTAGCTATGACCTATTGAACTTCCCTGGTGCCTCAGATGGTAAAAGCATCTGCCTACAATGCAGGAGACCCAGGTTTGATCCCTGGGTCGGGAAGATTCCCCCTGGAGAAGGAAATGGCAACCCACTCCAGTACTCTTGCCTGGAAAATCCCATGGACAGAGGAGCCTGCTAGGCTACAGTCCATGGGGTCACAAAGAGTCAGACACAAATGAGCAACTTCACTCTCACTTTCACTTTCATGACCTATTGATAAAGACTTTCCTGCATGTTGATATCATTGTGGTTCTGCTCTGTGATTTTGCTGGTGTTCAGTGAGCATGACCTTCATTGGAAAGTGTTTGTGGGAGTTTTCTCCTCGTGTGTTTTTCTTTGATGTCTGGTGAGTGCTGACCTCTGGCTGGAGCTTTTTATACATTCATTACATTCATAGGGTTTTTTTCCCCTGTGTGAATTCTCTGATATTTTGTGAGGGGTGACTTTTCATAGAAGGTTTTCCCACATTCAGGACATTTGTAGGGTTTGTCTCCAGTATGAGTTCTCTGATGTACAACAAGGTTGGATTTCATGCAGAGAGATCTCCAGCATTCATTACATTTATAGGGTTTCTGTCCTATGTGCATCCTTTGATGCTGAGTAAGGCTTGACTTCACACAGGAGGTTTTCTCACCTTCACTACATATACAGGGTTTCTCTCCTGTGTGAATTCTCTGATGGATGATGAGGGCTGACTTCAGGCAGAAGGATTTTCCACATTCATGATACACATAGAGTTTCCTACGTTCTCTGATGCTCAGTAAGATTGGACTTCACAAAGAAGGGCTTTCCACATTCACTACATTTGTAGGGCTTTTTCCCTGGGTACATGCTCTGATGGTGAGTAAAGTCTGTTTTCTTAGGGAAGCTGTTTCCACATCCACATTTTTTACAGTCATAGGTTTTCTTCTCTCTGTGAGCCCTCTGATTTCGAGTGAGGTGTGACTTCTCATTTAAAACCCTCCTACTTTCACTACACTCATTTTTTGGTTCTCCCAAGCGAGCTTTCTGATGTTGACTTAGTTTCAACAGCTTATGGAAGGATTTCTCACACTTACTCCCTTTCAAGTTTTTTCACTTGTGTTAATTCTCTGATTTAGAGCAATGTAGGACCCCCTTTTTTATGGCTCTTTCACTGTCATTACACTCACTGGGTTTTTATGTTGTGTGGGTTCTCTGATGTTTGAGTCAGGCATGGCTTTTCATGGAAGGATTTCCCACACTGGTTACAGGCATCAATTTTCTCTCCTGTGTGAGTTCACTCATTTTGAGGGTGGATGACTTCTACAAGACTTCCTTATTTCTGTTACATTCACCAAGTTTTCCTCTTGTGTGTATTCTCTGATGTTGAATAAGGTTTGACTTCTCACAAAAGGATTTCCCCAATTTATTACATTTACAGTGAGCTCTCCGAGGTATATGTTTTGACCTCGCATATGAAAATTTCCAATTTTTACTGGACTCATGTAGATTCCTTTCCCCAGGGGTTCTTGGACAAGCACTGAGCTTTAACTTTTGGATAAAGGCTGTTTTTCTGTGAAAGGCTTTCTCATAATGATTATATTCAAGAAGATGCTCCAAAGCTGAAATCTTCTGATGTTCAATAAAGGCCTCAATTTGCCTGTGGGATTTCTTCTTTTGATCATTTTCACAGGATTTATTTTCTGTATGAGTTTTTTCATGCACAGTATCAAAGAACATACATCCACTGAAATCATCAGATTTTTTTCTCACATTACTTCTATTACTAATCATTAATTGAGAAACACTTTTCAAATTTGTTACAAATGGGTCACCCTGATGGGATATTTTTCTTGAGGGCACTGGATCTGTGGCCATATTAAGTGTTTATTTGAAGGTCTTATTCCTCTCCTTAGTCAGCATTCTGTTGTTGATGAATAAATCTTGCCTCAAATACCTGTCATTTTCTTGGCTTATCTCTTTCATGTTATTGGTTCTTTGGACTTCTAGAAATATGAAAAATTAACATACATTATAAATCTTAACACATTTCTTAAGGAACAGGTTTGTACATAAATGACTTAGGTTGAGGTGATTCTTAGATTTTAGACATAGACTCCTGGGGTGAAAGAACTCCTAAGCACATATTTATCTTACTCTTTTAGTTGGTACATGAAAACAAAAACATATATGGTAGTAGAAAAAGGGAGAGAAAGAGTAGCTTTGGCTTGTTACAAAAGTGACCTCAAAATGGGTACAGAGTTTGAAATAAAACACAAGGAATGGTGGAATGAGTACACTTCTCTAATCAGAACCTGTACATCCTTCAGGGTAATGCTATGACCCCATTGTTTAAAAATGAATTCCTCAATACTTTAAGTTCCATTTGTGGTTAAAGTTGGCAAGTTAATACTGTCTGTGTAATATATTCCAACACTATTTACACAGCTATATCACTTATTTCTGCTTCCATGAACAAGCCTGATTTTCATTGCTTTTGGCAATTTTTCCACTTTTTTTTTTTTAAAGTTTGAGGTTTCAGTTGCCTCCAATCTGTAATAAAAATGGAATTGACATTAAATATTTTTCCTGTGGCCTCTGGATAATTTGGAAAGGAAAAAAGGAAATGAAAAGGAAAAAGGGAAATGTTGACCACATTTACATTTGCATCTTGGAATTCACTCCACCCTTCTAGAAAACACTTTGTTCACATGCTCCTGGGACACCACTGTATCCTGATTCTCCCTCTACCATGGTAGGTGCTCTCTCTTGGTCTCTCTTGTTAGAGCCCTACATCTCTCTGACTTCCAAATGCAGTGCTCAAGGGTGTATCCCTTGATCTCTTCCCTCACTGAACCCTCTCTGGTCCCACCAACTTCCTTGCTGTTCCCTGATTACACCAGGCACGCTCCTGTCCAGAGGTTTGGCCCCTGATGTTCTCTCAATCTGGAATCTCTCAGATAGCCCATGGCTCACTCCATTCCTTCATTTAAGACTCCATTCCCGAATAAAGTCCTCTTCAAACATCCACCTCCACTGAGAGGCCTTCTCTGACTTTCTTCTGAAACAAGATTCCCTGTCAGTCTCCCTCCCCTTCATCTGACTTTAATTTTTCAGAATTAAAGCAATCAGAATTCAGATTGCTACCAGAATCTTACATATGCATTTGCTATTTGGATCTATTGACAAGAGTAGACATTTCACTTTTGTATCTCCTGTGACTTAAATAGAAAGTGACTGGTGTATAACAGGTCTTAGTAAGTACTTATTGAATAAAATAATGCACTAATAAATGCATAATTACAGGATGTTCGGCACAGGAGGGAAGGCAAAGGATCCCATCATTGAACAGAGAAAAACAGAGAAATAAGGGCCTAGGATGAGAAAGGCAGCAATTGGATTCTACAAAATCCAAGCAAATCTCTTTCTCCAAAGGACAGAAAACAAAGAACATTTATATATGAGAGTGACATTTGGTGGTTTGATATCTAAGAGGTGGTAGTCATCTACCTTTCAGTCAGTTCAGTCGCTCAGTTGTGTCTGACTGTTCGCAACCTCATTTGCCTTTAGTCAATTCTAAAAGGCTAGAGCCACTAAAAGAGATCCTTAAAACCCATTTCAAAGATACCACCCCCTGAACTGGCCAGTTTGGATCCAGTTTTCCCCAGTTGTCTTCTATCTGCCTTCGTTAACTCACCAGGGTGGCTCTGACTTGGGAGTTGTCCCTTTAATATCCGCAGTTCTTCTTGCTCCAACTCCTTGCTCCAATATCAGCTCAGGTTTGATAACACAGTGACCTGTTATGGGAAAGGACATGGGACTTGGCAAAGTTGCTTAGGGGCCAAGCCCTTTGAAGAATCAGAAGGTAGAAGCTTTAAGAGCCATACAATGCTGAGGATCCTTTCACTAGGGAGGTGAGAATACAATATCCTTTCAAGTTCCCTTAAAGGTCTTTGAATCCAAAATCTGAAGCCCAAAACTCATGACAGGCTGTAGTGGTTTGGTCCCTAAGACAGAAAATGCGTGCTGTCAAGAGTGGCACGGGGTGGGCACCAGGCTTAACCAGGGACACCATGCGCTCATAGTTCTCCAGCATCACATCCCTGTGCAGGAGCCTCTGAGCATGGTTCAGCAGCTGCCACCCATCCTGGGTGAAGTCCACCAATGCATCATTGAAAAACATGGATCCCTGTAATAGCCCAAGGCTGCTCAATCTGCAATGTTCAAGACCAGATGGCATGGAAAATACTTATGGATTCTGATCTTACTGTATTCACTGTGAAGAGTTTACCAGAAAATGTTATAAAGGCTGTCTACCACATACCTTCTGTCATGCTATACAGGTACCTTGGAGATATTGTGGGTTTGGTTCCACACTACTGCAGTTAAGCCACATGAACTTGGGAGGGAATTCCCAGTGCATATAAAAGTTATGTTTATGCTATTTATTGAGTGTGCAATAGCATTACATCTAAGAGAACAATGCACATGCCTTAATTTATAAAACACATTATTGGTGAAAAAAAAAAGCCAACCATTTTGGTCTTCAATAAGTTGTGATCTTTTCACTGGTGGAGGGTCTAGCTTTGATGTTGATGGCTGATCAGGGTGATGGTTGCCGAAGATTGGGGTGGCACTGGCAATTTCTAAAAATAAGAAAACAACAAGTTTTGCAATATGATTGAGTCTTCCTTTCAGTAATGATTTCTATATAACATGCAATGCTATTTGATAGCGTTTTACCCACAACAGAACTTCTTTCAAAATTTGAGTCAGTCCTCTCAGATCCTGCCACTGCTTTGTCACCTAAGTGTATGCATTCTGAATCTTTTGTCTTTTCAACAATCTTCACAGCATCTTCACCAAGAGTAGATTCCATTTCAAGGAACTACTTTCTTTGTTCATCCATAAAAAGCAACTCCTCATCTGTTCAAGTTTTATCATGAGATTGCAGCAATTCAGCCACATCTTCAGGCTCCCCCTCTAACTTTAGATCTCTTGCTATTTCCACCATGCCTGAAGTTACTTCCTCCATGGAAGTCTTGAATCCCTTAAAGTCATTCATGAGGGTTGGGATCAATTTATTTCAAACTCCTGTTAATATTGATAGCTTGACTTCTCCCTATGAATCACAAATGTTCTTAAAGGCATCTAACATGGTGAATGCTTTCCAAGAAGTTTTCAGTTTGTTTTGGCCGGATCCATAAGAGGAATACTTGTCTATAGCAGCGACTGCCCTATAAAATGTATTTCTTAAAGAAATTACTCATTGATCCATGGACTGAAAAATGCATGCTGTGTGAGCAGGCATGACAACATTAATCTCACTGTCCATCTCCATCATAGTTCCTGGATTAGCATGTGCATTGCCAATGAGCAATAATATTTTGAAAGGAATCATTTTTTCCCCTTGAGCAATGGGTCTCAATAGTGGACTTAAACTTTTCAGGAGACCATGTTGTAAAGAGATGTTCTGTCATCCAGGCTTTGTTGTTCTATTTATGGAGCACAGGTAGAGTACATTTAGCTTCATTCTTAAGGATCCTAAGATTTTCAGAATGGTACATGAGCATTGGCTTCAACTTCAAGTCACGAGCTGCATTAGCTCCTAACAAGAGAGTCAGCTTGTCCTTTGAAACTTTGAAGCTAGGCATTGACTTCTCCTCTCTAACTATGAAAGTCCTAGCTGGTAGCTTCCTGACCTCTTTCAACCTTCACAGAATTGAAGAGAGTTAGGGTCTTTCTCTATATTAGCTTTTGGTTTAAGGAAATGTTGTGGCTGCCTTGATCTTCTATCCGGGCCACTAAACTTTCTTCATATCAGCAATAAGGCTTTCTTATCATTTGTGTGTTCACTGAAGCAGCACTTTTAATTTCCTTTAAGGACTTCTCCTTTGCATTTACAACTTGGCTAACTGTTTGGCACAAAAGGCCTAACTTTCAGCCTATCTCAGCTTTCAACATTTCTTCCTCACTAAGCTTATTCATGTCTAATTTTAATTTAAAATGAGAAATGTGCAACTCTTCCTTTCACTTGAACACTTACAAGTAACTGTTGGATCATTAAGTAACCTCATTTCAATAGTGCTGTGTCTCAGGGAATGGGGGAGGGGGTCCAAGGAGATGAAGAGAGAGAGCACAACAGCTGGTCAGGGGAGCAGTTGAAACACATACAACATGGACAGATTAAGCTTGCCATCTTATATGGGCAATGTTTGCGGTGCCCCAAAACAATTATAATAGGAACATCACTGATCACAGATCACTGCAACAAATACAACAATGAAAAAGTTTGAAAAATTGTGAGAATTGCCAAAATGTGACACAGAGACACAAAGTGAGCAAATGCCATTGGACAAAAGGCACCGACAGACTTGCTCCATGCAGGGCTGCCACACACCTTCAATTCGTTAAAAAAAAATGCAGTACCTGCACTTCAGTAAAGTGAAGCACAATAAAATGAGGTCTGTCTGTACTTTATTGGAGAAACAAAAACCAGACCAGAATACTCTGCCTCTGCCTTCAGCTGGTGATTCATAAAACAATTTGAGTTCCTCGACATGCTTATATTTCAAATCCTGGAAGATGCTGTGAAAGTGCTGCACTCATATGCCAGCAAATTTGGAAAACTCAGCAATGGCCACAGGACTGGAAAAGGTCAGTTTTCATTCCAGTCCCAAAGAAAGGCAATGCCAAAGAATGCTCAAACTACCACACAATTGCACTCATCTCACACGCTAGTAAAGTAATGCTCAAAATTCTCCAAGCCAGGCTTCAGCAATACGTGAACAGTGAACTTCCAGATGTTCAAGCTGGTTTTAGAAAAGGCAGAGGAGGAACCAGAGATCAAATTGCCAACATCCGCTGGATCATGGAAAAAGCAAGAGAGTTCCAGAAAAACATCTATTTCTGCTTTATTGACTATGCCAAAGCCTTTGACTGTGTGGATCACAATAAACTGTGGAAAATTCTGAAAGAGATGGGACTACCAGACCACCTGACCTGCCTCTTGAGAAATTTGTATGCAGGTCAGGAAGCAACAATTAGAACTGGATATGGAACAACAGACTGGTTCCAAATAGGAAAAGGAATACGTCAAGGCTGTATATTGTCACCCTGCTTATTTAACTTATATGCAGAGTACATCATGAGAAATGCTGGGCTGGAAGAAGCACAAGCTGGAATCAAGATTGCCGGGAGAAATATCAATAACCTCAGATATGCAGATGACACCACCCTTGTGGCAGAAAGTGAAGAGAAACTAAAAAGCCTCTTGATGAAAGTGAAAGAGGAGAGTGAAAAAGTTAAGGCTTAAAGCTCAACATTCAGAAAACGAAGATCATGGCATCTGGTCCCATCACTTCATGGGCAATAGATGGGGAAACAGTGGAAACAGTGTCAGACTTAATTTTTTTGGGCTCCAAAATCACTGCAGATGGTGACTGCAGCCATGAAATTAAAAGACGCTTACTCCTTGGAAGGAAAGTTATGACCAACCTAGATAGTATATTCAAAAGCAGAGACGTTACTTTGCCAACAAAGGTCTGTCTGGTCAAGGCTATGGTTTTTCCAGTGGACATGTATGGATGTGAGAGTTGGACTTTGAAGAAAGCTGAGCACCGAAGAATGGATGCTTTTGAACTGTGGTGTTGGAGAAGACTCTTGAGAGTCCCTTGGACTGCAAGGAGATCCAACCAGTCCATTCTAAAGGAGATCAGTCCTGGGTGTTCTTTGGAAGGAATGATGCTAAAGCTGAAACTCCAGTACTTTGGCCACCTCATGAGAAGAGTTGACTCATTGGAAAAGACTCTGATGCTGGGAGGGATTGGGGGCAGGAGGAGAAGGGGACGACAGAGGATGAGATGGTTGGTGGCATCACCAACTCAATAGACGTGAGTCTGAGTGAACTCCGGGAGTTGGTGATGGACAGGGAGGCCTGGTGTGCTGCCATTCGTGGGGTCGCAAAGAGTCGGACACAACTGAGTGACTGAACTAAACTGAACTGACATGCTTATAACTTTCCTAGTCAGAACCTGGAAAGACCTCCCAGCGCAGCAGCAGCTGTGGCTAAAAGCCAAGGCCTTTGGGCTTGGGCTTAGGGAACATGAGTCATAGAAGGGCCACCACACTCCTGATCCCAAGGATTAACCCTGATCCTGAGGGTTAATGCTCAGGAAGACATTCCCTGTAAAAAGCTAGGAACTTCAACAAAGACCTACTGTAAAGCACAGGGAACCCTACTTAATACTTTGTAATATCCTACATGGGAGAAGAATCTGAAAAAGAGTAGATATGTATGTGTGTATATATATATATATATAACTGAATCACTTTGCTGTATCCCTGAAACTAACACATTTTAAATCAACTATGTGTGTGTGTGTCCAGTTGCTCAGTCATATCTGACTCTTTGTGACCCCATATTCTAATATAAAATAAAAAATTAAAAAAAAGCAAGGAACTGCCTCCAGATATCTGCATGGACCTTGGAACCAAAAGGGGAGCAGGGTACAGCTCTTAGTCCTCTGATTTGGGCACAGCGTTTGTTTCAAGGCAGCTCTGGCGAAACAGACTAGCATGCCATTAGGTAAGAGGCTGCCCCCTTTAGCAGGGGGAAGGGGGTCCCATCAAGTTTTGTTCCCCTCTGTAGAGCCTAAGAGAAGCCAGTCTGCACACATAACCCAGTAATCCATGTAAGAGGCCCCAAGTCAGTCCTTTCATTCAGGGGAAAATCTTGCCCAGGAAACAGACCTCTGCACTGCTGAGTATCACACATCAGCTGCCTCCATTGATCTAACGAGGTCTTTACTTTTCTCTTCACCCAGAAAACAACAAAGGGCCCAGATGCTAGAGGGAGAACAATGATCTGAGACAGAAGCATCAGGAAGAGCAGACTTGAAGACTGCCAAACAAATGGAAGGCCAATAAAAAGCAGCAGCCTGAAAGATAAGTATCAAAACCAACAGATTGAAGACTATGAAAACACATGTAAGTAAGATACTGCAGAGAATAAATTTTAAGTATTCCCACTGGTGTCTGCAAATCACTTAAGAGAGTCTTATTTACCTAAAAGGAGAAAAGTTGGCTATGAACACAGAAAAATGAAACACGAGTTTTGTTGCTGACTCAGCACACCAACAAAAAACCAAAACTCTTAAGAGAAGGCTTGAAAACAAAATGACTCCAATGGCAAAAATGTAGAGACCTCTTAATGCATAAAACATAAAAACACAGAAGAATAGACATGATGAAAGAAACACAGAGGAGCACATTTGGAGAGAAGCACTGACTATCTCATGGGATTTGGGGGCTACAGAAACAAAGAGGATGGAGGGAAGGAAATAAACACAGAAAGATCCAAAAATGTCCCAGAGCAAGTGGGTTTTCATCTCCACAGGATCCATCCTATTACCAGGCAGGAATTCTGAAACAAGACAGGTAGCCAGACACACTGCCTAGGAAAATAGCTCAAACCCAAGGGTAAAGAAAAAACTTACAAGAAGAAAAAATAAAACTGGCTACAGCAAAGGATTGAGAATCAAGCTGTCACATGACTTCTCCTCTGTCTCCCCAAATGCTAGGAGATAATACAGATCATCTATGATCTTCTGAAGGAAAGGGATTTCAAACTAAAATTCTATAACCAGCCAGTCAATCATGGAGTGGGGCAGAAAAAAGACCCTTTCAGATTCCCAGACTCAGAGGGCATGTAACCCATAGGGATTCTGCAGAATACTCCAGAGGCCTCTATTAAAATTCACCAGAATCTGGGAAAGTAACACATCAAAAGCAATCAATAACACAATAAAAATAAGCTGTGGGCCTTCAAAACCAGAAGAAGAAAAAAAGAGGAAAGTAAAATAATAACACAGGAAAACACTGGCAAATGAAAAAGATGAACAATTGACAAAAAACCATGGTTATTAAAAATGCAAAGTAACTTTAAGATGTCACTGAAAAAACCTGAGTAATAAACAATTCACCTGGACTGTGTTCATTTTCTCCCACTCCTGGAAAAGTTTAGAGAACTGGGAAGGCAGAGCTGGAGGAAAGGGATAGAGCAAAGAAGTTGGGAGACTATGATCTACCCTGAAGGTCCCCACAGCACTTGCCTAGAAATCCACACATATTAGCTAACAAACAGTAACACGGAGGAAGACTGTCTCTGACCCTTTGGAGGGACAGGCAGGCCAAGGGGACTCTGGCAACCCTGGTGGAACAAGCAGAGCTAAGAGAAGCAGGCTTTTCACTGGCCAGAGTATTTTTTTTTCCTTATTAGTTCTTACCAAAGAATCGGTCTGTAATGCAGGAGACCTGGCTTTGATCCCTGGGTTGGGAAGATTCCCTGGAGAAGGGAATGGCTACCCACTCCAGTATTCTTGCCTGGAGAATCCTATGGACAAAGGAGCCTGGGAGAGCTACAGTCTATGGGGTCCCAAAGAGTCAAGACACAACTGAGCAACTAACACTTTGATTTAATAGCGACAAGTATAAAACAAAAAGTCCAACTAAGAAAGACCTGGTTTAATGCTTCACAGCATAGCAAGGATGCCATGCCCTGCTTTTGACTGTTATTAAACCTGTTACATTCTGAAGGTTTAAAAATAATTTTTTTTCTTTAATTTGGCTGCTGGGTGGCTTGTGGGATCTTAATTTCCCCGACCAGGGATTGAACCCACACCCTTGGCAGTAAAAGTGTAGAGTCCTAACCCTGGGACCACCCGGGAATTCCCACATTCTGAAGGTTTTGATGTCTGGGATCTATATTAAAATAATCCAGTAGAGGAAGGCAGAAGAGGAAGAGTGTATGTGCGTGTTGGTGGTGCGGCAGATGTATATGTTGTTAACTGTGGAAGCTGTGATAAGTATACAGGATTTCTCTTCCCAGGAAGCCTGCCTCCTGCTACCACCCTCAGCCCAACTCCCTCTCTCTCTTGAAAGCTGGCCCACACCCCCACTGACCAACGGTTCTCCACAAGCTCTGGTGTGATGTTACTCAGGTTGGAAGGATCAGGAATTGCTTGTTTCTGGGCTCTCTGACCCGCAGCGGTGGTGAGGCATGTCTGCATAACGTGGAGATCTCCAGGAGAGAGTCCTGCTCCTGGTGGCCTGCCTTCTTTCCTCACAAGAGCTGTAAGAGCCAGGGAAAATTTGTTCCTGGATGGGGCAGATCAGATCAGATCAGATCAGTCACTCAATCGTGTCCAACTCTTTGCAACCCCATGAATCGCAGCACCCCAGGCCTCCCTGTCCATCACCAACTCCCAGAGTTCACTCAGACTCACGTCCATCGAGTCAGTGATGCCATCCAGCCATCTCATCCTCTGTCGTCCCCTTCTCCTCCTGCCCCCAATCCCTCCCAGCATCAGAGTCTTTTCCAATGAGTCAACTCTTCGCATGAGGTGGCCAAAGTACTGGAGTTTCAGCGTTAGCATCATTCCTTCCAAAGAAATCCCAGGACTGATCTCCTTTAGAATGGACTGGTTGGATCTCCTTGCAGTCCAAGGGACTCTCAAGAGTCTTCTCCAACACCACAGTTCAAAAGCATCCATTCTTCGGTGCTCAGCCTTCTTCACAGTCCAACTCTCACATCCATACATGACCGCAGGAAAAACCATAGCCTTGACTAGATGGACCTTTGTTGGCAAAGGAATGTCTCTGCTTTCTAATATGCTATCTAGGTTGGTCATAACTTTCCTTCCAAGGAGTAAGCGTCTTTTAATTTCATGGCTGCAATCACCATCTGCAGTCATTTTGGAGCCCAGAAAAATAAAGTCTGACACTGTTTCCACTGTTTCCCCATCTATTTCCCATGAAGTGATGGGACCGGATGCCATGATCTTTGTTTTCTGAATGTTGAGCTTTAAGCCAACTTTTTCACTCTACTCTTTCACTTTCATCAAGAGGCTTTTGAGTTCCTCTTCACTTTCTGCCATAAAGGTGGTGTCATCTGCATATCTGAGGTTATTGATATTTCTCCCGGCAATCTTGATTCCAACTTGTGCTTCTTCCAGCCCAGCGTTTCTCATGATGTACTCTGCATATAAGTTAAGTAAGGAGGGTGACAATATACAGCCTTGACGTATTCCTTTTCCTATTTGGAACCAGTCTGTTGTTCCATGTCCAGTTCTAACTGTTGCTTCCTGACCTGCATACAAATTTCTCAAGAGGCAGGTCAGGTGGTCTGGTATTCCCATCTCTTTCAGAATTTCCACAGTTTATTGTGATCCACACAGTCAAAGGCTTTGGCATAGTCAATAAAGCAGAAATAGATGTTTTTCTGGAACTCTCTTGCTTTTTCCATGATCCAGCGGATGTTGGCAATTTGATCTCTGGTTCCTCTGCCTTTTCTAAAACCAGCTTGAACATCAGGAAGTTCACGGTTCACATATTGCTGAAGCTTGGCTTGGAGAATTTTGAGCATTACTTTACTAGCGTGTGAGATGAGTGCAATTGTGTGGTAGTTTGGGCATTCTTTGGCATTGCCTTTCTTTGGGATTGGAATGAAAACTGGCTGGGGCAGGGAGGGGTAAATGCAAACGACCACAATCTTCAGCCCAGGTTCCAGCAACTCTCCCTTGAAGTCAGTTCACCATCTTCTACAATGGAGGTTCTCAGTGAGTGGTCCCCAACCAGCAGCATCAGGGACATGTGGGAACTTGATAGAAAAGCAAATTCTTGGGCCCCTCCCCAGACTTCCTGAACCAGAGACTCTGGGGTGGAGCCCAGCAGAGTCACGGGTTTTAACAAGCCCTCCAGGTGTTTCTGATGCCAGCTCCTTTGAGAACCATGGCCACAAAAATCTGACTTCGGAGTCTGTAAACTGCTGCAGGCACAGGACAGATGGGCAATGAAAGAAGAGTCTAGAAGCCTCAGTTATGCAGTAACCTGAGGGCTCTGAACAGATATTAAGGGATCTCCAAGACCTTCTGGAGAAGACCCAGTCCCCATATAGTCCAGGTCCTTCCCTGTGGCTCTTAGGAGCATGCCACTCTGCTTAGCACCCCATGGACTGTGGCCCACCAGGCTCCTCTGTCCATGGGATTCTCCAGGCAAGAATACTGGAGTGGGTAGTTGTTCCCTTCTCCAGGGGAATCTTCCCCACCCAGGGATCGAACCCAGGTCTCCCGTGTTGCAGGCAGATTCTTTACCGACTGAGCCACCAGGGAAGCCTGTGAAGGGTGTGCTACTGCATAAAACCCAGTATGGGATCTGGAAATAAAACTGAGGTTTGTAATCCCAGCTTCTTCAATTACTGGCCTTGAGTATTCACCCCCAGAATCTTGGTTTTCTTGTCAGTTGGAATGGGTAATACCTGCTTGCCAGGGGGTCTTTGAGAACCAGTATCTTCGTGAAAAGAACAGTGATAAGGGCAATGAACACTTCTTGAGTGCTTAGTGAACATGGAGACCACGGCTGAGAATTGCAGGTTATCTTAATTCAATCCTCAAAGCAACTTTGAGACAGGCTTTTGGAATAACCTCCTTTGACAGATGGGGAAACAGACTCAGAGGTGCATCCTTTTGTCCAGGGACTCTCAGGGGCCAGGCTAGAATCTGAACTTGTCTTAGTTCAAATAGAGGCTCTTAAATCATCCTGTTATACTGCAGACCCTCCACCTGCCGCTAGCCTGCAGGCATATAATAAATGTTATCAGAATTAATTCTCATCCCGCTGGTGTCCTGCTGGATGTGGTTCGATAATGAATGATTGGCCAGGTCACTTGCAAACTCGAGGAGCTTCTGGAACAGCTTGTTAACGTTTGGATGCTTTCAGCGCATTTATTTTGACCTAGTAACCTGTGCTTCTCCCTTAGTCTCTTCATGGAAGCCAAGCTGCTCTATCACTTGTCTTTCTTTAGGCTCAAATGCAGACCAGACTCAGGAACAAGTGCTATACAGCGTCTCAGTCTACATGGGATTCGCGCAAGCTTTTGCTTCTACCAGGTGTGGGCACAAAACCTATCCTAAGCTCAGCAAAAAAAACAAAACAAAACCCCTCCAAACTAGGTTCTTACCTGTAGCGCATACGGCTCGTGCAGGACCCAGTCACTGAACAATGCACGAATCTGGTGGCTCCAGGATTATCTGCAGCGCAAAGCTGGTGACTAGCGAGCGAACAAGGAGGACGAACTACGCATGCTCAGAGGGAGCCGTGAGGGACCAGTTCCCTGCCCTCTCCTCCTTGTAATCCATCTGTTTCCCATTAGTTTCCATGTCCCCTTCCTTACAGTATGTCAGAAGAGCTCCTGCCTTATTTGGTGAGTTGGATCATTTGTCCACCTATACTCAAAACGGATTTCGAAAGTAACGCACCAAAGCTGTGGATAAAATGGCAGATACACATAAATGAAGTGAAGTGAATGAAAGTCACTCAGTCGGGTCCGATTCTTTGCGACCCCATGGACTATACAGTCCACGAAATTCTTCAGGCCAGAATACTGGAGTGGGTAGCCTTTCCTTTCTCCAGGGGATCTTCCCGACCCGGGGATCTTCCCGACCCAGGGATCAAACCCAGGTCTCCCGCATTGAGGGCGGATTCTTTACCAGCTGAGCCACCAGGGAAGCCCAAATCAAATGATTTGATCAGAAGGGAGCCCTCATAACTTCCTCTTCCAGAAATGCCCATGTTAGATGATATCTTTATTAAAATAGGACCCTAAAAGTTCAGTGTGTTATTTTGATATTGTCATTAAACAATAGGTTAGTAATTTTCTTATTGTTTTTACCTTCTTCTTTTGAAAATTTTCAAGCTCACAGGAAAGTTGCAAGAATGATTCCTTATGAATGAACACCTGTAAAATGTCTACTGAGACTCTTCAAGTATTATTTTGCCACATTTGCATTCACTCAATTTCTCTCATTTTCCTCACCATTTGAGAGTAAGTTCAAACAGGAACTGTCACCCATAAAATTTGCATATATTTTAAGTAACAGGAGCATCCTTTTACATAATCACCACGAATCAAATTCAAGAAAGTGAACATTGATATGTTGTCATACAATATGCAGACCATATTCAAATTTCACTCATTGTCCCAGTAAGGTCCTTTGTAACACCTTTTTTTCTGATCCAGCATCCGATTCAGCCAATTCCTTACATCCTGTTGTCATATCATTTAGACTTCTTTCATCTAGTTCCTCAGCCTTTTTTGTCTTTTATGACATTGGTAACTTGAAGAGGACAGACACTGTTTTGAAGAGTGTTCCTTCATCTGGGTTTGTCTGTTTTGTCACAATTAAACTCAGGTTATACATTTCTTGGCATACATAATAGATATTAAATTCTTCACAGTAAACTGTACCAGATCAATTTCATACACACGATGTCGGTTTGTCCTGCTTTTGGTAATATTAACTGATTCCATAATTAGGACGATGTGCAGGTCAACGTACTTTTACAGCAATTGTTTCTCATGCCAATAGTAGTTAACAGAAAATAAGTCCCAATTACAGTAGCATTCGGTATCTAGAACTAGGTTAATAATAATTGGGCAGAATTTACACAAAAGACACTATTATACTCTACTGTGTGACATGAAAGATGTGAACAGAGACACATACTGTCTTTCTAGATAGGAAGACAACATTCTTTAACAAAATCCCAATTAAATCTCAGTAGGTTGAATGATGTGGTTTCTTTAATTTTTATTTTACTTTATAAAACACATCTAAATTTCATCTGGAAGAACAAAAAAACCTAGGAAAATGGCCAGGACTTAAAAACAAACAAACAAAGAGTTACCTGTATTTCCTATCAGACATGAATATGAATAACGTTAACATAATATTCAAGAAGTTTCCTCTGGCTCATTAAAGAACAGATACAAGAACAACAAGAGTTCATAAAAATTTACAGTATGATTAAGGTGGAATTTCGAAGTAGGCCATCATGTGGGGAGGGGAGAAAATGAAGTAGTCAAGACAACATGTTAGAAAACTGGAGGCAGTGTGGGAAGATGACCTCTCTCACCTTTCATAGACATAAATTTCACATGGATTCTTGATTTAACATTTTAATAGTTAAGCACCTAGAGAAAATAGAAAAGAATGTTCTCATTTAATCTCTGAGTAGGGATGGCAGGCTGTCAAGCCATAAACAAAATGACTACCGAATTTTACTCTAGAAAAATTTATAATTTTATTTTATTTAGTCATCATTTATTTTTTGCTGTGATGGGGGTTCATTGCTGCCTGGGCTTTTCTCTAGTTGTGGCAAGCGGGGGCTACTCTTCACTGCAGCGCGAGGGCTCCTCATTGCACGGCTTCTCTTGTTTCGGGGCACGGGCTCTAGGGCACGCAGGCCTCAGTAGCTGCAGCATGGGGTAGTTTCGGCTTCCCAGCTCCCGAGCACAGGTTCAGCAGTTGTGGCACATGGGCTCAGTTGCTCCACAGCATGTGGGATCAAGAATCTGAGACCCGTGTCTCCTGCATCGGCAGGTGGCTTCTTTATCACTGAGCCACCAGGGAAGCCCTACTCTAGAAAAATTTAAAACCTTACTTTCAGAAAAAAAAAAAAAAAAAAAAAACCCAGGTGAAAATATATTTGTTAACTATATGAAAGAAATGGTTTACTGACTTTATTTCTTACACATTTATAAGAAGATCACCCTACCATAAAAATGATCTATGGATATGAAGGAAAAGTAATAAAAGGGAAAATGCAAATGAGGGATAAATATGTGAAAGCAGCCTGTGGACTGCAAATAAAAAATGCAATGGTTTAAATACATTTTTTTGCCTTTACAGTTGGCAAAGATGATAAAGAAAAATGATATCCAGGGGAGCATACATTTGGGGAAATGTTTATTCTCATAAATTTCTCTTTGGAATGTAATTTATAAAACAATTTGGAGGCTACTCTGTACCAAGATTTAAAAATAGCCTGCACTTTAATGGAACAATTCTATTATTAGAAATATGACCTAAGAAAATAATTGTCCAAAGATACACGTATAAATACATTTCTTAAAGTTTATGTTAACAAAAACACACTGTCAAAAGTCTAATGTAGGAAAAAAAAAGAGAGAAAAGAAATGAGCTTGTAGGAACCTATAAGGTGGGGTATTAGGTAACCATTAAAAATCTTAACAATGAGATATATTAGTTGACATGGGGGAGTTTATATCTTTATTGTATTTTTAAATAAAATGCTCTTTACACAAGAATTTAAGGCATCGATCTTTTTTGTAAAAATCATCAATGTCTCCTAAGAGTATAAAAGCAAATGTAAAAATCAAATGCAGGAACAAAACTGAACCAAAAAAAAATTGGAAATTACCTATATACATGAGAATGGAGCAGTCTAATATCCCCATAGGAATAGATGGAAGATAGGAAGAATGGATTCTCAGGGAGCATAAATTTACATCCATTGTGGAGTGTTTCTGTTCTAATGCTGTCTTTTTTAATTCTCTCAGCATTAGCTCTGATGTTGTATTGACTGTTCACCACTAAATTAACTGCAGAGTGTGATATGGTGTTTGTTTAAGTGTCTTTGTAGTATAACATCTAATTTCCACTTCAAAGTAATTGGTCTTCATGAATTTTTAAGCCCCCTAAGGGCCCTACCATTTAATGAATATTCGGATGAGACTGGAGTAGTAGTTAAAAGATTTAAAAATTTTCATAACAATGAATGTTAAAATAATAGTCAAAATTATAAAATCATCCAAAATATTCTACAGCATTAGTAAGTGTGCCCACTAGCCAGGACATTAGCAACTCTGACTTGATTATGAAACAGGTATGTTGCAGTTCATGTGCTAGAGTGATACAGCCAAATCTCAACAATTTAAACACAGCTCACAATTAGTGCTTTTTACTGTTTATAAATTTTGTGGTTCCTTACAGTCTGTGGAAACTTTGGAAGACTTGTATTATATTGAAATTTGTACCTAATTTGTACAAACTTTGAAAGTTATGTGGTTATACTGAAATTTGTACTTAATTTGTACAAACTTGGGCTTCCCTGGTGGCTCAGATGGTAAAGAATCTGCCTGCAATACAGGAGACCTGGGTTCGATCCCTGGGTTGGGAAGTTCCCCTGGAGAAGGGAATGGCTGGCTACCCACTCCAGTATTCTTGCCTGGAGAATTCCATGGACAGAGGAGCCTGGCGGGCTACAGTCCATGGGGTCACAAAGAGTCAGACACGACTGAGCAACTAACTTTGTATAATCTTATAAGTTATATGGTTTCTTAGAATCTGTGAAAACTTTGGAAGACTTATATTGAAATTTGTACCTATGAGATATTAGTATACTGGCTGTAGGTTTCTTATTATCAATCACAGGGAATTCTTTCTGTTCCTAGTTTGCTAAGGATTTTGAAAATCATATATTTAAAATAATGAGTAGATTTTGAGTTTTAACAGATGCATTTTCTATATTATTTTCTATATTATTGATAGACCTTTATCTTGCTAATATAACTCACCTCTTAACTCTTGTTTAAGAGTGAAACAAATATTGCATTCCTAGACTAAATCCAACTTGGTTAAGATATTTTACCTTGTAAAAATACTGCTTTTTTTGCTACTTATATGAGATGATGGATAAACTTGCGTGGTAGTCATTTCACATTGTATGTGAGTCAGGTCCTATGCGGTACACCTTAAGCTTACACAGTGCTGTGTAGTTTCCATCTCAATAAAACTGGAAAACTACTGCCCAATTTCATTTGCTAATATTTTATTTATAACTCTTATTCAAGAATGAGATTTATTTTTAATTTCATACTTTTTTTTTTTTAAAGATTTATCTGTTTAGGGCTGTGCTGAGTCTTCATTGCTGCCCAGGCTTTTCTCGAGTTGTGGAGAGTGGGGGCTACTCTCTAGTTTTGGTGCACAGGCTTCTCATGGCAGTGGTTCCTGTTGAGAAGCATGGCCTCTAGGTGCATGGGCTTCAGTAGTTGTGGTTTGTGGGCGCAGAAGTTGTGGGCTCTGGAGCACTGGCTCAGTAGTTGCGGTGCAGGGGTTTAGTTGTTCCAAGGTATGTGGGATCTTCCCAGACCAGGGATTGAACCCATGTCCCCTGCATTGGCAGGCAGATTCCTTACCACTGAGCCATCAGGGAAGCCCCTTCTTTGGTTTTGATATCAAGGTTATGCTAGCAAATAGAATAAGTTGGGGAATGTCTTCTCTTTTACTAGTCTCTAAAACAATTTCAGAAAGATTGGGTTACTTCTTCTTTATGTATTTGGTAGAATTAATCAGTGATGACATCTGGACCCCTAAATTTTCAATTATGGATTCAATCTCAAAAAATAATTTAATATAGTTCAAAGTTACATAAATTTTCCATTTCTTCTGTTGTCAGTTTTGGTAATTGATGTTTTTCTACAAATTCGTTTATTTCACCTAAAAGCACTGGCAGGGGCTTCCTCTCAATTTCTAGTTTTAATTCTGTCACTAACATTATGCATGGTCCTAGACCTACTGATTCGGAAAGTCTGGCGAGGGGACTAGCAGTTGATGTTTTTTTAACAAGCCCTCCAAGGGAGGCTGGTGCAAGCTCAAGTCTGAGAATCACAGCTTTCACTCGCCTCTCCTCACCACACTCTAAGCCAGAAGGCTGGGAGATACGCAGGCAAGTGACCGGCCCTGATTGAGGAACCAGAAGATCCTGGGTGTGTTTATCTGAGCTCCATATAAGCAGGTGGAGGGGAGAGGGCGTGGTTTGCCACAGCAGCTGGATTTCCAGTTCTAAGAAAGAGTGATCACTCCCTCCCTCTCTGTTGGGAGTAGCAGCTTGGTTTTCTTCAAGGCAGATTTGGTGAGGATGGTTCTAGATGGTAAATCATTAGAGCAGCCTGCTCTACCCTAACTCCTGGCTTCCAAGGCAGCCTTGTGGGGCGTCCCTGAGGGCTGATGAAGAGGGGGTGAGGGTCAGAGCTGGGGAGGCTGTTGCAGTTTCCCCTCTGTGTGCTGTGCTGGGGAAAGGGTCGTGGACTCTCATGATTCTGTTTTTGGTTCCAAGGTGTGGTTTCTCAGAGTTCTGCTCTTTGCTAGTGAGAAAACTATAAGAGAAGGGGGAGGATAAAATGACGCTTTCATTTTTAAAAATCATGTCCCAAGTGATGACTCAGGTGAGTTCACTTCTTGTCTCCTTTTCTGAAATGCCGATATTCAGCTCCTAACACATTAGCTTTACACATTAGGTTTTCTAGAATTTCATACTAAGAGGCCACATCTAGTGGCATGATTTCCACATCTGAAACTAGTCAGAAAGCAGAGGGTTTCTTCCCTTGCCTTCTCCTCTAGTCCAATATTCACATATTTATTCAACAAAGTACTCAAGGAGGTACTAACCAAGGGGTCTCAGAAGATGTACTTTAACCATTTAAAAATTTTATAAATTATTTATTATCTCAAAATCTGAATTATGAATTCAGTTTCCTTACTCTTGTTGTTCAGTTGCTCAGTCATGTCCGACTCTGCAAACCCATAGACTGCAGCACCCAGGCTTCCCTGTCCTTCACTATCTCCTGGAGTTTGCTCAAACTCATGTCCATTGAATTGATGATGCCATCCAACCATCTCATCCTCTGTCACCCTCTTCTCCTCCTGCCCTGTTCAAATGATCTATTTCATATTGGGTGGGCTATAAAAGTTTGTGCTTTTTGAAGTACTGAACCATTTAAGTTGTCTAATGTATGTATGTAGAATTGTTCATACTATTCCCTTATGATCCTTTTGATCTCTGGAGGGTCTGCAGGGATGGCCCCTCTTTTGTTCCTGATATTGACAATATTCTTTACCCCCTGAATCCACCATGGTATCAAGTTTAGACTCACATACAGCCTCCTACTTTTTATATCTCAAATATTAAGACTAGTATTTCTGTAGAACTATTCGGCTATATGGGCAGTTGGAGAATCAAAGTACTTGTTTTTTCAGAGGTCAGTAAAATTTAAAGATGTGTTTGCTGACTTCTCTTGGGAGCAGTGGGAATGCTTAAACACTGATCAAAAAAACCTGTACAAGAAGGTGATGTTGGACAACCACGAACATACGATGACTTTGGGTAAGAATACATTTTCTCAGTTGATAAGCTGCCTATTTTGAGGCTTTTTCTTGCTATTTTACTGATATCTATAGAACTCGAAGTGCTGACCTAAGTTCCTTAAATTAAGAGCTTTCTGAAGGGAGAAATGAGCACATTCATGCTTCAAACACTCAAGCTTCAGGCACCCAATTTCCTCAAATCTTCATACGTTTCTCAAAGACAACTGTCCTAAGGCTCTTGTGGACCCCAGATCACCGGTAGAGCTCCTTTTAAAGCACTGGTAAAAAAAAAAAAAAAAGCACAGGTGGTTTATGGACTGAACTGTGAAAGAATGCTGCTTCCAGGCTTCCTTGGAGATCTCTTTCCTTACCAGGTATCAATATATAACTTCTCTTCCATCCTAAGTGGTGTTGGAAGTGAAAGAGAATGTTACAAATTATGCTGGGATAACTAAAGCAAACTGAGACCTGTAGACATCTCGCTTATGGCCAAAAGATTGGGTTTAAATTCTCTGGCAGTTAAAGCACTGAAAAGATCATTTTGCTTCCCTATATGCAGGGCAATGGGCTTTTAAAGCAAGAGCAATGTCATCTTTGAAGCAAGAAAGTGATCCCTGGATGCTGAAAAGAGAGGAAACAGATGATCCATGCACAGGTAATTGACATGCAGTGAGCAAGGTGAAAGTCATCACAATTCCCACCCCAACTTGTCAGAGTAACCTGGGTCCCTGAGGTGATGACAGATGAACTCTGTGCACAGGTTCCCATATAGGACAGAAAAGAATAATCTAGTGGATCTTTTTATCCCATCACTATTTTTCTAGAGCCCTTGTCATCTCTCTCTCTTTAAAGAGGCAAATACTCTTACCTGTCTATGTGTATATATATATTTAAAATTAATTTATTTTAATTGGCTAATTACTTTACAATATTGTAGTGGTTTCTGCCATACATTGACATGAATCAGCCATGGATGTACATGTGTTCCCCATCCTGAACCCCCCCTCCCACCTCCCTCCCCATCCCATCCCTCAGACCTTTGACATAAGTCAGGATCTGGGAAAAATAGACTCTGATATCTGAGATTTGCATGCAGGAGGTTTTGGAGTTCTTTTGGGAACACATCTGTGAAGAGGGGAAACTAGATTGAGCCAAGGGAGAAACTGAACTACTGTGCTACTGCAACTCAGGCTTCATATCCAATCCTACAGGGACTTGTGAACCTCAGATGGCCCTTCAGAGTGGTTCTGATTTGAGGCAGAGAAGGTGGACTTTTGCACCCCTTACACTTACAGGAGGAGTGTAACTTCGGGTGAGGCGGCCATCTTCATTCAAGCACAGTGGTCCAAAAGTTTACTCAGCTGTGAGCCATAGGCAGCCTATCTCTCAACAGGTGGAACGAGCAGTGACTTAATCATGAAAGAGCATTAGGACTCAGGACTAAGTGATGGGTGATGGACCATCATATCCAAGACCTCCTTAGACGTTGATTTTTTTTCATTTTTAACATTTGTATTTGACTGAAAGAACAGATACATGAATTGCTCAACTGGATAACAGTTTCAGTGGGCAAAAATGAAGGAGAGAAGGATAATCCAAAATCCACCAAATCACAAGTATCACAAATATTTTAACAAATGGTTGTGGAGGAGTTTTAAAAAAATGTTTGTGGTAATGCAGTAAGAAAACTGGAGACTAAAACTTCATAAGTTAACAAGAAGTTTATGTCAAATGGAGGAGACAAGCTATGATCATAAATATCAATGTGGAGGACTTCCCTGGGAGTCCAGTGGTTAAGCACCTACCTGCCAATACGGGGAACACGGGTTTGATCCCTGGTCCGGGAAGATCCCACAGGCATCGGGGTAATTAAGCTCCTGCACCACAGCTTCTGGAGCCATGGTCTGCAACAGGAGAAGCCACTGCAATGAGAAGGCCTTGCTCGCTGCAACTAGAGAAAGCCCGTGTGCAGCAAGAAAGATGCAGCACAGCCAAAAATAAAATAAAAAAAACAATGTAGAAGCGAGCAGGATTTCTAATCAGGTAGAATGTAGGTCCAATACAGAGTTCAGAGACAGTAAAATATAATTTCCTCTTAAAGTTTAAAGAATTTTGGAAGAAATAACTGTCCATTAATTCCAAAAAATTAAGGGGAAAATATGGCAGGGGGATATTTTTATTTTGCATCTTAACTAGGTTCAAAGAATAGGAAAGAAATGATCAAATGTAGATAAGCTGTGATCAGTTTGTAATGTGGGCTGGGAACCTAGAAGTAAGTTAAACATAAGAGAATCAGATATAGTAAAAATGTTGAAAAAAATTTTAATGATCTGAGAATCATTCATTGAATTCTAAATAATATCTAGGTATTTATTTCCTGGGTTAAAAACTGTTCCCTCAAGGTGACCTTAATAAGCTTCCCATCAATAGTCAAAGTATAAACATGATTGCAAGATAGCAAAATCTGAGTTGGGATCATTTATGTAAAATATGAGAAAATATTCTTTTCCTGAAATATATTTTCAAAAGGTTCAACCTACAAAGTTTCAAAAAAGAAAATGTAAGAAATGACTCTAATCTCACCACTCATTTGGAACTGAAGTATTGGGTTGGTCAAAACATTCTTTCATTTTTTAAGTACGAGTCTTGACTATACCATGTCCCTGCCCTTCCTACCCATCTAGTTGTGGCTCCTTCTTGAAATCTTTTAGAAGATCTTTTCTGCTAGTCTTCTGATCTTTCTCATCAATAGTTGCTCTTTAAACAATTGTAATTTTGGTGTGCTCATGGGAGGAAGTGAACTCAGGGTCCTCCTACTCTGCCATCTGGGCCATGCCTCGGTGGTAGAGAGTTTTATATTTACTTTATACTTTTGTAATTTGTTTTATCTCATAAAGCAAAACCCAAATATCTAAGGTTATTAGATAACCTTAGTTATCTAATAAATAATAACCTTCAAAATGAACCTTAGTTCAGTCACTAAGTCGTGTCCGACTCTTTGTGACCCCATGGACTGCAGCACACCAGGCTTCCCTGTCCTTCACTATCTCCTGGAAATAAAAAGATCAGTGATAAAACTAAGTATCTGATTAGCAAAAATATAAAATACCGGTAGAACCCAGGGCTATAGAAAGTGATAGCAATGATTCATATATGTACTAGAGTTCAGAATTCGAACTGGCAACTTACTTGAGTTTTATGCTTTAACATGTGGAACATACATAATTGAGATTCCTCTTTGAAAGAGTAATTCTGTGACTTTAAACATAGTATGCAGGAGACCTGGGCTCGATCCCTGCATTGGGAAGATCCCCTAGATGAGGCCATGGTAATCCACCCCAGTATTCTTGCCTGGAGAATCCCCATGGACAGAGGAGCCTGGCAGGCTACAGTCCATGGGGTTGCAAAGAGTTGGACATGACTGAGCGACTAAGCACAGACACACATACTGGTGATTAAATTCACAGAGGTCTATACACAAGTTAATGGACCACTCTTTACATTAACAAATGGGTACAACGCAAATTCCTTGTAATAAAATCGATGGATAAATCTAGTATGGCACTCTTAGTATTCAAGAAGCATTCAAATGAGTATACTACTTATATTGAGCCACATATTAACTCGGGCTTCTCAGGTGGCTCAATGGTAAAGAATCTGCCTGCTAATGCAGGAGACTCAAGTTCAATCCCTGGGTCAGGATGATCCCCTGGAGGAGGAAATGGCAACCCACTCCAGTATTCTTGCCTAGGAAATTCCATGGACAGAGGAGCCTGCTGGGCTACAGTCCATGGGGTCACAAAGAGTTGGACACGACTGAGTGATGGAACATGCCCGCACACATTAACTCATCAAAATCTATGGCTAAAAGAAAAACATAGGTGTAAAACCCTATGTCTACTGAGGGTAACTTCTTAGGGTACCATTTAATAGGCAATTCTTAGAGAAATTATTCCGTTCAAACTATGTCAGTGCCTTATTTTTAAAAATACTGACGTTGCTTTTATTTTTTTAAACTTTATTTATTTATTTGGCCATGCCAAATAAGAGATCTGAGTTCTCCGATTGGGGATTGAACCTGTACCCCGCCCAGCATTGGAAGCACAGAGTCTTAACCCACTGGACCATTAGGGAAGTCTCCTGATACTGCTTTTAAATAATAACCTTTGAAATGCACAGCTGCACTTACTCTTCGCCACTTCCCAATCTGCCACCTTCCAATCACATATTGCCACTGTATCTTTCTATTCCCTGACACATGCACAAACAGCTTGTGATTTATACTGTGTTGTGAGAGTCTAATTTCATTTTCTTTTTGTCTTCCCATTAGCCTGCCAACCAACTTTTTCTCCTGAACTTCATGAATCCATGGGTGCCTTCCGACAGAGCTCACACTCGAGTGCACAGCAAAGATTTTACACACTAAGACAAAGCCATGAGTGTGATAACTGGGGAACAGCATTCAGGCATCTCTCACTCTTAATTCAACATAAGGAAATTCATACAGTAGAGAAATCATATGAATATGACGGGCAGGCAAAGACCTTTAGACATCCATTTACTACTCACCAAAGCATTCATGCTTTAGAGCAACTCTTTGAATGTCATAACTGTGGCAATACTTCTACTAGAGCTTTAAGGTTTATGCAGCATCAGAAAAAGCATACGGGATCAAAACGATACAAATGTGATGCATGTTACAAGGCCTTTAATTTTTATTCACTCCTTATTCAGCATCAGAGTTCACACTGGAGAGAAACCCTTTCAGTGTGATACGTGTGGAAAGGCCTTTAGCCAAAAGTCAACCATGCAACGACATAAAGAAACTCATACTCTAGGGCAAAGCTTTGAATGTAGCAGATGTGAAGACATCTTTGACAGTCATTCAAAGCTTATGGAACACCAGGCAACTCCCCGGGCAACGCGTACTGATTGGGCTACACATACTCAGTCAACAGCAAACAAATGTGACACCTGTGAAAAGTCCTTAAAGTTTTACTCACACTTTAGGAGACATCAGAGAACTCACAGTGGAGAGAAGCCCTTCAAATGTGGTGTATGTGAAAAGACCTTTAGCCAAGAAGAGGTCTTGAAGCGGCATAAAAAAATCCACACTGGAGAGAAGCCTTTTCATTGTCAAGTGTGTGGACATAATTTTATCAGTAACTTTAAGCTTATCCAGCATGCAAGAATTCATACTGGAGAAAAGCCACATAGATGTGCCCAGTGTGGCAAGACCTTCAGAGTTGCATCTGTTCTTAGAATTCATAAAGTAACTCACTTAGAAGTGAAACCTTTTGCTTGTGATCAGTGTGAAAAAACTTTTATGAGGAAAGTTTCAACATACCTTGTTCAACATCAGAAAATTCATAGGAAATAGAATTTCTAAAATCATGGTAATATCGAAAAGGCCTTTGGGTATCACATGGTCTTTATTAAATGTCTGAGAATTTATCCTGAGAAACCCTATTTATAGCTAAATAACTTTCTGTGTTGATTATAAGATTCCATGCTTGTTCCTCAGAATGCACACTGTGTGAAAAATCTTAGGATAAAACTAGTATATGAAATTTAACATGTTTTTTTTAACATGCAAGGAAACAGCATCATCAGATCAGATCAGATCAGTCGCTCAGTCGTGTCTGACTCTTTGAGACCCCATGAATCGCAGCACGCCAGGCCTCCCTGTCCATCACCAACTCCCGGAGTTCACTCAGACTCACGTCCATCGAGTCAGTGATGCCATCCAGCCATCTCATCCTCTATCGTCCCCTTCTCCTCTTGCCCCCAATCCCTCCCAGCATCAGAGTCTTTTCCAATGAGTCAATTCTTCGCATGATGTGGCCAAAGTACTGGAGTTTCAGCTTTAGCATCATTCCTTCCAAAGAAATCCCAGGGCTGATCTCCTTTAGAATGGACTGGTTGGATCTCCTTGCAGTCCAAGGGACTCTCAAGCGTCTTCTCCAACACCACAGTTCAAAAGCATCCATTCTTCGGGGCTCAGCCTTCTTCACAGTCCAACTCTCACATCCATACGTGACCACAGGAAAAACCATAGCCTTGACTAGACGAACCTTTGTTGGCAAAGTAATGTCTCTGCTTTTGAATATGCTATCTAGGTTAGATTTAATATTTTCTCTTACTTTGACCATGATTCTTGGAAATATCCACTAGAAAAATGACTGAGAAGGTTCAGCCTTGGATTTGAAATAAGCCAAGGCATTGCTTTCATCATAGTCCCTACATTGAGAGTAGAAAGGGAGGAGACTAATGTAATAAGAAAAAATAAATTTAGCTCATAATCTTATTTCAGTGGATGAATAAATTAGGTCAGGAACAAATCTTTAAAAATAGAGGCAACATGGTCAATGATAAAAAGACTTGTGAGAGAAAACTGTATATTGGATCCAAGTGGGCATAAGTGATGTGAACTCTCTTCCTAGGATTAAAACCAAAGAAAATTCCTATCTACAGAGACTAAAAGCCTTAACTGACTTGCTCCTTAATTCTGAAACTAAAATAGGGGTTGGTGATGGGTATTGGCATCTGTAATAAAAATTAAAATACAGAGAGTGACAAAATGTTTCTGCTGTCTTGTCTGAATGGATGTAATGCCTGTGATATCTGGCCTTGTGCAGTTATTTAGAGAAAAATGAAGTATTGCAACAGAAGGCTGTTGGACTTCCATTCTGAACATGGAGAATCTATGGTCATGTTTTACTTGGAAGGAACTACATTTCTTAATGGATTAATAAGTAAACACAAAGCTTTTGAGCATCTGCTGTGTAGCAGATTTCTGACACAAAGTCAGAAACCATCTCACATTGCTCGATGAATTCCTTCAACCATTAATGACAAAGTTCCCTTGTCCAGCTTAAGGCAGAGGGTATGGTTTAATGTTTCCCAGGCCTGTTTCATTGCACAGACAACAGGGGAATATGAGCCTAAGTTATTGTTTCTTCCCTGTCACTCCTCTCTCTGATATTATGATGGCTTTTTCAAAGAAAGGGCTTGCCAGGTGGTGCTAGTGGTAAAGAATCCGCCTGCCAGTGCAGGAGACACCAGAGATTTGAGTTCGATCCCTGGGTCAAGAAGATCCCCTGGAGAAAGAAATGGCAACCCACTCCAGTATTCTCGCCTGGAGAATCCCATGGACAGAGAAGCCTGGTGGGCTACAGTTGATGTGGCCGCAAAGAGTCGGACATGACTGAGCACCCAAACAAAACATAATCTCCAAAGAAAATTTGGCTTCAGGTTTCCAGATGAGCCTTGCATGCCCAATTCACTAATAGCCTAAAGAGTAACATGCATGATTCTCTAAGTCACAGTTGAAACAGATCCTCAATTCTCTTGCCTCTGCAGGACCCATTCCACTTTGATTGAATTCAACTTAGAGGAGCTGAAACTAATTGCACTTGGCTGAAAAATATTAGAGAAATAGCTAAGAACACGGAAATGAGATTATAAACATGATCATGAAGACAGATACATTACTGGCCTAGGTAACATGACTTCCTCAGTTAAGGAGACAAAGGAAAGACTTAAGACTAATGTGTATCACAACACCTTCCCCATCTTTGTTTCCTTTGCTGTTGTTTAGTCAGGTAGTCGTGTCTGACTCTTTGTTACCCCATGGACTATAGCCCACCAGGCTCCTCTGTCCATGAGATTTCCCAGGCAAGAATACTGGAGTGGGTTACCATTTCCTTCTTCAGGGGATCTTCCCAACCCAGAGATTGAACCTGTGTCTCCTGCATTGGCAGGTGGGTTCTTTTACTGCTGAGCCACCAGAGAAGCCCCATCTTTGATCCCTAAAATCCTGCAAATTAAATGGCATATGTATAGTGATGACCCAAGAAAACTTCCATTGGTCCACCATTCCAACACCTGAATCCAAATGACAGGAAAGAAAACAAAGGAAACTGAATATAACACTAAAGAAACTTGTTCTGAAAAGCTGGAATTCACAAGTAGGCTATTAGTACACGAGCAATAGGCCCATCATTAAAAAAAAGTCAAAACTCATATTTTTCTCCTGTCCCCACTTTGCCATGTTTGTTTGGGGTTTTTTACTGACTGTAAGCCAGTCTCAGCCTCTGAATTAATCATTTGAACTTAATTGTTGAAGAGGTAAAGAAAAAGGCACTCATGAAATTTTGGTCATCCAAAGACATCATGATTGAGAAAATCCAGGTAAAAATCACTTTATGCTTTTAACTTTTAACATACCCTTTATGTTAACTTTTCCTTTATGTTTAACATATGCTTTTAATTTAACATATGTAAACTTTTTAACATATCCATTTATAAATAATGGATTTATTATTTATTATACATATGGATATGTTTGATACATTTAACACAATGTTTCAATACAAAAATAATAGTCATGAATGACATATTTATCTTGAAATATCTGATTATAACAGTATTATACACACGTCCACTTTTTGTCATTTAATCTTTTATATTGGATACTTATGGTCACCCTTTTGAGGAGCTATTAAGCTCCAACAAAGTTGCTCTAGTCAGAGTGGGGCTGGCCTGTAGGAAGAATGGATTCAGATTCTAATTCCATCACAAAGAGTTGGGGGTCTTGATGGTACAGAGGTGAACACAGCTACCTTCTATCACAAAGAGTTGGGGACCTATACTATCTAGTCTAACCTATATGTTCTAAACATCTCATTTAAAAAGTTGATTAGTATTGCTCTTGCTTCCAAGTAACAGGACCAAGATGATGAGATACAAAAGAACTACAGAGAGATATCTTTGCAGGATGGTGGGCAGAATTCTGAGAATCAACTTCAATTTTCCAGCATTCTTCTATTCTAGCATCTGGTGTGTCTTTGCAACTTAAGTCTGAATTTACAGTATATGTTTGATTGTCTCTATTCCTGCGCCTCTGCCCTAGTCCCTGCTGCATTATCTGTGGCTTGGACATCTGTAAGAATCACAGACTTCAAACTTGATCTGAGCAGTCTCTTCACGCACTCTCTCTAGGAACGGCATAACCATCTCCTAAACTGCAAACCCTTAGGCAACACTGAAGTAAGTCAGAGAGAGAAAAACAAACATTGATGCACATATGTGGAATCTAGAAAAAATGGCAAAGATGAGCTTATTTGCAAAGTAAAAACAGAGACACAGATGTAGAGAACAAACATATGGACACCGAGGGGAGGTGGGATGGAAGCAGATTGGGACTGACACATACACACTACTATGTATAAAGTAGATCGCTAAAGAGAACACCCTGTATCGCACAGGGAACTCTACTTACTAATGCACTGCGGTGACCAAAATGGGAAGGAAGTCCAAAAGGGAAGGGACATATGTATACATGTGGCTGCTTCATTTCACTGTAGAAACACAGTAGAAACTAATACAACATTGTAAAGCAACTACACTCCAATAAAAATTAATTAAAAAATAAAGATGAGAAAACAGAGGTGAAAGCACCTAAGCCCTTAAAGATTGTGAATATTAAGGAGATGATCATGATTTCTGCCTCTATAATTACAATGACAGAGCGTCTGGTGGCAACTGTCAAGATATCCAGCCCTGGGTTCAAAGAAATTTGGGATATATCCCATCAGTACTACAACTGTCTGGCTGTGTGATAGAAAAATAACCAGCTTGGATTTCCTCTCACTAAAATGAGTTAACAACTGTATCTACACCAGTAGGATATCAAGATACTAAAATAATTCATGCTAGTACAATGGACAGGTGATAGGATACTCTCAAAATAATGTCCATTGAGGGTATATTAAGCACTGCTCACTGGAATGAAAGGTTTTGTATAGAAAGAGAAAAGGCACAGTCTCTAGTCCATAAATGAAGGCTTGGAAGAGAAAATAATATATTTTTTAAAAACTGTGCAGCACGAAGTATGAAAAATAAGTGGGTGTCTAGGATTGGTGGTTGATGAGCCAGGCTAAGGAACAAATGTGTCCAGGTGAGGAAGGCACAGGCTCGGAAAGCGAACTTAGCCCAGGATTAGGCACTTAAGGGTGTGCCAAAGAGCCCAGTCTTTCAAAGTTGGCCAGATCGGGAAGCTCTGTGCTGCCCCCCAGCGCTATGTGACCTTGGGCAAATAGCTTATTTCTTGAATCCTCCCTTTTGTCTCCAAAATAAGAACAGTGATTTCTTTAGAGGGTGACTGTGTCAGGGAATGCGATCATGAGTATAGAGTGACTTAGCATGGGCTATGTTCTCAGTATCTTTCCGTAGCTGGCTAAAATGGCCACAGGCTACATAAAAGGTTCACCATCTTTACTTGCAAGCACAAGCTGGAATCAAGACTACCAGGAGAAATATCAATAACCCCACATATGCAGATGACACCACCCTTACAGCAGAAAGCAAAGAGGAACTGAAGAGTCTCTTGATAAAAGTGAAAGAGGAGAGTCAAAAAGCTGGCTTAAAACTCAACATTCAAAAAACGAAGATCATGGCATCTGGTCCCATCACTTCATGGCAAATAGATGGGGGGAAAAATGGAAACAGTGAGAGACTTTATTTTCATAGGCTCCAAAATCACTGCAGATGGTGACTAAAGCCATGAAAATAAAAGATGCTTGCTCCTTGGAAGAAAAGCTATGACCAACCTAGACAGCATATTAAAAAGCAGAGATGGTACTTTGCCGACAAAGATCTGTCTGGTCAAAGCTATGGTTTTTCCAGTAGTCATATATGGATGTGAGAGTCGGACTATAAAGAAAGCTGAATGCTGAAGAATTGATGGTTTTGAATTGTGTTGGAGAAGACTCTTGAGAGTCCCTTTGTCTGCAGAAGATCAAACCAGTCAATCCTAAGGGAAATCAGTCCTGAATATTCACTGGAAGGACTGATGCTGAAGCTGAAGCTCCAATACTTTGGCCACCTGATGTGAAGAACTGACTCATTGGAAAAGACCCTGCTGCTGGGAAAGATTGAAGGGAGGAGGAGAAGGGGACAACAGAGAATGAGATGGTTGGATGGCATCACCAACTCAATGGACATGAGTTTGAGCAAGCTCTGGGAGTTGGCGATGGACAGGGAAGCCTGGTGTGCTGCAGTCCATGGGGTCACAAAGAGCTGGACATGACTAAGTGACTGAACTGAACTGATGAAAGTGTTAGTTGCTCAGTTGTGTGACTCTTTGTGACCCCATGGACTGTAGCCCATCAGGCTCTTTTGGACTGGGCAGAATAACAGGCAAGAATACTATAGTGGGCAGCCATTTCCCTTCTCCAGGGGAATCTCCCCAACTCAGGGATCGAACCTGGGTCTCCTGCATTGCAGGAAGATTCTTTATTGTCTGAGTAAGAGAAGCCCTTACTTTCTGTCTAACCAACTCTATTTGCTCAGCCACAAATAACGGCAGGAAACATATTCATCACTCCAAGGTAGTTTCACATTTTGGTTCTTTTTTTTTTTTTAATGAGCAAATTTTTATTACACTTTTATTTTCATTGTTAAGTCTTTTGGCCTTGCCTTGAAGCATGTGGGATCTTAGTTCCCCAGCCCAGGACAGAACCTGCACTCTCTGCATTGGCAGCATGGAGTCTTAACCACTGGACCATCAGGGAAGTCCCCACATTCATTCTTAAAACAGACTAGTCCCACATCCTCATTCTTAAAACAGACTCTTGTGAGATTGTCAGTTGATTGAGAAACAAGGTTCTGATCTCAAAGATGCTCTCAGGCACATCCTCTCCCTGTGTGTTCTTCCTCTTTCCTCCTCTTGCGCCTGTGAATCAAGTGTTCCCTGCATGAGGGCCAGATAAGAAGTGAAGGAGCAGGGGGCATCTCAGGGCTGGGTGTGGTCCTTGTGCTTAATCACACCCGCAAAGACCCTTTTGCCACATAAGGTAATATAGGTTCTGGGAATCAGGATGTGGTCCTCTTGCTGCAGTGGTGCTGATGGTCATTATCCTGTGGACCACACCCTGAATCATTCCCAGCCCCTGTCTGGGGCAAGCGGCACATGGGATTCTCCCGTGCCTGCTACCGATGATGGGCCATGGGGAAGAGGAGTGCTATTAGATACCATCTTCCTACTGAAAGCAGGTAACTGTCTCTCCTCCTCCATGCAGCTGCCTCATGTGGGGCAGGGGCACCAGGTGAGAGCCCCTTCCCCTCATCTCAGAGACTCAAGCGGGAAGAGAATCAACCAGAGGGTATGTTACATGACACAGTGGGGGTACATGGTAGGGGGGTGAATAAGACCACTAGGGAATTTCCAGCCTAAATCTTGACCTACACACCACATCCCCTAATCCTTCCTGTGTCTAATATACTCAAGATCAGAAGGGCTGAGAGTCCTGCAGGTGAGGATGGGCCTTGATTGGGAAATGAGAAGGTTCTGGGTGTGATGAGCTGGGCTCTATATAAGCAGGCCCTAGGTGCATGCTGGGCTTGCTGGCTGTGCTGGAGCTGGTCTGTCTGGGACGGTGAGTTCATGCTCTGTCCCACTGGGAAGCAGAGGACGTTTTGTGCACTGCACACCTGGGAAACAGGGCGGCACACTCTGGCACATGGGCACAGGCCCCATATAGTTGCTGTTCCAGCTGCCGCAGGCTCACGCATGGACTCCTTGTGGAGCCTGGGAGAAGAGGTGATGTGTCAGGCTGAGGCTGGGAGGCTGTCGTGCATTCCTGGCTTCCTCTGTGTATGGAACCACATGGTTGACGTGGTCGGGATTTGGGGTGGGGATGGGGGTTTGGACCTTTGGTCTCACGTACTTCTGCTCTCAGTTTTAAGGTGTGACCTCTCTGGAGTGTTTTGCCCTGAGAATGGAAGGAGGAGGAGGAGGAAACATGGTTCTTTCATTTCTAAAGGTGATATCACAGGTGAATCAATTGCTTACTTCTGAATTCCTTCCTAAATACCAATTTACCGGCCTAATAACCCTTGGCTGTTTGGAGCCATAAGGGAGTCTGTTGCAGGTCTCTCCCCTGGCTTCTGGTGGATGCTGGCTGTCCTGGGCGTTCCTTGGCTTGTGGGTGCCTCGCTGCGGTCTCTGCCTTTATCCTCTAATTGTCTTCTCCCTGGGTCTCCTCACACAGTGGTCCCTCAGTGCATGTCTGCCACTGTATCCAGATTTCCCCTTCCTAAACCATTGGATTAAGGCCCATCTGAAGCTCATTTTGACTTGATGACTTCTGCAAAAACCATATTTTCAAGTAAGGTCACATTCTGAGGTCCTGGGGGTCAGGACTTCCATGTATCGTTTTTGGTGGTGGTGGTTTAGTCACTGAGTCGTGTCTGACTCTTCGTGACCCCACTGGCTGTAGCCCGCCCGGCTCCTCTGTCCATAGGATTGTCCAGGCAAGAATACTGGAGTGGGTTGCCATTTCCTTCTCCAGGATCTTCCTGACCCAGAGATCAAACCCAGGTCTCCTGCACTGCACAGATTCTTTACTATCTGAGATATGAGGGAAGCCTATCGTTTTTGGGGACTACTATAAATGTACAGGCTTCCCAAGTGGCTCAGTGGTAAAGAACCGCCTGTCAACGCAGGAGCTGCAGGAGATGTGAGTTCGATCCCTGGGTCGGGAAGATCCCCTGGAGGAGGAAATGGCAATCCACTCCAGTATTCTTGCCTGGAGAATCCCATGGATGGAGAACCTGGCTGGTTATAGTCCATGGCGTCACAAAAGAGTTGGACATGACTGGGAGACTGAGCATGTACACGTGAATGCATAACAGCTCGACACAAAAAACTAACAAGGATTCTTCTGGGAGAGAATTTCTATTTCTGTTATGGTCATTCATTGTTCAATTTCCTTTTTGCTTTTTAAAAAGCATTCCTTTATTTGGCTGTGCTGAGTCTTAGTCGTGGCATGCAGGGTCTTTTTTAGTTGTGGCGTGTGAATTCTTAGTTGCAGCATACAGGATCAAGTACCCTGACCAGGGATGGATCCTGGGCCCCTTGCATTGGAAGCTGGGAGTTTCAGCCACTGTACAACCAGGGAAGTCCCTGGTTATTCAATTTTCAAGTCCAAATTGATGTGTTTATTTCTGCCTTCATTTTTAAAGGATGTCTTCACTGGGTATAGAACTCCAGATACACGGCTTCAACCAAATGCCCCGTTACTCCATTTTCCACTCTGGCTGGAACCCCACATTCTTACCAGCACCACGTGACCTTCAAAACTTCTGTTTGACTCAGTATCCCAGCAGCTGTTCTCACAAGTTTGGCCCTGTGGTCAGCTATGGACCCAAGGGAAATTTTCATATCAGTGTTTAAGGCTCCCTGTCTAGCACCCTGCCCTCCAAGCCCAGTTGTGTTGAAAGGTCCAAACTCTGGTATCCAATCCCTCCATCCAGCAAGGTCACTGCTCTCTACTTGGGTTCTATGTCCTTGCCCTGTGGCTCTAGAAACGCCATCAAAGAGAATGTCAGGATGATACGTGCTTTTCCTCTGTCAAGGATCACAGCCCTTGAATATGTTGCTTTCCAGTATGTAAAAGTAAGGGTATGTTTATTTATCTAGCTTTTCCTGCTCTTTCACAGTGAGAGGGTAACTAAAGCAACTACTCCATCATTGTTGCTGTTGTTCAGTCACTAAAGTCTTGTCTGACTCTGCAACCCTGTGGACTACAGCACACCAGGCTTCCCTGTCCTTCACCATCTCCTGGAGTTTGCTCAAACTCATGTCCATTGAATGAGTGATGCCATCCAACCATCTTGTTCCCTGTCATCCCCTTCTCCTCCTGCCTTCAATCTTTCCCAGCATCAGGGTCTTTTCTAATGAGCTGGTTCTTCACATCAGGTGGCCAAAGTATTGGAGCCTCAGCATCAGTCCTTCCAATGAAAATTCAGGATTGATTTCCTTTAGGATGGACTGGTTTGATATCCTTGCTGTCCAAGGGACTCTCAAGAGTCTTCTAGTCTTCTCTAACTCCACAGTTTGAAAGCATCAATTCTTCGGTGCTCAGTCTTCTTTATGGTCCAACTCGCACATCTGTACACTCACATCCAATTCTCACATCACTCCATCATGGGTAGAACCAAAGGTGTCAGTTCTTTCATGCAAAGTACAGATCAAGCTGACTTCCAGAGAAGGCAATGGCAACCCACTCCAGTACTTTTTCCTGGAGAATCCCATGGACAGAGGAGCCTGGTGGGCTGCTGTCCATGTGGTCGCAAAGAGTCAGACATGACTGAGCAACTTCACTTTGACTTTTCACTTTCATGCATTGGAGAAGGAAATGGCAACCCACTCCAGTGTTCTTGCCTGGAGAATCCCAGGGATGGCAGAGCCTGGTAGGCTGCCGTCTATGGGGTCGCACAGAGTCAGACACGACTGATGTGGCTCAGCAGCAGGAGCAGCAAGATGACTTCATTTTTGAAGGTCTGCCTTGATGCTTCAGCCCATATAATCTCAGTCCTTATCAGTCCACACTCTCTGACACTGATCAAGTGACTGTATTAATCAGGGTCCTCTGGAGAAACAGAACCATCAGGATCTCCATATTATCTATCTAAATAAATATAATGATTTATGATAAAGCTGAGAATAATGTGATTACGAAGGCAGAGAAGTCCCAAGATCTGCAGTCAACCGGAGATCGGGAAAGCTGATGGTGTAAGTTCCAGGTCTGAAGCCTGCAGGCTTGAAACTCAAATAGAGTGGTGTTTCAGGAATAGACTGATGTCCTAGTCCAATGGTCAGGATATTGTCCTTATCATCCCACCTGCCTGGGACTCTGACTTGGAGGCCTGCAGTCATAATCCCACAGATGGTAGCTTCACCCCACTGACTCCTCAGCCAAACACATACACCAAAGGCATGTTTCTTTAGCTGTTACTTTTCCATAAGGATAGGTAATTTTGCCCTCCAAACTCTCTAAGGACAAAGTTTATTTCTTACAGTTTCTGTTGTGTGTGTGTGTGTTCATTCCTTGTTCTGCCTACCTCCCTGTTATGGACAACTTGAAAGCTGTCTACCAAGGGCCACATAGAAGCATGTATACTTATATAGTATTAACTGTTATTTCAGGAGTCAGTGAAGTTTAGAGACGTAGCTGTGGTCTTTTCTCCGGACCAGTGGGCTCATCTGAGCCCTGAAAAGAGAGAACTGTATCGGGATGTGATGCTGGATACCTGTGATCACCTTGTGTCATTGGGTAAGAAGATCTTTCCTTGTTAGTTTAAAATTGCCCAAGGTGGAATTTTTCCTTCCATGGGAATATCTGCAAAGGCCCTAGAAACACTTGGCTGAATTCAACTTGATGTTCCTCAGTAAAGTACTGGTGCTCTGTGACGATAGGAGAGGGCATTATCATTTGGTGATGATGGATTCTTCATATTCTCCATCGTTTTCCAAACCATCACACTTTTTAAAAAACATCATGTCTCTTAGGCTAGTGTGTGCCTAAGAAATACCTAAAAAAAAAAAAAAGAAAAGAAAAAACCTAAAAAAAAAACCCAAAACAGCTCCTGAAAGATTTTTGAGGTGATAATGAATCTCATTAGAAGTCTAGGTTGGATTTCTGTAATTACTACAGCATGGTGAAGATCATTTATTTTTCTTAGGACGCTGGGCTTACAAAGCAGAAGTGATGTCCTCTTTGAGGCAAGGGAAGGAGCCCCGGATGCTGGAGAAAGAGGTGACGAGTGCTCCATGCCCAGGTAATTGACAAGGAACAAACATGTGGAGGCTGTCCCCACTCATACCCCAACTGGTCAGAGTGACCTGGGCCCCCGAGGTGACGAGAAGCGAGCTCCCCAAAGAAATCCTATTTTACCCCACATTCATTCCTCTCCCTTGTTGTATCTCTAGCCTTGTTGTATCTCTAGTCTTAGGATACTAAATGGTGTGCTGGTAAAATTTTGAAACTTAAATGACCACATGAAGGGACAGAAGTATGAATAGCTGAACTGGTCAAATAATTTATCAGTGATTAGAATGGATGGGCTCAGAAGAGTGTCCTGAAAAGCTCCCCCACTTTTTTTCCCAAGAAAGAGTTAGGGAGATTGTCTTCTCTCTGTATTCAGATAACAGGTTAATTAGACACTGAATAACAGATGAAAAAAGTAATCAAGTTTACCATCTAATTGGAGAGAAATGACAAGCCCATCACAAATAGAAAGTAGAAATTGCCAGAATGCAATATGGCCCAGAAATTTCAGAGAAACTCTAAATTTCAGTGTATAATAGAGAGCATAGCTCACTAACAGACCTCTGAAAGTCAAGGGACAAAAAGTTAAGTTTGCCCAGAGGGTGATCTGGGCTTTGGACATCCTTAGAGCTGAGTAAGTTACTGCTGCTGCTGCTGCTCAGTCACTTCAGTCGTATCCGACTCTGTGCGACCCCATAGATGGCAGCCCACTAGGTTCCTCTGTCCCTGGGATTCTCCAGGCAAGAACACTGGAGTGGGTTGCCATTTCCTTCTCCAATGCATGAAAGTGAAAAGTGAAAGTGAAGTCGCTCAGTCTTGCCCAACTCTTAGCGACCCCATGAACTGGAGCCTACCAGGCTCCTCCGTCCATGGGATTTTCCAGGCAAGAGTACTGGAGTGGGGTGCCATTGCCTTCTCCGGAGTAAGTTACTAAATGCTTCAAAAAATACTAAATGCTTATAAGCTGTAGGCGTTATGGAAAGTGAGCCTGTAATTCAGGAAGAAATTAAAAGGTTTTTATAAGAACTGTTCACTAGAATTCCAAGTAATCCTGGGCTTTCTTTGTTTTTAAAAACTTAATAAGCTGACCCCCAACTTCTCTCCTACCCCCAAATTATCTATGCAGATGAGTCATCTTTTGAACTTTCACTTTTATTCCATTAACATGTTGGTCTGTCTTTATCCTTTGTCTGGCAAAGTGACAGGAGGGCTAGAAGTTTTAGGTACAGAGAACGGAGCCAATCATATTGTTCAATCCATTCTTTTGTGTTCCCTTCATCTGTAGCCTATGATTTCATTAATCTTCCTGTCCCATGACAACCAGTTTAATATCTTTTCTATGTTGTTAAATATGCACACCTTTTTTATAAAATACACATCATTGTTTTATATATGGCATTTTAATTTAAATGGCATGCTGTAAAACTTATCACCAGTTATCTTTGAGATCTTTACATGTTCAATATACACGTTTTCTTTTATAGTTCAGTGGCTTAACAGTGTTAAGTTTTCCTTAACAGTGGCTAAATCTCTCCAACTCATTCTGATCAAAATCTCATATGTTCCTTTAAGAACCTGTGTAATAATTTCTCTGGGTCACAGGGCATATCTAAACAATTTCACAAATATTCCCAGATTTTTTTCTGGACATTTGTTAATTGTACAAGCATTAACATCTGTTAATTGTACAAGGTCCTCTTCCTGCGTCTTACCAATGCCTGGTAATAATCTGCATTTTCATTGTTCTATTTTGATAGTAAAGTGTTACCTCCTTGCTTTAATTCTACTTTCTCTAATAGTAAGATGAAGCTCCCATGATATTCTTGCTATCCACTCAGTATTCAGCTTTTCTGAATTGCCTCTTTGTATTCTTTGCCCATTTCTAATGGTTTTCTCTTTTCTTTGTTGGAAATTGAATTTTCTTTTATGTTCTAGATAATTTTTGCTTGGTTTAAGACATATGAAAACTTCCGCCAATCTGTCATTTGCCTCTTGATTCTGAAGCTTTTCTTGACCAGAAATCCTTCATTTTGATGTAATGGCATCCGTCACATTTTTGAGGTAGCTTTTACTTAATATCTTTTTGTCATTGTTTAAGAAGCCCATTCCATCCTAGGTAACACACACAGTTCCGTGTTAGCTTTGCGTGCATGCTCAGTGGCTTCAGTCATGTCTGACTCTTTGTGACCCCGTGGACTATAGCCTGCCAGTCTCCTCTGTCCACAGGATTCTCCAGGCAAGAATACTGGAGTGGGTTGCCATGCCCTCCTCCAGGGGATCTTCCCAAACCAAGGATCGAACCTGCAACTCCTACATTGCAGGCAGATTCTTTTACCACTGAGCCACTGGAGAAGCCCCTTGTTAACTTTTGAGGCTTAAAATTCATACTTATATCTTTAATCTCCCTGGTTTTGAGAGAGAGATTTTTGTACACAGTGTAAGAAATCAATCAGCCCCATTTTTTTTCCTGGATAGTGAGCCAGTTTTTATGACACTATCTACCAAGTCATCTCTCCTGTCCTCACTGACTTGCGATGCCATCCTTATCACATATACGGCTGCTGCTTACCTGCTCAGTCGTGTCCAACTCTTTGCAACTCCATGGACTGTTGTTCGCCAGGCACCTCTGTCCATGGGATTTTTCAGGCAGAAATACTGGAGTGGGCTGCCTTTTCCTTCTCCAGGGACATATAAGATATCGATACAGATAAGTCATCTTCTGAACTTTTTCTTTTATTCCATTAATGTATTTGTCTGTTCTGTGTTAGTACCATACTCTTCCTATTAGTTTCCTAGGGAGTATTCATTCATACTTGGGAGGTATTCCCATTGGTTCTTTTGTCTAAAATCAGTTACCTATCCATGGAATGGATTCTTCCACTGATGTTTGTACTGTGTTTTTAATACTTTTACTTTATACTTTAAAACTGAGCCTCCTCCTGCTTTGGTTCTTTTATTAAAACTATTCAACATAACACAGTAAAGGCCAATATTCAAAGTCTCATCAATAACAATTATGACCATAACAAATATACATGACCTAATGTGTGCAAAAGTGAATTGTTTTATGAACTAAATTAAGTGGCTATGATAGTTGAAATTGTGTGCAGTGTTTTATAATGATTACTCATTTATGAATGATATGGGAAAAGACCATGTTTTTAAAAGAACTGCTTGAAACACAACTAAGTTTATACAAGTGTTATTAATTTAGTCAAATAAATTTTCTCAATAAGGAAAAAAACTCAATAGAATATGAATACCAAGTCTGTAAGTGCATAAACATTTAAGATTGCTATGCTTCAGATTAACTGACCTCTTTATCATTATTAAACAAACTTACATATTTAGCATATAGGTATGGTCTTTGATTTTTTTTCATTCCTTTGGTTAAACCCAAATTTCATATGAGAGAAAATGTCTTTTTTTTTATTTTGCTTTCATTTTTGAAAGGGTTTTGCTGGGCATGAACTCTGGTCAACAGATTTTTTTTTTCTTTTAATACATAAAAGATTCTCCTTTTTTTTTTTTTTGTTTGCAGTGTTCCAGTGAATAATCTGATGTACATGTACAGCATCTTTTTCCCTCTCTGGCTGATTCTACAGTTTTCTCTGCATCACTGACTTTGAGCAGTTTGACAATGATGTCTTGGTGTGATTCTCATGTTTCCTATGCTTGACTTCACTGGACTTCTTGGATCTGTGGGTTTATAAGTGTTCACTGGGCTTGGACATTTTTTGGCCATTATTTCTTTAAGTATTTTTCTCTCTGGTCCTTCTTTCTCCATTTCTCATCTCTTTTCAGAGATTCTAGTCGCCCATATATTAAGCCATTTGAAGTTGGCAAATCTTCTAACATTTTTATCCCTCTTTGGGGACTTATATTAATGGATGGTAATACTTCTCTTTGAATCCTGACTGTTCTAACTTTTGCGTTACACACTCTATTTCTTCAGTCCTTTTCCCTCCGGGTTCTCCAACAAGGTTTCCCATGTTACTGTGTTGTCTTTGACTGTATAATTTTGTCTTTGGCATACAATGTTTCTATGCATGTGAATTATTAGGTTGAAATACTGTATTTCCAAACCAGTTTTCACCACTAGATTTCATCTTATGGGGCAATGTCGTATTGTTTAGACATATCACTCGTGTGTGTCTTTAAACTGTTCCTCTGTATTCATACATTTTCTAATAACTTCAGTAGCATTTTAAGATCTAGAATGATAAAGGTAACAGAAACCCATGCTAGTTCTCCATCGTCAATTAACTTTTTTAATAAAAAAAATACTAGCAGTTAATCCATTTTATTTAGATTTTTTTATTACAAAAAAGAACCCTGGAAATTTGTCAAACTGGGGGTCATAAGATTGATAAAGTCTACAGTGATTAAGATACTGGAAAGTAATGATGAGCTCACACAATGTAAGAACTTGAGTAGGTGTGGGTATATATAAACAATAGGGCTCCTTTTCATTTCTAAGAATCTATGTCTAGAATACATTTCAACAAATTAATAGAGATGTGTATATGTGACTCTTCTTAGCGTTCTCAGAAATAGCAAAATAAACAGAACTCAAATATCCAAGTAGAGCACTGGCCCAATCAATAATAACCCTGTCCTGCAGTAAAATATTAAATATTAATACAATGGATAGACCAGGTTCATATTTACTCACAGAGAGACCCTCCCCCAGTTTGTTGCTCAAAGGAAAGTATTTAAAGTCTAATTACTTTCACAAATTGCTGTATCTCTAGAGAGAAATTTTAAAGGACCTTAATGAAAGTAAAACTTTAATCCTTGCTTAGAATCTCCTGTGGCTGCTTTTAGAGTCTTTAAACGTTTCTGGTTTGGTGATTACAGTGGCAACAAATCATTTTTCAGTTATATAAAAAAGAAGTATTTCAAGTTTAAAGAAATTTTTCACTGGATATATGTTGATCACTTAAACTATTCTTGTACTCAGAGAACACTTCTCTCGTTCCTCCTGGCAAACTCCAGCTTCTCGTCCCACCCCTCCCAGGTCCCCAGTCACTGAGCCCTTCTGTCCCCGTCACCCCACTAGCAGCCTCGTTTGTTGTGATGCCTGGCTTTAATTTTATTTTTCTCCCGCTGTCTTCCCACTAGCATGTCAACCAGCATTGGTGGATTATCATGCCCTTTATGAATCTATGAGCACCTTCAGGCAGAACCCTCACCAAGCAAAAGATCGAGAACTTTCTGTTTTTGTCCAGCAGTATGAATGCAAAGACTGCAGCATGGCGTTTAGTTGTAGCTCACAACTTGCTGAACACCAGCGAATTCACCAGGTAGAGGAAGCCCCCAGAGATGATGAAGAGACAAAGGCCTTCAGGCATCGTGCATCGTTTCCAAGGCTCCAAAGAATCGATACTCTGGATAAACACCTTGAATGTGACCAGTGTGGCAAAACCTTTAACAGAGCTTCAAAGTTCATTCAACATCAGAGCACACACAGCAGACTGAAACCGCACAAGTGTGACGTGTGTCAGAGGGCCTTCCAGTTTCTTTCATCCCTGATTACACATCAGAGATTTCATGCTGGCAAGAGACCACAGCTGACTCAGCATCAAAGAACTCCTACACAAAAGAAACTCTTTGTCTGTAAGTTTTGTGGAAGGGCCTTTCACAGTTTCTCAGAAAAAATTCAACACCAAAAAACTCATACTAGAAAGAAATATTACACATGTAATCACTGCAAAAAGGACTTCAACCCCTATTCACAGTTTCTCTTACATCAAAGAGTTCACTCTGGAGAGAGACCCTACAAATGTAATGATTGTGAAAAATCCTTTAAAAGCCAATCGAATCTTAACAAACATCAGAAAATTCATACTGGAGAGAAGCCCTTTTCATGTAATGAATGTGAGAAGACCTTTACCCAGCTCGTAGATCTTAAGCGTCATAAACAAATCCACACTGGGGAGAAACTTTACAGCTGTGATGATTGTAAAAAGACCTTTGTCCGTTTCTCAGATCTAACGCGACATCGAAGAACCCATACTGGAGAGAGACCCTACAAGTGTAATGTTTGTGAAAAAACCTTTAAACATCAGTCAAATGTTATTAGACACCAGAAAAGTCATTCTGAAGAGAGGCCAGAGACGCCCTTTTCATGCGATGGATGTGAAAAGACCTTTCGCTATTACTCTGACCTTAACCGACATAAAAAAATTCATACTGAAGAGAAACCTTATAAATGTAGTGAATGTCAAAAGGCTTTTAACCATAGTTCAAATCTTAGTAAGCACATGAAAATCCATACTGGAGAGAAGCCCTTTGTATGTGATCAATGTGGAAAAGCGTTCAGTCTAAATTCGAAACTGTCTCGACATCTGCAAACTCATGATAAAAAGAAACCCTGACTGTAGAAGAGGCAGGGAGGCATTTAGAAATCACTTACCTTTTACTAGAAATCGAAAATCTAAACCAAAGAGATCAACGTGGAAAGGGTGTTAGCCAAAGTCCAATTCTTCTGCATGAATTCATCCTGTGTGGGATATTTTAGAAATTTAAATACAAGTTGAAGAAACGGGGAGATGCGATCAGAGACATATTTTCTGTATTTCACTGACTCAGTTCTTTGAGCAAAAGCAACTAAACATGCCCAAGCAAAATTTGAACCTGAAAACAGCAGTTCCTATGATGGGAAGTAGACTCATAGGCAGCTTGAGGGTGGAGTGAAAAGAACAGACTCATTTTGCTGATTGTTCATTATCTATTTTCACTGGATGAGTAAAATCCTAGTTTTAACAGAGGTGGCTCTCTATTTTGTATGGAGGGGATACAACTCTGATCTAGGCGTAAGTAAGGACCACAAAAGCCATTTCTTTGGAATTAAAACTTCAGAGAAGAAGAAATGTTGCCAGTGGACAATGAAAACAAAAGGTGGGTCACGATTTTAAAACCTAAAAGAAAGTTAAGAGGGAAGACATGAGAAATTTAAAGGTGGTGGGTCACTGGGCTACAAGACAATGTTCCTGCTCCTTGTCTAAATGGATAGAATTCATAGACATCCAGCTTCCTGGAGTAGTCGGCACCATTATCGAATGTATCCAGAGAACCAAGAGGAGACAGAGAGATGGCAACAATTCTATGACTTAGATTCAGGACTTGGAGAATCCATAGTAGTGTTACTCAAAATAAGTTGATTTCCTGTGTTCCCTGATAAATAAGTCACAAGTTTTCTAGGGCCTGCTAACACTGATGGGAAATGTTGCATACATTCAAGTCTTGTGTCAGAAATCTACACTTTTCTGAATCGGTTCCTATAATCATCGGTGGCACCTTAGCCCTGTTCAGTCAAGTGGGGTTGGGTGTAGTCGAACATGTCTCTTTAGGACTGCTCTCAAGCCATAGAAATTGATGGAAAGACTTTCAGTTTCTTCTTTGTGGGTCGTTCTCTCATCTTTCTGACCTCTGCTTTCCCAAATATTAGAGTATTATAGTGGTTGCCACATAGCTAAATTGTTGTGTAATCATTGGAGGCAGCTCCTCATCCCATGTTCATTCCTTATGTGCTTTTTTTTTTTTAATCTCTAAGAAAGGGTATGGACATAAGCTCACTTTTTGCAAATAACCTATAAAATTATGTGTCTGTTGAGTTATATACAATGAAAATGCAACTGAATATGTTTAAAAGATGAGTATAAAATAAATGTGATCAATGCAATTATGAAAATGTAAAATGGTTATTGGGATAAGGAGGGGAAAATTGGGCAATTACTCCTTCGGTCTTTAAAATTCTGGTTTAGAGTCAAATTAAATGGGAACTATTCTATGTGTTTAAAATATATTAAGAATTTCCAACATGGCTCTTAACTCTGGAGTCTATATTATAAGGAGGAAAGAAAGAAGCTTAACCAAACAGCTTGTTCTAAAAAGTCTAGTATTCCAAATTTGCTAACAGATTCAATAGAAACCTAGATTCCAATAAATGTCTTTTTTGAGGCGGGGGGTGGCTTTCCTGGTGGCTCAGAGGTTAAAGCATCTGCCTGCAATGTGGGAGACCTGGGTTCGATCCCTGGAGAAGGAAATGGCAACTTTTTAATATCTGTTGCCATGATTCCTGGGAATAATCACTATAAATCTTAAGTCTCTAATTACACGAAAAAGGAAAAAGTTAGAAAATAAAAACAGGAAATAGCCATTATGCAAAAGTTAGGCCATTCAAGACATTCTCATTGGAAAGTTTCAGCTGAAAAAATTTCCTATTGGATTTTAACATTAAAACCACATAAGATATTTCTACTGTTTAAGAAAATAATAAGAGTTGTTGGTATGATAAATGGAAAGAGAGCAAGAAATGCTTATATAGAGATTTAAAATGTCATCTAAACACTAACTTTGTGTGTGCAACTTTTTCTTTTTGCTTTTAATAATTAATTCCTTATTTAAATTGAGTTTTCACTGTCACACATTTGAGGATAGAATCCAACAGGGTGTTGACGTGAGCTACCCCCTGGCCCCCGATGAAAGATACATTAAGTCTTAACCCCCGCGTGCAGGAAAAACTCAGTTCACCTGTGTTCTCCTTTACTCTCTCACTACCACCACACTGACACTCCTTGCACCAGATATGTGGGGGGTTTTCCCACACCAAGCCATTCTGTGATATTGCTTGGGGGTCATAATTCAGCCCAGTTCTGACTATCTACCTGGGGATTGTGTCAGATACCACAGGTTAAGGACCCAAATCCCAAAAGACTGCCCCTCATCCCTAACTTCAAATCCCAAGTTTAAGTGTGCTTTGGTAGTTTGGCTCTAAATCAGAAGTTCCTCTGACCACACCCCACTCCCTGCTAGAGTTTGCCTGAGAAATTCACAGAACTTGCTTGAGCAAGTTGCTAGAGCAACTCAGGTGAACAGCTTATTGTAAAAGGAAAATAGGGATACAGATGAACATTCAGATGGAAGAGATGTGTAGGGCAAGGTATGTGGGAAGGGGCCTGGGGTTTCTGGGCCTGTCATTCAACCAGCAACTCTACTTGGAAGCTCTCCAAACCCCATTCTGTTGGGATTTTTATGCAGGCAGCATCATCAAGCAGGCATGATCTATCCATGACCAACTCCATTTCTCAAATTTCTTGAGATCCACTCCAAAACGTGGGAAGTAAATCCCTAAACAACTTACCTGGGATTTGTTCATCTTCGAAGAAGGGAACCAAGAATGATGACATCAAAGCTGGATAAGAAAGAATGAAGAATGGAATCACGAGACAGCTAACACAGCAGCTCTTACTATTATTTACCAAGAAAATGGCCCTTTGATCCACCTGGTCCAAGAAGCACAGGAAATAACACAGTGAGGGAATATCCACTTGTCAGAATTCTGAAATGATCACGTAGAACTTTTTATACTGAGAAAATGTAAGTAGTGGGCTTGCTTCCCTGGTGGCTTGGTGGTAAAGAATCTGCCTGCTAATGCAGGAGACTTAAATTTGATCCCTGGGTCAGTAAGATCCCCTGGAGAAGGAAATGGCAACCCACTCGAGTATTCTTGCCTGGGAAATCCCATGGACAGAGGAGTCTGACGGGCTACAGTCCATGGGTAGAAAAAGAATCAGAGGCAACTTAGCAACCAAAGAACAAATGAAAGCGATGGTTTTCTATGGAATGAATCCTCACGAAGTGTCTTTTTCTCTTTAACACATCTGCACCCTTCCTTTCCCCTACTATTGCAATGCACATTTTTTCTTCTGAAAGCTGAACTGAGGCTTTCATGAATCACAATGATCATTCAATGGTCTTTGAATATGGTGTGATCTCCCAGGTTTTGCTCACCCTGGAGAGGAAAATTCTGGCCCCCAAACTCTTCTTTCAGGGATTTTTCTGTTTCTGCCTTAAAATCCTAGGGAGGGGTTTCAGTTTAGAAATATGTTTTTCCAGGTGTGATTTCTGTCCTTGGGGCCCCCTGCTTTTTCCTTCACTGGGATGGTTTTGTTTCTACGTGGGCATAGCAGCCACATTTCCATCAGCTGGACTCTGCATTTGGACTCCCAGTGTTGAAGTGCCTGGTGAGCTGGACCTTTTCTAAAGTCCATTTAAGACTGCAGAGTGAAAAAAGCTGCAGGAGGCAGAACGAGCCTAGAAGCCTCGATTATACCTTGTGACTAAGGAAAATAGGTCCAATGCTGTGACTATCAAAATACATAGTATAATTGCTTCCTAGGGCACACAAAAGGCAAGTCATCATGCCAGAAAAAAAAAACCAATGAGGGTAGGCAGGGGGGAATATATATTACAAAGATCATGCATGTATGCTAGGTTACTTCAGTCATGTCTGACTCTTTACGACCCCATGGACTCCTGCCAGGCTCCTCTGTCCACGGGATTCTCTAGGCAAGAGTACTGGAGCGGGTTGCCATGCCCTCCTGCAGGGGATCTTCCTGACCCAGGGATTGAGCCTGCATCTCCTGCATTGGCAGGTGGGTTCTTTACCACCAGTGCCGCCTGGAAAGCCCCACAAAGAAAGCCCCACAATGAGACGGGGAGTAAAACAGACCTCACTAAAACAGATTTTTAAACAGTTTTAAAATTTACTCATTTACCAGGGAATAAATCACTTTAGCTCTCTGTAAATGAAGTTATAAAATGTGCTCCTAAAGGTGCGGTAATGCCAACTTCATAGCCTGGTTGGGTGGACTGAGTGAGATATCTAAAAATCTTTGTAACATTGATTGCAAGGGATACAAGTCCTGAGTGTATTGTATTCTGGCTTGCTCCCTGCAACATACTTTTTTTTTTTTTACTGCACCAGGAGGCATGTGGGTTCTTAAGTTCCCTGACCAGAGATCCAACCCAAGCCCCCTGTGGTGGAAGTGTGGAGTCTTAACTCCTGGACTGTCAGGGAAGTCCCATGGGCTTGCTTTTTACAAACGCTATCTCGTTTTACCTCAGAACAACCCAATGAGGCAAATATTATTCCTAGGCTCACTTTTCAGATGAGAATACATGATGAGTGTAAATAAGATGCTCTGGGAAGCAGTGCTCTACTGTGACAGGACCTGGTCTAAACACAAACATCGTGCTCTTAAAACTTCATGTGGCACAGCAGACATCACCCCAGCCTCCCAGCCCCCTGAAATCTTTTCCAGTCAAATCTGCTCCCTGGCCATTCCCGCCAATTGAAGCTCACATTTTTTCTTCCAATATATGCACAGTATAAAATAACTAATACAATGATTATAACATTTGTTTCTATAATAAATATTCCTTCCCTTCCCTGCTGTTCTCCACTACTCTTCAACCCAGCCCAACAGGCTGCAGATCTAAGTTGCATCAGTGGAACTTTGGGGACAAGATTTGTTGTTTAGAGGCTCAGTTGTGTCAGACTTTCTGCAACCCCATTGACTGCAGCACATAGGGCTTCCTTGTCCATCACCAGCTCCTGGAGTTTGCTCAAACGAATGTCCATTGAGTCGGTGATGCCATCCAACCATCTCATCCTCTGTCTTGCCCTCTTTCAGTTCAGTTCAGTCGCTCAGTTGTGTCCGACTCTTTGCGACCCCATGAATCGCAGCACGCCAGGCCTCCCTGTCCATCACCAACTCGCGGAGTTAACTGAGACTCACGTTCATCGAGTCAGTGATGCCATCCAGCCATCTCATCTTCTGTCATCCCCTTCTCCTCCTGCCCAATCCCTCCCAGCATCAGACTCTCTTGCCCTCTTTAGCCATGTACAAACCTTGCACCTTCTCAGAGAACCTTCTTTTAAAAAAAGGGGGGGGGTGCTGCTGCAGGGAGCGCCCGTCATGAGGCCTGCAAGTCAGGAGCTCTGCCCTCTGTTGCCTTGCCCCCGACCATCGGGGAACCCACCTCAGGGAAGGGATGCTGGCAGAGAGCGCGTCCACTCTCCGCGGACCAAGGCCAGCTCCGCCCAGCCCTTCGCCCCCAGCCCCGAGGGCTTGGAGCTCCCTGCCAACCCTTTAACTTGCGGGTGCACCCGCTTCGCCCAGGTGACCGCGGAAAGGCGGGTTCCGGACGCTGCAAGACTCTTTCCCCGGAACAGCCTACAGAACTGGAGCACAGACTAGGCAGAAAACTGGAAAGCACGGTAGGTAGCGCACTGGCAACGGCACATGAGCAGAAGAGGCCGCCGGGCAGTTCTCCCCAGGGTTCCCCAAGGGGCGGTCCACGCTTTTCCGGACTACATTCTCCATAAGGCGCCGCGGCCGCCGCCCACAGCAGGAGCTCCTTCAGGGAGCTTCTGCTGTCATTACCCGGCTTGGGGGATTGCCCGGAACCATTAATACAAAAAGAGTGCATATGAACTCATCGAAGACTACAGATGAGAAGTGAAGATGACAGACTATGAAATGTACCCCCAAATGCAAATGATTCCCCAGGCCTTATCTTTCTCTTAAACTTCTAGGAACACCAGAAGTGCTTCCCAGGTGGCGCTACTGGTAAAGAATCCGCCTGCCAACGTAGGAGACATAAGAGATGCGGGTTCAATCCCTGTATCCGGAAGATCCCCTGGAGGAGGGCATGGCAACCCACTCCTGTATTCTTTTCTGGAGAATCCAATGGACAGAGGAGCCTGGTGGGCTAGCTCAGTAGTGTCGCACAGAGTCAGACACGGCTGAAACGACTTAGCAGCAGCAGAAACACTAGAGGCTGATAGTCCCTTATTCTTCCTGCTGTTGTTCCCACTCAACATCAGAAGATGCACTGGGGAGTATGCCCAGTGAGCATTTCACACGTGAGAAAGCCTTCTACCTTAGCCTGGATCTCATAGGGGAGTAATCAGAAAAATGTGTGTTGCATGGTTGCCTGGCTTAGTAGTTTGGAAAGAGTAGGATTGAAGGATTGAGTGCAGACAAGAATATTAGAGGGAAAAGAAGGAATTTATGGCGCTGGGTAAAAAGTGTGAAGATCTTAGTGTTTGTATTAGTTTTCTATGACTGTGTAACAAAGTGTTAACGACCAGGGTTCTTGGTCTCCTTAATCAATAGGAATCGATAAGAAGCCAGACAAGAAATTCAGGCAAGGCTTTATTGGGGCCTCTGCTGCAGCAGTGGGGAGTGAAGGCAGAGGGCACAGGTTAGATTCCTAGTCGGGGAGCTAGAAGTCCACATTCCTCTCAGCCAAAAAGCCAGACTATAACAGCAAGAGAAATACTGTAACAAATTCAATAAAGACTTTTAAAATTGTCCACACATAATATTTTTTAAAGAAATAAAACATAAGACAAATCTATTAAGCATAATTCTGGTTGTTTTTTTTATATATACACGTTTAGATAAAGTTATGTACATTAAATACATATGATTGTGTAAATTTAGATAAAATTTAGAAAGATATTGCAAGAATGAGGGGAAAACAGGGAAAGGGGCTGGGGTCTTGAGTTCTATAGCTTCCTAGGTCTCCAACTCCAAGCCTCAGTCCTGTCATCACAGAGCTCAGGGACTGGTCCTCGGAAGTGATGATTAGTCAGGGAGTCTAGTGGGAGGGGAGGGGAGAAGTAGGGGAGGCGTGGGAGAGGAGGGCAGATGGCCGGAGGGAAGACAGGAAAGAGAAGAAACCAATAAAAAGGCAGACGCGCAAGCAGATATTGGATAATGCAGTTTCCACTGTGGCCACTAGGTGGAGATATCATCACAGATCAGCGGCCATTGAGGGCAGGTGAACTTCGTTGCCCGGGCAGAAGGCTCCTCTGCTGTTAATCTGCGTCGACTCCTCTGTGGTTGATATCCATTATTGTTAGTTGTTTCGCTTTTGTTTGGTCCTCCTGACATCTATACCACTTTTTCCTGATAACAAGCACTTCCATTTTTCTTTGGGGAACAACCCTATTCCCATTAAGGTCTACCATACACATTCACATAGGTGTGCACTGCACAACCTCATGGGATCTGTCCATTTTAGACTGCTGGGTGGTGCCCACTGGAACCGAGCAGTACTCAGCCTGCGTCAGTGTCAGCCATTGAATGATGGTCCAGTAAGCTACCCATCCTACTTCTGGTCTAGGTGGAGTGGATTCATTCTGATATGGATGCCATGAAGTCACTGCCCAATTAACTCCTGCCAGGTGGATCCCTGGAGTTATCCTGGTTACGATTCTTTCCAGCTCCAACCAATTCCTTTCTGATTTCCTTAGGCAGAGATAATTTCTGTTGCCAACAAAGAACAAGTCACAATCTGGACCTCAAATCTTCCTCAAACTGGAAGCCAGATCTCAGCAACGGGTCTTGAGTATTAGGATTAAAACTTGTTTTTATTCATTATCTATTCATTTGTGGCTCAGCTGGTAAAGAATCTACCTGCAATGGGGGAGACCTGGGTTTGATCCCTGGGTTGCAAGGATCCCCTGGAGAAAGGGAAAGGCTACCCACTCCAGTATTCTGGCCTGGAGAATTCCATGGACTGTATAGTCCATGGGGTCATAAAGAGTCAGACATGATTGAGCAACTTTCGTTTTCATTCATTCATTTATTCATGTAATAAATATTTGGGAGCACCTCTTAGATTTGTATATTTATTGAACTGGGAAACTGTTTTACTAAACACACAAATCTAGGCTGTCTGTGATGTAAATAGTGATCCCTAGGGTGGTGTAGTGCTCAGCTTGTGCACCTCTCCCGAACAGCCCTGGACACCACTCTCTCCTCCAATACCCATGTCTCCTCAAATGCATGGAGACCCCTTCACCTCAACAGGGGTAAATGGGGGGGGTCTCACCGTGAAGCGGCAGGATCCCCTTCCTGTCTGGACATCACGTCCCCTGGTTTCTTCTAAGAGCCCAGTCTGCCCTGGGAACAGTCTCTGATGACCCTGTTGTAAACAGGGCTGGCCTCCTGGGGCGGGGGCTTGGGCCGGGCCATATGGCACTGAAACAGTCCACGGAAGGCCTCCCGGAAACGCTGGGACATGAGGGCATAGACGATGGGGTTGATGGCGCTGTTCACGTAGATGCAAAGGCGGCAGAAGAGAAGGAAGCCAAGGTTGAGGTAGGGCGGGCTCAGGAAGGAATTCACCACCACCAGGGCGCGGTAGGGCAGCCACAGCAGAGCGAAAAGGACCACCACCACAGCCAGCATCTTGGTGATCTGCCGAGTGAGACAGGAAAACAAGAAACGCATGGGTGCCCAGGGAGAATCCTGGCTTCCAGGGTGCTCTGTAACACAAGAGTGTCTGGGCCTGGCCAATCTGTGATTGCACGCACATCCTCACTTCAATTCCATCCTCACCGAGAAAACCGCTCTGCATCCTCTGCTCTGCTCAAGGCTTCAGAAACCTCCCAGCTCCAATCCACCTCCAAAGCCTTTGAATGGGGCGGCTCCCACATACTGGGAGCAAATTCACTCATCCACTGAGCTTCAGGACATCTGCTGTCATCATAGGTGGACACCAGAACTGAAGGCGTTCATGCCAGTAAAGAATGTAGAATAGTGCCAGGCATATGAGAGGTGCTTTTGTGGTTTATTGTGGGTTTACTGCTGCTGCTGCTACTGCTAACATAACCTCCACTACCACTATTGCAACTGCGTGAGGTTCAGAGCAGGCACAGCTGGGTTAGAATCCTTGCTCCACCGCAAACCAGCTGTTTGGCCTCGGACTGTCCCTCTCTCCAGTCGCTTCTCCCCAACAGACCCAGCCACACGCTTCCTTCCGGCTCTTTAACTCACCCTGCCCCCTCCCTTCTGACTCTCCTTCCTGCCTTTGCTCTTGGCCACCTGTTTGCCTCTCCCTGCTCCCTCCTCTTCACTTCCTGAATCTTCAGATCTCCGCAGCACTTCCCTCAAAGCACAGACTAAATGAAGCCTCCAAGAGGAGTGCACACTGGAAGGTGTTTCAAAAGATGCAGTTTCTAAATTCTGGAATGAAATCGCCACAAGGGGGCGTCTGTCGAGGGAGCCGGGACATCACTAACACTGCGGAGGCTAACAGAGCACACGAGCCCCGGACCCTGGAGTCCTCAGTGATCTCTCCAGAGACCAAAACACGGCGGCAAACGTTATGAGCTTCAACTGCTCAAATAGTCTTTAATGAGCTTAATGAGCTGCAACTGCTCAAATAGTCCTGTCACCGGTTCTGTGACCAGCAAACCCTGGATACATTCAATCAGCTCTGGGGAACAGGGGAGAGACAACTTTCTCATCAAGCTAGCCTGGTTTTCCAGCGTAGGATTACTTCTTAGAGTCTGTGAGTTTAGTTCCTCTCCTAAGAGGCTTGGCTCTGGCTGAGTCAATAAATTCATGTTATACAATATTCTCCAGGAACCATGAAAAATCACAGGAATTCCCTAGAAGGTCTTGACTTCTGACTGTACCAAATTCAGATCCTGTTCCATTCTATTTTACATTCACTTGGGTGAGAAATACCAGCAGGGTGGTGAGCTCTGGAGCCAGGTTTCCTGGGTTCAAATCTTGGTTCTGTCATTTACCAACTCTGTGACCTTGGGCAGCCTTTCTGTGACCCAGTTTCCTCTGAGATGATGACATATGATACATCATGGAGTTGGTGTAAAAACTCAACGTTATAAAAATAAAACATAAATGCCCCAACAAAACAATAGCAATAGGTACCATATATTGAACACTTACTATATGTCAGATTTATGTTTACTACCATCCATTGAGGTAGATAGACACTATAATTATTTTTTATTTTCCAGTGGAGGAAATCAAGTCTCAGCAAGGTGAAGTGACTTACCCAAAGCCACACAGCAAGACATTAACAAAGCTAGGGGCCAGAACCTAGGTCTAGAATACTCTTTTCACTTCTAGAAGTTTCACCTACAGCATAGATGAGGCAGGATTTTGATCCCAGTCCTTCCAGGTTGAGCCTGAGAGCAGTAACAGTAGTAAATAAGTGGGAGGGCAGGAGTTGCATTTGTCTGGAACCTAAACTTTCTATTTCAGGCCTGCTCAGCCCGTGTCCTGCCACCTTCCCTCTAAAAACTACTTTGATCTAAGTTGTCTGCAAGCAGGATGGGCCAAAGGGTCTTTTGGAGGCAGCTGGAAGAGCCCCCCAACAGCGTGCCCATCCCAAGAGGCAGGGAGATGGCACAGATGGTTCTTGCCTGGCTCAGGAGTGATTCAGCCAGGACGAGGTGCCTCTGCCTTCCACACGAGCTGTGGGTCAGGGTGGAAGGCTGAAGATAAAGACCAGCTGGACCCAGAGAGTGCTCCTCCCACCTCCATTCCTGGAAACCCCGTGGTGTGGTGAAACTGCTGGAACAGGGGTGAAGATACAGGGATGGGCAGTTGGGTTCCTGCTCCCAGGTCCCCTGCTGTGTCACCTTGGTCACTCCCTTGTCTCCTCTGCCTGTTGCCTTGTCTGTAAATTCAGGTAGTAAACCTCCCAGACAGGAGTGATTTCAGGAACCATCAGATAATCAGGCACACAGCAAGCGCTCAGTAAATGCTGGATTCCTCCCCAGGATCCTTTCTCCTCTTGTGCTTTCAGACTGTCCACTGAAGCAGCTTTAGCACCAGAGGGTGTGGAATTGTCTTGGAAAGTGACTTCACCTCTCTGAGCCTCACTTTCCTCATCAGTAGAAGAAGGGGAATAACGGGTATGGTGGAGGGACTCACTGAGGAAGTTTAATAATAAACCAACGTGAATTTAGCCTTTAGTGTCCGACTCTTCGCGACCCCATGGACTGTAGCCTGCCAGGCTCTCCTGTCCATGGGATTTTCCAGGCAAGAATACTGGACTGGGTTGCCATTTCCTTCTCCAGGGGATCTTCCCGACCCAGGGATCGAACCTGGGTCTCCTGCACTGCAGGCAGACTCTTTACCATCTGAGCCACGAGGAAAGCCCAAATTTGTGACATCAACTCTAAATGAATTATTCCATTTCTGTGGGCACTCCAAAGTGCTCCACATTGCCCTTATCTCGTACAACAGGAGAGGAAGCAGGCTCAGAAAGGCAGAAGTGATCTCTCCCAAAACAAGCCCAATAAGTGTCACGACCTGGATTTGAGCTTGACTCCAGAGGGCTTCCCTGGTGGCTCAGACGGTAAAGAATCTGCCTGCAACGCAGGAAACCTGGGTTCCATCCCTGGGTGGGAAAGATACCCGCACTGGAGAAGGGAATGGCTACCCACTCCAGTATTCTTGCCTAAAGATTTTGGACAGAGGCGCCTGGTGGGTTACAGTCCACGGGGTCGCAAAGTCAGACACGACAGAGCCACTAATCTGTTCACTATATTTTTGACTCCAGAAGGGCCCAAGGTGCCATCCACCAATCTGCTGCAGGCTCAGTACAGGGTCTGAAAGAGCGGGGGGGAGGAGGGCCCTACCTGCTTCCGGGAATGGAAGGCACCCCTCCTGCCGTTGGAAGACAAGCGCCCTTGGCCAGCGGGGCCGCCCTGGTGCACAGAGCCTGACCGTCCGGGGTCGCCAGGAGGCAGCGGCCCCGCGAAGAGGACGCGCGCTATTAGCGCGTAGCACACGGTGGCCAAGCCGAGGGGCAGCGCGTAGAAGAGCGCGAAGTCCAGGAAGTAGACAGGCAGGTAAAGGGACCGCGACACGCGGTAGCCGCACTGCACTTGCACGCCGTCGGCGTACGCGGTCTCGCGCGTGTCCACCAGGAAGAGCCAGAGCACGCAGTAGGCGCCGGTGCCCAGCCACACCAGCGCCGCGATGCGCTTGGCCCGCGCCGCCGTGCACAGAGCCTGGGCGCTCAGAGGGCGGCAGATGGCGAGGTAGCCCTCCATTGTGAACGCGGTGATGGAGCCCGTGGAAGCGTTGATGCCCACGTACTGCAGGTAAGTGATGCCCAGGCAGCCGGCGTGGCCGAAGATCCAAACCCGGGCGGAGGCCGCCTCGGTCACAGCGGGCACTCCAGCCGCCAGGAGCACTAGCAGGTCCGCGGTGGCCAGGCTCACCAGGTAACAGTTGGTGGACGTGACCATGTGGCGGCTCCGGACCACCACCAGGACCACCATGGCATTGCCTGCCACACCCACGGCGCACACGAGGGGCACCAGGGTCAGGGTCACTGCCTGGACAGTCAGTGGGGGGCGGGGCATGAAGCTCGGTCCCGATGAGTTTGCGCTCTCAGAGTGCTCGGTGGGCTTCTCCATGTGCCCCGGTCCGCGCTGCCCCGCGAAGGCAGCAGCGAGTTGGAATGACTCCCAGGTGCAAAGGTGTCCTGGGAGAATCTCCCTGAAGGAAGCTGCGCGTCCCGGGGAGGAGGGGCGGGTCTCGCTGCTGTCTCCAGCTTAACTGGTTTCTCCAACTCCAGGCAGGGTCTCACTGCCACTGTGACGCTGGAAACTCGGAGGCATCAGGAATTAGGCTTGTGCTGCCCAGTTGGCGCGATCGCTCCCAGGGTGGGGTTGACTGCAGCAGAGCATTCTGGATTGTAGGGTCGCGCTCTAGCAGGGGACCGGGCACCCGAATGCCGCTTCCTTCAGGACCAGCTGCTGGAGCGCTCAGTTCTTACCTTTCCTCTCCAGTTCTGGAGGCTCAGGACTCTAGACTCGGGGATCCAGTCGATGAAGCTCGGTGCGCGGACTGACCGATCCTTTGCCTTTCTAACCTCTTCTCTCGGCTCTGCACGACCCTCCCCCCCCCCCCCCCCAACCCCCCAGGCAGGCTTCTCTACTGTTCCCTTGTCCTCTCCACTAATGCCACTTGGCTCATTCCGGTTGCCCCAGCCCGGCACCAGTTCTTTCCACCAGCTCCTGGCACCGCACGAAGTCAGATGGGGGACGCAGGGTGCGGTGGGGAACGGAAGTTGAAAAAGGAGCGGTGCTCCCTGCTCGCGCGTCCCTACCCTGGGCTTTGCTTCCTCCCTTCTTTCTCTACGGGAGCATCTCCTCTGGACCTGGAGGGGGCGGCGGGGTAGGGGAGGAGTCGGAGACCCGCTGGCTTCCCAACACAGTTCCGGGATCCTATCCTGCTCTCCCTGGCAGAAACCTCAGCCCTAATCCTGACAAATGGGGATCAGAGACCCAGAGCTGCGGGAAAGGAAAGCTACTTGCTCCTCTGGGCTTGGGCTGCTCCTGTCTCCTCCTAAACGTCTCATCTCCTTGTCACCTTTTCACTCTCTCTTGCTTGTGAACCAGTGAAGTTGCTCAGTCGTGTCCGACTCTTTGCGATCCCATGGACTGTAGCCTACCAGGCTCCTGCATTCATGGAATTTTCCAGGCAAGAGTACTGGGGTAGGTTGCCATTTCATTCTCTTGCTTACTTTTCCCAATTTTCTTTCCTTCCTCCTGAAGCTGACCTGTAAATTCTTGGAGGGTGCCCCGCCCCACAAGAATCTCTCCTGTCTAGACAGTGCCATTCACAGGGCACAGACCTGTTAGGAATCTTAAGCTCTGTTCCTGCTGCCGAAAAGATGCTTAAGGGTAGTTGAATGAATGAAAGGACTTGCCTCTTCATTAGAGGAAGCTCCTTGAAGGTGGGACCACACTAAGCTTCATAAGGGGCATAGAGGCTGCTTCCAGGGAGCCTAGCTTCCTGCCTGCACCTAGCAGATGCTGACAGTTGTTGCTGCTGATGATCCGTCGATTATGCTCTCTAAAAATTATTTGTTCATCTGTGAAATGGGATAATAATGATAGAACCCATTTCGGAGTGTCCTTGGGAAGCTCACATGATTGATGTGGGAAAAACCCATGTGAAACACTTAGCTGGGCTTGACTGTGGCAAGGGGCGGATATATGGGTAGTTACAGTTCTCTCTCTGTCTATCCATCTATCTATCATCCATCTATCTATCACTCTATCCCTCTCCTCCCCCTTCTTCTTCCCCTTCTTCTCTGAAGAGCTTGCTCTGTCTACAAATCTGATAAATGGACAAAGAAAGAATGAGAGGGAACTTGCCAGGGGAGTATTCTGGGAGCACCAGCCAAGATTCCATTGTCCCCATTATCAGTCTTTATCACAAATGATGACTAATGTGTATGAAACACCAGGTATTGCCTGGCGATGCTCTGTGTGCTTTACAAATATGTAATTCTATACTCTCTGTGTCCTATGGGGAAAGTATTATTAGATCCCCACTCTGCCCTGTTCAAATTTCTGACACACAATCCATGAGCTTTATAACATGGGTGGTTGTTAGATAATGATAACAGAACACAAGTGAATCAAACTGTCCTCAATTATCAGAAAGCAAAGACTATCACAGTGGGAAGGGAAACCCATTCAATAATTTTACACATGTGTACCAATGGTCTTCTGTTGTGTTAGGGACTGAGCTGGGTTGTTGTTATGAATAGTCAACTTAGAATTAGGCCAAGTGGCTTGATTGCTCCCATTTTACAGATGTAGAAACAGGGTTTTAGAGAGATGAAGTGATCTACTTGGTGTTAATTGACAGTAGAGATAAAGTAGGTGTTGGAACCAGATCTATCTGGTTCTAAACCTTCCACCAGACCCTGCCCTTTTGAAGGCATTTCAGTTAGGGGGCCCCTATGAACACATAAGACTTGGTCCCTGGCTTCCTAGCACTTACAGTGTAGTAAGGGAGGAAGACAGTAAGCAAACAGATAATTACACTTGTCATAAGAGTTTTGAAGATACTACAGCAGTGTGAGTTGGAGAGCCATAGTTTTTTTCTTTTTATTTTAGGTTTTGACCACACCGTGTACAAGTGGGATCTCAGTTCCACAACCAGTGACTGAACCCACACCCCCTGCACTGGAAGCACAGAGTCTTAGTCACTAGACCATCAGGGAAGTCACGGTAATGCATCCCCAAGAAAGTGACATTTAAGCAGAGTTCCTGGTCATTCTATTTGTCCATCATCAATTCTATCCCAAACAATTCTAAGTTACTAGTTTTCTTTTCACCCAGTATCCACAGAAAATAAATTTTATATAGTATCTCAGTATACCTCACACTCACACACACACACACGAGCTGAAACGATTTTTACAAAATTATGCTTGGACTTACTATGAGCAACGTGTGCTGGTATTTTCTATTCTATTTTATTTTTTAGAAAGACTGGTTGCCATCTGTTAATTTGGTTCCTGATCCACATTTTGTGACCCATCTTTTTGAAAAACATTTCAGCCAGTCTTGCTAGTCCCATCTCCCCTCCCAGTGCTCAGGGTGGAAAGAAGCAAGAGACTAATTCTAGTTAATGAATCATGAAGAAATCTTGCTGGTGGGGGGAGCTCTGGGGAGGTTATATTCTTATATAACCAGCTCTAGTGGAAGGGAGGGGTGGGGCAGAGAAAGAGAGAGAGGGAGAGACGGGAGGGGAGAGAGACAGGGAAGGAGGGAGGGAAGACTCTAGGAGAGTCATGGGAGGAACACACTGGGGCCATCTGTGGTCCGATGGTGGTGATGGTGTTACAAGAGGGAGCCTTCTTCCTCTCACTCCTGTTTATTGCTGCATGCAGAACCTCTGGTCTGAGACCTGAGCACAGGTAGGTGGTCTTGGTGTTTCACAGACTTCTCCCACCCTCCTTGGCTTCCTTCAGATCAACAGGGAAGAGACAAGAGCCCCTGAAAGCTGATGCTGCAGAGTCGCCCAGTCCTTGACCCGAGTTTGGAACCCAGTACTTGAACTCATGTCTAGGATCACCTTGGCATTTCCAGGTGGGCACAGAGAAGGCAATGGCACCCCACTCCAGTACTCTTGCCTGGAAAATCCCATGGGTGGAGGAGCCTGGTAGGCTGCAGCCCATGAGGTTGCAAAGAGTCGGACACGACTGAGTGACTTCACTTTCACTTTTCACTTTCATGCATTGGAGAAGGAAATGGCAACCCACTCCAGTATTCTTGCCTGGAGAATCCTAGGGACGGGGGAGCCTGGTGGGCTGCCGTCTATGGGGTCGCACAGAGTTGGACATGACTGAAGCGATTTAGCAGCAGCAGCAGCAGTAGTGAGGTAGGGCAGCAGAGTCGTTGGCCTTACCTGGTACCTTTTCCTCCTGGCGCTAATCCCGAGGATAGTCCTGTGGCAGCCAGCAGAGGGCGTCGGCTGCTGCCAGCTTTCCAAGTCCCTGGACCATTCACCGTCTCCGGCTGGAGACCCCAGGGCTCTCTCCACCACCTCAGTCAAGGGAAATTAGCACTGCCTCCCCCATCTGACTTGCTTTGAAGTCAGGGTAGGAGAAAGGTCAACTTTCACATTTGTGACTCTGGGAAAAATCACATAATCCTCTCTGAACCTCAGGCTTCTCATCTGTAGACTGAGGATGACAATGGTCCCTTTGCTCATGTCACAGGGCTCTTGGGATAGAAGACAGAAGGAGGTTCCAGCCCTGTGTTTCCCAGTCTCTAGGCCAAAGAGGAAGGGGCTCCCGAGGTAAAGTGTGGGACTGTCAGGAGGGCTGGAACTGGCCTTCACTCTGCTCCGTGCTTTTGGGCTGGGCACCCAGCAGGGAGCCCGGTGGGTGTCCTGAAAGGAGCTGAGCCTCAGACAAGTGATCTGATGACCTCCTCCTCATCATTTCTGTCCTTCAGAAACATCAAACTTGTCACCACTTAAGGGCCTTTGCACTTGCAGCTTTTCCTGTCTGGAATGTCCTTTCCCTTTCTCTTTGCAGGTCTGGCTCCTGCTTATCCTTCAGGCCTCAAATCAAAAGCTATCTCCTTAGAGAGGCTCTCCCTGGCCACCCCATCTAAGATTGCTCACCACCCTCTTTGTGACACGAGTCTCCAGGTGAAATTATCTTGCTAATTTATTTCCTTGTTTGTTGCCAGTCTCTCATCTAGGATGTAAAGTTCCATAAGGAGCTTCGTGTGTCCCTTTTACCACTGACCTCAGCACAGGGCTTAATATACAGAGTTGTCCAATAAATATTTGTTGAGTAAATGTAAGAAATGTTGGACATCTCAGGTGGTGCTAGTGGTAAAGCACTTGCCTGCCAGTGCAGGGGATGTAAGTGACGTGATTGTGATTTGATCCCTGAGTTGGGCAGATCCCCTGGAGGAGGGCAGGGCAACCCTCTCCAGTATTCTTGCCTGGAGGATCCCATGAACAGAGGAGCCTGGTGGGCTACAGTCCATAGGGTCACAAAGAGTCAGACAGGACAGAAGCAACTTATCGCAGTACAGCACACAGCACATGAAATGTTGGTGAATTCCGTCTATTCAACTGGGCCAGATGCTTCTTTCCATGTGTGTCTCACATGGATAGGAGGAAAGTTCTGTTAGCCCCACTGAAAGAGACGGAAAACGACGTACAGAGAGACAGTGATCTGTTCAGTGTCACGCAGCTACTAACCAAGTGGTTGAATCCGGACTCTGCTGTTTGTTAGATGTGTGACTTTGGGGAAAACAGTTAACCTCTCTGAATCTCAATTTCTTTGCCTCTAAAAAAAGATAACAATACCATTGATCTCATACACTTCTGTGAGGTTTAATCCAGATGATGTACATGGGGGTTTTTATAGAGTTTGGGGCACATCTGATGGCGTGCTGGAGCCAGCTCATGAGAGCTAGTTGCAGTCATCTCTTCTTAAGTCCTCTTCGAGTGACAACATGTGGGTTGCTTGAAATCACATGGTAGGAGTATTTACACCATGGAAATCAGCAAACACTGTATATGAGGGCTTTTTTTTTTTTCTTAAAGAACCAGTTGTTAAGCATTTACTAGCAAACTCCCCACACATTGCAAGCACCCAGCAAATGCTAGCTATTATTATCTGTAATGCTCTCATTTTTATAGGGGCAAAAGTTCATGTAACACTTGGGAAATTTTTAAAAAGTGTGTGGGTGAGTCACTGCCCACGCAAATGACAAGGCAGCTTTGTGGGAATGGATGTGATGGGGGCTGGGTGTCGTGGGAGACCAGCGTGCTCCTCGGGGATGAGGACAAACACCTTTGGGGAGTGGGTGGAAGAGTGGCTGGAGCGTGGCCAGCTCAGTGCAATTGCTGACTCACAGCCGAAAAATACGCCAGAGCTGAGGGCGTGGGGGTGGAAGGGGTGGATGGCAGGATTTCTGTTCTCCATCCTTGTGAAAACCCAACCACTGGGATGTGCCTTTGGATGTCAGTTCCATTAAAGGACCGATCAGAGGTGCTGGCTTGAAGCTCCACCCATGTGTCCTCCTCCTGTAATGACATGTGACTGCAGGGAACCCAGCTCACTGAGCTCGCCTTGAGTCCTGGCATTCAGATAAACACTTTGGTAGCAATGTAGAGTGAAAGGGAAAGTAATTTTATTTTTAGTGGCGTTTCTGGAGAATTACCCCAAGGGGGGTAATGCACCACAAAACCCCCTTTTCTCATCTCTGTGTCTCAGTATTTCATCCTCCAGGCAGCAACGTTATGAATATTTTCTCTTTCCCTCTTATTTCTAACCTGCCTGCCTCCCATCTCAAAAGTATCCATCTCTAGGGCAAATATGATACCCAATCCACTCTTCTTCCTAATATCCAATCAACCCTCCTTGTCAATGGGGTTTTCAATTGGGTAAAACATTAACCTGTAGCATTCAGTGGAGTAGAGGAGACCAGAATGGAATAAATAGACTGCGCTAGAATAGAACAGAATCAGATATGATTACATGGACTGGGGACAGAATAGGACAGGATAGAGAATATCAAAGTGCGTTGCACAAATTAAGACGAAACGTGGGGTCTTCCCTGGGGGTCCAGGTTTGATCCCTGGTCAGGAAACTAAGATCCCACGTGCTGGGGAGCCACCATGCCTACATGGGGCAAGTACTGCGGCTGCATGCTCTGGAGCCTGCATGAGAAGAATGAGTCCACAAGCCACAACAAAAGACCCCGAATGACACAAGGAAGATCCCACACGCCACAACTCAGGCCCAACACAGACAAACAAATGAATAAATAATTTTTAAAAACTGCTTTTCATTAAACTTTTATTTCAGTTTGTGTGTGTGTGTGTGCGCACGTGTGCACACGTGCATGCTCAGTTGCTTCAGTCATGTTCAACCCTTTGTGACCCCATGGACTATAGCCCGCCACGCTCCTCTGCATGGGATTCTGCAGGCAAGAGTACTGGAGTGGGTTGCCATTCCCTTCTCCAGGGGATCTTACCCATCCAGGAATCAAACCCGGGTCTCCTGCATTGCAGGTGGTTTCTTTACCACTGAGCCACTGGGGAAGCCCGTGTGTGTGTGTAGTTGCAAAGAAACAGGTATTTCCTGTGTGGACTGAGGTCAAAGAAGTTTCAAAGTCATTATTTTGGCATGTCTTCTCGGAGTATAGTTTTTCAGTCTTTGGAAAACTGAAATCTGTTTCTCAGCCTCCCTTACAGATTTGATTCAAGTGTGATTGGGGTTCTCTCGCTAGCGGTAAAAAAACCCACCTGCCAATGCAGGAGATGTAAGAGACATGGGTTTGATCCTTGAGTCAGGAAGATCCTCTGGAGGAGGGCATGGCAACCCACTCCAGTATTCTTGCCTGGAGAATCCCATGGACAGAGGAGCCTGCTGGGTCAGAGTCCATGGGGTTGCACAGAATCAGACACTGCTCAGGCTATATAGAATACACGTGCAATTTGTGAAGTAAAAGTAGAGTTGCAGTTTCATTGCTTCTATTTCTGTTGGTAAGCAGTGTCCAGAAAGCCCGATCACTGTGTACAGCCATGCAAGGTAGGGATGCTCAGCCCTTCACCTGGGGATGCATTATTCATGTGGCCCGTGCTATGGACCACTGGACCACTTCCCCTAGAGGTGCGCCTGTGGTAGCCCTGCTGGAGGTGCAGGGATCTCAGTATTAGGGGACTAGTATTTTGGGAGTTGAAAGGCCAAGCCTAGGCATCCATGTTTTTGAGGGGCAAGTCTCCCACATGCAGCCTGGCTCTGGTTACAGAGGCATCTTTCTCATCCGTGGACACAGCTAAGATAGTGCATCCTGAGAGCCAGCAGTTTGAACTGTGCTTCCTGATTTCTTACCTTCCTGATTATCCCAGAGCCTAGTTCCCTGGTTAAGGCAGCCCTGGACCCTCATTCCTGGAAGTCCTTTCCTCTAGTACTTCCAACCTTTCATAAGGACTCATTCCCTGTGTTAAATATCTCCTGGCTTAAAATATCTAAGGAATTTTCTTTAATCTGTAATCAAACCCTAACTGAGAGGGCACCCAGTTCAGGTCACATTAGTTCTTTTCAAATTAGATCAAATTAGTTTCATATTTCTTCTTTTTTTTCAAACTTCAAACTTTTTATTTTGTATTAGGGTATCAGTTCAATTCAGTCACTCAGTCATGTCTGACTCTTTGCAACCCCATGGACTGAAGCATGCCAGGCCTCCCTGTCCATCACCAACTCCCAGAGTACACTCAAACTCATGTCCATCCAGTTGGTAATGCCATCCAACCATCTCATCCTCTGTCATCCCCTTCTCCTCCTGCCTTCACTCTTTCCTAGCATCAGTGTCTTTTCCAATGAGTCAGTTCTTCACATCAGGTGGCCAAAATATTGGAGTTTCAGCCTCAGCATCAGTCCTTCCAATGAATATTCAGGACTGATTTCCTTTACGATTGACTGGTTTGATCTCCTTGCAGTCCAAGAAACACTCAAGAGTCTTCTCCAACACCACAGTTCAAAAACATCAATTCTTCAGTGCTCAGCTTTGTTTATGGTCCAACTTTCACATCCATACATGACTACTAGAAAAACCATAGCTTTGATGAGACAGACCTTTGTTCTCAAAGTAATGTCTCTGCTTTTTAATATGCTGTCTAGGTTGGTCATAGTTTTTCTTCGAAGGAGCAAGCATCTTTTAATTTCATGGCTGCAGTCATCATCTGCAGTGATTTTGGAGCCCAAGAAAATAAAGTCTCTCACTGTTTCCGTTGTTTTTCCATCTATTTGCTATGAGGGGATGCCATGATCTTAGTTTTTTGAATGTTGAATTTTAAGCCATCTTTGAAGTCAGGCATATACATGTAACCACACTCCACTCCCATCCAGGTTGGCACATAACATTGAATAGAGTTCCACGTGCTATACAATAGGTTCTGGTTGGTTATCCGCTTTGAATACAGGAGTGTGTACGTGACCTTATCTACCCATTACTCAGATTGCACACAAAGGAAGACCTAGAAACTGACTCAGAAGCAAGAAAACTTTTTTTAGATGTTTAGGAATGATGATGAAAAGATTGCAAACTCCTGTTTTGTTTTTTAAATTGCTATTGTTATAAACAACAACAAAAGACAACTCATGGCTTTATGATACTTAATCAGGATTTATGTGCCCCCCAGATCCACTCTGGCCAGAATTTGGAGGGGAGCAGAGGGCATCAGGGGAGAGAGGAGTGCTTGGCCCTGGGGACCCCACAGCCCCGCTTTCTCCTACTCTGCCAGCTTGGGACGAGAGGCTGCCCACACTCCTTGGTTCACGGCTCCTTCCTCACAACAAAATCACCCAAACCTCTGCTCTGGTCATCATGTCCCCTCTTTCCAACTCTCTCCTTCCTTCTCCCGCTTATAAGGACATTGTGATGACATTGCCCTCCCCCGCACACAATATTTCAGGATATCTCCCCATTTCAAGACCCTTGACAGTCACATCTGCAAAACCCCTTTGGCCATGTCAGGTAACATACTCACAAGTTTTGAGGATTAGGGCGTGGACCGCTTTGGGGGGCATTATTCTACCACATGCTTGGTCCTGAGGGAGCTGGCCTTGGCACGCAAAGCTGATGGCTGGAGTCTGATGCGATTCTCCCATACATACTGGCTGTTTAAGTGGAAACACTTGACTTGGGATGTGCTTTTACTGCTTAGCATCTTCCCCTTTGGCCACAAACTCAGCCTGCTTCCAGGGCCTGACCATCACCTCCTGCAAGCCCCAGATCTTCAGGAAGGAGCTAAGACCAGAGAGAATGCAATTCTACCTCCTGGGATTTCCCTGGTGGTCCAGTGGCTAAGACTCCGACCTCCCAAGGCGGGTGGCCCGGCTTCGATTGCTGCAGGGAACTAGCTCCCACATACCTCAACTAAAGATCCCGCATGCACCTAAGACCCAGTGCAGCCAAATAAGTGAATAAGCAAGTATTTTAAAACATTCTACCGCCAGGTATCTGGCTGTTTAGGTAATCATTACTGAGCCCTTGCTCAGCTTCTGCTTGAGATGCTAGGAAAACTGTGGAAGACCAGACAGATAGCATGGAGTTTGCATGCTTGTGGGCATGTCATGAAACACAAAGTAAACAAACAAACAAAAGGAGAGAGCTAAATATACAAATGCATATGTAAGACAATAAAGGATATTGGTAGAGTTATGTATAAAGATGATGGACCAATTTGACATGAAAGATCAGGGGTCAGCAACCATTTTATTTAAAGAGCCAGATGATAAATATTTCAGATTTCCTACACCATGTCTGAACTACTCATATGTCCCATCATAGCAAAGGAAGTCAGAGACTACTTAAATAAGTGTATCAAAAGTCCAATAAAACCTATTCATGGAAACAAGCCTGATCTGGCCCACAGATCGGAGCTTGCTGACTCCTGTGATAGAGGAGAACTCCTGTGATAGGTGGGATGGCACAGTTTTAGGTAGAATAGTCAGGGAAGGCTTCTCTGAGGAGGTGATATTTGAGCTAATGTCCCAGTGATGCAAAGAAGCCGGCCGTGCTTGAAGGAAGAGTGTTCCAGGATGTGGGAATAGCAAAAGCATCACCCTGAGGTGCAAGCCAGCCTCTGGGGAGCTTAAGCCCATGCAAGCGAGGGAGAGCCTGACTCGGTCAAGAATTTGTAACCCAGGCAGGAAAGAGATCTCAAAGGGATAACTTAGGAGAGTTTAATGAAGACACAGAGAGGCGGGGACTTGGTGAAGGGAAGGATGGGGACGCCCCCACAGACCTGTACCTGGTAGACTGGCACCTCTGGGAACACCATAGGAACTGCAGCCACGGGACAGGGATCACCCAGAGCGGGAACATGGGCCTCTGCCAGGAGGTCTCCCGGACTAACATCCTGACCTCTCTCCCCGCTCCCACGTTAGACCTCCTGCCAGCACATGCTGTTGGCTGAGCCCAACCAGAGGTCAGAGGTCAAGGGAATGACAGAATCACTAAAGGTCAGATGCCTGGGAAAGGGAGCAGGTGAGAGAAGGGCAGAAAATGACCTAGAGGGAAAGACAGGGAGTACCAAGCCCACAGGGTAAGGAGTTGCGACGGTATTATAATTTCGATAGGGATGTAGTGGCCATAAACTACAATTACCTATCAATTTGAATTTCAGATAAACAACAAATATGGGTCTTATGTAAGTATCTTCAGGATGTACTTATACAAAACCTATTTTGGTGTTTATCCAAAATTCAAGTTGAACCAGGTATCCTGTACATTTATTTGCAAAACTTGGCAACCCTAGGTTGGAAACCCCTGAAGGAACTGGAAGGAAAGGAATAACAATCTAATTTAGAGTTTAATAAATACAATATATTTATAAAACTGAGAAAATTTTAATGACTATAAATAAGCCCAGAGGATTCAGGAACATACAGATAAGTTCCAGGGGCATTTCAGACATAATCAGGGTGCAAAGTCTCCAACTACAGGGGACAGCAGCCGATGCAGCAGGCAACCTGGACAGATGCCCCCTGACTTGCCCAGAGGAAGCTTGTCTGCACTGTGCATTATCCTTTTCTGTTTATCCAGGCCTTTGCTGCCCACCGTCTCATTCCATCCTTGCTACGTTTCCATGTGCAAAGCAGGTCACATTAATTGTTGCTATGCAGTCCTTATTCAGTTACAGAAACCAAGGCTCAGCGAGGGGAGCAATCTACCCAAGGCTACGCAGGGAGGCAGCAGAGGGACCAAGGTTACAACTCAGGTCTGGGTGATGCCAAAGCTCCTTCCCCTCAGTCTCACTGCTCCATGTCCTTCCAGGTGTCCAGCAGGTCTGTCTACCTGTGCTGGGCGCTTGCTGCCCGGCCTGGGGGTCAGGAGCAGGAGGAAGCGTCTTGCGGCTGCTCCGGCTGGCCTCGGTGCCTGTCATATCTTCGCTGGAGGCGGGCATGAAGGTGGCGGACCCTCTTGGCCTCCTGGGTCCTGAAGAAGGAGGCAGCGATGCTGTGCCGCAAGCGGCGGGCGTAGGTCTCCAGGAGGACCGTGGAGCAAGCCGCGAGCTGCAGGGCGCCTGCAGCCAGGGGCGCGGCCGTGTGCGGGTGCCGGGCGGGCAGCAGCGGGCAGCCTGGGGCAGTGAAGCGCAGCTCCCACTGGAAGGAGTTGTGGGCAGAGAGGTAGGGGTTCTCCAGAGGTGGCCGGTTGAAGAGGAAGGGAAGGAAGCCCAGGATGGTGTACGCAGCCTTCAGAAAGGAGGGAAAGGTCAAGTCAGCAGACACCCCAGCCATTCCCTCCCCCACAAACAGATGCTTCTGGGCTGGACGGGTCCAACTTTCCCTGCCCGCATGTCTGCAAAGTGGGCGCAGAAGTAACCCCTACTTCCTGAGCTTGAGGAGGGCTGAATGAGATCAGGAATCAGAAACAGGCTTTTTGCTGAATGAAAAGCACTGGACAAATGCTATTTTTTATTATTATTACTCTCTTTGCAGAGAATGCTTTAGAGAAAGCCAATTCATGCCTACAGGCATTTTTCTCTCCTCTGAGCCTTTAGTGAATACTTCAGACATTCTAATTCATCAAATAAACAGTTGTATGAGGTTGATTCTATCAAGAGCCTCATTTAAAAGATGGGAACCTAAGGTCACATTGAGAGTTACATGCAGCCCATCGAGGGATCGGTCCCAGCTAGGGTGGGTCCCAATGTCCTGCTTCTATTAATATGTATGTGCATGCTCAGTCATGTCTGATTTTTTTGCGACTCTGTGGACTGTAGACCACCAGAGTCCTCTGTCCATGGAATTTTCCAGGCAAGAATACTGGAGTGGGTTGCTGTGCCCTCCTCCAGGGGATCTTCCCGACCCAGGGATCAAACTCACATCTCTTATGTTTCCTGCATTGGCAAGTGGGTTCTTTACTACTAGTGCCACCTGGGAAACCCATACAGAATAAGTACTCAATAAATATTAACTACGAATATTATTAGCTCAGAGTCTGATATTTTGGCATGTTTTACACAATGGACTTCTGTGTGAGATCTCACCATTAAAAAGAAAAGGATTTGTGGCCAAAGATTAAAAATCACAAAAGTAGATGAGATAGTAAATTTTTCCAATAGTAAATAGATGGTATTTTATATACCACTATTAAAATAGTAAATATTTCAGGCTTGGCAGGTCATACAATCCCTCTTGCAAATACTCAACTTCGTAGAGCAGGCATAGACAATATATGTACATGGCTAATTTGAGTCCAATAAAACTCAATTTACAAACACAGCAAGCTGGCAGAATTGGCCTGTGGCTATTGTTGGTGGACTCCTGATCTTGACCATTGGTAAGGTCACCTCTAGTCTATTATCTATAGATGTGAGATATTAATAATAGCCACTATTTATTAAACATCTCCTATGTGGCATGGAGCCTACTAGATACTTCCAGAGACCACCACTTTTTAAGGCTCATGGTAATATTGTAGGGTAAGGCGGACTGATCCAGTTTGTACACATGAGAAAAATGAGGCTGGGACATGCTGTCACATGTGAGGAGTGACTCTGGGGGGCAAGTTATTGTGAATGTCTCTGGGTATCAGTATCCAGAGTGATAGGGGTGAAAACAGAACCCACTGCTTTAGTCTGTCCTGAAAATTAAATGCATTCATCTGCCAAAGCCTCTGGATCTCATGCTTATCCAAGGACAAAGACCTGCAGGCAAGTAAAATTCCATATGAGTCAAGGGTTTAACAAACCCTATCCTTTCCCTTAGGCTTCCCTGATGGCTCAGACGGTAAAGAGTCTGTCTGCAATGCAGGAGATGCAGGTTCGATCCCTGGGTCAGGAAGATCCCCTGGAGAAGGAAATGGCAACCCACTCCAGTACTCTTGCCTGGAGAATCCCATAGACAGAGGAGCCTGGGGGGGCTACAATCCACAGGGTCGCAAATAGTCCAACACGACTGAACGACTAAACAACAACAGCAATCGTTTCCCTCAAGGAAATGACTCTGGTCAAACCTTCCGGTCACAGCACTTACATTGTACTTGATGGTTAGCGTGACGGGCACAGCAGGCAGCTCCCGAGCCCAGTCCACAGCTGCCTGCGCCAGGAGGAAGGCCACGTAGTCCATGGCCACCGTCACCGCCATGGCCATCAGGAGCAGGGTGAACAGCCCTAGCCTCACCAGACAACTCAGCAGTTCCGCCTGGGACAGCCTCGGCCGGGCTGCCCAGAGCAGCCAGGCTGGAGGGGAGGCCGTCAGGTGGGTGGCTCCGACCTCTGCCAGCCGCTGAGTCAGCTGCCGGGTAGCATAGATGTTATCAAACCGCAGGTCGGTCAGGTAGCGGTGGAGGTACCAGGCCGAGTCCAGCAGGAGGCCCAGCATAAAGAGCCCAGTGACCACCCTCTGGGTCCCCAGTGCTACCATCCGGGCCGAGGACTCCAGGCCGGAGAAGTCCTCCAGGACCTGCTGGGTGACCCTGAGCATGTGGAGCCGGAAGGCGGCAGCGCTGTCGCCCTGGGCCTGGAGCGTCAGGCCTTGGCTGCCCACCTGGCCGTCAGGGCTCAGGGCCTGGGATGCTGTCTGCAGCCAGTGGGTGGTGTTGAGCAGACTCTCCAAGGAGCCCTCCGTGACGCACCTCAGCACCTGCCCAGTGGCACGCAGGTTGGCCAGGATGTTGGGCACCACAGCAACGGTCAGGGTGGCGGTGCTCCAGGACAGGAGAAGCCGGCGGCCCTGCTCTGTGCCCAGCGTGGGCACACTGAGCGCAAACAGGCAGCGGGCGGGGGGCACCAGGACCAGCCCCAGGAAGGCCAGGAGGCCACAGACAGTGGCCACCACGGCCGAGGGCCCGAGAGGATAAAGCAGCGAGGACGCCAGCCAGCAGTAGGTCAGACTCGTGGCAGCAAGGGCCAGGGAACCACACAGGAGGACCTGGGTCAGCAGCTGGCCACAGCTGGCTGGGACAGGCTGGGAGTAGGTAATCCAGGTGGCCTGCAGCAGGGCAACGGCCTTGCGGAGCCCCAGGTACCAGTATCTCCACCTGCATAAAGGTAAGTCGGGGGAACCTCTATCAGGAGGGTTGGAGGGTTGCCTGTTTCCCTAGGGGTCCTGTCTTAAAAACTCTTCAACTGTTAACAGGCTCCACCCCTTTAGCTACAGAGGTGGGCCAATCAGAGTAACCCATCCCAAACCCACATGACCCAAGCTGAGCCAATCAGAGCCTTCCCCAGGACTATTCTCACTGAGTTATCAGGAAAAGAATCCAGATTACTGAGGATATGTATCTGGGCTGTTTATGTCCTGTGAGGGCAACTGGTGCAGGGGAATGAAAGAGTCATGGGGAGAGAAGCACAGATTAAAGAGAAAATGCACAAGAGAGAAATAGGGAGAGGTGCTGGGTGTGTTAGTCACTCAGTCGTGTCCAGTTCTTTGCAACCCTATGGAGTATATAGCCCCACCAGGCTCCTCTGTCTATGGAATTCTCCAGGCGAGAATACTGAAGTGGGTAGCCATTCCCTTCTCCAGGGGATCTTCCTGACTCAGGGATCGAATCCAGGTCTCCCACATTGCAGGCAGATTCTTTACCATCTGAGCCATCAAGGGAGTCCCAGGGAGAGGTGCTATTTCACTTGACTTCATAGTTTTGGTCAGCTCACTGTGTGACCCTGGACATTCCTTCTTTATAGACCTCAGTGTCTCCTCTATAATTTAGAGGATGGGGAGAGTGGACCAGCTGATCTGAGGAAAATTTCCCCTCTATTATACTCTTATTTATTCATTTGACAAACATTTGTTAAGCAGTTACTATGTGCTAGTCATTGGAGAAACAGGAATGAATAAAACAGAAGAGAATTTCTGACCTCATAGAGCTTCCTTTGAAGCGTGACAGCAGAGGAATAGTAAGGAGAGCCGGGTTCTGGATACGTTTTGTTGGAAGAACCAACAGGACTGGCAGACTGATTGGCTGTGGGTGGGAGAGAAAGAACGGGGGAGTCAGCACGGCAGGGAGGTCTGTGCCTGATCAGCTGAAAGCCCTGAGGTGATGTTTCCTGAGACGGGAAACCTGTGGTTGAAACAGGCTTGAGTGGAGGGGGCAGAGGGGAAACTGAGACACCGATTCAGCCATTTGGCGGAACTGCCGTGTGTGATTGAAAACACAGTCTGGGATTCAGAGGAGAGACCAGGCGGGAGATAGAAAGCTGGGAGTCATGGACTGATAGATGGTCTTTAAAGATGGGGAAGATGAAATTCTTTAAGACTGCATGTAGCCAGGAAGGAGAGAGCTGAGGACGGACCCTCGTGGCACTCCAGAGTTCATGGGCTGGGAGGTGAGGAGGAGATTGAGAGGAGACCAGGCCAAATGGGGCTTGGGAAGCCAAGTCAGTGAAGTGTTTCAAGAAGAAGGGGGTGATCCAATGTGCCAAGTGCTGCTGGTGGGTCAAGAAAGATGAGGGCTGAGCAATGACCATTGGATTTAGCCACCTGGAGGTCACTGGTGATGAGGACAAGGGCAGCTTGGAGGCATGTTGGGCCAAAACCTAGCTAGAGTGGACCCATGGAAGACTGGACCGAGAAGAACATGAGACATAAGTGCAGACAGCAGTTTAGGTCATTTGTGCAGTAAAGGTGCTGAGAAATGGTATAGTAGCTGATGTGGGAAATGGGACCAAGTTCATTTAAGTTAGACAAAGTCTAGCATGTTGGCAGATGGAGGATCCAATCAAGAGCGGAGACAGTGATGAAGGGGAGGATCCCTGGAGTAATATCCTTCAGTGGGTGGCAGGGCGTGGAAGCTAGGGCTGGTCTTAGAAAGGAGCAGGGGCCTTTCATCCTCAGTAGTAGGTAGGACGGCAGAGAAAATGGGTACAGGTGATGATGAATGGACAGGCAAAGTGTAGGTGCATATGTATCAGCATCATCCGATCCACACAGAACAGAGCAGCTTGCCCAACCCCCTGGGAGGTGGACCCAAGCAGGGCGGGACAAGGCTCTCAAGAGCACTTGATTAAGGGCAGAAAAGCAGAAGTGACCTCCAGGCTGCTTGGGTTCAAATCCCCACTTCACCACTCACTATCTGTGTGACCTTGGATAAGTTTCTTAACTTCTACATGCCTTAGTTTACTCATCTGTAAAATGGTACAACCTAAGTGGTACCTCACAGGGTCGTTTTGTGTCTGGCACATAGCAAGTACCATGTCAGCCATGATCTATCATGAGAGCATCAATTTCACCAGTATAGGGACTTGGTCTCTTTTGATCACTGATATACACCAAGTACCTAGAATACTGTCTGATGTATAGTGGGTGCTCTGTAAATATTTGTAGACTGTTACATGTTTGTTTCTGTTTGTTCAGGGTAGCAGGAAGCCAGATCAGCATTGATGGTGAGAATGCTGGAAGAGTTGATGGAAGTTTGAAGATGGACAAGAAGGTGTAAAGTATTTATCCAGGAGAGTCAGCGAGTAAATGAACTAGAGAAGTTATATACATGCTGGGCAGGGTTGAGGACCCACTTGAGATTACAGATGATGAATTATGGTCTTCCCAGCCCCTGATGGCATTTTAATTTGGAACTAAGCTTTCTATTGTATAATTCATATTCAGAACATGATAGCTGTTAAAATGATAGCTAATAATTTAAATGATATTGGAATGGAAAACCGGTTCTAAGTCATATTGTGTACCATGGTGTGCATTGACTGTTGTAAAGGATAAGGAATCAGCTGCCATTCACTGGGTGTTTACTCTGAGCCAAGCACGATGGCAAGCAGTAAGCTTGCATTTTCTCATTCAGTTCTCAGGACAGTCTCACAGATATTATTATTACTCCCATTTCACAGCTTAGAAAAGTGAGGCTTACAGAGGTGAAGATTTCCCAGGGTCACACTGCCGGGGAACGGCAGACCTTGAGACCTAGGCTCATACCCATCAGGCTCGTTGACTGTTTTCTTGGCTGTGGTCCCCAGTGTCCAAAGTCCCCAGACCTACCCGGTCCTGACGAGGTGTTCAAGTGTTCCCCCGGGGGGCCTCATGCTTCCTGAACAGCAGCAGATGTGGGCAGGCGGACTCAGGCAGCGATGGCAGGTGGAGGGGAAGTGGGGGGAATTGCGTCCTCCAGGACTTGGGAAACCCTGTCACTTCTGCTTTTCTGCCCTTAATCAAGTGCTCCTGAGAGCCTTGTCCCGCCCTGCTTGGGTCCACCTCCCAGGGGGTTGGGCAAGCTGCCTCATCCTCTTCTGGCCGGCAGGAGCTGGTGGAAGGTGTGGGAGGAGAGAAATGATCTTTTACAAGCAACACTACTAACCCTGATATCAGGAAGGTAGAATTAGTCCCATTTCACAGAAGAGGAAACTGAAGCTCAGGGAAGCCATGCAGCTCATTGGTGGTGGTGTTGGGGATAGACCTCAGCTCAGCTTCTCCTTTCCCTCCCACTGAACAGTTATGTGCCCCCAGAGGAGCCTGGTCCCTAACTCTTAGCGGGTAGAAACCCACAGGAGACCACTGGACCTCTGCTATGACTCTTTCTGACTATCAGTGGCTCTGGACCCTCTCTCAGCTCCCTTCCTGTCCTTATTCCAACATGGACCTGGTTTTGAATCACAGCTCTGTCCCGCTGCCACTACCCCCCACCCCCACCCACACCCAACCAGCTGTGTGACCTTGGGCAAGTGACCTCACCTCTGTCTCAGTTTCCTCCTCTTAAAAGAGAGTGCTTATAAGAACAGTTAGCATTTATTGAGCACTTGCTAAGGATGAGGCGTACTCCTAAGTAGCTTCTATTCATGCCCACAGAATTGCTTCTCCCAACAATGCTGTTATTTCCATTCTTCAGTTCAGAAAATTGATCCAGAGACTTAAGTCCCTCAACCCAGCCGCTTAGCTAGTAATAGCTAGAGCCACAGTCTATAGTCAGTAGTCTTGCTCCAGAATTTCCTGGTCAGCCTCTGGGCCCTACTGGTGGGGAGGGAAGAATTCACAAGATTCACATTGACCTTGGGATGCATCGGCCCTGGCAAGAGCAGGCATTCAACATGAATTCCCTGTGTGTGGGCTCTACTGTAGTCCCTGCCCTGCAGGTACACTTCCAGGCTTTTCTGAAAGCCAGTCTCTCTCTGGAAAGCAGATGCCCCTCCCCTGCCCCTCACCCGACCCAGGGTCTCTGTGCCCATCACTGCCAGCAGGACCATCTGCCCCTGGAGGCCTCTCCTGAGCCCCCAGTGTCCCACCCTGCAGGACAGACTGGTGCCGGGGGCACACCTAGGTGACATCCCAGACTCCCTGTCATTTCCCTTCTAAGGACATTGGCTGGGTCACTGCTCAGGCCTGAGGGAGGGCGTCCTACGGCTCAGATAAGGGAAGTGACATTCTCATAGTCACACAATTGGGATGAGACACCTGCAGCCCTCAGAAGGCCTAACACCCTTCCTGGATCACAACCTAGGAAGCTGGGCCACTGTCAAGTCTGCCAAGAACTGGGGACCCAGAGTAGATCAAGAGCGGGAAATGCAGGCACCTGCCAGGTAAGGAGCAGGGTGAGCCAGATGAAAAGAGTGGTGAGCTGCCACGTGGAGACCCTTCGAAAAGCGTAGCTTCTACTCTGCTCCCTGAACAGAGGGTTGAAGCCCCTTGAAAATGAGGCCCAACATTACCAGAGTGGCTAGTTTTTCCAAAGATGCCACTCATTCCCATTTTTATATGACAGTCCCCCGATTTAAAAGCTAGCATTTTTTAAAAAATGAAGGACCATGTGCAGGCCAATCTTGGTAGGTCTGTGGGCCCGCATGAGGGCCACTGGATCACAGGCTCTGCAGGAAACCCCAGTGGGCCGGTGCAGGGAGCTGTCTCGCTGTTTCTCTGCTGCAGGGGCCCTGGGCTGGAGGCTGTAGACCTGCCCTGAGATGCCAGCTGTGCCACTTAGTGTGCTGCGTGACCTTGGGAAGGACACTGTCCCTCTCTGAGCTTTAATATATTCTGCTATGAAGAGAATACTGGTACCTACTTCTTAGGGTTGAGAATTCAATGTGATAATGTATGTACAGGGTCCAGTAAACAACATATAAACTTTCCAGGCCTGTTCCTTTCAACCTGGGCTAACAGCTTGGCCTGAGTGAGACCCAGGCTTCTCATATCAGATTGTACAGGCCTCTGCGGTGCCCACTGGGCCAGAGCCCTGGCCTGGGCCTCATCACAAAGGAAACTTCAGATCCTTGTGGTGGTTGGAAGGGAGAGTCTTGGGAAGACATCGTCATTTGCTTAGTTCTCACACTGGCATCAAGGAGCTGATTGGTTAAGAACCATGTTGGTCATCTCTCCAGGGCCTCTAGTGGATGCATAAAATCTGGGAGGATGGGAGCAAAGGGAGGGAAGGGGCAGAAGATATTTTTGGCTTTTTTTCAGCAAATGTAGGCAGTCAATTCTGCCTATTTAAGTGCTAGTCTGAGTTCGGAGAAGGCAATGGCACCCCACTCCAGTACTCTTGCCTGAAAAATCCCATGGACAGAGGAGCCTGGTTGGCTGCAGTCCATGGGGTCGTGAAGAGTCAGACACAACTGAGCGACTTTACTTTCACTTTTCACTTTCATGCATTGGAGAAGGAAATGGCAACCCACTCCAGTGTTCTTGCCTGGAGGATCACCGGGACAGGGGAATCTGGTGGGCTTCCGTCTATGGGGTCGCACAGAGTCGGACACAACTGAAGCAATTTAGCAGCAGCAGCAGTCTGAGTTCAGGCCCACAATATCCGGAAGGAGTCTCTGAATCATCAAAAATAGAATGAACTTTGTTGAGGGGAATTTCTGGGTAGAGGATTCAGAGCCATAAGACAGAACAGAAAGAGGAAGTGGTAAGTCTTCAGATCTAGAATCATAATCAGAAGTCCATAGAATATCAGAGTCATTGAGTTTTATAGCTTGTGGGTATAGTATGTTGCTACCATCCATCCCGTTGGCTTGAGAAGGTAGAGAGGTGGCTAGATTCCTATCAAGTTGGCCATGCTAGCCAAGAGAAATTATGTGAGTCACACATGTAATTAAAAGATTTCTAATAGTCATACAAAACTGAAATTAATAAAATATTTTATCCAACCTACTACATCCAAAGTATTATCCTTTCAATATGCAATCAATATAAAAACTTATTGAGGACCTGGATGAGGTCCACCAAGGGAGCCCCTTGCGTTCTGGCTTCTGTTGGTGTGATAGTAAATTTTATGTGTCAACTTGGTTGGGCCACAGTATCCAGATATTTGGTCAAATATTATTCCAGGTCTTTCTGTGAAAGTGTTTCCAGATGAGATTTTACATTTAAACCAATGGAGTCTGAATAGAGCAGATTGCTCTACCTTGTGTGGTGGGCCTCATCTAATCAGTTGAAGGCCTGCATAGAACAAAAGACTGACATCCCCTGACTCCCTTTAGACTTGAACTGCAACTCTTTCCATATATATGCATCTTGTTGGTTCTGGAGAACCCTGACCAATACAGCTGGGTTGGGGAGCCCCAGGAGAGCTGGGAGAGAAAGGGGAGGGGGGAGATCCAGGGTGGCTACCTCCCTATGGGGTCACCAAGGACTGGATATGCCCCTGGACTAAAGTTTCCAGCTCCAGGTCAGCATCTGTCCTTGAGCCCCAGAGCTGGAAGGTGCTTCTCCATGGCTGGTCCTACCTCCCATCACCACCAGGGTCCATGCTTTTTCTTGTGGTTTCCATAAGCAACCATCTGCTCACACCTTGCAACTAGACCTTCTACTAAAATCTCCTCATATGAGCTACTTTATGTGTTTACCATCTCTTTTTGAGACCTTGACTATGATGCCCATCTCTCAGATAGGGAAACCAAAGTCCAAACAGACAAGGATTTGCTTAAGGTCATACAGATGATATGGGTGGAGCCAGGTGTCCAGTGCAGTTCATTGAACTCCTACTCAATGATTTTTGTTCCCTTCCCTTCCATTTCCCACCAGGGTTTCCATTCCTCTGCCCACATGACTCTGCTCTTCCATTTGATGTACATGCTGAAATCTGTCCATTTCCTCTCTATCACTCCACATTTCCTCACTTCCACCTGTGGCCATGTTTCCCCAGTGTGAAATAGCCCCCCATTCTCCAGTGATGGCCTCCAGCTCCTTGGCACCTCAAACAACACTGGCATGAATATCCTCCTATATTATCTCTTCAGGGATCCAGGGGGTGATTTTGCTGGGATATAAGCCCAAGAATAGGATGGGCCACAGGGAATGCCGATAGTGGATCTTCCTGATTACTGCCAAGGTGCTTGCCAGGATGACAATGATAGTCTGCTGTCTTGCCAACAGAACATGAGGGTTTCTGTGTCTTCCCATTTCGCCATCACTCACTGTCTACTTCTCTAGCTTTTGCTAGTCTGGGTGCATTGTTGAGTCTTGGTTTAACTCGCACATATCTGATTACAAGTGATTTGAGTATCTCTTTAGAAACCTGCTGGCCACTTTCACATCCTTTTTCAGAACGACCTATTTGTATCTTTCACTCAGTTTTCTCTTGAGTGCCATGATGGAAGGCTTCCAAAGTTGGTGGCCAGCCATCTTCTCTCCTCTTTGTGGGTGACACGCCTCCCATCAAGGAGCGAAGTTATTTCCCTCCCATTGAACCAGGCTAACCCTGTGACCTGCTTTGACCAATGTGTGTGTGTGTGTTAGTCGCTCAGTCATGTCTGACTCTTTGCGACCCCACGGACTGTAGCCCACCAGGCTCCTTTGTCCGTGGGATTCTCCAGGCAAGGACACTGGAGTGGGTTGCCATTTCCTTCTCCAAAAAGGCTGATGAAAGTAAAATCAAGATGATAACTGTGCTTAGCAGCACAGTCGCAATACGCTGTGACCTGCTTTGACCAATAGAATGCATTAAAATTGATGTTTTGGACTCCCAAGCCCAGGCCTTAAGGGGCCCTGTGGCTTCTGCTTTTGCTTTCTGAGAAGTCCGCTGTCATGTACAGCAGCCCAGGCTGAGCTCCTGAGAAGCCACATGACCCTTGGGGTGTCAAAGCCACCATGGGCATTCCAGCTCCAGCAAAACCCCCAGATGAGTGGCCCCACCCTCACCATGTACAGCAGAGATAAAACCATACCTGCTGAACTCTGACTAAATGCAGGAATGTGTTGCATTTTTAGGCCCTGAACTTTGAGCTGATTTGTTATGTAACCACTGGTAAGCAATGTTTTTTGTCTCTTTTGACTTCTGGGTATTTCTTGTGTGTTACAGATGAGTTACTGGTATATTTCTAATGCCTCTGTATCACCCCTGCCATCCCCCTTCCTCCCACAGTACGGTGAGCATATGGCTGACTCCTACTGGCCTTGGTCCAGTGCCGCCTCCTCAGAGAAGTCTTCCCTGACCACCCCAGCTAACAGAGCCTCAGAGTAGGTTTGTCACACTGGCCAGTTCATTTTCTTCTTAGCCCATGTTATGACCCAGGGTCACCTTATTTGTTTACCTGTCTACAGCCTGTCTCCTGGGATAAGTTCTATGTGGCTAGGGACAGTGAACTAGCATAAACTATGTTCTAAATAAATACTATTGGATGAATAAATGGAAGAATAAATGAATAAAGAAATAAGCCAAATAAACCCTGGGTCAAAGAGCAAGATTGTTTTGTCATAATTTCTAGCATAGATTTATTTATCAAATATTTACTGAGCACCTACTATGTGCCAGAAACTGCTCTAAGTATTGGACGTACAACACTGAACAGAAGAAAGTTTGCATTCTCATAGGGTTATATTCTAGACGGTGATAAAATTAATAAAAAAGAAAATAATACAGCATCCTGACTAAATACTAAGAAAACTATAGCAGGGCAAGGGGTTAAAAAGTAATGGGGTGATATTTAGACCCAATGGTGAAGGAAGCCTCTCTGGGGAGGTGACATTTGAGCAGGGACCCGAATAAAGTGAGGAAACAGGCATATATTTGGGAGCAAAGTGTTCCAGGCAACGGGGAGAGCATGCGCAAAGGCCCCGAGGCAGGAGAGCTGGAGTGTGTGGCTGGAGTGGAGTGGAGAAGGAAGAGCAGTAAGGACATGAGGTCAATTCTGTGACACCCCAAGTTCCAGAATGTGGGGCTCTGCAGCTTTTTTATGGCTATCAAGGCAAATGATTTCCAGGCCCAGGGTTGATTAACATTCTTTATTTTACAGCATTTTTCAATCGGAAGTATTTGAAATCACTATTCATCTGGTGATAAGCCCCTTGGGTTTCTCTGTGAATGAACTTCTCCCCTACCCCTTCCTATGGGAGGGCATCTCCCACCCAACCCTATGGGAGGGCACCCCCCAATCCCAGTGGGCTGTAACTGTGACTAAATCCTGAAGGACCCCCCTACAGGAAGGACGGGAGCCTCCTCTCCCTCCTCCCTGCCGCTCCCAGGGAAAGGTCCATGACTCACACGTACTGTTCCAAGAGCAAGTGCAGTCCCCAGGGTGCGGCTCCCCAGCCGGGCTGCTCGGGGGAACCGCATCCCCTGTAGACATAGGAAGGGGGCCCGTGAGCTTTCTGGGCTGATTGCATCCAAATTGCGCTGTTCCTGGGGGTGGAGGTACCTAGATGCTCCTGCTTGAAACATGGAAGGAGCACATCCCTTAGGACGGGCCCCACCAGCCCCCGGCTCAGGGGACATTATTCTTGTTTGTAGAAGAGGATTACGGGGTTTCCCTGCCTAAGACACTGGATGTTTTACAAGGCCTTGATTTCTCTTTTGATTTTTCTCTCTCCCCTGGAAAACGTGGCCCTTGCTAATCACACATGCTTACCACCTGGGATGGGGGCAGGGAGGCAAAGAGCGGCTCTGGGAACAAGCAGAAGCCGGCAGCCAGGAAGGCCCGTGTGGGAGGCGCCTGGCTGGAGGAGCCATGGGCCACCTGTTAGCGGGGCACGGCCCACACTTGGCCTGACCCTGGAACTGTGGCCACACTGATTCAGACTAATCAGGAAAATCTGAAAAAGCTTGGGTAGAAAGGTCTAGAACTCCCCCTTGGGTGCTTGGGAGCCCAGAGAAACAGCAAAGAGGCTCTGCTCAGTCTCCATGTCCCCAGAATGTCATCTGTCTCTGCCCCCCTGTCTCCAGGGACTGAAAATAACCCTGGCTTCTAGGTATCAGCAGGGCCGATATTCATACAACTAGTACAGAAAGGGCCCCCACCAAGCAGAGCACACACCAGCTGGGAACAGCTGGAACAGCTGGACGGGGACACGACAGCCCCAGCCTCTGGAAGGAAGGTGACCCCTAAAGGCAGGATGCTGTCTCCAGATGAACCTTGTGTTGTCAGTGAGGGATGCTAGCGGTGTCTCCTGCCCCAGCTGTTCAAGACAAACGCCATTCCAGATTGGCTTACTGTTGCTGAAACTGGGCTTTCTTGCATCCTAACCACAGATCAACTCAGAGATAAAGGAGCTTGTTTCTCAGGCAGCAGAACTGGGAGGAAGTGGCTCCCTGAGCTGTGTGGGAAACGAGAAGGTATCCTAGATAACGAGACTGTGGACCCGAGTGGACCACTGGAAGTCAGCCTTGCTTGCTGTGTACTGGATCACAGAGAAGAACTGTTGATCAGCCTGTGGGGTCCCAGCAGCAGAGGATGGTGAAACCCCTGGGAGGGCCCAGCCCAAAGAGAGTTCCTGAGAGGGGCTCAGAGGGTCCTATATGTGCCGTTAGCCAAGCTGGATGGCAGTGCTGTGACGTTGGCTAAGTGGAGGTCGGCCCACTCTGGGAAGGTGCCCAGCTGGAAGATGGTCTGTGCCCAAGTATTCATGGCCAAGCTGAGCAGCAGGACACCCATCAGGTTCATCAGGAGTCCCGTCCGCACCTGCAAGGGAGCCCAGAGTGAGGCAGGGTTCTACTCGAGGCCCATTATACAGATGGGGAAACTGAGAGTCAGAAAGTCTTTCACCCCAGATGGCACACCTGGGGAGAGATGGAGGGGGAGCACAAACCCAGGACGGTTGATACCCAAGACCCTTCCATCTTTACACACCTAGGCTGACCCTCAAGGAGCTGAAAAGTCCCCTTCCGTCCAGTGGTTTCTAGGAGCCAGGCCTCGTGCCATGCTGTTGTCACAGAGCTATGTCATTTACCCCGAAAGCAACCCTTTTAGGGTTGTTCTTATTATTCCCATTTTATAGAAGGGGAAAATGAGGCTCAGAGCAGTTGGCTCACCCAGCATCACACAACTTGAAAACAACCTGCTTTGATCGTTAAACATCCCCCCTGCTTTGCATTTCCTGTCTCCTTGGAGGCAGGCGTGTGTCTCCCCTACCCGGCATCACCCCCGCGCCTGGAACACTGAACGTGCTCAGCAAACTTGTACAGTGAAGGAACCGGCGAAGGAATGGATGTCTGTCTCCCTGGGTCCCTGCTGCCTCTCTGCTCTGTCTTCCTGCCGCTCACTCTTGTTTTCTCTCCCTTTGTCCTGCTGGGGTCTCCGTGCCTGGAGACCCTACATGAGCTAAGAACTAGTCGGGCAGATCCCTCTTCTCTGTAGAACCAGTTTAGGGTCTGCAGCCCCTGAACTGCTCGGTGCGATCATCCGAGGCGGCCAGTGGAGGGGGAAGGGCAGTAGGAAGCAGGCCGAGGAAGAGGCTCAGCTTGGAGGAGAGCCTTGCTAAAAGCTGGGATCCCCCACCACCGTCCTCGGCTTCTGTCTCCTCTCCAGGTGACCGGGCACTGACGTGCACCCATATGTCCCTGGTGTGGTCCGCTGCTCCATCTCCCCTAGAGACGCTGCCCGGCCCAGAGCACTTGGCCAAACAAGTCAGAAGACAAGGTGGGGGGCAGAGAGAGTGGAAGGCCCTCATCTCCAAGGCAAACTTTGGAAAGCAGTGGCCAAGTCAGCGCTTCCTGAAATCACCTAAGCAATCATCCCAGAGTGTTCGCTAGAAGTATCAATTCTGGTCCCACTCAGAATGACCTGTTCAGGAATTGGGGCGAGGGGAGAGCGGGAGTCCTGCCCCGGTTCCTTGCCCGCCCCTGGTCCGCCCATTCCTTGGGGCCTCTGCTGGAATACGCCTGCACTCACCATGTCTTTGACCAGCAAGTGTCCAGAGGCGAAGGCGATTGAGTTGGGGGGCGTCGAGACTGGGAGCATGAAGGCGTAGGAGCAGCCGACGGTGCCAGGGATCATCAAGTACAGGGGGTGCACCCGCAGACGGATGGCCTGGGCCCAGCAGTCAGGGGCGAGACCGAAACAGAGAAAGAGAGAAACCACACGCGAGGTGGAGACAGGAGGAAAGTGAGGGACACGGCGACAGATGGAGAGACGGGATAGAGCCAGAGATGTCCGGAGAGAGATGTGCGGAGTGACAGAGAACAAGAGAAACAAGCGAGAAGATGAATTTAAAGACGCATGGACAGAAATGCAGCCAGAAATACAGACACACAGGCCGAAGGAGAGACACACAGCCAAGAAGAGAACCATAGAGAGGGAGACAAGAGAGAAGGTTCCCAGGTTAGCAACGTTCCAAGGTCACGTGTGGGTTTATCAGGGAGGGCGGGCAGGGAAAATTATTCTAGAACACTCCCTCTCCAACTTGAGTGCATATCAAAGTCACCTGGAGGTCTGGTGGCCCCATCTCTCTCAGAGTTGCTGAGTCAGCATGTGTGGGGTTTGTTGCGGAGGGGGGCGGGTGGGGGGGTGGTAGCAGCAAGAATTTGCATTTCTGACAAGATCCCAGATGATGCTGATGCTGCTGGTCCACATTTTGAGAATTTTGAAAATGTGCTGGGACCACATATTGAGAATCACAGTTCTAAAACCTCATGCCCTCTGCCTGGTCCTTCTCAAATGGTCCAAACAAGTAGGTAGAGAGCAGGGATGCTGCTAAACATCCTACAATGCAGAGCTTCACATAACAGGATTCTCCGGCCCCAAATGTCCGTAGTGCTGAGAAAGTCTGCTTTAAAGGGAAGCTAGAGCTTTGCCTACCGCTAGAATTCCTGGTATTGTTATCTGTCTACTCAGATTTTCTACTTCTTCTTAGTCCATATTTGGTCATTTCTGTTTTCCTAGAAAACTCTTTATGTCACCACGGGTTGCTTTTCCCAAAGGAGGCCCTCTGGTGTGCTTTGAAAATATTTACTGTTTATGCATTTCTTAGAGAAAAAAAAAAAAAGACAGTATTAAAAAAATCATGGTTCTGACACTTTTATGCATTTTGGACAAGAATGATGACAATTCTGGCCCCCGTGGAGCTCCCGGGATCAAGGAAGAGACTGGTGAACCTGTATTGGGGAGGGATGTTGCTCTCCCATCCCAGGACCGTGTAAGAACCCTCACCAGCTCCGCCAGGACGGGCAGAAAGATGATGATGGTGGCCGTGTTGCTGGCGAACTCGGTGAAGAAGGCGACCACCACGGTGATGAGCAGTACGGCCAGCACCGGGGGCACGCTCTCCAGGGGGTGCAGCTGCCCGCCGATCCATGCCGACAGCCCCGACTCCTGCAGAGGGAGGAAGCAAGAGCACCTCTTCACACCAGCCCACCGCCGCCTGCCACCCCGAGCCTGGGCCGAGTGGGAGGGGTTAGGATTGGCTACGGCGATGACGACTACACTCTTTCACATACAGGTTGACTGAGGTTCAGAGAGGGTAGGTGAGCTGCCCAAGGTCACATATTCATTCAGCCTCTGCTTCCCGAGCTGCTGTCTACTCTATACTCCACAGGCCCAGGGCCCAAACCCCTGGATCCTTCAAATAATCCATATGGTTCTCCCAATAGTTCATTTAGTTTGGGTAGCCCTAATTTAAGTGGGAGAGGGGCAGTGGAACCTCCATGTTAAATCTTCTCATTCCTCCAATGATAGCGATCACTTCCAAAAATGTTAACGTACTTATACAAAATATTCATTATTAATTTTTATAATTATGTATCAGTACATATTAAATATATAATATATATATCATATATAATAGAAAACATGCATCAGCTAGAGTTCAAATACAACACAATGAATGTGTGAGCGCTCAGTTGCTAAGTCATGTCTGACTCTTTGCAACCCCAGACTGTAGCCCACCAGGCTCCTCTGTCCATGGGATTCTCCAGGCAAGAAAACCGGAGTGGATTGCCATTTCCTTCTCCAGGGGATCTCCCCAACTCAGGGATTGAACCCATGTCTCCTGCATTGCACCACATTCTTTACCACCAAGCCACCAGGGAAGCCCAGCACAATGAATAGGATTACCACCAATAAAGATATTTATGATGATTATTACAATGATGTACACAAACACTGCCATTATTATTTGTATCATTTATTAGCATAAGAATCACCAACCTTTCGGCAAAGTAAACATTCCTTCGCGTGTTACAGAGAAGGAATCCTAACTTGGCGAAGTTTTTGTGACTTGCTCAGTGTCCCCCAAATACTGGCTAAGATGTGTTTTGCACTCAGGGCCACGGAGTCAGTATACTAACATTCTCCTGCAAGGCGCCCTGTCACCACGTACTCTCCAGTGGACACACCAGACTGTCACTGCACCTCTTAATGAAGGGCAGTGCCCAGAGCTGACCACAGCTCTCCAGGGCAGTAAAGACAAGGTCGATGTCCTCTCTCGGACTCCAGACTCCACCTGCCATCAGTGCTGCAGAATTATCTCCAAGCTCTCTGCTGACTCCCCCAGGAATTACTCTACTTGCGGGTATTTCATAATGACACTCTCCCGCTTCTGCCCTCCAGGCTTCAAATGTATCCTTAATAACCCAGAATCCAATGCACCTTCGTTAAGGCCCCAAAGCGGGAAAACGGATGTAAAATTGTGCTCGATGCTGCCCCCTGGTGGTACCACGCGTCAATATAGCAATAAGGCTACAGGGGCGCCACCTGTAGGCCGTTTTGTTGACAAAGATAAAGCAGTTGTAGGCTTAGGAGAGGATTAAGGCCGGGGTTGGGTTAGACCCCGAACACTTAGCCAAGTGTACGTCTACCACAGCCCTTTTATCAGTGCAAAATCTTTTGGTACTAACACACTTTGGTTTATCAGAGAACAGGTATGCATTTCTTTTCTGTTGAATAGAAAATTTGCTGTTTATCCAAAACTAAGGTTTCATCGTGGATTCTAGAATATAGTATACTGTTTTGACACAAATAAAATAAATTATTTTATTTGTCCCTACAGCATGACTTAAAAGTTACCTTCAAGGAATGAATAATAAATGCTTAAAGATAATTCCCTAGAAGAGACCTTGTAAAAAGTAAGGTTCTTCTTTCACATCCACACTGTTTGATAACCTAGAAATTATAGTGTATGGCAGAGTCCAGACCCCGGCCCCTCCTCTGGCGCAGGGAACCCTGCAGGGAAAAATGGGGCCACTAGTTTTTCTCAGAGGCCACGGCTCTGGCAAAGAGACCGACGGCAATGTGTGTAATTAAATGGAGAAGGGCTGGAGAGAGGGAATATTAATGACTTGGATGAATGAGGAGCCAAGAGCTTCCCTGTAGCCGGGCCTCTGGGTGCCAGGCTTCCAGCCAACCTCCCCATGGCCACTCAGGGCCTTGGCTCAGTTTCCGTAGCCGAAGGGAGGTCTGGCTGCTTCAAGAGAGAGGAGACCGCGCCCCCCCCCCCCCCGGCCAGGTGCTCTCGGGGGGACTCAAGGGGCTTCACCTGCTCTTTCCTGTTCCCTTAGGAATCAGAAGCTCTGTTTCCATGGAAACACACAGCCACAAGGTTTTCCCAGGGACTCCAGGACCAGCAACTTGCAAGGGCAGAGGCAGCATGCCCAGGAGGTGAGGAGAAAGGGCTCTGGAATCAGATTAGGCTTGTTCCCCCACCTTCATCCATTCTGCTGTGTCTTCCTTGGCAAGTAACTAAACCTTTCTGTGCCTCAGGTCCTTATCTGTAAACTGAGATGCGATAGTGCTTGTCCTTGGGGTTACAGACCCGCCCGGCTAGTTCAGCTGGTAGAGCGTGGGACTCCTGATCCCAGCATTGTGGGTTCGAGCCCCACACTGGGCAGCTGTTCTTCAACATTTGGGCTTCCCTTGTGGCTCAGTTGGTAAAGAATCCACCTGCAATAAATCCACCTCCCTCTCTCTGCGGGAGACCTGGGTTTGATTCCTGGGTTGGGAAAGATCCCCTGGAGAAGGGAAAGGCTACCCACTCCGGTATTCTGGCCTGGAGAATTCCATGAACTGTACAGTCCATGGGGTCACAAAGAGTCGGACACCACTGAACAACTTTTACTTTAGGGGGTTATGGTTGGGAGAAAAGGAACTAATCTCTAAAGCTCTTATAAAAATGCTTGGGTACCAGGTAAATGCCCCAAACCTGCCATTGGCTATTAGTGGCATCAAGTCACGAGATCCCAGCAGTGGTGGGACACTCAAGAAACTGCCTTGAGTAGTGGTCGTCAAACTGTTCCTTACAGCCCCCAGGGGTGCCAAGAGGTGCCTGAGGCCACTGACGCAGCATGAGAGCGGAAGACAGGGCTGGCAGGATGGTGACCCCTCTTTCTCCTCCTTTCTCACTTCTATGAGGTCCTTTCTTCCTGATTTCGCTGATATACAGAAGGATCAGATCTTAAAGGAGGGTGGTATGGTAGAAATGAAATGTTTCAGGTTGAAATCTCCATAGAAAACCCTTGAAAAATCTCTTTAAAGGCCTCATAAAGACAGTAGGCTCAGCCGTGTGTGCACAACTCGACGTAAGAATTCTTAGGTAGGGACTTCCCCGCTGGTCCTGCAGTTAAGACGCAACTAAAGACCCTGCATGCCACAACCAAAATCCAGTGCAGCCAAATTAAATAAATAAGTAAAGTAATAAAATAAATATTTTACAAAAGACTGATACTAAAAAAATAGAATTCTTAAGTGGAGAGAGCCAGTGAACTTGATTAGAGGAAAAGAAGAAAAGACTTCATGCACATGCGTGAGCATTCAAACCACTGTACTGCTTACAAGCTGTGCGGCACTGGGCAAGGTAATGGACATCTCTGCTCCTTGCTTTCTTCAAAGTACAGGTAAAAACAATTCCTATATATAATAAGTACCAAACAGGGCTTACTATTACTTATTTAATTTAACAAACACTTAACACATTGCTTATTCTATGCTGAGAACTCGCCTCAGTACTTTGCTAACATTAACTTATTAATCCTCAGGACAGTTCCACAAAGGAGTGGTGATGTGGGTGCATGTGCCCCCAGCCGTTCCAATTGTTTGTGACCCCATGGACTGTAGCCCACCAGCCTCTTCTGTCCATGGGATTCTCCAGGCAAGAATACTGGAGTGGGTTGCCATGCCCTTCTCCAGGAACAAACCTGTGTTTTCTGCATCTCCTACATTGGTAGGCAGATTCTTTACCACTGTGCCACGTGGCAGGGATGAAGTAGTACAGTTATCCATATTTTATGGTTGATGAAACCGAGGCACAAAGAGGTTGTAATATGCTCAAATAAGTGAAATGAGTTTGGAATTTTGCGCTCAGAATCTGGCTCTTACTTCATAATGCTACCTCTCCAATAAAATGATAAGAACAGTAAGAACAGCAATAATAACAACTCTCCAGCAGAAAATGAGGGATTCAGGAGAATACACATGCTTCTACTTGCCTATAGGGTCTAACTCAGCAGTGGTCACAGGACTGGAAAAGGTCAGTTTTCATTCCAATCCCAAAGAAAGGCAATGCCAGAGAATGCTCAAACTACCACACAATTGCATTCATCTCACACGCTAGTAAAGCGATGGTTAAAATTCTCCAAGCCAGGCTTCAGCAATACATGAACCGTGAACTTCCAGATGTTCAAGCTGGTTTTAGAAAAGGCAGAGGAGGAACCAGAGATCAAATTGCCAACATCCACTGGATCATGGAAAAAGCAAGAGAATTCCAGAAAAACATCTATTTCTGCTTTACTGACTATACCAAAGCCTTTGACTGTGTGGATCACAATAAACTGTGGAAAATTCTGAAAGAGATGGGGATACCAGACCACCTGACCTGCCTCTTGAGAAACCTCTACGCAGGTCAGGAAGCAACAGTTAGAACTGGACATGGAACAACAGACTGGTTCCAAATAGGAAAAGGAGTACATCAAGGCTGTATATTGTCACCCTGCTTATTTAATTTATATGCAGAGTACATCATGAGAAACGCTGGGCTGGAGGAAGCACAAGCTGGAATCAAGATTGCCGGGAGAAATATCAATAACCTCAGATATGCAAATGACACCACCCTTATGGTAGAAAGTGAAGAAGAACTAAAGAGCCTCTTGATGAAAGTGAAAGAGGAGAGTGAAAAAGTTGGCTTAAAGCTCAACATTCAGAAAACGAAAATCATGGCATCCAGTCCCATCACTTCATGGCAAATAGATGGGGAAACAGTGGCTGACTTTATTTTTCTGGGCTCCAAAATCACTGCAGATGGTGATTGCAGCCATGAAATTAGAAGATGCTTACTCCTTGGAAGGAAAGTTATGACCAACCTAGACAGCATATTAAAAAGCAGAGACATTACTTTGTCAACAAAGGTCCATCTAGTCAAGGCTATGGTTTTTCCAGGGGTCATGTATGGATGTGAGAGTTGGACTGTGAAGAAAGCTGAGCACCGAAGAATTGATGCTTTTGAACTGTGGTGTTGGAGAAGACTCTTGAGAGTCCCTTGGACTTCAGGGAGATCCAACCAGTCCATCCTAAAGGAGATTATTCCTGCGTGTTCATTGGAAGAACTGATGTTGAAGCTGAAACTCCAATACTTTGGCCACCTAATGAGAAGAGCTGACTCATTTGAAAAGACCCTGATGCTGGGAAAGATTGAGGGCAGGAGGAGAAGGGGACGACAGAGTGAGATGGTTGGATGGCATCACCGACACAATGGACATGGATTTGGGTGGACTCCGGGAGTTGGTGATGGACAGGGAGGCCTGGCGTGTTGCGGTTCATGGGGTCTCAAAGAGTTGGACACGACTGAGCGACTGAACTGAACTGATAGGGTCTGTTCCACCCTGATTTAATATCAACTTGTATCACCTGAATATATTTGTAGATTGTTGTGGATAGAGATTAAATGAGATATGCATGAAGGTGCCAGAATTAGACCAGTTTTTAATTCATGAGACAGTAAAACTATAACAACAGTAAACATGGCGAGCCCTCTGCATTAGCCGCCATCCATCATGTCATCAGTCCTCAGAACATCCCATTTTACAGGTCCTGTCCAACAAATACTTACTGAGAGAGCATGTTAAGTACCAGGACTTTTCTAGATGCCTAGAAGAGCGATGAAGAAGACAGATATGGTCCTTGCCCTCATGGAGTGTACATTCTAGTAAGAGAGACACCAATAAACAAATGATCAGGGTGTCCCATGGGGGGTGGGCCTCATGGAGCATACATTGTAGTAAGAGAGACACCAATAAACAAATGAACAGGATGTCCCGCGAGGGGTGGGCCTCATGGAGCGTACATTCTAGTAAGAGAGACACCAATAAACAAATGAACAGGATGTCCCGTGGGGGGTGGGCGCGGGTGGTTGTTTGCTGTTTAGTTGCTAAGTTGTGTCTGACTCTTTTGTGACCCCTGTGAACTGTAGTTTGCCAGGCTCCACTGTCAGTGGGATTTCCCAGGCGAGAATCCTGGAGTAGGTTGCCACTTCTTTCTCCGGGGTGGGGGGTGGTCTTCCCAACCCAGGGATTCAACCTGCACCTCCTACATTGGCAGCCAGATCGTTTACCACTGAGCCACCAGGGAAGCCCACAACCTGAGGGGTAGATATGGCTACAGGAAGTAATCAGGGTGATCAGAGAGAGAGATGGGGTCTGTGTGTGGGGGGGAGGCTACCTTAGATATGGTGCCAGAGAGGGTTTCTCTGAGGATGTGACCTTGAAGCCGAGACCTGAGGGTAAAGACTCAGAGATCTCAGGGAGGAGCATTCGGCAGAGAGGAAGCAGGTGCAAAGGTCCTGGGGGTGCAAATGAGTTTAGTGTGGCCGAGGAGCAGGCCAGTGGGGCTGGAGAGGAGCCCTGAGGGGACAGAGATAAGAGCTGATGTCGGGGTGATGGGTGGGGGCTGTTCTCTGGAGGTCCAGGCAAACCTTCAGACTAGAGTCTAACTACGTGGGGGAGGCATGGACAGCTTTGCAGCAGGAGGAGACTGCGGAGAGCATCAGGCAGGTTTAAGCAAGTTACTCAAGCTCAGCGCAAGCACTGGGGTCTGCTTCCAGCCCCTCAGAACCAGCAGGTGGGCATCTACACATCCAGGCTCCCTGTGGGCCCAGTCTGAGGGCCTCCAAGCCCCGGGAGGCCTGGCAGTGGCCTGGTGAGGGTATTGGGCTGGGGCTGGGAAATAGGACGTGCCATGAGCACTCTGGTCCCTCCTGGGACAGGCCGCCTGGGGAGGGGATGGTGTGAGCAGGGGTTGGGGGAGGGGGCCACTGTCACACAAAGTCTTTATTGCACAGAAACCCCGGCCGGCTGCCCAAGGCTGGGCCGGGAGCCAGACTGGCCTCCTCAGTATGCTCAGCGGTCCTGCAGCCCAGCCCCCACTGCGAGCTGGGCTTTGTCCACCACTCTGACCGCATAGAAGCCTCTGGGGTGCGGGTCAGGCTCAGGGTGAGGCAAGGGCCATGTCCTCTCATTAAATGGCACCATTTCCACCGAGTTGCTCAGGGCAAGAACCTCCAGTTTTCCAATCCACTTAGTAATTGTAACAACTCTATGCGATGGGCACCATTACTGTGCCATTTTACAGATTAGGAAATGGAGGCACACAGCTCAGAGGTGGAGGACTGACTCCAACCCAGATGGTCTGGGTCCACCGCCCATGCTTTCCACCTTTGCCCTGCACAGCCTCCTAATTTACCTGGCTAACATGCCACTTCCTACTGGAAGCCTTCCCTGATATGTCCCAAGCAAGAGGCAGTAGTGAGAGGAGTCCGACGAGTTCAAATCCCAGCTCTGCCTGCTGTGTTCCCTCATGCTCTGGAGCGTGTGTGCCACATTTAGAGAATTGGTGTGCTGCCATGGAAGATCCTGTGTGACACAGCTTAGACCGGTGGCTCAGATGGTAAAGCGTCTGCCTGCAATGCGGGAGACCTAAGTTCGATCCCTGGGTTGGGAATATCCCCTGGAGAAGGAAATAGCAACCCACTCAAGTACCCTCGCCTGGAAAATCCAATGGACAGAGGAGCCTGGTAGGCTACAGTCCATGTGCTCGCAAAGAGTCGGACACGACTCAATGGCTTAAAAAAGACCCAACACAGCCAAATAAAAATAAATAAATAATATTTTTAAAATCCTGAATTTTAAAAAGTAAGCAATCTGAGAAGTAATTTCAGCTTTCTTTTACCTTAATTTCCAATTGACCCTTAACCGTCTGTGGTTTTGAAGTCTGGGGGTAGGGTGGAGCCCAGCTTCATGAGCTGTGGGTTCAAATACCACTCTGCCGGCTTTTGGCTGCACAAACATCGCCAACTTATTAAGCCTTGAGTTGCCTCTATTTCATCTTTGAAAGGAGGATGACCACACATCTACTTCAGCGGTGCCTTTGAAGATTAGCGGAGTCAATATTTGCATAGCGCTTCCCATGATGCCTGGCACTTGGGAAGTTCTCAAGAGTGAGTTTTAGGAGGCTGGACTCTGAAATCAGATGGACTGGAGTTCAAACCTCAACGCCTAAGCAGAGGGCAACTGCATGACATTAAGAGAGCTGCTTAATTTTTCCAGGCCTCAGTTTTCCTACCTGTAAAATGGGGATAAAAATATTCCCTAGCCCTGAGGGTCAGTGTGGAGATTTCATGAGCTAATAGGTTACTACATGTGGGACACTGAGGCTGCACTTCCACTGAGCAGGTCTGGCTGTGCTGAGAACGTGTGCCTCCCAAAATTCTTCTCTGTCAGTGCCTCGCTCACCTCAGTCTAGTCCTGGCTCTGCCTCTGTGCTCACAGAGCCCTTTCAGTTCAGTTCAGTCGCTCAGTCGTGTCCAACTCTTTGCGGCCCCATGAACTGCAGCACACCAGGCCTCCCTGTCCATCACCAGCTCCCAGAATTTACCTAATCTCATGTCCATCGAGTCGGTGATGCCATCCAGCCATCTCATCCTCTGTCGTCCCCTTCTCCTCCTGCCCCCAATCCCTCCCAGCATCAGGGTCTTTTCCAGTGAGTCAACTCTTCGCATGAGGGAGTCCAAGTATTGGAGTTTCACACAGCCCTTTAGAACCGCATTAATAGTAACACCAGGTAGTTAATATTCATAATATCTGGGCTCTAGAGCCAAACTACCTGGCCTCTAATCCTGAGGACATAGCTGTGTGGCCTTAGGCAAGTTACTTTACCTCTCTGTGCCTCAGTTTCCTAATCTACAGAATGGGGATGATGGTGGCATCTACCTCATAGGCTTGCTGGGAGGTTTAAACACACTAATATGCGTACAGCACGTTGAACAGTGCCTGTGGCAGGGTCAGCCTGCTAGGGTGAGTCCTCTGTTCGCACAGGCCCCTCGGGTCATGATATTAGTATTAGCAGTTCTGGCACAATGCTCACCGCCAGCTCCTCGAGGTCCCACACTGTACCATTTTCCTCTCTCTCTGGGCAGCACCAGGCACGGCACGGAGCTGTGATCACCCCCACATGGGAGATGGGCGTCTGTGTGGCTGGTGGGGCTCACTCAGCCCCACGCTTGCAGCTGCCCCAGGATGGGCGCTCACCTCCCCGAGCTGCCTGCTGCCTGCCCCTCTTACCTCGCAGCCTTTGGCCATGGCAAAGCCCCCTCCCAGGAGAAGGATGATGTTCCAGGGCACCGTGTCCTGAGCCCTCTTCCACGTCAGCAAGGGCACTGTCTCTGTGTTGGGAGCTGGGCAGAGAGAAGACACTCAGCTTGGGAGGGGATACCCAGCTCCTCCCACTACCCCCTACCCCAGGCAGGGAAGGGACCCAACACATTCTCAGGACCCTCAACCGGAGGAGGGAACATCAGCCCCTGGAGCTCCATCTCCGTGGGGACACGCAGGGGTCTCCGGGAAGCCACAATCTGGCTTCAGCATCCCATTTAGGAGTTTCAGGGAAAAAAGACACAAGCATCATGACAGAGCATTTGCTGTACTCAGAATCTTCTGAAATTGCACAATTCACATGCAGAGCATCCTTTCAGTTCCTAAAATCCCTTCTGGGTAAGTGTTACTTTCACCCTCGTTTACACGAGAAAAGTTCCTCTTTTGTAACTGAACGTGTACAGAAAAAAAGAGGAAGAAAATTCAGGGCAGTAGAAACCAAGGGAATGTCTGGTCCGTGGAATCATGAGGCAAATTGTATTTCTTCAAAAGCAGGGATGTCTGCAGTGGATAGAACAAGGGGCTGGCAAACGTCTGCTGTAAAGGGCTGGAGAGGCACTAATTCAGGCTCTGCAGGTCTCTGTTGTGGTCAGACTGCCATGGAAGCATGGAAGCAGCCACAGAGACGGCAGACACACGTGGACGGGGCAGCGTTTCCACGAAATTCTGTTTTCAAAACAGGGGGCAGCCGGATTTGGCCCACGGGTGCTAGTTTGTCATCCCTGCACTGAGAGCATCCTCCTGGACCTTGGTTCGCTGTGGGTCCCTGGAACATGACCTTGCCTCTCAGAGCCCCCATGTCCTCAGCTGACCCCTGACACAATAATGGAAGCTGGTAGGTCCTTGTGGGCACTGAAGGGGCAGTGATGGAGCTGTGGGCGGAGGGACATTTCGGTTCAGTTCACAGCTGCCTGGCACCTGGAAGTCACTCCATAAACACTTGTCAGATGATATATACAACACATGGAGCCCAGCGCCTGGCACCGAGTAAGCTCCCTGGAACCAGGCCTTCTCACTGCAGGCTGCCAGCAGCCTCCCTGGAGGAGGATGGGTCTGACCCATTCAAGGTTCCCCCGCTGCCAGGACAGTCCCTGGTTAAACACTCTTTGATATTTTTGTTTCCCCTTTTTGGTGTTTTTCAAAATTTTATAGCATGGTTATCTAAAACAAAAGTTTATAACTGGATAATAAAGACAATCCAATGCTACTTAATAAAGCCCCTCTACTAAACAGTCCATGGGGTCATAAAGAGTTGGACATGACTGAAGTGACTTAGCACACACGAGATGCACACAGCCCATGGGTGTATACATGTGGTTCTGATGTCACACACCGCCAGCGGATTCGTGGGCCAAACCCAAGTATGAGGAAGACATCAGGTGGCCCAACCCTTGGCCTTTAAGTGATAAAACAGTATTTCACTAAAGAGGCACCCAAGGTCTGAAAAAGTGACCCACCAGTGAAGTCAATTAATGTCAGCTGTTAATGCCTTTATTATCTTTCCACTCTTGGCACTATTTCTTATAAACACAGCCTCTGACTAAATTTCTCACTTCTGGCTCTACATTATATTCTGCCATCTAGAGCAGGAGCTGAAGGCATAGACTTTGAGGTTGAACTAGAATTCAGTCCTGGCTCTGCCATTCAGCTGTGTGACTTGAGCCAAGTGCCCCTACCTCTCTGAGCTTCAAATTTCTCATCTGCCCAAGGAAGCAATAGCACCTCCCTGGAGACCAATTCCGATGATGACCTGGGCGGTGTGTGCAATGGGCTCAGCACGGGGTGTGGCCCGGAGCGAGTCCTTGGTCATTTCATTAGCGAGTGTATACTGGGGACCTACCCTAGGCCCTGAGGATATGGAAGTGGCCAAAACAGGAAAGGAAAAAAAACAAAACCCTCCTGGTGGAAAGCTTACATCCCAGTAAGTAAGGCAGGTGATAAATCAGTAAATGTGTCTTGTTGGGAAATTTTATGTGCTATGGAAAAAAAAAAAAAAAAAGAAAATAAAGGAAAGAGACTGAGAGTGCAAGGGAGGAGCACTTTTCTAGATGGTGTAGTCAGAGAAGGCTTCTCTGGAGAGGTGACCTCAGGACAGTCTGAAGAGAGTGATGGGGTGAGCCATTCGGATGTCTGGGGGAAGAGCCTGTTGGGCAGAGAGGAAGTGGAAGTGATCTTCATCACCCACATCACGGGCATCCTCTTTCTCCACTTCAACAACGTCATCCACAGCAGCCTCCTCCTCGCCTTCCTCCCCCTCTTCATCATCACCCACGTCGCCATCACCAGCCTCAAGCACAGTGCACAGCACCCAGGAGGCGGAGCCTCAGTGCTTGGGCAGCGATCATAAAGGGAGCTGCAAGTACCGCTCAGACCCGCAGAGGAATGGGAGACAGTGGGTAAGATGAAGAAAATCAAGTTTGGCTTGGATGTCTGGGGTCTACCTCCCATCTCTTTTTAACTGGCAGTGTGACCTTGATCAAGTCACTTTCTCTCCATGAGCACTGACGGACCACTCTCTAAGCCTACGTGGAAGGCATGGGTGTTGAGTACTGGAGTCAACGCTTTAGGAGAGTAGCAGAAAGTGTGTGGAACTCGATGCTTTGAGGGACAGAAACCGGGGGCAGGAAGTAGGAGGAGCAGTGGGAGTAGGTACTGTGCGGGAATGGGTGTTCTGAGGGGGACCACTCTACCGGGGAACAGAAGCTAGAATTAGGCAGGAACGCTAATGAAGTAGAAGATACACAGATGCCAAGCTCAGAAACAGGAGAAACTCTGGGAAAAAAAAAGTTTAAAAAAGTGAAAGTGTTAGACAATCAGTCGTGTCCAACTCTTTGGGACCCCATAGGCTGTAGCCTACCAGGCTCCTCTGTCCATGGAATTCTCCAGGCAAGAATACTGGAGTGGGTTGCCATCCCCCTTTCCAGGGGATCTTCCCAACCCAGGGATCGAACCTGGGTCTCCTGAACTGTAGGCGGATTCTTTACCATCTGAGCTACCAAGAAACTCTGAACAGATCAACAAATGATAAAGGGAGTGGATGGTGAGGAAAGCCATTTGGAAGCAAGATAGAGAAGCAGGGAAGAAGAGAACAACTGAATCCTGTTGAGTGGCAGAGCCTCAAAGCCCACAGTCTAAGCCACCTGACCCCAGGCTTGGGGTCCACCTCTGCCAGAGTATACTCCACACGTGCAAACCTTCACTCCTCCTGGAAACGGGAGCTGCCGCTGGAACACGCTTTTCTTCCTCCAGCAATAGAAGACAGTTAGATCACAACCCCTATGTCCTGACCTCTGGCCCAGAGCTCATCCCACAGCCTCAGAGGGTGACGGGCCAGCCGTGGCCTCTGACACCGGGAGCAGATGTTGGCACCTTCTTCTGCAGACACCAGCTGAAATCCCAGTGGGGTCATAATCTGGAGATCTGAAGGCCAGCCTACAGACACTTTGGTTTGGGTGCTCAGTGATTTCCTGAGGCTGAAATTGAACGCCTGGGTCTAGGGTTGCCGCAGTCCCCCTGCTTCCTATCCTTTTAGAACCCAGCAGGAGATTTCCATCTCTGGCTCCTTAGGCTCTTGCTTTGGGCCCAGAGTTTTTCTGGGCAGAGCCGAGGCTATTGTAGAGGCACTCACACAACTAAAGAAAATAAATGTCCACGAATTTCTTCTTCAAGAAATAAAGATTTTATTTGTGGACACTGAAATTTGAATTTCATGTCATGTTCACGAGTCAGAAATATATATATATATATATATTTTTTTTATTCTTTTCAACCATTTAAAAAATGTGAAAGCCATTATTCTGAGTTCAGGGACTGTACAGAAATAGCCAGCCCGCTTGGTTTGACCCAGAGACTCTAATTGCTAACCTTTGCCCTGGACTGCCACTTCTGGCACCTCTGTACCCAGACATGGTAAAAGCTCAGACAGGGAGAGGGAAACAGCAGGATCGCGTGGTTTGTACACTGGGGCTGTCAGTCTCAGGAGGGCCCCGCCTTCAGGCCACTGATCACCGTTCTCCAGACCGCCGATGCCCCGGCCTTGCCCGCCTTACCTTTAAAGTCCAACCACCACTTGAGGGACGGCTTTTGTGACGGGAAGAAGAACAAGATGGTGACAACTGACACGCCGGTGACAGCATCAGAAATGAACCTACAAGGACAAGGCCCCAGAGCGCGAGGCCCCGCATGTCAGCGGGCCAGGCTTGGCAGCTTTGCAAATGAGGATTTGTGGAAGGGAATTAGGCCCTCTGCGAAGGGGACGTTGTTGGAGGCCAATGATTGTGTTCTGCACTGTGCTTGGCAGGGATGCGAACCGCCCGTGGATGCAAAAGCTCTTTATCCACAGCTCCCTGGGGTGTTTAGACTTTGCTGGAGCCAAACAATGTTTATCCTCCCACTTCAAGGACCCTAGGCAGAGGGATTTGACCAAGGAGGGGAGAATCTGAGAGCCGCAGAAGGCTGGAGTCTGTGGAACCCCTATGCATCACTATAACCGGGGCTCCTGTGAAGCCCTGAGTGTATTTGTTCAGCTCCTGTTTGCACTCCTCCTGGGGTGGGCAGCTTAGCACACAAAGATGCAACCCAGAGATGCAGCTCACACCAGCAGAGCCCAGATGGAGCCCACCTCACAGCCCCTTGAGACCTCCCTGCCACCTTCCAAGAATCCACAACGTGTCCGGTGGGGATGTCAAGCCCACCAAAGTCTCAGAGACAGTCCTCAGGGGCAGGTATCTTCCCTTTTAAATAAGGAATCTGAGTCTTAGAGAACAGCAGCAACTTGCTCAGGGCCAGACCATGGTCTGTAGAAGAGATGACTTTGAACTCAGATATTTCTGGCTCTGAGTTCAATAAAGCACAGAGCCAAATGCCAACAAAGGCGCTTTCAGCCCACACATTTGGGAAGAAGAGTATTCAAATGGCCAAGAAACTGGGAAAGATGGTCAGTATCAATGTAATAGAGAAACACAGATGAAAACACGTGCTAATAGACAAGTAAAACGTGCAAAGGGTGACAATATCTAATGGGGATGTTGAGAAACACAGGCTGTTGGTGGGAAAATAAACTTTCTGAAGGGGGAGCTGGCAGTACGTTTCAAAACTTTATGTGTGAATACCCCTTGATCCAGTTGTTGTACGTCTAGGAATTTATCTTCAGGGAATAACTAGGTTCTTGTACACAGATTATGTACTGGGATGTTCATTACTGATAAGAACAAAAAAAAGAATGGGGGATTTTTAGTAGGGACATGTTTAAATAAATTGTGTATTATCATATGTATAATGAAGTACCCCTTGCTTGTTTAAAAAAAAAGATAAAAAATAACATCAACTGTTATGTTTGATATGGAAATACAACTGAGATACCTTGTAAACTAAAAAAAAAAAAAAAAGCAAGTTTTTGAGACTTTGCTGGTGGTCCAGTGGTTAAGAATCACCTGCAGGGGACACGTGTTCCATCCCAGTCCAGGAATATCCCACATGCGTGGGGCAACTGAGTGTCCAATAGGTGCTCAATAAAAGTTGATTGATTGACTGAATAATAGAATGAATGAATGAATCACGTGCTCAGGGTTGCACACTTTGTAGTGGGGGAACTGGCATTCGAACCCAGTTTTGTCTGATTCCAAAGGCAGAGCTCTTATCACACAAGAACCCAGATATTTTATCACCCAAACCTAAGCTCTTTTGAGAGCAAAAGAAGGAACTGGTAACAACCACACGGGACGAGAGGCGGAAACCTAGCCCAGCTCTCCCCAGCGGAACTGCCTCCTTAGCTCCGGGCGGCCCAGCCCCGAGACTCCCCTGTTGGACTCCATCCCACGGGTCCCCAGAGTCTCACCCAGGGGTGAAGAGGCTGGCCCAGCCAGGGATGAACTTCGGGTCCCGGGAGAAGAGGAGGATGGCAAACACGCAGAAAAGGATGAACACGGCCTGTTCGGCAAACCTGCGACACAGAGATGAGAACACCAAAGTGACCCTGGGCTTTGGCCTGACAGCAGCAAGGGAAGGCCTGGGGCGGGGGCCCACTGGGTGTGGGTGTGCCTGGGCCCAGGCCCTGCCTCTGAGAGCCAGAAGTAGTAGTTTGGTGCCTCGGCGGTCCCAAGAGTGAGGGCGGGGAGTGCCGGGTGTCACCGGTTCCTTTCCTGGGGCTTCCATGTTCCCCCAGCATCCTTCCTGAGCATCAGGCCCACCTCCCTGCAAACACTTCATATCATTCCCAGGGTCCTAGGGACAATCCAGAGGGAGAAAGAAAGCAAGACACAGACAGAGTCAGAAAAACAGAAAGGCAACTGATGGGAACAGAGAGGTAGGCGAAAGAGAGGAACAGTCAGATATCCAGAATGGGGCAGCTACACAGAGCGACAAACATGGAGAGAGGGGCAGACAGAGGCAAAAGAGAGACCCTCCACATGTTGGGGTAAATATCTACCCAATGTGCCCATTTCACAGATCAGGAAGCAGGGCCCAGAGAGGGTTAGTGCTTTGCCCAAGGCCACACAGGAAGTTAGTAGCAGAGTCAGACCTTGTGTGTGGGCCTGCTGACTCTTGGTAATTTTCACTTTAACATGCACTGAACGAGGTCCTGGGAGCCACCGAGGCAGGGCCAGGTATCCCATGAACAAGGAGGGAAAGTGGGCACTAGGCAGGAAGGTGACACGTCCCCACTCCAAGTGCAGCCTGAGAGGTTTGCTGGTCCTCAGGGTATGGACCCCAGTGCCAGGGCAAGAGGCTGACTGTGTTAGTCATCTCCCTACCCTCCGTCTCTAGGCTCCCAGGCTTTTGGTCCTGAAATTCCCTCTGGACTCAGTCCCCGAGAGGTAGCTCTCCTGAAAGTCTAGTGCCCAGTTCTCTTCCCACCCCCAAGCAAGGATCCCTGCGCCACGTACTTGATGGGCCCCAGGCTCTGGAATTCCTCCCGAATCGTGTCTCGAGCCCTATTTTCTGCATCAGTTCTGAGCTCAGATTTCTTCTTCCTCCAGCCCCTGAAAGAGAAAACAGGGAAGTTAGGAGTGGCCATTGCAGTCTAAAACACTTCAGCGACCCACCTCCATCCAGTCAGGCCCCTTTGCCTCTGTTTTGGAGACTCTGTGACAGCCTGCTGGGTGGTCACCCTGCCTCCCTGTTCCCTTTCTAAAATCTGTTCTGCCCACCTATAGCCTGGATGGTCTTTAAAAAATGTGAATCTGATCATTTGGCTCCCAGGCTTAAAATCTTTTTTGGGGTCAAACAGACTCAGAAATAAACCATACACACCAAGGAAATAAAATACAAAGTCCAGAAATAGACCCCACCATAAATGGGGATTTAGTCTATGATAAAGTTGATGCCCCAGCTTGTTGTAGGAAAGATGACCTATTCAGTCAATGATGTGAGACATACAGATCAATGGAACCTAATAGAGTGTCCAGAAATAAACCCACACTTCTATGGTCAATTGATTTTTGATAAAGATACCAACATCATTCAACGGGGAAAGAACAGTCTTTCATCAAAAGGTGTTAAGACGACTGGATGCATGTGTGCTTGCTCAGTTGCTCGGTCATGTCTGACTCTTTTGAGACCCCATGGACTGTAGCCCACCAGGCTCCTCTGTCCAGGGGATTCACCAGGCAAGAATACTGGAGTGGGTTGCCATTTCCTCCTCCAGGGGATCTTCCTGACCCAGGGATCGAACCTTCATCTCCTGCCTTGGCAGGCAGATTCTTTACCACTGAGCCACCTGGGAAGCCCCAAGACAACTGGACAGCCACATGCAAAAGGATGAACGTGGAACCCCCTACCTCTTGGTACATACAAAATTTAACTCAAAATGGTTCAAAGACCTAAACATAAGAAGAGCTAGACCTATACAAATTTTAGAAGAAAACATAGAGATAAATTCTCATGGCCTCAGATTAGGCACATATGTCTTAGATATGACACAAAAAGCACAAGCAAACAAAAATAAATTGACTTCATTAAAATTAAAAACGTTTGTGTGTCAGGAAAATGTATCGAGATAACTCGATGGTTATCTGGAATGAAAAAAAAGCTGACTCCAAACCTGTACCCCAAAGTTGCATCCTTACACTGCACCCTAAAAGGCAAGCTCCAAATAGATGAAAAGATTTAAACATACAAAATACAAAAATACTAGAAGAAAACATGGGACTGTTCTTTCATAACTCTATAATGGGATGGAAGACCTTTCTAACTGCAATTGAAAATTTAGAAGCCACATGAGAAAAAATTGATAATTTCACCTCATAAAATGTTTCTAAGAATTTCTGCACAGAATAAAGCATGATTAGCAAAGTGAAAAATCAGGAAAACAAGTTGTAATTCATCCTCAAAATAAGCACTAATCTTTCAATATACAGAAAATACTAGAAATCAATAAAACCAAGACCAGCAATCAAGTTTTTAAATGTACAAAGTGTATAAACACACAGTTAAACAATTCACAGGAGAGGAAATACCAGGGTCTCATACGAATATATGAGGGTTTCATATGAATATATGAAAAGTTTTCATCTTACCCCTTAGTATGAAAAGTTCTTCAAAATTACTCCGAAAGTAAATGCAAATTATTTTTCTCTTATCAGATTAGCAAAAATCTACCTTTCTGCATGGGAACAGATGCTCTCATATATTGTATTTATTTTTTATTTTTTTGGCCGGACCATAGAGCATGCAGGATCATAGTTCCCTGATCTGGGATTGAACCCAGGCCTCCTGTATTGGGAGCACAGAGTATCTTAACCACTGAACCACCAGAGAAGTCCCTTATATATTGTAAGTGGGGGAATATGTGTGCTTAGTCGCTCAGTCATGTCTGACTCTTTGCGACCCCATGGACTGCAGCCCACCAGGCTCCTCTGTCCATGGGGATTTCCCAGACGAGAATACTGGAGTGGGTTGCCTCCAGTTGGTTGGTTCCTCCTCCAGACAATCTTCCCAACCCAGGGATCAAACCCGTGTCTCCTACTTGGCAGGCAGATTCTTTTCCACTGAAAGTGAAAGTTTCTCAATTGTGTCCGATTCTTGCGACCCCATGGACTATACAGTCCATGGAATTCTCCAGGCCAGAACACTGGAGTGGGTAGCCTTTCCCTTCTCCAGGGGATCTTCTCAACCCTGGGATCAAACCCATGTCTCCTGCATTGCAGGCAGATTCTTTACCAGCTGAGCCACAAGGGAAGTCCAAGAATACTGGAGTGGGTAGCCTACCCTTCTCTAGCAGATCTTTCCGACCCTGGAATCAAACTGGGGTTTCCTGCATTGCAAGTGGATTCTTTACCAACTGAGTTATCAGGGAAGCTGTATTCCACTGAACCACTCAGGAAACCCAGACTTCATTTTTAACCCTTATCTAGAAGTGAAAATTGTAGAAATTAAAGGGGTAAAGCCTCAGGGAGGGGACAGAGTTGCTCATAGTCACCCAGAACCATGATGTGAAATCTGGTTTATCTGAGTCCAATGTCTAGGCTCCTTGGAAGGAAAGTTATGATCAACCTAGATAGCATATTAAAAAGCAGAGACGTTACTTTGCCAACAAAGGTCCGTCTAGTCAAGGCTATGGTTTTTCCAGTGGTCATGTATGGATGTGAGAGTTGGACTGTGAAGAAAGCTGAGCACCGAAGAATTGATGCTTTTGAACTGTGGTGTTGGAGAAGACTCTTGAGAGTCCCTTGGACTGCAAGGAGATCCAACCAGTCCATTCTAAAGCAGATCAGTCCTGGGTGTTCTTTGGAAGGACTGAGGCTAAAGCTGAAACTCCAGTACTTTGGCCACCTCATGCGAAGAGTTGACTCATTGGAAAAGACTCTGATGTTGGGAGGGATTAGGGGCAGGAGGAGAAGGGAATGACAGAGGATGAGATGGCTGGATGGCATCACCAACTCGATGGACGTGAGTTTGAGTAAACTCCGGGAGTTGGTGATGGACAAGGAGGCCTGGTGTGCTGCAGTTCATGGGGTTGCAGAGAGTCAGACATGACTGAGTGACTGAACTGAACTGAACTGAACTGAATGTCTGGGCATGCTTCTCTGGACTAAGTTAGGCTTTGAACCCCAAGTTTCTGCTCTGACACATCAAGAAACACCACAGACAGAGCTTTTCTATTCTCAAGGGGTTTTCACATCTCTTTGATCTAGAATAGCTCTTACTGGTTCCATTTTACTGATGAGAAAAATTAAGGCCCAGAGAGGTGAGGAAACTGAGTCAGAGAATGACTTTATGACGTGCCTGCTACTCCAGCCCTGAGCTGCAGCTCCTATGTTAGTATTTTCCCAAACCTACACATTCTTAAAGAAAATCAGTCCTGAACATTCATCGGAAGGACTGATGCTCAAGTTGAAACTCCAATACTTTGGCCACCTGATGCGAAGAACTGACTCCTTGGGAAAGACCGTGATGCTGGGAAAGATTGAAGGCAGGAGGAGAAGGGGACGACAGAGGATGAGATGGTTAGATGGCATCACCAACTCAATGCACATGAGTTTGAGTGAACTCCGGGAGTTGGTGATGGACAGGGAGGCTTGAGGTGCTGCAGTCCTTGGGGTCACAAAGAGTCGGACATGACTGATCAACTGAACTGAAGTGAACTGACACATTCATAACTCCCTTCACAAATGTTCCTATGTCCACGTGCCACGGGCTCCAACTAGATTTAGCATTTTAACTAAAAGCCGATCTTTAAATAGAAAGCTTTCTATCACTCCCATAAATAGCAAATAAGAATCACTTGTCAAACATAGAAAGTACCCATAAAAATAAAGACGTGAAAGCAAAGCAACATTATTACGTCTGGCTGGATACCACTGCTGGCTTGTCTCTGGGCCTGAGGCTTGCTCTTCCTTTTTTAAAAGGATGATTTGCAAATGTTAGAGAGGTGTTAAAGTTTTTCCCCACCTTACTGAGACTTTCTCCCCAGCATAAGCAGCGTTGATAAAGGAATATTTTTCTCACTATCGGAGTCAGTGTTGTTTGATACCTTGTCCTCAGGCTGCCCCAAATTACCTCCTGTACTGAGGTCCCATGAAATAAGAAACACTGCACGTCATTTCCTGTGGGGCGAGTGTGGACCTGACTTAGGGAACAATACGATTAGTGATTATTGACGGTGGGTGGCATTCACCCAGGGCCTGGGCTCAGCAGGCAAGAACCCACACCACCTGTAATCCCCACTCCCTGGGAGGCCAGGATGACTATGGGCACTACATCCAAATGGAAGCTGGAAGGACTTAGGAGGGTCACTCGCTAGGGAGCGGGAAGCTGGGACTCCATCCCGGTTCCATCTGCCACAAAGCTCAAGTTAAGTGCCTGGGTACCTCAGGGTTATCCCTCCATAGAGGAAGGAGATCCAGAGCCAGCCCACCAACAGGAACAGCAGCATGAGAGGAAAGGCGAAGATGAACCAGGAGCCGAAGTTCACCACGTCGCACTGCGGGAAGAAACTGGAGAAAAGAGGGAGGTGAGAGCCCGCCAGCGTCAGCCAGACGGATGGGTGCACACATCCCTACAGAGGAAAACCAAAGGAAGTGTGCTCGGCATTCAGTGGCGCTGAAGGTCTTCACATTTTCCGCCCTGTATTTTCTGAGTAATATATTGGGTTGCCCAAAAAGTTCATTCCATTTTTTCATGGTCTGGAAAAAACAACCCCAAATGAACTTTATGGCCAACCCAATATATAGTTCCTATATCGGGTGTGATCAGAATAAACCAATACAATGTACTTGGGGAGTGAAGACCAAGGTGAACACTCAGGGCAGCCATTTCCCTGTCTCCCCAGGTGCCCTGCTGGAAAACCAGAACCTCATATAAACCCCATATTCCTTTCAAATACCTTCCTTCCCGATGAGAAGTTCCAGGCTTATGCAATTAAATGTTGTATATGTTTTGCATGTAATTTGCATGACCTTTACTCAAAATCCTTCATGTTGGATACTTTTATTTAAAGTTCTAGCATTTTCCCCCTAATATCTTTTCAAGGCTTGCTCATATCAGAGCAAATAAGCACCCTGAAAACCCTCTGACAGCAAATGCCCTCCCCTGTCCCCCATCCCCCAACTCAGGACCAGCCCCTGAGGGCCTCAGAACCCCCATCTTTCCTGTCCATCCCTGTGGACAGCCTCCAGCAAGAACTAACACTGAACACCCTGCTTTGTCCTCCCAGCCAACTGCCCCTTTGTTGGCACTTCCTGCTAACCGAGGAGACAAACGGGTCATCCCAGATGGTCCCCATATCTGAAGCAGAACCATCTTGGCTTCTGGTTCTCAGTCTCACAGCCGGGCCTTGCTCAAAGAATGGAGATGAAAAGACAGCAAAGGTTTGCAGTGGGGGCTGAAATCAACTGGGAAAAGACCAATGCCTGGCCCCCATGCCCAACCTCTGAAATCAGCACCTCTGCAGCTGAGATCCAAGCATATTTTTTTTCACCTTCCCTGGAGACTCTAAATGCACCCATGGCTGAGAATCACTGTTTTTTTACAGATCTGCCTCTTGAGAAACCTATATGCAGGTCAGGAAGCAACAGTTAGAACTGGACATGGAACAACAAACTGGTTCCAAATAGGAAAAGGAGTATGTCAAGGCTGTATGTTGTCACCCTGCTTATTTAACTTATATGCAGAGTAATCATGAGAAATGCTGGGCTGGGAAAAGCACAAGTTGGAATCAAGATTGCCGGGAGAAATATCAATAACCTCAGATATGCAGATGACACCACCCTTATGGCAGAGAGTGAAGAGGAACTAAAAAGCCTCTTGATGAAAGTGAAAGAGGAGAGTGAAAAAGTTGGCTTAAAGCTCAACATTCAGAAAACTAAGATCATGGCATCTGGTCCCATCACTTCATGGGAAATAGATGGGGAAATAGTGAAAACAGTGTCAGACTTTATTTTTGGGGGCTCCAAAATCACTGCAGATGGTGTTTGCAGCCATGAAATTAAAATACACTTACTCCTTGGAAGGAAAGTTATGATCAACCTAGAAGCATATTAAAAAGCAGAGATATTACTTTGCCAACAAAGGTCCGTCTAATCAAGGCTATGGTTTTTCCAGTAGTCATGTATGGATGTGAGAGTTGGACTGTGAAGAAAGCTGAGCGCTGAAGTGTTGATGCTTTTGAACTGTGGTGCTGGAGAAGACTCTTGAGAGTCCCTTGGACTGCAAGGAGATCCAACCAATCCATTCTAAAGATCAGTCCTGGGTGTTCATTGGAAGGACTGATGCTGAGGCTGAAACTCCAGTACTTTGGCCACCTCATGCGAAGAGTTGACTCATTGGAAAAGACCCTGATGCTGGGAGGGATTGGGGGGCAGGAGGAGAAGGGGATGACAGAGGATGAGATGGCTGGATGGCATCACCGACTCGATGCACATGAGTTTGGGTGAACTCTGTGAGTTGGTGATGGTCAGGGAGGCCTGGTGTGCTGTGATTCATGGGATCACAAATAGTTGGACACGACTGAGCGACTGAACTGAACTAAAAATCAAAGGATTTGAGAACCTTAGAATATGGTAGAGAGTTAAGGTTTTAAAATCAGCTTGTGAGGTAAGACACAGGTGTACTTAAGTTTTCTTATGAAAATAACTTTGACTACCCACAAGTATGGAACTGACTTACAAACACCAAACCCACTCTCAGGAAGACCAATGCAGTTAGCTTTTCTTCCATCATCCCTATAAATCCTTGATTCTTTGGCTGAATACCCGATAAAGACGTCAGCCAGCACATGGAGCCATGTTGAATATCAGAAAATTTTGTTGCTGTTTGTTTGTTAAATGCTTACATTTGGATTCATGTGGATTAATTTAATATATGGCACATCTCCACGGGAACAAAATCTTAGAAACCCCACCTCTCAGAATCTTGGAATCTGAAAATAATTAGAATCTTGGAATCTGAAAATACTTAGAATCTTGAAATACAAGGATTTTAACATCTTCAGCTAAGAGGTTTTGAAAAATGGAATTGATGTCAAACCATCAGAGAATCCATCTCTTTGATTCTCATGCCCTGACAAATGGCCACTCAACCTCTGTTTGAACAGTTTCGGCGATGGGGAGATTTTACTTGGCAGAGTCCCCTCCACTGCTGGTCCATGTGCCTGGCTGTAAGGCTTCTCACGGGACATCACAGCCACACAGCAGTACCTCCCACTGGGGTTGGTTTTAGAAGATATCAGGTCATGTCACCCCTCTGCTCTCAGCTCTCCTCTGACTCTCCTGACAATGACTGCCCTGGTCTTCATACCTTACCCCCTTCTGCACCCCAGCCTGGCCAGTCTTTGTGCTGCTTCCCACCTTTGTACAGGCTATCCCTTGTGTCTGGGGTGCTCTTCCCTCCTGCGTCCACACAGTTCACCCCCTCGCTTCTAGGTCTCTGCTCAAGCGTCACCATATTAGAGGGATGGCACAATACTGACCAACCTAGATAAAACAGCACCACTCCTGTTACCTCTGCCCCCTTCTTCTGCTCGATCTTATTTCATAACATATCAGACCAACATACTATATATTCTCTTGCTTTTTCCTTTATTGTTTGTCTCTCCCACCAGAATGCAAGTTCCCCAGAGCAGGGATTTTGCTGGGCTTTGTGCATCGCTGGGTCCCCAGAGCCTGGACAATGGTAGACACCCAAGACACATCCCTGGATGTTGGGTGAAGGAGGAGGAGAGGAGTAGAAGAGGCAGAAGCCCCAGCGCCAGGGACAGGGAGCACTCGCTCTTACCTCTTGAGCTGGCCGAGCAGGATGAGGTTGGGGGCTGTGCCCGTGAGGGTGGCGGTGCCCCCGATGCTGGCCGAGTAGGGGATGGAGATGAGGAAGCCCTTCCAGATGTTCCTGCGATATTCCTCCTCCTTCTTGGAAGTAGGGTGGAGATCCGTTGGAGCCTCTGCCTCCTCAGGGCAGTCTTTGCTTTAAACAAACCCAAAGAGAAGCCATTCAGAATTCCTGGCCTTATGGAGAAACACACTGCCTGGGATGGGAGAGCTAAGTGAACTTTCTAGAAGGCAATTGGCATAGGAATCAAACACTTCTAAAAATGTGCAACCCTTCAGCTTAAGTGTTCTACTCTAACAAGTTGTCCTAAACTAATACTTGGTGTTAAATATAACTTAAATGGAAAACTTCATTTAAATATCCATCAAAAAAGGATTGGCTAGATTAAGACGATCCTGTTTCTGGATGGAATACCAAAGCAGTTATTAAAAATGGTGATTTAGATGGGTATTTATTCAGTTGAAAGATGCCCATTATATAAAGTGAAAAGGTAGGTAACAGCACTACTTACTTCTTTTATTTTAAAAATATGCATATATTTCATGAATATATTAGTATTAAGAAAAGTCTAGAATGATATACACAAAGTTGCTTTGGGGATTTTCGTGGGGATGGAATTATAGATTTTTTCTCCTCTTTAACTTTTTATTTGTATTTTCTGGGTTATTTTTCTGGTACCTTTGGGGAGTTTGGGAAATAATAAAGTCAAAAATTGTTAATTATTTAATCATATAATTATAATTATATGATTATATAAAAGATAATGATGCTGACACAAATTTACAAATTTATACAAATTTACAAATTTGGGAAATAATAAAGTCAAAAATTGTTAATTATATAATTATAATTATATAATTATATAAAAGATAATGATGCTGACACAAATTTATTGAGGTGAAAAGACATCCACTACACTCAATTAGCTGAGATGATAGGTTATAAAATGGCATATGTAGCATGGTTAGTTATTTTGTTAAAAATACACATACACACATATATATATAGATAAATGGTCTAGAATAGTATTCACTCAACTCTTCTAATCTATCTTTGGGAGTGAGGTGCTGAGTACATTTTTCTTTTTGTTTAAGAGTTCTTTTTTTTTTTTACTTGTGAAATTATAAAATGTTTATTAGTGGATCAAATTAAGAATTGTCTTTGTGTAACAAATCAATTTTTTTTAAAAGAATGTAGGACACTTCAACTACCCTGGGGCTTTGATTACAAACATGAGGGGCCGCTTCTCCAGTGGGTGGTGGGGATGTGATCTGGGGTCTAAAAAGAAGACAGGGGCTGGAAGAAGCTGGAGACAGATGCCATGCTTGATTATCCAGTGTGAGAGGCCCAGTCAGGGACCTGTGGGCTCCCTCAGACCTGGGGCTCCAACCAGACTGAGCCTTAGAGGAGAATAAGAGCAGAAAGTGTTCTTCTTGTGTACCCCCTTCCTTGTTTGGATGGAAAACTGAGGCCCAGAGTGGGGCTTGAAGAAAGTAGGGAAAACCACTAGACCATTCAGGTATGACCTAAATCAAATCACTTCCGATTATACAGTGGAAGTGACAAATAGATTCAAGGGATTAGATCTGATAGAGTGCCCAATGAACTATGGATGGAGATTCATGACATTGTACAGGAGGCAGTAATCAAGACCATCCCCAAGAAAAAGAAATTCAAAAGGCAAAATCATTGTCTGAGGAGGCCTTACAAATAGCTGTGAAAAGAAGACAGTTCAGTTCAGTCGCTCAGTCGTGTCCAACTCTTTGAGACCCCATGAATTGCAGCACGCCAGGCCTCCCTGTCCATCACCAACTCCCAGAGTTCACTCAAACTCATGTCCATCGAGTCAGTGATGCCATCCAACCATCTCATCCTCTGTCGTCCCCTTCTCCTCCTGCCCCCAATCCCTCCCAGCGTCAGAGTCTTTTCCAATGAGTCAACTCTTCGCATAAGGTGGCCAAAGTACTGGAGTTTCAGCTTTAGCATCAGTCCTTCCAAAGAACACCCAGGACTGATCTCCTTTAGAATGGACTGGTTGGATCTCCTTGCAGTCCAAGGGACTCTCAAGAGTCTTCTCCAACACCACAGTTCGGTTTGATCCCTGGTAGGGGCGGTGGCTGAGAGGAGAAACCCCACATCCATGGAGCAGTGGCTGCATGGGTACAGGAGGGCCTAGAGGAGCTACTCCATGTTCAAGGTCAGGAGGGGCAGCCATGAGGAGATACCCCTCATCCAAGGTAAGGAGCAGCGGCTGTGCTTTGCTGGAGCAGCCATGAAGAGATACCCCACGTCCAAGGGAAGAGAAACCCAAGTAAGACGGTATGTGTTGCAAGAGGGCATCAGAGGGCAGACACTGAAACCATAATCACAGCTAAAGGCAAATGAGAAAAGGAAAGATATACCCATTTGAATGCAGAGTTCCAAAGAACAGCAAGGAGAGACAAGAAAACCTTCCTCAGTGATCAATGCAAAGAAATAGAGGAAAACAATAGAATGGGAAAGACTAGAGATCTCTCCAGGAAAATTAGAGATACCAAGGAAACATTTCATGCAAAGATGGGCACAATAAAGGACAGAAACATTATGGACCTAACAGAAGCAGAAGATATTAAGAAGAGGTGGCAATAATACACATAAGAACTAAACAGAAAAGATCTTCATGACCCAGATAACCATGATGGTGTGATCACTCACCTAGAGTCAGACATCCTAGAGTCCAAAGTCAAGTGGACCTTAGGAAGTATCACTACAAACCAAGCTAGTAGAGGTGATGGAACTCCAGCTGAGATATTTCAAATTCTAAAAGATAATTCTGTGAAAGTGCTGTACTCAGTATGCCAGCAAATTTGGAAAACTCAGCAGTGGCCATAGGACTGGAAAAGGTCAGTTTTCATTCCAATCCCGAAGAAAGGCAATGCCAAAGAATGTTCAAACTACTGCACAATTGCACTCATCTCACATGCTAGTAAAGTAATGCTCAAAATTCTCCAAGACAGGCTTCAACAATACATGAACCAAGAACTTCCAGATATTCAAGCTGGATTTAGAAAAGGCAGGGGTACCAGAGATAAAATTGCCAACATCCACTGGATCATAGAAAAAGCAAGAGAGTTCCAGAAAAATATCTACGTCTGCTTTATTGACTATGCCAAAGCCTTTGATTGTGTGGATCACAACAAACTGAGGAAAATTCTTCAACAGATGGGAATACCAGACCACCTTACCTGCCTCCTGAGAAATCTGTATGCGGGTCAAAAAGCAACAGTTAAACTGCAACAACGGACTGGTTCCAAATTGGGAAAGAAGTACATCAAGGCTGTATGTTGTCACCCTGTTTATTTAACATCTATGCAGAGTACATCATGCAAAATGCAGGGCTGGGTGAAGCACAAGCTGGAATCAAGATTGCTGGGAGAAATATCAATAACCTCAGATATGCAGATGATACCACCCTTATGGCAGAAAGTGAAGAAGAACTAAAGAGCCTCTTGACAAAAGTGAAAGAGAAGAGTGAAAAAGTTGGCTTAAAGCTCAACATTCAGAAAACTAAGATCATGGCACCTGGTCCCATCACTTCATGGCAAATAGATGGGGAAGCAATGGAAACAGTGTCAGACTTTATTTTTTTTAGGCTCCAAAATCACTGCAGATGGTGATTGCAGCCATGAAATTAAAAGACGCTTACTCCTTGGAAGGAAAGCTATGACCAACCTAGACAGCATATTAAAAGGCAGAGACATTACTTTGCTAACAAAGGTCCATCTGGTCAAGGCTATGGTTTTTCCAGTAGTCATGTATGAATGTGAGAGTTGGACTATAAAGAAAGCTGAGCACTGAAGGATTGATGCTTTTGAACTGTGGAGTTGGAGAAGACTCTTGAGAGTCCCTTGGACTGCAGGGAGATCCAACCATTCCATCCTAAAGGAAATCAGTCCTGAATATTCTTTGGAAGGACTGATACTAAAGCTGAAAGTCCAGTACTTTGGCCACTTGATGCAAACAACTAACCCATTTGAAAAGACCCTGATGCTGGGAAAGATTGAAGGCAGGAGGAGAAGGGGACGACAGAGGATGAGATGGTTGGATGGCATCACCGACTCAATGGACATGACTTTTAGCAAGCTTTGAGAGTTGGTGATAGACATGGAAGCCTGGTATGCTGCAGTCCATGGGGTCTCAAAGAGTCAGACACGATTGAGCAACTGAACTGAACTGAACTGAACTGCGAGTGGGGCTGGGGTCTGCAACCAATGGACATGGAGTTCCTGAGGGTAGGGATCAGTTCTTTTCCAACAGACTCAGCACAAGCTCTGCCTGGGTAGATGGTTAAAACAGATTCCCAGGTTGCAAGGTGGTGAGTGGCAGGGCCAACTACAGAACCCGTATCTCAAAGGTGGACTCAAAGCCCCCAAACACGGTGCCAGGGAGGAGCACAGGCCTCAGGATAAGACGAACTAATGTAAAATCATGTCCCTATCTACTAGACCCTCCATCCATTCCCATCTCATTCAAAGTCAAAACTACATCAGTGGCCTGTGGGGTCCCACATGCTCTGTCCCCAACCAGTGCCCTCCTGCCACACAAGCAATCTCTGTGACCCCACCTCCAGCTACACTATTGTCCTGGCTTCCTTGAACTCTCAGGGCTTTGTACCTGCTGTCCCCTCTGCTAAGAATACTCTTCCCACAGATTCCCTAGGACCCTTCACCTCCCCCAGGTGTTTGTCCAAGAATGACCTTCTTAGTGAGGTCTCCCCTGACACACATTTAAATACTGCCCTTTTCCTCTCCCAACCCCCTCCCTAGCCTGTTTTCCAATGCTTTGTTCTCCTGTTCGTTGCCATGTGCCTGACAGTACCTGGCTCATAGTAAGTTCTCTATAAATTTGCTGAATGAAGGAAACAGACTTGATTGATGCCCAGCAATGATGCCTTGAGCAAGTCACTTTACTCCCTGCTGTTTGCTTCATCATCATGAAATTGAGATAATGATACCATTAATAACAAGCGTTACCATCTGTGCATGGAAGGCCTAACAACCAGCTTTATCTACATGATCTCATTTAATCTCAAAAACAACCCTCAGAAAGAACCCACATGGGTTTTGACCTCATGTCCAGTTGGTAGGTGAAACTGAGTTTCAGAGAGGGGGAGTGGCGTGTGCAAATCAACAGAGCCGGTAAGTGGCAAAGCCAGGTTCCAAGTCAAGTCTGCTTGATCCCAAGCACCCAGGTCTTATATCCTTGCTGCTGTATACAAAAGACACCAAAGACTAACTGTGCCATCAATGTCCAGGTGCTTCCTGAGTCACACAGGTGTGAAGGGCTGCTACTGTCTCAGGATATTTTGTCTGCAGACAAAGCTTTAGCTTGGCCCGGTACACCCTCTCCTCCTTGACGATCGTGTGGTTTGCGCCTCCTGCTCTCTGGCCCCTCCTTCCAGACCCTTCACCTCAGCAGACCTTTAGGGGTTTACTGTACTCCCCTGCCCATCCCACATATTCTTTTTTCAAGGAGGCTGGAGCTCAGGGAGAAGTGGTGGAAATTTGGGCATTGGGTCATCGGGAGAAGAATGGGGGGTGGGGATTGCCTGCAGCATGGAATTCTTGTTCATCCTCTCCTTGGATCAAGCACGGGCTCCTCTATGAATTCCACCAGGAGAACTCACTCTTCTGTGCCGGCAATGAATTGCATCTCCGTGGGCACAGTGTGCAGGCCGTTTTTCCGCACAGCAGCTAGGAGGAAAGAGCACGAGGTCTTTAGTGGGATGTAGCAGGTGGGACAGAAGCATCCCCTTCTTGTGCAGTCAATCAAGAGTACTTCCTCCGGTCCCAGCCTATACTAGTCATTGGATTAAAAAAAAAAAAAAAAGATACTCAAAATTCCATCCTTCTACCCAACCTGTTCCTATTAGGAGAGGGCTTCAGGCCTGGGGGCAGGAAGTTAGCTGCAAGGCAGCTGGGCAAGCCATAACTCAAGCCTAGGCTAACCTCAACTGTTATTGTCAAGGGGATGTTTGGGAAAGACCAGCTATGAGTGGTAATGGATCAGCAATGGGATGGGTGACTCCAATCTACCACTCATTCAAAACGCATTTATTGAGCACCTACTGTGTACTATTGACCATCAGCTTGGGGTACACACTGAATAATATAGGACAATGTCCTTGCTCCCATGAAAGCACTGTTCTAGAGACGATGACTGACAATAATCAAGAAAGAAAACTTCGGGTGTCAGGGAACGTTTAATGTTAAGGAATCCTATATGTTGTTTTCTGTTTCTCAAGGGCCTTTTGTTCCTTATCAGTTCCTGGAAAACAGGAACCAGCAGAGCTGCACTCAGTTCTCAGGACTGAGGTCATGAGATGGAACGCATATGTGGATTCCTTTCAGTAACCTTTTACTTTTCTATAGAACTACTTAGTCATGTTCCTATTTCCAATACATGGGTTGTCTTCTGGCCCTGTGACGATTGTTATTCCCCTAGTTACTGTTGTTATGGCCCCATGACAATTATTATTCCCTTAGTTACTGTTGTTATGCTTTTGCTTTCAGTGTTTTTGCTCAACTTTATTTTTCTGCCTAAAGCTTCCGTGTATGCCATGATTAAAGCACCCTTGTTCCACTAGAGACTTGGGTCCCCCGTGTTCTTCTTTTCTTCATCTTCTTTTCGTTGACTCCTTTCCCCAGGTTCCCATCTGTCAAGACCAAAACAAGTGGCACCCGAACAGGGACCTGGAGTACACCCTTGGCAAGCTGATGGAGTGACTCTGGACCTACTGAGGTCAGTAAGTGCGGGGTAATGGGACAAACGGCTGGAAAGCCCCACCACTTTTCTACTTTGCTTCATCATTTAATTGAAGTTCAAGGATTCTCGGTTTCATGTCAGTGAATAGAGGCTTGTCTCCAAACGGTAATTGAACATAATCCCTGGTTCCCTGATGAAGGTACTTTTGATTTAGAGATTTGGAATCAGGTTAAAGAGAATGTTGAACGAGCCACAAGATGGGGAAAAAATATTCCAATGGATTTCTGGCCCTTATGGGCCCTCATTAAAGCTGTAATTTTGCCATTTCAAGGAAATTCTAGCCCCCCTGATATTTGACAACAGGCAGAACACTTGTTACGTGAATATGAATTAGATAATGAAACTTTACAAAAGGCCCAATTAGAACAACATAAAATATTTCAGAATTTTCCCACCAGCACTGCTCTGGTTGCCCCAAGTGCTCCTCCTCCTCTTGCAATGGGCACCAAACCAAAAGTCCTCTCAACTCAAGGACAAGATGACTCTGATAATGACTCTTCTGAGGCTGACAATACTTGCCTTGATGATAATGATAAGCCTTTAGCTTATACTCGTATTTATGAGAAAACACTGTCTACTCATTCTCCTTCACGATGAAGGTTTTCTGGATTGCTGGCTTTACAATCTCGAATCTCTGAGTCTGATGACTTTTCCGCATTTCCTGTTTTCAAAAATCCTAATGCTCAAGGGCAAATTATACCTCAATACAAAAACATTGATTTTTCTCACATGCAACAAATGAAAAAAGCTGTAACTATGTATGGCCCTCATTCTCCCTTTACTAAGGAACTTTTAAACTCTATGGCATCTTCTATTGGAAATTTGTTGTTGTTGTTGTTCCTTATGATTGGCGACTTTTGATAAAGGCTCTTCTTAAGCCAGGAGAATATCTTCAATGGACAATGTGGTTTCAGGATGTAGCCCGAGATCGTGCCAATTCTAGTGCTCGGGCTGGCGCTCCCCAAAACCAAATTACTTTTGAAATGTTAACCAGTACAGGGCAGTTTGATGCAGTGAAAGCCCAAATACAATGCCCTCCCTTATTACATGAGCAACTGAAAAAAGTTACCCTTGAAGCTTGGGATCGAATTACTCCTCAGGGGGAACCTAAGGGCAGCTACACAAAAGTATTTCAAGGACCTAATGAAGCCTATGCTGATTTTTTAGCTAGATTGGAAGTTTCTATTTCCCATAGTGTTATTGGAGAAGAAGCCAAAAGGCAACTAGGAAAACTGCTTGCTTATGAGAATGCAAATCAGAAATGTCAAAGAGCTATCGCTCCAATCCGTGAGACTGGGGCTATTATCGACTATTTGAAGGCTTGTCGCAATTTAGGATCAGAAACTCAAAAAATGCAAATGCTAGTTGAAACAATTGCTGCTGCTTTTAAAAAGGGGAATGAAAGATGTTTTGCATGTGGAGATAAAACACATTGGGCCAGGGAATGTCGGTCTAAATATGATGTTGAAGGAAAGCCTATTTCAGGAAACTCCAAGCTGGGGACTCCCCAGGTCCCCATCCACAAAAACCAGGGGCAAGCTTCATCTTTTCCCTCAAACCCTCAACATCCGTCAGTGCTGCCATTGATATACCAGCCCTAAATGACTTTCTCCTTTTTCCTCAAGCAGTCCCTTTTAGAATACCTACCAGACTTTTGGACCCCTACCCCCACAAACCTTCAGTCTTTTACTTGGCCAATCTAGTCTGACTTCTAAAGGATTTACTGTTCACCCTGGAGTAACTGATTCAGATTATAAGGGAGAAATTCAAATTATGTTATCTCAGATATTATGGCAATTTAAAAAGGGAGATAAAATTGCTCAATTACTTCTTTTACCTTACATTTCTATTAACTCCTCTGATGGTATGTGGACAGATGGATTTGGCAGTACAGATCAAAAACAATCCTTATGGACATCAATTATATCTGAATATACCTGACCAAATATAAATATCAAAATTAATGGCAAAAAATTTTCTGGTCTTCTTGATACTGGATCTGATATTACTATTATCTCCAAACATTTATGGCCCAAATCGTGGCCTATCCAGAGAATTTCTTGCCAGATTGCAGGAGTTTCTCAAACCAAAGTACAAGAGGTTTATCAAAGTGTCCAAATATATCCATGTGAGGGACCAGAAGGCCAGCCCACATCATTATGACCTTATGTTATAGATGCACCCCTTAATTTAATAGGAAGATTATTTACTTATGCAATGACAAGCTCAAATATGTATTCTACGTTTTTCCTAGGGGCCACTGCTCACTTAACAAAAGATGCAATTATTAACATAACTTGGAAAGTGACGAGCCTGTTTGGACAGAGCAGTGGCCCCTTACAAAAGAGAAACTAGAGGCTGCTAAGGAACTTTATCTATACACAATTGAAATTGAAACATTCTGAGGAATCTTGTTCTTGGAATTCTCACATTTTTGTAATAAAAAAGAAATCTAACAAATGGCGCCTCTTAACAGACCTTAGACGGAGAAGGCAATGGCACCCCACTCCAGTACTCTTGCCTGGAAAATCCCATGGATGGAGGAGCCTGGTGGGCTGCAGTCCATGGGGTCACGAAGAGTCGGACATGACTGAGCGACTTCACTTTCACTTTTCACTTTCATGCATTGGACAAGGAAATGGCACCCCACTCCAGTGTTGTTGCCTGGAGAATCCCAGGGACGGGGGAGCCTGGTTGGCTGCCTTCTATGGGGTTGCCCAGAGTTGGACACGACTGAAGTGACTTAGCAGCAGCAGCAGCAGCAGCAGCAGCAACAGACCTTAGAAAAGCTAATGCATCTATGAAAGCTGTGGGTGCATTACAACCAGGAATTCCATCACCTACCACTATTCCTCAAAACTGGCATATTATTATTATAGATTTACAGGATTGCTTTTTTACTATATCTTTACATCCTCTAGACTGAGAAAGATTTGCCTTCTCTCTTCCTTTTCCTAATCATATCAGGCCTCATAAATGATATCAATGGTCTGTATTAACTCAAGAAATGATGAATTCTCCCACCATGTGTCAATATTATGTAGCCAAAGCCCTTGAACCTGTGAGAAAACAAGTTCCTGACTTTCTTGTTATTCATTATATGGACAATATATTGTTTTTGGCCCCATCTGTTTTAGAGACTCAACATATGTTTGATATAGCTCAACAATGCTTAAAAGACTCTGAATTAATTATTGCCCCTGAAAAAACTCAAACCTCTACACCTTACCATTACTTAGGATCTATTGTTAATAGACAAAATGTCACTCCCCAACTAACACAAATTCGTATTGATAAGTTATCAACCTTGAATGATTTTCAAAAACTTTTAGGTGATATAAACTGGATTAGACCCTCTTTGGGCATTGCAAATTATCAACTGACTAATTTATTTAATACTTTGAAAGGAGACCCTGATTTAAATAGCCCTCGTTCACTTTCACAAGATACACGAGAGGAACTCTGTTTAGTACAAAATAAATTACAAAAACAATTTCTTACTCATTTTAGAGAGTTGTTTATACTCCCTTCTCTCCATTCTCCCACCGGACTTCTTGCCCAACAAGAACACCCAGTAGAATGGATCTATACACATTTTAGAGGGACAAAGTCACTTACGCCCTATCTTGATTTAATCGCTCTAATAATTATCAATGGGAGAAATAGAACTAAGACTTTGATTGGCTCCAATCCCCATAAAATTGTATTACCTATTAATGAAACTCAATTTGAAAATGCATTACAAACTTCTACCAATTTTCAAATAGCCTTCTTAGACTATTTTGGAAAAATTTCATTTCATTATCCTTCTAATAAACTTTGAAATTTCTTCAAAAATACTGAATTTATGATCTCTCACATTGTTACATCACAACCTATACCTCAAGCTGATGTTTTCTATATAGATGGGACTAAAAACTCTAAAGCCTCATTTTGGTTTCTCAAAAAATATAAAGTCTTTTATACTAAATTTCATTCTGCTCAACAAAATGAATTATATGCTCTTATTCAGGTTATTCACCTACATCCTTACCCTATTAATATAGTTTCTGACTCCTCATATTCAGTTTTTGTATTAAAAAATATAGAAACTTCTACTATAAATTCTAATCAATCTATTATTCAACAACTTTTTCTTGAATTACAATCCATTATTATATATTACTCATATTTGAGCACATTCCAGCCTTCCCGGTCCAATGACTTATGGTAATGAACAAACTGATAAGCTTGTTTTTTTTGCTACTCCCAAAGAACAACATGCTCTATTACATAATAATGCTGGCTCCTTATACCAGATTTGGAAAATTCTATACCACCATGCTAAAGAAATTATTAATAATTGCTCTACTTGTAGACCCCTACATCTTCGACCCATTTCACAAGGTATCAGTCCTCGAGGATTACAACCCAAAGAGGATTACAACCCAAAGAAATATGGCAAATGGATGTGAGTCATTGCCCTGAGCTTTCTCCATCTCTTTTTTACATGTCTATATTGATACAAATTCTTCTTTTATATGGGCCACACCTCTTTTAGGTGAAGCTACACAACACATTATAACCCACCTGTTAGCTTGCTTTGCAGTAATGGGAACACCTAGTTCCATAAAAACAGACAATGGCCCTGCTTATATCTCTAAGCAATTCAAACAATTTTTACAATCTTTTTCTATTGAACATATTACAGGCATTCCTTATAATCCACAAGCATAAGACATAGTTGAACGAGCACATCACACACTGAAACTACAAATAAAAAAATAAAAAAGGGGGAATACACAGGAACAATTCTATCTTTCCTATCCAGAGCAGACTTTACTAGATTCCAATGCAAGATATTCTTTAATCCTATAACTATTGTTAATACAGCTTTATTTGTTTTAAATTTTTTAAACTTACCACAAGGAGATATCTTGACAAGAGCAGAAAAACATTTTGAGGAATTGAAGGACACTTCTCTTCCTCTGCTCATTTGGTATCAAGATGGGCTAACTAAACAATGGAAATCTGGGAAATTAATCTTACAGGGAAAGGGGTATGCTTGTATTTCTCCAGATGGATCTAACGAACTCACCTGGCTCCCTCTTCAGAAGATCTGCCCCAAGGGAGCCTCCGGCATTCAAAATAAAGATGAAACCAAAAAACCCCTGGGAGGAAGAAATTCCAATACAGGTCATGGCAGCTCTGAAAATCTCCAAGAAGACCAAAACATTCAGGTTGTGATGAAAGTGGTGGAAGAAGTAAAACTGGACGAAGCAATGGAAAGTGACTGCAGAGTGGGGAGGAGGAGCAGATAGACTCGTGATCAGGTCAACAGAGGAGACATATGAGCTGATGGCATTTGAGCTGAGACCTCCAGGATTAAAAGGAGTCAATCATTTAAAGAGTTGTGGGAAGAGGGACTGGGGCAACAGGAACAGCAAGTGCAAAGGCCCTGAGGTGAGAGTGTGTCTGGTATGTTGGGAAGCGGACAGAAGACCAGTGGGGCTGGAGGGGCCTGATGGAGAGGGAGACTAGGAGGAGGTGGGAGACGGGGCAGGGGCTGGGTAGCAGAAAGTGGTCTGGATCACACAGAGGTCTTGGGGCTCGCCATAAGAATTTTAGCTTCTCCTCTGAGCCAGCTGGGAGTGGAGCCAGGGGAGAGTTTGAGCAGAGGAGAGTCAGAAAAGGATATGATTTCGTTTCTAAAGAATCCCTTGCTTGACAGGTCAGCCTCCCCACAGGAGAAAGCTGAAGAGATTAAAATTTCCTGCAGCTGAAACCATCACCAAGAGCAAAAGAATCCATCCCTGGGCATTGGAAGTGTGATTAATAACTGAACACATGGGTTCAGGGGTCAAGTCTCCATCAGTTACTTTGTGACCTTAGATCAGTGTGGTTCTCAGCTAGGGTGGATTCTGCCTCCAAGGGACATTGGACAATATCTGGAGAAATTTTTGGTTGTAGCAACTGAGATGAAGGTACTGGGGGTGTTACTGGTACCTAATGGTCAGAGGTCAGGGATGCTGCTAAACATCTTGTAGCACATGAGTCAGCCCCCACAAGAAAGAATTTTCCCATCTAAGATGTCAAATAGTGCCAAAGTTAAGAAACTGGTTTAGATAAATCCCTTAATCTCCTTGAACTTCTTTAATCCATAAAATGGAAGTAATAATTCCCCTGGGGTTATCAAGAGAATTAAAGAGTTCATTTATTTGCTATAGACAGAATATTTCCATTTAAAGCAAGGACCGGCAAACTTCTTCTGCAGAAGGCCAGACAGTAAATATTTTCGGCTTTGGAGGCCATATGATGTCTGTTGTAACTACTCAAATCTGCCATGGTATCATGAAAGTAGCCCTAGATAATACAGAAATGAGTAAGTGTGACTAAACTTTTATTTTTGGACACTGAAGATTTCATATAATCTTCACATGTCATAAAATCTTCTGCTTGATTTATACAACTATTTAAAAACATAAGAGCTATGCTTAGCTCACAGGCTAGATGAAAAACAGGTGGCAGGCTAGATTTGGTGCACCCAAGTTTGCCAGCCCCTGAGTTTAAAAAATTAACAGGAATCTGAGCACTAGTGAGGATTCAGGAAATGTGGGTTACTATTAAGAAAGTACAAGAAAATGGCCCCTGGAGTCTGGAACTGGTCTGATCCAGCTACGACACATCATTGTCTTGTTGGACCTAGATACTCTTACACATCACTGATTCCAGTCACTCTGAGACTGATAAAAAGAGCCAGAGTGAGGACACTGTGACCTTGTTTAAGCGCAAAGCCACTTGCCACCCACAAAATACCAAGCATCCCCTTCTCTTGCTAAAGAAATGGCTACTTCTTACCTAATCACAGAATTGTCCCCAGGGTTTTTTTTCTATTCACTTTATTTTTGGCTGAGCTGGGTCATCCTTGCAGTGCATGGGCTTAGTTGCCCTGCAGCACGGGGGATCTTAGTTCCCGACCAGGGATCGAACCCATATCTCCAGTATTGCAAGGTGGATTCTTAGCCACTGGACCGCCAGTTTCTGACAGCACCCAACCTAAAGCAAACCCTGCTTCCTTAGGTCTCCACCCCCACCCCAAATGCCCCAACCAAAGTCCATATAGTGAGAGTTTCTTTCTAATATCCCTGAGTTCTTTGTCATTGCCCACCATGTGTGTTTTTCCTCGCTGCAGCAGTAATAACAAACTCAGCCTGTTTAACTACAAATGCACTTTGGCCACTTTGGACAAAGGAGGGAGGGTCTAGGCTCCAGCTCTGGCCTTTTCCCTGTCTCACCCCAGGGGCTTGGGGAAGTCTCTTCCCTTCTCCACTCTGGGCTGTTCTTTTCCTCCTGGTACCACAAGGGAGCAGGGTTCCACCGTGGCTGACTGTCATTTTTACTGTGCCTAAGGCTGGGGTCTGAAGGCTAAATTCAGATCGTCTCACCCTGGGCCATGGGGACAAGGGCCTCAGGGCTCCCGTGGTGGGAGCTCGCATTCAAATGCAATGCCTGAGGCTGGAGGCCAGGGCACTAAAGCAGGAAGTGAAGGGTTGTTCATAGGACACTGATGCTGGGGTGGGGGGTGATGCAGAGTCACTCCCTGGGGGCTGACCAGACAGGGAGAACTCTGACCCAGTGACTCCCAGCTGCCACCCAGCTCTCACTCACTCTGTACTCTTCTTACTTGGTCAGGAAAGGCTGTCCCGCAGCATCAGATACTTGCAAAGCTCACCAGCATCTCAGGTATAACCACAGCCTGCTCTCCTCAGCCCAGGATGAATATTAGAATGTCCTGAGAAAGCCCAGGTCCCACTCCAGAGGTTCTGGTTTAGAGGCTCCGAGGCCTCAGTATTTTTCGAAAGCTCTACAGGTGGTTCTATTGTGCAGCCAGGATTGAGAAAGCGTCCCTGAAGTTAGAGATGTGGAACTGATGTCTCCAGTGGCTGTCCATGACCCTACGGGGTGGGGGGTTGTGTGTGCTGGCCAGTTTGCCACAGTCCCCACCTGGCCCCTTTCTCATCCCTGGAACCTGGTCGCTGCCAGCATCAGATCTGGAGAACCGGATATAAAACCCTAGGGCTGCAAACAAGGCATGCATGCATGCTAAGTCGCTTCAGTCGTGCAAAGTCGACTCTGCAACGCCATGGACTGTAGCCCACCAGGTTCCTCTGTCCATGGGATTCTCCAGGCAAGAACACTGGAGCAGGTTACCATTCCCTCCTCCAGAGGATCTTCCTGACCCAGGGATCAAAACTGGGTCTCCTGCATTGTGGGCAGATTCTTTACCACCTGTGCCACCAGGGAAGCCCACAGACAAAGCAGAGGAGGATATTCACACACACACATGACTGTAAACAGTAGTTATTCACACACACACACACGACTGTAAACAGTAGTTATTGGTAGCAATTAAGATTAGAAAGGAGAGACTTTACTTTTTCTTTATGCAAATTAGTTCCATTCCATTAGTAATGTGAAACAGTTTGATACCAAGTATTATTTCCCTCTAATAATGATGCCTTTAACACAGCCTTTGACTGTGTGGATCACAATAAACTGTGGAAAATTCTGAAAGAGATGGGAATACCAGACCACCTGACCTGCCTCTTGAGAAACCTGTATGCAGGTCAGGAAGCAACAGTTAAAACTGGACATGGAACAACAGACTGGTTTCAAATAGGAAAATGAGTACGTCAAGGCTGCATATTGTCACCCTGCTTATTTAACTTATATGCAGAGTACATCATGAGAAATGCTGGGCTGGAAGAAGCACAAGCTGGAATCAAGATGGCAGGGAGAAATATCAATAACCTCAGATATGCAGATGACACCACCCTTATGGCAGAAAGTGAAGAGGAACTAAAGAGCCTTTTGATGAAAGTGAAAGTGGAGAGTGAAAAATTTGGCTTAAAGCTCAACATTCAGAAAACTAAGATCATGGCACCTGGTCCCATCATTTCATGGGAAATAGATGGGGAAACAGTGGGAACAGTGGCTGACTTTATTTTGGGGGGCTCCAAAATCACCGCAGATGGTGATTGCAGCCATGAAATTAAAAGACACTCCTTGGAAGGAAAGTTATGACCAACCTAGACAGCATATTAAAAAGCAGAGACATTACTTTGTCAACAAAGGTCCATCTTGTCAAGGCTATGGTTTTTCTAGTGGTCATGTATGGATGTGAGAGTTGGACTGTGAAGAAAGCTGAGTGCCAAAGAATTGATGCTTTTGAACTATGGTGTTGGAGAAGACTCTTGAGAGTCCCTTGGACTGCAAGGAGATCCAACCAGTCCATCCTAAAGGAGATCAGTCCTGGGTGTTCCTTGGAAGGACTGATGTTGAAGCTGAAACTCCAATACTTTGGCCACCTGATGAGAAGAGCTGACTCATTTGAAAAGACCCTGATGCTGGGAAAAATTGAGGGCAGGAGAAGGGGACGACAGAGGATGAGATGGCTGGATGGCATGACTGACTCAATGGACATGGGTTTGGGTGGACTCCGGGAGTTGGTGATGGACAGGGAGGCCTGGCGTGCTGCAGTTCATGGGGTTGCAAAGAGTTGGACACAACTGAGTGACTGAACTGAACTGAATAATGATGATGATAAAGTCAATGAAGATGAAGTAGAAAAAAACATTGGAAAACCAAGGTGCTACTCAGCCCCTCATCCCTTTGCTTCCTGTGACCAAGGTGACCCATGTGACCACATGAAAACAGGCCAAAGTCTCCAAAGATTGTAACTTTCCTGGGTCCAGAAATCACTGGCTGGTTAGGAGCTTGGTGCTTATGTAAGGTCTTATTCAAATAATATCAATCCTGGAGCTGGTATCAGGCAGGGGGAGCTGAACGTTCACATTTGTAATCTTACAGCAGTCTGGGAACAACCTGGGAGAGCTGAGCAGGGTTATTACCTTCCTCTTTACACCTGGGGAAACAGGCCTGGACAGATAGGGTAAGGTTGGGATTGAGATGACCCATTGGGTCATCATAGTGACCCAATTGAATTTTGGGGGCAGAGTTTTTAATGGCAGAGTTGGGCTTGTTCCCAGGACTGCTGATTTGCCACCCCTGAGTCTCGCCCCATCTCCAAAGGTGCCTACCTGGCTCAAACCTAGAACAGCTAACTATAATGTAACCTCCCCAGCATGACTGAAATATTCTTGAAGTTTGGCACATGGAAGGCCCTTAGGAAAGAGTTCTTGTGTCAAATTTGGAAAAGAGCACCCCAGGGAGAACAAAGACCCCAGGTTAGGTAGCTTTATACCTGTTCATTTATTTAACACTCACAACCTCTTGGGCAGTAAGGATTTATCTCTCCATTTTATATATTAGGAAACTGAGGCTTAGAGCAGTTCAGTAACTGGTTTGTTTATTAATTGATAGATTCCACACATTTATTGATCACCTACTACATGCCAAACAGTGTTCTAGATGAACAATACTATAGTTCACAGCAAGGAAAAGGATGGACATAAGCTCCCTTGGAACTTGGAGTCCATGGAGATGGGTAATCAACAAATAAATCCTTCTCAACTAGGAGTCATGGGAAACTTCAATATGAATCGAGATGTAGGGTCCTATTACCCACTCTTTCTGATTCTTGGAACCCTTATACTGGTTTTTATATAATGGCAACTGTATGCTGCTAAGTTGCTTCATTCGTGTCCAACTCTGTGCGACCCCATAGACAGCAGCCCACCAGGCTCCCCCTTCCCTGGGATTCTCCGGGCAAGAACACTGGGCGACTGTATAACTGCCACGTATTACCCACACCTGTGTGCCAGGATCTCATTTCTCCTGTACGCTTCACAGTGATGTACACAAAATGGGAGATTTTGTCCTCATTTTATAGATGAGAAAAGAGCCTTGGGAAGAGGTCCCTCTCCCAGCCTCATGAATGAAAAGGGAAGGAGAGGGCAGTGCTTAGCTGAGCCGACAAGACTGCTTTTGGAATGGTGGCATCTTTGGCATTCCTAAAGGAAAGACATGAGTGGCAAGCCAGCTTTTTTTCCTTTCTTTTTAGTTAATTTATTTGGCTGTGCTGGGTCTTAGTTGTGGCTAGAGGGATCTTTAATTGCAGCATGTGGGATCTAGTTCCCTGACCAAGAATCAAATCCAGGATCAAACTGCATTGGGAGCATGGTCTTAGCTACTGAACTACCAGGGAGGTCCCAAGCCAGCCTTCTTTGGGCAGAAAAAGTGAGGGGAAAGCATTGTAGAGTTTAGGTTCAAAAGCCTGGTGGTCCCCTTACTGGCTGAGGGGCTTTGGGCAAATACTTCACCATTCTGTGCACCAGTTTCACCCTCTGAAATGGACCACCCCTTCAGGGATGAAGTGCAGGATCTAATCAGAGCATGCGTTGTAGAAGGATGCTGGAGAAGCCACCACCCATGCAGCCCTGGTCCCCCAGGCAGTGCAAGGAGCCAAGTGTGTAACAGAACTGCAGAGAAGCAGCAGGGCTGCCCTCCAAGACTGAGGACCTCCAGGGTCTTGTCCAGCGAGCCCTGCCCTGCCCGAGGCTCTATCTCATCCTGGCACGTGCCTATAAGCACAGATTCCAGATTCAGACAAAACTCGGCAACTAACGCACCATGTTGCTTTGGGCAAATCATTTTGCCTCTCTGACCCTCAGTCTCTTCATCTTTAAAATGGGGATGATCTTCTTCATAGTATGATTATGAAGATTAAATGAGGGAATGGGTCTGAAAATTTTAGCACAGGCACAGGGCGTCTTTAGACAATGGCAGCTCACATCACCCTCACTGTTGTTCCTCTGGGTTCCCCTCAGGGACCTCGAGCCTCCAGGAGCCTCCCTGCCCCTGTCCTGGCCCCTGACCAGAGTCTCCACTCCATCTACCCCTGCCCTCACCTCCTGCCACCGGGACAGAACACAGAAACTGGATGAAAGGCAACGTCTCTTTGCCCTGGAATTACCTGGTTTAGGTCTGAGGGCTGATCATTAACCAGTCCCTGCTCTCTGATCCCACCGCCTATGAAAGCAGGTGTCTGCCCCCGCCGCCCCGCCCCAACAGGGTCTCCTGCCTTCTGACATCCTGCAGAGCAAGGGGAGAGACTCTGGATCTCACTTTTGTGCTGACGCTGTGTGTGACCTTGAGCAAGCCCCTTCCCCTTCCTGAGTCTCAGGTTTTACTTCTTCTTTCACATAATCAGCTTTCACACTTTTTCCCCCCACTTTGCCACTAAACTCTTGGTGGGGGGGAAACTTCTGTGGGAGGTAGATCAACAGAAGAGCACTGGCTGTAAAGTCAGCCAGACTGGATTCAAAATACCAGAGCTGCTGTTTTGAAACTACGTGACCTTGGGGACTACAATCAACCATTTCTTCAGTTTCTCCCTCCTTTTCTATTCCGCTAAATGAGGTCAATACTACTTCCGTGTCAGTCAGAGGTAAGGTCCTAAGATGAGACCAACTTAGCACAAAGTAAGTGCTCAACAAACATCAGAGACAGTTACTTGGAAGCTCAGGGTTATAAAGTATTATAAAAAGGGAGCAGCTGGGTTGCAATGAGAGAAGGAGCAGAGTTAACGACTTGCTGCCACCTCACAGTGACTAAGAGGCAGTCTCTTGGAGCCCCAAGACTCAGGGGAAACAGTTTGAAAACTGACAAAGCCAACACTGAAAAGTGAAAGTGTTAGTTGCTCAGTTGTGTCCGCCTCTTTATGACCCCACGGACTGTAACCTGTCAAGCTCCTCTGTCCATGGGATTCTCTGGGCAATAATACTGGAGAGGGTAGCCATGCCCTTCTCCAGAGGATCTTCCCAACCCAGGGATCGAACCTGGTCTCCTGCATTGCAGGCAGATTCTTTACTGTCTGAGCCAATACTAGGCATCTGCTAGGGAATACTCGAGATCTGCATACTATGGTCCACAGGCTGAATCCTGCCTGCTGCCTGCCAGCTATGGTTTTAAGTGAATGGAAAAAAATCGGTAGAAGAATAATATTTTGTGGTGTAAAAATTATACAAGGTTTTAATTTCAGCACCTACAAGCAAAATTTCACTGGATCACAGCCACACCCACTCATTTACATATCATCTATGGAAGGTTTCTCCGTGCAAGGGCAGAGTTGAGTGGTTGTGACAGAGTGGCCAGCAAAGGGTTAAATATGTTACTGTCTTGTCATTTACAGAAAGAGTTTGCTGACCCCTGCTATAGAACAGCTCTTCCTGCCCACATGGAAGACTTTGACCTTGTATAGATCATGGCATTGCTACTTTATCAACAATGTGATTGATTCTGGACACAGCATGTCACCTCTCTGAACCTCACCTGTAAAGGACTTATAACTATTTCTAGCTTTCAGGGCTGTCATGAAAATAAAATAAGCAAGACCCTTGACTGCATGATGGAGAAATACCCGTATCACAGTAAATGAGATTAACTTAGATGGTGTGTGCTTGTGTGCACAGTCGTTCAGTCCTGTCCAACTCTGCAACCACAGGGACTGCAGCCCCCAGTCTCCTGGAATTTTCCAGGCAAGAATATTGGTGTGGGTTGCCATGCCCTCCAGGGAGTGAATCTATGTCTCCTGCGGCTTCTGCATTGGCAGGCAGATTCTTTACCACTGAGCCTCCTGGGAAGCCAACTTAGATGGTACTTGAATCAGAGTTTAGATTTTTAACAGATAGGTAATTATTTTCACGTATATTTGAAAAAATAGCACACACAATGCTCGTGGTTTCATAGATAAGGCTTGTTGTGTTTGTTGGGGTAAATGATCGAAAGGTACTGGGGCAGACCTACCATCTCAGCTCTCAACACACACCTTCCATCTTTGGGTCCCAGGTAGCATCTCTCATCTGCAGCACCTATTCACATCTCAGCCAGACGGAGTAGGAAGCAGGCGGGGAAGGACCAGAAGCTGCACACACCATTCCTAATCATACCCCATTGGCTAATCGTGATCACACGACCATATCTAATTGCGAAGGAAGCTGAGACATTCAGCCTTTTCTCTGCACAGTCATGTGCCAAGGTGGGGGTTCTATTATTAAAACTGCAAAGGAAGAATTAAGATTGCAATCTCTGCCCTCTTATATACCAATTTAAAGACCTCCTTTTGAAACACATCGGTGTAAACATCTGAGTTAAATCTGAGTTAAATTCGCCCATTCCAGTCCATCTTAGTTCGCTGATTCCTAGGGTGTCGATGTTCACTCTTGTCATCTCCTGATAGATGGGGAAACAGTGAAAACAGTGGCTGACTTTATTTTTCTGGGCTCCAAAATCACTGCAGATGGTGACTGCAGCCATGAAATTAAAAGATGCTTACTCCTTGGAAGGAAAGTTATGACCAACCTAGATAGCATATTAAAAAGCAGAGACATTACTTTGTCAACAAAGGTCCATCTAGTCAAGGCTATGGTTTTTCCAGTGGTCATGTATGGATGTGAGAGTTGGACTATAAAGAAAGCTGAGTGCCAAAGAATTGATGCTTTTGAACTGTGGTGTTGGAGAAGACTCTTGAGAGTCCCTTGGACTGCAAGGAGATCCAACCAGTCCATCCTAAAGGAGATCAGTCCTGGGTGTTCCTTGGAAGGACTGATGTTGAAGCTAAAACTCCAATACTTTGGCCACCTGATGCAAAGAGCTGACTCATTTGAAAAGACCCTGATGCTGGGAAAGATTGAGGGCAGGAGGAGAAGGGGACGACAGAGGATAAGATGGTTGGATGGCATCACCGACTTAGTGGGCATGGGTTTGGGTGGACTCCGGGAGTTGGTGATGGACAGGGAGGCCTGGCGTGCTGCAGTTCATGGGGTTGCAAAGAGTTGGACATGACTGAGCGACTGAACTGAACTGTGTAAACAAAAAGAAAGACGTTTTAAAGCAGACAGGATATGGCAGCCATTTTGAAATTAGGAAGGGAAGACCAAGCGAATCACAGAGAAGCCAGTGAACAGTCTTGACATCCCTGTATCTGTGAAATGACCTGGCACTGCCCTTCTCTGACAAGGAAGATAACCCTTTGTTCTTTAAGTCACTTGCAGACAGACATCCTCTTATCTGCAGCCAAAAGAATTCTCACTGATGCTGCTGATTCCACGGGGAAGGGAGTGGGCTCTGTAGCCAGGCTGCCTGGGTGCAAAGCTGGGCTCTGCCATTTGCATGCTGTGTGACTCGGGAAAGTCAGTTCTCCTGTCTGAGCCCTCATTTAGTCATTTAAAGATACAGCAGCCACTTGTGTTTTGTCACCTTTAGAACACAATTTCTGAGATTTAACTGAATCTAATTCCTCAGCTCACAGTAGGTTCTCATTCTGTATTGCATGAGGCCACTCTTGTTATTTATTAATTTGGTCCCTTTTATCTCCATTTCCCAGTTCCATCCTTTTCAGAGCAACCCCTCTGATGCATTGAATGTGTAGCTTTTCCTTTGTTTGTGTTCTTGCAAAATGTTCTGTCTTTTGTAAGTATTTTTAATTTACATAATGGTATTGTGTTCTCTTGGGTCGGCCCAAACATTTGTTTGGGTTTTTCCATGAGGTGTTACAGGCTTCCCTGATAGTTCAGTTGGTAAAGAATCTGCCTGCAATGCAGGAGACCCCGATTCAATTCCTGTGTCAGGAAGATACCCTAGAGAAGGGATAGGCTACCCACTCCAGTATCCTTGAGTTTTGCTGTGGCTCAGCTGGTAAAGAATCCGCCTGCAATGTGGGAGACATGGGTTCGATCCCTGGGTTGGAAAGATCCCCTGGAGAAGGGAAAGGCTACACACTCCAGTATACTGGTATGGAGAATTCCATGGACTGTATAGTCATGGGGTCGCAAACAGTAGGACATGACTGAGAGACTTTCACTTTCATAAGGTGTTACAGAAAGCCCAATGAACTTTTGGGCCAAACCAGTATAACTCATTCTGGCTTTCCCAATAACAACTAGGTTTTACGAGATTTATATAAATATGCATGAACACTAAGTTGCTTCTGTCGTGTCTGACTCTTTGTGACTCTATGGACTGTAGCCCACCAGGCTCCTCTGCCCATGGGATTCTCTAGGCAAGAGTACTGGAGTGGGCTGCCATGCCCTCTTCCAGGGGATCTTCTCGACCCAGAGATCAAACCCACATTCCCTGTGGCTCCTGCATTGCAAGCATATTCTTGACTGTTGAGCCAATAGGGAAGCCTTATATAACTTTATGTCCCTCTGAATCTTTCCTCCAGAAAGCAGTTCAATGCTCAGTGAGGGTGCCCTCCACAATCTACCTCCTCCATTGCTGGCAGTGGTGGCCATATCTGAACCCTGGCCCTGACCCAGCATACCACAGGGACTGCTGCGCTAAAGACGGTCACATGACATGTGTCTCCTTCTGGACTTTTGGTACTTGCATTCAGGGCTAAATTTCTGCATTCCAGGGTATATGAACCCTTAATTTGATTAAATATTTGCAGAATGCCCTTAAGAAAGGGTGATCGTTCACACTCTGCAGCAGCAAAGAGAGTTCCAGTGGCCCCCATTCCTGCCAACATTGGGCACTCTCCAGCCTTCTTATTTTTGCCAATCTCACTGAAGTACATTTCATTGTTGTTTCAATTTACATAGTACCTACTTCATAAGGTTGTTTTGAGAGGCCAAGGAGGTAATGTACGTAAAGTGTTTAACTCATTGCTTAGTACATAGTAAATGCTCAATAAATGCACTTTAAAAAAAAGGTACTGTGGTTTGATTTAGCTAATCCTCAGTTACTCTCATTATTGAACTTGGCACATAGCAGGTGCTCAATAAGTGCATCGCCTTCCCCGACACCGCTTGATCATCCCCACTCCCACTCTCCCACCCTGGTGGAGTTGCTCCCAGTCCCTTCCCACAGACTCACCCGCAGTCTCTTCACTCTCCCAGCTGAGGTCCTTATGAGACTCCCTGTGGCCGAAGAGACTCTTCAAGATGGCATTGGCGATGGGCAGCATCATGGCGGTAGAGGCAGTGTTGCTCAGCCACATGGACAGAAATGAGGTGGTCGCCATCATCCCCAGGATGAGCCTGGGGACAGAGGGAGTTAGGGGCAGATCTAGAACCAGGGCCCCTGGTCCCAGTTTGCATCCCACTTGTCTACAGATGGAGAGTCAAGGCCCAGAGAGGACGAGCCAGTGACCAATGGAAACCAAATCCACTCACCATGCTTATTCTAGCTCTTAAGGAAATTGACTAGCTGTATGTAAGTGAACTGACCTCAGGTACCCAAGGTAAAATAGTTCCAGAGGGGCACCAACCCTAAATTTTCTCTCCTTTGCCCTCAAATCCTTAATGGCTCCCATCGCAGAAAAAAAGATGCCTTGACACCAAGATTTTTCACTATTTTACCCTAAACAGTCTTTCCAGCCTCCTCTCCCTCATCCCTTCTTCCCAGGCACCCTTCTCAGGCTCTGCTGAATTTCTCATCAGCCCCCAAACATGCCCTGATGCCCGGACTGCCTGCCATCACTTGGTCCTTCCCACCAATAGGAATCTAAATTTAGTGGGCTTTTTTCCCTTTACATTGAACTCTTAATCCACCCTAAATTTATTTAGATGTATAGACTGCATATTAAAAAGCAGAGACATTACTTTGTCAACAAAGGTCCATCTAGTCAAGGCTATGGTTTTTCCAGTAGTTATGTATGGATGTGAGAGTTGGACTATAATGAAAGCTGAGCGCCAAAGAATTGATGCTTTTAAACTGTGGTGTTGGAGAAGACTCTTGGGAGTCCCTTGGACTGCAAGGAGATCCAACCAGTCCATCCTAAAGGAGATCAGTCCTGGGTGTTCATTGGTGGACTGATGTTGAAGCTGAAACTCCAATACTTTGGCCACCTGATGTGAAGAGATGGATGGCATCACCGACTCAATGGACATGAGTTTGGGTAAACTCTGGGGGTTGGTGATGGACAGGGAGGCCTGGCGTGCTTCGGTTCATGGGGTCGAAAAGAGTCGGACACGACTGAGTGACTAAACTGAACTGATAAAGCAGAGTCAGATCTAAGAAGTTTTTTTTTAATGAATCAATTATACCAACATCTACCATTTATTGAATCCTTCTCTTCCCCACAGATCTAGATTTCTTCCAGATTATTTATTATTTGTTTTAAAAATCTGTTTCTGAACTAGTGTCATACTGTTTTCATTGTTATAACTTCAAAACCCTGAATATTCATTGGAAGGACTGTAACTGAAGCTCCAATACTTTGGCCACCTGATATGAGGAGCCGACTCATTGGAAAAGACCCTGATGCTGGGAAAGATTGAGGGCAGGAGGAGGAGGAGACGATGGAGCTTGAGATGGTTGGATGGCATCATCAATTCAATGAACATGAGTTTGCGCAAACTGTAGGAGGTAGTAAAGGACAGGAGAGCCTGGCGTGCAGCAGTCCATGGGGTTGCAAACAGTTGGGCAAAACTTAGTGACTGAACAACAACAACAAACTTTAAAACGTGTTTGATAGTAGCCTCATCCTTTCTTCAGTGTCAAATACAACCTCCTCCAGGAGGAAGTCACCTGGGCAGCATCTAGGTTCTCATCTTCATCTGCTCCCCATGTGGCAGCCAAGAGGAATTTTTCTAAAATGCCAATCTAGTCATGTCACTCCCCAGCTTAGAATTCTTTAAAGCAGAGATTCACAGACAGAGGGGCCATGGATATAATTCAGGACAGAAATGATGGGAGTAAATGAAGCTCTACTTTACTAACATCTAATATTCCCTCATAGGTTAGTTGATAAAGAGTTCACCTGCAATGCAGGAGACCTGGGTTCAATCCCTGGGTTGGGAAGATCCCCTGGAGAAGGGAAAGGCTACCCACTCCAGTATTCTGGCCTGGAGAATTCCATGGGCTGTATAGTCCATGGGGTTGCAAAAAGTCAGACACGACTGAGTGACTTTCACTTTCACTTCAATAGAAATTGAGTATTTCCTTCGGTGATTAATGAAAACAATAAAGTTAGTATTATTAGAAGGGACTTGGTTACAGCCTCAAAACTACAGTTACTAGGCTGTCACTAGATCTCATCATTTATTGTGTTAATAAAGAAGTTCATATGGTATTCTATCAGAAATTTTTTTCTATCACAGATTCGTGTGGTTTTAAAACATTATTTGGATAAGTTCATTTTGCTGTGATTGTTGTTGTTTTAACTCCTACATGTGCTTTATGCGTTTAAATAACATTACTGGGAAGGACGCCTTAAGGTGCAGCAAACTGCAAAAAAAGAGCAACAATAACTTCATTTTAAAGGACACTCAATTCTCTTAAAATGAAAGTCTGGATCCTATCCAGGAGGCCCGAGGCCCCGTAGGAATGGACCCTATCTCCTGTCTCTCCAAGGCCATCTTTCCATCCACTCCCCACCCACTGGGTCACCTTGGCTGGTAAATAGAAAACCAGGACGACAGAGCCAGCACTTACTGTGCAGACTCTCATATCGTCATTTTATAAGCAGAGAGAGGGTAGGTCACTCCCAGAGCAGGAAAGGTAGGATTCAGCCCCAAGTCACCTGAGGCGAACTACTAACACAGCCCCCGTCTAAAACTACTGGACACGAATCCCTGGGGTGAGGTCTGGGAACCAGCATTTCAACTGACTCCCAAGTGATTCTTACGTAATTTTGAGAACCACCCAAGAGCCTAGCACTGTGTCTGGCACACAGAGGGGGGCTCACTAAATATTTGGGAAATGAATGAACAAGTGGATGGTGGGATATGATGAGTTTGTTGCACCAGATGACCAGAGCAGGAAGGGTGGGTTTGGGCTCCGAGAATGGGGCCCCTCTGCCTCTCCACCCCTGGGCTGGACCCCATTACCTGGCCTTACCTGGCTGGCTGGACCCCGGTGAGCATCAGGACCTTGAGGGCAATTCTCCTGTGCAGGTTCCACTCCTCGATGGCGCTGGCCATGATCAGACCGCTGAGGAAGAGGAAGTTGGTGTCCAGGAAGTACTGGGCGCAGACCTTGTTGGAGGGCAGGATGCCCAAGAAGGGGAAGAGGACGATGGGCAGCAGGGCCGTCACCGAGAGGGGCAGGGCCTCGGTGCACCAGTACACCGCCATGAGCAGGATGACGAACAGGCAGCGACCTTCCTGCAGTGGGGAGATGCCGGCTTAGGAGGGTCAGCAGAGCTTGGGGTGGCAGGGACAGAAGAGGTCCTGGAGCAGGGCCCATCCCCGAGGCACGTTCCTTGGGGAGGCAGTGGAGAGGGTACGTGCCCAAGGCTCAGACCTTGAGCAGGTGGTGTCACTGATCTGAGCCTCATTTTACTCAACTATAAAGTGGGGGAGCCATACCTGTCATTTTATAGGACTGTGTGAAGGTCACGTGAAATACCCCCATTGTCTTTGAAGTAGTCCCTGAGATGAGCACGAGAGTGAAAGTGGTTTGAGGGACTTCCCTGGCGGTCCAGTGGTTAAGACTCAGTGCTTCCACCACAGGGGGCACAGGTTCGATCCCTGGTGGGGGAGCTAAGGTCTTTCATGCCACATGGCACAGCCAAAAAAAGAGAGAGTGTGTGAAAGTGAAAGTAGTTTGCTTGACGGGCAATCCTGGAAAGCTCTGAAAGGGCACTGAGTACGTGAAATAGAGAAGGAAGCCAAGATGATGCATTAACGAGATGGTTACCGCTGTGGACAGCTGGGGTGCGATCTTGATCAGGACCCCTGAAGAAAGGGTAGATCAGACCTCAGAGTAGTCCCCCTGGGAGGCAAGGATGCTGCCAACTCTTAGTCATCATTGGTTGAGGGTTGCTCGTGGGAGCGTTAACTCCCCAGCACTTGGGCCTGCCCTGTGCAGCAGCCGGAGAACATGCTCCTGCCGAGCATCCTGGGTTCAGGAAGAAGCTACCGGCCTGTGCAGAATGGTGAGTGCCAAAGGGGATGCAGAAAGAGCACCAGTAGCTACCGCTGCACCCATACATGGCATTTAGCACAATGTCCAATACCCGGTGCACACTCTATAAAGAGTGACAATAGTTACTGATATTTGTTGAGTTATTGGTCTTCCTAGGCGGCTCAGTGGTAAAGAATCCACCTGCCAATGTAGGAGATGCAGGTTCGATCCCTGGGTGGGGAAGATCCGCTGGAGGAGGAAACAGCAACCCACTCCAGTATTCTTGCCTGGAGAATCCCATGGACAGAGGAGCCTGGTGAACTATAGTCCATGGTATTGCAAAGCAGTCATACACGATTTAGTGACTAAACAATAGTGACAACCTTCGGTTATTAAGTACCAGGTGTTGTTTATTCCTCACACAATCCCAGTGAAGTAGGTGCGATTAATATGACCGTTTGATGGATTGACAATTTAAGATGCAAGGAGGTCACTAGCGAGGCAATGACTGTGAGCCAAAACAGTCTGCCTCCGGAGCCAACTCTCTTAACCAATTGGCAGCTGATTACTAGAATCTAGGACAGCTTGACAATGCAATTTCAAAGATCCAAAACAAAACAGATTGAGGCTGATTCAAGTGCAATTTATTCCAGAGACATCCTCACAGACACTTGGAAATAATGTTTCACCAACGAGTTAGGCATCTCTTAGCATGGTCAAGTTGACTACTGAAATTAACCTGAAAGCAGATTTTTATACCTTACTGGTTTTCTCCTCCACTAGAATGTAAACTCTAGGAGGGCTGGGATTGTGTCCCTGAAGCCAAGAGCAGTGCCTGGAACTTTTAGTAGGAACCCAAAGTATTTATTGACGTGACTAATACTTGTAACTCAGAGACCGTGCTTACAACATGCTCCCTGTCTTTCATTCCGCAAACATTACTCCTGACCAGACTGGGAGTTGAGACTAGGAAAATGACTGGGACATTGTCATGCACTTTTACCAGCAAATCTGTGCCAATCACAGGACCATTTTCAATAGTTAGTTCTTCTCAAACTCAAGTGACCTTATCAGACTCTACCTACCTAGTATTCCTCAAGTGGTGTGCTGGGAAATGTTTAACAACTGATTCTCTGAAAAACTGCAGGTATGTGTGTGTAAAAGTTCTTAATTACTACTAAATTCAGCTAAGAAGTCACTCAAGTCATCAATCAATGAGTTTAGTTCCACTATGAACGTGTGTGTGCTAAGTTGTGTCCGACTGTTTGTGACCCCATGGATTGTAGCCTGCCAGGCTCCTCTGTCCAGGAATTTTCCAGGCAAGAAGACTGGAGAGGGCTGCCATTTCCTACCAGCACATCTTCCAGACCCAGGGATTGAACCCGTATCTCCTGCATTGGCAGGTGAATTCTTTACCACTAGTGCCACCTGGAATGCTAGTTATATTTTCCTTTACATTAATTATTAAGACAAATGGACTCAGTGAATAGTCCATTTATCAATGGTGTGTCTTCTTTACTGAATCAAATGATGGTTTTCAAATACTGGAGGAGGGGACTTTCCTGACGGTTCAGTGGTTACAACTTTGCCTTCCAATGCAGAGGGCTGCGGGTTTGTTCCCTGGTTGGAGAGCCAAGATCCCTCGTGCTTCATGGTCAAAAAACCAAATCATAAGGCAGAAGCAATGTTGTAATAAACTCAATAAAGACTTAAAAAATGATCCGTGTGAAAAGACGTTGGATGAAAAGTTCCTCATTTTTTGTGCTATTCACAATGTCCCAGCTATAGACAACACATTTGAAGTGTGATCTGCATGACTAAATTTTCCCATCACCTTAAGACTAGACAAGCGCCCAAACAATAAGCCAAGCCCTGGTTTGTAGTGTTTACTGATTTCTATGGTGTGAATACCTCCGCATGGCTGATATGAAGCCACCAAGTTACATCACTGGGCACAGAATGCTGGGAGATGGACAGTATCACAACACTCTACAGTATTTCCACTGTACATTTAGAGGTAAATAATAGTAGAGGTAGATAACCGTAGATGTAAATAACATCAAGACCTTACAAAATAGTAACACAATTAGGACGTGATGAGCTTTGACTATCTATTACCTTTGTTTTGATATATTTTATTTAACACCAGTTCATAAAATTTCACCTTAAATAGTGTCTATGTTCAACAACTAGCTAGCAAAGTTCATGAAAATTTAACCATCGGGTCTCGTGAGCCAGAAGTACACAGGCTCCAGTCACTGTTGTGGGCCTCCAGGCAGAAGAACAACAATATGGAAAGCCCCCAAGGAGTCAAGGTCATTCTGGTGCAAACTTGACATTCTTCAACGCATGTGTGGTATCATGCTCCGTCATGCATCCATCGTTTAAAAATAATACAACTGTTTGCTGTCAAAGCTTGCTGCTGGCTTTGGAAGACATGCCGCATCTATCCTGTTTTATATACCACCTGACAGGCCAATGGGTATTTCAGTTTGAAAAAGATATGTGTGTCTAATCAAGCAAATACCATAGGCTGGGTGGCTTAAACAGCAGACAAGTATTTTTCTCAGTTCTGGAGACCAGAAGCTCTGAGGTCCAGGTGTCAGCAGATTTGGGTCATGGGGAGAACTCTGTTTGTGACTCATAGATGGCTGTCTTCTCCTTACATCCTTACTTGGTCCTTCTTTGGTGCCAGGCATAGAGAAACATGCTTTCTTCTAAGAGCTATAATTTCATTCCCAGGCTTCCCAGGTGGCGCTAGTGGATAAAGAACCCACTTGCCATGGCAGGAGACGTAAGAGTTTTGGGTTCGATCCCTGGGTCAGGAAGAGCCCCTGGAGGAGGAAATGGCAACCCACTCCAGTATTCTTGCCTGGGAAATCTCATGGACAGTGGAGCCTGGCAGGCTATGGCCCATAAGGTCGCAAAGAGTCGGACATGACTGAAGTGACTTAGCACATAGCACAATTCCATCCCCACCCTCATGAACTGATCTAATCTTACAGCTTCAAAAGGATACTAAATAGATAGTATGAACCACTTGATACCAATAAATTTGATAAGTTGGAGGAAATAGAAAAACTTCTTGAAAAACATAACTTACTCAATTATTAGAGAAAGAAATAGAAAAACTATTTCATTGACTTTGAAAGAAATGGAATTAATCATTAAAAATCTCCCTGCAAAAAAAACAAAAACAAAAAATACTTCTAAGCCCTTCTGGCTTCAATGGTAATTCTACCAAATGTTTAAGGACTAAATAATATCTATCTTACACAAGTCCTTCCAGAGAATAGAAGGAAAAAAGGAGCACCTCTCAATCCATTTTGTGAGGCCAGCGTAACCCTCTTACCTGGGTTATCCTGACAAAGGTATGAAGCGAAAAGAAAAGAATATTATAATAGCTGAGGTCACTTGGAAAATTCAAGCTCTGAGAAGCTCTATTTAGAACTGCTTTCTCAATCCTGCCTCCCATCACTATGCAGCAGAATAATTATGGTAATAATGACAACCACCAACATGTTTTGAGTATTTATTAAATTCCAGGCATTTGACATGTATTAATTCATTTAACGAGAGGCCCTATTATTTTTCAGAGGGGATTACAGAAGACATGGGTTTAGTCATGCGTGTGAAGCTGTGACCCAGATAATTCGGTCCCATGGTCGTGTTGCAATTCATGAACTGCACATCTAAACAGAAATTCTAATTTTTAAACTCTTTTCCCCTAAACATTTAAAGGATTCTGAGTGTAACGAGAGCTAACAAGTGCTTACAACTGGCCAGGTACTTTTCCTAGTAATTTACATGCATTAATGCATTCTGTTCCATAGCTCCTCTTGGAGGCAGGTATTATTAATATCCATTTTACTGATGGGACAACTGAGGCAAAGGGGGTAAGCCAGGTGTCTTGCCCAAAGTTACTGAGGCAGAGCCAGGATTTGAACTCAAGGTGGCCTGACTCCAGAGTTTGCGCTCTGTACCACTCCACATCTCTGCATGATCCACGGCTGCCCTTGCCAAATTCCTGCATCCTCTAGATCTCTAGCATCCCTGGAATCTCTCAAACTCCTAGATCAAAAGAATCCCTGAAGCCCCCTGGCCTGGCCTTGCCCTCTGTGTCCCTCCATCACTTCTCATCTGTGCCCCCACTGTCCCCAAAGAACACGCTCTTAATGACCTTCATGTCCCCTCCCAGAAGCCTCACCCTTCCATTTTGTCTTCTCTTTTCCAGAGAATGATCCAGCTGGAAGCTATCATCCTTGCTCTCATTCATATGACAGCGACCACCACCAGCACCAGAGTAAGACTACTAAGAACCAACCTTCACTGAGAACGTGCTACGGGCCAGACACCATTCCAACTACTGTCCCTGCATGATTTCAGTTTAGCTGTGACTGTCACCAACTGCCTTAGGAAGTAGGTCCCATGCTTGCCTCCCTTGTACAGATAAGGAAACTGAAGCACAGGGTGGTTAAGTAACCTGACCAACATTACAAAGGCTCCCAGGTGGCATTATCGGTAAAGAACCTGCCTGCCAATGTAGGAGACGTAAGAGACGCAGGTTCGATCCCTGGGTTGGGAAGATCCCCTGGAGAAGGGCATGGCAAAAACTGACCATTCTACTTTCTATGCAGAGATCATGTGTGTGCACTCAAGTAACTGGAGGATTTTAATTATTAATACTTCTCAAGAGTGATGGGGAAAGTCGTGGTCTTCAGGACTACGTGGGTAATAGGGGAAGAACGTCCCCTCTACATTTTTAGAGCAACAACTGGAGAGAAAAACAAACATGATTTTTAAAATATTAGCTTTATGAGCTGTAGTTTACACACAATAAAATGCATCTATTGTAAGTGTACAGTCTGTGTTTCGACAAATGTATGAACCCACACAATCACCATCCCAATCAAGATGCAGAACATTTCCAGTAAAGAAATGTGGTAAATGTGTACAATGGAATACTACTCAGCAGCAATATGCATGGACCTAGAAATGACCATACTAAGTGAAATAAGTCAGAAAGGCAAATATCATATGATACAATGTATATGCGGAATCTAAAAATACGATACAAATGAACTTACGAAACAGAACCAGACTCACAGACATGGAAAACAAACTACTTATATATGAAAATAGAGGACCTACTATACAGCACAGGGAACTATAGTCAGTATTTTATAATAAATTATAATGGAAAAGAACCTGAAAAATATATATATATAATTGAATCACTTTGATGTACACCAGAAACTTGCAAAACATTGTAAATCAACTATAGCTCAAAAAAAAGAGACACAGAGCATTTCCATCCCCCCAGAGAGTACCCCTCAGCCCCTTTCAGGTCAGTCCTCAGGACCCCTTCAAAACATGGCCATGATTTCCATCACTATAGCTTTTTTTCTCCTCTTCTGGGAATTTACCTAATGGAATGATACAGAATGGACCTTTGTATTTTCTGCTCAGAGTAGTGCCCGTGGTTCATCCTGGAGGTTGTGTGTGTGTGCAGCTTTCTCTTGTTCATAGCTGCATAGCATTCAATTCTGTAAATATACCACTCTTTCTCTGTACATCTTCTTGTTTATGGAAACTGGAGTGCTTCCAGTTTGGCGTTATTGTAAATAAACCTGTGGTAAATATTCGAGCACTTCTGCTTCAGGGGTGACATCTTGCCAGTCCTTTAGTGCAACGCTATAAATTCTGCGCATTATATGATGGGAGGGGCTGTTGGTAAATTCTGGGCTGCCTGGGTGGCCTTTCAAAGGCCTTTGAGTCCCAGGCCTGGATTCTCTCTCCCTTTCCCCTCTTTTCTCCCTCCCTCTGTTTGTCTCACTCTGTCCCACTTTCTCTTCCCTCTCTGGGTGCTCTTGCCAGGAGGTCAACATTCATCTTTTGTGGAGAAATGACTCCAGATCCAGCACATGTCAGCCAGTGGGGGTGACCCAAGGGAAATGGCAGGAACCGGGAAGTCGATCGTTGGCCCTCACGGGGCTTGGGCAGTAAGTGGGTCAACAGTGTTTCGTTGCCTCGCTGGTTAGGAATTGGAGCAGGGCCGGGGTGACCCAAAGTAGCTCCCCTGCCTGGGTTGAGCTTCCTGTGGGCAAACTGGGTTCAGAATTGCCAGCTGAGTGCCAGGCATCTGGTGAGGAATTAATAAGTACTGCTGCCCCTCACCCCCACTCCTCCACCCCTGCAGTCCTCTAGGCCAGAGCTGAGTTCCAGAGAGCAAAAGTCTCCCAGGAGGCCTGGAGGCAGGACCAGAGAGCTGGCCTGCAGACGCTAAGTGGTGGGCTCTCAGTGATTCAGCCGGCCAAGCTGGTTCCCACCTCCAGGGCTTTGCACCTGCTGCCTCCTCTGCCTGGCCTTCAGCCTTGATCTCTGCCTACCTCACTCCTCCTTGTTCAGCCTCATCTCAAAGGTCGCCTCTTCATGGACCACTCTACTGTCTGCGATCTGATCCCCACGACCCAGCCTCGTTCTTGTCAAGCACTTTCCAATGACTGAAGAATTTATTCATTCACTTATCATTAGCTCTCTTCCCACCAGACCTCAAGCTCCACGCAAACAGCATTCTTGTCTGTTTTGCTCACCTCTCTCTTTAGGGCCTCAGTGGACATTTGTTAAATGAATGATTGTGTGTGTGTGTGTGTGTTTAGTCAATCAGTTGTGTCCGACTCTTTGGACTATAGCCCGCCAGGCCCCTCTGTCCATGGGATTTCCCAGGCAAGGATACTGGTGTGCATTGCCATTTCCTCCTTCAGGGGATCTTCCTGACCCAGGGATCAAACCCATGTCTCCTGGTCTCCTGCACTGCAGGCAGATTTTTTACCCACTGAGCCATTGGGGAAGCCCAAATGAATGACTAAATGCTCTAAATCAGGCATCACAACCTCAAGTGCAAGGAACAATTTAATGAGTGAAGTGGGCTAGCCTAAGGAAAATCACTTCATTTTTCTGGAGTCTGATTTGCACTTCTGACAGTGCTGTGGGTACAGGGAACTGATCTTCCAACACAGGAAAAAAATGACCAAGTTTGATGATAAATTACAGCTGGCACTGGGCTTTCGTGTCATGGGGGCAACAGGAAGAAGTGGGGACTCTGGTGAAGTGGGGAGTATAGGCCCCTTGAAAACAGCAACTGCTGCTCTCAGCTCAGGACTATTGCCATGGGGCCCAGGATGCCAGCTCTGGTTTTTCAAGAAAGGCTTGAAATTGTGCTTTTATGTGACATTTCACAGTTTTAAATTATTTGCTCATTAAAATGAAAGTATGGGCCAAAAAAAAAACAACAACCCATGTCTGCAAAAGGCATCAGACCCATGGTCACCAATGTATGACCTCTCATCTAAATGGTCTTAATGGGTGGAAAGTCCCAGAAAAGAGCTCACACATACACAATTCTGATCTAATGTCAAGTTGTTCATGGATTACTAGGAATCACAGGATGCTCTGTGAGAAGTCCCTGTTCTGTTTAAAAACCCTCATTTTACAGGGACAGAAACTGAGGTCACAGGAGAAGCCACACGGAGCACAAGAGCAGATCTTATGGTTCCTGGTCCAAATAGTGGATCAGGGAGCGGAGTCCAGTGGGGTCGGTTTTACTCGGGCACACAGCACGTCCGAGCCACCTCTACCTCTGGGTCCCCTGTTCAGTGAACTCAGACCAGCCACCTGGCCACAGGGAGAGTCAGTCTGCGTGTCTGCCGGATGGAATCTTCCTTTGGTTCCCTCAAGGGCAGGTTTGGGTAAAGGCTAGTGTCACATGAGCCCAAGGCCCTGTTCCTTTGAATTTTAACCTCTGGAGTCCAGAGGCAGGGGGAGGTGTCTGCTCTTGCAGGCTCACTTTCTGGGTCATCTCAAGAGTCATCAGTACGCCCCTTGGCCACTCCGTTCGGTCTAGATGTTCTGCTTCAGGAAGGGGAATTTGCTGAGATGGCACAGGATAGACGGAGTTGTGGCTCAAGGTGAAACATTGCTCACAGCCCCAGCCTATGCCCTCTGCCAGCAGAAGCTGCCGTGACTCAGCTAAAACCCTCAGGGGGGACTACCCGAAGGAGACTGCAGTCCGAGAAGACTGGGGTGAGAAGCTAGAAGGCTGGTCCTAACTGTGAACGCTGATTGACCCCAGAGGCCAGAATCTGGAAGGACTTGATGCGGATGTGGTTGGGGGATGGATGAAATGGAAAGTGGTCAGATTTCTTTTTCAGAAGGGAAAAGAATGCCAAGGAAATTTCTAGAACTAGGCTGTCCAAATATACCAAGTCTGGGCCACTGGTGGCTGTGTAAGTTTGAATTCATTAAAATTAAATGAAATTTAGAATTCCAGGTTCTCGGTCACATGAGCCACATGTCAAGTGCTCCACAGTTACATAAGATGAGTGTCTGTCATTCTGGACAGAGCAGATCTAGAACGTCCCCATCACTGCAGAAAGTTCTCTTGGACAGAGTCATTCTAGAGGATTCAGGTCCGAGGGCCAGGAAGCCTGGGTATAGTGCTTTTGCCACTGATTCTTGTGTCAAGTCACTGAGTTCATCCATCTGCAACTTGGGAATAATAATGGTGCGATACCTACATCCTAGAGGATCCCACGAGAAAGGATGCACGTAAACGCATTCTGAAATACGTACTTAACAGGTAGAGTAGGAGTGAGATTACAAATGAATTTCTTCATTTTTACAAATTTCAACTATATATGTACATTTTTTTTAAAATAGACATTCCCTGAATACATATGTAATGTATCTATAAAATTCTGAGGTTGCATTCTCTTTTCTGAGAATTAGGAAATACTTCCTTGTGCAGAAATTTGAGGCCAGCCTAATTTCTTCCCCCTTAGAGCTCATCAAATTTTTTGCCTGGATATCCATAACATTATTTGGTTTAATCCTCAATTCATTCATGTTACCATGACATAGCTCAGAGTTGATGAGTCTCTCTATACATTATTTTTCCTTGGAGACAGAAAATTTGTATATGTTTTAAATTAATTTGACTTCAGAGTCATTTAATTAATTAATCCTCTAGAATTAGAGGTAAATTAATTTTCTACTATTAAAGATTCCAATATTGTTTTCTGTTTTATTTGTTTGATTTCTTTTTCTTTCTTCTTCAGCAACACCAATTACGCAGAAGTTGGATTTCCTTTGTCTTCCATATTGACCACTTTTCTTTCATCCTTTCTTACTCTTTCTTACTTAATTTTGTTACATCTTCTTTAGCCTGTGTAACAAGTTCTTGATTATGTTTTTAATAGTTTACATTTTGCTATTTCCAGTAGAGCTTTATAATAGTGTGGCTTCACTTTTCTCTGTCACCCACTTTCATTTCTCTTCTGACACTGCTTTTCTCAACTCCATCTACTTTTTATTCTCTTCTTTGAACCTTTATTTCTTACCTTGAGATTTATTTTAGGAAGGTCATCATTTATTTTTTTGTGTATATTTTACAGAGAAATGTCAGTTCAGTAGTTTCTCCTACTTCATAACACAACTCTTCCAGTATTTTTCTTTGTTTATTTTTCATCTGATGTTCTCTTTCCTCTTATTTCTCACACAACCTTTTTGTAGGTCCCGTCCTGGCTACTTGTCACAGATATTTGTTAAAGGAAAGTGTGTGGACAGGAGCTGGAAGGAAGCTGAGGCGGGCAGGTAACCCTGTGGATTATCTTAGATCCTTTGTCACCAGCGCTGCCCTGAAATATATTAATATCTCTACTCTAAGCAATAGGCTTAGAGTGGAGATTAAGTATAAAGACCTAAGAAAATCACAGTTCTTCAATGTCTCCTTGAGTAAGTCTCTGACTCACTGAGAGAGAAAATTAGAACCCTTAGAACCAAACGGCTGATTGTTATCTATCCTTTCTCTCACCTGCCACTTTAACATCCTACTTCTTGCCAAGGGTCTTCAAGTCTCTTCATCCAGTTCATCTGAACTCTGAACTGTCACATACATCTCAGTGACTCTCCCTTCCCCTGTGCAGGCTTCAGGCTTTGCCAGGATTAGGAAGGGTTCATAGAGTTGAAAAATCCTTCTGGAGACTTCTACCTCCTGCTCAGGAGCTGCAGAAGCACATGCCACTCTTGGTTCCCTTCTGCACTTTGGTCCAAATCCCACAGTCATTGTCAGCTCGTCTTCACAAACAGGGTGGGATTGTGGTCTGCCCTTCTTTTATCAGATATGGCAATTTCTTCTCTTTTGTTGCTTTTTGTTACTTTTCCCAGACTGCTTCAGAAAGGTGAATGGAATAGAAAAGTCTGGACTCCACCAATGTAGCAATTTTGTCATCAAAAAGTACTAACATCTCCTTTTGCTTATCTGTCTTTTCTAATCTTCCTATAATAAACATGCAGTAGAAATAGTGTTGGGCTTCTCGGGTGGTACTAGTGGTAAAGAAGCTGCCTGCCAATGCAGGAGACGTAGGAGACACGGGTTCAACCCCTGGGTTGGGAAGATCCCCTGGAGGAGGGCATGGCAACCCACTCTGGTATTCTTGCCTGGAGAATCCCCTGGGCAGGGGAGCCTGGGGTCACAAAGAGTCGGACATGACTGAAGTGAGTTAGCATGCACACACAGAAATAGTATTGGCTTTGGAATCAGACAAGCCTGAACACTAAATGCAATCCTTCCACACTCTAGCTGTGTGATCTAGTTATTTAACTGCCCTCACCATCAGTTTCCTTGTGTGCTATAGGCACGTAATAATAGTCTCTACCTTGGAGAGTGATTTATTTCATATGAAATGACCACGGACATGGGAATGCTCAATAAATTTGAGCTAGTGTTACATTGCAATAACAATACAAGGGTAGGGGTTTCCCTGGTGGCTCAGTGGTAAAGAATCCATCTACCAATACAGGAGACTCAGGTTCGATCCCTGATCTGGAAGATCCCACATGCCGTGGAGCAAGTAAGCCTGTGCACCACAAGCATTGAGCCTGGGCTCTAGAGCCTGGGAGCCGCAGCTATGGAGCCCACGTGCCGCACCTACTTAAGCCTAGGTGTCCTGCAGCCCCTGTTCCATAACAAGAGAAGCCACCACAATGAGAAGCCCATGCACTGCCGCTAGAGAGTAGCCCCCACTTGCTGCAACTAGATAAAAGCCCTCGCGGCAACGAAGACCCAGCAGAGCCAAAAATAAATAAAATTATTTAAAAAAATCATAATACAAGTTTAATTTCTTAAAGTGAAAGTGAAAAATCGCTCAATTGTGTCCGACTCTTTGCAACCCCATGGACTAACAGTCCATGGAATTCTCCAGGCCAGAATACTGGAGTGGTTAGCCATTCCCTTCTCCTGGGGATCTTCCCAACACAGGGATCGAACCCAGGTCTCCCACACTGCAGGCAGATTCTTTACCTTTACACAAGGGAAGCCCAAATTTCTTAAAGCTGAGCTTCAAATAAACTATTCTTAAATCTTTAAATAAATCCTAAAATATCTGAGCTAGAATTAACCTGAGATTACTTAATCCAGCGGTTCTCAATAGGGGATGACTCTGACCTCCAGGGGACAAAGGGAACATTTTTGGGTGATTGGAGGGGGTGATGCCAGTGGCACCTAGTGGGCAGAGGCTGTTAAACATCCTGCAGTGCAAGGGCAGCCCCCCGCAACAGAAAATGACTTGTTTCCAATAGGAGCAAAGTCACCGTTGCTGAGGCTGAGAAACCCTGGCGTAATTTAACCCCTAGTACCATGACTGCCCAGAGAAGGACAGTGTCTCGCCTGAGGTCACACAGCGAGGCAGATGTAAGGACTTGTTTTACCCCATTTCGTGGAAAGATCATTGCACTCTGAGGTCTATCAGGCAGCAGAAGTTGGGAGCTGGGCTGGGATGAGGGTGAAGCGGGTACATGACCCTGACAGTGAGTCCGTCCTGAAACTTTGTTCCTGGGGTCCTTCACCTGGCTGTCCCTAGTCCTGGCCCTGGCTGGGAGCAACAGTTGGGCCGGGATGGCGGGGGTGGGGGGGGGTCCTCATAGTCCCTCACCAGCCCAATTCATGCCAGCCTGACCCAGACATTTCTGACAGAAAGCCTTATAATCCGCCCACTGAAGAAATCCCAGCTTCTCAGGCTCAGCTGATCCGTAAGTACGGGGATTAAAGTCTGCAGGCGAAACACGCAGAGGTGACAACGAGAAGGAAGAAAGTGCCAGGTCAGGCAGTTAATTTTTGAGCTGGGGGAATGATTTCCAGACAGACACAAGGCAACTTGTCCCCCATTGCCCCCAAGCCTGCCCCCCTCACTCAGGAAAAGAAAGAAAGAGCACTGGGGTGTTCTCTGAGTCTGGGGCGGGAGCTGTTCGGAAACCGTGTCCACCCACCACCCCCTCCCCCGCCCCACATCCATCTTCCTGCTGGGTTGCGTTTTTGTCAAGGCGCTGGGCTGTGAGCGAGGCGCCATGCCAGGCCCTTCGGGAAGCAGGATCACGGCCAGGTGCTCACAGTGGTGCCCTCCTGCTGCCTACTAGAGGCCCATTCCCCAGGAACGTCCAGGGCCAGGGCTGTGGGGAGCCCTGAACTCTGAACTCTAGGATGGCCAGAGCCAGGCCTTCAATCTGTCAGTATCCCCTCCATCCCAAGGCTGGGCCTCCACAGTGGTCAAAACCCCTGAGGCCACTAGGGGCTGGAAATAGCGGCTCAGGCACCCACGGCTGGTGTGAGGGACCTTGGGCAGGTTCGGACCTCAGCTTGCTCATAGATAACACAGGAACTACAGCATCACGCTGCACCTGATGCACATGCAGAAACGACCAGCCCCTGAGAAGCAGGAGCCGTCGGGATCAACAGAAAGAACAGTGGACAGGGAATTAGTTAGGAGATGGGGGGCCGAAATCCGAGCCCGACGTCAAGAAGCAGAGGCGTTTGAGTTGCGAGGTTGGCATCTAGCGGTAGAGGGCCTGGGTTCGAATCCTGCCTCTACTGCTTCCTAGAACAAGTGACTTGTTGTGCCTCAGTTTCCTCATCTGTAAAATGGGGATGATGACAATGATGCTAAGAATTTCAGCCTCACAAAGTTACTGTTACAAGGATTAAATGCAGGGAATGTGGGTTGAGTGCTGGGAGCAGTGCGTGGCAGATTAAGTTATAAAATGTTAGCTCCTACTGACAGGATCTGTTACTTCTGCCCATTTCCTGCCTTCCTTACACTAGTGCCTTCATCTCGATGATCCCTAAGGCACTTCCAGTCTGCACTTCATGAGCGGATGAAGGCCATGGACGCTGGGTAGATATTAACCCCAAAAGGAAGGGAGTTTGGAGCACACACAGCAGACCCAGGCAGAGGACCCAGCAAGACGAGAGGCAATACAAGAGAAACTCTCTCTGCTGAGGCCAAGAGGCACAAGCCTCTGCTTGAAAAGAGGGAGTTACGTAAGGCAGCTGGGGCTCAGGGTGACAAGGCCCAAAGGGGTCCCAGACTCCCAGGTGCAAATCCTGGCTCACCACCTCCAAGCTTTGACCTTTGGGCTGATCGGTGGCCTTTCTGAGCCTCCATATCCCCACCCACAAATCAGGGTGCTTGTTCGCCATCCTGACAAAGCTGGGCAGGAAGTCAAAGGGAACATGGGTGGACGTGGCGTCTTTGGAAGCCCTGCCAGGCTGGCAGCCTCTCTCCCCGCGGTCTCCTGAGCAGCTGCCCCTGTGACCTCAGAGCACCAGCACTCTTATTTGAGACGGCTGCCCGCACTGGGCACTTGAGACGTGCCAGGCATGGTGCCCATGGACTCCCTCATTCAGCCTACCCACAGCCCTAAGAGGCAGTAGTGACCGCTGTCCCCGGGTTATGTGTGGCTCAGAGATCTTGAGCTCCCGGCCCGAGTTCACACTGCCTCCCTTGTGAGTGGCAGTTGACAGCAATGAAGCTGCCGCTCACTGAGGGGTCGCCGTGACCTGGCCCGAGCCTCGCCCTGGACATGCTGAGCTCCCCTGCTCGTCTCACGGCCCTGCTTAGAAAGCAGAAGTCGGAGGCTCAGGGAGGTTCGCCCACCTCTTCACCCACGTCTCTAGCAAGGGGCGGAGCGTGATTTCAGCGTGGTGGTCTGAGCCCAGGGCTCTTCCCAGCCCAGGGCCCTGGGCTCAGGGAAGAGAATTACTGTAGTGATGATAACAGTCAGCATTTACTGACTCACTGCGTGCAGGTGCTGGGTTAAGCCCTTGAAACTTAGCGTGAATGTTGCTCCTCCCACATTCGGGTAGGTTCTATGAAGGAAAACGGAAGGACAGATATTCAATAGAAAAGCACTTCAGAGGTCCTTTCACATCCTTTCTGGGTTTGTTCAGTCCTGGGGATAAGCCCGGCTGATCTTAGAGTTATCTACCTTCTGGAGGAGGAGACTGAGGCCTGGAGGGTGAAGCCTGAAACTGGCTCAGGGTAACTCAGCGGGAAATACATAAGACAGCCCAGAGGTCTTGATCTCTGATTTCCAGCCAAGGCTCCTTCCTAACCTCTCCTCAGCCCCCAAACAATCCGAGACAGCAGTTAGAAGCCCCCTGTGTCCATTTGGGCCTAAGACTCAACGGGGGAAAGAGGAGAAATGGGAGGGAGAGACTTGCCCAGGAAGACCTTCAAGGCTACCCACCCCGTCCTTCCACTCCTTCCACTTGAACGGACTGTGTTAGACCCCTGGACTTATTAGCAGATGTCACGAGTTCAGGTTCTTCAAACCATTCATGAAAAGTGTTCAAGGGGCAGCTCACACCCTACTAACCCCCAAGCTTCACTAATCATTCATGAGCCAGGCAGGCGGGTGGGGGCGGGGTGGGGGGCAGCTGCCCAGTGACCCTCTGCTGCCCATGGTCCCTCACTTCTTAGGGCTCAGGGGCTATGGGCTTCGGAGTTAGAAGAAGAATGGCAAGGGGACTTTCACTGGGATTTTTCTTTGAATAAGCACTATCTCATTTAAAATCCCAGCAACTCCTAGGAGATCAGTTTTTCCCCATTTTATAGGTAGGAGCCCCCCAAAAAAACTCCCCCAGTGGCCTGACTCAGCCAGAGGACTGAGAACTTTTGGAACAAGTTCTTCCCAAAAAGAGGCCAAGTGATCGTGTGACCTCAGGCAGCGCCTTCCTCTCTGTGGGCCTCAGTCTCCCATGTGTCCCAAGGGCCTTTCAGTCCCCAACACAGGTGGTGGGTGTGCCAAAGGCCCCCTCAGGGCTTCTCCACCTCCCCCTGCTCCTGGCAGCTGTCCCACACCTTTGGAGGCCTGTACTAACAGGAGGCCTCTCTTGGGCTGAAATGAAATCCAGCCTGAAGGCATTATGGTGGGGTCTGCCTTTAAATGCCACCTATGCTCTTCACCTGAGTTTCTCTGTGATCAAGGGGTCTGTGGTCAGGCTCCTGGAAGGGCTGTCATGAGGACCCAGGAAGACCATTTTTTATTTCTTGAACATCCCCCATGCCCCCACCTCAGGATCTTTGCACTTACTGTCTCCTCACCTGGAATGCTCTTCCTGTATACGCACTCAGGGCTTGTTCCTTCACCTCCGTCGACTTTTTGCTCCAATGTTTTCTCCTTCAGGTATTTGTTCAAATGTTCCCTTTTCTGAATCTTTCTGACTCTAAAATTACACTTACCCCATTCCTGGATCCCTGCCTTCTGTGATTTTATTCTCCAAAGTACTGATCATCATTTGACATACTATAGATCTTACCTTGGAGAAGGGAATGGCAACCCATTCCAGTATTCTTGCCTGTAGAATCCCATGGACAGAGGAGCCTGGCGGGCCCCTTTGAACTCCATGGGATTGCAAAGAGTCAGATAAGACCGAGGGACTAACACACACACACAAACACACATAGATCTTATCTATTTACGTGTTTGCTTTAAAAAAAAAGAGTCTGCCCCTCTAGAATGTCAGCTCCACAAGTAAAAGGATTTGTGACTATTTGGTCCATCACCGTGTTCTCCTAGACTAGTAGCTGGTATACAGTAGGTGCTCAATTAATACTTTTAAATGTAAGGATCACTCGTGGACTGTGCCTGGCACACAGGAAACACTAAAGAAATATTTGCATTGATTCCATATTCATTCTACACGTATTTATTAAGCACCTTGTTTGCCAAGCGCTGGGGATACACTGGTTAACCAGATGGGAAGGACCCTTATTTGTACCTTACTATTTGCAGGTACTTATTTCACTCTTTACAAAGTGCTTAGTTTCCCTGGCTCCTCAACATGGCCCCATGAGGCAAGTGGATGTGCGAGACAGATGGGGAGACCCAGGATGGCAGGGGAAGTGCCTTGTTCCGCCCACCCCCCACCCCTACCTCCACCCCCAGAGCAAGTCCTTGGCAGGGATCCATCCTGGATCAGCTGTGGGCCCACCACTTAGCCTAACTTCTCTTGGGCACTGAGGTCTTCCCTGCCCCTGACATTTTAAGTCTCTACCATTTACCATCATCCTACCTCCACTCTGGTCCAGCTCACTCTGCCCCAGGCCTCCTGGGAGTCAATGCAGGGGATGATGGGAAAGCTGACCCCTGCTGCTGAGGCCTAAGCTATGATGTTCACAAGGCCTCCTTGACAATGACCCTCCGCTGCCCACAGTCCTTCACTTCTGAGGTCTCTGGGGCCCTGAGCTTCAGAGTTAGAGTAAGAATGGCAAGGGAACTTTCACTGGGATTTTTTTTCTGAATAAGCACTATCTCATTTAAAATTCCAGAAGCTCCTAGGAGATCAGCTTTCCCCCATTTTATAGTGGAGGAATTGGAGGCTCAGAGAACACAAGAAACTACACAAAGAGGAAAGGGAAGAAGCCAAGAGGATGCAGAAGCAAGTCTCATCCCCTATAAAGTACTTCCAGACCCCTAGATCCACAGGCTCATTTGTAATGCAAATAACAATCCTACTACTATTACTGTTATACCTGAAGCAAATAGCCAACTCATTGGAAAAGACCCTGATACTGGGAAAGATTGAAGGCAGGAGGAGAAGGGGACAACAGAGGACGAGATGGTTGGATGGCATCACCCATGCAATGGACATGAACTTGGGCAAACTCCGGGAGATGGTGAGGGACTGGGAAACCTGGCGTGCTGCAGTCCATGGGGTCACAAAAAAACTGGACATGACTTGGCCACTGAATAACAACAGTCGATCTTTAACTAGTACCTCTTATGATCAGGAGCAGCCCAGAGTATTTCAGGTATCAAAACCAATCTTCACAACCCCCCTCTGAGGTAGATCCTATTGGTGTCCTTGCACAGAGGAGGAAACTGAGGCACAGAGAAGCTAATAACTTACCCAAGGTCACAAAGGAAGTGGGGGAGCCAGTGTGGAGTCCAGGAGATCTGGTGCTAGAGTTCATACTCTCACGATGTTACCCCTGCCCCTTCAGAGAGTGATTCTGGAGGACAAATCAGCCCAGTGACTCTGGGCAGACCCTTTGTCCAGGGGAGGAAAGTCAAGGTCTGGAGGAGGTCCAGACCCCATAGAAGAAACAGATCAGTAGCAGGAAAGGAAGCCAGGTATCCCGGATTGATGGGTAATTTAGTGGGGGTAGGAAGGGCCTCTCAGGACTGCCTCAGTTTCCCCAAGAAGAAGTGAGAGCTGGGCTGCAGGCAGGGCCGTGCATTAGGCCTCTGCTGGCTCCCCCAGGCCTGGACACCCCGTGTTCTGGTCCCAGATGTCAACACAGCAGAGCCCATTTCCAAGACTCGTGTCTCAGGAAACTGCTCACACTTCGGTTTCTCGGACTCCATGCTGTCAAACGCTCGGTTCAGGCACCAGAAGTTTTGCCGAGTCCCAGCCCTTTTGAAAGGAATCCAAGGGGGCTCCAGACGGGGCAGAAAATGGCCTAAAGGAGCAGGGAGCCGTTTCCTCCCTTCTCCCGCACTCCTCCAGGCTGCCGGGGGCCAGCCAGCAAAGTGGCTCGTCATGCGAGAAAGGTGGACTGTCATGTGGAATCGAGGGGACAATCGGGGCTGTGGGTGGCAGCGAACAAGGGCCGCTCTTGTTATTTCTCCCGATCACGGGAAAGGAGGCTGGTCCCGCCCGCTGAGAGCCAGGAGGGCAGAGGGGACCGTCAGCTCCACGCAGCAGCGCCTGGAGCAGGGCTCACAGGCCCTGGAAGGCCCTTCTTGCCTGGAAGGCCCTCCATTTCCAAATCCCCTCCACCCTGGGAGGCCTTCTGCAGTCAGGCTGTGAGTCCGCAGGCAAGCCCTCCCCCTCTCTGGCCTCAGTGTTTCTGACAGAAAATGGGACCTGATCACACCTGCCTCATAGGCCTGCTGGGAGAGGACGCCAAGCAAATGCACCGGGCAGGGGCTTCCAGCCTTGGCACCACTGACATTCGGGGCCTGAGAGCTCTTCGTTGTGGGGGCAATCCTGTGCACTTCAGGGTGTGTAGCCGCATCCCTAGATGCCGGCAGCATCTCCATCGAGCTGTGACAATCAGAAATGTTTTCAGGCCTTGCCGAATGTCTCCTGGAGAGCTAAATGCTTCAGAACTCGGCTTTAAAGGACTCCCCAGAGCCCAGGACACAGGAGGTGCTTTAGCCATGAAGCCGGCCAGCATTTGTTGAGCCCTTTACGAGCATCATCACCTATTATCGTACCCATTAATGGATGAGGAACTTGAGCACAGAGAAGTTATGCAACTGGCCCGAGGTTACACAGCATATTAAAAAAACAGAATTTGCACCCAAGCACCCAAACCCAAGCTCCTACATATCATTTTTGACAATTCAGGTTAGTTCCTATCTTCAGAGCCCCCAAGACCCAAAACCTCCAAACTCCCACTCCAGTGGCAGGATGTCAGGTCTCTCCACTGGGAAGCCTTTCTTAAGGGTACTCCCTGCCCCTTTCCCCTTGCCTCCACTGAACCATGAAGGAATGTGGGCTTTCAATAAGGCAGACGTGGGCTCGAATGGCAGCCTGACTACTCATTCAGTGACTGTGAGGTGCTAGGCAAGTGTCTTCATCTCTCTGAGCCTCAGGCTTCTCATCTGTAAAATGGGTCCATCTCCCTTGTGTCACACAGAGGCTAAAAGCACAGACTCTGGAGCTAGAATGCCAGGTCAGAATCCCAGCTGTGCCACTTCCAAACCGTGGGAGCTAGGGCAAGTGACTGAACAATTCTGTGACTCAGTTTCCCCATCTGTGAATGTGGACAATAATAGCACCTGTGCACAGAGCCGGGCCGAGCATACACGAGCTAGCCTGTCTCAAGTGCGTTGAACCATGCCTGACACTTCATAAATGCTAGAGAGGTGTTGGCTATGGCTCCCAAGGGGCCTCCTGGGGGACAGAGGAGAGCATATGAATAAGGCATGTGGCCTGGGACATCAGCAAACTTGAATTCACATCCTGAGCCTCCCAGGGACCGGCACATTCCTGCTGGAGGTCTTAACGTGGCTGAAATCAAATCCTTCTCTCCAGTCCAGGCCAAGAGAGGGCTTCGCAGGAGAGGAAAGGAAAAGGAACTGGGCAGGGCAGCCACTGGGCTGCCAGCAGGGGCATGCTGGTCTTGCCAGCCTTTTTCCAATGTCTTTATTGAGCTGGGCATCACGGTTCTGCCCTGTGTATCAGTCCTGCTGACTCCCCTTGCCCCCAGCACAGGCTCCTTCCCATTGGCTGCCCCTCCCCTTGTGAATTTCAGTAACAAGTAGATAGAGTCACACGCCTAGTACCCCTATTTTGCAGATAATAGCAATAGCCACAATTCTTTACCAAGTACCTATGTTGCATCAGGCACTGCCAAGCCTTCCGAGCAGGTGGGTGTCATTATCCCCACTTATCAGATGAGGAAACTGAGGCTTGCCAGGATGGAATGGCCTTGTGCATCTCTCTCGTCCCTGGTGCATCTCAGCAGGAGAGAGCCGTCGGGGCACACCTGTGACATTTTTTTCAGGTCCGGTCTAGCCAGGGTGCTCACCCTGTGTCCTCAAGGTCTGGGGGGGCGGTGTCTCACAATCCCGCTCATCAGTCCAGAGGGCACTGCCCAGCTGAGTCAGGTCAGGAAACACGATCTTGCTCCCTTTCGCCTCATCAGGAATTGTGTCGGTCTGTTTACACACCTGGCAGGATCTCCAGGAAAGTGGAAAGTTGGCTAGGCCTCAGAGGAGCAGTTCCAAGGCCAAGGGGTCTGTGTGGGCAATGGGTCAAACCTGGCGGGGGAGCATGGAGGGGGCACAGATGAGGGTTCTGGGGCCACCTGGCTGGGAGGGGTGGGAAGGTCCTTCCATGTGCCCTCTGGGCCTCAGTTTTCCCCGCTGAAAAAGGAAAGGGCTGGAAACACTGATTTCAGCTTAGATCTTCTACAAATCAGTAGCAGTCTAGGAGTTTAGCAAGTGCACATGTTCAGAAATCAGAGCTACCTGGCTCAAATGCAAATTCATTCATTGGCTAGTCTACTGAGTACCTACTATGTGTCAGACTCTGTCCTAGGTGCTGGGGATGCTGAGGGAACTAGACAGACACAGGCCTTGCCCTTATATCACTCGGCAGTGAACAAATAATGAACATTTCAGGTTGGAATGAATGCCATGAAGGAAATAAAACAGGACTCTGTTTTAGAGAGTGTTTTGTACAGTGAGGAGGGCAAGTGTTATTGAGAAGAGGTAATCAAGGAGGTCTTCTTGGAGGAGGTGCCCTTGGAGCTAAGACCTGAATGACCAGACAGATCCACCTGTGGAAGATCAGGGACAAGAGCGTCCCAGGCAGCGAGCACAACAAGTGCAAAGGTCCTGAGGCAGGAACAAGTTTGGCAGGTTTAAAGAACCAAAGGAAGGCCTATAAGGCTGGACCACAAGTGAGAGAAAAGAGTATGGGAGATTGTAACAACCATGTTTTCCAGTTTCTGAATGTGATGCTCTGGCATCTTGGGACCTTGCTAACACTGGAGGGTCTGCCCCTCCCAGGGCTAGCTCATTCCTAGAAATAGTAAACAACTCACCTGTGTGTCGGCTTTTCAAATGTAAACCAGACAATCCCAGACCTACACCCCCAACCATCTCCTTTCTTGGACTCTCACTCCAGGCCATTATCTGCCTGCCCTCATCACCCAGGGCCAGGGACCAGACAACCAGGGACAGCCTCTCTGTCAGCCCACTGAAATCATTTGAACTAACCAACTCTAAGCCTGCTTACTCTGCCTTGCCTGTTCCTTAAATACAATACATTGCCAGATAGTGATGAAGACCATGAAGCAAAATAAGGCAGGGAAGAGAGTGTAAAGGAATTTTTATTTTCTATGTTAGATAGGGTGGCCAGGGAAGGCCTTTGAGGAGGTTCATCTTTGAACTAAGATGAATGAAGTGTGGGAGCAAGGCTTGCAGACATCTGGGGGAAGAGCAGCTCGTAACGGAGGGAACAGCAAGTGCAAAGGCCCTGCAGGCAGGCGTGCACGTGTTTAGCTGCTCAGTTGTGTCTGACTCTTAGTGACCCCGTGGACTGTAGCCTGCCAGGCGCCTCTGTCTATGGGATTTTCCAGGCAAGAGTACTGGGGTGGGTTGCCATGACCTCCTCCAGGGGATCTTCCTGACCAAGGGATCAAACTTGAGTCTCTTGGGTCTCCTGCATTGGCAGGTGGATTCCTTACCACTGTGCCACCTGGGAAGCTGGTAAAGGCCCTGGGGTGAGAGCAATCTTGGGATATTTAAGGAACACCAAGAAGGCCAGGGTGGCTGGCACAGAGGGAGAAAGGGGGCCAGCTTCTAGTAAGTAATCAGTAAGTATGAGGTGTTCTTATCCTTTCTTGAGGGCTTACTATAATCTGAATAGAAATATGGGAGCTTGACGTCTACTTCCCTTCACCCGTTATCTAGAAGGTAGGCTTCAGAGATTAAATGAAATGTAATGAACTAAAATGTGAAAGGCATGTAAAACAGCATGGGGCAGATGAGGAAAACACTTAGCAGTTATTACTGTTATTAATTCCCACCCTGTTTTGACCCAGCACGGGACAATTTCTGTATCCTAACTGAATTAAATCTCATAGTAGCCCTCTGGGGACCCGTGAGTCTTCCCCACTTTACAAGTGAGGAAAACGAGGCTCAGAAATGGGACGTCTCCCGCCCAAGCCCCTTATCGTACAGTTTGAGAGCTAAGACCCAAACCCAAGTCTTCCCAACTCCAAGGTCCATGCTCTTTCCATCCTCTTACTTCTGAGTCTCAGCTTCCTCATCTGCAAGATGGGAGAGTTAAAACATAGCTTGAGGGCTGAATGAAAAAGTAGGAAGTTATGATGCCAGTACATCATATGATTTCACTAGGCCCAAAGAATAACTGGGGGGGAAGGTGATATTATGGGCGTGTTATCACTGAAGAGACTGAGGCCCAGAGAAGTCAAATGACTTGCCTAAGGTCACAGACCAGGGATGTGGAATGAGACTCCAGTTCTGATTCCAAAGCCTCAAAACTGGGAAGGAAAGGCCCATTTTCTTGGTCATCCACCTGAACATCCCCCACTCATGGATTAGGTGAATGCAAAACAGTGGGCCTCTGACTTCATAGGTGTAACTGCCACCCCAGAGCAAGACTGCTGCAAGCCAGACAACACCTTCGTGCAAACTGGGGAGAGGGGCTCTTCCTCAGGTGGGTCCAGCACTGCACCGGGATGCCAGGTTCGGCAGGTGGAGTGCGGGTGGATTCGGTCTCATTTCGCCTCCTCACTTCTCTCTGTGCGCTGCACAGCCTGCACAATGCTCTGGAGTGTCCTGCCCAGACGCTTTTATTCCCATTGTACGTTACATAAAGAAACATGTTAGTCACTAACATCCAAGAATATGGCAATAATATAACATGATAAATACATGCATATAACAGGAGGGGGCTTTGAGTGTGCTGATATAGAAACTTGAGGGAGGCTAAAATCAGTGAAGTCAGATTATTTTGCCAACAAAGGTCTGTCTAGTCAACGCTATGTTCTTTCCAGAAGTCACGTATGGATGTGAGAGTTGGACCGGAAAGAAGGTTGAGCGCCAAAAAATTGATGCTTTTGAACTGTGGTTTTGGAGAAGACTCTTGAGAGTCCCTTGGACTGCAAGGAGATCCAACCAGTCCATCCTAAAGGAGATCAGTCCTGAGTGTTCATTGGAAGGACTGATGCTGAAGCTGAAACTCCAGTACTTTGGCCATCTGATGCAAAGAGCTGACTCATTAGAAAAGACCCTGATGCTGGGGAAGATTGAAGGCAGGAGGAGAAGGGGACGACAGAGGATGAGATGGTTGGATGGCATCAGTGACTCAATGGACATGAGTTTGAGCAAACTCTGGGAGTTGGTGATGGACAGGGAGGCCTGGTGTGCTGCCGTCCATGGGGTCACAAAGAGTCGACACGACTGAGCGACCGAACAACAACAAAAGATCTCCCGAGAAGCCAGACCTGCCACCTGGGAGGAGGCCCAGCCCAGAGTCCCCCCACTCATACATGCCTCCTCCTCCTCAAAGCATCCTTAGAAAGAGCCAGTGGAAGTACTCACTGAAGCACTCTTGATGGCCAGATGGTCAGTCCAGCAAGATTTGCTTTTAGTAAGTTGGGAAAGGAGGTGAGATTCTCTGCAAATACATGGGGCTGGTGCTTATTTGCAAGCTTGATTTAATACTCTCCTCTGTCTCCCCTAGCCGCCCAAGGCCAGTCCTTTAACACCCAGCTCCCAGGATGGCCATTCTTAGAAAACTGTGAGGCAGTCCCTCTGGCAGGATCCTGACTTCCTCAGTCTCTGGCACTCTTTGGGGTAAGAGCCATGATCCCCGTGGCCCTGGAAATTGCAGCCACTGCATTCCAGAAGGGCATCCCACTCCTTTTCACCCCTGCTGACAGTGTTCCAAGCCAGGAGGACATAATGTAAGAATTGTTCCCATCCCCCGCCCCCAGCCCTGGCTCTACCCTTCGGATTAACCCCAGCCTCCCTGCAGCCTTCCTCACCAGTCACCAGGGGACAGGTGCGTGATAACCAACCGTTACAATCATACAGACTTCTGGAACATCAGAGCAGCGATGCTGGAGACCTTATCAAGCTGGAAAAGCAGGACCCAGTGAGGGGCAAATGACCAATGCCAAGGATCTCAAACTTCTTCCCTGATATCAACAATTTTGCAAAAGTTTTTGGGATATGAACCCTATAACAGGCATTGGTGGTTCCAGAATTTCTAGGTGAGAGAGGCTTAGAAGCAGCATCCTGATGGTAGGGGTGAGGGTGGACACCGAGCACACTTGTCTTGAAGCTTCATTTGCACAGAAAGCACACTTTTTTATAGTGCCAGCCTTTGTCTGGAGAGGTTATCACAGGATTAAACTGGTTAAGATTACAGGAATTGCTTTGAAACTGTGTGTGCACAGCACACCCACTCTGTTTGCTTTATGCGTATGTCATAGACCAACAAAAACCACAAATTTCTCTGCTCACTATTCTCTAAGGATGCTTTTATTCGCCTTCTACATTAGATTAAGAAACATGTCAGTTATTAACATCCAAGAATATGATAATAATACAATGTGATAAACATATACATATAACATGGAGGAAGAGGGGGCTTTGAGTGTGCTGATAGAGACTTGAGGGAGGCTAAGATCTCCCAAGAAGCCAGAGCTGCTTCCTGGGAGGAGGCCCTGATTTATTAGCCAGTTTAAAAGGCAGTGAGATCTAGAGCCACACAGAGAGTCCCCACTGGGGATCTGGAGGGAATTAGGAGACGTTCTCACTCAATTAGAACTAAAGAAAGAGTATAAAGCGAAGTGGTCAGACACAAACAATGCCTTCTGGCTTTGTACAGGTTGTGTGACCTTGGACAAGTCACCTAACCTTGCTGAGCTTCCATTTCTTCACCTGTTCCATGCTGATAGCAGTTGACTCCCTGGTGATGTGGATATTACATAGGACAACACCTGAGAAACTCAGCACAGAAGAAGAGTGAAGCACTCAGTGAGACACCTAATCGATCAGACATGTGCTGTTACCTATCCACACTGGGGATCATATGGAAGTGGGTTCACTGTGAAGCTAATGAAGTTTTTAAAGGTTCAGAGCCACTCCCAAGCCATGTATTAAATTCTGTACTTGTAAATCTGTATGCTTTTTCTTAAAGAAAGCCCCTCAATTAGTACAAGTTTCCAGCCCCATAACACTTGGACCTGCCCCTGGGTACACTGCAGAGCGGAGCTTTCAGACCCTCTGCAGAGGAGAGAGACCCTGTGTGTTTCATCACTTCTTCCCCAGAACTCCACCTGGGACCCCCCAGACCCATCCTGCCTTCCACCAGTGATGCTTCACAAAGTGAGGCAACGTCTTCTCAGACCCTCACATCAAGTGTCGGAAGCTAGCATGGCAATCCTCCACCTTATAGACAAGATAAAGGAGACCCAAAGAGGAAAGGAGATTGGTGCAAGGTCCTGAAGTTAGCAAGTGGCCAGGGATGGGACGGCTTTTAAACAAGCAACCTAATCCTTGCAGCAGCATTTATTGTTTTTCTCTTGCATGTCAAGAAAGTCTAATTGCTAGGATAATTCCACACCAAAGAATTTGTCCTGGATCTTTCAATACCATCTTCTTAGTATCACTTCCTCACCCCTTCCTCCAGGCAGCCCTCTCTGAACACTTCTCCCTGCTCCCCTGGTCTCACTAAATTATACCCTCTCTTTACTTTTATTTTTATGAACATTTACTGTTTCATTGATGGCAGTTAATGAATAATATCTTATTGTTGGATGGAGTTTGCTCAAACGCATCTCAATGGAGATGCGTTTGAGCAAACTCAGGGAGACAGTGAAGGACAAGGGGAGCTTGGTGTGCTGCAATCCACAGGGTTGCAAAGAGTCGGACACGACTTAGCAACTGAAGAATATCTCATTGAGGGACAGTGAAACAACTTCTTGGAGGTAGAAGCCTTGTCTAATGAGCCTCACACCTAACCTTGATGCCCCGAATGTGCTGGGCACAGGTGAGGGACCCACCAGGGGACCTGCGATACCATCTCCTTCTCCCACTGGTGATGAATTTTGTCATGACACTCCTGACCTCAATCTGCAGCCTTTGATCTTCTATGGATTACTTTCTTTGAGAGTCTAGAAACAACCTAGGTTCTGAATTCTGATAAGCCAGGGATTGATCCCACTCAGCTGCCTGTTGTGTGATTGTGAGCAAGACACTTCTCTCCCAGCCTCACTTTTCTCCTCTGGAAAATAAGGCAAATAACCCTCCCCACTCAGAGGAGCATTTTCAGTCTGGATTAAGTCAGATGCTGCACGTAGGCAAAGTTTAGCGCTGCACCTTGCCCCTGGTGGCTCAGATGGTAAAGAATCTGCCTGCACTGCAGGAAACGTGGGTTCAATCCCTGGGTCAGGAAGATCCCCTGGAGGAGGGCATGGCAACTCACTCCAGTATTCTTGCCTGGAGAATTTCATGGACAGAGGAGGCTGGTGGGCTACAGTCCATGGGGTCGCAGAGTAGGACATGACTGTGCTCACATTTGCTCCCAGTAAGCATTTCTTAAATCTCGGCTGTCTCCATCGTATATGGCACATTGATAAAGACCAGCCAGTGCAGACTTCGGCACTTACTGGGTACCAGGCTCAGTTCAAAGAGATTAACATATATTGCCTCTTTTTAATATTCACCACCATCCAATGGATCCGTATGATCATTTCCCCAGTGTTTACAAATGAACAAGCTGAAGTTCAGAGAGGTTAAGCCCCAGATCACACAGCTTGCCATTTATTAAGCTTGAGCTTGCCAAGCATCAAATTTCTCGTGATTATCAAGTGAAATGTTCAACACATCACCAAGCGCACAGTCAGAGCTCGATAAAGAGGAATCATTCCTGCAGAAATGACAAGATCCAGAAGGCTAGTGGGACCCGGGCTCCCAGGAGCAACAGCAGCTGGGAAAGGGGAATTGTGTTCACAGCAGTGCGAGGCAGGGAGAGCGAGGGAACGCAGGGGGTGGGGGGTGGGGTCTGGTGAAATCTAGACTGGGACCTCTGTGGTATTCCGCCTCCGAGGCTCGGGAGGACAGGGTCCTGACTGTGGCGCGGCCGCCCAGGGCGGGCGGAATGGGGGGACCGCCCAGGAGAGGCGGCGTTACCTTGGGCGGGAGGGCGAAGACCACCGGCAGCAGCACGAGCGGTGTGAACAGCAGCACCAGCAACCGCCGCGCGCTCCACACCTTCTTGGCCACTGTCGCCAGCGCCGCCATCTGTGCGATCGCCCCGCGGAGCGGGCCAGCCCGGGACTGCCCGCGCCGGCCCCCGGCTCCGGGTTTATAGCCTGGGGGGAGGGTCTGGGGAGGGGACTGCGCTCGGGGACCCGCCCTCCCCGCTACGCGCGCCTCCCGGAGGAAAAGGGTGGTGCCTGCTCCCCTGGGACTGGCCGAAAGAGGCCCGGGAAAGTTAGGAAAAGTTGGACCCAAGAACCAGGGAAGCGCACTCTAGCCCAGAAGACCGAGTAGCCGCCTGACTTTCCAGCTATGTGGCCCGAGGCTTCACGGTTCCGTACTTGCCTGTGAAAAGGGCCACACCAGACAATCTGAGGATTGAATCACTTACTAGCCTTAACTGGATTCGTACACCGCCTCTGCAGCATGCTAGTTGCGTGGCCTTGACGTTGGCCTCTGGGGTGATGATAATATCAGTCGGAACTACACAAGAGGTCTGTTGGGAGTTCTGGCAGTTGGTATTTATTTTTCTTCCGGTGTGGGTCAGTCATCTGTAGGTCGGAGCCTGTGTGTGTTTGTATCACTTGTTGAGTCTGACTCTTTGGGACCCCACAGACTATAGTCTGACCGTCAGGCTCCTCTGTCCATAGAATTCTCCAGGCAAGAATACTGGAGTGGGTAGCCGTTCCCTCCTCCAGGGGGTCTTCCCGACCCAGGGATTGAACCAGTGTCTCCTACTTTACAGGTTGCCTGGAGGAGTCTTTTTGTTCCTTCTGGATAAGTGCACGGGAAGACAGTCCTGGGTTGTATGGCAGTTGCATCCTTGCTTGTATATATATATATATATATATATATATATATATATATTTTTTTTTTTTTTTTTTTTTTTTTTTAAGAAACTGCCAAACAATTTTCCAAACTGTTAGCACTATATTACATTTCTGTTAGCAATGGATGAGTGATCCAGTTTCTCCATGTCCTTGCCAACATTGAACTTGTATTTTTTTTTTTAACCACACTGATGGAAGTGTAGAGAAATCTTGTGGTTTTAATTTGCATTTCCTTAATGGCTAATGATGCTTAACATCTTTTCATGTGCTTATTTGTCATTCGTATATCTTCTTTGGGGAAAACTATCTCTTCCTGTTGTTTGCCATTTTCTCACTGGACTGTTTTTTCTGCTGTTGAGTTTTGAGAGTGCCTTATATAGCCTAAATACAGGTCTTATGATAGATATGTTGTTTGCAAAACTTTTCTCCCAGTCTATAGCCTGGCTTTTCATCTTGCTAACAGACCTTTCACAGAGCAAACACTTGTAATTTTGGTGGAGTCAAAATGATGAAATTTTCCTTTTTTTGTATCATGCTTTCAGTGTCAAACTCTTTCGCATAGCCCTAGATCCTGAAGATTTTCTCAGATTTTTTTCGAGATGTTTGATAAGTTATAGTTTTATGTTTTATATTTAAGACCATGAGTTAATTTTTATATCAGGTACAAGGCTTAGGTTGAGGTTTTTATTTTATTTATTTTTGCCTATCATTGACCAATTGCTGCAGAGTCATTTGTTTAAAAAGTTATCTTTATTCCATTGAATTCCTTTTACACTTTTGTCAAAAATCAATCAGGCATATTTGGTGGATCTGTCTCTGGGTTCCCTATTCTGTTCCATTGATCTAATTGTCTATCCCTTTACCAATACAGGGTTTCCCCAATGGCTCAAGGGGAAAAGAATCCACCTGCAATGCAAGAGACACAGGAGACTCAGGTTTGATCCCTGGAGGAGGAAATGGTAACCCACTCCAGTATTCTTGCCTGGGAAATTCCTTGGACAGAGGAGCCTGGACACGACTTAGTGACTAAACAACAACAACAACTGCAATTTTGAGCAAAGTAAATGGTATTCTATTTTTTTCAGGACCCATATGCTCACTGATGGTATATTGAAATAAAGTTGAATTTTTAATGTTTACCTTATACCCTAAATCTTGTTCAATTCATTTATTAGTTTTAGAAGTTTTTTTTTTTTTTTTTGGTCACATCTTTGAGACTTTCTATATAGACAATCATGTCATCTACAAATAAGAACTGGTTTATTTTTTCCTTTCAAATCTGTATGAAATAGGGCTATTTCAATTATCTACTTTATACTGAGTGCACTGTGGTAGTTTATGAGTTGGCCAGAAAGTTCTTTAGGGTTTTTCTGTAAGACGTCATGGAATTTTCTGAGGAGGTGTTCTATTTCTTGTAAATTGTTAAATGTTTGCATGTGGAGTTTTGAGTACTCCCTTTTGATGTCTGCAGGTTCTATAGTGATATCCTTGATTCCTTGATCCATTCCTGATTCATTCATTTGGTAACTTGCATCTTTTCTCTCTCTTTTTATCAGCCTTACTTGAGATTTTTAAATTTAATCCTCTTTTTAAAGAACTAATTCTGTGAGGTTGTTTTTTCTGTTTTCAGTTTCATTGATTTCAGGTCTTATTTCTTTTTCACATGCTTCTAACTCATTCTTCTTTTTCTAGGCCATTGAAGTGGGAGCTTAGATTATTGAGTTGAGATTTTTTTCCTCTTTTCAAAAGTATACATTTAATGATAAACATTCCCCCTCTCTACACTGGTTTAGCTGTATCCCACAAATTTTATGTGATGTATTTTCATTCAACTCAATGTATTTTTTATTTTCCATTTAATATCTTTTTTGACCCATGAAATTAAAATACGCTTATTCCTTGGAAGGAAAGTTATGACCAACCTAGATAGCATATTCAAAAGCAGAAACATTACTTTGCCAACAAAGGTTCGTCTAGTCAAGGCTATGGTTTTTCCTGTGGTCATGTATGGATGTGAGAGTTGGACTGTGAAGAAGGCTGAGCGCCGAAGAATTGATGCTTTTGAACTGTGGTGTTGGAGAAGACTCTTGAGAGTCCCTTGGACGGCAAGGAGATCCAACCAGTCCATTCTGAAGGAGATCAGCCCTGGGATTTCTTTGGAAGGAATGATGCTAAAGCTGAAACTCCAGTACTTTGGCCACCTCATGTGAAGAGTTGACTCATTGGAAAAGACTCTGATGCTGGGAGGGATTGGGGGCAAGAGGAGAAGGGGACGACAGAGGATGAGATGGCTGGATGGCATCACTGACTCAATGGACGTGAGTCTGAGTGAACTCCGGGAGTTGGTGATGGACAGGGAGGCCTGGCATGCTGCGATTCATGGGGTTGCAAAGAGTCGGACACGACTGAGCGACTGATCTGATCTGATCTGATTTTGACCCATGGATTATTCAGAAGTGAGGAATTAGTTTCAAAGTGTTTGGAGATTTTCATATTATCTTTCTGTTCAGTTCAGTTCAGTCGTTCAGTTGTGTCTGACTCTTCGTGACCCCATGGATCACAGCACGTCAGGCCTTCCTGTCCATCACCAACTCCCGGAGTCCGCTCAAACTCATATCCATTGAGTCGGTGATGCCATCCAACCATCTCATCCTTTGTTGTCCCCTTCTCCTCCTGCCTTCAATCTTTCCCTGCATCAGGGACTTTTCTTTTTTTTAAATGTTCATTTGTTTATTTAATTTATTTGTCTGCCCTGGGTCTTAGCTGTGGCATGTGGGATCTAGTTCCCTGGCCAGGGATCGAACTTGGGCGCCCTGCGTTGGGAGCATGGAGTCTTAGCCACTGGACCACCAGGGAAGCCCCATCATCAGGGACTTTTCAAATGACTCAGCTCTTCACATCAGGTGGCCAAAGTATTGGAGTTTCAGCTTCAACATCAGTTCTTTCAATGAACACTCAGGACCGATCTCCCTTATGATGGACTGGTTGGATCTCCTTACAGTCCAAGAGACTCTCAAGAGTATTCTCCCAACACCACAGTTCAAAAGCATCAATTCTTCAGTGCTCAGCTTTCTTTATAGTCCAACTCTCACATCCATACACAACTACTGGAAAAATCATAGCCTTGACAAGATTGACCTTTGTTGGCAAAGTAATATCTCTGCTTTTTAATATGCTGTCTAGGCTGGTCATAACTTTCCTTCCAAAGAGTAAGCGTCTCTTAATTTCATGGCTGCAGTCACCATCGCAGTGATTTTGGAGCCCCCCAGAATAAAGTCAGCCACTGTTTCCCCATCTATTTGCCATGAAGTGATGGGACCAGATGCCATGATGTTATTTTTCTGAATGTTGAGTTTTAAATCAACTTTTTCACTCTCCTCTTTCACTTTCATCAAGAGGCTTTTCAGTTCTTCTTCACTTTCTGCCATAAGGGTGGTGTCATCTGCATATCTGAGGTTATTGATATTTCTCCCAGCAATCTTGATTCCAGCTTGTGCTCCAGCCCAGCGTTTCTCATGATGTACTCTGCATAGAAGTTAAATAAACAGGGTGACAATATACAGCCTTGATGAACTCCTTTTCCTATTTGGAACCAGTCTGTTGTTCCATGTCCAGTTCTAACTGTTGCTTCCTGACCTGCATACAGGTTTCTCAAGAGGCAGGTCAGGTGGTCTGGTATTCCCATCTCTTTCAGAATTTTCCACAGTTTACTGTGATCCACACAGTCAAAGGCTTTGGCATAGTCAATAAAGCAGAAATAGATGTTTTTCTGGAACTCTCTTGCTTTTTTGATGATCCAGTGGATGTTGGCAATTTGATCTCTGGTGCCCCTGCCTTTTCTAAAACCAGCTTGAACATCTGGAAGTTTACAGTTCACGCATTGCTGAAGCCTGGCTTGGAAAATTTTGAGCATTACTTTACTAGCGTGTGAGATGAGTGCAATTGTGCGGTAGTTTGAGCATTCTTTGGCATTGCCTTTCTTTGGGATTGGAATGAAAACTGACCTTTTCCAGTCCTGTGGCCACTGCCGAGTTTTCCAAATTTGCTGACATATTGAGTGTAGCACTTTCACAGCATCATCTTTTAGGAACTGAAATAGCTCAACTGTAATTCCATCACTTCTACTAGCTTTATTCGTAGTGATGCTTCCTAAGGTCCACATGACTTCACATTCTAGGATGTCTGGCTCTAGGTGAGTGATCACGCCATCGTGATTATCTGGGTCATGATGTGGTCCACTAGAGAAGGGAATGGCAAACCACTTCAGTATTCTTGCCTTGAGAACCCCATGAACAGTATGAAAAGGCAAAAAGATAGGACACTGAAAGATGAACTCCCCAGGTCGGTAGGTGCCCAATATGCTACTGGAGATCAGTGGAGAAATAACTCCAGAAAGAATGAAGAGACGGAGCCAAAGCAGTTGTGGATGTGACTGGTGATAGAAGCAAGGTCTGATGCTGTAAAGAGCAATATTGCATAGGAACCTGGAATGTTAGGCCATGAATCAAGGCAAATTGGAAGTGGTCAAACAGGAGATGACAAGAGTGAACATCGAATCAGTGAACTAAAATGGACTGGAATGGGTGAATTTAACTCAGATGACCATTATATCTACTATGGTGGGCAAGAATCCCTTAGAAGAAATGGAGTAGCCATCATAGTCAACAAGAATCTGAAATGCAGTACTTGGATGCAATCTCAAAAATGACAGAATGATCTCTGATCATTTCCAAGGCAAACCATTCAATATTATGGTAATCCAAGTCTATGCTCTGACCAGTAATGCTGAAGAAGCTGAAGTTGAACGGTTCTATGAAGAGCTACAGGACCTTTTAGAACTAACACCCAAAAAAGATGTCCTTTTCATTATAGGGGACTGGAATGCAAAAGTAGGAAATCAAGAAACACCTGGAGTAACAGGCAAATTTGGCCTTGGACTACAGAATGAAGCAGGGCAAAGGCTAATAGAGTTTTGCCAGGAGAACACACTGGTCATAGCAAACACCCTCTTCCAACAACAGAAGACTCTACACGTGGACATCACCAGATGGCCGACACTGAAATCAGATTGATTATATTCTTTGCAGCCAAAGATGGAGAAGCTCTATACAGTCAGCAAAAACAAGACTGGGAGCTGACTGTGGCTCAGATCATGAACTCCTTATTGCCAAATTCAGACTTAAGTTGAACAAAGTAGGGAAAACCACTAGGCAATTCAGGTATGACCTAAATCAAATCCCTTATGATTATACAGTGGAAGTAAGAAATAGATTTAAGGGATTGGATCTGATAGACAGAGTGCCTGATGAACTATGGATGGAAGTTCGTGACATTGATGCTTTTGAACTGTGGTGTTGGAGAAGACTCTTGAGAGTCCCTTGGACTGCAAGGAGATCCAACCAGTCCATCCTAAAGGAGATCAGTCCTGGGTGTTCATTGGAAGGACTGATGTTGAAGCAGAAACTCCAATACTTTGGCCACCTGATGCAAAGAGCTGACTCATTGGAAAAGACCCTGATGCTGGGAAAGATTGAGGTCAGTAGGAGAAGGGGACGACAGAGGATGAGATGGTTGGATGGCATCACTGACTCAATGGACATGGGTTTGGGTGGACTCTGGGAGTTGGTGATGGACAGGGAGGCCTGGTGTGCTGTGGTTCACGGGGTCGCAAAGAGTCGGCCATGACTGAGTGACTGAACTGAACTTTCAATATGCATATATCATTATATTTGAAATGAACTTCTTATAGACAACATACAGTTGGGTCAGGCTTTAAAAACACCTACTCTGCTAGGGTCTGTCTTTTAATTAGTGTTTTTAGGCCATTTACATTTAACATAATCATTGATATATTAGGGCTTAAATCTGCCACTCTGTTTTCGATATGTTCTCTATTTCTCTATCTCTATCTTTCTTATTTCTCTATTTCTTATTTACTCTGCCTTTCAGTGGATTATTTGAACATTTTTTAGAATTCCATTTTGATTTTTATATAGTGATTTTGAGTGCATTTATTAGTATAGGAAGTTTAGTATTCATTCTAGGTATTACATTGTATATACATAACTTAGCACAGACTCAGTTCAGTTCAGTTCAGTCGCTCAGTCATGTCTGAATCTTTGTGACCCCATGGACCGCAGCACACCAGGCCTCCGTGTCCATAACCAACTTCCGGAGTTTACTCAAATCCATGTCCATTGAATCGGTGATACCATCCAACCATTTCATCCTCTGTCATCCCCTTCTCCTCCTGCATCCAATCTTTCCCAGCATCAGGGTCTTTTCCAATGAGTCAGTTCTTTGCATCAGGCAGCAAAAGTATTGGAGTTTCAGCTTCAGCATCAGTCCTTCCAATGACTATTCAGGACATGAACAGTATGAAAAGGCAAAAAGAATCATATCAGGCAATGCCGTAATTTTGGCTTCAACCATTAAACAGAACTTAGAAAAGCCAAGAAGAAAAAGAGCTTATTGCAGTTACCTATATTTTTTGTTTGCTGTGTACTTTCTTCCTTCCTGATATTCAAATATTCCTTTGTTTATCATTTCCTTTTGGTTTTGAGAACTTTTAGTCATTCTTTTACAGTAGGCAACAAACCCTCTTAGTTTTTCTTCATCGGAGAAGCTTGTGACTTCCCCTTTATTCCTAAAGAACATTTTCACTGGATATAGGATTTTGAATTGACAGCTGTTTTCTTTCAGCATTTGAAAAATGTTATGCCCCTTTTTTCTGGACTTCATGAATGTTGGTGAGAAATCTGCTGTCATCTGAATTGTTTTTCCTCTAGAAGTAAGATGTCATTTCTCTCTCACTGCTTTCAAGATATTTGTCTTTAGTTTTCCTAAGTTTGACTTCTGAAGATTCGAACTTTTATGCATTGGTGTAAGTTTCTTTTGGACTTCCTTGGTAGTTCAGACGGTAAAGAATCCACTTGGGATGTGGGAGACCTGGGTTCTATCCCTGGGTTGGGAAGATCCCCTGGAGGAGGGCATAGCAATCCAGTATTTTTGCCTAGCAAAGTTTCTTTGAGTTATCTTGTCTGGCGTTAACTCAGCCTCTGGGCTCTGTAGGTTTATTATTTTACCAAATTTGAGAAGTTTTCAGCTATTATCTCTTTGAATACTTTTATACTCCTTCCTGTTTTTTCTCTCTTTTCAGAACTCCAATTGCACAGATGTTAGACTGTTTGTTACAATCCCACAGATTCTTGTGGCTCAGTTCATTTTCAGTCTATTTTCTCTCTGCTGTTCAGATGATGTAATTTTTACAGTTCTATCTATGAATTTTTAAAAAGCATTATTTTCTAAAAATATGAATAAGAATTAAAGTAAACTCCATGGGATCAGGACTTCTGTAACTGATCTTGGTGTAAAAGTATTCGTAAGTTGGATCCACAATGAATTCGTATCTACTTTGTCTACTGTTTAATATGCTTGAACCATTCAAAAGAATCAGATTTACTGACATTTATAATTGCAGTTTATTTTGTTCAAGAGAATTTAATAAAATTAGTGATCTATGTCAAATGTGCAAGGGATATTGACTTTCTTATTTATTAATCAATAACAGCCAGCATTCACTGATACTTACTCTGTGCCAGGCCCTATTCTAAAAGATTTATATGACTTAACTCAAACACAAAATGACTTTATGTGATAGATCCTAATATATTCCCATTTTGCAGAGGAGGAAACTGAGGTACAGAGAGCTTGAGCAACTTATCAAACAACACACAGCTATTAAGGGGGACTCAAATTCCAGTAGTCTCCATGCCTAACCACAACATAGTCATGACTCACAGTGTATGTTTTATTAGCTATGTTTCATCATACGTGTTCATTAGATATGAGATATGTGACGTTTACACTGAACACTAAAGTAAAATGGCACCCAATCCCCTCAAATATTGTAAGACCTGTCCACAATTTGGGTATATTTAGTCACGAAGTTGTTTCCCAGTACTCAATACCATCAGGTAACAAGGACCACCGACACTCTTACAACCTAAAATCTAACACAGTGGTTCTCAACCCTGGCTGCAGCGTGAATCACCTGGGAAACTTAAAATGCTGATGCAAGGCCCTGCCCTTACAGACTCTGACTTAATTGGGATGTGGCCCAAACATCAGAATTTTTAAGAGCTCCCAGCAGATTCTAATATGCAGTTAGGGTTGAGAGCCACTTTTGGAACAACTCCACTGCTTTCCAACTCCCCACATCCCTAAAAGCTAGTCCGTCTTTGGTCAGATTCTGGTAGAATCATTTCCCTGATGCAAAATCTCAGTTGGCATCTATCACTTCACATCTAGAGACTTCAATCCAGTTCTCATGGCCCTCCTAAAAGAAAGAAAGTCAAGTCACTCACTTGTGTCTGACTCTTTGTGATCCCATGGACTGTAGCCTGTCAGGCTCCTCCATACATGGCACTTTCCAGGCAAGAATACTGAAGTGGGTTGCCATTTCTTTCTCTAGGGGATCTTCCCGACCCAGGGATCGACCCCAGGTCTTCTTCATTGCAGGTAGACTCTTTACCGTCTGAGCCATCAGGGAATCAGGTATGGCTCACCAAGGAATGGCCCTCTTGAGTTCTACTGAATTTTTCATCTTTACATCTCCAGGGCCCAGGCATGGTCTGTGGTAGACATTCTGGTAATGTTTACTAAATTAATATTTGAATACCAGACTTGGTTTTCCTCATCAGCAAACTTGGCATCCAAGCCTTTCATTATTCCTTTTATTCAAGAAATATTGACTACATGGCAACTATATACTAGGCTATGAATACAGCAATGAATAAGACCAAAATTTTTAAATCTCTGCATACACGGAACTTATATTTGGTTGAGGGGAGGGGAGGTGGAGTTGGAGGGGACACTTAATAAACAAATGAGTAGAACGTATGATAGCAGAAAGAAGAGGAGACAACCAGGGCTACGGAGGAAAACAAAGCAGGAGAGAGAGATGGAGAGTGATGGAGTGGGGTGCCATTTTGGATAAGGTGGTCAGGGAAGCCCTGGATGATTAGGTGACCAAGTGCCCTAAGTTAAGCAGAGACCCAAGGAAAGTGAGCAAGTGGGACCGTCTGGGTATGTGAAGGAAGGATTCCAAGAGGAAGGAAAAACCGAGAGCAATGGCTCCAAGGCAGGAGCAAGTAAGAACTGGCTTAGAGCCATCAGGGAACTGGGGTGCAGAGCCAGTGACAAGACCACACAGCATCTTGAAAGGCTGAATGAGGACTTTGCATTCTACACTGAATGACAAGGGGAGCCATTGCAGGGACTTAAGTAGAGTAACAGATTCTGCTTTCATTATGTTAATAACAGATTTATTTGGATATCACTGACATAGAATACAATCCACCCATTTAAAGCCAACAGGTCAATAGGTTTTAGTATACTCACAAAAGTGTGCAATCATTACTACAACCGATTTTAGAACTTTCTCATCATCCTAAAAAGAAACCCCATACCCATTAATACTCTCAGTTGCCCCCCAACCTCCAAAGCCCTAGATAACCATAACCACTGATCTACTTACTTTCTGTCTCTCTAGATTTGCCTGTTCTGGACCTTTTGCATAAATGGAATCATACAATATGAGGTTCTTTGTGTCTGACTTCTTTCACTTAGCATGATTTCGTTCAAGGTTCTCCCACATTGTAGCATGCATCAGTACTTCTCTCCTTTTGCGACCAAATAATGTTCTGTTTAATGAATATACCACATTTTATTTATCCATGCATCACCTGATGGATACTTTGGGGCTATTATGAATAACACTGCTGTGAACATTTGTGTACAGGTTTTTATGTGGATTTGTCTTCAGATCTCTGAAGATGAGACAGAAAGGAGCTGTTGTTGAGACCAAATGAGGTGGCGGAATATTTCTCAACATGTGAGAGGCAGACCCATGAGGAAACACAGATCATTTTATGCTGCACTCTACAGCTCAGCTGGTAAAGAACCTGCCTGCCAATGCAGGAAATGCAAGAGATGCAGGTTCGATCCCTGTGTTGGGAAGATCCCCTGGAGGAGAGCATGGCAACCCACTCCAGTATTCTTGGCTGGAAAATCCCATGGACGGAGGAGCCTGGTGGGCTACAGTCCATGGGGTCAGACACGATTGAGCATGCACACACACAGATGGTATTTAAATAACATTTAATCCCACAGAGTGAAAGTCATTTCCTGTGTCAACTTTCTTTAACTCATTACCCCACGGAGAGGGTCTCCGCTGGGTGTTAGTCTCCCATTAACTCCTCATCACTCAGTAACTCCCTTTCTAACAGCCTGAGAAGACTTCAGGACTAGAGACTTTGACATCTTGCTGCAATTTGATGGCATTGGTTTCTTTTTATTTTGTTTATTCTTCTAATTACTTTTGACTTAGAGCAAGTGTTTTTTTTTTTAATTAAAGCCCACGATTTCTTTTTGATGAAGACCATTCTTAAAGTTTTATTGAATTTATTACAATATTGCTTCTGTTTTATATTTTGTGTTTTTGGCCCCAAGGCCCACTGGACCACCAGGGAAGTCCCTAAAGCCCATGACTTTAAAATAATCCTCCTTTTAAGCTATATCTATTGAAATTTACAATGTGAAGCAATTCAAAGAAAAATACTAAGTAATTCTGGAGAGTGCATGGTTATGGCAAAATTCCAAAAATTAGATGCCAAGATCTGAAATTTTGGAAGCCAAGATAAGACAAGAGAAAGGCCCAGAGAGAGGTGCAGTATTCACTTCCTACCCAGGGCATGCTCCCGTGGTTCCCATAAACCCTAGGCCAAGTTATTTCCCAATGGACCCTTGCAGGCTGTGATGAAACCTCCTCCCATGTCCTTTCAGGTTGGAGACCTGACCTTGAGCCAGTCCAACAGTCGGCTTCATCAAAGGTGCTAGCCAGGTTAGAATCAGATGGTCTTGGATGGACCGCAAGGCCCTATAGGGAGCACTTTGGACATTTGAGGACTGGATGTGGGAGGATGGGGTGCTCCAAACGGGAAAAACTAGTCCTAGGGATTTGGACCAGCTGACTTCATAGAAACTCAGGTCCATTCCCCAAAACCTGGGTGGAAGCTGTTGGGACAGGGTATACTGGACCCAGTGTCCCTGGACAGGCTTCCTTATTCTGAAACCAGCTAAGAGACTAAGAGTACAAATATTTCCTATTAGAGCAGATTTTTCAATCTGGTGGCTCAAATGTATTAATAATAATAGCATACAGTCCATGGAATTCTCCAGGTCAGAATACTGGAGTGGGTAGCCTTTCCCTTCTCCAGGGGATCTTCCCAACCCAAGGAACAAACCCAGGTCTCCCACATTGCAAGTGGATTCTTTACCAGCTGAGCCACAAGGGAAGCCCAATAATAGCATTGATGATACCAAATACATATCCTGCACTTACTATGTGCAGGGCACAGTTTGAAGCACTTTATATGTATTTACTTTTTTTTACATCCTTACAATAATCTGTTTCCATTACCTTATTGAGTCTGTGGGCTTCCCTGGTGGCTCAAACGGTAAAGCGTCTGCCTGCAGTGCGGGAGACCCGGGTTTGATCCCTGGGGTTGGGAAGATCCCCTGCAGAAGGAAATGGCAACCCACCCCAGTACGCTTGCCTGGAAAATTCCATGGACTGAGGAGCCTGGTGGGCTACAGTCCATGGGGTCGCAAAGAGTCGGACACGACTGAGCGACTTCCCTTTCTTTCTTTCTTTTCTTTATTGAGCCTATGACCTTGCATTAGATGAAGCTACATCCAAATTCTGGCTGTTCCACTTGCTGGTTGTGCAACCCTGGGCAAGATGTTTAATTCCATAAGGCTTCGGTTTTCTCATCTAAAATGAGAAAAAAAAATTGTATATAACTCATAAGGATGTGGAGAGAATTATTAGGTGAGTGTATAGCACAGAACTTGCACACAGGCAGATAACAACCTCTGTAACAAACATACATATATGTAAACACACTGTTTATAGTCATCAGGGGAGTTACTAAGGGGCCTGCTGTGTGCCAAGCACTGTGCCAGGCACTTACATGAATGATTGAGTCCTGCTGAATACTTCAACTCCATGTCCTACACTCCTTCCCTTCAACCACTGGGTGCCACCCTCTTTGTGACCTTCTTCCTGCTCCTTGAACACACCAAGTTCTTGCATTGACTGCTCCCTCTGACTGCATCTCTCTTCCCCACTCCTTCCTACCATCCCTCATAGTGGCCGCTTCCTTCTCCTCACTCAGGTCTCAATTCAGACGTCACCTCCTCAGTGGGGCCTCCGCGACTACCTAATTTAGTGAAATACAGTGTTCCTCAACTTGACAACATTCCCTCTGTATAAAATCCCCTGTGCTGTTTCCTTCACAGCATGACTCACCATTTGAAATTCTTCCTAGATGAAGCCCCGTGAGAACAAGGAATCCAGATCACGCCCTGCCATGGTCCCAGTGCCTGGGACATAGCAGAGGCTCAGTCAACTGTTGAATAGTTGAACATGCTTTAAGTCACTGTATTGTATTACTGGGAACATCAACCAAAATCATGCCTATCATTCATTCAACAAATATGAATTGAGTGCGTCCTGTGTACAGGCATCATTCTGGGTGCTGGGACAACAGCAGGGATCAAATGAAACAAAAGTCTCTGCCCTCACAGAGCATTTGTTTTGGCAGCTCTATAGCAAGATGTGTGCGTGAAATACGCAGCATTATATTCAGCATCACGTGGTGTTTAGCACTGTGAAGAAATATAAAGCAGGGGAGGGGAGAGTCTTCTGAGGGGTGTATGGGCACCAGTCTCCCCACTCTGCCCGCACAGAAGGTGTGCCCCCCAATCCCCTCCCTGAGCCCCGTGGTACCATGGTCAGCATCTCAGTGGGACACTTGGTTGAAGCCTCTGCAGCTCCAAGAGCAATATTGGCTTTGAAGCCAGGCCCAGCAGGTGGGGTCGAGGCTGGGGTTGGGATAAGTCAGCCCTTGAGATGCCCTGGAGGGAGGGGCTCACGCGGCTTGACCACTCAGGGCCTTTCCTCACTGTGGGGAAAGTGGCAGGCGATGGACTCCCCTGGCCTGGAGCTGCAACCAACCCTGGATTCTGGGCCATCCCCTGACCCCCTCTATCTCAGGCAGAGAGCCAAGGTTTACAAACATCCGGAGGCCTTTGATCGGCACCAAACCCCCCAAGGGTTCTGTTTTTTGTTCTAAGCTGCAGGCCAGGACCCTACTCTGCTTTGCCTCCAGCAGGGAAGACTGTGGGTAGGTGGGGTGTGTGTGTGTGTGTGTGTGTGTGTGTGTGTGTGTTTGACAGAGTGGTAGGAAAGTACACTGGCTCCTTGATTTTTTTTTCTCCAACATCTAGGCTGGGCTTGTATGAGGGAATTCAATTCAGTAAATGTTTACCAAGCACCCACTACCTTCCAGGCACCAGTGCAAAAACCAGGGCTGGAGCAACAAAGCAAACACCACCTTGGCCCCCAGAGTGGCCAAGAGGCAAATGAGCAAGTGAATGGAAATGGGAGCAGGTGCTCGTGAATGGGTTGGAGACAAAGCTGGGGAGGCAATGGGGCACCTTCTGCACAGGATCCTCCTGGAAGACCAAGTGGAGTCTGGGAGAGACTGGAAGGAAGCGAAGGCGGTGGCCACGTGAGGATGTGTGAGGAACAGTGTGGCAGGCAAAGGGAACAGCAAGTACAGTGGCCCCGAGTCATTGGAAGACAATTCCTCCAATGACTGCCTATTGGAAGAACTGCGTGACTGACCCAAGTAAGAAGAGGGGGTCAGGAAGGCAACAGGGTGAGGGTGGGGGCAGGTGGGTCTCTGGCCCTGAGGGAGGTGGCAACTCTGGAGTATTTTGGACAGAGGAATGAATGACATGATATCAATTGGCCTTGAACAGGATTCCCTAGGCTGCTGTGTGGGAACAAGACCAAAGCGGGTGAGGCAGAAGCAGGGAGTGTGGTGAGGAGACGGCCAGAATGGTTCAAACAAAAGAGGAGAAGGTCCAATAACAGGATGTAGGTTTTGTGGCGGGGGTGGGCTGTGCTGGGTCGGGGGGCAGGAGCTAATTTCTGTGTTCTCATGAATAGGATTTACTTTTGCTAGCCACTGTATATTCATAATTTCTGGCATATCCCCTGAAGAAGTGAATGGCTACCCACTTAATATTCGTGCCTGGAGAATTTCATGGGCAGAGCAGCCTGGTGGGCTACTGTCCATGGGATTGCAAGGAGCTGGACACAACAGAGCAACTAACACTTTCACTTTTTTTTTCCAAGAGAAAGATTCATTTATTCTAAGTGTGCGTGCAGTTGGATGAAGCTTTACAACAAATCCACCCAAGTAACCAGTGTCAAGACGGAGAAATGGAACTTACCCCCCTCCCCGCAGAAGCCCCCAGAAGCCTGTTGCATGTCTCTACCCCTCCTCCAAGGGAAGCCACTCTCCCAGCTTCCTGATTATATTCTGGAAGTAAAGCTAAGAGGATTCACTGCTGGGTTGGGGAACGGGGTGTGAGGATGAGAGAGAGGAGTCAAGGGGAGTCATTTCCTATGAGGTGAAGCTAGGTGGGAGCAGAGGCCAAGGGCTGGAACCAGGAGTTTTTTTTTTTTGAACAGACTTCATTTGGAGCTGCTTGTGCAATCCCTGGAAAAAGATAAGAGACCAGTTTATCTGGGGGCTGCAAATTCAATACTTACAGGGATGAGCAGCATGAGGGGGAGAAGGTCTGCAAGTAAGAAATGTTTCACTCTCCTCTTAACTGCATCATGGGAAGAGCAGGATGAGCATGGGGATAAATCATGACCAGCAGCCAGCCTCAGAGCCAAGAGGCAATAGGGCAGGGTGAGGACTGGGGTAAGCTGGCACGCACAAGCCCTCCCCACTCAAAAGGGGAAGTGCTGAAATGCGGGTCCAGTGTGGCTGGATCTCCTGATGCTGTTTCCAGAGAAATCAGATATCTGGATGTTGCTATGAAACCATCCTAATCATTTAACACTGGCAACCAAAAAAACAAACACTCCATGGACCCATCAAACATGTCTACAGGTACAACAACCAGTCTGATCCAGATGAGAACCTTCATTTTACAGATGGGGAAACGGAGGGCCAGAGAAGTCTGGGATTTTTCCTAAATTCAGAGAGGAAGTTAGTAGAGAGATGGGCCAGGCGCTGAGTGGGCCGGATCTCAGGCCACTGGTTTAACCTCGTTCACCACTGCATTTAAAAGCAGGCATTGTTCACACAGCGGGCAGCTGCACAGGCACCCATGCCAGGCTGCGCAACATGGCTGGGCTGCTGCGCTGCTGAGTCTTGTGGGCAAAGCAAGTGCCCAGCTCCAGTCTTGCGCCACCTGGCTCCTGGGCACCACTGCCCCTTTTGGGAACTGCCATGGCCACCAGGACCCCAGCAAAGCCACTGTGACAACAGGAGGCAACATCAACAGTACAGAGGAGAAAAAGCAAAGCAAGTCGCAGCAGCTGAAAGACTTTTCAAAAATATGGTGCTCTTGGCGTGTCGCTGCACACTGGAATCTCATTAATCTCCTGGGGCATGTCTTACATGGTTGTTTCAAGTAGTGCAGGCATGTCAGCCGTCCTGCTCAAACTCGGGTTTAAAGAGTCACTGGTCCAGTCAAAAATGGCAGCCGGCACGAGCCCCTTCGTGGTAGCGTAGGCCATCCACTCACACACACCCATGAGGATCAGTGTTACCTTAGTTTCCTGGCCCTTGACTGTCAGATATTTTCGGAAAGTGAGAATTTTTAAATTCCCTCCAGCTGCAAAGCCTTGATGAACTCTTCAACTGCGGACCTGAAAACCTACTTCTTTTAAATGACACATTTTGGATTGGCTTTATTAATTTAATTAATTAAGGATGTAGGTTTTGGCGGGGGCAAGGGCTAATTGCTGTGTTCTTGTGAACAGGATTTACTTTTGCTAGTAAAAATTCAGGATTTCAAATACTGTAATTTTTTTTGGGGGGGGGGCTTTATTAGTTTTGGTAATGCCATTCATCACAGGGCTTGTCTGCCTAATTGAAAATGTCAGCAAAACACCACCGATGAGTTGTCATCTCAAACAAACTGTCAGCTAGGAAATGTTCTTCTGGAAGACCATTGCTCAGGGTCTGCCTGCAAAAGCCTCAGGGTTTTAATCTTTGCTCAAGTTCTTAACGGACAATGGTTCATCAAGCTGGTTTTTAAAACTCTCTTTCCTCCAGTATTTGTTGTCAGGCTGCCTGCAGCTTAGTGTGCAATATTGTGCAAAACAGCTACCAGTGCTACAATTAATGAAGCAGAATTTAAGGCTTCACAATATGTAATCAGGATCTAAATTAGCATCAACACTTTGACATCCATTACACTTGTTTGAGGGGAAAGAAAAACAAATATTTCTGGTATGTTTCATTAATCCCCCCAAACACCTTCAAATCTGGACATGATGGGGCCTGCCTCAGCTGGTTTTTCCCAAATTTCATTAAAGTAGGTCAGAATCATTTGTCTCTGTTCAGGTAAAATAGGAAACTTCGTCCAATACTAATGGCATCAGTTGGCTTTGGACACCTGGGTCCTCAGAGTAATCTGGATACTGCACTTATATGGAAAGCTGAGGCAACCCTGGCCTAACTGACTCCATCTCAGACTTCAGACATTCCACAACTATTGTCACAAAGTTTACATTGTGTTGCTACTTATATTTTTTGAGTTAAAATTACATATTAAAAAAAAAAAAGATTCTGTGTCGTTCTCTAAAATAGGAAAATTACTAGCAGTTGCTGTAAATGGGAGGCAACTGCGAAATAAGAATACAAGCCCAGGAGGGGCTGAACCAGTTTATCAGCTAAAGGGGGTGTGACCCAAGGCCCCTTGCTCTCTGAGAGGGACATTCCTTAAGAATAGAAATCCAAGCACACAGACCCAAATTGAGACTTTCTCTTGAAATAGTCAGGAGCAGGCAAAGGAAAAGGAATTCCTCCCATGGGCTTCAACATCAGTGACCGCTGTGACCAGGTTCCTGCAGGGCTGTTAGGGTAACCAGTTTGCCCTGCCACCATGCATGAGGACTTGTGTTTATCTTATCTGGCTCCCAGATTTATTTTTATTTTGGGGGGCTTGATTAACTGCATTTGTGACAATAAGAAAACTAAAGGAACTATAAACTGATCAACCTGGTTTTACTGAGATCTGACTACAGTTTCCTAGTTAGCCCATAAAAAACCCTTATCAGTTATTTCAGTTAACTTTTATAAGAATCTTTATGGGACAAATTCTCCACTTTCAAGATCTCTAAAGTGGATCCGTTATACCCCTGCCCCCTTAAAGCAATTAAAGTGAAAGTGGAAGTCGCTCAGTAGAGTCTGACTCTTTGTGACCCCATGGGCTACACAGTCCACGGACTTCTCCAGGCCAGAATGCTGGAGTGGGTAGCCTTTTCCCTTCTCCAGGGGATCTTGCCAACCCAGGGATTGAACCCAGGTCTCCCGCATTGCAGCCAGATTCCTTACCAGCTGAGCCACAAGGGAAGCCCAAGGACAGGGTGAGTAGTCTATCCCTTCTCCAGCGGATCTTCCTGACCCAGGAATCAAACCGGGCTCTCCTGCATTGAGGGTGGATTCTTTACCAACTGAGCTATCACCAAAAGGTTTTAGATGGCATCATCGACTCAATGGACATGAATCTGAGCAAACTTCAGGAGACAGTGACAGATAGGGAAGCCTGGTGTGCTGCAGTCCACGGGGTTGCAAGAGTTGGACATGACTTAGTGACTGAACAATAGGTTTTAGCAATTTAAGTTGGAGCTGCCTTTCTGGGGTCTAATTCCAAGGACACATATACACAGCAGAGCCAGACGGTGACGCCAGTGGCAGGTAATTCCTCTCGAGGACAGGACTGGCGCTTTTGTGTTGCTGTCTTTATGCAAACAGTTGGCTTTGGGTTCCTAACCACCTTCCACAAGGAGCCTCCCTACCATTCAGATCCCAAGTAATGCCTCTGCAAAAAAGCCGACAGGAATTCCTACAGGTTTAAGGGCTTAAATCTCAAACTTTGATTCTGTGTTTGGAGAAATGGGAGTGGACTGAAAGGGCAAGCAGGAAAACAAATTACCATACCAAACAGCTATTTGTTCAAGGCATAGCTCTCTTCTAAGCCCCGACTCCTACGGCCAGTGGTCAAAACACAACAGAGTAACTGGAGAGTAAAGTAAAAGGGTTAGTCGCGCAGTCGTGTCCAACTCTTTGGAACCCCATGGGCTCTAGCCTGCCAGGCTCCTCTGTCCGTGGAATTTTCCAGGCACGAATACTGGAGTGGGCTGTCATTTCCTTCTGAGAAGAGGAAGTCAAAAGATAAGGGAACTAGAGCATTAAGTGAATTCTTCAGCAAAGTGTACAAATCACTTGTAAATTTACATTGCTTTCACGGAACTAGGGGAATAAAACTGATGATCCATTTAAAAAATGTAATAAAGAAATAAAAGCAGACATTGTTGATGGGGGTGTGTTGGAGTCAGAACTTAGAATTCTCATACTCCTCTCACCTTCTATAAGAAGCAAAATCTTTCCCCAGAGCAAACTTCAAAGCTTTTCTCTTGTGTCTTATTGGCCAGAAAAAGGTCACACACACACCCCTATCTCAGGGACTGAGCTTAACTTTCCTGGAGCCACCTGCACCTAGTAAATACCTGGACAAATCGAGGAACTGTCCACAAGGATTAAGGGGGTTGGCTTTTAGGAGGCAACAGACAATGTCTGGCACAACCTCTACTGTACAGGCTGATGACTCTGGGCAAGGTGTTTCGTGCAAAGATCAGGAAATGGATGCTGGGGGGCGAGGGCAGAAACAGTAATGAATTTGCTCTGCCCCTTTTACAGTGAGGAAGGGAGGCAGGAAGGGTAGAAGTTTAACTTCTTTGCACCCAGAATGACAGAAACTTGCGACCTCTGGTGGCAAAGGAGAGCCACTCTACTGGGTTCAGGGAAAGGGGAATTGAGTCCTTTGGAATTGCAGGGCCCTGAACTCAGGACAAAAGAGGAGATTCCTAGTTCCCAAAAAGAGGGTTGGGGGCAGGCCCTTATAAGGACATGGGCACTCACTTAGTCAGGGTCTCCATCGGTTGGTGACGGCGGGGTTAGGAGTTAAGGATGAGTGCAAGGCCAGAGCAGTGCTTGCCTAGGGTCCCCAAGACTCAGTAACTGAGACAAATATTTTAATGCGATATTTTAAACAAATCAACCTGGCAAACTATGGGCCACAACCAGGCACTTGTTTAAAGGAAATCGTATGGGAAGCGGCATCAGGATCCAGGCTGACTCCTGAGTTACAGCAGAGACTACAGCCCACGGGCCTTACCAGCGCGCCCACCTCCCTGAGGGCAGCTCAGACGGTTCAGGAGCACGCCTGCATGGGGCACTCGCCAGGCCGGGCTTGGGTAACTGCATTCCGTGGCCCATGGCCCAGCCAGTTCTCCAGATGTGGCTTGTGTCCTTTCTGCAGGACACCTCTATGTCAGCACCTTGCCCTGCTCTGCCACTCACTCGCTGTGTGACCTGGAGCAAGGCTGTTTCTCTGCGCCTCACTGCCTTCCCTTGAAGATGGGGCGATGTACACAAAAAACCTAACTGCTCAATACAGTTAACTGATGTTGTAAATGGGAGCTTGAATCCCAGCTCTGTCGCTTACTGTGATCCTAGCACATTATAGGCCACATTGCTCAGTGTTTCCTTATCTGTAAAACGGAGGTTTGAACCCCTGTCTGGGGGGCGGGGGATTCCAGGGGGAATTCACACAAGGCTGCTGGTGCTGTTGGCTTACTGATGCAAAGCACAGGCCATCCCCACGTGGACGTCGAGGGAGCTGGGACTGCAGAGCGTTCCCTAGCCTGGCCTCTGTGAGACACTGAACTAGGAGGAGAATCCACTGATCCCCCCAGGAAGGCCTGTTCACCCTTGTTTCCCAGCCTGGATGAGGAAGAAGATGGAATGCTCCTCCTGGGAACAGGCAGACATCTCTCCAGTCTCTGGTTACCTCCTCCCTGCCTGCAGAGGCCAGTTTTTGCCTCCCTGTTGCTGCTGACACCTCCCCCAGCTGCTGGCCAGTGTGTTACATGGCTTACCATCCACCCGTCGACCATCATCACAGGCTCAACCTTCTCGATGCTCTCTTGCCTTCACTCTGACTCCATACAGTCTTTCCTCTACTGATGCCATCCTTTCACAACACAAATCAGATGCTCCCTGTTTAAAACTTCCTGAGTTGCGTTAAGAAGAAAAACCCAACCTCATTACCAGGCCCGGAATGACCCAGCGCTTACCCACTTCTCTGATTTCACTTCCTGCTTCTCCTTGCTCGGCTGCCAACCAGTCCCACTGGCCTTGCTGTCCCTTGAGGAAGTTCCTCCTTCACCAACTTGGTACACCATGCTCCATCCGCCATCTCTTGGTTCCCTGGCGCGTCTTAGCGCCAACGTCACTTCATCAGAGGCTTCTCTGACCACTCCCGCCCCTCGCCCCGCGACGCGCATTCCTCGCGGGCACCTGGGATCTCAGCATCCTTTACAGCCCTCATCACTGTCTGGAACTATCTTAGGTACTTGGTTTGTTTCCCGAGTGGTCACGCCCCCTGTCTCCGGTGCCTGGCACACAGCGATACTAGGTATCTGCTGACCTAACGCCTGCACACATGGGTCAACCATTCCCCCCACGAGGCAGAGATTAGCCACATTAGCTGTACAGTACAGGAGACTGGGGAATGAGCCTGCAGTCTCGTTGAGAATAGTCATTGAAAAAATTATGGTCAGCCTCTGTGGCCTTGGAATTCTTTGAAAAACAGTGTGATATAATGCCAATACATAATGTAATAATTTAAAGACGTGTCAAAGCCAGCATCTCATTTCTTAAGGGATCAATGGAGTTAAGCAGCATTTTTCATTTTTACCATATTCTCAAAAAGAATTGTATTTCACACCAAAACCTAGTATGTACTGTTGTCTATATACACATTTGAAACAAGTTTAATTAAACAATATTTACAATACTACATATAATGCACTTTAACATTTTCTAATCTCTGATTCCATTTCATTTTTTAATATGCTGGTTGCATCCCACTGTACTGGTTTCAAGAGGAATATGTCATGAACACAACAACAAAAAGGCTGGGTTAGAGAGCTGATAAAGATACACTGCACCAGCTGAGGTTCTGTCCTTGTCTCACCAGAAGGACTGAAAAGTGGTTCAGTGTGGTTCACTGGTTCAGTATGTGGTTCAGCGTTTTGTAACGTCACGCCCTTCAATCTGAGGTGTACGCCTTACAACCGCAGAGAAAGCCTGAGATTTCTTCTGAATGCCCAGTTCTGCCAGACATATACAGAGTAAGTGAGAACAGCTAACAGCAGGTGATAATGCCTAACAAGCACAATCGCAGCACTTAAAATTACCCGACCATCTTTATTTAGGTAGGATCTCATACTCATAGCCTTCCTTCAAATGTACCGTGACCAGTGTCCTGCCTGTGGCTGTCACACAGAGATTCTTCTAGCCCACCATGGATCTCTTTCTCCCTCTGAGGCGCACCTCATCTAATTTTTTTAACACTGGTTTGGACTTTCTGGAGGAGGCGGAGTAGCTCTTCAGAAAGGCTTCAAACACAGTCTCGGTATTGGGATGGGTACTGAGGAAGGCCTTCTCTAGCACGTACAGGTCAACTCCCTTGTCTTCCGGAAGTGCTGAAACGAAGCTCAGCCCAAAGTCTATGAGTACAATGTTCAGCTGCTCCAGGGGGGGTTTCAGGAGCATGTTGGATGTGGTGAGATCACCATGAATGAGGTCTTCGTCGTGCATTCGAGCCAAAACCTGCCCGATGGTCCTGGCTAAGTGCAGGAGACTTTGGGGAGATTTTTCAGTCTCCAGAGTGGATTCAATATAATCTCGAACAGTCACTGAGCCTTCGATTTCTTCCATAAATAAGCAGTTGGAAGCATAGTCCACAAAAAAGACAACTGGGGCACATATTCCTGTAACCAAGATATAAGGGGTCATTGAATTAGATACTTTTTTCTTTCTTAATAGCTTAATTTTCTAGCTCAGTCAGAAAAATTTTCCAGTGTGTATCTGAATATTTTGGGAAAAAGATTTAGGAATGCTGCAGAATGATACAGCTTTCCTTCTCTGGAAGTTTCTCCTGCCGGACTATGCTTAGACCACCCCAGCTAAGGTCAGCAAAGCCAGGGCTCCCTCCTCCCTTCTAGCCGCTGTGATTGAACTTCATTTGTCATATTTGGGCTTCCCTGGTAGCTCAGCTCACCATGGAAGAATTCCATGGACTACAGTTCATGGGGTCGCAAAGAGTCAGACACAACTGAGTGACTTTCACTTTCCCTGTCATGCTGCTGCTGCTGCTGCTAAGTCACTTCAGTCGTGTCCAACTCTGTGCAACCCCATACACGGCAGCCCACCAGGCTCCCCCGTCCCTGGGATTCTCCAGGCAAGAACACTGGAGTGGGTTGCCATTTCCTTCTCCAATGCATGAAAGTGAAAAGTGAAAGTGGAGTCGCTCAGTCATGTCCGACTCTTAGTGACCCCATGGACTGCAGCCCACCCGGCTCCTCCGTCCATGGGGTTTTCCAGGCAAGAGTACTGGAGTGGGGTGCCACTGCCTTCTCCGATACTTCTTCCCTAAAATACAAATCAAAGTAAACAGCCAGAAGGGTAAGCACCATGAGTTATGTGTTCAAACATACGAAAGCAGTTTCCTGACAAGGACATAAGCAGGAGACCAGGCAGTGTGCTGGCTTAGAGACGCATCTTTACAGAGAGGAAAGAAAGTGAAGTCGCTCAGTCGTGTCTGACTCTTTGTGACCCCGTGGACTGTAGCCTACCAGGCTTCTCCATCCATGGGATTCTCCAGGCAAGAATACTGGAGTGGGTTACCATTTCCTTCTCCAGGGGATCTTCGTGACCCAGGGATCGAACCCAGGTCTCCCGCATTGGAGGCAGACACTTTAACCTCTGAGCCACCAGGGAATACACAGAGGAAGGACAAGTTCAAATCCCAGCCCCCTTCCTTATTAACTGTGTATCTTTAAAGTCACATGCATTTCTCTAAGCCTCCATTTCTGCTTCTATAATATGAAAACAATACTACCAATAATCCAATGACTTCACTGAATTTGAAGATTCAATGACTCTTTACTGAATGTCAATCACACTCAAGACACTTCGAGATACTAGAGACAAATGTGCAGAGATACAGCAGAAAACAGCAACCGGGATCCCTGCCTAAGAGAACTTAGCTCCTGGAAAGGGTGAAAATAGGAAATATGAACGCATGCATAACTTTGCAAATCCAAGCAAAGGCACAGACAGTGTGCTTGTTGGCAACTGAATTTCTTCCAGATCTCCCAGCACCTAACAATGTCTTGGTGTACAGTAGATGCCTAAAAAATCACCAATGAAAGAAACAAAGGTAGAAAGTGTAAGTGAAAAGCCAGTGTTTCTGAGTCAGAGGGATAGGGGGTGAAAGCCTTACTAACTGTGTAACCTTGAGCAAGTTACTTCTCCCCTCTGAACTTTGTTTCTCAACAGAGGCAAAGGTTTATGGTCATGGTGCAAAATAGTGTTTAGTCAAGGCTACGGTTTTTCCAGTAGTCATGTACGGACGTGAGAGCTGGCCTATAAAGAAAGCTAAGCGCCAAAGAATTGATGCTTTTGAACTGTGGTGTTGGAGAAGACTCTTGAGAGTCCCTTGTATTGCAAGGAGATCCAACCAGTCCATCCCAAAGGAAATCAGTCCTGAATATTCATTGGAAGGACTGATGCTGAAGCTGAAACTCCAAAACTTTGGCCACCTGATGTGAAAAAATTGACTCATTTGAAAAGACACTGATACTGGGAAAGACTGAAGGCAGGAGGAGAAGGGGACAACAGAGAAAGAGGTGGTTGGATGGCATCACCGATTCGATGGATATGAGTTTGAGCAAGCTCCGGGAATTGGTGATGGACAGGGAAGCCTGGCGTGTTGCAGTCCATGGGGTCGCAAAGATTCGGACACGACTGAACTGAACTAGACTGTGTGAACCCAGAGACCCTGGCTCCAGCGCAAGTACTTGTAACTACATCTGCTTCTTAAAAGTAACTAACAGTGATCAAAAGTTGAGATTGTACAGATGGGGAAACTGAGGCTCGGGGCAGTTAAAACACACGCTCAACGTTGAGTAAAGGTGGCAGAGTCGGGAACTGAACCAGGCGCCAAGAGCTCCGGGACGAATGCTCGTCGCTACAACGTCAAGTGGCTTCTTAAGAGTTAATGAAAGGAAAAGAAAGATGAAGACATTTCTTAATGGAAAGCCGTGAAGAAGGTACAAACGGAGAAACTGAGTCAAATCTCGCCCCCCCCGACCCCCGACCCCGCAGCGCAGGGGAACCCCTCACCTGCGTCGCCCGGGCCTCGGAGACTCGGGGGTCCCCCGCGTCCCCAAGCTGGGCCGTCTTACCTGCGCGGCGACAGCGGAGCAACGCCCGGGCCTCCTGCACCGTCCGCCGCCGGCTGAGCCGCGCTTCCAGCGTCGGGTGCCGGTAGCCCTTGGGGAAGCGGTGCTTCACCATGGCCGCGCGACCCTGGAAGCGGCCGCGAAACACGCGCGCCTCGGCGCCCTGCTTCACCAGCTCCAGGCCGCTTAGGAAGCGGCTGTTCCGTTCCCGGGCTGCGGCCAGCGCTTCGGCCGCGGGCGCCAGCTCCTCGTTCTGCTTAGCAGCAGCAGCGCCGGCCGCCGCCATGTTCGAGTTTCCGCGTCGCCGCTCGGAGCCCTTCGGCCGCCTCCGGAAACTGTCGGGGCTGCTTCGGCTCGCTCCGAAAGTTCTCGGACCTCTTCGGCCTCTCTAATGCCGACCCTTTTGCCGCGTGGAAGTGGTTCCTCCTCCCAACCTTTCGGCTCTTTTCTAAGCCTCCTGATCCCGCCACTCGGCTCTTCGGCTATTTCCGTACACCCTCGGCAGCTCTCGGTGAGTCGCTCTTTCCACTTCTCGGCTCTTTCCGGAAGCCATTCGTGACTCTTGCGGTTGGCTTTGGTGGCGCCACCTCTCAGCTCTTCGGCTATTTCCGGAAAGCTTCGGCGTCTCTTTGAAAAACCTCTCGGAATCTGCTTTCAAGAATCTATCTGGATCCTGGGAAGTTGCACGTGACAGTCCCTGCGTTTCATGCATACACAGGGAAGGTAACCTTTTCAAACATCAGACCCTTTGTTTTGTACTAATGTGGTTTCCAGCACCTTTCTTCAGTTCAGCCTACTTGAAGCTCCTATAGAACCAGTTTCCCAAGTTTGTAGTTTCATTATCATAATTCTTAGTGTCCATATGGTCATCTCCATGGTTCCCAAATCTGTCTGAACTGCTCTGTATGGTTGTTAGCATAACTGAGGCCATCTTGGGTCTGTACAGTTCCTTCTGTCCTTCTGCTCACCCTACCTATGGCTGTTCTGTGTAATAAATCTCTTCTCTGTCATCAGTGATTTTTAGGTCCAGGTGGCCTCTATGCTTTGTTAGCCTCCAAACGACGAAGACCTTTGCTGATGTAGTCTTGGTTCCTGCAAAAACTAGTTACCCATTCATAAATCTTGACTTAGGAATGCACTTCCTGTTTCCAAGCATGTACCCCTAAACCCTAGGTTAACTATAAAATTGTCCCAATGGCCTCTTGAAGGTTCAAAGTGCAGCTGCAAATGCTTCTGGATCTCTGTCCACTTGATTCTACCCTGTAAGTTACCTTATAATAAACTTATCCGTTGATTATATGGAGCTGCCTGCCTTGTTTTCCATTCTCAAGATACCTTTTCAGTTTGGAGGGCACTTTTTGTTTCCTCCAATTTCCAACACCCTCCTTTGGAAAAATCCATTGTGCAAACATATTTAAAAGTCCCAGGCTTGCTATAGGCAGACTGGTTCTGACTTTCACCATAGGAAATCTAGTTTAAAATCTTTCAGTGGCTCCCTGTTGTGCTTCAGACAAAGACCCATGAGGTCCTGCATGGGGTCCTGTGTCCCTCTCGAAGATTCATCTCCCACCAAACTCTCCTTTGCTCTGGGATCTTCAACACATTTGCCTTCTCTCAGTCTCATTCTTGCCAGGCTCCCTCTTGCCATGGGGCCTTTGCAGCTGCTATTTCCCACATCAGAAGTGCTCTTCCTTCTCTTGGTTGCCTAAACTCCTCTAGGCATCTTTCCATTTCCAGCTCAAATGTTACTTCCTCAGGAAGCCCTCCCTGACTTCTCATAGAAGGGAAAACCCAACTTAATAATTCCTGCAGTCCCTGTGAATCTCTCTTTTGTGTTGCCTTTTTGTTTGCTTACCTGACTATTTGATTAGTGGCAGGATTTAGTTCCCCACAGATTGTTAATCTGAGGGCTTTAGTTCCTCCCTGGCTATTGCCTGGAGGCCACCCTCAATTCTTGCCACACTGGCCTCTCCACTGGGCAACTCACAACACAGCAGGTGGCTTCATCAGAGTGAGTAAGTGATCAGAAGAGGTTGAGCAAGATGGAAATCACCATCTTTTATAACCTGATCTCTAAAATGACAAACATTTTAGAGTACACTTTTGCTGTATTCCCTTTGTTAGAAATGAGTTACTAGCTCCTGCCTCGCCTCAAGGGAAGCCATTTTTTAAAAAATAATGTTTATTCTTTAAATTTATTTATTTATTTATTTTAATTTTTTTGTGGCTGTGCTGGGTCGGCCTTCGCTGGTTGCAGTGTTGCGGTGAGTGGCAGCTACTCTCTAGCTGGGGTGTGTGGGCTTCTCATCGCAGTGGCTTCTCCTGTGGTGGAGAATGGGCTTTAGAGCACATGGGCTCAGTAGTTGTGGCCCATGGGCTTGCAGTTTGCCCCATGGCATGTGGAATCTCCCCAGACTAGGGACTGAGCCCACGTTCGCTGTCTTGGTATGTGGGCTCCCAGCCACTGGACCACCAGGAAAGTCCAAGGGAAGTCATTTTTGAAGACGCCTACCAAAATGCCCAATTAGAATTTTTTCTTTCTCATTTGGGGCAACCAGTGAAGAGAGATTCTCTATTCTCTAGAAGAGACAGAACCCGACAGCAGACTTGCAAACATCCTCCTGACATAATGCAAGCCGTGAAGATCAAAGACTTCCTGCCCTTTTTCATCGTATAATTTCTACAAGTTATCTCAGGAATGGAACAGCCTAGGCTTTTCTGTATGTCTCCTGGTGACAATTCCAGATACGCACGTGAAGGAGGAACTATCACGTGGCAAAAGCCAAGAGGCCTCCTTGGGCTCTTCTTCATGCCAGAAAGGCAGTAGAGCTTGATGGAAAGAGTGTGGTTTTCCCCATGAGCTTGACTTCAAGATCAGCTATATACTAGTGTGTGTCCTTAAGCACTGTTGATTCCATGTATTGTTTATGATCCAAGTTACTTCAGTTCCCTTTGCCTCAGTTTCCTCATTCATAAAATGCCCCTCTCCCGGTCCGTCTGCCCTCATCAAGTCTGTCTGCCAACTTTTCTCCAGCCCCACTGCTATCACTTTAGTCCACATCAATGTCACCTTTTCACCCTGCAACAGCCTCTAAAGGGTCCCCTGTTTCCACTCCTGCTCCCTACAACCTGCTGCTGCTGCTGCTGCTAAGTCACTTCAGTCGTGTCCGGCTCTTTGCGACCCCATGGACTGCAGCCCACCAGGCTCCTCCATCCATGGGATTTTCCAGGCAAGAGTACTGGAATGGGGTGCCATTGCCTTCTCCCTATAACCTGCTGCTGCTGTTGCTGCTGCTGCTAAGTCGCTTCAGTCATGTCCGATTCTGTGCGATCCCAAAGACGGCAGCCCACCAGGCTCCCCCGTCCCTGGGATTCTCCAGGCAAGAACACTGGAGTGGGTTGCCATTTCCTTCTCCAATGCATGAAAGTGGAAAGTGAAAGTGAAGTCGTCTCCGACTCTTCAAGACCCCATGGACTGCAGCCTACCAGGCTCCTCCATCCATAGGATTTTCCAGGCAAGAGTACTGGAGTGGGGTGCCATCGCCTTCTCCGTATAACCTGCTGGAACTGCCCAATTATTTCTGTGTCAGTTGGAATAAAGTCTCATCCTGACCTCGGCCTCCCAAGGACTTAAATGATCTGGGTTTGCCAACACCTATTCTGGACTCTGGGCTTCCCAGATGGCGCTGGTGGTGAACAACCCGCCTGCCAATGAAGGAGACATAAGAGCCTCGACTTCGATCCCTGGGTCGAGAAGATCCCCTTGAGGAGGGCATGGCAACCCACTCCAGTATTCTTGCCTGGACAATCCCCATGGACAGAGGAGCCTGGCTGGCTACAGTTCATGGGTGAAGAAGACTTGGACAGAGACTGAAGCAACTTAGCATGCATGCACGCACCTTAGACACTATCTCCCCCTGTGCTCCAGAAACTCTATCTTCGTTTGTTTTTATGCTGCACAAGCTCCTCCCTGCAGGGCCTTTGCCTTTGGTCTCCCTTCTGTCTGGAAGCTGAGATCTTAGCTCAAAAAATCCCCTCCCCACCCCCAGCTAAAGCAGCCACCTGTGGCTGTCTAACCTAGCACCCTAACTTAATTCTCTGCCTGGCCTTCATCACTAGATGGTTTTTCTCTGGTTCTTTTGGCTATTTATCTTTCTGCTTCCCACACCAGAAAGTAAACTCCACAGGAATAGAACGAACTGTCTTTCTGGTTCTCCCAGCCCATCCTCAATACATAGGAGAGTGCCTGAGGGCAGATGGGAGGTGTCCAAACCTAAGTGTTCAATGAATGGAACATGAATCCGTGAAAGCCTGAGCGGCTGAAGTGGGTGTGTCAGTGTGGATGCACACACGCTCGCTGGAGAGGCCAAACTAGCGTGGATCGCAGTGATTCTGACTCCTTTCCTCTAGGAGGACAAATTGTGGGCTCCCCACCCGCAACCGGGATGACGGTGGGTGGGGTCCCAGCCAGGCCGGGCGAGACTGGCGACGTCCCAAGCGCACCGCTGTCCCGCCCCCTGAGTACAGGGGCCCTGAGCTGGCCGACGTGGCGGCGGCGCTGCAGGCGGACAGGCGGGGAGGGAGGGACGGAGGCGGGCCGGAAAGTTTGTCCGGCTGCGGCTGCCGAGACGGGGACTCGGCGGGGGCGATGCACATCCAGTCCCCCGGCGCTCCCTACTCGCCTCGGGAGCCCTGGTCACCATGGGTAAGTCGCGATCGGCGCTGCGGGCAGAAGGGTGTTTCGGACCGGGAAGCCCCGCGACCCCATCCTTGCGCGCGCGCACCCTCTGCCTGCCGCTGCCGCTCCCAGACCAGATACCGCCCACTCGGGTGGCCGCCGGGACAGCAGGCCTTGGCTGGGGGCTGGGAAGGGACTTGGGCCCACTTCCTTCCACTCTCCTTTCTGCCCAGAAAAAAAGTGACCTGAGAGGGCTCCTTAACTTGATACCAGGAGCTTATTCTGGGGCCCTACCCTCTCCTGACCGCTTGAAGCCTTGCAGCGTCCCACGAGTGAAATTGCTCTTATTCTGCAGACGAAGAAGAGGCTCCGAAAGGAGCAAACTCATTCATGGATTCGCTGAGCACTTCTCTCCAGGCACTGTTCTAGGCTTGGGATGCTGCTCTACACAAAACAGACAAAAACCTCTGCTGTCAGATGCCTAATAGACGGGAGATAGAGGAAAGTGGGGGCGGGGGTGTGGGGGTCGGGGGAAGATTAGGAAACTTCTTTGTTGCTCCGGGGGACTAAGGTTTGTGTTTTTCTCTCTGGATTCAGAAGCCTCAAAAGATCAATCATTGATCCACCTACTACCTGGCAGACATTGGTTTGGGGGTTGGGGACTCAGTGGACCTGTATGTAGATTTGGGGAGTCAGAAAGACGGGTGGTGGGGGTTTCCAGCCCTCATTTTCCCATTTCCCAGGTGCATCCTGATCTAGGACAGGGTAGTTAACTTCTCTGACCTTAGTTTCCGGATCTCCAAAACAGTCACCAGGAAACACCCCATCACAGGGAAGCCATGTGAATGACATGAGAATATGAACTTAAATACTCCATATACCACTTGCACATAGTAAATGATCCGTTAACGTGAGATTTCTTTTTTTTTTTTAATCACACCCAACATCGGAACTCTGGAATCAGACTACTCAAGTTCAGATTCTGCTCTGTGACTTGATAAACTCACCCTAGGCAAATGTCTTTACTTCTCTGTGCCCCAGTTGCTTCAGCTGTAAAATGGGAACGGCACCAGTGTCTGGGACACAGGGTTAATGCAGGAATTAAGGCAGCTGCTACAGGTATGGCTTCTGGAAAAGGAAGTGAGCTGACGGATAGTATCAACAACAGTCTCACTTATATCACCTGTTGTTGGGACACTTGGAAGCCAGCCGTCTGCGTGAAGATATTTGCATGCGTCAGCTTCACCCCTGGCTTTTCCCTGGAGTTGCAAGGGAAGCCACAGCAGGTCTCTGGCCGGGGAGGGATCCAATTCCTTGTGCCTCTGGCTGAGATGCTGCTCTAGTGTCATTCACCGAAGGTGCTCTGCGACTTGGGGCTGGTGACATGTGCAGCCATGACCTGGGTTTTTCGTCTCCACCTGCCCCTTGATTCTCTCCCCTGGGAAGCTCTGCTTTCAAGAACTGAGGGACTTCATCCAGCGTGAGCCAGTTTCACATACTATATTTAGACAGACAATCCATAGAAAGGGAGTCGTTTAGTCGCTCAGTCCTGACCGACTCTTTTGCAACCCCATGGACTGTAGCCCACCAGGCTCCTCTGTCCATGGAATTTCCCAGGCAAGAATACTGGAGTGGGTTGCCATTTCCTCCCCCAGGGGATCTTCCTGACCCAGGGATCGAACCCAGGTCTCTTGTATCTCCTCCATTGCAGGCAGATTGTTTACCTGCTGAACCATCTACTACCTAAACTCAGGCTGGGCTGTCATAATCTGGAGGCCAGGATTTACTCCATTTCCTGTCCATGGCCACTTCCAGACCCTGAATCCGCCAAGATGCTCAAGAGCCCAAATCCTTTCTGTCTGGATCCCCTATGTCCTGAATTCACGCATTCATTCAATCATGTGTTTACTCAGCCAGTATTTACTGAGTGTCTACTGTATGCCAGGAACTGTCCTCAGCATCAGGAGACAACTGAGAACTCACAAGAATTCGTGTCCCTTTAGTCCTGATATTCTGGTTGTTGAGCACCCGCAAATATGTAAAATGTATAGTTATTTCAGATGATGACAAATACCATGGAGGAAAACAAGCAGCAAAGTGGAATATGAAGCGCTGGATGCCATGGGAGCTTGCAGTTTTAAGTAGAGCACCAGGGAAGGCCTCATGAAAAGGTGATGCTTGAGCAGGACCAGAGGGAAGCAGGGTTGGGGTCGCTGAAATGGAGGGAAAGGGCTTTCCCAGCAGAGGTGAGACCTGGTAAAAAGCCTTGACTTGAGACGGGCATGGAGTGAGGAGGAACCTCAAGGAGGCTGGTGCAGCAGGAGCTCAGTGAGAGGAGGCAGGTCCTATAGGGCCTTGAAGGTCACTGTCAGGACTTTGGCTTTTTTCACAGAGAAAGATGAGCCTTGGAGGGCTCTGAGCAGAATAATGTGGCCTGACTTGGACTATCATAGGATCTCTCTGGCTGCTCTAGAGCATTAAATAAAGTTCAAATGTATCTGACACAGTCCTTGGAATGGGATGTGGAGATACTGCTGTGGATCTTGACTCAGTCTTTCATTCACTCAGTAGAAGCTTTAATTGGCCCATCTTAGGTTTCAGGGTGGGGCTGAGGCCTAGAGACACGGAGACAGTAAGTCTCTGTTCTCATCATGTCCTGTTTAATAAGGAAAACACTTCAATTTCACGATTACTTAAGCAAATGCAGAAGAAAGCAGAATTGGCTGGAAGAGAAAAATATGACTTGGAAAGTTGAGGAAGATGTACAGGAATTAGAGTCTCTGTCAAACTAGCTTAACCAGAAAAAAAAAAAAAAACATATTTATTTATTGGTCTGGGAAAAATCCACAGCTTCAGGCATGGGTGGATCTAGGAGCTCAGGCAGTGTAGTCAGGATTCCCTGCTAGGGAAAGATGACCCTCAGCTGCTCCAGGCAGATAAACTACCAGCTCAGAACCCCAAATAAGCAACCACCCTGGGCTGGACTGTCTCTCACTGGCTCAGGGTCAGCCACGTGGCATTCACCACTGCCCAAGGCGGGAGAACCTGCTAGGTAGTCAGATCTGGGTCACAGACACAACGTCTGGAGCTCGGTGATGGGGGCTGGAGGTGGGGAGGTCAAGTCCACCCAGATCCAGAGACTGAGGGATGAAGACAGGAGAGGTGAAGGCAGCTCCCCACAGAGCACAGGGGACTGAGGCCAAATCACAGATGTGTATTACCAGAGCCCCTCAGGGAGGTGAAGGCAGCTCCCCACAGAGCACAGGGGACTGAGGCCAGATCACAGATGTGTATTACCAGAGCCCCTCAGGGAGGTGAACTGGGACTGAGGAGGATGAGTGAGCATTTGGGGAACAGAGGTCGGGAAGAGAGGAACCAGGTCGTGTAGAGGGCAGAGCAGCATGAAACTCTAGGATGTGTGCTGGAAACAAGTGTTTGCAGGGTGTGTTGGAGGGGTGGGGGTAGGGGTGGAGAGGAGAGGTGGCCAAGGAGGTAGGCTGGGGCCACCAGCTCGTGCAGGGACTGGGAGGTCATGCTAATGAGTTAGGTCTTAATAGAGCAGGTGGTGGGAGCCTTGGAAAGCTTAAATACATGGGTTTGGGAGTCAGATGGGACAGCGTTTGAGTCCTGATCCTGTTGCTTCCCAGCTGTGAGAACACTTTGTTTCTCACAGAACACTTAGAATCTGAGACTTAGTTTCCCCATCTGTCAAGTGGGGGTAATGGGAGCAGTACCACCTAAAGTCGTCACCAAGGTGACTTGAGAGAAGGCACCTGGAGTCTTTGCAGAGAGGAGACACTCTGTCAGCGACACTTGTTATTATTACTGTTTGATCTTCCTTTGTTGTTGTTGTTCTGCTCTTACCACTGAGACCTGAGTCTGTCCTTCAGCATTTTCCAGTGGAACCTGTGGACGGTTAGCTTTGCCCCTGGGCCCTTTGGCTGGGTTCCCATTCACCTCCAGAAGAACCCAGGACATGGCAGAAAAGTTCTGTGTTTGCATGGGATTGCCTCACATTGCCTCACTGCCTGGATGAACCTTCCCTTCTGGCAGTGAACTCTAGAAACTGAGGGAGGTGGGGCAGAAGTGGGGGACAAGGGGCAGGACCTGGGCAGCATGGTCCCCCCAGGGTGTTGGTTGATGGTCATGAAGAGGAAGGACTAGGCCAGCCAGGGAATGGTAGGGGGTTGTTTCCTGGGGGGCAGAGGTGATGTGGAGAAAAATGAGCTGGGTGGGGGGAAGTGATTCCTCCACCCATGAAAGTCCTCTCCCCGCCCCTGCACAAAAATTGCCTAACATAGATGGGGTGAGGCAGAAGTGAGAAAACAGTGAAATCTTATTCTGCCAAGGTTTTATACTGGAATGCCTAAGGGTACAGACTGTGGAACCAGACTGCCAGGCTTTGAATCTCAACAAGCTACTTACCATTAATACTCTTCATCTTAGGCAAGTCATTTCATGTCTCTGATAATCAGTTTGTATGTGTGTGCTCAGCTGCTCAGCGATGTCCTACTCTTTGTGACCCCATGGACTTTAGCCCACCAGGCTCTTCCGTCCATGGGGATTCTCCAGGCAAGAATACTGTAATGGGCTGCCATTCACTGCTCCAGGGGACCTTCCCAATCAAACCCAGGTCTCTTGCATCTCCTGCATTGGCAGGCAGATTCTTTACCATTAGCACCACCTGAGAAGCATGGCGATCAGTTTACTCCTTCATAAATAATACAAAAGCCCACCTCATAAAGTTGTGAGAATTAAATGAGCTAGTCCACTAAAAGGGCTCAAAGCAGTGCCTGGTCCAGAGCAAATACTCCATAAATCTGACTACAATGTTACAAATGTTCTTGTCAGGTCCAGGGTAGGGGGTGGGTGAGACAGATATGTCTGGATTACTCTAGATGCTTCCAGAAATATTTGTTTAAATATGCGAATTAAAAATTAAGAGCAACCTGTTTAGCTACTCTCCCAGTACAGTAGTTGCTGGCCACATGTGGCTATTGTTACACTTAATTAAAATTAAATAAAATTAAAACCGCAGTTCCTCAGTTACACTGGCCACATTTTAAGAGTTCGATTTAAAAAAAAAAAAGTGCCTAGAGTCCACTGAAAGTGAAATTTGTCAGTGTCCTCCTGATCTGGCCCCTGCCTACCTCTCCTACCTCATCACCCATTACTCTCACTTACTGATCTCCAGCCACTCCGGCCTCCTTGCTCAATAGGCCATGATTAAAAGCCTGAACGCTCTAGTCACATCAACGTTGCCACTTACTTGCTGTGTGAGCATGAAAAAGTTTACCTCTCTGTGCCTTGGAGGATGATGGTAATAATAGTAGAGTTTAAGGTTGTTGTAAGAATTAAATGAATAAATCCATGTAAAACCCTTAAAACAGAGCCTGGTACTTAGTACCATAGGAGTATTAGCTATTAATAGTTATTTTTCAAACATGCCCCAAACTGTCCAGCTTCAGAGCCTTTGTTTCTGCTATTCCCTTGTCTAGAATGTTCTTCTCCCATACTTGACATGACTTTCACCCTCACTTCATTCAGATCTCTGCTCCAGTTTTCCCTCTTCAGAGATGCCTTAGCTGTCTGGCTACCCTATTTAAAACAGAACCCCTCCATCGCTCTCAACCCCCTTTCAGCTCAGCCCAATCGCTCAATCGTGTCCAACTCCTTGCGACCCCATGGTCTGCAGCACGCCAGGCTTCCCTGTTCATCACCAACTCCCAGAGCTTGCTCAAACGCATGTCCATCGTGTTGGTGATGCCATCCAGCCATCTCTTCCTCTGTCGTCCCCTTCTCCCCCTGCCTTCAGTCTTTCCCGGCATTACCTGCTCTTTTTTTTTTTTTTTTAATGACACCTATCACCTATTCATTTATTATCTGCCTTTTTCTACTAGAATGTCAGGTCCTTGAAAACACCACTGTATTGCCAGCCCCAAGAACACAGCCTAGTGTGCTGTAGATGCCAGATAATTTTTTTGACTGATTGGATGGATGAATGAATGGATGGGTGTGTGTGTGTATCTGGGTAAATAGTGAATAGAATACAATGACGGGTGGATGAATATATTTTTGGATAAATGGATGGATGTTTGGGTGATTTAAGGGGTAGATGAGTGGACCAATGAATGGAAGAATATGTGGTGGATGAAGCAGGTGGGTGGATGGAGGAGTGGATGATGAAGGGATGGGTAAATTGATCAATAACTGGATGAACAGATGGAGTGGATGAATGGATGGGTAAATGGATGGAAGGAAGGATGGAGGGAGAGATGAATGAAGAAAGAAATGGATGAAGGATAAAGGAAGAAGTGCATGCATGTGTGCGTGTATGTGTGGGTATATGGATAGATGGATGAATAAATGAATAGATGGATATATAGACGGATACACAAATAGATGAGTGAATAGATGGAGAGATGGAGAGCTGGACAGATGGAAAGGGACAGACAGATGGACGGTTGGATGGTCTGGCATGGAAACATTCTGCACCCGCCCTGTCACTTTTGTTTTTCAGGCCGACCTTCACTCCTCCTGCCCCTGTGTGCCTCGGTGTCCTTTCTGGGTGGCCTGACCTTTGGCTATGAACTGGCAGTCATATCAGGTGCCCTGCTGCCGCTGCAGCTTGATTTCGGGCTGAGCTGCTCACAGCAGGAGCTTCTGGTGGGCAGCCTGCTCCTGGGGGCTCTCCTTGCCTCCCTGGTAGGGGGCTGCCTCATCGACCGCTATGGCCGGAAGCAAGCCATCCTCGGGAGCAACTTGGTGCTGTTGGCAGGCAGCCTGAGCCTGGGCCTGGCCAGCTCCCTGGCCTGGCTGCTCCTGGGCCGCTCGGTGGCTGGTTTTGCCATCTCCCTCTCCTCCATGGCCTGCTGCATCCATGTGTCTGAGCTGGCGGGCCCACGGCAGCGGGGAGTGTTGGTGGCCCTCTACGAGGCAGGCATCACCGTGGGTGTCCTGCTCTCCTACGCGCTCAACTATGCACTGGTCGGCACCCCCAGGGGATGGAGGCACATGTTTGGCTGGGCCGCTGCGCCCGCTCTCCTGCAGTCTCTCAGCCTCCTCTTCCTCCCTGCTGGTACAGTCGGGGCTGCAGCCCGCAAGGACCTCATCCCGCTGCAGGGAGGCGAGGCCACAAAGCTGGACCTGGGGAGGCCGAGATACGCCTTTGTGGACCTCTTCAGGGCCCGGGACAACATGCGGGTCCGGACCGTCGTGGGGCTGGGGCTGGTGCTTTTCCAGCAGCTGACCGGGCAGCCCAACGTGCTCGCCTACGCCTCCACCATCTTCCAGTCGGTTGGCTTCCAGGGAGGCTCCTCCGCTGTGCTGGCCTCCGTGGGGCTCGGTGCGGTGAAGGTGGCGGCTACCCTGATGGCCATGGGGCTGGTGGACCGAGCTGGCCGCAGGGCGCTGCTGCTCGCTGGCTGTGCCCTCATGGCGCTGTCGGTCAGTGGCCTCGGCCTCGTCAGCTTTGCTGTGCCCCTGCACTCAGGCCCAGCTTGCCTGGCTGTGCCCAATGCCACCAGGCTGTCAGGGCTCCCTGGAGACTCTGGCCTGCCCAGGGGCTTGGCTCCACCGCTGCCACCCACGACTGACCAGAGCCCCAGGCAGCCAGTCTTGTCAACCTCTGAGAAGACCAGGCCTCCTCCCGGAGCCGAGGACCCTACAGCCCTAAGCCTCACTCCCCCTGCACGTCTTTCTCCCACCCCCGAGCACGCCCTGCTGCACTGGACTGCGCTGGTCTGCATGATGGTCTTTGTGAGCGCCTTCTCCATTGGCTTTGGACCCGGTAAGTGGGAGTCTTCTGCAGGTAACTTGGAAGCCTTCTACCCCTCCTAGCGGAAAGCCTGGGGACTGAACCTGTCAGGGTCTCAGAAGGACCAGAGGTGGCTTGACCATGAGAATAATGAGCTCAGACTCCAGGGCTCCTTGCTTCCTTGAAGCTACTTCTTCCAAGAGCAGGAGCCTAATTTGTTCCTGTCATGTTTTCTTCCTTATAAAGACCCCAAATCTTTTAAGCTTCATAAAGCCAGAATGTGCCCCTGGATAGGTCACTCAGAAGGGTTGACTGGAAAGGAATTTAATAAATAGGGTGACCAACCATCCCAGTTTTCCTGGGACACTGAAAGTCTGGGGTCCCAGGAAACCCGTTGGTTTCCTGGGCAAACCTAGGTTGCTGGGCCTTCTAAAAGGAATCTTATTGCCACGTGGGTGAAACAGCAGGGAGAAATGGGTGTCAAGGGCCTGACCCTGCACTGAGTCCCATTGTTGGGGGGCTGTCTACTGGACTGTGGGTGCCAGGCCCTGGGTCCCAGCTACTAGGAATCCTCTCTGCCCTCCTGTCCTAGTGACCTGGCTTGTCCTCAGCGAGATTTACCCCATGGAGATCCGAGGGAGGGCCTTTGCCTTCTGCAACAGCTTCAACTGGGCCGCCAACCTCTTCATCAGCCTCTCCTTCCTCGACCTCATCGGTGAGTCCTCTAACCTAATTCCCTGGCCCAAGATCCAGAAACAACTGCCTCCAAACAGAGCCCAGGCTTCCATATCATCTGGGTGTAAGTGACAGAAAATCCCATACAAACCAGTTTATGAGCAAAAGGTAATGTTTTTGTTTTAAGTCATGAAAAGAGGAGGGTAGTAGCTGTTTTTAACCATGACTGATCCAGAAGCTTCAACAAAACTGTGGGCCCGCTTTCATACTCTCTTGGCTCTGCCTTCCGTGCTGTGAGCTTCATTCTGGGGCAGACCCACTGCGTGGCTGCAAAGATAACCATAAGCGGGGCTCTTCATCTTGGCAGCCCCCTGGGAAGGAGACCCTGTTTTTTCCAATGGCTCTCACTCATGTCCTGGGACTGACTCTCATTGGCCCAGCAAGATCACATGCCCATCACTGAACTGTCACTGGAAAGCTGCAATATTCTGATGCCCAGGCCTTGGGCCACATACCCAGTCTGAACAAGGTGGGGTGTTAGACACCCCACTTCATGGACTGAGAGTTGGGGGAGGGTTCCCTGAAGGAAAACTGAGGTGCTAGTGAAAGAATGAGAGGGGTTGAAAGACAAAGACAACAGAAGATATGACCTGCGAAATTTCTACTTCATTCCAGGCCCCATTAGTTGGCAGCAGGCGGGTCAGTGGGCAGGGAGTGGAGGAATTGGCTTTATTGACAACCTGGGAGTTGAGGCTGAAGGAGGGATAGAGGGGAAGCGTCCAGTTCTCCTTGGTCCCTGACTGGTGGGGGAGGGGATGAGTTTGTTCTCAAACCCCGGGTTTGTGCTCCAGGTAGGGTGTACAGAGACTGGGAGCCCTGAGTGTGGGCCTTTGCTCTCTGCCTCCATCAAGGCAAGTCCATTCTCCCCCAGTAACTAAAAGTTTCCACTCTACAGCAGAGGAGTTTGCATTTTTTTCCTATTTGCAGCAGCAGAACAATTCTCCAAATAAAATTTTGTGCAGAAGCTCCACAGAAGTGCCTGACAACATCCAGAACTCTCAGACACACTGTAAAATCCTCCAGGCCAGAGAAGAGGGGAAGGTCCACTCCCCCACCCACCCCTACCCCTGGAGAGAACGTGTCTGAGACTAGCAGGAGCCACAACCTTTCCTTTTCATTCTAAATTTTCAGCTTAAACTGGCTCGTGCCCGCCTGCCAGCAGGAAGCTCTGTTCAGATCTGGTTTGAGTGACATCTTCTCTTCCTACCTAGCATTCAGACCCAGTCTGAGTGCTGGTGGGGTGGGGTGGGAATTATATGGGCCCAGAACACCAGGGAGGGGTGTCCAAGATGCAGAGGATACTTGTGACCCAAGGCCAGGGGTCATCGGGGCCCAGGTGATGGGTCGGTGGGGGGGCCCTCCACCCCCAAGGCACAGTTCTGAGAGTTTAGTTTTTTTCCCACTTCCTGCAGCCAAGGGTTTCCCCTTCAAAGGAGGAGCCCTTGGGGGCTGTGGGAAATACTGGTGGAAGAACCCGTCCACCATGCCTGTCTCCCACACCCAGTCTTTGGGAATTCAGATTTCTCACTGGTTCCTCAGTTTCAAGCATTCCTTTTATGTGGAATGAATGAGAGATAAGAGAGGAAGGAGGGGAGAGAGAGGAGGAAGGAAGCAAGGGGAGGAAGGGCTTCTTAGAACTATTTCATATCCTACCATCCCCATCTCATAGATTGGGAAATACATCCTTCCCAAGTCTAGCCAGGTAATCAGAAGACTAGAACTCAGTCCTTCTCCCAGCCCAACACTCTCTGTCTGCTGGTATAAGCATTAAGTGGAGGTCAAGCTTCTCAGGTGGCTCAGAGGTAAAGAATCCACCTGCTGACACAGGAGACACAGGTTCAGTCCCAGATGTTTTGTGGATTTGGGTCCTGGGCCTTTGCCTGCCTCTGGGACAACCAGTCCCACTCCTGCTTTGTGGTACTTTTATCTGACAGTGTATTAGTCATTCTGCAAATCTACCATCTGGAGAATCTGTTCAAGGTAAACTGATTTTCAGTGTTTCATCTGGAACACTGGTCAACCAGTTGGCCCAGGCTAAGCTCCGCCCATGTTCCACCCTGTTGTTCTCAGGTGCCATTGGCTTGTCTTGGACCTTCCTGCTCTACGGTCTGACTGCTGTCTTCGGCCTGGGCTTCATCTATTTATTTGTCCCAGAAACAAAAGGCCAGTCATTGGCAGACATAGACCAGCAATTCCAGAAGAAATGGTAAGGTGGTCAGGGCTGGCCAAGGAGGAAGAGTGACCTCAGACCGTGAGCACTTTGCTTCGGGATTTAGTCCTTACACTTTGCCTTTGCAGAAGAGTGTTTTTCTTCTCTTCCTGTTGTTCTTACTGCCTGGACACAATGACTTTTGTCCTATCTTTGTATACAAGCTTTTCTCCTTGGATGGGATGGGAAAAGTGGGACTGGAGGGCGGTGATGTGGGAGAGGCTGGTTGGGCATGATGTCACTTCCCAGCAGGAGGGACAGGAGCTAGTCTTTGTGTTTAGGAGGGTCAGCCTGGTTGTGATGGGGAGATCTGGCTGTAGAGGGCACAGGTGGACCCAGGAAGACCAGGGGGAAGACCTGGGCCGTTCAAAGAAAAGGTACATTAAGGCAGAAAACAGGAAGGGTCAGGTAGGAGTGGGGAGGAGATGGGATGGGGACCCCAAGCATTGTTCACTCCCATCACCCCCAGGGAAGGCCGCCAGGCCCTGCCAACCTCTGACCCCACCTGCTCTCTGCACTCCAGGTTCCCCCTGAGCTTTGGCCACAGGCAGAGCTCAGCTGGCGTCCAGTACAGTCGTATCGAGGTCTCTGCAGCCTCCTGAGGGGGTCCATCTGGAAGGTGCTGGAACCATGGCTCTAGTCTTCAGCTTCTTGCTTGCCTGGGCCCCAGAACACAAGTGCTAGATGGCCCTTCAAGACTCGCCCCTGCTCCAGAAGAGGTCTGTTTTGCTGGGGGAAAAGGGATGAAAGTCTGAGAGCTGCAGTCTTCATTTTGAGTCTCAGGCTCAGAGGGTTCCTGAGGCTCTGCCTTCATGCCTCAGTTTCCCCACTGACTCCGCACATCTCTGCAGTAATGCCATGATGAGAGCATCTCACAGTGACTCTGCTGCTCTGTGGGCTTTCTCAAAGAATCTCAAATGTACCACCCTGGCAGGAAGTCACTCCTGGAATCACCCTTAAATCCAGCAAAGGATACCATATTATCTGCTCTCTTTCTCCATCTGGCTGGGACTTTTGGGGGGGAACACCTGCTTTTTGGTATTCAGATCTCATTTTGTTCAACCCCTCCAATTCCCTTGCCCAGAACACTTGTCATTCACCAGCGACTCAGATGGTTGGTAGGAGGCTTGAATTCTAGCCCTGACTGAAGGTGTTCTTGCTGTCTGACTGTGGGCCTCAGCTTCCCTTGTGTGTACAATGGGGGATCTGAACCAGGTGGTTCTTAAGATATCTTCAGAAGCCAATGAGTCAGAATTTTAAAGGCTGGCAGTACCACAGATAATCAGCATCGGCCCTGCTTTCAAGTTGCTCTCATCCCTTTAGGGGAGATAAGTTTTAATTAGGGGAAAGGTGAAGAATTCCAGAGTTGTGTGCCCTAAAATCCAAGGGCCATCACAATGCGGGTCATGCGCTCCAAGAGCAGTTTCCAGGATGGCACAGGAGGACTTTGCGGAAAGGAGATAGGTCTGAAAGCTAACAAACCCGGTTGTTGGTGTGGCCTCCACCTCTTGGCAGCTACTGACCTTGAATAAATAACAACTCCCTCAAGCCTCCATTTCCACCTCTGTAGAATGGAGTTGACTTTCCCCCTAAGAGTGTATTTAATCTCTGTCTCCCATCAGGAGTGTCTTCAACTAGTCCCATTCAGCTGGTCAGGGTGAATGGGATTTCTCTTTACCCTCAATACCTAGGTCCCTACCTTTGGGACATTGTAAAGGGTCACTCCCCACTGCCCCAGGCCACAAGGGTTGAGTCTAATGGAGACAGAGCAAATAGCTCCACCCCACAGGACTCTGGCCCCTCTTGAGTCCTCCTCTCCTCCCATTTCTAGATGGTTCCTTTAGAGCACTGGAGCTGACTTATGCTGGCTTGTGAAAGCCGACTGTTAAATTTTCAGACTCTTGCAAGCTCATTATTAAACACAGTTGCTAAAAAATTAAATTATTTAAATTTATACTTAAATAAATTATCTTAAAAACCAAGGTAATTATACTCTAAGCTCATCACTTCCTCATTTTACTGCATTTTGCTTTTGTCTGTGCTCTTAAGGTGAATTACAGCTATTGTATCACAAGAGGAGCATGGGGAAGGGGCACTGCCCACCCCTTGCCGATTCTGCATTCAGTGATGTCATGCTGGTCACTTGAAACATCCGCAAGGAGTGTCTTTGCATCAGAGAGACTGAAGAACACGACAGATCAGGGCTTGATGTATTGTTTTGTTGATTTTCCAGTCTCAACAATGTGATTGATAAGATGTTAATAATGTAAATTAAACTTAACACTTTGTTGTGTCTGTAGTCGATATATTGTGAATGGCACAAAAAAATGGAGGGATTATTATCCAGTTCAGCCAACAGGTGACTCATGTCACCAGAGAAGGAGTCTGAACACACACCTTCCTTGTTTTCCTTCCATCTTACTCGTTCACATGAGCAAACATTTCACCTGGCATTCGTATCACAACTGCACTCATGCTTCAGCAACGAGAGCACCTTCCTTACCGAGTCATGTTGCCGTCAAGCATTTCCTCGTGGTCTGAGTTTGTGAAATCATGGCTAAATTGCAGTGACAGTTGGTTTTGGAATCCAGAGTTTGACAGGAAAATCAGTGAAAACATTTCTGAGAGAATTAGTTAGCTAGCTGGAGTTTACAATAAAGAGTATTTACAATGAAGTGTTTATTATTGTTTGTAAATTTGTCAGGTTTGTGCAACAGTACATCTTTTATCCCAGTAAAATTTACATACATACATTTTTTTTTTCCCCCTAAAGAGCAACTATTACCAGTCCACTAGCAGCATTTACCCAGCCACCATTGCTTACAGCCACTGTTTTGGCTCCTTCAGACCTAATTTTCTCTGCAGGAGCCCGCAACCTTCTGAGTTCTCCTTTCCTGTCAGCCTAAGGGGATACTTTTCCAGTCTTAGGGTGGGTTCTCCTCTGTTTTGATCAGGGTCATAAACTCATGGATCAGGCAGGGGATGTATTGCATGTGCAAAGGCCCTGAGGTCAGACTGAGATTCCACCTCGGAGGAATGCGAAGGAGGAGTGAGTGAAGGGTAGAGTGATGACAGAAGATGAGGAAGAGGTCAGCAGGGGTTAGATCATGAAGGAACTTCCAGAAAACAAGCATTTCTGACTTTCTTATAAGTGTTCTGAGGACCCACTGGAGAACTTTGACAATGGAATGGCATGATCAGACTCAATGGTATAAAATACTCTTTGTGGGTGATGTTGGTGAATACAAAAAAAAAAAAAAAAAGAACATCAGTTACAGAAATAGAAACCACAAAAATACTATGGAAGTAATCCAGTTCCACTGGATTTGATTCTTTTGCAATATTGTCAACAACTGATGGATTTGAGCTTAAGGCCTCCTCTGTGTTGAAAAGGGGGGCTTAGCAAGTTAGAGAGGTGTTCATGACATAGTAGCACCATCCTAAGATTGTGTCTGGATTGAAAGAACAGTGGTGTGATTCAGCACATTTACATGTTTGTGAACCACCGAAAACCATTTCCAATGCCATGGGCACTACACTTCCCAGTCTTTGGTTGATGTAGTGCTAGAGTGAAACGATCAAGGAAAGCTTAAGCACCAAGAAAGAGACAGGGTGCCTCAGTTACTCCCTAACCAGACCCTGCTGGAGAGGAGCATTGGCAGTGTCAGCCTGGAACCATGGAGACAAGAGCAAGGTCCCCACAGCAAGTGTCCTTCAAGGAGGACTGGAGGGATGGGGGGATGGGTCCTCCAGCAGAGGAGAAGGCTGTGCACATCCACCCACTATCTCCCTGCTGCTTTGAGGGGCTGCTCATTCATGGGACAAGATGTGAAACCAATCACAGCCTGTGCCTGAGGTCATGGGTCATGAGACTTGGGAGGGGAATCTCCACTCCTCCTTTGTGGATAAGGAAACCAAGGCTTACAAGGAAGATGACTGACCCTCTCCAGCTCTAGCATCCTCTTGGATGACACCTCAGCATGGCCTCTCTGGGTCCCTGTACCTGCCATTCCATCAGCCTCCTGTTCCACCCCAAACCTGGTCAGCCTCAAGCCCTACTCAGTCTTAATGTTTTATATCAAACATCCCACTTCCTGGCCACCATGTGCTAACATTTCTCCTAGTACTTGAATGCTCCCCCTGGCAATAACTCTCTGACCTCACTGAGATCTCTGATCTCTAAATGCTGATCCCTGACTCCAGTGCTCTTCCAGAACCCATCAAGAGGCTCATGGGCTTCACTGTCCTTCTTGTTGAATCTAGATCCCACATCCTAGCCTTAGGACAAATCCCTGCAAACACCATCTTATAGATTAGCCATGTTGATACTGGATTAATGTACACGCCTGCTGCACGTGGGCAGAAAATGCACATGTCAGCCAGCCTGACAAGCAGGTTTCACTGGAAGCCCAGGAACTCAAAGCCTCACACTCACCCTCCAAATGCTCCGACACAGCAAAGGAAAAGCTCAGTGAGTGGAAAAGGCAATGGACAGAACGGAAGAAAATACCTGCAAACTCTAAATCTGATAAGGAGTTAATCTCCAAAGTATATAAGGAACTCAACTCAATAGCAAAAAAGCTCATAATCGAATTTAAAACTGGGTGCTGGACCTGAACAGACATTTTCTTCCAAACACATACAAATGGCCAACAGGTACATGGCAAAACCACTATCAAAACCACAATAAGACCACACGGGTGAGGATGAGCATAATAAAAAAGAAGAGATGACAGACGTCAGCGAGGACGTAGAGGAAAGGGGACCTGCTCCATTGGTGGGGATTGCAAACCGTTGCAGCCACGAGAGAAATCAGTGTGGTGGATCCTCAGAAGGTTGAAAGGAGATCTATCACGTGAGCACCCACTCCTAGGTACATGTTTGAAGAAACTGAAATCAGTATCCCAAAGAGTTATCTGCATACCAGGTTCACTATAGTATTATTCACAGCAGCCAAGCTCTGGAAACTACCATGGATGTTGACTTTGGCCATGTGACTTGCTCTGGCCAATAGGATGTGGGCTGAAGCTACAAGGTATCAGTTCCCAGCCTTGACATTAAGAGGCAGTGGGTGTCTCCTCTCTCTCCTCGGGGAACTTTCTACATCTACCATAACAACAGGGTACCCCAGCCCATCTAGTCTGGGCCCCAGAAGGAGAAATCTGGTACAGTCCTGAAGCTGACCTCTAGCCTGCGGTGGGGCTGTGCCAGCCAACTCACAAGTCTGAAAGTGAGTGCTAACTTGTGGTTCTGGAATTGCTTATCACACAGCAAATAGTGACTAATACAGAATCCACCCAGATAGTAAATGCTTTTAACCTCACCCACAGGGTATACAATTGCCATGACTAAAAGCCCTAAAATAAAATAATAATAATGACGGCAATAGTAATAGTAATACAGTCTTTGCTTGCAAAAATACAAAATACTGAAAAACATCGAGAAAAATAAAACCCACCCAAGCCCTACTACTCAAACATAATCACTAACGTGTGTCCACGCGTGGTCACGTCAGTCGTGTCTGACTCTCTGCGACCCTACGGACTGTAGCCTGCCAGGCTCCTCTGTCCGTGCGGATTCTCCAGGCAAGGATACTGGAGTGGGTTGCCATGCCCTCTTTCAGGGGATCGTGCCCACCCAGGGATTGAACCTGTGCCTCTTATGTCTCTCGCATTGGCAGGTGGGTTCTTTACCACTGGTGCCACCTAGGAAGCCCAAAATCAATAACATCTTGGCGTACATCCATCTAACCTCTTATCTCTGATGACAGATGAAACAACTTAGGAAGAGAGATAAACGGCAACTTCATCCTTCGAATGGTTCAGATTAAGACCTTGGAGGCATCCTTGACTCCTCTTTTTCTCTCTCACATCCAGTCTGTCAGTGCATCCTGACAGAATCCCATCTTTCTGATCACCTCCTCCATCACCATCGCCACCCCACCCCCACCTCTCACCAGGAAGATTGCAATAGTGCAATGCCAGCCTTCTTCCTTCTGCTCCTGCCTCTCGTCTGTCCTCCACGCAGTGGCCAGAAGGAACCTTTCCAAACCTAAGTCGGTCCACACCACCCTTCTGATCTGATCGCCCCACGATTCCTCCTCTTACTCAGCACAGCACTGACCACCACCTCTCAGGCCCTCCGTGCGGTGCCCACCCTGTCCTCTCAGACCTCATCTTTTTTCCATCGCTTCCAACTCATCTGACCAACCCCGCCTTCCATTCTTGGCTCCTCTGTGCCCTGTGGTAGGAACGTGCACACAACAGATACCTGGACTGCTCAACTCCTAGCTTCCTTCCATCTGTTATTCCAAAGCTGCCTTCTCCGGAAGGCCTTCGCTGGCTACCACAGCTAAAATTGCACACTCGCATGTGCAAATGCACACGCACACCACACGTGTGTACACACAGCTAAACTTGCACACTCACACGGACACGCACACACTGACACTTCACATTCTCCCTTCCCTACATCCTCGCTTCTCCTTGGCCCTTTCCAGTCTCCAACAGACTGTAGCTCATTTATTTGTTCATTCATTATCCATATCCCCTGTGAGAATATATGTGCCACAAAGGCAGGGTATTTTGACTGCTTACCTCTGTACTTCGTGTCTAGAACAGCTCATAAATGGACACTCAGTATTTATCACATGAATGAATGAAGGAATGAATGAACGAATGAGCGATGGATGAGTGAATGTAAAGTGCCTAGAGTGTGGCAGATACAGAATAAAGGGTATTTGTTAGTACCAGAAACTTAAAGAAAAATGCTTTCTTCCTCTTATATCGTAGGTGTTATAAAAAGTTGATATAAATTTTTTAATGGAGTATAAATATTTAAAGTCATAAAGGTCAAACTGGTAGAATAATAATATAAGCAATAATATCACTAATAAAAACAAGGGAATAAAAGGGAAGAAAGGGGCAGTGGAAGGAATGCAGATGACCAAAATTCCTCATCTCTCTTATCACTAGACATTGTCTAGGACTGATAATTTAAGAAAAGCACTCTGTGTTTATTTTTTTAAAGAAGAGGCCTCAGTGCTCTAAAAACAGGTCCTAAAGTGTATTCTATTTGGCCCAACCATTGCTTTTAACTTTTTTGAGTCAGTACCAGCTTTTGAAATTTGGGCAGTTTTCACATACAGCCTTGTCTTTAAAGAGATCTGGGCTTGCACTCTGAAGTCTAGCCAGCAGGTGGCGAAGGGTAGCAGCCATTCTCTGCACATGTGGCTTTTAACCCACTGTTGGCTGCGGAGCCACCTAGCATTTCATCCCTGGTATAGTTTTATGATAACAACCTTAAAGGAAGGAAGGTGGGCAGGGATGAAGGGAAGGAAGGAGACAAAATTTTAACAGTTGTTATCTCACGGATGTGGGGCCTGGGAGTGTTGGAAAGATCAGCTACTCTCTGATTTGAGCCTTTTAAGCTCCATATCTTCAATATATTCATGTAAGTTCAGGTACGCATGTCTTGTTTCAATAATGAAGGGACTGCTGCTGCTGCTGCTGCTAAGTCGCTTCAGTCGTGTCCGACTCTGTGTGACCCCAAAGACGGCAGCCCACCAGGCTCCCCCGTCCCTGGAATTCTCCAGTCAAGAATTCTGGAGTGGGTTGCCATTTCCTTCTGCAATGCATGAAAATGAAAAGTGAAAATGAAGTCGCTCAGTCGTGTTCGACTCTTCGCGACCCCATAGACTGCAGCCCACCAGGCTCCTCTGTCCATGGGATTTTTCCAGGCAAGAGTACTGGAGTGGGGGCCATTGCCTTCTCCAATGAAGGGACTAGTTAGGTTTAAAAAAAAAATCATTGAAAAATAAATTTTTACATTAGGAAAATCTCAAAGCACTGAAAAATCTAAAGTTCAAAAATAAAACTGCCCAGGCCCTGCCAGTTACTAACCACATATTGGTGTATGGTCACTGAACCTGTTACTTATGACGATAGCTAGTTTAAAATGGAGACAGACAACACTCTGATAGACACTTCCACATCACTTAGACTGTACTCTGTCTAAAATGTGCTGGCATATACCTTTGTAGACCATCGGGCATTGACATGAGGCTGAGTTCATGTACGTATTGCCTTCACTGGTGTTAAAAGCTGTATCAGCAGTTTCACTGTCTGGCTTTTCCTTTACATCGGAATGTATAGAAAATCGAATTATGTGCATACCAAGTCAGCATTCCAGTTTTCCTGGCAAAGACTGATTTTTGCCAGTGGAAACAGAGTGTTCTCATTTTCCTTCTTCCCCCCACCATCCTCTGCTTTTCTGGTTTCTCTGTGAGCATATTTTCCCCCTGGATCTGGCACTGTGAAGTTGCTAAGTTCTTCCAGATTTGGGATCCAATGCCATCCTACATCTCCAGGTTTGACAGGCGAGGTTGGTGGTCACTGAGATACGATCCAGAAAGCTCGCTCTGAGGTCATCGCTCAATCAGATGTCAACTCCCGAGGTGGCAGGAATTTGGCGGCCGTCCTGCCTTTGGACGCCAGCTTTCACTGCCTTCTCCCTGAAATACATCTGGCACAACAGTGGGCACAAAATAAGTGCTCACTACATCCTTGACAGTTGGAACCAGTTCAGGTAGCTCTTGGCAGGAGGTAGAATTTTTGCTCCAAATCAACTCTTCACTGCCCTCCTTACCAATATCTCCAGATCTGAACAGCATTTAAAGCACCAATGTGCATGCTCTGCTGCTGCTGCTGCTAAGTTGCTTCAGTCGTGTCCGACTCTTAGCGACCCCATGGACTGCAGCCTACCAGCCTCCTCTGTCCATGGAATTTCCCAGGCAAGAGTACTGGAGTGGGCTGCTGTTGCCTTCTCCAGGGATCTTCCCCATCCAGGAGTCAAATCTGCATCTCTGGCTTTGGCAGGCAGGCGGTTCATTACCACTGACCACCTGGGAAGCCCATAAAAGTACCAACGGCCATTCTAAATTCTCGAATGCCATTGTGGCTCCATTTCTGAAGATATTTACAATGTGACCCCCATGTTAGCACCTGCGACTTCCAGCCTTCCAGAGTCACTCTCTCTCACACCTAATCTGAAGCTCCATTCCATATAGTGATCCTGCCTGCCATCACTGTCTCTTTGAACTTGCTCCCGGGGCAGACACATTCACATACATTGAAAGCGAGGAAGCCAGCAGGTGCAATCACCAACCCTATTTCCTCTCCCGCTAGGCACTCAAACACAATGAGTGGGAAGGTTCTTTACCTGGCCTCGCGTGATCTATCCCACAGACTCCATAGCTTTTCCGCTCACCCTTAGATAATGATAAATAACAATATAAGAACAATAAAACACCTTCCAGTTATTTCCAAGTGTAATGGTCTGTGTGTGCTCAGTCACTCAGTCATGTCCGACTCTTTGCCACCTCATGGACCGTAGCCTGTCAGGCTCCTCTACCCATGGAATTTTCCAGGCAAGAATACTGAAGTGGGTTCCCATTTCCTACTCCAGGGGACCTTTCTGACCCAGGAATCAGACCCGCATCTCTTGTGTCTCTCTCCTGCATCAGCAGGCGGATTCCTAACCACTCTAGTGCCACCTGGGATGCTAAGTGACAGTCTAAAATCAGTAATTAACATGTCATGTCAAAATTCCCAATTTCATTCATGTTACATCTTCCCCTTCCCCACCTCCACCAGACACCAAAGATGCGAGAGGCAAAAAAGGCCTTACCTGGCTGGCACTCTTAGGACACGGTGTTGTGCCTTCTGGACTCAGCGGGTGTTGGCAGTGGTTTGCAGTGGGATGTGCGTGTGTGCGTGCATGGGGTTTCTTGGCCATTCCCCCGCCTGTGAATGTACTTCCTTGGAGTCAGATCCTTGGCGTTCCATGGTCCAGTCCCTGCCCTTGGATCTCTCACCTTTCCAGGTGGTCCTGCCACTGAGAACCCAAGTGATCTCAGGCTTCTGTGGGGTTCAGAACCAGTCCTCAGGAAAATTCACACCTTTGACCCACTTGAGCCACTTCCTGCTGTCGCTTGCAGTAATCCATTTCCTATGGAGGCTGAGCGGCCACTATCTGAAATTTGTAAACTGTTGGAGGCCTGGGTGTGTCCAGGAGACTCAGGGCAAACTTCCAGGTGGTTCCCCCACATCGCTCTGACTTTTCTGTAGGTAAGGAGCCGCCAGCAAGGAGAGCCTGGTTGAGGATGAGGCCAAGACATAACGTGGCAGGGTGACGATAAGGAGAGAAATAGATTTCTAATGACATTGTTTGAGCATCTCACATCCAAATTCAGACCCACTCATGAATCTCCTTTTGTTCTTTTAAACCCGTTCACCTTATTTTTTTTCTTCCCTTGCAATCAAGAGACCTGACTGATACAGAAAGAGGAGCAATTGTCTCCCAGGAGGGGAAATGATTAAGCATTTAATCCGAGACATGCCTAATCTTAAATGTCTCCTTAGCATAACTCACAGCAAGAATTTCATCAATTCATTCATTCAGCGAGTATTTCTGGGCTTCCCTGGTGGCTCAAGTGGTAAAGAATTCACCTGCCAATGCAGGAGACATGGTTCGATCCCCGGTCAGGAAGATCCCACATGCCACGAAGCAACTGAGCCCGTGTGCCACAACGACTGAACCTGTGTTCTAGAACCCAGGAGCCGCTACGACTGAGCCCGTGGCCAGAACTGTTGAAGTCCATGCACCCTACAGCCAATGCTCTGCAACGAGAACCACCACAATGAGAAGCCCGCACAGCAATGAAGACCCAGCACAGGCAAAAATAGATAAATAAAATTATTTTTTTTTTAAAAACAAGTATTTCTGAAGCACGTGGATTTCCCTGACAACCGCCCCCCTACCCTGAACCAAGTTAAGTATTATTATCCATATTTTATCAGTAAGGAAATGCAAGTGTCAGCAAGGACACGAAGCTTGCCTGATGTCGCACACTGGGATGTCAGAGCTGGGTCTGGACCCCATGAACTTTCCCATCAGGTTTCACTGACTGCTCTGTGAGGCTGCTTATTGGATCGCATTTCAGGAGGGAGCTTCTGGAGGGGCAGGGCACAGGCTGTGCCATCCCCAGGCAGTTGACCAAGGCCATCAATCGAGGTGGGGTAGGCAGCAGGCTCTCTGCCCTGGGAGAGCCTTTAGATTATGCTCATGTGACTCAGTGAGTCCGAGTCAGCCTGGAGTCTTTCACGGGACTTAACACAACGCCATTTATCCAGTAGGTGCTCAGGAGTAGTTTGTCAAGTGAAGGAAATCATAGGAAAAAATGCCTGCCTCTGCACCTAGAGCCAGTGCTGATTCAAAGTGGTGCAAATTGCCCCTGGGAAGGACCACGTGTGTGTCTGCGTGCTAAGTTGCTTCAGTCGTGTCCGACTCTTTGTGACCCCATGGACTGTAGCCTACCAGGCTCCCCTGTTCATGGGATTCTCCAGGAAAGAACACTGGAGTGGGTTGCCATGCCCTCCTGCAGGGGATCTTCCAGACCCAGGGATCAAAGCTGCGTATCCTGCAGCTCCTGCATCGCAGGTGGATTGTTTACTCTTGAGCCATCAGGGAAGCCCGAGAAGGACCACATACACACGCAATTGTATGTCTAAGAATTTTCCCACAGGCACATTTGCACATCAGGGCTCCAGTGCAAGGCTGGGCAGACTGCACTGTCGCACAACATGAGGGGGCACTTTTTTACATCAGGGAGGATGGGAATGAGAGGCAGATAACTTTTCACTGTCTACCTTTTTGTATCGAACGAATTTTTTTCCTTTTACCATAGTCATGTAAAACTTATGGTGCATTTAGATCACTGGTACACTGCTTTGCACAGCAGTCATTATTAATATTGTTTCAATTTTTAAAGATGTGTTGTTTGAACCTCCTACAGTGTTATTACACCATAGAGACACACGAGGGCGCACCAAGCACCTAATAAAGAAGAGTTTTCATAGCTGTGACCCTTGGAGGATCTAACTTCAAGAACACAGTGGCGGGGGCGGGAAACACCCTGGGGGTCTCCTGTAAGTGAGGAGGGCGATTCTTGGCACCATCTTGGTCCTGTCGGCCAACCCTGTCAGGGTGAGGGTCCATTCCCTGAGTCGGTGGGGAGGAGAGCTGGCGAAGCCAGACTGAGCAAGGGAGTCTTTGTACTCTTGGATCTCAGTGTTCTCATCTATGTGATGGGGACAGTAAATCCCACCTTGCAGGGCTGTTGCGAGGATCAAGCAGGGACTCCTAGAGATCAAAAGAAGCCTGAACTAGTTCTCTCTGTAGTGAAAAATTGTAAAGAAAAAAAGAGAAAGAGAAAGAAAAGATAAAGCCCCAAATGGAGTTACCAAAATCGAAGTCACTTTTACGAGGTTAGATTTTAAAACACACACACACACGCACACAGGGCAACCTAACAGGACTAGGCAGAGACAGAGATGGTGGGATGCATTTTAAATAAGTAATTCACGTGGTCTCATAGTGGGACCCAAGTTTAATGATTTTCTATGGTCTCTTCTGCCTTCAGCTCTGGCGGTATCGCTCTGTGACTTGGGTACAACTTTATCTGAAGATCACACTTAAAAGCTGATGCCAGGACCTGCAACAGACAGCCTGCTGTCCTCCCGTCCTCCTGACTGAGCAAACGCCCACTTCGTTCCAGCACAGAGCAGATGGCAGTGTGCTCAAGGGAGAGATGCTCCGTCCCCAGTCCCAGGAGGACAACTGTTATTGATGTAAATCATTCCCCTTTGCCAGTGATTGGTTTTCAGGTGGACTGATGCCCTGACTCTGGCCAATGAGAAGTAAGTGCATGTCTCCTGGAGGCTTCTGGGAGAGATTTTCCTGTGTAATAAGAGACAGACCCTTGAGAAACTTCTCCTTCTGCCTCTCCTCCTACCTTTGAACATAGTCAGAATGTCTGGACTTGCAGCAGCCATCTTGCAACCACAAAGCAAAGCCCAGGGGGATGCAGGGATCCCCATCCTTCTGTTTGACATAATTGAGGCTGAGTGAACCAAACTTGGAACCATTTAATTCGAGACTACTTGTTACACGATGCACTTTCTAGAAAATACAGTTCAAACCTCTTCTAGATGATCGGTTACTTGCAGCCAAAAGCACATCTAATGATACAGGGCTTATGTGAACTCTGTGAGGCACCTGCCAAATGCTTCTTTGGCAGAACCTGAGAACTGTGTATCTAACAAGCTCAGAGTGGGTTGCCGTGCTCTCTTCCAAGGGATCTTCCCAACCAGGGATCGAACCTGCTTCTCTTATGTCTCCTGAATTGGCAGGCGGGTTCTTTACCACTAGCACCACCTGGGGAGCCTCAGATGGAGGATAATCGCTTTGCACTGTTGTGGGTTTCTGCCATACAACTATGCAACTCAGCCATAAGTGTATAATGTATATCCCCTCCCTCTTGAGCCTTCCTCCCATCCCCCTTCCCACCCTCCATATCTGTTTTCTTCTCACTGTTGTATCTCTGCTTCCAAGCATGGAACCTGGCACACAGTAGGTGCCCAACAAATACTGATATTTGCTGAATAGAATAAATGGATGACTAGCGGCTTATTGATATTTGCTGAGTACAATAAGTGGATGACTAGCACCAGTTATACACACTGCATAGTTGTGAGGATTTAATGGGATAATTTTGTAAAGCATTTGGCACAGTGCGTGGCCCTTAAGTGTTCATCACTCAGCAGTGTCTGACTGTTTGTGACCCCATGGACTGGGGTTTGCCCGGCTCTTCTGTCCATGGGATTCTCCAGGCAAAAATACTGGAGTGGGTTGCCATTTCCTTCTCCAGGAGATCTTCCTGACCCAGGGGGATCGAAACCGGTTTCCTGCATTGCAGGCAGACTCTTTATCATGTGAGCCATCAGGGAAGCTGGCGCAGCCCTTAATCCGCACTCAACATGTGAAGGTCACTAATCAAGACCACCCTCCCCGGGGGCAGGGTGCAGCGGAGCAGGCAGCGAGAACCTTCCTCTAATCTCTGATTTTCTGAGGTTCAGGCTTTGGGGATAGGAAGAGCTTCTCTCCCCAGGAAGTGAGGAGGTAAAGAATCCCCCGCCCTGACCCCTAGCTGGACTCCCCAACCTTTGAGCACTTTCTGAGCCAATCTTGTGGCTCTCTCTGCTCCAGCCCGGGAGGAACCCAGGGAGACTTGGATCCCACTGTATTTTTCTTGCCCCCACACTGGAGAATGGGAGGCCCACGGGCCAGGGAACGGAGCGAGTTTTTGTTTTGCTAGCTGTCCCCGGCCCCTGTAGGGGGGAACACGGACGCCTCCACACCTCTGGGGATTCTCCCAGCTCAGCCAGCCTCTTTCCTCATTCACCCACACCCACCGGGGACCTGTTTGCCAGATTCTTTTCACCACTTTTCTTTCTCCACAATAACTCTGACCCTTTCTGCTATTGTTTTTCTAGGTTAATTGGATACGTGCTCTTTGCTGTGGAGGCCTGTGGACCACGCCAAGCACAACAGGCCCAGCACGACGTGGGCCTGGGAGGCCCGGCCCACCTCGGCAGCCTGGAGCCCGCTCAGGCAGGGGCAGGGGATGTCTCTAGGGGACCAGGGATATGAGCTCACCTCGCATGGGCAGCAGCCAACTGGGGTGGGAGGCAGGAGGGAGGAGGGCATCTTATCTGCTTTTCAACTTCTTTTTCTTTCTTTTTTTTTTTTTTTTTTATTATTTAAGACCTTTATTAACAGGTGCTTGCAGTTTGTTGACTTTTTTTTTTGAAAAAATCAAGCTGTAAACTTTTATTACAAATTAAAAATGAGGTTCTTAAAAATCTCAACTTGACCAGATATGAAACAATTTAAAAACCTTTAAAGGTGTATTGAGAAAAAACAGGCTTTTTTTTTTTTTAAAAAACACGTTTGTCATTACCAAAAAGAGACGTCTTTAGGTAAAAATAATAAAAACCCCATGCTGCATAGATAATGCAGATAGTTCTAGTTATCTGGTCAACAGGCAAAAAGCAAGCACTTAAGGTCTTCAGCTCCAATCTTTTGTTCATTTCTTATTGCTGGAATTTCATATTCATTTCTTCTTGTTGGATGACTAAACCGGATGATGGTAGAGATGGTAAGCCGGCATTTACTCAGCCCCGCCCTGCTCAGCCTCGGGAGCGGACGAATTCTCAGCTGGTGGATCGGCTGCTTTTGTCTCTTTGCCATCTTGTGGTTTAGGGTTTTCTGGGCGTCTGCGTCGGTAATTGAAGTTGCGGCGGTACCGACGTTGAGGTGGCTGCTGACCTTGGGTCTCATCTCCTTGGTTTTCCTTATCTTCTTCATTGCCGTCCTCTCTGGGCTGTCTTTGGCGAGGAGGGCCCCTGCGGAATCGTGGTCTGTAGCCCCGATACATATTCTGTCTCACTGGTCTACCTTGCTCTCCTGCACCCTGGTTGTCAGCACCCTCCATCACTTCTCCCTGCACAGGAGGGTTGGAGTACTGTGGTCGACGCCCGTAGGGTCTCCGCATGTAGTAAGGTGGGAACCTCCGCCTGCGGTAGGGCCGGCGCTGTTGGGCCTGGCCTTCGGGAGCGCTCTCCGATCCCTCATTCTTTTCCCCACTCTCACTATTCTGGTAGTTCTGCTGGTAATTGCGTGGAGGACCCCTGCGACGTGGATAGCGTCTATAATGGTTACGGTCTGCTGCGTATTTACTGCCTTGCACTGGAACTCCACCAGGGCCTGTAACATTTGCTGCCTCCGCACCCTTTTCTCCTTCAACAACATCAAACTCCACAGTCTCTCCATCTCCTACACTGCGAAGGTACTTCCTGGGGTTATTCTTCTTTATGGCAGTCTGGTGTACAAATACATCTTCCTTGGTGTCATTCCTGTTGATGAAACCATATCCGTTTCTTACATTGAACCATTTTACTGTTCCCAGAACCTTCGTTGCGATGACCTTCTTGTCCCCGCCGGCAGGCGCCGCCGATGTGAGGCCGCCCGGGCCGCCGCTCCCTGCGCCGCTGCCCGTCGTGCCGGGCTTGCTGTCGGCAGCGCTGAGGGCGGGGGCGGCGGGGGGGGGCGGCGGGCGGCTGCTGGGTCTCGGCCTCGCTGCTCATAGTTGCGGTGATGGTGACTGGGGCCGGCTGCGGCAGCTGCGGCTCCTCCCGGGGTGTGATGGTAACTAGGCCGGCGGCGGCGGTGGGGCTGCTCAGGGCTCTCTGGGGTCCGCTCTCCGCTCCCGCTACCGATCGAACTCTCAACTTCTTTTTCTTAATAGAGCAGATAATCCCCAAATTGTTCTTTTTTTAACAATTAATAAAAAAAAATCTTTTGGCTGCACCATACAGCATGTGGGGGTCTTCGTTCCCTGACCAGGGATCGAACCCACGCCCCCAGCATTGGCAGCATGGAGCCTTAACCACTGGACCACCAGGGGTTTTGTTCTTGTTGTTTAGTCGCTCAGTCATGTCCAGCTCTTTACGATCCCATGGACTGTAGCCTGCCAGGCTCCTCTGTCCACGGAAGTCCTCCCCAGTTATTCTTTAGGAACTCATGTTGATATTTTCTGAGCCCCTTTCAACAGAAGAAAACTGTAGAAAGGTGTTGGGGGTAATAATAGAAACCAAGAGTGCAGTGGTTCTCAACTGAGGGGCATCCGTGCCCCCAGGAGGCATTGGTCACTGTCCAGAGACCTTTGGGTTGCTGTGATCTTTGGGTGGGGTGTTGCTGGCATCTACTGAGTAGAAGCCAGGGATGCTGCTAAACTACTTACAGTGCACAGGACAGCTCTCACAGAGAGAATTACCCGACCCAGAATGTCAACAGGGCTGAGGCCAAACAACCCAGATTTCTCACGATCCCATTGTATGGATGAGCTGGCTGAGGTCCAGAGCAGTTATGTAATATGTCCAGTGACACACAGGAAGGAAGGGTCGGGACAAGGTTTCGGCCAGAAAGCCTGCCCTGCTACCCTCCTGTCCCTCCCACTAGTAGATCACATGATGCTTGCTCCTTGGAAGAAAAGCTATGACCAACGTAGACAGCATATTGAAAAGCAGAGACATTACTTTGCCAACAAAGGTCCATCTAGTCAAAGCTATGGTTTTTCTAGTAGTCATGTATGGTTGTGAAAGCTGAACCATAAAGAAAGCTGAGCACCAAAGAATTGATGCTTTTAAACTGTGGTGTTGGAGAAGACTCTTGAGAGTCCTTTGGACTGCAAGGAGATCCAACCAGTTCATCCTAAAGGAAATCAGTCCTGAATATTCATTGGAAGGACTGATGCTGAAGCTGAGACTCCAATACTTTGGCCACCTGATGTGAAGAGCGGACTCATTGGAAAAGACCCTGATGCTGGGAAAGATTGAAGGTGGGAGGAGAAGGGGACGACAGTGGCTGAGATGGTTGGATGGCATCACCGACTCAATGGACATGACTTTGAGTAAATTCTGGGAGTTGGTGATGGACAGGGAGGCCTGGCGTGCTGCAGTCCCTGGGGTGGCAACGAATCGGACACGACTGAGAGACTGAACTGAACTGAACTGAACTGGGGTGATGGCATGTGAAGGAGCTTGGAGGAGGGGCTCATTCCGGTCGAGGTGGGAGGTGGGAGAGGGGTGAGAAGTGGAGGGTGGAGTCCGGGGACCTACCATAGACGGGGGAGGCACTGGGAAATTTGGAAGGATTCTCAGAGGATGGCCAAGTCTGTCATGATCCCTCTTCTCATTCACTTTTACCTGCTTCCAAACTTCCATGGGGCACCTCCAAACGCGCCACTTCGGGCAGATCTTGGGAGCTGCGCTGCAGTATCCAATAGTAAGCAGCAGAGGGCGCAAGAGGCCCTTTGCTGCCTTTCCGCTTAAAAAGCTTTTTCATTATAAAGGAATAGGTGTGCCTTAAAGAGAACTTGGCCAAAACAAAAAAAGTAGAACAAAGAAATCTAAACTGCCCCTAGTCCCACCTCCAGGGGCAGCTAAAATTTAAATCCTACTTTCCTCTTTTTCTCAAGCCAAGTTGTTTATGATTTCTCTTTCGTTAGTTTTTCAACACAGGTGTGATCACCCCCAGAGGCTTGATTCTGTGGCCTGGATTTTCACCCAAGGTCACATTTGAAGTTTTTTCCCAACTGTCTAACAAGCTCTCCGTGCCACCTGTAGTCTCTGAGTGGCGGCATTGGAGGGGGAGGGGTGTAGGCATCCACCCGATAATTGGGTTTTAAGTGCCAACTGCGTGCCAGGCTGTGTTTGTGCCCAGTGAGGGGTGGAGGCCAAGGTCTGGGGAGACGGGAGATACCCGGGATCCCTTCATATCTGGAGCAGTGCAGGGGGGTGGGGTAGGAGGGGACCCCCAGGGTGATGTGATGGGGACTCTGGGGTGGTGGTCCCGGAACAGGATGGGACCTTCAAGCCGGGACCTGGAAGATGACAAGCAGTCAGCTGGCAAAGAAGGAGGGATGAGACAAGTGCTTCCGCCAGGAGCATGCCGGGCACATTCGGAGACCAGGCTGGGAAGGGGGCGACCGGCTGGGGGCTGGGCGGAGAGAGGAGAGCGGGCAGACGCCAGACCAGGGGAGTCCCCCCGAGGACCACGGAGGGGAGGTCCAGCAGGATGTCTCGGGGGTTTCTGCACAGTGGGTGACGGGCTCTTTGCATTTTTTTTTCCTTGGGGATGGGGGAGCAGCAGGAGGAGAGGAGCCAGGAGGCTACCCCAGACACCCAGCAAGAAAGGATCTTGGTCGGGAGAGTGGACAGAGAGCAGCTTCATCCAGAGCAGGACTTTCCTTTCCCACTGGCGCTAGTGCTAAAGAATCCTCCTGCCAATGCAGGCGATCCAAGAGACGCGCTTTCCATCCCTGGGTCAGGAAGAGCCCCTGGAGTAGGGAATGGTTAACCAGTATGCTTGCCTGGAAAATTCCATGGACAGAGGAGCCTTGCCGGCTATAGTCCGTAGGATCGCACGATTGAATGCACACACACACAAACATTTTCTTAAAAATCTAAACAAAAGTAGAGAAAATGGTAAGATCGACCCCAAGACCACCCCTCTGACTCCCAACTCCCGGTCCATCTGCCCTTATTGATGGACCCACCCCACCCCACCGCACTGGGTGATTTTGAAGCAAACCACAGATGCTGCGTCTTTACCTGTGGACGTTTTGTAAATATCACTAAAATGAGAATTTTAAAAAATGTCACCTTGAGACCGTTAACATGACTTCAAAAATTACCCATGATTCCATGCTGCTGTTGCTAAGTCGCTTCAGTCCGACTCTGTGAGACCCCATGGACAGCAGCCCACCAGGCTCCTCTGTCCACAGGATTCTCCAGGCAAGAACACTGGAGTGGGTTGCCATTTCCTTCTCCACCATGGTTCCACAGTGTCACCCTAAATCTAGTGTTCAAATATTCCTGATAGTCTAAATTAGCTTTATAGTTTATTTGTTCAAACAAGCATCCAAAGAAGGTACAGATACTGTGAATGGCTAATCTGCCATGGGCTTCCCAGGTGGTGTAGTGGTAAAGAATCTGTCCGCCAATGCAGACGACTCAAGAGACATAGGTTCAATTCTTGGATCAGGAAGATCCCCCAGGGTAGGAAATGGCAACCCGTTCCAGTATTCTTGCCTGGAACATTCCATGGACAGAGAAGCCTGGTGGCCAGTCCATGGTGTTGCAAAGAGTCAGACATGACTGAGCACACGCACGTACAACCTGCCCCTTAAATCTTTTAATCTACAGGTTCCGCCTTTTTCTTTGTGTGGTTTTTTGGGGGTCAGGGGAAAGCTGGCATTCAAAGACTAAGAAGGAGCTGGACATGGGAAGAATCAGGTTTAACTCTTTTACTTAAAACCGCAGTCATTCCCCTTTCCATGCTTGCTTCCTTTCTCACCTTCTAACATAGATTTTGATTTCTGAAATTAAATTGTTCACTTGTGTCTGACTCTTTGCAGCCCCATGGACTGCAGGCTGCCAGGCTCCTCTGTCCGTGGAATTTTCCAGGCAAGAATACTGGAGTGGGTTGCCATTTCCTTCTCCAGGGGATTTTCCCGACCCAGGGATCGAACCCGTGTCTCTTGTGTCTCCTGCATTGGCAGGCAGAATTCTTTACCACGGCGCCACCTGGGAAGCGCATTAATTGGATTTACTGCTTATGTCTTTTCATTGGAATGCCAGCTCCGTGAGGACTGTTCTGTTTGCCAGGGATCCCTCAATGCTTAAAACAGGGTCTGGCACACAACAGGGGCCTAATAAATTTTTCTTGAGTGAATGAACGTTGCACTCAGAGGCAGCTTCAGGTTTCTTGTCAACAGTGAGTTCCCAGCAACCACGAGGAATCAATCAGAACAGGCAAAGGAGATAAACCCAAAGCTACGGGGATTCAGCAAGAGGAGACTATGGATTTGTCAAAGAGGTTCCAGCTGAAAACCCTTTCAGTGGACTTCTAAATCGGACTGAATTGGCTTCAACCCCAGGTCCACCACTATATAAACTGTATGATCTTGGGCAAATCCAGTGTCCTCTCTGAGCCTCAGTTTCTACATCTGAAAAATAGGGAAAAACAATAGATGCCTCCCAGGGTCACTGAAAGAATTAACAAGATAACATATGCTAAGAGTTCCAAGGGCCACGGGAAGGAGAGGGATCGGGGCCATTACATTTCATCTTTAAATTGACTTACCATGGGTCTCGTCTACACTGGAAGGTACATGAGGTCATCACAAAGCTTTTGGGAAATCGGGGAGCCAGGTAGGAGGAGTAGGGGTCACTTTGGAGCCTGAGCACTTTCTGTCCCCTCTCCCTGCTGCACTGTCCCCCTCCCCTGACTCTTTCTGGTCATTCGAGTTTCAGGTCCAACATCAGCTCCCTAAATGGGTCTTCCCTGGTCACTGTGTTGGAAGCAGCCTCTCCTCCCCTCTCCTCGCCTCCGCCCGTCACCCTCGCCTCCATCATGGAGTTGATTTCTATCATAGCACCCATCACCACCTGTGAGTCATCATTGCTTCGCTGTCTTCTTTATTGTCTGTCTTACCCTCCACCAGCCATGCCTCCCCACCAAACGTGACCATAAATTCCTTTTCTGCGGGGAGGGGCAGGGCTGTGCTGCGTCTTCACTGTAGCGCGCAGCTTTCTCTAATCGCAGCACGTGAGCTTCCCTAGTTGTGGCACACGGGCTTAGTTGCCTGGCAGCACGTGGGATCTTAGACCCCGGACCAGGGATCGAACCCTCATCCCCTGCATTGGAAGGTGGATTCTTAACCACCGGACCACCAGGGAAGTCCCTCGATTACAAACTCCTTGAGAATGGGCTCTCACCGGTTTTTTCTTCACCACCTGAATTCCCAGCACCTAAGACGGTGTTCGTCCCATAGCAGCACTGAAGACACAGGTGCTGAATGGCCGAATGAATGAGGGAGGGAGTGACTTAGGACGATGGGAAGAACTCATGGAGGGAAAGCAGGGGAGGAAGGGAGGCTGAGAGGCTGTCCCCCCAGGAGAGGGATTTTGGAGTTTCAGACCGCGGTGGGTGGAAGTGTAGAAACAGATCCCCAGGAAATACCAAGCCTCCTGCAATATTACTGGTTTTTAAACATGGCCTTAATGTGATTTTGGCATATTGGGAGTAATAAAAGTGTAGGCGATGTCTGCTCAGAACACACTCCCCGATTCAATTTCCACTCTGCTCGTGAGCATGTTGCTAAATTGTCTGGTCCCCTGGGTTAAGAACTCAGATTCCGAGTCTGCTAGAATCGAAAGGCCCTGGGAAGTGATCTAGTGCAGAGCTTTCCACTTCCTTCGACGGCAGCCCACGATAAAGAGCTACATGGTAACCCAGTACCTGCTCCAGCTCGCAGGAACCTGAAAGTCAGAGGAAACTCACTCACCCTTCCTCATGCTCAGCTATTCACATTCTGCTATTTTCTATTTTTGAAATAATGGTCCCAACCCCCAACTTGATTGTGTGACTCATTTAATGGGTTTCAGCTCACAGTTTGAAAATCAGCAGACCTAATGCCTTCAACTTACAGATAGGAAACTGAGGGATCAGTGGATCAGTGACCTTCCTAAAACAACGGGAAGTTAGTGGTAGAGCTCAGGGCTTCCCAGGTGGCACTAGTGGTAAGGAACCTGCCTGCCAACGCACGAGATATAAGAGACATAGGTTCGATCCCTGGGTCTGGAAGATCCCCTGGAGGAGGGCATGGCAACCCACTCCAGTGTTCTTGCCTAGAGAATCCTGTACACGGAGGAGCCCGGCAGGTTACTGTCCATGGGGTCACACAGAGTCGGACACGACTGAAATGACTTAGCACACACGCATTTCAGGGTAAAGGAACTTCCACTTTCCTTCCAGAGTGGATGTCTGGGAGCCTGGGAGTCCAGGGGAGAGCAGAGAGCCTGGAAACGGAGGAAATCCAGCGTGGAGAAGAGCAATTTTGCTGTGATGCTCTATGTGCCCCACTAAATACCCTCTCCACACCTGCCCTGCCAAACCAGCGTGTACAGCATCACGCTGTCAGATTGTCCTCAAGATGTTATTGCCAGCTGGCAAGATAGTGTTCATTTGTAGGTTTCCTTGTTGTCTATTCCACCCCACACAGTACCCAAAATATAATCTGCACAAGAGGATGGACTTAACTGTGTGATTCTCTGCTGTGCCTCCAGCACCCAGAAAGGTGTCTGGCACATAGTAGGTGTTCAATACATCTTTATCAACTGACTGTGAGAATAAATGGAGCAGCTGGCAGCGGGCATCCTGGTTTTGATGAAAGCAAATCTCAGACCACATCCATTTTACACAAATTGTTACTTATCAACAGGCAGCAGAAAATAGCCGCACAAGCCGACCTGGAAGCTTAATGGACTGCCGGATCCTTGTCCTCTCTGAGGCTCAGAAAACACTTTGCACAACAGGTTCACAGTGGGGCAAAGGCAGCAATATTCCAGCAGCAGGATTTGTCTGACATCCAGAGGGGTCAGAACCAAAGTCACTCAGGGATCTGACCTAGGATAGCCAAGGGTACCACTCCCTAGATCAGCTCTGTCCAATAGCACTTACAACAAATGAATCGGTTCTGTCCAGGACATCAGCCCCCAGCCACATGGCTATTGAGCACTTGAAATTCAAGCTGTTGTGACTGAATTGAACTGAATTTTCGATTTTATTTAAACTTGGGTTAGTTTACAATGAAGCTGAAATTGTAGCTATTGTATCAGACTGCACAGCCCTAAACCATTAAACCCTGTTCATGCAAGCGTAGGGCACTGCTGTAAAATATCTTCTGTCGCCTCCTTCCCTTGAGTAGCACTGAAGTCACTGAAGAGAACACATTCTAACATCCACTTTGTTAATCATCAGCCACGACTTTCACCACTGCCGTTTATGTCTAACGTTCATTGTATCAATTAGTGAAGTCTCTGGTATTGACCAAACATCAAAGTCATTGCCTCTGGAGTGTGGTCTCTCTGATGCCTTGCTAGGGGATCACCCACAGAGAGTGAATTATTGATTAGAACAACTGACCACCATGAAAACGGTGGTTGAAATGAACACTGTCAGCCCTCCGTATCCCACAGGTTCCGCATCTGCAAGTTCAGCCAAATGCAGGGAGTAAACCTAATCTACCGTCCAAAGGTGGTTGAACCTGTGGATGCGGAACTGTGGATATGGAGAGCTGACTCTGGGACTTAAGCATCTGGGGATTTTGGTATCCACAGCGAGTCCTGGAACCAGTCCCCCAAGGATACCCAAGGATGACTGCCCATCTATGTGCCCCATCTCTGCAGAAGAAAAAGAAACACTAAATGCATTTTAATGTAATTATCCTTGATGACGAGTAGTGAAGGGCCTGAGAGGGGGGATAATGGGAGAAGGTTGTGGTTAAGCCCAGCTTCCTGAGCAAGTGATTTTTGAAGTTCAAGACTGAGAAGGAGAAAGCCAGAGGAGGACAACGGGAGAAAGCCTTGCAGAGGCAACTGTAAGCGCTTAGGGCCGGGCGCTGTCCTCGGTCAGTTTGAGGAATAGAACAAAGACCAGTGTGGAAAACTAGTGAGTGGCGAGAACTTTCTGGCTGTGCCGTGGTAACAAGGATTCCAGATTTTGTTTTCTCATTCTTCACTTGAGACACTGGCAGATACTGGGTTAAGCAAAGCTCAGAAGAAGCCGGAGACTTCCAGTTGAAATGAAATCCTCTGTATAGACTTTCTGCTATGGGATCCAATTCAGTATCGATATTCTCATTTAAAAAATACTAATTTCCATTAGATTGAGGCCAGAATGCCCCGGGAAGCCTAGTGTGGTTTGCCAATTGATTCACAGAATGAAATCTTATCTAAAATCTTTTTATTTTATGCTATTAAGGACACAGGAGGGAGCAGCAAGTAAAAAATTTCCCCGCCAGGTTAATGCATGGGGTCAACTGAAAGTGGCCCCAGGGCTGTCTTAAAAAGATTGTCATTTGTGATTTCTCACTATTTTGTTTCCCGCTACCAGTAATTGAAAAAATTTTTTCTTCCCTTTGGGGGAGGTTAATGCATTGACACCTCCTTATCAGCACCTCAGATCTTTATTGGCAATTTCTTCCCAGGGCTGGCATCACTCCCAGGTGCCCTTGGAGGGAGTGAGGCGGTCAGCGTGGTTTGCTCACACTGGTCTCTGCTTCTCCTCCTGCCGATGGGAAGCAGGGCAGGGGGCGTTGAGGGAAAGAGGGGGTGCTGCCCACAGTTCTTAGACCACAGGTATCTTCGGTGCTGGCCATGTGATAACCCAGGGAAGGACAGACTTGAAGGGATGCTCAGGTCTCACGGGAAGTCATCCACTGCGCCGATGCAGAACTGATCAGGAGGAGAAAACCATCAGCTTTCCAGGGCCAGAAAAGAGGAGATGGCTTCCCTCCTTCTCTTTTGCTCTTCCTTTAATGACAATAAATGGTTTTTATTTCCATGATGAGACTTCCCTGGTGGCTTAGCAATAATGAATCCACCTGCAATGCAGGAAACATGGGTTCGATCCTTGGGTCTAGAAAATTGACCCACTCCAGTATTCTTGCCTGGAAAGTCCCACGGACAGAGGAGCCTGGTGGGCTATAGTTCATGGGGTCACAAAAGTTGGACATGATTTAGTGACTAAACCATCACCATTTCCATCATACAAGTTCTGTGCTCTCATTAGAGAGAACACAGAAAGCACAGCTAACATCCACCCCTTTTTCTCTCTGCTCCAGCCTCACTAACCCCCGGCAAGTTTTTATGCACTTGCTGTTCCCTCCACTTGGAACCTTCTTCCTCCAAACATCCTCACTCCCTCCTCTCCTCCCCATCTTTGTTCAGCTGTCCCCTTTTCTCACTGAGGCTTTCCATCACCCTGCTTGAACTCAAAACCCCCATCCCCAACCTAGCACTTCTCGTCCCCCTGTCCAGTTCTGTTCGGTTCTCCCAGGTACGTGCCAAGCCCCAGCCTGCTCTGTATTTTACTTACTCAGGTGTTTACTGTCTGTCTCTATCCATCAAGAATGTTTGCAACTTGGTATGCACTGTTTTCTTTTTCAGTGCCTGTAATAGTATCTGGCACCTAGCAGATGCTCAGTAAACATTTGTCAATGAATGAAGCAGAGAGGTTGGAAAAAAATCACCCACACTTCTCTTTCATAGTCAACCACTGGCAGTATTTTGGTGCATTTGCTTCCTAATTTTTTGACATATATTGGCTTTTGTTTTCATCTCTACAGTGGAGTCATTGTGTACACCAGGGTTAGAGTATCAAGAAAAATGCCTCTGGAGAGAAACCAGAAATGCCCATCAGTTCAGTTCAGTTCAGTCGCTCAGTTGTGTCCGAATCTTTGCGACCCCATGAATTGCAGCACGCCAGGCCTCCCTGTCCATTACAAACTCCTGGAGTTCACTCAGACTCACGTCCATCGAGTCAGTGATGCCATCCAGCCATCTCATCTTCTGTCGGTCCCTTCTCCTCCTGCCCCCAATCCCTCCCAGCATCAGAGTCTTCCAATGTGTCAACTCTTCGCATGAGGTGGCCAAAGTACTGGAGTTTCAGCTTTAGCATCATTCCTTCCAAAGAAATCCCAGGGCTGATCTCCTTCAGAATGGACTAGTTGGATCTCCTTGCAGTCCAAGGGACTCTCAAGTGTCTTCTCCAACACCACAGTTCAAAAGCATCAATTCTTCGGCGCTCAGCCTTCTTCACAGTCCAACTCTCACATCCATACATGACCACTGGAAAAACCATAGCCTTGACTAGACGGACCTTTGTTGGCAAAGTAATATCTCTGCTTTTCAATATGCTATCTAGGTTGGTCATAACTTTTCTTCCAAGGAGTAAGCGTCTTTTAATTTCATGGCTGCTAATTGCTCCCAAATGATTTTGTCTACACAGGAAGTAGCTGGTTTGCTTTTGAAAGGTTTGTTGCTTGGAAATTACATATCCTGAGTTGCCAGAGAGTGACGCAAAGGGGGAGATGCTCTCAGGAGTACTGGGACCCAGAGTCTCTGTCCCCCCAGCATCTCACTACCCATTTCACACTCAATTCGCGGCAAACTGTCCTTAAATTAGAAGAACTGCCTGTTCTGTGTAAACAAATTTTTTCTTTCCCATTTATTTACTGAAGTATAATTGATGTACAATATCATGTTAGTACAACATATACATGTATATTCTTTTTCATGTTCTTTTTATTGAGTGTAGTTCCCTGTGCATACAGCAGGTCCTTGTTGGTCATCTGTTTGTATAGTGCGTATATGTGCATCTCAACCTCCTAACGCCCTCCCCCTTTTCCCTTGGTGACCGTAAGTTTGTTTTCTGTGTCTGTGAGTCTCTTTCTGATACATGCACCCCAACATTCACAACAGCACTGTTTACACTAGCCAAGACATGGAAGCACCTGAAATGCCTGTCGACAGATGAACGGATAAAGCTATGGAATGTTTATACAACGGAATACTACTACTACTAAGCTGCTTCAGTCGTGTCCAACTCTGTGCGACCCCATAGACGGCAGCCTCAGGCTCCCCCGTCCCTGGGACTCTCCAGGCAAGAACACTGGAGTGGGTTGCCATTTCCTTCTCCAATGCATGAAAGTGAAAAATGAAAGTGAAGTTGCTCAGTCATGTCCGACCCTCAGCGACCCCATGGACTACAGCCTACCAGGCTCATCCATCCATGGGATTCTCCAGGCAAGAGTACTGGAGTGGGGTGCCATTGCCTTACTCAGCCATAAAAAGGAATGAAATAATGTCATTTGCAGCAACATGGAAGGCATACTAAGTGAAATAATGTACTAAGTGAAACAATGCAGATGAAGACATGCTGAGTGAAATAACTTAGACAAAGACAAATATCACGTTATTGTTTATATGTGGAATCTAAAAAAAAAAAAAAAAAGCAAGATACTAACGAACTTATTTGCAAACCAGAAAAGTCTCTTTCCCTTTTAAATGTTTTCAATCAAAAGAGACTATATAGGTGACTTTACTTGCAATTGATGGACACGCATGCAGCTCTCCTATGTACAACTCTAATTTCAAATCATGCCTTTTGACTTCATTATACTGTATTCGTTTCCTATGTTATTGCAAACTTGTCATGCCTATTATCATCTCTAAAGGCTACGTAATCTACCATCAGGATATGCCCTCATCTATGTCTTGTTCAGCCCATCCTGTATTCTTGCACATTTTTTCCCTGTACCCTGCCCAGCTTTGTAAATAGAAACCTCCCTTCAAAGGGCCCTCTTTAATTCTGTCCCCATTTCTTCCTCAGACCCCAGCTGATACAGATCTCTCTTAGTTTACATACCTTCAGCATTACAAGCCAAGACTTCAAACCAGTGGCCCTCGTGGGCTGAATTTGGGTGTCACTCTTGCTCAACTGATCTTTGCCACTATTAGTCATCAGGAGAGCTCACGTAACTAGATGTCCACATGGAAGTTTGGATCTGGCCACACAGGGCTGCCCCTCACAACATGTCTCAGCCATCAGGGAGGAGCTGTGACATCTGCTGCCTTTTTAGAAGCTTGACCCCAAGCTCTCCACGAACTACCCTCCCATCTAAACCCGCCTTTCCTATTGACGTTACCTGCCTGGCTCCGCTAGGTACTGAGTTTATGACCTCTCAAGTCTTCCAGACTTCACCTGCCTTTAACCACAAGCCTGCTGGCGAGAGAAACCAGAACTAGGATCCCATTTTCGGGTTTAGGGGGAGAGCTCGGATGGCAGTCGATGTTGGAGGAAATGGATCAGCAGGGATGGTGCAGGAGCTCAGCGGCTATAGTGGGTGTGGAGGCAGCAGGCAGGCTACGTATGTATAGATTGGCCCAAGCTGGAGAGACTGTGTTTGATCTCTAGCAAAGCTAGTTAGATTTGGGAATAGCGGCCTCGGTAATTAGCCAGCAGTAAGAGCTGAGAGGCAACGTGAGAGCTTCTCACTGAAAAGTCTCTCTCTGTGACGTGAGTTCAGATGGAACCAAAGAATTAGAAGGCTCTGCATGAGGCCACCTTTGCCTTCCTCTTTGGGGTTTCTGATGGAGCTCTGGGGCCCAGTAAGAGAGAGAAGATCAAGGCCCTTGACCTTCTAATGAGATGATGCTGTAAATTTCCCTCCAATTTGCTTATCAAGTTTACCAGCTCACACTTAACCAAGTGCAAGATTAGGCCTGGAGAGAGCTCCCTTCATGATCAATGAGCTGAGAAAGCTCTCTGGAAGATTCCCAACACACACACACACACACACACACAGATCCCAAAACCCAGCACAAGAGAGAGCGTATAGAGAGCATGGAGAGTTAAGGCAAAGAATCCCAATTCAGGGGCTTCCCAGGTGGCAGCAGTGGTAAAGAACCTGCCTGCCAATGCAGGAGATGCAAGACATGTGGGTTCGATCCCTGGGTCGGGAAGATCCTCTGGAGGAGGGCATGGCAACCCACTCCAGTGTTCTTACCTGAAGAATCCCATAGACAGAGGAGCCTGGCAGGCTACAGTCCATAGGGTCACACAGGGTCAGACACAACTGAAGCGAACTTAGCCTGCACACAAGCACCCCAGCTCAGTCTGGGGGTTACACCGCCTAACAGGTCTCACTGTGCTGGTCCCGAGTTGGCACCCATGATATTCTCACATGGACAGTTTGGGAAAGTTCAGTTTAGCAAGCACCTGAGGGACAATTTTCAGACTTGGGGTCTGCAATATGATCGGGTGATTCATTAACATCTGGGAGTTGGACAGATTTCAAATCCAGCCCGTCTCCTGAAGCTTGGTGCCTTTAGCAATGAGAGTAACCTCTCTGCACTGGCTTTATTCATCTGGAACATGGATGCCGGCCGTCGCCGCTGAGTTCTTGCTGCACAAAACAGAGGACCAGCAGTACAGCATCACCTGGGAGCTCGTAGAAATGCAGGACCTGGGACCCCACCCCAGGTGGGGGTTTCCACCCCAGAAACTGTGTTTTCACAAGATCTCCAAGTGATTCGTGTGCATGATACATCTTGAGAGGTACTGACTGAGCTTTTATGAGAAGGACATGTAATTAGTTCATCGATTCGACACATTTCTTGAGCACATAGTCTGTGCCAGGCTCTATGGCAAACACTGGGAATACACCAGGGAACGTGATCCACAAATCCTGACTCTTCTGGAATTTAATTGCTACGGAGGGAGACCAACAGGCCAGATAAATACATAAAGTGAAGCGGTGCTCCTGGATGGGGCTTAGCGAGAAAGATTATGATGGTGGAGAGAATGACAAGAAGGTGGCAGCTGAGCATCAGCCTGATGGAGGTGAGGAAAGGGGCGTATCACAGCTGACCTGAAAAGTACCTGTGGAGACGCCTCAGCAGAAGCCATGCTTCCTACGTTTGAAAGAGCAGAGTGGCTGAAAAGAAGAGAAGCTGCCAGAAGATGAATTGGGAGAGACGAGAGGATGGGGCAGGTAATGGGTGACTTTAGGAGTCGCCGAAGACGGTGGCTTCTCCTTCAGCAAGCAGGGACCACCCCCCCGCCCCACCGCCCCACCGGCAGGTGGAGAAAGAAGGGGTAGCAGATGGTAAGTAGGTAACCAAGGGTGGCGTTGTTGGAATTGTCCCGGTTATCCAGACAGTGCAGAAGCAAGCTGGAGGTTTCAGCTTGGACATCCCTTCTCTAGAATTCCTTCTCGGACTGCCCACGCTGGAGGGGAGGAATTGTAGCCATCTGAGCGCCCACAGGCTTCTGAAAGCTCTTGGGTGTGGCCGGGGTGGGGAGTTGGCCAGTCTTATTCACGATCATATCTCAGAGCTGAGCACAGTGCTTGGCACCTACGAGATGCTTAACAAATGCTTTGTCAGCTAAAGGAATGAGTGTACACAAAAACTCGGGGGTGTGGATGGGCGGGTGTGCTCAGAAAGGATGAGAAAGTGGCTGGGGAGGAGTGGCTGGGTGTTGTTAGACGCGAACACCTGAGCTTTGTCCCTTCAAGGCACCCTGGAGCCTGACACCCAGGAACAAGGCAAGGGCCCAGGCCAGCTTTGGTCACACAGCTGGGACATGTGACCCAGCGGCCGCAGGGACTCAGGGCCGAGAAATTCCAGCTTTTTGTGCCAAACTTGGTGAGGCTTCTGTCCTCTGGCCACCTTACGCTTGGGCCCAGGATCCTCCACGCGGTTTTTTTCCCAGCAGCCGTGCTCGGCCCCGGGAGCTGGAGCAGAGCCCCTTGGAGAGCCACGTGGCAGCACTTCAAGAAAGTAACAGTGCGCATGCTCTCAGACAGGGCATCCTGCCCCACGGCAAGAGCCCGGAGCAGGGATTCGCAACCAGGACAACCCTGAGCCCAGGGGACACCTTGGCAACGCCTGGAGACTTTATTTAAAGTCTTCACTTATTTATGCGGCTGTGTCAGGCAGTTAGATTGCAGTGGTATGCAGGATCCTTTCCCTGCAGGCACAGACTCTCTAGTTGTGCCACGTGGGCTCCAGATCACATGGGCTTCAGTGGTTGCCAGAGGAGGGCTGAGTTGCTCTGAGGCATGTGGAATCTTGGTTCCCCCACCGGGGATCGAACCCCTGTCCCCTGCATTAGAAGGCGGGTGCTTAACCATTGGGCCACCAGGGAAGTCCCTGGAGAGATATTTGATTGCCACACCTAGGGGTGCGCTACTGGCATCCTACGGGTAGAGGACAAGGAGGCTGCTGAGCGCCCTTCGCTGCACAGGACAATCGTCCGCATCAGAGAATTACCTGGTCCAAATGTCAATAGTTATTATCATTTCCTAAGGAGCTTTTGAGGAGGGCATGGCAACCCGCTCCAGTGTTCGTGCCTGGAGAATCTCCATGGACAGCCTGGTGGGCTACAGTCCATGGGGTTGCAAAGAGTCAGGCACAACTGAATGACTAAGCACAGCACAGCACAAAGGAGCCTTTAGGGACATTTTTCCTAAATGCCCACCCCCAGGAAATTTTAATACCACAGGGACACCGTGTGTACTGTATCTGTTTATGTGCTGTAGGTATGGCTGTGCTTTATACATAAGCAGAGTTAAGGGTTTTAAGTGTCCATCGACAGATGAACAGATAAACAAAATGTGGTCTAGACCTACGATGGAATACTACTCAGCCTTAAAGGGGAAGGGAATTTGGACACAGATTACAACATGGATGAACCTGGAAGATGTTATGCGAAATGAAAGAAGCCAGTCACAAAAAGACAAACGCTTCATGATTCCACTTATAGGAAGTGCCTGTGTGCATGCGTGCTAAGTGGTCAGTCGTGATTGACTCTTTGCGATCCTATGGATTGTAGCCTGCCAGGCTCCTCTGTCCATGGGATTCTCCAGGCAAGAATACTGGAGTGGGTTGACGTGCCCTCCTCCTGGGGAACTTCCCCACCCAGGGATCGAACCTATGTCTCCTGCAACTGCTGCATTGCAGGTGGATTCTCTACTTCTGAGCCACCGAGGAAGCCCATAGGAGGTACCTAGAGCTGTCAGATTCATAGAGACAGAAAGTAGAAGGGTGCTTGGCAGGGGCTGAGGGGAGGGCGAATGGGGAGTTATTGTTTAATGGGTATAGAGTTTCAGTTTCACCAGATGAAAAGAGTTCTGGGAGATGGATGGTGATGATGGTAGAACAAAAATGTGATGGACTTAATACTACTGAACCATATGCTGTAAAATGGTTGAAATGGTAAATTGATGCCATGTGTATTTTAGCACAAACTTTTAAGAGTTCTGTATTGCCAGCCCCACAGCAATCGATTCTTATCCCCTGGGACAGTAGGACACCTGTCAAGAATGCATAGTCGAGCAAGTCCCTGCATAGGACACGCGTGTGCATGCGCATGGCAGCAAAGCTCACCCAGGACACACGTGTCTGCATGCGCATGGCAGTGAAGCTTGCATAGGACACACGTGTCTACATGCGCGTGGCAGTGAAGCTTGCATAGGACACACGTGTCTGCATGCGCGTGGCAGTGAAGCTTGCATAGGACACACGTGTCTGCGTGTGCGTGGCAGCGCAGCTGGAGGAGATGGGACCTGGGTGTTCCTCCCTGGTGACTAGGGGAGGATGGTGACTGCCCGGCCATGGAGGGCGGAGGTGCTGATGGAAAGATGCTTGTGTTCAGAGACCGCCTGTCACAGGTGCTCCACAATCATCCTCTCCAGGTTTTCAGAAAATCCATTTACAGCCAAAATGTCTCTTTGCTCTCTCGAGTTGACGACTCAATGACCATTTCAAGCCAACTGCTTCCCTGGATGCTAGAACTTTCAGAGGAAGGATTAAAGGAGAAGAGGTCACAAACCAAGTGAGTTCTGCTGGCTGCCTGGGAATTAGCCAGGTGAATGAGGCAGGGAGAGCACGGGGCACATGGATCATGAACCATCAGGGATCTTTCAGAAATTCTCAGTGACTGGGTGGAAGGCCAAAACAACGAGACATAAGATGAGAGCAGAGACGTAGGCAGGGGCCAGACCATGAAGAACCCTGGTCACCCTGGCGAGTGAGGAGGTCGGTGGGTTTATGGGATGGATCATATAATTTCTGGCATACCGTTGTAAGGACTAAAATTTTCCCGGAAGGAGATGGAAGCCACTGCTGGGTTTGAGCAGAGGTAGCACATAGTCTGGGCTCTCCAGGTGGCACTAGCGGTAAAGAACCCGCCTGCCAGCGCAGGAGACATAAGGGACGTGGGTTCGATCCCTGGGTTGGGAAGATCCCCTGGAGGAGGACATGGCAACCCACTTCAGTATTCTTGCCTGGAGAATCCCATGGACAGAGGAGCCTGGTGGGCTATGGTCCATAGGGTTGCAAAGACTTGGACATGACTGAAGCGACTTAGCACGCACGCACAGCACGTAGTCTGACTTAGGTTTTAACGGAAAGGAGGTGCCGCTGATACTTGCCCCTGAAACTCAGCCAGACCATACAACAGATTGAGGTCTGTTACTTCTTCTCTGGAGTAGTTTCTAAGATGAGAATTCAGCCTGTCACCCCCAAATACAGCAGGCCATTAGCCCCCCATCTTAATCAGATCTCGCCTATCTTATTAAGCAATTTGGGGCCGTTTCTAAAGAAGATTTTGTTATTTCCCTAAATCTCTGGCTGCTTCATTTAGACCTGGTGTTTAGGTGGAATGCAATTAACACATTCCAAACCTGGTTTCCCCTGAAATCCAATCAATTGTAACTCGTTTTTAAATCACGCCGCTTTCTCTAATTGGGAGCTGCAGCCTCCACAGAATAGCGATTTAAGTCAATTATTGCATCGTCTGCATGAAAATTGCGCGATTTATGTTGGCAGCTCCCCCACATTACTGATGAGCTTCCTCCAGCTAATGGAATAATGAAAACACAAAACAGATTTACTGTTCTTAATAAGAGAGAGAGATAATGAAGGCAAATTAAAATGGAAGCTCAGATCTGCGTGGAGAACAGGTAATGCAGTTTCTTCTTTTAAATTAACACTTGAATTCTCAAATGCTGATGGCAGGCGGTGGAGAGGAACTCAAAATTCTATTAGACACAAGTGTGCCACTTGGGTTTGGTTTGGGAGATGGTGGTCTTCCTTTGCACTTCCTGGACTTTAGTTACAGGATGCTGTTAGGAGCTGAGCCCCCTGGTGCCCCGTTCCTCCATTCTCACCCATTTATTAGAGTAAACAGCCCCATTTATTAGCGTAAACTCACTTACCGCCAACCACCAGGTTTTTCTTGTTACATGCATTCAGTCATCTGTGCTGCTGCTGCTGCTGCTAAGTCGCTTCAGTCGTGTCTGACTCTGTGCGACCCCAGAGACGGCAGCCCACCAGGCTCCCCCGTCCCTGGGACTCTCCAGGCAAGAACACTGGAGCGGGTTGCCATTTCCTTCTCCAATGCATCCCCCCAAATTCCACATGCTTGGTGGTGTTATTATCACTGTTTTACATTAGAGAAACAGGGAGTTAAATTATGGATCTAAGGTTTAAAGCTGCACATGAATCCATATCAGAGTTTCTCAGCTTTGGGGCCCAAATTGTCATCTGGGGCCAGATAACTCTTTGTAGGGGGGTGGATGATTGTTCTGTGCATTGTAGGACGTTCTGTGCATTGTAGCATTCCTGGTCTCCACCCACTAGATGCCAGGGGTACCCCTGTCCCCGCGTTGTGACAACCAAAATGTCTCCAGACATAGCCAGATGTTCTCTGGAGGGTGATACCATCCCCGGCTGAGACTCACTGGTCTAGAATCTGGGTATTCACCCACCACCCAGGCAGCCTCTCTTGCCAGGAAGGGGAAGGAACATGGGGTTGGAATTTGGGAGACTGATCCTGCTTCACAGTGGGATCCAGAAGAAATCATGACCCCTCACTGGGCCTGGTTCCCTGACTTGTCAAATGGGGGTAATAACACCAGGACCTGGAATCTGGCTTGGCTGAAGAGCTTTGGCCAAGGTCTTAGACGGTCTGGTCAAATGAGAAGCAGCAAGCCAAGGGGAGGATAGAGAGAAAAGGACCAGAGAGATGCCAGGGTCCAGGAAAGCTAGTTGGAGGGTCCAGACTGGCAAGAGGTAAGGCCAGGGACTTCCCTGGTGATCCAGTGGCTAAGACTAGAGCTTCCAATGCAGGGCGCCCGGGTGGGTTCCATCTCTGATCAGGGACCTAGATCTCCCATGCTGCAACAAAGATCATGCCACAACTGCAACCCAATGTGGCCAAATAAATAAATAAATGTTTTTTAAAAAGAGGTAAGGCCAGAAGGAGGTGGCCAGCAGCCAGCACAGGCAGGGCCCAACTCTGGAAGGCCAGGAGAGTTGGACCGTCCGCCATCCCTCTTCCCTGCCGCCCACCCCACCCTGCCTCCCTCTTGCACCTCCTCTGTACCAGGCACTCAGCGTCATAGACTCAGTTGTTGTTGTTTAGTTGCTAAGTTGTGTCTGATTCTTTTGCGACCCCAAGAACTGTAGCCCGCCAGGCTCCTCTGTCCATGAAATTTCCCAGGCAAGAATACTGGATTGGGTTGCCATTTCCTTCTCCAGGGGACCTCCCCAACCCAGGGATCAAACCCGCATCTCCTGCACTGGCAGGTGGATTCTTTACCACTGAGCCACCAGGGAAGCCCATAGACTCAGTTGCTCCTGGACTTTCATTGTGTGCTTTCTCATCTCCTAGGGCAGGTGGGTCTGAGTGACACCCCAGAGGTTATCAGAATCACAACAGTGATCCCAATAAATATGAAAATGGTAGCAATGCGTGTGAAGCGCCGTGCGAAACCCTTCACGTGCATCATGCCAATGCCATGAGGTCCTCCCAGTGGCTCTTGTCTTTTTTCCAAGTTCACTCATTCCTTTTTTCTTTCTTTTTTCCTTTTCTGGCTGTGCTGCATGGCATATAGGATCTTGGTTCCCTGACCAGGAATTGAACCCTTGCTCTCTGCCGTGGAAGCTCTGAGTCTTCGCCACTAGACTGCCAGAAAAGTCCCTGGATCTGTATTCTTATCACTACTAGCCCAGTGGGATGGCCTACTGCTAAGTGTCCCAGAAGATAAGGAGAGGCAAGAGGGTCCTTTGAGGCCAAAGAAAAAGAAAAGAGAAGGGGTGGGGGACGTTTGCTGGTACCAGCTGTCATTTACTGAGTGCATCCTCTATACCAGGCCTTATCCTAAGGCCTTAAATGCTTTCACTTGTTTACTCCTTACCATAACTTTTTATCTCCATTTCATAGCTAGAGGTTAAGCCAGTTGCCAAGTTTGCACAGCTAATAAGTGGTAGAGCTATGATCTGAACCCACGTGGCCTGCCTCCAGATTATGTGCCCCAACATCTGCCCATTAGAGCTGTTGGCTGCAAAGCGCACCTGGGAAGTTAGGGCTAATCTTACCAAAGGTCTTGTGTCCTGATCATGGCATGAGTGACCAGGGCTTCCTGCCTGGGTGGGAATTGGATGTCTCATCAAGAGGGGACTGTGGACCAGTAAGAACCGCCTCCCATGACTTGAGCCATCCCCGGCCACTGGACATTGGTACAAGACTTGGATGGGGGGACCCAAAAGGACTAAATCTGGTTTTCCCTACAGTTCACTGACATGCATGTGGCTTGGAGACCAAAGGGAAGTGCTTAGCAAAACACAGCAAAAATTTACCTGAGTTTGTGGACCAAGAATAATCCAAGGACAATATTCAGTCAGTAAGAAAGAGGCCCAGCGTTGGGGGTGGCAAGGAGCAGATACTTAGTAATCGTTAGCTTCTTCCCAGTTCCTTACTGCCCCACCCACCCTCAGCTTGGCTGACCCTGTGGCTGGGGTTAGTTTTGGGGTAGCTTTGCAGACTTCTGACTGCCCCCACCCCTCACTTGCTGCAGACGACTCTCCCTTAGTGACGTCTCTTTCTTTTCAGAGGCCCCTGCTTAGCTGTGTGAACTTGGGCAGGTTGCTTGGCCTTTCTGAGCCTCCACTTCCTGGGGGGTTGGTCAGGATCTGTGAACTCCCGCTCTAAAGCTCTAGGAATCTGCACTCTGCTCCCCTGGCCACCCTCTCCTCTCCTCTTTTCCTCCCCACTCCTCCACCTATGCTGTTTTCCTTGCACCTCTGCACACACCTCTGAGACTCTGTCTAGATCACAATTTCCCAGGGATGAGGGGCAGGGTAGCATAGAGAAGACCCCCTGTTTTTCTAAGAGGTTCAGGCCAGATACGGGGGTGCTCAGTTTGCCTTTTCCAGAACTTTCTAGCACAGGTAGAGCTCAGCTGACATCTGGTCGACAAGCTAAATATTTACGGAGCTCCTAAGATTTCCCGCCATGTTAAGCCCATTGCTTTATCTCCCGTCTGCACAGAGCCCTTCTCTGTTCACCTTGGGTTAGGCATTTCCCAGAATCCTCTGGGTTTCAGGCAGCATCTCTCAGGAGGGTGATGAAACCACGTCCGCCTCTAATCACTTCCAGTAATAATAATAGTTCCCGACATTGTATAAGATTTCTCAAAGCCCCTTTGCACACGTTATCTCACTTGCTTCTCACAATAACCCTGAGACCTGGACATTCTTTTGAGTCCGATTTTAGAGAGCACGGTTGGGCCACCTGCCTCCGAGCTCCCGGCCAGCGTGGGGCATTGCAGCCCCTCGCGGGCCATCTGCAGAGGCCAAGGGCCGCTCATCCAGGTTCAGCTCGTCTGTTGGACCTGGAACAAGAGCATAAATGGAGGCCCAGGGACTTCCCTGGCAGTCCAGTGGTCAAGACCCAGCATTTCCAATGCCAGGGACACAGGTTCAATCCCTGGCCAGGGAACTAAGATCCTACGTGCCACTTGGCACAGCCGAAAAATAAACAATACAGTAAAGTTAAAAGTTTTAAAAAATGACTGGAGACCCTAAGCTTCATATGCAAAAGGTATGAATAAAGCTAAGAATTTTTTTTTTTTTCTCCTCCTACCTTGACAAACATATCTGGAAGGACAGGTTTGAATTTAGCAATCGCACATGCCTTAGTGTTTCACACTGGAATGTGCTAGAAGCCATAGTATACATGGCCTTTTCAGTTTCATGAGCCAATAATTTTTCTTTATGCTTAAGCCACTTACGTTTTTGTCACTTATGACTAGAAGACCCGCTAATACATCGCTGTGGAAGACAGACTGGGAGGCAGGAAGGTGGCTCAGTTATACCCTTTCAATTGTGAAGGTCAGAGGCCCACAGTAATTTATAACCAGACCTTTTAGATAAAGAAATAGTGATAGTTTAATCGAAGAATTTATACCAGAAGTTGCATAAATCTCTGAACAACACACATATACACTACACCTTTTAAAAAAAAAAAATTCTTTTTAGGTTTTATATTTAGGTCTATGATCCATTTTGAGTTAACCTGTTGTATATGGTGCAAAGTATGATCAGTTGCTATTTTTTTGCATAGAAGTATTCAAATTTGCTAGAGTTATTTTTCGTTCTGCACCTCTCAGCATGTAGGACCCTCGTTCTCCAACCAGGGATCAAACCTGTACCACCTGCATTGGAACGTGAAGTCTTAAGCGCTGGATGGCCAGGCTACTCCCATCACACCTTTTTAAGATAAGAAAATAATTCAGAAATAGTGCGGGCACTTTGAAATTCTCAGCCACCACTTACTCTCACAGACAATCACAGCTCATCTGATTCAATCCCTTTATTATACAAATGAGGAAATGAAGGCTCAGAGAGAGGAAGTGATTTGCTCAAATTCTCACAGCTGCTGAACAGCAAGAATCACTCATCAAATCAGAAAATATTTATTGATCACATACCACCTCCAAGATCTTATGGGAAGCATTGGGATACCACAGGGCAGAGGTAACAGAAGATACCACTGTGGCCCACCATCTGTTTTTGCAAATAAAGTTTTATTGACACACAACACTGTTCCTTGGTTATGTATTGTCTGTTGCTGTTTGTGTTTTGCAGGGGGGCTGTTCAATAGCTACAACAGAGACTACGTATCATGAGAGGGTTGGGCTTACCTTGGGTTCTGACCACCTACAAGTTGATACCCCATGCTCGAAGCTTCCACCATCCTTATTGGAAGACAAAGACCCTTGGGTCAGCAGGGCAGGCATTCTGGCTCCTCTCTCCCCTTAGAAGAGGCCAGGGCAGCAATCTCGACTTCAGAATCTTTATTGGAAAATAAACACCGTTAATGTACAAGAAATCCATCCAAGGGTCCAGTCAAAACATCCCCGTGTGGGATTGATGCCATTCTAATGGACTCCAGATGTCCCCTGGCCCCAGTGTCCCAGTGACCTGAAGGAGGGAGGAAGGCCCTGGGAAGGAGACACGTAGCAGGTTCAGAACCCAAAGAGGCATCTTTATCACCCCAATTTCTTCCTAGTGGGGAAGTTTGGGGGGACTCCCTCACCCGCCCTGCTCACCAGATTCGGTTGATCTCTGCTCTCGGTGATCTCGACAGCCCCCTTCTCTTGCGTTTATTCACCTGACCAAAGGAGATACCCAGGGTTAGGATTCTACTTGGAATGGGAGCAGGGGGTGCCTTCCCAAGCTAGAATCTCTGCCAAAGCCAGCCAGTGCAGGAGAGAGAATTGTGGAAGGAGCCGGCTGTAAGGGGTGGGGAGTGAGTTATGGATGGAGGAGGCCAGGGATACGTATCAGAGCCCAGAAAGGAAGACACCAAGTTGGGGGTGGGGGGAGGGGCAGGGGCGGAGGTGGAAAGGCAACTGCAGAAATGGCTCGATGTATTATGATTTTAAAGCTAACCATTCAAAACCATCACTTAAATACCCCTTCACTCACTTTTCCATTTAAATACCTGAGCTGGCCCCAACTCTTTCCCTCTCAGGCCTCACTTCCTGCTAACCCGCCCATCAGTCATAGGGCTCCAGCCACACTAAGTCTGCTTACTATTCCTCCAATAAGACCAGGATCGTCCTGACTCCAGGCCTTTGCAGCTCCAGGCCTTAACTGTATTTGAGGATGGCTTGCTTTATTCAGATGTCCTTCTCCAGCAATGCTTTCCCTGTCCTACTAAAACACTTGCCTCCTTCCCATCTGATTCTTCTATCTCTTAAATTGTTACACTTTTTTTCCAAAGCTCTTCTCTAGCTGCTATCAGATTCAGATGATGTATTTCATTGTCTGTTTATTCATTTATTTTTCCACGTCTCTCTCTGCTAGTTTCTATGTGCCACCTGGGGATTGTGTCTCACTCACTGCCTTGTCTCCAGCGCTTAGATCAGGGCCTGCACTCTCAAGGCGCTCAGTCAATATTTCTTGAACAGGACTTCTTGGGGGTCCAGTCGTTAAGAATCCGCCTGCCAGCAGTGGAGAAACAGACATAGAGAACAGACTTATGGACACGGGGAGAGGGGAGGAGAGGGTGAGAGGTATGGAGAGAGTAACATGGAAGCTTACATTACCATATGTAAACTAGACAGCCAATGGGAATTTGCTGTATGTCCCAGGGAACTCAAACAGGGGCTCTGTATCAACCTAGAGGGGTGGGATGGGGAGACAGACGGGAGGGAAGTTCAAGAAGGAGGGGACATAGGTATACCTATGGCTGATTTGTATTGATGTTTGGCAGAAAACAACAAGATTCTGTAAAGCAATTATCCTTCAATTAAATAATAATAAGAATAAGAATCTACCCGCCAAGGCAGGAGATACAGGTTCGATCCCTGGTCCAGGAAGATCCCATGTGGTGTGGGGCAACTAAGCCCCCCATGGCCACAACTACTGAAGCCCGTGCACCTAGAGCCCAAGCTCTGCAGCAAGAGAAGCCCCTGCAGTGAGAAGCCCGTGGACTACCACTGGAGGGGAAGCCTGGCTCACTGCAACTCGAGAAAGCTCACGTGCAGCAACAAAGACCAAGCACAGCCAAACATAAAAAATAAATAAAACGATAAAAATTATTTCTTGAGCAACTACTGTGCTCATAACATCCTTTTTGTAAAAAAAAAAAAAAAAAGGTTTTTTTTTTGTGTGGACCATTTTTTAAGTCTTTATTGAGTGTGTGACAATGCTGCTTCCATTTCATGTTTTAGTTTTTTGGTCCTGAGGCACGTGGGATCTCAGCTCCCTGACCAGGGATTGAACCCACACCCCCTGCACTGGAACTGTGGAGTCTCAACCATGGGACCGCCAGGGATGTCCCTGTGCTAATGCATTACTGATATAAAAATAGTTAACTAACCCACCAGATGAGACTTGTGCCCTTGGGAGAGTTGAGCCACCCCCAACCTGGCTCCTGGACTGCCCCAGTGCCCCACGCCCCTGGAGTCAGGAGCAGACAGCCATGCCTCTCTGTGATGCAGTCATGTCTGATCCCAAGGGCTGAGAGCTGGGAGCCTGTCTCATGCACTCTGGTTGGCCTTCCTCTCACCCCTTGGCTGCCCAAGGATGACCACTGGAGAGGGCTGAATAGCAACCAAGGCCGTAACAGTAATTCAGGCTGATAGCTCAGAGACCTCGTTAAGCCTCACAATAACCCTGGCCAGGAGGTTGCAACCATCACTACCCCATCAGCAGAAAAGGAAACGGAGGCCCAGAGAAGTTAAATGCTTGCCCAGGGTCCTGTGCCCAGCAAGCAGAGGAGCTGAAGGTGGAAAACCATAGTCATCCTGGTTAGGAATTTGGTCTAGGTCTGCTTGGGGCCAAAGCCGGCATCCTTGTCTTTACAAGGAGCTCTAGTGTGCTCTGGAGTCCAGGAGAGTTAAGGAGTTTTCATCATCAGTGTGGTTCTGAAGGGGAAAGAAGCCGGAGAGGAGAATTACCTTCGGGCATAGGAGATCGTGAGAGGATCCCGCTAATGGGATGACCCAGTATCCAGGGCCCTGCTCCACCAGTCGCCTCTTAGGGTGGCCTTCCATCCTCCCCTCCCATTATTGCCAAGATACTGGAATCAAGGTTTGTGGGGGCTGCAAGAAAGAGCCCTGTGCACTCTCACCAGGCCTCCCTCCCCGAGAGAACACAAACAACAAACGCCCAGTGATTGGTGTGAATTTCTCACGATGTACACAATCCAGGATTGGCTCTATCAGCCAGAGGGAAGCAGAGACTTCTGGAAATCTAGCACTAAAAGGGAAGTTAAAAACCATCTATCCATGCTCCCTTTCTTTCACTCTGTCCCACCCTCACTGCTGTTCTTGGAGCACACAGGGCTCCCTCCTACCCCAGGGCCTTTGCATTTGCTGGGCCTTCTGTATGGAACAACAGTCTATCTCTTTCCTATCAGAAAAAAAAGTCAGCCTCTCAGTAAGGCCTTTCTTTAGTGTTTGTTCTTCTTCTTTTTTTTTAACGTGGACCACTTTCAAAGTCTACATTGAATTTGTTACCATACTGTCTCTGTTCTGAGTCTTGGCTTCTTGGCTGCTGGGCATAAAGGATTCTAACTCCCTGACCAGGGATTGAACTCGCACCCCCCGCACTGGAAGGCGAAGTCTCAACCACTGGGCTACCAGTGGAGTCCCACCAGTAACACCGTCTTTACCATTACAAACTCACACCTCCCACTGGTCCTTCTACTCCTCTTCCTCACTTTATGTTTTCTCAGAGGACGTTTACATCCTGTGTGTGTGTGTGTGTGTGAAGTCACTTCAATCGTGTCCAACTCTTTGCAACCCTATGGACTGTAGCCCGCCAGGCTTGTCTATCCATGGGATTCTCCAGGCAAGAACACTGGAGTGGGTTGCCATGCCCTCCTCCAGGGGATCTTCCCGACCCAGGGATCGAACCTGAGTCTCTTATATCTCCTGCATTGGCAGGTGGGTTCTTTACCATTAGCACCACCTGGGAAGCCCATTCACATCCTGATATACATGCTATTTACTTATTTTCGTGTGTATTACCTTCCTCCTATTCTCTGGGATGTCAGCTTCATGGGAGTAGTGGTTCCTGTCTGTTTATCCAATGCCAGATACATTCATTGAATAAATCTATGTTCAAGAGCATCCCATTTTACAGGTGAGGAAGTTGAGGACCAGCAGAGTGACAGACTTGATCAAGCCACGAGATAAAGTCTGTGTAGGTGTCCTCAGGTTGTTGGAAAAAATTACCACAAACTTGGTGGCATAAAACAAAGCCATTTATTGTCACAGTTCTGGAGGCCAGAAATATGAAGTTGAGGTGTTTGTAGGGGCTGTGCTCCCTCTGAAGGCTCTCAGTGGAGGATCCTTCTTGTCACTTCAGCTTCTGGGGGCCTCAGCATCCTTGGCTTGTAGCTGCATACCCTGCTCCAGTCTCTGCCTCTGTCTTCTCACAGCTCTCTGCCCTGGGTCTCTGGGTCCCTCTTTTCCTTCTTGTAAGGACACCAGTCATCGGATTTAGGGTTCCCCCCACCAGCTCTGGGATGAGCTCACCTCGAGACCCTTAACAATTACAAATCTGCAAAGAGCCTATTCCAAATAGGATCACATTCTGAAGTTGCGGGTGGACATGAATTTGGGAGGATGCTGTTCAACCACTACACTGGTAGAGCTGACAAGGACCCGGGTCTCCCCCCGACCATGTTCCCTAGGGGCTTCACCAGTGGCTCAGCTAAGAGAGGCTGGGTTGGCAGCCGGCGGCTGTGGCTGTCAGTCTCCCGTGAACTTGTCAAGACGGAGAGGGAAAAAATAAACTCTGGGGTTAATGAAAGCAGCGAGATGATCTAGGCTGATCCCCGTAATCCCCTGCTCTGAGCTCAGCTTTCCATCATCAGTCGAGGGTTCTTTTTTTCCCCCCCTTCTTTTTCAGAGTTTCCCCAGAGAAGCAAACCTTCCAAATTTAATAAACTTCCTCTGCCCCCAGCTTTCCCTGAAATAATGTAATAGCAGGATGATTTTCAAATGTCTGTCCTGACCCCATGATTGATGAATCCCAACGAGCAAAAAATGAAGGAGAGGGGGACATGGTGATGAGGGGATGAGAATGCACCAGTGTGGTTTTTTTAAAAAATCATTTTAGTTACTTATTTGGTTGTGCTGGGTCTTTGCTGCTGTGTGCAGGCTTTCTCTAGGTGCGGGGAGCGGGGGCTGCTCTCCAGTTGCGGTGCGCAGGCTTCTCACTGCAACGGCTTCTCTGGTTGCAGAGCACAGGCTCTAGGGTGTGCAGTCAGTCAGTTCAGTCGCTCAGTCGTGTCTGACGCTTTGCAATCCCATGGGCTGCTGCACATCAGGCTTCCCTGTCCATCACCAACTCCCGGAGCCTACTCAAACTCATATCCATCACGTCAGTGATGCCATCCAACCATCTCATCCTCTGTCATCCCCTTCTCCTTCTGCCTTTAGTCTTTCCCAGCATCAGGGTCTTTTCCAGTTAGACAGCTCTTCGCATCAGGTGGCCAAAGTATTGGAGTTTCAGCTTCAGCATCAGTCCTTCCAATGAATATTCAGGACTAATTTCCTTTAGGATGGACTGGTTAGATTTCCTTGCAGTCCAAGGGACTCTCAAGATTCTTCTCCAACTCCACAGTTCAAAAGCATCAATTCATCGGCACTCATCTTTTTTTATAGTCCAACTCTCACATCCATACACGACTACTGGAAAAACCATAGCTTCGACTAGACAGATCTTTGTTGGCAAAGTAAGTTCAGTTCAGTTCAAGTAATGTCTCTGCTTTTTAATATGCTGTCTAGGTTGGTCGTAGCTTTTCTTTCAAGGAGTAAGCGTCTTTTAATTTCATGGCTGCAGTCACCATCTGTAGTGATTTTATTTCCCAAAATAAAGTCAGACACTGTTTCCACTGTTTCCACTGTTTCCCCTGTTTCCCCATCTATTTGCCATGAAGTGATGGGACCAGATGCCATGATCTTCGTTTTCTGAATGTTGAGCTTTAAGCCAACTTGTTCACTCTCCTCTTTCACTTTTATCAAGAGGCTCTTTAGTTCTTCTTTGCTTTCTTCCATAAGGGTGGTGTCATCTGCATATCTGAGGTTATTGATATTTCTCCCGGCATCTTGATTCCAGCTTGTGCTTCATCCAGCCCAGTGTTTCTCATGATGTACTCTGCATATAAGTTAAATAAGCAGGGTGACAATATACAGCCTTGATGTACTCCTTTCCCTATTTGGAACCAGTCTGTTGTTCCATGTCTAGTTCTAACTGTTGCTTCTTGACCTGCATACAGATTTCTTAGGAGGTAGGTCAGGTACCTGGTACAGTCAAAGGCTTTGGCGTAGTCGATAAAGAAAAAGTAGATGTTTTTTTGGAACTCTCTTGCTTTTTCAGCGATCCAACTGATGTTGGCAATTTGATCTCTGGTTCCTCTCCCTTTTCTAAATCCAGCTTGAACATCTGGAATTTTACAGTTCACACACTGTTGAAGCCTGGCTTGAATTTTGAGCATTTCTTTGCTAGCATGTGAGATGAATGCAATTGTGCAGTAGTTTGAACATTCTTTGGCATTGCCTTTCTTTGGGAGTGGAATGAAAACTGACCTCTTCCAGTCCTGTGGCCACTGCTGAGTTTTCCAGATTTCTAGGGTGTGCAGGCTTCAGTAAATGCGGCTCCCAGGCTCTAGAGCACAGGCTCAGTAATTGTCACACACGGGCTTAGTTGCTCCATGGCACGTGGGATCTTCCCAGATCAGGGATCAAATCCATGTCTCTGACATTGGCAGGCAGATTCTTTAGCCATCAGGGAAGCCCTGTTTGTGTGTTTGAGTCTCTTCACGACTGCTGCGAGTGACAGTGGGCGCAGTCAGCAGAGAGGTGTGTGTGTACGAGAGTGTCAGGTGGCATGAGGGGGATAAAGGCTGAGTGTGAGTGAGCCATGTGTGGGCAGCTGATGCAGGTAAGCCTGTAGATGTAACTGAGAAGAAATGAGCACACGTGAATGCACATGCATGCTTGTGATTGTGTGTGCATGCTTGTGTGCGTGAGTGCATGTCGGAGAGAATGTGGGCAAGTATGTCAGAGTATGTGTGTCCAGGCAAAGGATGTACATGTGCATGTGTGAGTGTGTGTGCTTACGTGTCCATAGGCTAACATAAGTGCAGGTCTGAAGGGTGTATGTGGGCCTGTGGGTGTGAGTGTGTGATGGAGAAGGTGTGAGAGGCTGACAATATAGTGACCATGGTCAACACCACCATACTGCATCCTTGAGAGCTGCTAGGAGAGTAACGCTTGAATGTTCTCACCATAAAAACAGCAACGACAAATTGGAATTATGTAGGATGAGAGCTGTGTTAATTAACCTTATTGTGGTAAGCATATCACAGTGCATGTGTGATGAAACCATCACACAGTGCGTCCTAAACGTACACAGTGTCGTATACAACTTATATCCCAACAAAGCTACAAAAAAATGTGTGGGACCAAAAAAGGGATTTATGTACCCTGAACATCATGCTAATATTAAAAAGTAACACCCAGCTCCCCACACAGTCTGCCCCCTCCCACATGTCCTCTCTGAACTCACCCCGTACCACTCCACTCCCCCGTTCCCTCTCCTCCAGCCACACCAGGCTCCTGGAACACAGCAGGCTCACGTTTGCCTCAGGACCTTTGCGCTTGCTGTTTTTCCTGCCTGGAATACTCACCCTCCAGAAACCCACATGACTTCCTCCCTCACCTTTCCCGGCTCTGCTCTAATGTCATCTGATCAGAGCCTCCAGCTGTGACCACGACTGTCATCCGCCAGCCATCCCAACCCCCAGTCCCTGGGGTGGAGCAGAAGGACAGAAGGACAGACTGGGAGGAGGGAGTGAAAGGGCGGCCAGAGGTGAGCAGTGAGTTGGTAACTATTAGGAAAACTTCGCTGGCTTGACAAGCAATCCCAGGTCGCATAAAATTCTTTGTTGTCAAATCTTGGAAGGGAAGTTTTTTAGACTGGCTGGAGAGGAATTTAGAAACCATCTAGCTTCATGCTTCTTAAATGATTTGTGGTTGTGAACTAGTATTAAGCCTCTCTGGATAAAGAGTGACAAAAATATAAAACTTCAAACTGGCTTAAACCAAAAAGCAAATCTGTTGGCTCATGTAACTATAACATCCAGAAGTAAAACTGGCTTTCAGCTTGGCTGGATCCGGGGACTTACTTGTGTAGTCAGGAATGGTCCCCCTCCATCCCTCAGCTCTGTTTTCCTTTGTGTTGGATTCAGACCCAGGGGGCTGTCTTGGCCTGGGTGTCTTGAGTGATTTTGGGCTTTCATTTAGCTTAGCAACCCGAGTTCATATCCTTGCAGAAACAATTCTAGGATGACACCCACTGCCCTGACTTGAACCCTCCGCTCAGGCCAGAGAGACGGCTCGACACCCAGGGTGTAGAAAGCACTTATTATTTTTGCTGACCAGCACGTGCTATGCTGTGCTGTTCTTCGTTGCTCAGTCGTATCCGATTCTTTCTGACCCTGTGGAGTGTAGCCCATCAGGCTTCTCTCTCCATAGAATTCTCTAGGCAAGGATACAGGAGTGGGTTGCCATTCCTTCTTTAGGGGATCTTCCCCATGCAAGGATCGAACCTGCGTTTCCTGAATCTCCTGCATCGGCAGGTGGATTCTTTACCACTGAGTCACTTGGCAAGGCCAGATACTGTGCAGTGTTACGTGTACTCTACCACAATGGTAGGTTTTATTTTCTTGGACTCCAAAATCACTGCAGACAGTGACTGCAGCCATGAAATTAAGAGATGTTTGCTCCTTGGAAGGAAAGCTATAACAAACCTTGACAGTGTATTAAAGAGCAGAACCATCACTTTTCTGACAAAGGTCTGTCTAGTCAATGCTATGGTTTCTCTAGCAGTCATGTACAGATGTGAGACTAGGATTAAGTGCTGAGGACCTCATGCTTTTGAATTGTGGTGGAGAAGCTCTTGAGAGTCCCTTGGATCGCATGGAGATCAAAGCAATAAATCCTAAAGGAAATCAACCCTGAGTATTCATTGGAAGGACTGATGCTAAAGCTGAAGTTCCAATACTTTGGCCACTTGATGCAGAGAGCCAACTCATTGGAAAAGACACTAATGCTGGGAAAGATTGAAGGCAAAAGGAGAAGGGGGCAGCAGAGGATGAGATGGTTGGATGGCATCACTGACTCAATGGACATGAATTTGAGCAAACTCGGGGAGATAGTGAAGGACAGGGACGCCTGGTATGCTATAATCCATGGGGTCACAAAGAGTTGGACAGAACTTAGCGACTGAAAGACAACAACCACAATAAAAAAAAATACCTCCAAATGCCAATGCATTCCTTATTTGTTTACGTTCTTAAAACTACAACTTCATGGTACCACTAGTTATCTGCCTTTGACATATATCTGTCCTGTGTCCCCTCCCCTCATGGGCTCCAATGGCACCTGACCAAGCATCTGGATGAAGGTTTTAGCAGGTGCCAACGAGCTTAGCACTTCTGGGTGTCACGGCGTGAGTTCACCCGGGCTCTTGGTAGAGAGTTCAAGTCCAAAGGCGGGGTCCAGGGGTGGAACAACCTGAGAGTGAGCTGGCTTCCCCACAAATCCATAATAGCTTCATTCAACAAGTGGCACTTCTTGAGGTCCACCTCCTGCCCCTGGGAGTGGCGAGCCCAGGCACACTGGACTGCAGGAGCCCCCGGGGGGCCCCATTCCAGGGGAGTGGCCCCACCTCCCCTACAAGGAAGCAGACTGCAGCAGGCCAGACAGACATCCCACTCACCCCTCTGCTCGGCCCTAAATGCTTCCCCACCCGGATTTTTATCCCTGGGGGTAATTACATGTGATTTCCTGGTGACAGATGCTGTCAGATTCTGAGACCCTGGTGGGACAGGCCGTTGGGCCTCCCCACTCCCTCCCTCCTCACCTTGTCTGGCTCCCTTCCTTCGCCTCTCGACCTCCAAGTGGTTATTAAAGTAATAAGCGGCATTTCTGATCCAGCTGCAACATTTCTGATGGTTCTCGTCGCCATCCTAGACAGGGGACTTCCCCTCTCCCTCCAGGGGCTGGAGAGATCTACCCCAGATGGCCTCCTCTCCGATTTCTCTAGGTCGTCTGCTCAGTGGTTCATGCAGTCGTGCGTTCATTCTGGCCACTGCAATCTCGCTGGCCTCACTTCCTGTCTCTTTTACTTGATGGTGGGCCCCATCACACTTACTCCTTTCTGCTCCTCTGACGTGCCCATCTTTCCGCTCCTTCCCCTTCCCACGCCAGCCCCTCAGCCCTTGAGCTGGCCTTGCTCTCTGCCCGGAACTTTCTTCCTTCAGAGCTTCCCGCGGCTGCCTTGTCTTCATCCTCCAGATCTACGTTATCTCAGAGAAACCTTGCTGGGCCACCCTGACTAAGACAGTCTTCGCCCACCAGACACTTTCTGAAGCAGGGTACTGTTTAACTCTTTGGGGCATCAGCATTTTCTGTTGATTTTCTTGGTGATCTACTGATGGGCTTTTTTCTGGTCTGTGATCCATTCCAATCAGAGGAAATAAGGGTCAGAGGAAGCCTGTTCAGTTTGTTCCTGGAGACCAAAGCCACTTCTGGCCCCAAGCGGGTCCTCAAAATCTTTGAGTGTCTGATTTGGTCTCTGCAGGAGCAGACACCGTGACAGGAATTCAAGTGCAAGAAGTGTATTTGGGAAGAATGGGAAACACCACTAACTGAGTGGGGAAGTGACGTGGGAAGGAAGACAGCGCCCGCAGCAGGTGGTATCAGGCAAGTTTCCACCTTGGGCAACTGGAGCCTGATCCCATTGGGATGCTCGGGGTAACCATGGAGAACACGCACCTCAGTTACCCTCCCCTGAGGAGTGAGCAAGCTGGAGTAATCTCCAAAGTCTAATCAGTCATTAGCTGAGGGTTGCTCTTGGGAGGGGAGGGAGTGTTAATTCCTTGGTACCTCCTACCTGCCACATGCAGGGCAGAACTCATCACAATGGCTCATGGAAGCCCTCAGGCAAAGAAATACAGACGTTGGCACCTGCAAAGTCAGTCTGGGGTATACTGAATAAAGACCAAATGGACCCAGGCAGAGGGCGGCGGGCTGATGGTGTCTGCTTGGTGAATAAGTGAATGAATAGAAAAATATCATCATTCATTAATTTCATAAGTCTGAATACTTACAGAATATACAAAGCCCTGGCAACACAGTGATGATTTAAACAGACACAGTTCTTGGCCTGATGGAGCTGGTATCTGGGAAGGGAAATGAGATAGACTAGCAAAAAGCAGATCATCACAGACTTCACTGTTCAATTTCAACCATGACACAGGCACTAAGGAGACGGGGAAGGGAGAGTGGGGCTCTCAATGTTTGTAAAGTGGAGACCTGGGGAGGGGGCTGCAGCATGATGGAGGGATCTTCCTGAGCAGATCATATTGAACTGGAACTATTAACTTGAAGGAACAGCATTTGCACAGAGGGAACAGCATTATGAATGCTCTGAGACAAAAGGGTGATTTGTTTGAGAATTACATCATTCTGCAAATTCTATCTTCAGTGGCCTGTCTTGAATCTCAACTAGGTATTAGCAGCTAATGAACATCTCAGATTAATGTGTTCCCCTTAAAAATGTTTTTCGGATCCCAAATTTGCTTCTCCCAAAAAAGTTTTCCCATCCTTGTCAATGGTTCTTGCACTCTCCTCAGTTATTCAAATGTCACCTTGACACAGAAGAGCCCTTTGATCACTAATGTGAACATGAAGCAGTATTCCACCCCATTTGGTGTCTTCATCACCGGTATCACCACTTGACTAATTGTTTGTGCTTTGTTTATCGTCTGCCTCCTGAAATGTCAGATTCTCGAGAGGACAAATGTTTCTCTGTTTCCTGAAATATCTCCGCCCCTAGAATAGTACATGGCTCAACTAATATCTGTTTAAATAAATGAATATCTGAACAAAAAATGAGTGAATGATTCTGTCTCCACTACCAGACTATGTGCTACATGAAAACCAGGACTGTGTCTGACTTTTAGCTTAGGCTGCAAGAACCAAAATTCCCAGCCAGCAGTGGCTTAAGTACTCAAGACATGCAATTGTATCATTTAACAAGATTTCAGGAGCAGTCATGCTCAACCAGGGGTGATTTTGCCCATCATGGGACATTTGATAATATCTATAGAGATTATTATTTTTTTTATTGTCATGACTGGGATGTGAAATCTACTGAATGGAGACCAGGAATGCCGCTAAACATTCTATAGTACACAGGACAGCTCCCCACAATAAAGAATTATCTGCTCCACGTGAGGTTGAGAAACTGACCTAAATGAAAACTTCAGGGTCTAAATGGTTTCAGAGTTTGTTCAATAGTTCAGCAATGGCAGGACTTTGTGTCCCTGTGATTTTCTAGAGTTTTCCCTCCTGGTTATAATATGGTTGCCATAGCTCTGAGCATCACACTCACCATCCCAGTCATTCCAAAGAGAAACAAATATCTCTCTTGCTCTCTCTCCCTCTCCATCTCTTTCTGAAAAATCTTTCATTATACGTCCAGTGACACACCTTGGGTCACATGTCCGCCCCTAGTCCAACTGTCCAATGAAGACTGAGTTACTGTGATTGGCTTGGATCAATTGACTCATTCTCTGGGACAGGACCCTGTGTCTGGGATCAAAATCAGGGTTATATGAGTAATAAAGAAGGGGAATGGCCGTTGGATAGTCAAGTCAAAGGGAAATGTCCATCACTGAAAATAATTTCATTTTTTACTTTTAATTGCTGCTGCTGCTGCTGCTAAGTCACGTCAGTCACGTCTGATTCTTTGCAACCCCATGGACTGCAGCCCACCAGACTCCTCTGTCCATGGGATTCTCCAGGCAAGAATACTGGAGTGGGTTGCCATTTCCGCTTCCATTCTGATTGCTCCTACCACCCAAACCAAAAACCAACAAACAAGTAGAACATGCTTTCTTGCTCTTCCAGTTATTGCCCACCCAGAGTTCTACCTTTGCCAACCTAACCCCACTTCCTCAATTTGCTAGAGAAAAGAAGGCAACTCTTTCCACTGTTCCCCATCAGATCACGATGGGTCCTAAGTTTGCCTTTGAACCCAGATCAATCGGACACCCCTTCCAATATCCCCTCAGGGAAATGCCCCTTCTTCTTCCTGCCAGAAGTCTCTTGCTGGCTGGACAGATCTAAGCTGCTGGTAGCAGTGGAACAAACATCCAAGTTCACCAAAGAGGCCTGACCTCAGGAAGGCAGGTGGGTGTTAAGCAGCCTGAGCCCATCCGTCCGCAAATGCCAGACAGCTGTGCACGTCTTTGGGGTGGAGATGAAAAACGGATACTTAATGTATCTGGTTAGAAATGAGGATTTTCTGGTTTGGTTATGCCTGTCATTTCGAATGTGTCTCTTCTATTATTTACAGCATTTGTGCACCTGACCTTGTCAATTTCATCCCCAGAAGCAATTTGGCAAACCATCTTCACAATCCAACCAGAGGTGCGGGGGAGCTCTCCGCCCAGACTCAACCTCTCAAGCCTTTGTTGGGAGACAAGTCTGGGTAAAGATGCGCCTGTAGGAAAAGATTTGGGAAGCTGTAGATAACGCTCCTCAACTAGGGGCAGAGCCAAAACAAACTGGTTTCTTGATTTCACCCTCCTTTACCTTCACCTCCAAATCTGTGGATGGCCCCAACACCCAACCCATTCCAAGTCCCTCAATCTCAAGGTTATCCTTTCCTCCTCTCATACTGTACATCCTTCCCATCCGTAAATCCTATTGGCTCTTAATAAAGTTTATTCCCCAAACTCATCTACTTGCCAGTACTCCCCTAGCCATCACTCTGGTCCAAACCACCATCATCTCTAAAGTACTGCAATTGCCATCTCATTGGTGTTCTTGTTTCTATTCTTGCCCCCCTTTAAAGCCAGTCTCAGCAGCCAGAAAGATCTTTCAAAAAAGAAATCAAGTCAGGGGACTTCCCTGGTGGTCCAGTGGTTAAGGTTTTGCCTTCTAAAGCAGGGAGTCTGGGTTCAATCCCAGGTCAGGGAGCTAAAATCCCACATGCCTGGGGCTGAAAAACCAAAACATAAAACAGAAGCAATATTTTAACAGATTCAATAAAGCTTTTTAAAATGGTTCACATCAAAAAGAAAAAAATCTTAAAAAAAAAAAAGAAGAAATCACATCAGGTCCCTACCTTGCCTGAAATCCACCAGTGACTAATTATTGCACTTAGAATAAAATCAAATTCCTGGCAATGACTTCTAAGCCCTGCATGGTTGGTTCCCCAGAGACCTCTGTTCCAGGCATGTGAGCTCCTTTCTGCTCCCTGATCACTGCAAACTGAGTCCCACCTCCCAGCCACAGAGGATGCCTTCCTCAAACAGGAAAGACACAGTTCTCGGACCCAGTTCTCAGACTTTCCTTGCCATGGCTCACTCCTTGTCATTCACATCTTCACTTCAATGCCATATCCTGAAAGCCTTCCTGAGCATCTAGTCTATGGGGCCCACTCACTTCTCAGTCACCATAACACCATCCCATTCTGTTTGTTGATTACTTGGTGAGTACTTTCCTCCCTTCATTAGACTGTCGCCTCTGTGAGAACAGGAGCCGTTTCTAACTCTTTTGACACTATTTTCTGAGTCTAGAATGGTACCTGGAACATAGTAGAGGCCCAGTAAATTGTTGTTGCTGTTCGGTCACTCCATTGTGTCCAACTCTTTGCAGCCCCATGAACGGCAGCGTCCCAGGCTTGATTACTAGTGGCCTTTTTGCCAGAGAGTTATCCTGATGTACTGGGCCCCCAGGACCCCTGCCCTCTCTGAGTCCCCTTGAGCCTTGGCTGTCTAGGAACCTTCAGAAGGGAAACAAACACCCTGGGAATGCCCTACTCTCAACTAGACTCTAAGCTCATCGGGACAAAGCCTGGACTAGATCTAGCTCTGTCTTCCCCCGGATAAGTGCTGGATACTTGGTGGATGGAGAATTCCGTCTCTACCTCAGAACAGTACTGAGTACCAAGAAAAGCTCAATTATTTATTCTTGGCAAACTCAAAACAGCACAGCATCTGCCCCAGAGGCACACACATGTGAGGCAAACCTCATTGGGAGGGTGTTTCCTGCGGCATCAGCAGTCCTGGTGGAGACCTGGAACTTAACCCAAAAGCTCGTTTTTACAGGAATGGCTGCATGTACCATAGTTCTGCCAGTGTTAGGAAATACTCTAAGTTGACTTTTTTTTTAAGATTTTTTTTTGATGTGGGCCATTTTTAAAGTCTTTATTGAAGTAGTTACAATACTACTTCTGTTTTAGATTTTGATTTTTTGGCTGCAAGGCATGGGGGATCGCAGCTCCTTGACCAGGGATTGAACCTGCATCCTCTACACTGGAAGATGAAGTCTTAACCACTGGACCATGAGGGAAATGCCTCTGAGCTGATTTAAAAGACACAAAAGTGGTTGGATGCTGTGTTCTTTCTTGAGTACCTACCACATGCCAGGCACTGTGCTAAATATATGGGGAGCAATGAGGACAGAAATCTGTGCTCAAGTTGAGGAAGACAAGCAGAAAAACTAAGTCAAAGGAAGAATAGGGCAGATGGGGAAAAGGGCAATGGAGGAAAATTAAAAATTAAACAGGCCAGGGTTAGGGGATTGCCTAGCTGTCTCTGAAGTCTCATGGAGATGAGGGTCCTGGGAAAAGGGGGTGATGAGGGTCTGGGCTTCTTGGGGTGTCTAATGGAGCCAAGGGGTCAAAGACAGATTAGTTCTGATGGTTTTGAGGCAGATAAAGGTGAACAGTGGGTGTGGAGGGGAGGTGAGGAAGGGGTCTTGCTGAGAAAGTGTGGAGCCTCCAGCACCCCCCCATGCAAGCTGACAGAAGGAGGTCCAGGGGGGCAGGTCACTTGGGCCTCCTTCGCTGCCCCTCCAAGTCCATCCTGGAGGACAAGCCAGGGGGTAAATCTGAGCTCTCCCCTCCCCCAGTTTCCTGTGGGTTCAACAGTGAGAAGCCCCAGCAGGAGATGGATGCATAGAAGCAGAGTGAGCGCAGGGTCTCTGTCTTCCTGCTCCCTGCCGGGCACAGTCTCTCTCCATGCATCTCTCTCTGGGTTCAGGGGCTCCTCCCTTCCTGAATCCCTTCTAGCCTGGAGAGGTGAAGGCTCCCACGGCTGGTACCCCAAGTGCAGAGCACCGTCTGCAGGGTTCTCCCTGCCTCCCCCCACGCCTTTGTAAATATTTCATTCACTGAACTCTACTCTATGACCTAGACTGACTGCTCCATCTGTTTCCCACAGGATCCTGATGGACACACGGTGGAGTCTCTTAGCTATAAGAGGTAAAATTAGCCATAGGCAGGCACAGAGACTTCCGGACTGGAAACAAAGCATCACCAGGCCCACTGGACCCCCGGGAGCCTGGACACAGCCTGCACTCTCCAGACTGACAGAGCTGATCAAGGTCCCTCTTGGAGAATCCAAGCGGACTTCAGGGATGGTCTGACTGGAGACAGGCCCAGGATGCATTAAAACACCAGGTTCTAGAACCTTCTATCGGAGAAGGCAATGGCACCCCACTCCAGTACTATTGCCTGGAAAATCCCATGGACGGAGGGGCCTGGTGGGCTGCAGTCCATGGGGTCACTAAGAGTCAGACATGACTGAGCGACTTCACTTTCACTTTTCACTTTCATGCATTGGAGAAGGAAATGGCAACCCACTCCAGTGTTCTTGCCTGGAGAATCCCAGGGACGGGGGAGCCTCGTGGGCTGCCATCTATGGGGTCGCACAGAGTCGGACACGACTGAAGCGACTTAGCAGCAGCAGCAGCAGCAGTAGCAGAACCTTCTTGGGAAAGGAGCACGTGAGAAGCGTCCTCCTCTGCCAGGCTGCCTGTCCTTCCCGACACCTGGTGCACCATTGGAAGCAGACAAGATGGAGGAAACCAGCCACGCACCAAAAGCTTCAGAGCTCTCTGTTTCCCAATTTTCTGATAACCTCTGTGCAAGAAAGCTAGCATTTCATAAAATCACAGCTATTTGCCATTCATTTTCTAAAATTCCGTATGTCCATTTTTCTGATTAAAGTTCATTCACCTTTCTACAGTAGGCAACCATTCTAGTGTGCTCAAGATGTATTTTTGGGGAATTCCCTGGGGGGTTCCAGTGGTTAAGAGTCTGCCTTGCAATGCAGGGGATGTGGGTTCAATCCCTGGTCAGGGGACTAAGATCCCACATGCTGCAGGGCAATTAAGCCCGTGGGCCGCAACTAGAGTCCATGTGCCGCAAGGAGAGATTCCGCATGATGAAGGAAAATCTCTCGTTCCAAAAGTAAGACCTTATCCAGCCAAAAAAAAAAAAGATGGATTTTGGGTTTGCATGTGCCCATATACAAATTGTAGTACTTGGGGATACATATGCTTTTACCTTCTGTAAATGGTAAAGAGCTGTCTACTAGGACTAGGTTCTCAGCATGCATTCATGCTGTAGTGTGTATGCCTCATCCATTGCTCAGAACTGCAAGAGAGCCTCCGTATTTTCTCCATCTACTCCCTCAGAAATGAACGCCCCCGATAAACTCTTCTCATCACCGCCACTGATGCTGGAATGATGTCCTTTGGGAGGTCCTTTTATGACCTTCATGGGAGGTTGTCTTGAATTAATACCTGGGAGAGGATTACCTCTACTAACTCAGCCGTGCCTGCCTGTCTGCTCTTTAGAAAGACTGCAGCAGATTACCCTTCTGCAGAATATTTTTGCTTTACCCAGTTTTTATTACTTTTTACATTTTGAGTTTCCACAGTTAGGTATACCAATGTCCAAGGTCCTTTTTGGTGGCTTTTTCCTTCTTGTTCACACACAATTTCCCTCTTTGTCCTTTTCAAAGCTCTTCATCTCAAATTCTGTTTTGTTGGGTCCCAGGACCTGAGTGCTTTCTAATTTTACATGCGGCCTTTCTGACTCAAAACTCGTGCCTGCTAATCCCACTGATCAGGATTTATGTCAATGCCCATGGCTCATGCATGTCCATTGTCAAGATGGGATAATTCCTGTTGATGGATTCTTCAAAACAACAGCCTTTTGCCAGCAGAGAAAAAACAACTAACTGCCTAAGAAATGTAATTAAACTCTGTTGTTTATGCCTGCTCAGAATCCATTTCTTTTTCTGGCCTTAGAAGCCCAGTTTTCATCTGGGAAATCCATCCCTCTCCTATTCCTAGTCTGTGAGGATCCATCTCTCCCCGGATCCAAGTCCCGGCCAATCAGAGTATCCCACACTCCTGGCCACCGTGATTGGGTGAGCAAGGACAACTGACCCACACCATTTCACAACATTTAAACCCAGGATATTACATGGAACTTTTTAGGAAAAGGTACTCTATTTCTCCTGAGGTGTCTAAGCTTGCAGAATGAAACATGGAACCACTGGAAGCCACCTTAGCCATAATATGTAGAAAGCCTGCTCAAAAAGGGAAACAGCTGACAGAGAGAGAGAGACAGACACAAAGAATTGAAAATTCATCATGACATCATTGTCTTCTGAGCTACTAGAGTCAGCCACGCCTGAAGCCTGCATGCCTCTGTTGTTTTATTTTTTCCAGATACATGATCTAATAAAGTCCCCTGTTTCGAAGAAGATAACTTGAGTTGGATTTCTATCACATACAGCTGAAAAGTGCCTAATACAGTGAGTGACAGGCAGTTTACCCCAGCACCCATTGGAAAAAACCAAACTACCCATCAATTATCTATTAGCCTTAGCCCCTGCCCACCTCCTGAAGCTCGCGGTTTACCTGGCTTTCTCACACACACTCTGCCTCCTGGCTATTCCCGGAGCACTGCAGCTTGTCTTCCATCAGACATTTGCGTTTGCTGTCCTCTCTGATGCGCGTGCTCCACTGCCCGATTGTCACCTCCCCATTTCCTTGTCAGGCTTCAGGACTCAGCTAGGATGGGGACTCCTCAAGAGGGACCTCCTTGACAAGCCCATCTAGATGCTCTCCCATCACCCTGCTTTTCAGCCCGGCACAGCTGTCCCACATATGTGATGCCTTCCTGTGTACCGAGTCCTTTACTTTGTTCCTACTTGTTTCCCTTGATACCATGATGCTGTTTTTTCATCGCCATAACCCGTGTTTAGAACAATGGTTCCTGGAAGACGCTCCATAAACTAATAAAAGAAGGGACTTTGGCAGGGAAGGAGGAGGTAGGAAAAAAAAGGAAGGAAGGAAGAAAGGAAGAGAGGAAGAAAAAAGAAAGGAAGAGAGGAAGAAAAAAGAAAGGAAGAGAGGAAATGAGGGTGGTGGAGGATGGATTCAAACAAATGTTCTAGGTCTAAGAAAGAGCCATTCCTTTCTTCTTCACACACTCAGACTTGGTCCAGAACCAAACTCAGAAATTATCAGAGCCTTTGAAATCCCATCTTGGAATGTCCCTCTGGCCCGTCACTTAATTAAATGACCCCATAATGAAATTTCTCCCCATTGAGTCTATATTTAATAATTAATTGACCTCTTCAGCCCAGCCATGCTTGGAGTCTCATCAATTATGCATCTTTCCCTCCTGCACTCAACATTCACCTCCTGGGAAAGTAGGGCCCAGACAGGAGAGGCTCGGAGTGGCTGGAGCCTGAAAGGGCCCCTCTGAGGGCTGGAGGTCCCCAAAATGCTGATCTGCTGGAGAGATATGGGGTGGAGGTTTGGGGGCAAAGACAGTCTTGGGCCTGAAACTTATTCTGAGGGGCCCTCTTTATTAAGAAGAAGACAAAATTACTGATACAAAATCTCATACAAACTCAAATATTTAGAAAAAAAATAAATCAAAAACAATTACTTTTTAAAAAGCTGGCACAAGCCACAAAATTCAGAAATAAAAAGCAATATCATTAATTAACTTCCTGGTATGCTTTGAGAGGGCTTGCCAGGTGGCTCAGTGGTAAAGAATCCACCTGCCAAGCAGGAGACGTGGGTTCGATCCCAGGGTCGGGAAGATCCCCTGGAGAAGGAAATGACAAGCCACTCCAGTACTCTTGCCTGGGGAATCCCATGGACAGAGGCGCCTGGCAGGCTACAGTCATGGGGTGGCAAGAGTTCAGACACAACTTAGCAACTAATCCACCACTGCCACCACGAAAGAGAAAAGGAAGGTAACTCAACCTTTCCTCTAGAAAATTTGATCAGGAAAAAAAAAACCAACTGACAGTTTTTAGAAAAGTTTCTCTTGGCCTGGTAATCCATGATCGGTAATGTCATTTCCAGTGTTAGTTTGCTACAGCCGTCATAACGATGTACCACATCGTTATGATTTAAACAACAGAAATTCATGTTATCGCAGTTCTAGAGGGTGGAAGTCTGAGATCAAGGTGTCAACAGGGGTGGCTTCTACCGAGGTCTCTCTCCTTGGCTCAGAGATGGCTGTCTCCTCCCTGGGTCTTCTCTTTGTGTCCGCGTCCTCATCTCCACCCGGTCTAAGGACATCAGTCATATTGGATTAGAACCCGTCCTGAGGACCTCATTTTGACTTAATGACCTTCTTAAAGACCCATCTCCAAATACAGACATGTTCTGAGGTCCTGGGGGCTAGGACTTCAACACAGGAACTTCGGCAAGGATGTAATTCAGCCATGACACATACCTTTGCAGGATGGTTGTCAGATTTGGGGAAACCACTCTCAAGTTTCTTTCCTACATGAGCTAAAACATCTCAAGGCATTTCAAGTTTTCTAAGCCCAGTGTCTCAGCTCCAATATCCTCTAACCGATGACTCTCATCAACCAGTCTGTCAATGCCATCCATCCTCGTGTTGTGACGATGTCCCTGGGGCCACCGTGAGCAAGAGGAATTTTCTGGGAAGCCATTCTCACATCTGGAGGTCAAGCAATGACTTAACTATGCAGAGATGTCTGTGAGCCACACAAAACATCTCGTGGGGCCAACTGAATGCGAGCCCAACCAAACTTCCCTTTGGCCAGCCCCCTAGGGCTGTCCCAACACAGTGGTCTTGAGAAATAGTAGTTAAAATAGCACACTTCTGCAGATTTCACAAACATGTGGTTCCATGGACATGGTGTTAGGGCTCTTCCCAGAGTTTTAGAAGATGCCCGGGTGAGTGACTCGGGCCCTGAAATTTAAGCTTCATTAACTTCACAGGAAATCTGCCTCCGGCGGAGGCGGGGAGGGGGAGGGGCGGGGCACGGTCTGTGTTCTGAGCATCCCCTCTCCAGCCCCTCAGAGTCCTGGCCAGGCCAGAGTTCCAAAGAGAAAAGCAAATGGGGCTTTTTGTGTGTGTGATGAGGCGTGTATTTGTTTCCTAGCATCGCTGTAACAAATAACCACAAAGTCAGTGACTTAAACAATATGAACTTATTCAGCCACAGTTTTGAAAACAAGAAATCCACAATCAAGGTGTTGGCAGGTCCGCACTTGCTTTGAAGATTCTAGGTGAGAACCTGCCGTGTCTCTTCCAGCTTCCAGTGGCCCCTGGCAGGCACTGACTTTGGCTAGCGTCACCCCAGTCCCTGCCTCCGTCTTCACCTGCCCTTCCTGATGTCTTTTCTGTCTCTTATAAGGATACCTGTCATTGGATTGGGCCAACTCAAACCCAGGAAGACCTCATCTTGAGATCTTTACTGTAATTACATCTGCAAAGACCTTTATTTCAAATAAGGACACATTCATTGGGTCAGGATTTGGACATATCATTTGAGGGGGGGGCACTATTCAATCCACTACAGGGGATCACCAATGCCCTCACCAGGCATGGCCTTTAAAGAACAGGCCTAGGCTCCAGGGATTTCATTGGAAAGACCACCTACTCAAGACTGAAATCCCACTATAATCACTCTACTTCAGGCTCAACTTGATTTCAGCACATCCATCCATCACCCACAGGTGAAGCCTCTGAAAGCAAATGCTTGGGAGACGGGTTTCTCTCCAACACAGCAGAGCTGCCCAAACTTCAATCATCTTCTCAACTTCTGGGATGAATTTCACGTCCACAAACCACTTAATGTTCTACTATTCACTTAATGTTTTTTCCTCAAATGGATCTATTTTTAAAAATTCACACCCATGAAGGGGTTTGACATGCTTCTTCTGGTTTTGTCTCACATCACATACATTCACATCATTAGAACTCACAGGTAGGGATCTCTAGCTTTGTGCCAGGGGTCTCTAAGCCCTGGTTAATTAATCCTCACAGCAACTCTGAAAGGAAGGAATTTTTAAATTATCATCCCATTTTACAGTTGAGAAACTAAGGTATAGAAAGGGTAGGTAACTTGAACCAGGTAATACAGGAAAAAATGGGGTGCAGCTTTGTTTCATTCACCTCTGTTTCCCAAGAGCCTGGAGCAGTGCCTGACACAGTAGGCACACAGTAGGCATTTTATTGTGGAATGCTGTCCCAATGTAGCAGGATCAGTACATATAGGGAAACAGAGTAAGAAATGAGGGCAGAAAAGTGTCCTAGCACAAGACCGGTGGGGGCCGCAGACCTTGGTAGGGATCAGAATTGTATTCTTGTGCAATAGGAAATTAATGGAGGACTCTGGGTCGCAAGAAACAAGTTCTGTTTTGTTGTTTTTTTTTTCTATTTTGATTGACTATGATTTCTTAAAAAAAATTTTTTTAAGTAGAGGGTAATTACAATATTCCGGAGAAGGCAATGGCACCCCACTCCAGTACTTTTGCCTGGAAAATCCCATGGACGGAGGAGCCTGGTAGGCTGCAGTCCATGGTGTTGCGTAGAGTCGGACACGACTGAGCGACTTCACTTTCACTTTTCACTTTTATGCATTGGAGAAGGAAATGGCAACCCACTCCAGTGTTCTTGCCTGGAGAATCCCAGGGATGGGGGAGCCTCGTGGGCTGCCGTCTATGGGATCGCACAGAGTCAGACACGACTGAAGCGACTTAGCAGCAGCAGCAGCAATTACAATATTCAGTTCAGTCGCTCAGTCGTGTCCGACTTTTTGTGACCCCATGAACCGCAGCACGCCAGGCCTCCCTGTCCATCGCCATATTATTAGAGGATAATTACAATCTTCCCTCATAGCTCAGTCAGTAAAGAATCTGCCTGCTATGCAGGAGACCTTGTTCGATTCCTGGGTTGGGAAGATCCCCTGGAGAAGGAAATGGCAACCCACTCCAGTGTTCTTGCTTGGAGAATCCCATGGACAGAGGAGCCTGGCAGGCTATAGTCCATGGCGTCGCAGGAGTCAGACATGACTTAGTGACTAAACCACCACCACACTATTGTGATGGTTTCTGCCATAGGTATACATGTGTCCCCTCCCTCTTGAACCGCCCCCCCCATCTCCCTCCTCATTCCACCCCTCTAGGTTGTCACAGAGCACCTGCTTTGGGTTCCCTGCTTCACACACAATCTCCCACTGGCTATCTATTTTACTTACGTAATGTACAAGCTCTGATTTTGAAAAGATTGCTCTGGCTGCCGCAGAGTGATGCTGCTGCAGGTGAAAATTTGGCAAAGTGTCTGACACTGAGAATGTGTGTTCTAATCAACTGGCCTGAGAGCAGCTGAGTGAGGAGGTGTTTGGAGAGGCAGGGGATGGGACCAAGAGGTCCTCCTTATCCACCAGGCCAGTGGCCCTGCTGAGGAGGGCCTTGCACTGGGCCTTCCGAAATTACATCTAAGTGAGCTCTCCACTTAGTCCCAGGGCTTCCTTGATAGCTCAGTTGGTAAAGAATCCGCCTGCATTGCAGGAGAACCCAGTTTGATTCCTGGGTCGGGAAGATCCCCAGGAGAAGGGAAAGGCTACCCACTCCAGTATTCTGGCCTGGAGAATTCAGTCTGTGGACTATACAGTCCATGGGTTCAGAAAGAGTCGGATATAACTGAATGACTTTTACTTGAATGCAGAGTTCCAAAGAATAGCAAGAAGAGCTGAGAAAGCCTTTTTCAGCGATCAATGCAAAGAAATAGAGGAAAACAACAGAATGGGAAAGACTAGAGATCTCTTCAAGAAAATCAGAGATACCAAAGGAATATTTCATGCAAAGATGAGCTCGATAAAGGACAGAAATGGTATGGACCTAACAGAAGCAGAAGATATTAAGAAGAGGTGGCAAGAATATATAGAAGAACTGTACAAAAAAGATCTTCACGACCCAGATAATCACGATGGTGTGATCACTGACCTAGAGCAAGACATCCTGGAATGTGAAGTCAAGTGGGCCTTAGAAAGCATCACTACGAACAAAGCTAGGGGAGGTGATGGAATTCCAGTTGAGCTATTCCAAATCCTGAAAGATGATGCTGTGAAAGTGCTGCACTCAATATGCCAGCAAATTTGGAAAACTCAGCAGTGGCCACAGGACTGGAAAAGGTCAGTTTTCATTCCAATCCCAAAGAAAGGCAATGCCAAAGAATGCTCAAACTACTGCACACGCTCATCTCACACGCTAGTAAAGTAATGCTCACAATTCTCCAAGCCAGGCTTCAGCAATACATGAACCATGAACTTCCTGATGTTCAAGCTGGTTTTAGAAAAGGCAGAGGAACCAGAGATCAAATTGCCAACATCCGCTGGATCATGGAAAAAGCAAGAGAGTTCCAGAAAAACATCTATTTCTGCTTTATTGACTATGCCAAAGCCTTTGACTGTGTGGATCACAATAAACTGTGGGAAATTCTGAAAGAGATGGGAATACCAGACCACCTGATCTGCCTCTTGAGAAATTTGTTTGCAGGTCAGGAAGCAACAGTTAGAACTGGACATGGAACAACAGACTGGTTCCAAATAGGAAAAGGAGTACATCAAGGCTGTATATTGTCACCCTGCTTATTTCACTTATATGCAGAGCACATCATGAGAAACGCTGGACTGGAAGAAACACAAGCTGGAATCAAGATTGCAGGGAGAAATATCAATAACCTCAGATATGCAGATGACACCACCCTCATGGCAGAAAGTGAAGAGGAACTCAAAAGCCTCTTGATGAAAGTGAAAGTGGAGAGTGAAAAAGTTGGCTTAAAGCTCAACATTCAGAAAAGGAAGATCATGGCATCCGGTCCCACCACTTCATGGGAAATAGATGGGGAAACAGTGGAAACAGTGTCAGACTTCATTTTTCTGGGCTCCAAAATCACTACAGATGGTAACTGCAGCCATGAAATTAAAAGACGCTTACTCCTTGTAAGGAAAGTTATGACCAACCTAGAGAGCATATTCAAAAGCAGAGATATTACTTTGCCAACAAAGGTTAGTCTAGTCAAGGCTATGGTTTTTCCTGTGGTCATGTATGGATGTGAGAGTTGGACTGTGAAGAAGGCTGAGCGCCAAAGAATTGATGCTTTTGAACTGTGGTGTTGCAGAAGACTCTTGAGGGTCCCTTGGACTGCAAGGAGATCCAACCAGTCCATTCTGAAGGAGATCAGCCCTGGGATTTCTTTGGAAGGAATGATGCGAAAGCTGAAACTCAAGTACTTTGGCCACCTCATGCGAAGAGTTGACTCATTGGAAAAGACTCTGATGCTGGGAGGGATTGGGGGCAGGAGGAGAAGGGGACGACAGAGGATGAGATGGCTGGATGGCGTCACTGACTCGATGGACGTGAGTCTGAGTGAACTCCGGGAGTTGGTGATGGACAGGCGTGCTGTGATTCATGGGGTCGCAAAGAGTCGGACACGACTGAGCGACTGATCTGATCTGATCTGATCACTGCACTTCGTCCCATGGACCGAGGAGCAAGTAGCTGATAGGAAGCAGAGATTCACCTCCTACAGAGAAGCAGCTCATCATCCAACCGGACCCTTGACCACATTACTGGCCACCCTGTCTGCAGGGCTCTAAGGAACTATCATTGTACAGCTCAGTCCTATAAGCGTCTTTAGGAAAAGCACAATTTGATTGCACTTTTGATTGGTAATGGGCTTGGGGATCGGGGTCAGGTACGGGTGGTATTGGGGTGTGGGGTTTGGGTGTGAGCAGGTTCAAAAGGGTTGATGCAGTCAATGTCTATTTAAAATGGGATAGAATTTCAAAACCCTGCTTCCGCATTTCGTGTGCATACCTGGTGTAGCACTAAAAATGAAGCAGAGGGGGGTCACTCAACGTCACTGAGGGTCCCTTGGGGACAGTCCTGGACTCGGAGTCCCTAGGGAGCTCCGACTTGCTGGGCGTCCTTGGCTGCGAGGTTGGTCTCACCTGGCTTCAGTCTCCCGCACTAAGCGAGGTCACAGAACTAAGGAGGAGGCCCTGGGTGAGACAGAGGGGTTGCGGTTCCCCTCCCCGCCCCCAGCGCATGCCTTTTACCCCTGCGCGCGCTCTCGCCATCCCCCTCTCCCCCAGGCTGGAACACCCCTAAGAGACGGCTGCGGTAATGACCCGCGACAGCTGCGCTCCCACTAAGCAGCCGCCCCTCCCCGGGCCCCCGCCCTCCACCCTGCCGCCTCCGGAGACAGGTTCGCACCTGCTCGGGGCCATTTCTCATCAATTAGGCCTTGGCAGCGCTTGAATGGGGCCCGGCGAGGGCGCGTCCCGGCGGCCTCTCCGCGCGCCGTCCCCGGCCGCCCCCGGCGGCTCGGCGCACACAGATGGCAGCCCGGGCGCAGCTGCCCGCCGGGCTCGCGGGGGCCACAATCGGCCCAGTGTTCGCTGCCCCCAGGTTGGGCAGGGGGCCGGGCACACCTGCGCGGCGCAGATGGTGCCGCCCGCGGCAGCAGGCACCGAGGACCCTCCAGGGACCTGGAGGCGGGACGAAAGCTGGGGGCGGGGGGCATGGGAGGGGGAGGGGAGGTATGGGGGTGGCGGTCCTTCCCTCCCTCCCCTCCCGGTGATTCCTTTCAAAGTCTGGAATCTGGAGAAGGGGCAACTGAGAAAATGACATTGGGCTGTGGGACCAAGCCAAGTCCCCGGCCGTCCCTTCCCCATACCATTCCCTGAGCCCCTGGCCCGGTGGACTCCCGAGCCCCCCTCGCTGCAAAAAAGAGTGACTCCCTTTTGGTAACCTAAATACTCAACAATAGGGGATAGACTCAAAAATGTGCTGTGGTTTCTGCAAAGCCCTGACATGCAGCCGTGAAAAAAACATACTACAGAAGGGACGCAGGTCTCGAAGCAGTATGTTCAGTGTACTGGATCCAAGATTGGATTCTGGCTTGCTTCATTGCTTTAGAGCTCTGCAAAACTGCTGAGATCACCTCTTCCAACATCAGTTTTCTCATCTGTAGAATGGAATAATAATAGGACTGTTGCAAGAGTTAAATGAGACTGTGGGTTCAAAGTGCCCAGCATAAGACACAGTTAAGTACTTAGTATTTTTTATTTCTTATAAAAATAACACATACTCATTGTTAGGAATTCACACTTTATCAAACTATGTAAGATTCCAAGTTAAAGTATCACCCTTTCACCTCTACCTGAAATATCCATTAGTAATGGTTTACTGTTTGGCTCCAGGATTTTTTCTGGCATTATATCTACATTATATGTATAATATACATATGTGCTGTATGCTCAGTCATGTCTGACTCTTTGCAACCCCATGGACTGTAGCCCACCAGGCTCCTCTGTCCATGGAATTTTCCAGGCAAGAACACTGGAGTAGTTTGCCATTCTCTTCCCCAGGGGATCGTCCAATCTGAGTCTCCTGCATTGGCAGGCAGATTCTTAACCACCAGCTCCACCTGGGAAGCCCCCTATATATGCACATAGACTCCCAAATCAAAAGAGAAGCAGTTTGCTGCTGCTGCTGCTAAGTCGCTTCAGTTGTGTCCGACTCTGTGCGACCCCATAGACGGCAGCCCACCAGGCTCCGCTGTCCCTGGGATTCTCCAGGCAAGAACACTGGAGTGGGTGGCCATTTCCTTCTCCAATGCAGGAAAGTGAAAAGTGAAAGTGAAGTCGCTCAGTCGCAACCCCATGGACTGCAGCCCACCAGGCTCCTCCATCCACGGGATTTTCCAGGCAAGCAATCAAATTCTTTAAACAGTTGCAGAATATGCCACCCTATGATGGACCATCAGGGACTTAAGCGGTCCTCTTTGTGGCTAACTGGTAAAGAATCTGCCTGCAATGCAGGAGACCCTGGTCCAATTCCTGGGTCAGGAAGACCCACTGGAGAAGGGAAAGGCTACCCACTCCAGTATTCTGGCCTGGAGAATTTAATGGACTACAGTCCATGGGGTCACAGTCGGACACGACTGAGCAACTTTCACTTTCACTGGAAGGGACTTTGGGTTTGGTTCCCTAGTGTTAGAGCAAACACCACTGCCTGCACCTCTTCATGCCCTGCAGTGAGATTGTCTGTAGTTTCAGGTCCTAAAGGTGGTTTTGCAGAGTTAGATTCTCCCCGGGCTGGGACCAGGGAGAGGCAATCAAGCCACTCCACTCAGGCAAAAAATTTAAGAGGACACCGAAAAGAACCGTAACTAAGATACATCAGACGTTAATGCAACAGTTCTTTAAAAATGAATGCTAAAAACACGTCACCATGAACAAAATATCACAGTTTTACAGATAGGATCTGGCAATGCCAAACTAAACTACACTGAAGGCTGTGGCCAAAGAAAATGCATGCCTCTATGTACAGAATTTTGTATATTCTTTTTTTGTGTGTGTGTGTGTGTTTTTTTTTTTTGTATATTCTTTAATGGTAATTTTTTTGCAGAATATTTTTAAAATTTATTTTATTGAGGTATAGTTGATGTACAGTGCTATGTTAATTTATACTGTACAACAATGTGATTCAGTTATACATATAAATGCATTCTTTTTTCATATTCTTTGCCACTATGGTTTATCCCAAAATATTGAATATAGTTCCCTGTGCTCTACATCCATTCTATATAAAATAGTTTGCATCTGCTCATCTCAGACTTCAAATCCATCCCGCCTCTACCCCTCTCCCCACTTGGCCACCTAAAGTCTATTCTCTATGAGTCCATTTCTGTTTCATTGGTAAGTTCGTTTTTGTCATATTTTAGATTCCACATATAAGTCATATCATATGATATTTATCTTTCTGACTTAGTATGGTAATCTCTAGGTCCATACGTATTGCTACAAATGGCATTATTTCATTCTTTCTTTGTGGCTGAGTAGTATTTATTGTATATATGTACCACATCTTTATCCATTCATCTGTTGATGGACATTTAAGTTGATTTCATGTCTTGGCTATTGTGGATAGTGCTGTTATGAACATAGAGGTGTGTATATCTTTTCTAATTAGAGTTTTTTTCCAGATATATGCCCAGGAGTGGAATTGCTTTTTTTCCAGAATAATAAAGTAGTTGGAAAAAAATATTGTAAAGTTGAAAAGTAGGCATGTTAAACAAAGCAGCATTATTTTATGTTTAAATATTTTACTCATATCAGACAGAATTTGTATCAGTTTTACTTTCCTGGCTTTAACGGAAGTAAACTCATCACTAGTATTTTCAAAATCTACTTCTAGAAAGAAATTAACCTTGAAAAAAATTACATAAAAACGTGTTTATCAGGGATGCTCATTTTTTCTCTTGCCTCAGGCTCTAAAATGACTCAGGAAGGTTCTGGATGTTTTAAATTTGTCATCCCAAAGGGTTATAACAATTGTCATTCCCACTGACAAGGGACTTCATTTTTCAGGCATCTTTGGGCATTAAGCTGCTTCCAGCAGACAGTCATTATCTCCTCATTAGCCCCTTGTCTGAGAGGACCCCGGAGCTGGCTTGCCTACCAGGGCTGGCTTTCTTTCCTCATTCACTGCCGAGGAAAACCCAGACAGCCCTACCAGCGCCTGGGCGGGCTCAGGTTACGTCAGGCTCCTTATCACAGATCTGCAAAAGCCCTGCGCGGCGCGGCGCTCTCAGGAAGACCTTTCAACTCCGGGGCAAACTCTAAAAACCCTGCAGCTGCCTCGGGGGCAATGAATGCAGCTCCGGAATTGACTAGATCTGGGACCCTCGCTGAAATAATCTCATGAATGTTCCCTCACCTGTGGCCAGCAACAGGGGCTCTGCTCCTTCGCCTCTTCACTCCCTCTACGGACACCCCGGGCCTCTCTGCTCTCGGCGGCCCTGAGTCAAGCCCTAGGACCAGGGCGAGTTAGTCACGGTCTCTGGAGCGCAGAGGGGCAGACAGCAGGGGTGAACAAAGAGTTTCTAAAACATTTTCATATCTGTTATTATCTCACCACTTTGTCCTGGGAGAGTTGGGAGCACTTGGGCCAGATGTAACTGGATGTCAGCGGGCATCTCAATCTTAGGTCCGAAGCAGTAACAGTAGTAGTTGTAATAGGAATAATGATGATGGTGATGATGATGACAGAGTATTTACCGCAACCAGGACTCTTCCAAGTGCTTTATACACAATAACTCATTTAGTCCTCATCACGATCCAATACTTTCCTATACTGTCTAGTTCCATTTTACAGATGAAGAAACTGAGGCATAGTGGGGCTTAGTCACTTGCCTGAGTTTCTGAAGATGGTAAGTGGCAAAGCTGCAAAATGAACCCACGGGTCTGGCCCCAGAGTCTGCTACACTGTGCTCTTCTATTCCTCTTTTTTCTCCCTTAGTTTTCCACATCTCGGAAAAACAGCAGCACTCGAAAGAAGAAAAAAAGAGAGAAAGAAAGGAAGGAAGGAGGGGAGGGAGGGAGGGAGAGAAACAGGAAGGAAAGAGATTCAGCCACCACTTTTATTCCACTCTTTGCCAATCTTTTTCAAAACCGACTTCTCATCACTCAGATATCAGAGACACCTGACATCTGAGTTTCCCCAGAAGTGTCACAGACATGTAGTTTATTTGAGAAGCGGGAGGCAAAGGGAAGCAGGGCAGGAGACGGGGGCATGAGCAGCCAATACCGTATCCCTTATCAAACCAGCGGCCACATGGGTGACCACGGTTTCATTCCTCAGACAAACCCTGGGAAATGGTGCAGATTACACGCCCCAGAGTTATTCTGCCCAAGGTGAGGGAGCTAGAGTGTTTATACATTAATTCCTGAGTCACTGGTTGAGAATTGTCCCAGTGTTAGATCCTGGGTACTTCTTCCCATTGGCAGCAAAGCTTTCTAGTTTCAGGGAAAGAAGCTCCCAGACCCAGATGTCCATACTGGCAGTTACACGTTATTAGAGCCTCCAGGGACCATTTTCCTTGTCTATCCCCTACTCCTTCTTCTCCTTTCTCTCCATACAATGTTATGGACTGAATGTTTGCAACCCCCACCCAAACTAATATGCTGAAATATGACACCCAATGTGATGATACTTGGAGGTGGAACATTTGGGAGGTGATTAGATCATGAGGCTGGAGCCCTCATGAATGGGATTAGTGCCCTTATAAAAGGGGACCCAGAGAACTTGAATAGAATTTGCATGCTGCTGTTGTATGAACATAGTATAAATCTTGATTATGTTGAATTGGTTCACAGTGCTCTTCTGGTCTCCTGTATCCTTCTACTTCTTTGTATATTCATCCTATTAATTTGCGAGAGTTGGATATTGAAACTCCAACTAAAAATCTTATTTATCTACTAAAAAATAATTGTAATATATAGTGGAGCTGTATGTAACTTTGTTCTATATTTTTTAAGTCTCCTGTAAATGTGTTATCATACTTTCATAATTTAAAAAAAGAAAAAAAAATTACTGACCAAAAAAATAAGTAAATAAAAGGGGACCCAGAGAACTCTCTTGCTTGCTGTCTCTGACAAGTGAGGATCCAACAAGAAGTTGACAGTGTGCCACTTGGAAGAGGGTTCTTCCCAGAGTCTGGTCATGCTGATCCCCTGATCTCAGGCTTCCAGCCTCCAGGACTGTGAGAAATCAATTTTTAAAAAATAGTTTTTCTTTATTTTTTTGCTTGCACTGGGTCTTTATTGCTGCATGGTGGCTTTCTCTAGTGGCAGCAAGCGGGGGAGGGAAGCTGCATCTCATTGCAGTACACAGGCTTCTCGTTGAAGTAGGTTCTCTTGTCGTAGTTCACGACCTCTAGAACGTGGGCTCAGAAGTTGTGGGACATGGGTTTAGTTGCTCTGCAGCATATGGAATCTTCCCGGACCAGGGACCAAACCCATGACCCCTGCACTGGCAGATGGATTCTTCACCACTGCACCACTGGAAAAGTCCAGAAATCAATTTCTATTGTTTTTAAGCCACCCAGTCTGTGGAACTTTCAGACTGAGATAGAAGACAGAGAAGAGAAGGAAGCCAATATAGAGTGTGTAACCAAGGAGGTGATCACTGCAGGCAGCCAGAGTTTCATCTCCCTGGGGCTGTCCGGATGTGGGGGGTGGGGGGCAGCACCGAACAGGTGCCTCCTGCCGGGAGAGGGAGCACAGGTATTTATCCTCCAGTCCCCACCTGTCATTGGGCGAGGGCTGCTTCTTCGAGCATTAACTCCTCCATCCTCTGGCTTGCCCTGAACGCAGGCCAAGCATGCTCCTGGGGCCAGAAAAAGAGCCTCGAGCTGGAGGTTGGCAGGTGTTTGCAGTGAGCATTCTCTGGTGAAAGGAGGGCAGTTCGAGAGGATGTAGATGAGGCACCACTGTGGCTGCTCCAAGTCACTAACTTAGAGGGAGAAGCGGGTGGTGGCCCTGCTATTTGCCTAGCATCATGCTGAGTGCTTTCCTTGTACAATTTCACTGCAAAACATTCTCGTGTAGCCCCATAGGTGGATGAGAAAGGCAAACTTTAGGGAACGTAAGGCTTTGCCTAAAACCACATACCCAGTTAAACATGGCAGATTCATGATTCAAACCAGGTCTGTTTGATTTACCAGACCCAATATTTTCCCCCTCAGTCCATTTCTCTGGCTTTCTCTGCATCTCTGAGATTCGTGAGCCTCAGCATTCAGGCCCATCAGAGTAATATGTACCAAAGCTCTTATGAGTGCCGAAGTGAATAAAATGCTAATCCTCATCAATAGATTAAACTGAGAAATGCTTAAACCAGAGATCTGTCTGCAATAAAAGCAATTGGGTTGTTTCTTTGTAATTTGACTGCTCACATGAGCCCAGGAACCTGCCTTATAGCTTTACAAATCTGTGATAATTTCCTTCAACTTTTCCATTTTATTGCTGCCATTAAAATCCCGTTGTGTTCTTAAAACAGGAAAAAAAAATGATTAAAACAGATGTGGCTCTTAAAGTTACAATATGAATTTTACAACCCAGGGTTTTATGGTACTGAGAGAAATTTCAGCCACCAGGGTCAGAGGCAAGAAAAATGGGACCGGATTTCTGAAATGGGTTTGGGGAGGGGGAAAGAGTCAGGGCACGGGGGTTCAGAATGACAAAGACAGCCAACAGAGCTAATTTCCTGACGTTTACTTCTCTCTCCAAACTCTCGGGACCAACTACAGGATGTCACATTTGCAGCTTGCACCCCAAGTTTAGTCTCTGCAGCTACCAAAGTTTGATTAAACCACTTTCCCTCACTCCAGCCTTCCTGCCAAGCATCTCTCTTCAAATCATACTTTCCACGTAAATAGTCTGCACGGATCTTTGTTTTGTTTATGGAGGCAGCATTTTGTCATAAAAAGAGCATTGAGACACGAGTTCTAGACCCAAATCTTCAACAAATTCACTGTGTGACTTGGGCAAATCACTGAATTCTTGTGCTTCAGTTTCTTTGTCCACAAAACCAAGGACTGTACCAGGTCTCCAGTTTCTCTCCCAGCTCCGCAATTTCCTGACCTCGTCCACAGGATCATGGTTTCCAACACAAAGAACACTCTGAATATTTGTTGCCTGGAAAAATAAGTGAATTCCTAAATTCTTCTTTGTTTCTCTTTTTAGAAAAATGAAGGGGTTATTGACTTCTACTAACAATCAAAAAGAGAATTAAAACCACCATGAGATTGATTTTCCTTTTTTTAAAAAAATAAGTTATCAGCAAAGATAGCAAAGAAAGACAGAGAAATGGGGATTCTTCTATACAGCTGAGTCAGATTGTACAATGGTATGTGTGTGCTTAGTCACTCGGTCATTCTGATGCTTTGTGACCTTATGGACTGTAGCTCACTAGGCTCCTCTGTCCATGCTGATTCTCCAGGCAAGAATACTGGAGTGGGTTGCTATACCCTCCTCCAGGGGATCTTACTGACCCAGGGATTGAACCCAGGTCTCCCACATTGAAATTAAAAGATGCTTACTCCTTGGAAGGAAAGTTATGATCAACCTAGACAGCATATTAAAAAGCAGAGACATTACTTTGTCAACAAACATCTGTCTAGTCAAGGCTATGGTTTTTCCAGTGGTCATGTATGGATGTGAGAGTTCGACTATAAAGAAAGCTGAGCACCAAAGAACTGATGCTTTTGAACTATGGTGTTGGAGAAGACTCTTGGGAGTCCCTTGGACTGCAAGGAGATCCAACCAGTCTATCCTTAAGTAGATCTGTCCCAGGTGTTCGTTGGAAGGACTGATGCTAAAGCTGAAACTCCAATACTTTGGCCACCTGATGCGAAGAGCTGACTCATTTGAAAACACCCTGATGCTGGGAAAGATTGAGGGCAGGAGGAGAAGGGGACGACAGAGGATGAGATGGTTGGATGGCATCACCGACACAATGGACATAGGTTTGGGTGGACTCCGGGAGTTGGTGATGGACAGGGAGGCCTGGCGTGCTGCAGTTCATGGAGTTGCAAGGAGTCAGACACGACTGAGTGACTGAACTGAACTAAACTGAACTCCCGCCTTGTAGGCAGATTCTTTACCATCTGAGCCACTAGGGAAGCCAAAAGTGGTATAATGCTTATTATCAAAATGTTAAATGGGCATATCCTTTGATCAGCAATTTCATTCTCAGGAGTTTATCCTAAGGAAATGATCAGAAAAACATGGCATGAAGAAATGCCCACAGTAACAAGTCTAGGTAAAGAGAAAAAAAGAATATAAACAACTTATGTGCTGTAAAAACCTGAAAAGATTTCTGTACTGGAAAAATAATCTGAACTTTTTTCAGATTTTATATATGTATTATATAATATATATATACACACACACACAGGGGCTTCCCAGGCGACACTCGTGGTAAGGAACCCACCTGCCAATACAAGAGATGCAAGAAACATGAATTCGATCCCTGGGTCAGGATGATCCCCTGGAGAAGGGAATGGCAGCCCACTCCAATATTCTTGCCTGGAAAATCCCATGGACAGAGGAGCCTGGCAGGCTACAGCCCATGGGGTCACAAAGAGTCAGATATGACTGAGCATTCATTTCCTAATATTTATATATACATCTGATATATACATGTATATATGTATAGATGTACATATATATATATATCAGAATCACTTTGCTGTACACTTGAAACATAGTAAATCAACTATATATCAACAGATTATTTTATAAAACCTTGTATTTCACATGTGTTTAATTACGTATTCAAGTTTCATTCAAGTTGCCCCACAACCTGAGTGTCAAGTCCATGAAGGCTATTTCCTTAGTACCTAAACCAAGCCTGGTGTATAGAAGGTGCAAGGTGACTTGAGTGGATGAATAAAATATGCAGATATGTATACACAAGAGTAATCTGTCGCAGTGTGGTTTATAATAGTGAAAGTTTGTTTAGAGGTAATGCAGTATATTTTTATGTATATTTGTCATTCTGTAAATACTCCATTTTGCTATTGAAATGTTTTACCTTTTTCTTGTCAATTTCTAGGAGCTCTTTGTAGGTTAGGAATATGGTATCTTTGCCTGTCAGTTTTGTTGTAAATGTCTCCTCATGCTCTCCTGAGTGTATATAAACATTCTCTCAAGTGTTATCCAAATGTCATGTTATTTTCTTGCATTTAGTACTTGATCCACCTAGAATTGATTTGTGTATAGTATAAAGTGGCTCTAACCTACCTCCTTATAAATAGATAGCAGTAAGGCTATCTGAAACCTTACAGCAGTACCATTCTAAAATAAAACATCCTGTTTCTACTGAATTGAAATGCCACCAAAATATTTTTTTCCATATATACTTTTTAGATTCTCTTCTGGAATTTACAATTTCCTACAAATCTTTTTGTTTATTCTTAACATTTTTCTTTCACTAATTTTCTCATAATATAGCAGCCAGGGTCTCAAGAGGAAATAAATGTCCCACTCAAGCAAGAGGACACAGAAGGGTTTAATACACGACTTGCCAAGGGAGGGACAGGGTCTATGGAAGCCAACAAGGGATAAAGCAGTACAGGGCTACTCAGAGAGCTGCCACGATCTCAAGACCTTAAAGGAGGCAGAGAAATGCTGGAACTGGCTTGCACTGGCTAGCAGGAACCAGTTGTCAGCATCTCTTTTGGGCTACGCATGACTTCACGTGGGTAACTTGAAATCAGCCACGGTGGGAATATTTTACACCAAGGAAATTGGCAAATGCTATAAATCAGAGCTTCTCATCCCCAGAGTCGACTGTTGAATGCTTAGCAGCACACCTCCGGGAGAAGTATTGCCTGGAACCGGGAGAGCAGACTTGTCTGGAGCAGCCTGTCTGTGAGGAACTTTGATCTCCACTAGGACACAGCCCAGTCACCACAGCCCAGCAGGGAAGGAGGGGGGAAAAGTATGCTGACCTCCACCTTCCATCCCTTCATACCTCTCTACCCTTGCAGCGCCTCCCACTCCGGAAACCCCAGCAGATGTCAGGGGACACGGGAGCTGGAGACACAGTCCGAGAGATCAACTTCCAGAGGCATGGAGCAAAGGGTTGAAATGGAAATATCCAGATGGAAATGTCCTCCCAAGACAATCTGGTAGGACAGCTTGTCTAATCCACCCACACCCTGATCCTCATTTTCAAAAACATCTTGGAGATTCTTATCCATGTCCCTAAAGACCTTGTTGAGATAAGGATTGGAATTTTATACAACTTAATGATTAATTTGGGAAGGATTGAAGCTTTGTGAAATTAAATCTTCTCATGCAGGGACATGGAATGTCTTTCTTTGGATGCCATTTATTTAGGATTTTATTTCTTATTCTTTAATTAAATCTTAAAGTCCTTTCGATATGGGTCTTGTATTATATTTTTATTGCTAAATTTCATCATATTTTATAGTTTTGATCGCTGATATGAGTGAAATCATTTTTTACCTTCCTTGTTCACTAAATTCATACTTAATGAAAAGAAAAGCTATGGATTTACTCATCTTTAAAACATATCAGAGCAATTTATAAATTACCATTTACAAATACCAAATACTCAAGTGAACACTATTTTTTAAAATAACCTCTTTTGAATTTTCTACACTTACAATGATATGATCTGCCCCCTAAAAGAGACAATTTTGCTTCCTTATTTTGAATATTTACACTACTTATTCCATTTTTATATAATTACATTAGCTAATTATATAACTAGCTGAAACTCTTAAATAACAGTAGAAACAATGACCTTCCTGCCATATGTCTCATTTTACTGGGACTGATTCATGTTTCATGGTATCTTAATAAGTCACTGTTAGGTTATCATAATTATTTTTATTCTATTTATGTAGCTTCTTTTTATCCTTGGTTTTACTTAGAGTTTTTCCTAGAAACAGCTGTGGAATTTTATCAAATGCCAATCCAGCATTTTTTAAAATATAAAAATGGTTTTCCTCGCTTAATTTGCTAATGTAATGATGTAATAAATTACATTGTCAGCTCTTCTAATGAGCTATTCCTGCTTCTGAAAAGGATGTTATTTTCCCATGATATATTATTCTTTTTAATATGCCACTAAATTCTATTTGCTGACATTATATTCAGATTTTTAGTATCTCTATTCATAAGTGAATACGATCTAGGGTTTTCCTAATTATACTAAGAATGAGAAATCTTGGCATTAAGGTTGTTCTTTGCTTTGATAAATGACTTAGATCTTTGCATCAATTTCTACTGAAACGCTTTGAATAACATTTTGGTAAGTTTTTAACAACTTCATTTTTTCCTATGGTTTGCCTTTTAACATTTCTGACCTCTTCTTGAGTCAATTTTGGTCATTTATATTTTGATTTAAAAAAATCACTTATTTCCTCTAGATTTTCCATGTGTTTCCATTTGCCCATAGTGTTTCCAAGCCATTTTCTTAAAATAATTTTACTTTCTTCTCATCTGTAATTATATTCCTCTCTCATACTTGATGCATATTATTTTCTTTATTTTTCTTCCAGAAGGCTCACAAAGGATTTATCTAGTTCTCCCCTTCCTCTTGACCCTCTCTTGCTCTAAAGAACTTTGTTTGGCTTTGTGTTCTGACTGTAATGGCATGTGGAGCGATGGGAAGGGCTTTGGGTGCCAGTATGCATTCTGCCACTTGCAGGTGGGGGACTTCGACAATCATTTCACTTTTGTGAGCCTCAGGCTCCTTATGTTCCCATGTCCCAGCCTTGCTCCCTATAGTCATCCATTGTATGAACTAAATTTTGATAAATTTTGATTGAGTTTCTGTCACTTGCAACTCAGAGACCTGAGTAACTCTGAGGGGTACCCTATGGATTAAATTGCAGTTGATTTTTTTGACCCAAAGGACCCCCTCTGTCTGCTTGCACAGCCTCCAATCCCTCTACCATTGTGTCCCTAATCCCAGGATATGGTAATTGCCTCTCCTCTTGTCTGTCTCTCCCCAAAGACTGCAGCTACCAGAGACCAGAAAACTTTTTCATTTCTGTGTTCTCCTCGTCCAGCCTAGAGTCCAGAACCAATCTCTCTGATGTAAGCCCATCCCTAACAGTAATGTGCGGGTTCCTTACTCACTGCGCAGGTTGCTGACCACACCCACCACTACGGGGAACTCCTTGTGCCTCTCATACTTCAGAGTCCCCATTTTACCTGCCCTTAATGCTCTGTATGTTTCCTTAACACCATCCAACACACCTGTTAATCACACACCTGTCTAGTGCCACATGGGAGCAAGGACACGGTCCTGATGGTTCTCGGCTGTGTCCCCACCCCTGGAACAGGATCTGACCCACCCTGTATGTGTACTCAGTCACTGAGTCATGTTCAACTCTTCGAGACTCCCTGGACTATAGCATATCAGGCTCCTCTGTCCATGGAATTGGACCAGCAAGAATACTGGAGTAGGCTGCCATTTCCTTCTCCAGGGGGATCTCCCTGACCCAGGGATCGAAGACACGTCTCCTGTGTCTCCTACATTGCAGGCAGATTCTTTACCACTGAGCCACCAGGGAAGCCCCACTAGGAAATCCATAAATATTTACTGACTGGATGAATGAATGAGATCAAGCAATTTGTGCTCAGATCTGGAGGATTCTGGTGGGTTAATGATCAATTCCCCTCAGATTGCAAACTTATTTATATGTCATCAAAGTGTTAGTCGCTCAGTCATGTCTGACTCTTTTGAGCCCACAAAGCTCCTCTGTCCATGGGATTCTCCAGGCAAGAATACTGGAGTGGGTAACCATTCCCTTCTCCAGAGGATCTTCCCAACCTAGGGATCGAACCCGTGTCTCCTGCATTGCAGGCAGATTTTTTACTGTCTGAGTCACCAGGGAAGCTCCAGACACTTCCCAACCTTCACCTGGAGCTGGAATACTGAGCACAAGAGCGGGGTGACCTCTCACCTGGTCTGGATTAACATGAGGACACCTTCCACACCCATCCCACTCTGGGCTGCCTGCCCTCCTAAAGCTGAGGTTATGTTTCCTATTTGTATAAAAATCTCTCTCTAGCCTCTGCTCTTAACTCCCCTGAAAATGTCACCCCCATCTGCCTTTAAAGGAGTAATAAGTGAAGTTGCTCAGTGGTGTCCGACTCTTTGTGACCCCATGGACAGTAGCAGGCTCTGCCGTCCATGGGATTTTCCAGGCAAGAATATTGGAGTGGGCTGCCATTTCCTTCTCCAAAAGGAGTAATAAAGATAATATAAACAAGGATGATAGGAATTCTCTGGTGATCAAGTCCCTACTTAGGGAACTAAGATCCCACAAGCCACATGGCATGGCCAAAATAATAAAAAAAGGATGATAATAACAAGTGTTTATCATGTGCCAAGCACTTAGCACGCTTCAGTTCATCTAATCTTCTCCCACAAATCCTATAAGGTGGAGGTACAATTATTGCCCCCATTTCAGAGACAAGGAAACTGAGGCCCAGATAGATTAAATCAGTTATTCACAGTCACACAGCTGGTAAGTGATGGAGCCAGACAGTCTGACCCCAGAAAAAACTCACATAACCACTAAACTATATAATAATGACTTCCCTACATTTTTCACGGTGACTCACAGCAAAAAATACTCTTTCTCTCATGACCCAGTTCACACATATGCATTCACCCACAAGAAAGACTGAGACAGAAGTTTCGCAAAGCAATACTTCCTTTCATTATGTGTCATGCATTCTCTCTCCTAAAGAGAATAGATGATGGGAATGATCCAGGGCGGCTAACAGGCGGTAAATGTTCAGTAGGTTAAAAATTAGGTAGATGTCACGTTTGAATGAGCAACACTGCTTTTTGTTGTTGTTGTTTTACATCAGAATTCGACAGCCCCATTTTAGCCAATAAGACCTGTGTCAGACTTCCAACCTACAGAACTAAAACGATAATAAATCTGTGTTGTTTCCAGTCACTAAGTATGTGACAATATGTTACAGAAGCAACAGGACACTAACACAACTAACAAGAAACCTGTTCTTAGTTGCCTCTGGGAATAATCAGTTGAAGGACAGGAATGAAAATGTATAGAATGAAAAGAATACATTGTTTGAATTTTGAACTATGTGAATGTATGGTTTTAACATAAACAAAATGTTTTGACTATCTGGGAATTCCTTTTAAGTCTCCCCTAAACCCAGACTAGAAAGCCATTGATCCACTCCAGTCCCCCTGGTAAACATCAGGTAATGTTGCCTTCATATAGCATGAATCCCCTTTGCTTCAGCTCTTTCAGTCTGATTTTGCTTTGAGAAAAATTTTGCCACTCTTGGGCTTCCCTCATAGCTCAATTGGTAAAGAATCCGCCTGCAATGCGGAGAGCAGGAGACCCTGGGTTGATTTCTGGGTTGGGAAGACCTGCTGGAGAAGGGATAGGCTACCCACGCCAGTATTCTTGGGCTTCCCTTTTGGCTCAGCTGCTAAAGAATCTGCCCACAATGCAGGAAACCAGGGTTCAATCCCTGGGTTGGGAAGATCCCCTGGAGAAGGGAATGGCAGCCCACTCCAGTATTCTGGCCTGGAGAATTCCATGGGGTTGCAAAGAGTTGGACACAACTGAGTGACTTTCATTTCCCACTTACTCTCTGTCTACATGATTTTTGTAGGTCCAGTCCCTAGTGTTGGGCTTCCCTGGTGGCTCAGATGGTAAAGAATCCACCTGCAATGCAGGAGACCTGGGTTTGATCCTGGGTTGGGAAGATCCCCTGGATAAGGGAATGGCAATCCACTCTAGTATTCTTGCTTGGAGAACCCCCATGGACAGAGGAGCCTGGTGGGCTACAGTCCATGGGATCGCAAAGAGTCGGACATGATTGAGTGACTAAGCACAGCACACCACAATCCCTAGTGCCGGGGTGAGCACATGACCCAGGCTGAGCCCATCCAGCCTTGTTCATCCGGGCACAGTGACTGTTCGGGCGTGGGAGGTGGCTCCAGAGCTATTACTCTTCCCCACGACACTATACCTTGCTAGGTGGTGTGCTGTGCTTAGTTGCCCAGTCATGCCCATGGACTGTAGCCTTCCAGGCTCTTTGTGACCCCAGGGTGGCAAATGTCTCCCGCATTGCAGGTGTATTCCTTCTGAGCCACCAGGGAAGCTAGGTGGTAGTGAGAATTAAATGAGAGAAAACTTGCCAGGTGCTTAGTACAGGGCATGGCACAATAAATTCCAAGCTCCATAAATGATGCTTTTCTGACTTTACACACTCTCTTCTGCCGCCTCTATGTCCATGCCTTACTTTACCTGTGACACACCCAGCTACATGCTTCTGGAGGCCTGGCATCCACTGATCTAACTCTGGAGAAAGACTGAATTCAGTCTATTCCTCACAACAGCTCTGGAGGAGAAATTCCCACAGGTCTCACCCCAGAGGTGGCTAAACCATGTCTCTGAAAACCTTGGCAGGGCCAAAAACTGTGCCCTAGTCCCAGGCAGACAACCCAGAGAACTCAAGTTCAGAGTTGAAGAGTTCAGATCCAGGGCAGTTCATGAATGTTCCTGGACCCCAAAGAGTAATCCGAGAAATTGTTTGTATCAGCAAAGAATGACTTAACTCTTGGCAAATTCTAGAAGACAGCCTCTTTTCCGATTTATAGAGGCCTTCCAAAGAAAAGAAACAGTTTAGGTTTTGCTCTGCTCTGTGGTTGACTGGAGACTCCCGCCCTCTGTGGTGTAGGGGACCCGTGGGTGAGGTCTCAGCCCCCAGGAACAGCGGGAGGGAACTTTCATGGAATGTAAGCCAGACAGTTTGGTTTCTCTGGCCACAGGGGCCTCTGAGTCAACTTCAGAGACCACCAAATGGTGGAAGGGTCTTCAACCCTGATCCCAGGATCTCGACTCTGAACTGCACCTACCAATCGACAAGGCTGATCTCCTCACCACCCCAATCCAACCTGTTCCCTCTCCCACCATCTTGCCTTCCCACACATGGAGCCAGCTGCCTGGGATGCCCAACCTGCCGTGACTAAACAAATCTATTTCAGCTTTCAATACCCAGGTAAAGTGCTACATCCATCCCGTGGAGACTGCCCTGAACACCACAGTTCAACACAAACTTAAAAACAAATTTTTTTTAAGATTTATTTATTTGGCTATGGTGGGTCTTCTCTAGTTGTATGTGGGCTTCGTCTAGTTGCAGAGAATGGGAACTACTTTTTGTTTCACGTGTAGGCTTCTCACTGCGGCGGTTTCCCTTGCTGCAGGGCACAGGCTCCAGGTGCACCAGCGTCAGCGGCTGCAGCGCGCAGGCTCAGTAGTTGTGGCGCATGGGCTTAGTTGCTCCGCGGCATGTGGGACCTTCCCAGACGAGGGATCGAACTGATCCTTCGCACTGCAAGGCTGATTCTTAACCACTGGCCCACCAGGGAAGCCCCCAACACAAACCTTTATTTCTTTCCATCAGCCGGCTATACTACTTCTTCATTCATTAATCCAGCAAATCATTTTAAAGCAAGCAGTTCTCAAGACTGCTGGTCTCATGAACCCTGTAGACTCTTGAGAATGAGAGAGGACGCCAAAGAACACTTGTGTTCTGTCTATTGATTTTTACTGTATTAGAAATCAAAACCAGGAAATGTTTACAATACACATTAATGTATGTGCAAAGAACAATAACAAGCCCAGTCCACGTTAATATCAGGTGATGACATCATCATACATCATGTGACCTCTGGAAAACTCCACTCAACACTTGTGAGAAAATGAGAGGGAAAAAGGCAAATAGCATCTTATTATCATTATATCAAAACAAAAATAAGTTTTGATCTTGTGGATTCGCTGAAGGCTCTGGGGGAGCCCAGGGCCCCGGAAGCACAGTTTAAGCTTTAGAACACTTAGAGGCACTGAGATTGCCCTCTCCCTCCAAAAGCCTTCTTATCATTTATCTATCATTGCCTTTTTGGTGTAACTTCAGTATTTATATTATGGGTTCAGGTTAGCATTTTAAAAAATCAAATAGGATAGGAAAGGGGAAAAAAGGGACAGGAAGGAAATATTAGTGTGTAAAAATGGATAAAAGTGACAGTTTTCATTACTTCCCATGAGGCTGTTTATCTGAAATGAATGAGAACCATAAAATCAACCAAGAGTAGAATACATGTGTGTATATTCTAGGCACTTTGTTATGCATTGTTCTAGATACAGTGAAGACTGCACTCAGATATCAATATATCTATACAGATTGAGATATGAATGGGAATACAGATATGGTGATGAATGTGGGTTTATACTTGTTACCATCAGTGGGTGATTGTAAAACCTTGAAAACTAGTCTACAACAAGACCTCTTGTTCCTCAGTGTAAGGCAGTGTTTAGCAAAGTGTGGGGGCCTTTCCCCGTGGTGGTGTGGGAAATGATGTTTTGGTTGCAAACTGCACGTGAGTATGCCATGGAACACTTTATTGCATAGTGGGATTTGCCAGGCAAGAGTACTGGAGTGGCTTGCCATTGCCTTCTCCGAGTGATAGTGTTAATAATCCCTGTCCAGTTGTCTTTCAACTATTCTATTACATCCAGGAGAAAGTCTCACTTGAAGGCGAGGATGCATCTAACACGGATGCTCTCGTGCACGCGTGTTCAGTTGAGTCCAAGTATAATTCTACGGAGAGAGGAGCCTGGTGGGCTACAGTCCATGGGATCACAAAGAGTCCTCTGTCCATGAGATTATCCCAACAAGAATACTGGAGTGGATTGTCATTTCCTCCTTCAGGGGATCTTCCCGACCCAGGGATAGAACCTGCCTCTCCTGTGTCTCCTGCATTGACAGGCAGAATCTTTAGCTCTGCCCCACCTGGGAAGCCCCACTTTCAACACTAACACATAATCTCCCTTCATAATTGAGGCAGCTTCAGGTTCAGAGTTCTCAGCACATCACAGCATCTAGCTGAGATTGAACAACATTGTTTTGGTTTCATTAAAAAATAAGTATATGTAAGTGCATACACATAAAGTATTAGAGTTACTGTCTGTGTTATAGTGATGCTGGTTTTCCATTCTGAGATGTAACATTTCATATTTAAATAAATTTATTGTTGTAATAAAATGAATTTATTTAAATAGCTTTAAGAAAGTAAGATTGCCAGGAGAAATATCAATAACCTCAGATATGCAGATGACACCACCCTTATGGCAGAAAGTGAAGAGGAACTAAAGAGCCTCTTGAAGAAAGTGAAAGAGAAGAGTGAAAAAGTTGATTTAAAGCTCAACATTCAGAAAACGAAGATCATGGCATCTGGTCCCATCACTTCATGGGAAATAGATGGGGAAACAGTGGAAACAGTGTCAGACTTTATTTTGGGGGGCTCCAAAATCACTGCAGATGGTGACTGCAGCCATGAAATTAAAAGACGCTTACTCCTTGGAAGGAAAGTTATGACCAACCTAGATAGCATATTCAAAAGCAGAGACATTACTTTGCCAACAAAAGTCCGTCTAGTCAAGGCTATGGTTTTTCCAGTGGTCATGTATGGATGTGAGAGTTTGACTATAAAGAAAGCTGAGCGCCAAAGAATTGATGCTTTTGAACTGTGGTGTTGGAGAAGACTCTTGAGAGTCCCTTGGACTGCAAGGAGATCCAACCAGTCCATCCTAAAGGAGATCAGTCCTGGGTGTTCTTTGGAAGGAATGATGCTAAAGCTGAAACTCCAGTACTTTGGTCACCTCATGCGAAGAGTTGACTCATTGGAAAAGACTCTGATACTGGGAGGGATTGGGGGCAGGAGGAGAAGGGGACGACAGAGGATGAGATGGCTGGATGGCATCACCGACTCGATGGATGTGGGTCTGAGTGAACTCCGGGAGTTGGTGATGGACAGGGAGGCCTGGCATGCTGCAATTCATGGGGTTGCAAAGAGTCAGACACGACTGAGCGACTGAACTGAACTGAAGAAAGTAATGTTGCAGGTGGTGTGCATATCTGGTGAAAAGTGTGAGATGAAGGTGGCTACTGAGTGGCTGAAGTTCCAGAAATACTCATTGACTTGGAAAGAGCACTAGATGGAGTTAGACATATGTGAGTTCAAATTCTGACTCCCCCATTGGCTTTGTGATCCAGCCAGTCTGGGACTCATTCCTCCTTTGGGCTTTGGAAGTTTTCAAGGATCAAAGACATCCCAGGGTGATTTAAGAAGACTTCAGGTGAGAGAAACATCCTTGTAATTAATTCTGTGCTACACTGTGTGCTAAATAAACAATCCATGGGCATTATCTCATTTCAGACTCACAGCTACCTTGATACAAGGATGTTATTTCTACAGCTGAGAAGAGAAAGGCAGAGGAAGTGCAATGATCTGCCTAAGGTCACACGGCTGGAAAGCGCAGGAGCAGGTACTTGAACTCAAGTCCGTCTAGTGCAGTATCCACTGGGGTCCTGGAAAACTTGCCCAACGTCTTGGATTCAGTTCCAGAAGCAGGAGTGGCCATCTGGTCAGGGCCCCCTCTAATCACCCTCCTCTTTCTGCCTCTTCTCTACAGATGCTACTGAACATGGTGGGGAAAGTCGAGATCATTTTAATTTCTTCTGCTATAGCCATAATTTATTTTTACTTGCTTTGTAATTTACATCTGGGGAAAAAAAAGCAGGCCTTTTAACCCTAACCCTAGGTCTAAGAGGCTACGATCAATGAAGTCATTGTCATTGAGTTAAACATTAAGAGGCTGGTTTGTCAATTCAAACTCAAGGTTACATTAAAAAAACATTTAGTTGAATTTTATGAGGACAAGAATATGCATAAATCTGATAGAAAAGATTTCTTCCCACCCACCCTGCTTATATTTACATTATTGAAGTCTTCAACGTCTGACTTACAACAGTTTTCACCTTTATTTAGATAACCAACTGTCATGGCTGGTTCAAGGCTTTTTCTTTTGAAGGACTTGCATTCATAGTTGAAAGTTTCTATTACAAGTGAATGGCTTCTGATCGGAGGTTTAATTTTATTCAAAATTAAATAAGAGAATTTTGGAATCATCATTGTGATTCCTTTCAACAAACCAATGATCTTAGTTTCAAATTTGAATACCCTCATCCCCGGGCATAACTTTTACATCAGGTCATCTTACAGGGGGAGGAACATTCAGGCACATGTAATAGCAAGGGCCAAGATCTTGAGATGAGAGTGACCCCCCCCACCCCCCCCCCCCCAGTTTCCAAGGAGAAGCTTCAGGGTCTCCAGAGTCAAGGGAATGGGATCAGATGGGATCGGAGAGGTGATGGGAGTCTGGAAGGAGAGACCATTCAGGGTTTGTGCTCCATAGAAGGACTTTACCCCTCCTACCCCAGTGCCTCAGTGGTAAAAGAATCCACCTGCCAAGGCAGGAGATGCAGCTTTGATCCCTGGGTCAAGAAGATCCCCTGGAGAAGGAAATGGCAACTCACTCCAGTATTCTTGCCAGTCCCATGGACAGAGGAGCCTGACGGGCTATATTCCTTGGGGTCACAAAGAGTTGGACAAGACTGACCACATCCACACCTATTTTCAGGTAAGGACTTCGGCTTTACTCTGCATAGGATGGGAAGCAATTAAAGGGTTCTGTGCAGAGAAACAGGATGTTCTGTCTTAGCTTTCAATAGGACCACTCAGGAAATCATAATGATACTAGGTCTTGGGAGGACTAGCTGAGGATTCTATACAATAAGCCACGTGAGAGATGATGTTGGCCTGGGTGAGACCAGGAGTTTGTTCGGGCCATGAAGTTTGAAATGCCCACTAGACATACAGTAGCAGATGTTGATGAGACAGCAGGGGACTGAGTCTAGAATGCAAGGGAAAGGCTGGGCTGGAGGTAAAACAGAGGGAGATGTCACCAGGAAGACTCTATTTGAAGCCCAAAAGTGTTTACCAAATGACTGAAGGCTGCTGAGGAAAGAAGTTTCCATTGAAAAGGAAATTTGAGTGCTAAAGAGCTAGAGCATCTCAAGAAATTGGGGAGTGTTCTCTGCCCAGACAGAGAAAGTAGAACCCACAAAATATCACCCAGCCGGGACCCCAGCCTGAGGGTACAGGCCGCACAGAGGCATGGCTATGGACTGAGTGCTTCTGTCCCTCCAAAATTCTTAGGTTGATATCCTAGTCCCCGTGGTGATGGTATTAGGACGTGGGCCTTTGAGGGTGGGTTGGGATTAGTGCCCTCATAAACAAGGCCCCACAAAGCTCCCTTGCCCCTTCTGCCATGTGAGGTCATGTCAAAAGGGCACCAGCTGTGAACCAGGAAGCTGGTCCTCACCAGACATGGCGTCTGCTGGTGCCATAATCTTGGAACTGCCCGCCTCCAGAACTGTGAGAAATAAGTTTCTGTTGTTTATAAGCTGCCGGGTTCCTGGTATTTTGTTAGAGCTGCCCGAACAGACTAACACAGATACCCAAGCCAGGGCAAACCACGAGGCCTGGTTACAAAATGACAGCAGACGTGTTGTAACTGAATCACAGGCCACTGTCTCTCCTCTGAAGTATTTTCCCTGAGACTCTGCCTGCTTCTGGCTTTCCCGTCCCTCTCGTGGTTAATTGTTTAATAGCCACAGATTCCTCCATTCCGGCTCGCACAGCCCTTGACAATGTGACTGCTGCTTCTCCCATCCGGTGGTGGTGGTGGTTTAGTAACCAAGTTGTGTCCGGCTCTTGCGACCCCATGGACTATAGCCTCCAGGCTCCTCTGTCCAGGGGATTTTCCAGCAAGAATACTGGAGTGGGTCATCATTTCCTTCTCCAGGGACTCTGGACCAGGGATCAAACCCCAGAATCCTGCCTTGCAGGTGGTCTCCTGTACTGCAGGTGGATTCCTTACCAAATGAGCCACCAAGGAGGTGAGGTCTATTTCTCCACCCCTTTGAATCTGAGCTTGACTTTGTGACGTGGTTTAACCAACATGATGTGGGGTTCCAGAACATGTTCTTAAGAGACCTTGACGCTTCTGCCTTCACCTTCTTGGAACCTTGAGACCACCACGTAAGGTGGTGTGTCTAAACCTCCTGGGGGATGAGTCCCTCTGTGGAAGAGGAGCATGGTGTCCCAGACAACAGCCAGCGAGACAGAGGAGGGCGTCTATTTACAGCCCTTTTGGCCTCAACCTATCTCCCAGCTCTGCAGACACATTGGTGAGCCCTGGCCAATCAGGAGAGAGACTGCTCATCCAAGCAGAACCACAAGATGTCACATCCAGAGTCACCCAGCCTATCAGCAGCAAAATCTGTGTTCCCAATGACTTTGCCTGCGTTTTCTCCTTCTATGAGTACACATAGCCCCGAGCTACAGTGAAACAGGCTAAGAAGAACGTATCTGAAAAATGCTTTTTAAGCGGCCTCACCATCCCCATCTATCTTCCTGACTCACAGCCCTGCTCCCAGGTTATCCTTGGAAAACTCAAAATGTCTAAGACGATAAAAGTTTCCAAACTTCCCCAGCCGACAGGACTTTGATCTCAGTGTTTCCCACATTTTGCAATGATTTGCCTTTTGAGACGCCCCGAATTCTCTCGCCTGACAAGTTAGCAAGAGCCAGACCATCTCTCAGGAGGGCTGATGTTAGCCCGAGAAAAGAAAACACCACTGTGTATTTCGCAAATACCATTCAAATTCAAATGTCCCAATTTTTGTTTCAGTTATTTAAATAATGCAATCAATTAACTTCTTAATTTGAATTTTTTATTTATCATTAGAGCAAATTTAAGCCTCTCCACCCCTCAGAGAGAGAAAAAAAAAAACCCACATCTTTAATCCATTTGCTTCCATCACCCATGTATTGCATTTGTAGGGGGAACAATATAGTTACAGTTCCATGGTTCCCTTTTTTTGTTATTGTTTAGTTGCTAAGGGACTCAGGGAAGCCCGGTTTCCTTTTTTTACACTTGATAGAATATTGTATGGGCTTTCCTGGTGGCTCAGACATTAAAGACTCTGCCTGCAGTGCAGGAGACCTGGGTTCAATCCCTGGGTCGGGAAGATCCCCTGGAGAAGGGAATACCTGCTCCAGTATTCTTGCCTGGAGAATTTCATGGACCGAGGAGCTTGGTGGGCTACAGTCCCTGGAGTTGCAAAGAGCTGGAGTGACTAAGACTCACTTCCCAGGGATCAGCAAACTTTCCTCTGTAAAGGGCCTAATAAACCTTTTAGGCTTCGCAGACCAGATGGTCTCTGTTGCAATGACTTGAGTCTGCCACTGTGATCACAAAAGCAGTCACAAGCAATCCATCAGGGAACGGGTGTGGCTGTGTTCCAGTGAAAACGGTTCGCAAAAACAGGCGGCCCGTGGGTCACAGTGTGCAGACTTCCTGTATATGCTTTTAAGTATGCGATGCAGCGGCATGGTAAGGAGCTGAGGCTGAGAGTTTAGTACCAAACCTGTGTTTCAGTTTGATCTGTTCCAATACAAGTTATAGAAATCTGATTGCACAAATCATATAACCGCTCTCTGCCCCAATTTCTTCATCTGTATAATGGGAACAGTATGACTAGATCCCTTGTCAACAGTATTAAATGGGCTAAAGTGTGTCGCTAACTCGGTCCCTTCACTGGATGTGGCAGCACCAGCAGAAACAGTAGCTGCCGTGATGACTTGTTACCTCGAGCCAGGCTTTTTGTTTGTCTTCCATCCGTCTGCACGTTAGTCCGTTCAGTAAATATACTTTAATCTTTTTCATTATTTCTCCCAGACTGTCTACTTTAAAAATCATTCAACACCTTTGAAGAGTGGAGGATGAAGGGGAGAAACTGATTTGAATTTGGGACCACGTGTCTGAGTAACTGTGTGTGTTTGAGTGACGGGTGGTGGTGTTTAAAGACATCATCAACAGTGAAACATTAGTGCTCAGGAAGACTTTTCTTCCCCTCCCCCTATCAAGGACATGTCTACTAAAAAACGTGACTGCATTACAGAATTCTTTGAGCGTGAGTTGGGTTAGATAGGCTCTTCATTGAAAGTAAGAGAAACTTAAATTCCTGATGGTCCAGGGAAGTCCGTCAGTGGGGTTCTTCTAAACCAAACAAAGGAATTTGTTATAAGCAATCAGGGATGTTCTATGGATTCCAAAGCCCAAACATGCAGGCCACATCAGCAAGCCAAGATAAGAATGGAAAGATATTGGGGCCAAGATAAGGGCATCTCTTCCTCTGGGGCAATATGGTATCTCCTCCCTGCAAAGACTGCAGAAAAAGGTACACCTGGAGAGTGTCCTCGTTCTGTGTGCAGCCTCCTTCATTGGATCCAAGACCACAGAGTTATTATTATCAGCTGGGGGCAAGGAATGACAGTGAGAATAAGAGAAAAGAAGGTGTCTGTGTCTTAACTTCCCACCATGGTTTTGGGCCAGGAGACCTACATCAAACAGGTTAGGGGGAGCCTGAGATAAGAGGGGCTCCTGCCTCAATTTTTCATGTAAGACTGAAAATGGATCCTCTCTCTGGCTTCCTCTGGCTGACTTGTCTATACCCAGGGATGTCACATTGGAAGTGAACTTGGAGCAGCAAGTTGGTGAGGCCAAGGACAACCTTGGCTTTTCTGCTTTGCCCTGTTATTCTTGGTTCCCGACATAAGTAAGGTGAGACCTGGCGTTCCCTGTGGCTTATAAGTTGGGACTCAGAAGGTAGCTAAGTCAAAATTTAGCACATGGATCATGGTACCTAGGGTGGTGAAGGCAGCATGGCTCGCTGCAGAGGCTGGGATGGAAGGTGGACTGCCTGGGCATGATAAAATTATGGGGGCGCAGTTCACGGTGGGAGATGGGGGTAAAAGGGAGGCACTGCGGCCATTTGCAGGGGGAGAACATTGGCTCAAAGAATCCCAAAGCGAAGGAGAAAACAAGTTAATAGTGAGGTTCTGGCCGAGTTGAGGAAGAACAGATATCCTGTTCCATCAGCCATCAGCTTTCACTGTGGAGGCCCCGGGACCTGCAGGGAGTCACAACAGCAGGCTGTGGGTGCAAGGACATCTTCCCTTTGGACCACCTGCACTCACACTGCCTCTGAGCACCTGGAGATCATCTCAGCAGGACAGACACAGAAATAGGGGACCTGGGACTAAAATAGTACAATTTAAATATACGTAATAGGAAAACAAAATTTGTTAATGCCCCTCACACCTCAACAGTAGAGGTCTTCCTCTATTTGAAGATCAGTTATCAGGGACTTGGAAGAGCGAAATGGTTGATGGGAACATAAAGATTTACCTAGCATTTCCATGTTTGTATTGAACGTTGATAGAACTGGGTGGAGGCAGACGGAGGTGGGAGTGAGGATTTGGTGTGAGCAGAAAGGGGAGTCCGTTGCACTGTTGACAGAAATATGGAAATTCACAAGAATCGTTCATTGTACAAATTACAAGGTGTATTCCATCCATGATGTGTGCTGAGCTTAGTCTCTTAGTCATGTCTGACTCTTTGAGACCCCATGGACTGTAGCCTGCCAGGCTGCTCTGTCCATGGGGATTCTCCAGGCAAGAATGCTGGAATGGGTTGCCATGCCTTCCTCCAGGGGATCTTCCCCACCCAGGGATCGAACCCAGGTCTCCCATATTGCAGGCGGATTCTTGACTGTCTGAGCCATCAGGGAAGCCCATCCATGATAGTAGTTCTTATTACAAGCATACTGTTCTTGTTTAGTTACTAAGTCATGTCCAGCTCTCTTGGAACCCCATGAACTGTAGCCTACCAGGCTCCTCTGTGTATGGGATTTCCCAGGCAAGAATACTGGAGTGGGTTGTCACTTCCTTCTCCAGGTAATCTTCCCGACCCAGGGATGGAACCCATGTCTCCTGCATTGCAGGTGGGTTCTTTACCACTGAGCCACCAGAGAAGCCCCATTTCAAGCATATGACTAGGTAATAAAGAAAACAAAATATAAAAAAAAGAAAAAAGGGATCTGAGTAGCTCAACAGCTGAGCATTACCTAGAATAAGTATTTGAATCACTAGATTAGACTCTTTTTTATAGGATAGCTTCTAAAAATTTTTTTTCTTTAATGTAATATTTAAGAAGTCAGCAAAGTTTTTCTATAAAGGGCTAGAGTTTAAATATTTCATTTTCCAAGTTATACGGTCTCCACCATGAATACTCTATTCTGCTGTTGTACTCAGCAAACAGCCTTGGGCAGTTGTAAACAAATGGACATGGCCACATTCCAACAAGACGTTATGGACACTGAAATTTGAATTTCATATAATTTTCAAGGGTCATGAAATAGTCTTTTCATTTTTTTTAACCATTTCAAAACCACAAAAACCATACCTAGCTTGAAGGTCTTACAGAAACCACAAAAAGTTATATATAAAATATGTTATAAAACACAAGAATGAATGAAAAACCTGTGAACTCGGCATCCAACTTAACTCTCAAAATATTACTCACACCATCGACTCTCTACTCCCTTCTCCCATCACCCTGCCTCCCTCTACCCTGCCCCAAGGGGATCACATTCTCAGTTTTGTGTTTACCTTCCAGTTTTTTCTTTCACAGTTTTATCAAATACGTATGTTTCCCTAAGCAACATGTGTAAAAACTTCGCTTGTGGGGGAGCTTTCTAAAAATAATATTATATTGTCTATAATTTAAAGGGACTGGCTTTTCAGATGTGACATTTTATTGCTAAGATTTATCCATGTTGTTCCATGCAGCTGTGGTTCCCTCATTCTCACTACAGCAGGGGTCCCCAACCTCTGCACTCCATTGCCTGATGACCTGAGGTGGAGTTGATGTAATAATAATAGAAATCAAGTGCACACTAAATGGAATGCGCTTGAATCATCCTAAAAACATCTCGTCCGCGGAAAAACTGTCTTCCACAAAACTGGTCCCTGGTGCCAAAAAGATTGGGGACCACTGCACTAAATAACATTTTAACCAAATAGAGATGAGAGTAAGTTTCTTTCCATGCAAGAGGGCTCATGAGAAACCAATCAGAAAACAAAATCGCCCTGTATATCCACCACCTAGACGTGTCAGCGTTGTTTCCTCCTTCACTCACTGCTATTTTTTTCTTTCCAGCAGGCATATGAGCAAACATGGCCACCTCCAAACCTCCAGCTCCTGTATCCTCACTCCTGACCTTCGTGGAAGAGGCTGCCCTGTACGTTGAGGGATGTTTAGCAGCATCCCTGGCCTCCACCCACTAGATGGCAGTAGCACCCCCAAATTATGACAACCAAAAAAATGCGTCCAGGCAATGCCATAGAGGACAGCGTCAATCCAGGTGAGACCGGCTGCACAGCGCACGCACAAGGACTTGTTTTAAACTTGAGTAATAGCAGAGACCCACTCAGGGTTTGAGTGTCACATGTTCTAATTCTCCGGAGGACAAATCTGACTGTTCGGCCTGAAACTGGAGAGGCAACAGTGGCCAAAGATGGCACGGGGGTTGGGGGGAGTCACGTGGTAAACACTTGGCCTCGGGGACTTGGCCACAGGTCATTGGGGGCTGTTCTCCATGAATAGGATCGTGGGCTAGGTTAGATAACCTCTAAGGTGTGGATTACACCAGTTCATTTTATCAGTAAGTATTCAATCTCGTATTTCGCCGACGGAATTTAATGCAGGGAATTGATTATGAAGGTGTTGGGAGGCCTGGAGGAATGAGATGGAGGATGTGAGGTTACCGGAGTCCACAGGCGTGGTGCCGCTGAGTCTGCTGCTGATGGGAACGAGCTGCCCGGGTAGGGTCAGAAGTCGCGTGTCATTCTGCCGCCTCTGTCACCGGTCAAAGGAATCACCAGGAGCAGGGGGAATGGCCTCTTCCCTCTCCCACCTTCCATTAACTCCACGGTGCCACCAGAACCACAAGAAGCCAGCTAACAAGGGAGGTGGGAAGTGTAGTTTGCAGCTTTCTAGTCCCTTCAGTGGAGGAGAAAGGGGAGTGTGGGCACATGGAGCTGGGAGTCAACCTACTTTGCCTGCTCACTCTGCCCAGCCTGCGGCATGCTAGTTCCCCAACCAGGGATCAAACCCACGCCTCCTGCACTGGAAGTGTGGAGTCTTAACCACTGGACCTCCAGGGAGGTCCTGAATTCCTAGGAATTCTTGAAGCTGTTGTTTATTTCATTCTTAAGAATTACTGCAAATCTTTGATGTGCTCAGTTCAGTTCAGTTGCTCAGTCGTGTCCAACTCTTTGCGACCCCATGATGTGCTCACGTGCTCATAAATGCTGCAAAATAGAAGTCTCTTGGGCTCCCCGGTGGCTCAGTGGTGAAAAATCCGCCTGCAATGCAGGAGCCACAGGAGATGTGGGTTCTATTCCTGGGTCAGGGATAGAACCCCTGGAGGAGGGCATGGCAACCCATGGTTCTATCCCTGGGATAGATCCCCTGGAGGAGGGCATGGAAACCTATTCCAGTATTCTTGCTTGGAGAATCTCATGGACAGAGGAGCCTGGAGGAGCCTGGAGTCCATGGGGTCGCAACGAGTTGGACATGACTGAAATGACTTAGCAGGCACACGGGAAGTTCTTAGGGTTCCATATATATATATATATATATATATATATATATATATATATATATATCTGGCCAGGCATAGGTGCTGTTCCACCTTCATAGTGTGATTACATCTACCCTAATTAAGTGGACAGATTTGGAGATGAGTGGATAGGTTCCCAAGGAGGCTGAAATGCTATTACCAGAAGAGGGAATTATGCTGGGTCAGCCAAAAAATAAAAAAATAAATAACATTCTGAGGGAAGGAGGAAGCAAAGGAGAGTTCCAGGCAGAGGCTGTGAAGATCAAAGAAAACCTGCGATGCTTCAGAGGACCCCAAGGAATGCTCAGGACTCAAGGTCCTACATCAGAGCTGGCAACATGAGAGATGAGTCTGGGAGGCCAGGCCACAGGGCGTCTCAGCCACCTGAGGGTTTCACCTTGATCCCAGAGGCAGTGAGAAGCCACTGCACGACTGAAGAAGGAAACTGAAGATTCTGAATTGCCTTCACATTTGATGAGTTAACAGTTTTGCAGAGAGCGGGGTGAGAGGGAAGAAGCACTGCTCTCAATATCAGATCTTGAAAACAACCCTATTAAAGCAATTGGGCAATCACGTTTTCCAGCGGAACCCATGTGGGTGACATGTGTTCCTCCAATGGGTATAACAACCCGGAGATGCTTTTGAAGGGCAAAATGGCCCTCTGACCCTCATGCTGTTTGCTGTGATTCATTCAAGTGATTTCATTCCTCAGCTGAAAGAAGAGGGTGCTTGTACAGGGGCTACAGCACGCCCTGCCCTGCAACTTTTAAAAAGGTGCTTCTTGTAGCAAACAGCACAGGTGCTTCCAGCAAATGGTTAGAGTTAACCCTTCAGAAGCCTCAGTCATCACCCTGCAGGTGGGCCATGACCATCCTCCACAGGAGGACAAATCCCACCTTTGAAACAACCATATGGGGCAAGTTCCGCTCCTAAGACAGTGTCTGCATGTCTGTTTCTACGTGTAGTTAAATTGCATGGAAAGTACAACTGGGTTTGTCCCCGGTTTTCCCATTAGGGATAATATAAAGTGGAGGCGGAAGTTAATTGAGTTCCGAGTTGACTGTGTAATGTCGGGGAATTGGGACTCTGGCAAGCTGGTCGTGTGTAACATGTGTTCTTGGGGGTAGCATGTTCACACGACCTCCCTGGGGGAGGAGAAGTTTTCTTTCACCAGGAGTGCAACCTTCAGAAAACAGGCTTCTGGAGTTCCAAAGGGGCTTTCACCTACATTACAGGATAAAGGTCTCATTTTGCTTAGAGAGACTTTCTTGCAATGGGGCATGTTCATGATATTCAAGAAAAGGTAATAAAAACCCCCTGCCTTTCAACAAGAGCCATAAAGTCCAAGTAGTTAAGAGCTGGGACCCTGGAGCCAGACTGCCAGAACACTCACAAGTTGGGAGACGTGGCACTGATCACTTAACCCTTGGGGCCTCGATTTTCTTATCTGTAAAATGGAGTAGTCAATTGCACCTCCCCTATAAAACCACAATGAGGATTAAACAAGTTAATCTCTGTTAAGTGCGTAGAGCATTGGCTGGCTATTTGTTTGCTGTTAGTAATGAGCACTTCTGTGCTAGGACATGGCACTGAGTTCTTTAAGTGTCTTGTTTCATTATAAAAAAAAAAAAAAAGAGAGAGAGTCTTCATGAAAGCAAAAGTGGGTTTGCGTGCAAGTTAGGTTGCTTCAGTCATGTCCGACTCTTTGTGACCCAGTGACCTGTAGCCCACCAGGCTCCTCTGTCCATGGAATTCTCCAGTCAAGAATACTAGCGTAGGTTGCCGTGCCCTCCTCCAGGGGATCTTAAGAACCTAGGAATTGAATCCCTTGTCTCTTGCATCTCCTGAATGGCAGATGGGTTCCTTACCACTAGTGCCACCTGGGAAGCCCCAAAATGGGTTTACCTTGAGGCTATTAAAGTTAAAAGAAGACCTCTGGGAAAGCTCATAACAGCATGTATGGTAACATTGGCAAAAGTCAGACCTGCTTATGCCCTTATTCTCAAAAAGGACCCCCCAAAGTTATATAATCTTCAGGCTCCAGAACACCACTTCCTTCCCTGGAGGTAGAGAGTCTTATTCCCATTTCACAGAGGAGAAAACAGGTTCAGAGAGGTAAGATGACTTGTCCAAAGTCGCCAGAGAGGAGTGGAGCTGAGATGCCAGCCCAAGTCAGTCCGGTGTCTGCGGGACCCCACTGCCTGCTCTGGGAGCGGACAGACAACTGCAGGTTCCCACCAGCCAGAACCTACTTCTCATCTCTCCTACCTGAGTCCTGCCCAAGTGGCCATCTAGAGCTTAGCCCCCATAAGCACAATTTAAACACAAACATTTTCTGGATGAATGAATGAGTGATTTTCTAGCCTCCCCTCCCAGATCCAGTCCAAGGACCATGACTTCTCTTCCCCCACTGCATGTGTCTTAGGGGCCCCAGCACTGTTGTTAATCAGGTGGGACCCCATCCCTGGCCTAGGAGAGGGCACAGGAGTAACCCAAGCTAGGGCAACAGGGGGCTTCCTCTCTGGAATGTGAGCTCAGAGTGACTAAAAGACACAGAGGAATTAACTCCTGCCTCCTACAGTGTCCTTGGTCCTGCCCATTCCTTTCCCTTCTTCTGAAGCCTTTCCAAAAATTCCATGACCTCCTGATAGCCTCACTGTAAAGTCTCTTTTACTCAAGGTTGTTGAGAGCAGGGTGCCAAGATTCACAATCATGAGCTGCAGTCAAAATTAATTAATTAATTAATTATGAATTTAGGGGAGGGGGGACCAAAGTTTGCCCTGTAACAATTGGTTTTATAATTTAATTTTTGTATTAAGTTTTAGCTATACATCTTTGCATTATTTTTTAAATTGCTTTACAGGGTATATTCTCAACTTTTCATAGTCCACCTACAATTACCCTATATCACTTCATGTAAAAGGTAGAAATACTATAACTTTATAAATCCCCATTCTCCCATCTTTTATGTTATAGTTGTTATCTGTATTAAGTCAACATACATTATAAACCTGAGATAGTGCTATAGTATTTGTTTAAACATAGATATGTATTATAAAGAAATTAGAAGGGAAAAAGCGAAAACATAGAATTTGGTATTCATCCAACTATTTAGCATTTGTAATGGTCTTCACTCTTTTCTGAAGCATGAGATTTCCATTTGGTAGCATTTCCCTTCCACCTGAAGAAATTCCATTAACACTTCTTGCAGGCAGAACCACTGGCAAAGCAAATTCGTTTAGTTTTCTTTCATCCGATAATATCCTTCATTCTTGATGAATGTAGAATATTCATACTGGATACGGAATTCTGGGTTGACAATTTTTTTTCTTTCTTTCATCATTTTAATCATATGGCTTCACCCTTCTATGCTCTGTGTTTTCCCATGGAGTGTCAAACATTAATCAAATCTTTGCCCATATTTGTAATATGTTGTTTTTCTCTTGCTGTTTTCATGACTTGCTCTTCAGGTTGACTTCAGCATTCCCTTTCTCATCTCTATTCTTCTTGGTGTTCATTGAGCATCCTGAATGGGTGAGTTTATGTCTCTCATCAAATTTGTGACATTTTCAGCATTGCATGCTTAGGTGTCCGACTCTTTGTGACCCCAAGGACTGCAGCCCACCAGGCTCCTCTGTCCATAGGATTCTTCAGGCATGGATACTAGAGTGGGTTGCCATGTCCTCCCCCAGGGGATCTTCCCAACCCAGGGATCAAACCCAGGTCTCTCACATTGCAGGCAGATTTTTTACTGTCTGAGCCACCAGCGAAGCCCATTTTCAGCATTATTTCTTCAATATTTTTTCTTATCTCATTCTTGTTCTTCTCTCCTTTTCTCTGTCTCTCCTACTCAATCAGTTTCAAAGCGGGGTCTGAATCGCCTGCAGGACAAGAGGTGGGGAAGGCTTGTACAAAATGCCGATAGTTGGTTCCTACCCCAGGCCTATTGAATCAGTCTCTGAGACTGAGACCCAGAGAAATAAGGATAAATGCCCCAGGTGATATTTATTTATGCACAAAGTCTAAGAATGGCTGCACAGCATTTTCTAGGCTTCAAGGGCTAGACCATGTCTCATTCATCTTTAAGATGTTCCTTACTTGTCCTGTGGTGCCTAATACCATGCCTTGTACCTCGAAGGTACTCAATATACAGGTTGACTTACATGTGATATTTGTAGAGATATGTGTGATGGCTTATTCTTCAAAATTCAAAAGACATTTCTTATGTCACTGTTTACCTCATCTTAAAGTTGAGGTGGTCGTAGTTCTACTGAGTTGATCAGAACTCTTCTGGTTTCCAGTTACAGAAACACAACCCTAACTGACTTAAACAGAACAAAGGAATTTGTTAGCCCAGGCAGCTGAAAGTCCAATGGTTGCATCAGCATCAGTCATGGCTGAACCCAGGGCACCAACAACACATCACTAGTCCCTTTTCTCTCCTTTAGGTTGGTTTGTTTATAGGCAGGTCTTTTCCCACTTTAAGACAAACACTGTTGTCAAGTTCTGGGCTCCTATGATCCTCACTTGTGAAAGTAAATGGAGCAACATTTCCCAGATATCTCCAAACAAAGGACTAGGTCTGTGGCCTGACTTAAGTCAGGTACCCATTCTTGAACCAATCACAATAGCCTGGAGATGGATGACTCTAATTGGCTCTTCTGAGTCACATGGTCAGCCCTAAAGTAGGAGAGGCAGGGCCATGAAATTGATGGCTCTTGGATAGGAAGAAGGAAAGGATGCTGAGCACACAAAGGAACAGATGTCCCCTACCACTGCTGCTGCTGCTGCTGCTAAGTCACTTCAGTCATGTCCGACTCTGTGCGACCCCATAGACAGCAGCCCACCAGGCTCCTCTGTCCCTGGGATTTTCCAGGCAAGAGTACTGGAGTGGGGTGTCATTTCACAGTCTCCAAATAATGGATGTGAATTCCTGTCAATGCCTTTCACCTGAGAAACTTTAGAATCACATTTGTGAAATGGGCCCCCTTCTTATTCCAGGGAGGTTACAGCAAATTCCATAAACCAGTCATTCCCAAACTTGGCTGTAAATCAACATCCCCTTGGTATGCTTCCTAAAAATACAAATGCTTAGACCCCTCTCCAGACCTAAAGAAGCAGAATCCCAGGGGGTGTGACCAGGGAGGGCATATAGTAATTGAAATATAGAGGGGTAATGTTTTTTCCCAGCCAGCATATATTCCTCTTTCCTCTAGAAACTCCAGGTCTCCTTCTGAAACCACATTCTCCAAGTTTCTATCTATGCAGCTGTTGGAGGGGATGACAGCCCCAGTACTGAGAGTGAGCATAGACCTGGACCTGGTCAACCAGAGAACTTGCTCCCTCTGTCCACAGAGATTGGTTCAAGGGTAGGCACTGAATGCAACCTGAGCTTGTGAACCCCAGTCCCAGAATTTTATTGGAAATCTTGTAAAACAGAAGTCCTCTCTTTCCATTGGGAGCACTAATGTGAGGGTGATGGAAACCTGCAGGGGTCAGGGTCTACCACCTGGTGAAGACCCACTGGAGAGCAAAGATTTCAGTAGGCAAAATGGAGCTGGAAAGGGAAAAAGAGGCATCTATAGATTCTTTTCTTAAATATTTATTTAATTTATTAGGCTGTGACAAGTCTTAGTTGCAGCATGCAACTCTTCAGTTGGGGCATGCCAACTCTTAGTTGCAGCATGGGAGATCTAGTTCCCTATCCAGGGATTGAACCCAGGCCCCCTGCATTGGGAGTGCAGAGTTGTAGCCACTGGACACCAGGAAAGTCCTGAGTCTAGAGGTTCTTAAGGGAGCAGCCCAAGAATGAACCCATATGCAGAAGACCCAGAGGGCTTAGAAAACCAAAGAGAAATGAGGCCATAGTCCTGAAGCATGCTTCTGTAGCCTGCCCTATCCCTGATTTGCAGTTAGGAGAACCTCTGACCTCCCTTTAGAGCAAAGACAGTTCAAGTTGTGGTTTTTTGTTACCTGATGGTTCAGAGGGTAAAGTGTCTCCCTGTAACGCAGGAGACCCAGGTTCGATCCCTGGATCAGGAAGATCCCCTGGAGAAGGAAATGGCAACCCACTCCAGTATTCTTGCCTGGAGAATCCCATGGACAGAGTAGCCTGGTAGGCTACAGTTCACTGGGTCGCAAAGAGTTGGACACGACTGAGCAACCTCACTCACTCAAACAGAATATGCACTAAGTCCTTCATTCATGTTCCAAAGCTTGATCATTCATTCAACAGTCGTTTATTGAGTGTCTACTGTGTGCTTAGCACTAACGTAGATGCTGGGGACACAGCAGTAATCCAGACACACAAACTCGCTGGCCTCATGGAGATTCCAGCTGGGAGGGTTGACAGGCCATCAATAACACCTATTTGCTATATACATAAAGTATCACTAAAACAGCAAATAAGAGGGAGAGAAAGAAAGCAGGGAAGGAGGATAAACCATGGCAGGTTTCTGAACAGAGGAGGGTCATGGGTTTTGTGGCCTTAGGCAAGTGGTTTCAGCTCTGTGAGCTTCATTTGCTTACTGTATAAAATCAGAGTGAATCCCATTAGGTAAACATCATAGTAATAATTGTTTCAGGCAAGATCCACCCACAAATGCTAAAATCAATGGGCAAAAGTTTACAGAGAGACAGGATTCTCACAAAGCATGAAAGTATCACCTCCAGGATATTTATTAATTACCAAAGGAAATCTTAGAACTTTACAGCAGAGAAACTCAACAGGCACAACCTTGACCAAGTGATCAAGGTTAGTTAGCATCACCAATAATAAGACATAGGGAAATCCTGTAACCCCCGATATAATGCCATGAGAATGCAACATCACTTTTGCACTGTTCTTGCCAAGGATTCATAAGCTCAACCTAATCCGAGAAAACGCCAGACTAACCCAAATGAAAAGACATAACTCACCACTACTCATCAATCAGAGGCCGTGAAAAATCAAAGAAGGTGGAGAAATTGTCACAGACTGGAGGAGACTAAGAGACAATTCATCTAAATGCTATGTGGGTTCTTAGAGTGGATTTGGGAACAGAAAAAGGATGTGAGTGGGAAAAACTGGTGAAACTTGAATAAGGTCTGCAGTTGAGTTAACAGAATTGCTCCAGTGTGAATTTCCTGGGGCTGGAGATTGATACTTGTGCAACGGTAGGTAACTTGCTAACAGCGGGGGCAGCCAGATGAAGGGTATATGGGAACTCTCTGTACTATTTCTGCAGTTTTTCTGAAAGTCCCAAATTACTGCAAAATTGAAAATTAGGGCAAGTAATAGTTCTTATCATAGAGATGCTATATGGATTGAACACACATAAAGCCCGTAGTGCAGCCCTGGATAAGCACCCTATAAGTGACGGTGGCTGTGACCGCTAGCCCCTTTCTATCTGTTATCCAACACTTGCTCACATAGCAGCAGCATGCTCATCGCTGCTTGGTGGCTTTTGCTGTCTCTTGCCCTCAGCAGTGACTTCTCTGTTTGGGATTGAGTAAACAGGATTCCTCAGATCAGTCCTAAAAACCAAGAGTTTAACCAAAAGCAAACTGTGACTCTGGCTGCCTGTATCACTCCAATTATGAAATAGAAACCAGAAGCTCCCGAGTGCTGGATGCAATACATTAACGAACAGTCCCGGCCCTGCCTCCCCCAGAAGCAGATGGTATAATTTATTTGCACAGGTCTACGAGGAGTAAGAAGAAAGCATCCACTCTCAGACAGACCTGCCAAAGTCTCGAAGGCAAAGGAGCCACTTGCGGTTTCACCCTGGATCACATTCTACCCTAAACCAGTGTTTTCCAAACTTCTGATCAGGCAAACCATTTTGAAACATCTCCCCCAATATTGATATATTTACTCACAAATCATATACATATTCTACTCTATTAGCATATTCTCTGAATGGTGAAGCAGATGCAAGAAAAAGGGTAAGAAGAAGTGATAAATAAAGAATATTTTGGAAACAATGATTCAATGACATTAGAAAATCTTTTTACTCATTAAACCATTATTACTGTTTGAATATTGAAAACAATGTGACTCAATAGCCTTCGTTCTTTTTAAATTCTTGGCTTATAATCATATGGTAGATTTTCTAATCAATTATTGATTTTAATGGCTGTCATAAATGGAAAAATAACTTCATAAAGATATGTCTTCCAACTGGAAGAAGGGTTTCACTTGCTGTAGTTGCTTTCTAAAATGCTTTCCAGCCTTTCCATCCCACACACCAGTTTTGCAAAAGTTTTGGTTGAAATCTGTCTGCTTCCTTCTATCTTCCCTGAGGTTAAGCTATTGTTCTTGAAAATGGATTCAAGAGTGTTGAATGTTTATGCTTTTAACCCATGAGTTTAAAATCCCCTGACATGTTAGGTTGAGATGATTTTTTTCACAATTTATTCAACATTTATTTATTTATGGCTGTGCTGGGTCTTCATTGCTGCATGCAGGCTTCCTCGAGTTGTGGCAAGTGGAGGCTACTCTCGAGTCGTGGTGCGTGGGCTTCTCATTGCAATGGCTGTCTTGTGGAGTATGGGCTCTAGGCATGAGGGCTTTGGTAAATGTAGCACACAGGCTCAGCTGTTGCAGCTCAGGGGCTTAGTAGTTGCAGCTGGAGGGTTCTAGAGCAAGGGCTGGGTGGTTGTGGCATGTGGGCCCACGGGATCCTCCCAGACCAGGGATCAAACCTGCGACCCTGCACTGGCAGATGGACTCCCAACCACTGCACCACCAGAGAAGCCCTAGGTTGTTTTGCTTTGTTATACACAATGGGATGATTTTAAATTATATTAGAAAATGCCATTTCCAAGTCTTTACATTGTGTACAGTTTTGAGCATTTATATAGGTAATTTGCATAATGTTGAACCATGTGAAAATATCAACAGTAATCCCTGAACAAGAATCTTTCCAAGCATTTGCTTTCAAAATAATCTCTCTGTAGCCCAGTTTTCTTTTGAAAAGCAATCCTTTTGTCTCTCATTTTTAAGTGCCACCGTCACCCTGAAGGCCCTGAATAAGTGTGTGGCTGACCGAATGCCTGGAGAAGGAGGAACATGAACTCTGCCCTCTTCTGCTTGCATGAGTCTCGCCATCTTCTCCCCAAGGCGTCTCTTCAGCACTTGGCCATTGCCTTTTGGGAAAGGTTGGTTCAATTACAACTAGAGTGGCCACAGTGCCCCCATCTGGTCCTCCTCCAGCTGTGTCCTCTCCCTGGGGGAGGAGTCAGCGAGGTGAAGGGGATGCACCCACCCAGAATCCACACACCATCTCCCAGACCACCTACTCTGGACCCTAGAGTTTCCTTCCAGGGCTGTTTGAGCTTCCTCCCCAGGGCCGTCCTCCCATGAGCAGATTGCATCAGCAAGGTCCACATGTTGCAGCCCCAGAGAAAGCCAAGCACAGGGGTCAGGTCAGAGCTGGCACATAGGCACTGGCATGTGCCAACGTGTGCATGGAGCTCCTCATAGTAGAAGGAGTTAGAGGTAGAAGGAAAAGGGAGGTAGGCTATTGGCTGGGTGAAATTCCAGCCAGAACATGGAGCAGTCCAAGAATTCTAAATCTGAACCTGGCAATCCAAGTCATCATGGCAGTGTATTTGTAAAAGTAGGAGACTTGATAAAGCTTTATTTAATATTTGAATATTTAGACATACGGTAAGTGGGCCTCCATTTGTACAACTGCCCTGGGTCCCAAAGATTGATAAGGGCAGTTGATCAGGGCAAATTGGTATCATTCAGCTGCATCTTCTACATGGGCAGCCACTTCAGAAGGCCATTCAGTGAGATTCTTCATCAAATGCCACCCATTATCAGGTGCTCTCTCTTGAGCTCTTATTGCCAGAGGGCCCTAGGAGGCTGCCAGCCTGCAATAGGACAGTGCATCAGGTTGTTCTCCCAGCTTGTGTCCACCATTAATGGCAGACTGGCATGAATCTGAGAGTCTGAACCTACCAATATGAGAGGATTCACCGTGGGGGACTGGGAAAGAGAAAAGTTTTCAGCTCCACCCCAGACCTAAAAACCCATTTCAAGGGCTGCTGTAATCAACTTCACTGTCAACGTGAAAGACAGTCCAAAAAATATAGAGTGAAAAGAACAGTTGTCCAAGAATGGAGAGAGCACACAAATAATTTCTAAGTAGTGTTTATTAATTTCTAAGTGAAAGTGAAAGTTGCTCAGTCCTGTCTGACTCTTTGCAACCCCATGGACTGTATATATAGGCCATGGAATTTTCCAGGCCAGAATACTGGAGTGGGTAGCCTTTCCCTTCTCCAGGGGATCTTCCCAACCCTGGGATCGAACCCAGGTTTCGCTGCATACCAGCTGAGCCACAAGGGAAGCCCCTAATGTCTAAGTAGTGTGAGTTAATCGACTTACCTTCAACACATGACAGAGGTAAGTAAATGAATGAAAGTGTGTTGCTTCCAGCCTCTCAACTTCAGAAAACTCCAGTTCTTCCCTCTGCAGTTCTCAAATCCCTAAGGGACCCAAGACTGTCTAACCTACAGTCTGAGAGGGCATCACTGCCAACTGGAATATTCAGTATTAGTAGAGCTGAATGCCTTTCTTATTATTTTAGATAAAAATTATACTTAGAAATAGTTCCTCTGTTGTCCTCTTCAATTCCAATGGTTAATCTGACCTACTTCACATTGGAGACCCTGCTGTAGATGATGAATTCCAATTAGAGAAGTTAAAAGCCTTAGAGCAGATTATCTGCTGAAACAGATGCCAAGCAACCAAGGCTTCTCCAAATTAAAAGGAGAAAATTCGGTAAGACATTTTAGTTACCTCATTGGAGAGAAAGTTCAAGAATTTCACCTCCTGCTAATGAATATGGAAAAAGGGAACAGGGCTACAGCAGAAAGAGGAATTACTGAGAAGTCAGAAGACCAGCACCTAGTTCAGCCTCTACCCAACCATGTGATTGCCTCAGTTTCCCCATTTGTAAAATCAGAGTGTCAGCCTTGATGCTTGCAAGTTGAAAAGCTTAGATATGCATCAAATTAAGGGCTGCAAGTTCAAATGATTGTAGGGGCCAAGGAGAAAAGATGCATGAATGAAGAAGCCCAGGAATGACAGCACAGGGAGTGGTGGAAACCATGGTGAATGGAAGAGAAAAACCACTAGTCAGCTCCATCAGCTGCCACCATTTAGGCAGGAATAGAAGCCGATTATTGACAGATGTTCCAATTATTTTGGGAGAAACAGAAATCCAGATGTTAGAGAAGTTTTTCGTCTCATTCATGATGCCATCCAATTTTTAAAAACAATTTTTGGTAACACTGGACAAACAAAATCCACCCTGTTTTAGAACACGGTCACACGAAACTACAATTCAACTTCACTGGCAGCATTGATTGGAAAGGCTTTATGTTGCCCTGTCCTCATGGCCTTAATGTTTACTTCTGCAAAAGATGTTTATTCGCCTGGGAAGTGGCTCCCGAACAGAAACATTTGTTTTAACTGTTGTGGCAAATCATCCATTTGCTACGAGACCAAGAGGAACAGCCAAACTTTTTTCCCCTACAAGAGAGGCCAGCTTATAAAAGCATTTGCAGATTTGTTTGTTTGTCTCTGTAAGAGAGGCCAAAGTTGCCTTGGCATACAGTGATGCCCTCTTGTACAGTTGGGATGCAAGTTTATAATCCGGCACTGCAAATTCAGCACCTGATAAGGGAGACCTTGATAATCTTGGTAGAATTTACACTCAGTCTTACGCACAACTGTCCACGTGAAGACCCATTCTTCTTCCTTCCTCATTCACTTGTCCATTCATTTATCTGAGCCTGCTTTGTGGCTGATATTGACCTATTTTTTATAATGAATATCAAGTTAATTTCTATCCTCCTTGCTTCACACCATTTCATGCAAATGATCCCTGCCTAAATGCACATTTCAAAGGGGACTCGTTTTATTTGATCCTTCAATCTTAACTTTGCCCTCTAAGCATGCCAGAGATATCTAGAGCCTCAATTTTTAATATAACTGTACAAAAAATTATGGGAAAATAGAATCCAAATGATGGACTAGATTTTTTTAATATAATCAGGCAGGAATTAATTTTTCAAAATAATTGTCTAGAGGTGATTCAGTTTCACATCCTCTTTAAATATGTATTTTTCAGTGTTCTATGGCTTGAAGGAACGATTTTAAATTAGTGTATAGAGTAGGCTCTGAATCATAAAAGAAAAATGCTAGCAGTGAAGCTCTGTCATCTTGGTTGCAAAACTATTTTGTCTAAATGATATTCTGCCTTCCTGTTAAATCCACTTTCTTCCCCTCTCCTCCACTGTCTAAATAATTTTATCAGTGGAAAGACAGAGGATTGGGACTTCCCTGGTGGTCCAATGGTTAAGACTCTGCACTTCCACTGTAGGGGGCGTGGGTTCAATCCCTGGTTGGGGAACTAGGATCTTGCATGCTGTGTGGCTTGGGGGAAAAAAGAAAGATAAGAGGATTGTTTGAATAATTGCCACTTAGAGATGTCCTGGCTGGAGAAATTCTAAGATGGTTCCCATGATCTCTGCCCTGGTGTTAATGCCCTGTAGAATTCCATCCCCTGCAGAGGCAGGGGCCCTGTGACTTCCTCCGAGCCAGTAGAATTTGGCAAAGGTGATGGAACGTCTCTCCCTTAATTAGGTTACATTAAATGACAAAGGTGAAGGGAGTTACTCCTATGATTTTATATATACACATATAATTTATATAAATGTAAATAATATATTTTATATACATATATAAAACTTCACAGGAATTTTTATATAAAATATGTATATAAAGACTTTACATGTGTGTGTGAGAGAGAACCCTGTTGCTAGCATGATCTAGAGGAGGGAGAGATTCTGGCCTTGAAGCAAACAGCTCTACCTCTGTGAGCTCTCCATGGTGAGTATGAACTCCCCAGAGTGAGTGCAAATGGTACCTTGCACTCTTTCGTCTATAGAAATTGTTAAGAGGCTGGGGCTTCCCTGGTGGCTCAGATGGTAAAGAATTTGCCTGCAGTGCAGGAGACCCGGGTTCGATCCCTGGGTGGGGAAGATTCCCTGGAGAAGGGAATGGATACCCAGTCCCTTGCCTGGAGAATTCCATGGACAGAGAAGCCTGCTGGGCTCCAGCCCATGGGGTCGCAAAGAGTCAGACACAACTGAAGCGACTTAGCATGTGCAAGAAGCCAGATGAGAAATTCAGGAAGGCCTTATGCTGTAGCATGAGGCAGGGAGAACTAGTAACAGGTACCCCTGCTGGGCCTGGCAGAAGGCTGGCTGGTCCCTTAAATAGGGTTAAGAGGGTGGAGCAGGTCAGTGGGTGGGGCCAGAGGCGTGGCTTAGGTGGCCCGCCCCTTGCTGGTAGTGTGTGCAGGCACGTGTAGAACCCTGCTTTTGCTTCTGCCATCTCAGAAGTGGGGGTTCGTTGGTGGCCTTTTTTATCTTGTACATAATTTGCCCCAGTGGACAGAGGTATGGTTATTTTTAGCCCCTTTCAGTTCAGTTCAGTTCATTTGCTCAGTTGTGTCCGACTCTTTGCGACCCCATGAATCGCAGTACGCCAGGCCTCCCTGTCCATCACCAACCCCCAGAGTTCACTCAAACTCATGTCCATCGAGTCGGTGATGCCATCCAGCCATCTCATCCTCTGTCGTCCCCCTTTCCTCCTGCCCCCAATCCCTCCCAGTATCAGAGTCTTTTCCAATGAGTCAGCTCTTCGCATGAGGTGGCCAAAGTACTGGAGTTTCAGCTTTAGCATCATTCCTTCCAAAGAACACCCAGGACCGATCTTCTTTAGAATGGACTGGTTGGATCTCCTTGCAGTCCAAGGGTCTCTCAAGAGTCTTCTCCAACACCACAGTTCAAAAGCATCAATTTTTCAGTGCTCAGCTTTCTTCACAGTCCAACTCTCACATCCATACATGTCCACTGGAAAAACCATAGCCTTGACTAGATGGACTTTTGTTGGTAAAGTATTGTCTCTGCTTTTCAATATGCTATCTAGGTTGGTCATAACTTTCCTTCCAAGGAGTAAGCGTCTTTTAATTTCATGGCTGCAGTCATCATCTGCAGTGATTTTGGAGCCTCCAAAAATAAAGTCTGACATTGTTTCCACTGTTTCCCCATCTATTTGCCATGAAGTGATGGGACCAGATGCCCTGACCTTAGTTTTCTGAATGTTGAGCTTTAAGCCAACTCTTTCACTCTCCTCTTTCACTTTCATCAAGAGGCTTTTGAGTTCCTCTTCACTTTCTGCCATAAGGGTGGTATCATCTGCATATCTGAGGTTATTGATATTTCTCCCGGCAATCTTGATTCCAGCTTGTGCTTCTTCCAGCCCAGTGTTTCTCATGATGTACTCTGCATATAAGTTAAATAAGCAGGGTGACAATATACAGCCTTGATGTACTCCTTTTCCTATTTGGAACCAGTCTGTTGCTCCATGTCCAGTTCTAACTGTTGCTTCCTGACCTGCATATAGGTTTCTCAAGAGGCAGGTCAGGTGGTCTGGTATTCCCATCTGTTTCAGAATTTTCCACAGTTTATTGTGAGCCACACAGTCAAAGGCTTTGGCATAGTCAATAAAGCAGAAATCGATGTTTTTCTGGAACTCTCTTGCTTTTTCGATGACCCAGCAGATGTTGGCAATTTGATCTCTGGTTCCTCTGCCTTTTCTAAAACCAGCTTGAACATCTGGAAGTTCACAGTTCACGTATTGCTGAATTGCTTGGAGAATTTTGAGCATTACTTTACTAGCGTGTGAAATGAATGCAATTGTGCGGTAGTTTGAGCATTCTTTGGCATTGCTTTTCTTTGGGATTGGAATGAAAACTGACCTTTTCCAGTCCTGTGGCCACTGCTGAGTTTTCCAAATTTGCTGGCATATTGAGGGCAGCACTTTCACAGCATCATCTTTCAGGATTTGGAATAGCTCAACTGGAATTCCATCACCTCCACTAGCTTTGTTTGTAGTGATGCCCACTTGACTTCACATTCCAGGATGTCTGGCTCTAGGTCAGTGATCACACCATTGTGATTATCTGGGTGGTGAAGATCTTTTTTGTACAGTTCTTCTGTGTATTCTTGCCACCTCTTCTTAATATCTTCTGCTTCTCTTAGGTCCATACCATTTCTGTCCTTTATCGAGCCCATCTTTGCATGAGATGTTCTCTTGGTATCTCTACTTTTCTTGAAGAGATCGCTAGTCTTTTCCATTCTGTTGTTTTCCTCTGTTTCTTTGCATTGATTGCTGAGGGAGGCTTTCTTATCTCTTCTTGCTAGTCTTTGGAACTCTGCATTCAGACGCTTATATCTTGCCTTTTCTCCTTTGCTTTTCGCTTCTCTTCTTTTCACAGCTATTTGTAAGGCCTCCCCAGACAGCCATTTTGCTTTTTTGCATTTCTTTTCCATGGGGATGGTGTTGGTCCCTGTCTCCTGAACAATGGACAAACCTCTGTCCATAGTTCATCAGGCACTCTATCTACCAGATCTAGTCCCTTAAATCTATTTCTCACTTCCGCTGTATAATCATAAGGGATTTGATTTAGCCCCTTTAGTTTCTTTGTATTCTGTTGCTAGGGGAGAGGTTTGTCCAGGTGCTAGCGCTGCAGCAAAGAGTCCCAGGTCCTTGGTCTCAGCCTGTCTCATGAACTCTGTAGGATGGATGTGATCTCTCCATGGTGAACTGAACGCCTTATGATGAGAACCATGTGGTAGGGAACTGCAGGTGGCCTCTGGGATCTGATAGTGGCCTCCTGTTGGTGGCCTTTAAAGAGCTGGGGCCTCAGTCATGCAACCACAGGGAAATGAATTGTGCCACCAACCTGAAGGAGGTTGGGAGTAAGTCCTTTCCCAAGTTGTTAAGCCTGTGGGTGAAAACGCTGCCTGGCTGGACCCTGACTGTGGCCCAGTGAGATGTGTGTAGAGGACTCAGTGAAACTGAGCCCGGTCTCCTGACCCACAGAAACTGAGCTCATAAATGTATGTTGTTTTAAGCCACGTAGTTTGTGATAATTGGGGCTGTACAGCAATAGAAAACTAATAGAATTGATTTGTGAGGACTTTTGCAAATCTTTCAAGTCAAAAAAACTTTAATGCTGAGAAAGACTAGTCCAACCCCTTCATTTTACAGAGGAGCCCTGGAGATCAGAAATGGGGGCAGACACACAGCACGCAGTGATAAAACCAGGAATCCTACCTCCCGGGAAGTGGATTTTATCCAAAAATCTCATACCTAAAAATAGAATAAGGATAGCTAGCACTGTGTTATGTACCAAGTCTGTGCTATGTGATTTGCATAGATCATTTTACCCTAAAATAATTCCTTTTTTAAAAAAATGACCATTTTACAATTTGTTTTTAATTAATTGCTGGATCATATGGTAGTTCTATTTTTAAAAAAAATTTTTAAGGACCCAACATACTGTTTTCCATAGTGCTTGCACCAATTTACATCATTTCCACTAAGAGTGCACAATTTATTCACATCCTCGCCAACACTTGTTATTGCTTGTCTTTTTGATAATAGCCATTCTAAAAAGTGTGAGGTGATAGTGCATTTGGTTTTGATTTGCGTCTCCCTGATGATGAGTGATGTTGAGCATTCCTTCATGTGCCTTCTGGCCATCTGATATCTTCTTTGGAGAAATGTCTATTCCAATCTTCTGCCCACTTTTTAATCAAATTGTTTGATTTTTTGCTGTTGAGTTGTATGTATATGTGTGTTCTTTATATATTTTGGTTATTAGCACCTTATCGGATACATGATTTACAATCATGTTTCTTCCATCCGGTATGTTGCCATTTCAGTAGGCGTTCCAGTTTCATTCTTTTACATGTGGCTGTCCAGTTTTCCCAACACTGTTCTATTAAAGAGAATATCCTTTCCCCATTGTATATTCTTGGCTCCTCTGTTGTAAATCAATTGATCATATACCCATGGATTTATTTCTGGGCTTTCTATCTGTTCTATTGATCTATGCCTAATTACTTTGGCTATGACTCCAATGGGCTTCTCTGATGGCTCTGTGGTAAAGAATCTGCCAGCTAACAGGAGACGCAGGTTTGATCCTTGGGTGGGGAAAAACTCCTGAAGAAGGAAATGGCAAGCCACTCCAGTATTCTTGCCTGGGAAATTCCATGGATAGAGGAACCTGGCAGGCTGCAGTCCATGAGGTCATAAAATTGTCAGACATGATTTAGTGATTCAACAAGAGCAGCAATGACCTCTAGTACTGTTGGATAAAAGTGGCAAGAGTGGGCATCCTTGTCTTGTTCCTGATTTTAGAGAGATAGCCTTCACCTTTTCACCATTGAGTTTGATGCTAGCTGTGAGCTTATCATATATAGCCTTTATCATATCACATCATTACATTTCCTCTATATCCACATTGTTGAGAGTTTCCTTTTGACCATAAATGGATGTTGAATTTTGAAAATGCTTTTTCTGCATCTACTGAGTGATCATATGATTTTTATCCTTGATTTTGTAAATGTGGTGTATCACATTGACTGATTTGTGGATGTTAAACCATCTTTGGATCCTTGGAGTAAATCCCACTTGATCATGGTGTATGATGCTTTTAATTTATTGTCGAATTCAATTTGCTAATATTTTGTTAAAGATTTTGCAACTAAGTTTATCAGGAATATTGGCCTGTAATTTTCTTTTTCTTTTTTTGTACCATCCTTGTCTGGTTTTGTTATCAGGGTAATTCTGGACTCTTAAAATGTATTTAGAGGAGTTCTCTCCTCTTCTGTTTTTGGAAGAGTTTGAGAAGGATTGGTATTAATTCTTCTTCGACTGTTTAGTAGAATTCACCATCTGGTCCTCGACTTTTGTTTGTTCAGAGGTTTTTGATTACTGATCCAGTCTCCTTGCTAGTAATCAGTCTGTTCAGATTTTCCATTTCATCATGATTCAGTCTTGGTAGGTTGTATGTTTCTAGGAATTTATCCATTTCTTTTAGGTTGTCCAATGCATTGGCATCTAATTGTTCATAGTAGTCTCCTATGATCTTTTGTGTTTCTGTGGTATCAGTTGTAACATTTTTCATTACTGATTTTATTTATTTGAGCCTTTTCTGCCCATTCCAGTATTCTTGCCTGGAGAATTCCCTGCACAGAGGAGGCTGGAGCTCTTTCTTGGTAAGTCTACCTAAAGCTTTGTCTACCTAAAGCTTTGTTTATCTTCTGTTTATTTTTTTTATCATACATAAATACTGTCGCTCATATTATTTGTGACATCCCATAAATTACATTTCTCATACATATAGATCCCTTCTTCTTAAATGCTGTCAAATATGGATACACCAGGGCACTTAGCCATTTCTCTTCAGTTGCCTTTTGCTTCCTTCTGCTTATTCTTATAAACAAGGTTCGATTAAATTTTTTTTGTACATGCTCACTCTAGACTACCTTAACCTGTGTCTCTAGTGAGGAGACAGATTATAGAATTCTTGGGTTATTCTTTACATTTTAATTAATATCTCCAAATTTTTCTCTTAAGTGGTCACACCAATTTGAACTTACAAGGGATATTACACAAGAGAAATCATGCACACGAAACTCAATAACCTATAGTCAAGCGTTGAATGTGGCAGAGACTGCTGTCACTCAGTATGTCTTCCTACCTTAGTAATAGAATACAACTGATCCTTGAACAACATGGGTTTGAACTGCAATGGGTCCCCTTATACACGGATTTTTTCCAATAAATAGCATATTACAGTACCCTACAACCCGGTTGGTTGAATCTACAGATATGGACAACCCACTGTAAAGTTATACTTGGATTTTTGACTAGGTCAGCATGCCTAACCCTCACATTATTCAAAGGCCAACTGTATTTAGCTCGGCACTATCTATCTGCCTAAATAAAAATAAAATCCACATTTTCCAAACTCCCATGGAGCTAGACATAGTTATATCATTAAATTCTGGTCAATAGAATGTGAAGGAGGTGATGTGTTCAACTTCTGCGCAGATCCTTTAGGAGAAAAGAATGAGCCCTACGGCGCTTTCCCCTCTTCCTGCTGACTGGAATGCAGATGTGATTACTGGCACTAGAGCGGCCATCTTGGGCTGTAAAATGGAAGCCACCTGTCAATGGCAGAGCAGAAAAACAGAAGGACCCTGGGTCCCATGACGGTGGAGCTATCAAACCAGCCGTCCACTGCCTACCCAGACTTTTAAGCAAGAGAAAGAGAAGCGTATTGAATAAAAGCCACTTTGGGGGAATGTCTTTCTGTCACAACAGCCAAAACAATGCAATTATTAAATTCTAAAAGAAAATTATCTGGTAAAAGAAGATTCCAACTGGGGGGATTATAAAAATATTATTTTACTTGATCTTCCCAGTAATTCTACAAGGAGGAAATTCTGTATATGGGTATTCAATTGCCATTACTGTTGTAGATTGTTAAGAACGTTTATAGTACAACTATTTTATTCCCCTTGAGACTTTTCTACACTGTTGGAGAGGGAAAGCCAAGGGATTCAGCTCCGTTGAAGGAACCAGGAAGAAATGTTGTCCAAACCAACTGGGGTTTTGGCAATGAATCTGCATTTGTTCACCAGTATAGCTTTTGTTTAGATTCCACTGTTTTGAAAAATTAAGTGGTTGAGTATTTTAAATTTTTTCCTAATCCGAGTGTAACGAATGACCTTTCCTCTCCTTAGGTCACTAAAAAGAATTTTCTTGTGTTTGTGGCTAATTCCTTCATGGCAGAGGCCCAAATAAGGGGACAGGGGGACACTTAGGTCAAAACTAAACATGAGATGAGAGCAGGATCCTGGATTTCCTGCGGCTCATTCCATTTTCAGTCATCCATACTGCTATACATGTGTTTGAGTGGTTTTTTTGTGTACTGAATAAGCTGTACACAAATTCTAGGAAATAATTTTGAATTACTAAAGTTACAACTTAGCAAACCTAGTTTCTCCCCCTTGGGTTTTTAAGTTTCCTTTTTCAAATCTATTGCTCTAAGAACAAAATAACAAAATTCAGTCAGTGTTTTAAAGGAAGTCATGGATTAATATTTGGTCCCACTTAAAACGTAACTAATTAAATGCCTTAAAACACTTGAAATTGCATTTCTAAATTTGATATCCTGGATTTTCTTTGCAAGTACTTTAACTGTTCAATATTTCTACTTCTCAGTCCATTCTTTTTTTTTTTTTTCTTTTTCTTTAAAGAGAGAGTGACTCTATTTTATTATTTATTTATTTATGGCCATGCTTGGTCTTTGTTGCTGTGTGCAGGTCTTCCCTAGTTTCAGGGAGCAGGGGCTATTCTTCACTGCTGTGTGCAGACTTCTCATTGCAGGGGCTTCTCTTGTTGCAGAGCAAGGGCTCTCGAGCCCGGGCTCAGCAGCTGTAGCACATGGGCTTTGTTGTACCGCGGCATGTGGGATCGTCCCAGATCAGAGATCAAACCTCCCCAGCACTGGCAGGCAGATTCTTAAACACTGGACCACCAGAGAAGTTCTCAATCTGCTTTTATAAATCTAATAGATCACACTTATATAGAAAACCTTAAATTCTCTTATGTGTTCTAAATGATTACACATAAACTTAGTACAACTTTGACTTACAAATTTCACATTTAAGCAGTGCTTCAATAGCATTAAACATGATAATTAACAAGTCTGACCAACATCCTACTCTGATGGGTCCAAGTCACTTAAACATGAGTCTCTTAAAGTATGTAAACTGTTAAATACGAACAATTTCCTTCTTAACAAAAAATATTAATATGATGATTTTGACTTTGTTAAGTATTTCCACATTTATTTCTGAATCTTAGTTAACATATGCTTCCTGATAAAACTGCTTTCCCATTTCAGCTATTTCTATAATTCACTCTAAATGTTCCTGGAGTTTAAAGATGAAGAACTAAAGAGCCTCTTGATGAAAGTGAAACAGGAGAGTGACAAAGTATTGGCTTAAAACTCAACATTCAAAAAACTAAGATCATGGCATCTGGTCCTATCAGTTCATGGCAAATAGATGGGGAAACAATGGAAATAGTGACAGACTTTACTTTGAGGGTTCCAAAGTCACTGCAGATGGTGACTACAGCCATGAAATTAAAAGACGCTTATTCCTTGGAAGAAAAGTTATGACCAACCTAGACAGCATATTAAAAAGCAGAGACATCACTTTGCCACAAAGGTCCATCTAGTCAAAGCTATGGTAGTAGTCATGTATGGATGTGAGAGTTGGACTATAAAGAAAGCTGAGCACTGAAGAACTGATGCTTTTGAACTGTGGTGTTAGAGAAGACTCTTGACAGTCCCTTGGACTGCAAGGAGATCCAACCAGTCCATCCTGAAGGAAGTCAGTCCTGAATATTCATTGGAAGGACTGATGCTGAAGCTGAAACTCCAGTACTTTGGCCACCTGATGTGAAGAACTGACTCATTTGAAAAGACCCTGATGCTAGGAAGGATTGAGGACGGGAGGAGAAGGGGACGACAGAAGATGAGATGGCTGGATGGCATCACCGACTCAATGGACATGAGTCTGAGTAAACTCTGGGAGCTGGTGATGGACAGGGAGGCCTGGTGTGCTGCAGTCCATGGGGTCACCAAAAGTCAGACATGACTGAGCAACTGAACTGAACTGAACTGTTCCTGGAGTTTAAAGATGCTTACCTTCTAGGGCAATTATTCCCCTCAAGTAGCTGAGATTGTTTCCAACTAGACTTCTTCACTTGGGGTACATGGCAGAATTCAGGGGGGTCTGTAAACTTGGATGTTAAAAAACGTATCTTTATATTCACCAACCTCTAACTGAAAATTAACACTCCCTTCAAATGTGAATGTGGCAACAAACCATAACAGATGAACAGGACCTCAACTCTGTTACCAGCAGAAAGCATGGGCATTTTCATATCACATTACGGCTGTTAACATCTTGAAATATCTTCTATATTCAGCATTACTTCAAAATTATGAAAATTAAAGGCCTTTTCGTTTATTAATGTATTAGTAAAGAAACTCACATGACTATGTCACAGTATTTTAATATTTTTATGGAGGTATGTGCTCAGTGGCTCAGTACTGTCCAACTCTTTGTGACCCCATGGGACTGTAGCCCGCCAGGCTCCACTGTTCATGGAATTTTCCAGGCAAGTTTACTGGAGTGGGCTGCCATTTCCTCCAGACCCAGGGATTGAACCCAAGTCTCATGCATCTCCTGCATGGGCAGATGGATACTTTACCACTTTACCATGTCACCTCTTTGGGAACATTTTAAGGGTTTAATTGTATCATTTTTGATGTATAGATATATAGATAGAGATATACAGTGAAGTCATCAACACAATCCACAAACTGGACTTTTCTTTTATTGTTTGTTTGCCACATGGCATGCAGGGTCTTAGATCCCTGACTACGGATTGATCTCATCCCCCTGCATTGGGGGTGCAGAATCTTAACCACTGGGCTGCCAAGGAACTCCCCCACACTGGACTTTCTCATCATATCCTCGACAGTTTCTTTGAGCTCTTGTGTAATCCATCCTTCCTGCCACACCCATCCACAGGTGACAATTGCTTTGTTTTTTGTCACTGTATATTAGTTTGCCTTTTTGAGAATTTTATATAAGTGGAATCATGCATTGAGTCTTTATGGAGTGAATGAGGGTCTGGCACTTTCCTTCAGCATAATGATGTTGATATTCATCTATGTTGTGTGTGTACATTTCTTTTATTGCTGAGTAGTAGTCCACTCGGAGAAGGCAATGGCACCCACTCCAGTACTCTTGCCTGGAAAATCCCATGGACGAAGGAGCCTGGTGGGCTGCAGTCCATGGGGTAGCTAAGAGTCGGACACAACTGAGTGACTTCACTTTCACTTTTCACATTCATGCACTGGAGAAGGAAATGGCAACCCACTCCAGTGTTCTTGCCTGGAGAATCCCAGGGACGGGGGAGCCTGGTGAGCTGCCATCTATGGGGTCGCACAGAGTTGGACACGACTGAAGCGACTTAGCAGCAGCAGCAGCAGTAGTCCACTGCATGGATATACCACAATCTGTTTATTCATTTACCTGCTAATGAATAGTTTCACTGTTTCCAATTCTTAGCAATTACAAATAAACTTGCTATCAACATTCACGTACAAATCTTTGTGTGGATTTGTGTTTTCCTTTCTCTTGGGTGTTAGATGACTGGGTCACATGAGTGGGAGATGTTTTACTTTTTGAGAAACTGCAAAACAGTTTTCCAGAGTGGTTGTACCATTTTACATTCCTACTAGCCATGGATAAGAGTTTAGCTGCTCCATATCCTTGTCAGCACTTGGTATAGTCAGTCTTTTTCATTTTAGCCAACCTAATGAATACATAGTGGTATTTCATTATATTTTTTAATTTATGTTTCCATGATGATTGATGATGTTGAGCATCTATTTTTGTGCCTATTGGCTATTCATGTATCTTCTCTGAAGTGTTTGTTCAGAAGCTGCATCCATTTTTTAAATTGTTTTGGAAAAGTTATTGAGTTGTTCAAGTTCTTCATATATTGTTATATTTCTCTTATATTTTTATGTCTGTCTGATAGAAGTATTATATTTTTTCCATTCTATAGCTTGCTCTTCATTTTCTCAGTTTTGTCTTTTGAAGAACAAAAGGTTTTATACTTTGATGTAGCTCAGTTTACTGATGTTCATGGTTGGTACTTTCAGTGTTCTAAGAAATGTTTACTGACCTCAGAGTTGCAATGATTTTCTCCCTGTGTTGTCTTCTGGAAGATTTACGGTTCTAAGCTTTCCTTTTAGGGCTCTAATCCACTTTGGGTTACTTTTTTTTTTTTTTTCCATTTTGGGTTAATTTTTGTGAACAATGTGAGGTAATCTTTTTCTTATCAGTAAGAAATAAGAAATTGTTTCTTATCAGTATTCAGTTTTCTAGCACCCCATGTGCATTATATGCATTTCTGTATATATAATACAAGCATTTTTCTGAGTAAATGTCCTTGGACTTCAGCAGACTGCCAAAGAGGTCCCTGGCAGATATTCTAGAGATTCCAGCAGAGTGAGAGATAAGGAACTGCAGACTTTCAGGGAAAATACTCTTGATGTGCTTGTAGGAATCCATCAAGTCAGCCCACCCAGTACGAGGCACCCTTTTTCAGCACAGTGATATTGCATAATAACCATAGATCTGATCCAGAGTGCTGACTGGGGTCTTGTCAGAGATGTGGATGGAATGCCCCAACCCACATCAGGAAGTGTTAGGTTGATGATTTTGTAATTTCAAGGAGGATTGCTCACAGCCCCTGGTCTACTCATGGAAGCTGTCACCGCCTCTTGTGTGATCACTTGATTGAGCTTCACATGTCTTTGTCCTCAGGACATAGCCAAGTCGTTCTGTTTAGGCAGGGTGGCCATCTGTCCCAGTTTGCCTGGAACAGTCCTGGTTTATGCTATAATTGATTTGATTTTTAAAAATCTTTTGGCCATGCTGCACAGCATGGGGGATCTTAGTTCCCCAGCCAGGGATCAAACCTGTGCCCCCTACATTGGCAGGTTGGAGTCTTAACCACTGGACCCACCAGGGAAGTCCTGATGTTTGCTTCTGATTTTTTTAATTGAAGCATAGTTGATTTACAATGTTGTGCTAGCTTCTGGTGTACAGCAGAGTGATTCAGTTATATATATATTCTTTTTCATATTCTTTTCCACTGTGGTTTATTACAGGACATTGAATACAGTTCCTCGTGCTACACAGTAGGACCTTGTCTATCCATCTTGCATATATTAGTTTGCATGTGCTAATCCCAAACATGCTTTATTACAAACAGTGCCCATTCCACTCTCTCCTGTACCAGTATCAGAAAGCATTCTGATTTGTTCAAGTAGTTCTGTTAGTTTCTGTCTTACAGGCTCTGAGGATCATGAACCCAGCGAAGCACTTTGAAATCCATGGCTTCCGATCTTGACTCTGCAGAGCTCTGGGTGCTTCTTCAAGACCCTTTACAAGTACCTACAGGAGAAAGGTGCAAGGCAGGTGGCTGGGATTTTTCAACTCTGATTTCCATATGGAGAGTCTATGTACGCTTGTGGGACTTGTGGGAACCTAGATCCCCAATCGGGGACTGAACCCCGGGCCCTCAGCAGCAAAAGCAAGGAGTCCTAACCACCGATTGCCATGCTTGCTTTTTTTTTTCTTTTAAACTCATGTTAAAAACATGAAATGCTTCAAAGATTTGCATATCATCTTTGTCCAGGGGCCATGCTAATCTCTGTATCATTCCAATTTTAGAATACGTGCTACCAAAGCAAGCACAAAATGCTTACTTTTGAGTTCAAGAAAGTTTGAAAGCCACTCATATAATCGATTGCATTTTCCCCTTTGCATTGACTTCCAGGAAGCTCAGCATCTAATTCTCAGTCCGCCAACAAGAAGTGCTCAGAACCTCCTACCCTACATATTTATGCAAATCTCACCCTTGAGTGCCTTTCCCTCTCCATGTTTCCCCTTCACCTGCTTTTCTTGTTTTCTCATTCTGCTGCCACATATATGTTTTTGCATGCAACCTCAAGTCCTTTTTGGAAAAAGTCAAGGTTTAAACGAATGCATTAAAACAAAAAAACGATGCTTTTTCTGTAGAGGAGATTTTTACAGATGGGAAAGGAATGTGATTAGAATAAGGCATGATTTGGCATGGTGAGTGCGTATGTGTGTTTGTAGGATATGTATATACACGTTGAAAGACTTGTGAAGTTTTTGTTTTCAAAGTTAAGCTGGTCTTCTGGCTTCAGAGGACATTTATACTTGGAAGATTTTAGGGGAAAAAATACTTTACTCCAGGTTAGGCATGCCTGTGGTCTACACTCCAAAGAATCTGCGTTATGGTTAGCATTTTCAGATTTTGTCTGGGATTATTTTTCTGGTCATTATAAAATGAGGACAAATAGTTATCAAGAAGAAATCAAGGGAAAGAGGGACAGGAAAGAAGTGCTCCTGCATAGGAAGGGGGCTGGATTTTAAGTGATCTTGAGTAAGAAATGGGTGCCTTAAATCTTATCTGAGTTTCCATCTCATCTGCTGTGAATCTGTGATTAAGTCCTTTTTCTCCCAAACATGGGGATTCTCACCCTCCGCTGCACACTAGAATCACTGGGAACCTTAAAAAAATATGCTGATGCCTCAGTCCCTCCTCCAGAGAATCTGGTTTAATTGGTCTGGGGTGAGGCCTCAACATGGGGATTTCTAAAAGCTCCCCTGGAGATTCTATTGTGCGAGCCAGGGTTGAGAACCACTGCCCTAAGAGAAGGAAAAAAATAAAATTAATAAGCACCTGCCTCCTGTTTCTCTCTCTGGGGGCCGTAGGGTGTGGCTTTGATTTATGAGATAATGGGCCAGATTCTAGTGAAAGAGTTGAGAAGGCGAAGGCGGGTAGGAATAGATTAACCCTTTGTATTCCATTGAGTACTCTTGGTTAATAAGTGTTCATCACCATTTTGCCCACCATTTGCAAAAAGGAACACATTTCACATCCTGACCCAGTACACACACACACACACACACACACACACACACACACACAGTCTTACTCTGCATGCAGTTCACTTGATATTTTCTATTCCAGTCTACTCCATTCTTTTACTTTAGAAAAAAAAACGGCTGCTTACTGCCACTATTTAAACAACATTCTGGGACTTCCCTGGCGGTCCAGTGATTAAGATTCTGCCTTGCAATGCAGGGGACGTGGGTCTGATCCCGGGTCAGGAACTAAGATCCCACGTGCAACTACAGAGCCCAAGCACCACAACTAGAGAATCCACAAAGAAAGCTCCCGCATAATGCAACTAAGACCCAATGCAGCCAAATAAATAAATATCTTTAAAAAATAAATTAAACAACATTCAATGAAGGCTTGTGGACCCAGATAAATTAAACACCTCTGGAGAGCATTAAGATGCTCAGTCTACAATGACTTAGAACTTTTTGCAAAGATGCTATGGGAAGCAAAGTTTGTACAGTAATATCAATATATGTAGAACAATGCTCATGCCCAACTACAGTCACAGGTTCAGGAACATGATCTCAGTGAATCATCCCAATAATAATGTAAGATGGGTACTGTTTTCTCCAGGGCTTCCCTGATGGCTAATTTGGTAAAGAATCTACCTGCAATGTAGGAGACCCAGGTTCGTTCTCTGGGTGGGGAAGATCCCCTGGAGAAGGAAATGGCAACCCACTCCAGTATTCTTGCCTGGAAAATCCCCTGGACAGAGCAGCCTGATGGGCTACAGTCCATGGCGTCGCAAAGAGTCAGACACATGTAAGTCACCATCTCCATTTTAGACATGAGAAAGTCAAGGCCAAGTACACATATACGTCCTGCAGCTAGAAAGCAGGAGAGTTAACTTCATCCAGAAACAGGAAATCTAACCTCAGCCATGTCACTGGAGGAGAATAACCGTGTTCAATGAATATTAATAGATTCGCATGCCTGAATTTTGGGGAGCAGAAAAGGGATGGAGTAAGTTTTGACCAGAGGTGGCTCCTGGTGGAGCGGGGATGCTGCTTATACAACTTGAGGGCCTTACTTAAGAAAAAGAATACGAAATTATGAGTCTGAAATTAGGTACGAAATTTCTTTGAATTAAGAAATCACAACAGGGGCTTCCCTGGTGACTCACTGGTAAAGAATCCACCTGCCAATGAAGGAGACATGAGTTCGATCCCTGATCTGGAAGGATCCCACATGCAGCAGAGGAACTAAACCTGTGTGTCACAACTATTGAGCCTGTGCTCTACAGCCTGGGAGCCACAACTACGGAAGTCTGCATGGCCTAAAGCTCGTGGTCTGCAACAGGAGAAGCCACCGCAATGAGAAGCCTGCACACCTCAGCTAGAGAGTAACCCCTGCTCGCCACAACTAGAGAAAATTCTGTGCAGCAGCAAAGGCCCAGCAGAGCCAAAAATAAAATAAATAAAATTATTTTTTAAAAAAGAAATCACGACAAAGGCATAGTTTAAGAAGCTGAAGAAGACCACCAACATCACAAATTCCCAACTCCTCTTCCCCTCTGCTGGATCTGAGATGCCAGTGGCCACTCCCATACACCCTATTCAAGGTCAAGTGCTCCAGGGGGAATCAGGGTGGAGCGAGATGGTGGGCTCTGCCGCTTGCCACTAACAAAAGCAAACAACTTTCGTAAATTTCACATAAACAGGTGACCCATGAATAGATTTCTAGGTCCCTGTCAGGGCCTTACAAAGAGGCATAGCAAGTAAGGGACCCAAGGGTTTAAGTTTCACTGTCTTCCCAGTAACCCCACAGGTGGAGTTACAGGCTTTATATCTTGAGAGCAAGCACTTTGAAGTCAGCTTGATCTGAACTTCAACCCTGACTCAGACATTTTCTGCCTTCTCTTTGAGCTTAGATGATCATTTGTAAAACAGCCGTGCTAGGGGCTTCCTTGGTGTGTTCAGTGGTTAAGTCTCCAAGTTCCCAATGCAAGGGGCCGCAGTACCATCCCTGATCAGGACACTAGATCCCACATGCTGCAACGAAGATTGAAGATCCTTTGTGCCACAACTAAGACCCAGGGCAGCCAAATTAAAAAATTTTTTTAAAAAATTAAAGAATAGGCATGCTAGCAGCATCTACCTTCTGGTCTGTTTGGGGGATCAGAGGAGACAAGGAAATGTCCTGCAAACTGGATGGATGTAGGGAGGCCAGATATAGCAAATAAAAATATGGACATCCAGTTAAACTGAAATTTCAGAGAAAAGTGAATACATTTTTAGTAAAAGTATGTGTTACCTATTGCAGAGGACATACTTATACTAAAAGTTAGTTCTGTTTTTCTATAATTCACATTTATCTGGGCATCCTGATCCCAGAAAAATATGATTGCTTGAGCTTAACAAATGGCAGTGGTTGACACTGCTTTCAGATTGAAGCAGCCTGGGTGCTTATAAAGGGGCTTCCTGAACATTAGAAAGTGGGTGAGAGGAAGAAAAATGCTGTACAGGCTCTGTTCATGACAGTTTATTATGGGGAAGATTGAAAGAGGAGAGGATGAAGTGGGGTGCCTTCATTTAAGGGTATGTGTGGAGGGCATTATACCAGACTTTAGGTAAGCCAGTTAAGTTCTTGGGACCTCAGCTCCTCCTACATGTAAAACAGGTCAAAGGAGATTCTCCAACTCTAGTCCCACAGATATCATCAGAAATGGCACTTTCTCATCATACAGACGTCACCTCCTCAGGGAGGTCTTCCCAGACTACTCCAGCCAAGATTCCTGTTCCCTTGCCCCAGCACATACTTCCCCTCCGCCATAATAATTATAATTTTCTGAAATTGACTTGATTCTCTACTTGATTGTTTGTTTACGGTCTCCCAGTTAAGTTCCGGGAAGGAACAAAACTAGTCTGACTTGTTCTAGCTGAATCTCCCAAGAGCTGTACCTGGCACATAGATGGTCCACAGATGTGGAATGAATGAAGAGGTGGCTGAATGAGTGAATGCAATGTCACCCTTGAGGTCCCTTCCAAGCAGTCTTTCTCTTCTGGGGGGGGGGGGGGGGCGCGCCTGGGTTGCCGAAGGAGGAGGCGTGGGTGTCGGTGGGTGGGGAGGAGGCTGAGACCTCGCCTCCTCTAGGACCGGCTGGAGCGAGCGCGTCCGGCTGGGCGGCAGGCGCCGAGGGCAGCGCCGAGGCAGCTGCAGGGCCCGAGCCCCGCGCCCCGCGTTCAGCCGCCGGGGGTGTGCGCGCCCGCGGAGCCCGGCGCCGCGCCTCGGCGCCCCCACGCGCCCACGTCGCGGCACGGGGACCCGGGCGGGGGCAGAGGGAGGGCCCGGCCGAGGGAGGGGAAGGGGCCGGTCCTCCCCGCGCAGGCAGCGGCCGCGGCAGCCCAGGAGGCGGAGGCAGTGGCGGCAGCAGAGGCAGCAACGTGCCCGCCGCAGTCAGCCCGGCCGCGTTCGACCCGCGCCCGCCTGGTCGCCGGCACCGCGCCGCGCCCGGGCGCCCTCTCCACTGCGCGCGGTGAGTACCGCCCGCGGCGCCCAGCCCGGGCCTGCCTGCGGGGATTCGCCGGGCTGGTGTTGACCCGGACCCCCTGGCCTGGAGCCTCTCTCTCGCACTCGGCCAGCCGGGGCCTCCGCAGCTGTCGGGGCCCTCGAGGGCGCACCGGTAGGGTCGCGGCGTCCTGGGCTCCCAGGGTGTCTCAGGCACAAGGGCAGCGGGGAGAGCGCGCAGATCTAGGGAAAGCCCGTCCCGGGGCCTCAGTTTCCCCTTTCGCCCGGAAGGCCACGACCCTGAAGTGTGCGCTCCCGCGCGGGACAAGTGCATGACGCTCAGACTCGCCGGGGTCCTCCGCGTTTGGTTCGTTTTATGGCCCGGGTGGTTAGCGATGAGCGGCGATCCGCTTATCGGACCCAGAGACGCCTGGAGCCGGGAGCCTAGCTCACGCCCTCGGGCGCTGGTAATGGGGTAACGGAGCAAACGGCTGGAATCCCAGGGATGGGGCTGGAATGGCCCCCTGAACCTTTTTCTAGCTGTATCTCTTAAAAAAAAAAAAAAAAAAATCTATCTGCGCTCGGCCAGCTATGGTCCAGCTCTCCGGTCTTTGTACTGGAACCGGCGTCCGGGCGCTAGCTGAAGTTGGAGCTGAAACTTAGAAAACTTTACATCAGAAGGATGTTTAGAAGGAAGCGAGAGTTTGCTGTAATGGGACAAAGCGGAGAATGGAATGGGGTTGTTGCTTTTTTTTTTTTTTTAGGAGAGCAGCCTGGGGTTTAAACGGCCGTGATGGCTCTTAAATCTATCTCCTGTCCCCAAACAAATAGGTTATACAATTAAGAAATGTTAGGAAAGCTTGACCGGGAAAAACTTTCGCATCCCCAAATCCTCAATACGCAAAATTCTCAGCTGCATGAAAGGGAAGCGCTTTGACGGTTTAAGGTTCCTACTTCCCTTTAGCGAAGCTTCGAAGCTTCACTGAGGCTAAGAGTTGACAGCATGCACGCTTGCTCTTTAAAAAGTAAGACTGATGCTGCGACTTTTATGGATAACTTTTTTCTTTTCTTCCCCCGAAATGCAACGTAATCTTTCGAATTACTTTTTTAAAAATAACCTTGAGGTGTATATAAATCACCCCTGGTGGAGGTACCTTTTAATTACGGGGCGCAGTGGAATGAGTGAGCATCGGAGCTGGGTGTTGTGGGCAAGGCAGAGGCAAGGTAGAATGATTTACAAACATCAAGTGAGAATCTGAGTGCTGAATTAGGTTTGAGTTAGGGCGCTCCCTTCCAAAGGAAATTATAACCAGCGGACAATTGTATTTCAAGCCGAATCTGTTCATTTCGCGAGCCCTTTCCTGCTTGAGTGAAATTTCTACTTCTAGTCTGAGCTAGTAGCCGCCTTACCAGCCTATGGTCCTTTGGGGGGCGGCGGGGTGGGGGGGGAGTTGGAGGCGGAGAGGAGAACCTCCTTTTTAAAATAATGATTGTGAAAAAATCTTCACGCAACTTTACCCAAGAAAGGTTCATTTTTTCCCCCCACCTTTCTCTCCCCATCACTTTAAGCCCCTTAAACTTTATACTTCCTTGCATTTAGACATACTCAGACTAGGAAAACTTAATTAGTAATTTATGTAACAAATGCGGACAGTATGAATCTTACTTTAGACTAAGCATAAACTCCTGTTTGTATCCCAAATCTCCTTGCCTTTTGAGGAAATTCTAAATTTTGCAATTTCGACCTATGCGGCTAGATCTGAAGGGACCTGACCTTTTAAAAAAGCACTTCATGTGTCCCATACCTAGTTAGTTGCTCCAGTCTTGTAACTGTAGGTTCACAATATGATAAACTATTTTACCTTAAAGGTCTCGGCATTTTTCCTGTCTTGAAAATAGCTCATCTATTGAGTGTAGCGACTGTATGTATGAGAATATTCTATAAACACATACATCTTTCCTAATATGAAATAGCTAAAGACAATACAACAAAATGTTATTATCCCAATACTTTGAGATTTAGAAAAACAGATGTTTTCAGCCCTGGAGTTTTAGAATCTTCTTTTCATGCCTTTTGTGTTGTATTAAACACATCATAAAGAAATATGATTTGTTGACTTGTTATAGGATTACCATTTGGCAAAAACACCCAAGACACGCTGTTTCAAATACGCGGTATTACTTCTGCTTTAAATTGCATGTAAGAGATCGCAAGCCTTGTTCCAGACGGATAAATTGATAAAATGCTAGCTGCTGTTGGGAGAGCAAAAGAGCCCTCCACACATACACTCACACAAAAGACCAAAAACAAAATAAATGCTTTTTGGTGCTGCTGAGTACATTTTGAATTAGGTTGAGCGAGCTAATGAGATCCTGGGCAGCTTGGGGAAAAGTATCCACAATTCAGGCACGTCCACTTTAAGACGTTTTTGGTTCCCCCAGGACAAGATGACTCCTTTCCCACAAAGAAGAAACCGTTTCCTTATTTTTTCAGTTACTTTTCCAAAGATAACTTGTGTCAGGCGCAGGAGACCAGAGTTATGCAGAAAGCCAACCGTAACCAGCTCCAAAAAACGAGGACTCATTCTTACTCCTTCCACCAGATGTTTTTTAGGTGTCCTCAGCTGGAATGCCCAGTTTGAAACTAATTAGGCCAGCAATAAACTCCTTGTATAATAAAATCGCAGGCCGTTATGCTGCATAAGTGGGGTTCCCGGCAGCTCATGACAGATGCCTCTCTCTGCAGAAAGAGCCCATGGCTGTCAAGAAAAAATGAAGGAAGTGGGAATATCTTGTTTGGATTTTTTTTTTTTTTTTTTTTGCCTGGCCCTCAATATCCAAGCACACCACACACGGTGCCTTCTCTTCTCCAAGGAGGTGGGTTGTATCAGGGGTTGAGTTTTGTCTTTGAGGACAGGCCTCCTTAGCATAAAAATGCTCGGGGAAGAAGGAAAACCATAAGTATTAGGCAGTGGCCACAGGTCTGAGGTGTAGTGATGAGTGTTGGAGTGTGTGTGTGTGTGTGTGTGTGTGTGTGTGTGTGTGTGTACGCGCATGCGCACGGAGACTGGGTCAGAAGGCTTTCTCTCCACTAGGCACAGATAAAATGCAGGGTTCTTCGGCCTGACGTCAATTCCTTCCAGGAGAGGATAACTTTTTCCCCTTAAAGATTTTTTTACCTCTTTCTCCTGATGTAGTTTCTCCTTATCTGCAGGGTGGGGTTGTGGCAGGGGAGAGTTGGTTTGCGGAGATGAAGTGGCTGGTTATTCAGTTACCTCCGAAGGCTGAACCTTCTGCCTCTTGCCAAGATTGAGTTTTGTTGGTGGAAGGAAACTTTTTTTCCAAGCTAGCTGCTCTGAAAAAGGAGTCGGTGGACTCGGCTCAAAAGGAATCCCTTTACAGAGAATTAACCCCAGAGCTGAGAAGACATAGCCTGTTGACAGAAAACACACATATCCACTCACTCCCCGCCCCACAACGCCTCCCTCACTCCCCACCTTCCTCTCTGACCCCCAACCCCCTATATCATAACAGCTTTCCGAAGGGCCCACTTTTTGTCCCCCTGCCGTTTGTGGCTGTTCAAACAGTCCCAAACATACAAAACAAAAAGAAGGCTCTGGTAGGGAAGCAATTAGCAGAGAATTCGCCAGAGACAATGCTTCATTTTCCTATTTGAAGATCGTAACTGGCCTAATGGTGTTTAACTAACACCTCTTCTAATCCGAGGATAAACCCCCTCAGTCAGGTGACAAATACTTGAAATGACTGTCTTAGTTAGACCCACTGTCTTGCTGGAAATGAATCAGAGGGGCCAGAACTAGTTCTTTGTTGCGTGTGATTTAGAATCAATTCCAAGATACGAGAGTGCCGGCCAGGTGGATGGAGGGGAAAAGGACGAAGAAAGCCATAGGCTTTACTTTTTTTTTTTTTTTGGCTGCTTTTTTTCTTTCTTTTGCTCACTTGCTATCGATCGCTTTGTCATTTCTCTCTGCTTAATTTCTGTCCTTGTATTTAATAGTGATGATGAAAATAACAGAGCGTTTGTATGCCAGGCCTGAAGTCAACTCTTGACATGTATTTTTCAGGATGGCTCTGACAACATTTTGAGTTAGGTATTGTTAGTATTATTAATTTCCCCAACTTTGTTAACAAAGAAACGGAGTCACAAGTCAAATGTCTGACAAGGCTGAAGGGTGCGTGGGCCAGAATCTAGGCCTTTAGCCTTCTACTGACGGGGCTGTGAAAACCTTGCCTCCGAGAATATTTCTGCTCTTGTTTCCCTTTGAAAAGAGATGCTGAATTTGGATCATTTTAAATGCCCTGAGCACAATGATTTTCTGATTGTACCCTGATGTTTTTTTGCCACTGTCCTAAATGAAAGAAAAAGCAGACTATGTGTTTAGAAAACACAAATCTGGGTCTTGGTGAACCATGATATTTAGCAGGTTGTATATGGTCTATAAAGGAAAAAAAAAGTTTATTTACAAGGACTAATTTGATTTGTTCCTTCAATACTATAACGCTATGCATTTCAGTTCCTAAAAAGAGTCAATAAATTTACCGGCAGTGGCAAGGCCCAAAAACGTTACGGTAGGCTGTCCAAATCCAATTTATTGGAAGGTGCTGAATCGCTATGGGTGGGTTGTTGTTTGGAGGTTGGAATATAAACATTTGGAGTTCGAAGAATAATTTGGAACAGGTGGTCCCAAGAGTCAGGTAACCAGAGCGATTTATCTTTGCCACTTTGAAGGTTAAGGGAGGCTTGGCGGTTGCCTGAATCTGGGACAGGCAGCCTGAGGGTCAGGCAAGGGCTGAGAGGGCCCCCATTTTGGGATGGAGCCTGGAGGGATGGATGAAGGGGTCTCTGCACATAGACCCAGGTCTGTAGAAAGCAGGACTTTGTCTTGCGTGTCATCGCCCATCTGATGATACTAATTAGGGTGCAGCAGTGATGGCTTATACGTTTTTGCAAAGGCTGCCTCTGCTCTCAGATATACATACACAGAAATTTACAACAGGAGCTCAGAGGAACAGGCAGTCAAGGAAGCAGGTTTACTTCTCACCAGTTTTGAGAATGTGTACATGCCAATTGTCTTTGCCTAATAATGCCTATTTAGACATATTTAGACTTGAACCAAAGATTTGAAAGAGGCTAGAAATTATTTTCTCTCTTAGTATCTGTAGTATTGTGTCAATAACATGAAAACATATGTGGTTTCAATGGTTTGGGTTTTTCCCCTCTAGCTTCCTTTTGAAGATCTAGTAAAGTTAGATTTTTAGATCTGTGCATTCCCAGCTTTAACATATCTGCACCCATGTACTTATAATCATTTGGAGGAGAATTGTCGGCTCTCTGTGAATTTAACTAAAGGAAAAAATGTTAAAATCGACATTTTTTTTCTCCGAAAGAATGAGGAACTGGAGGGTTAGACTACTGTTTTACTTTTGTCTCGCATCAGCTGAATCTGTCAACTCCCCTTTCTTTTCTGTTCATCTCCCAAGAATGGTCTTTCATAACTGAAACGTACAGTATATTAGCCAAAAGACGTTTTAATTTTGTTAAGAAAAATCATGCCAGAGACGGCCGAGTCTGTTTCAACCATTATTGTTTCTGTAGCGTGCATACTTTGGGTTTCATGGTTAAGATGTGGGTTTGCCAAGAAAGAAAATTACAGCAAGAAACTATGCTGAAAACATATACACTTCTGTTTGAGAAATGGGAAAAACACGGAAAAATTCCACACGGTAATTGCTTTAACGTGAGTTTTAAATGTCATTGTTTGACTTATGTCAAAAAGTCCCTCTTAGCTAATTCTCACAGATGCTGTTACCAAATACCTCACCTTAAAAATGGCAAATGTGGGTCTTACTCTGATGATCTTGAGGCTTTCAGAGATATCTGTAGTCCCAGTGGAAACATTCCAAATTTTTAGATTGTGCAGGCTGAGCTCTTTTTTTTTTTTTTAAGGTTACTTAGATATCGATTTTATTTTCTTGACCCAAAATAAGAAAACACGGGGAATTCTCAAAAGCTTTTTACAGGCTGCTATTATGAGAAAAGAAGCCAAACCAACATGTATTAGGTCATGAGCTTGAAGTGCATAAATAAGCCCTTGAAGGTCACCAAAACAGGGCGAAAACCACCAGTTCTCTTCACCTCGGCCAAGTCTAAATTCCTGCCTGTTAGACGTGTTTGGTTCAAGTGGACACAGAGTGGGGGGTTCTGAGTCTACGGTTGAAAGATCTTGATTTGGATTCTGAAGACGTTCTTGCAGGGAGAAGCTAGAGTGGAGGGCTGGAATTCCCATCTCCTTTGGATCTCCCCCTCCCACGGCTCCACCAAAAAAGCAGGTTCCGGGGCCACCCCTTCCTCCAAAGCTGAGGTTTCATTCCTGGTGTTTGGCGATGTGGAAGCCAGAGGTCGAAAATGGCTTGTGTTCCTTCTGGTCAACTGCTTCGCCTCCCATCCCCTTCCTGTAGTAACTTTGCGGTTAAGGTATTAGTAGTTTCCAAAACAATTTTGTTGTTGTTGTTGTTGTTCTAAGAACACGTATGTGTTTTTTGGCTTGTGGGGTACAAGTTGTAAGTACAGACCTTTCGGTCTTCGTTGATGGGCAGCTCCTGAAAATTCAGAGAGGTGGAGAGGATTCTGCCGCATCCCTGAATTTGGTACCAACACTGGGGCTGATGGAAATTCCACGCAGGGAGAAAATCTCCTCGCAGGAGACACAGAAAGGGTTTCGCTGCAAAGAAGATTGTTTTCTTTTGTGGGTGTGTATTATTTGCAAGGATGGGAACTTTAGTTTCACAGTGTTCTAGAAACACTTGTCTCCCCAGCAAAGGTCTGAATGCCCTTCCTAGTTGGGAAGGGGGAGGGGGAGAGAAGCCGAGCGGGCAGATTCCTGCCCCTCTGGCCTTTTGTGTGGCTGGTACAGTAGAGGGAAGCGGTGGCTCACTGCTTAGAGGGTGTCATGTGGCATAACAAGTTGTGACTTGCCGCTAATGTTGTAAACAAAGTTTTGTCCCCATCCAGCCGTGGAAAAGAATGGAGCTGAGAAGATTATTCACCTCCGGGTCTGTGATGGGGCTTTCTGGCGGTCTCCCCTTGCTAAAGAGCCCGGGCTCCCTGGAGACTTTAATTTTGGAGTGTGGAGTGAAGGGGGGAGGGTGGGAGGGGAGAAAGAACGTCTTAAACTCAGCAAATGTCTGAAACGCTCCGCATTTCTCCAGCATTGCTGTGATACCCACAAGAAAGACAGTGATAAGAGGACACAGAAGCAGGCTTTTGGGCGGATGGGGCTAAGCAGGGAGACTGGGGGCTTGCTAGTAGTTTCATGTAGAGGAGAGAGTTTTCGGACACCTTGGGACCCCTAGAATGCCTTGCTAAGTGTCTGTGGGAAACTAATTTGGAAACGTCTTTCCCTGCAGTGTTGCTGTCCTTTCTTCTTGCTTGTTTTTAGAGAATTAGGTTTTGGTTTTGTTTTTAAAAAAGACACAAGATTTGTTTGGGAATAACAAGTGGCTCATGGTTACTGAATACTTACTATGTGCCAGGGTGCTAAGCAAACACTTATATTTCTGACTCCAAATAGCCTTAGATGGAAGGGTCTATTATTATTACCCCTATGTTACAGATGCGAAATTGAATCTCGTGGAGAAGTAATTCATCCATGGTTACATGGCTCATATCAGAGCCAGAATTGTTGATTCCTAACCACTAGTATACCCAGCTCTCCCACCTCCAACCCCCCGACGCTGGTGTAATGAGAGCTACGTTTCCTGTACATGTCTGCCTTGGAGAACTAGATTTCAAAGTCAGTCTCCACTTGTTTTGCCTGGAGGATATTATTCAGTGATGATCAGGTATAAAAGTTGGGTTCAGAAATAAGCGACTTTACCTGATTCTCACAGAATCTTGAGCCTGTTCTTATAGAATAACTAAAGTTTAGAATTGAAATCTGTTGAAATGGTGGCTGCATCACTGCAGTTAGCTGGTCTAAGCTATTGCCTATGGCCACTTCTGTGCTAGCAGAGTTGAGTAATTACTATAGAGATTGCATGGCCTTTTGTAGAATGTTTGCTGACCCCTGAGCTATTGCAATATGACAAGATAAATTTTGTTGACAAGGAATAACATTTACTTGGGACATGACATATACCATTTTGCTGATTTTATTAATACTATTTACTGAGTCCTACATGCCTTGTGTGTTGCATGGTGATGGGGAAAGTTACAAATGCATTCATTCACTCATTTATTCAGCTTTATTTATTGAGCTGTGTTCTAGGCATTGGGCTAATTAATGGCTACCCAAGGGCAAGAAGGACCCACCCAATCTGGCACCTCTGATAGCAGGATTGATATTCACATGGATCGCTAAGATTCATAAGCCAGGAGCCAGGCTGCTTGGGTTCAAATCCTTGCTCAGCATTAACCAACTACTTAATGTTGGGCAAGTTACCTAACATTTACATGCCTTGGTTTCTTCACCTATAGTTTAGGGTGGTTATCATGGAAATATGGGCTTCCAATGTGGCACAGTGGTACAGAATCCACCTGCCAATGCAGGAGATGCAAGAGACACAGGTTCAATCCCTGGGTCAGGAAGATCCCCTGGAGTTTGAAATGGCAACCCACCCCAGTATTCTTGCCTGGGAAATTCCATGGACAGAGGAGCCTGGCGGGTCCTTGGGGTCACAAAGATTTGGACATGACTGAGCATATGCACACACATCATGGAGTTCAAGCTAATAAATATAAAGTGCTTGCAGTAGTACATGGCAACTAGGGTGAGCTATATCAAAGTCAGCTACTGTATTATTGTTATCATTATTAACATTATTTCAGCTTAAATGCGTTATTTACATACTTGCGTGACCCTAGTCTCAGTCTCCCCTCTGTAAAATGGAGATGATGATAATAATGATAATAGTAAGTGCTTCAAAAGGCCATTGTGAGAATTTAAATGAGGCAGTACATGTAAAACACTTCGCTTTGCTACAGTGCCTGCCTACATTGAATGCTCAATAAGCCAGCTATTATGCTCAAGCCAGCTGTCATTACGCTTGAGGTTATAGGGAGTTACACATGATGTGCCTTTAAGCTATTGGTCAATGGAGTCCTTTTTCAGTATCAAGCGAATGTAGGGCAGTGGTTAACAACGCAGACCCTGAACTCAGACAGATCTGACTTGAACCTTAAGTCCACCACTCACTAACTATGCCAGCTCAGGTTGGGGGATGACCCCCTCAACTTCCCAAACAGCGGAGGCAAGGGTCGCTGTGCATTAGGAGGTCCTGAGGGTTAAAAAGGGTAGCAGGGTGTTTGGCACATAGTAAGCACGCAATAAATGCAAGCTTGCATTATTATCACCCCGACTCCTTGCCCTACTCCCACCCCCCAGAAAGCACTGAACATTAGTAAATTTTAATTTGAAAATAAAAGAACACATTTTAAAAGTGCCAAACAGATTTAAAATAATATTCATTAAACAAAATTAAAATATTCTATTAAAGCCAGACTTTGGGCTCAGACCAAATTTTTATAACCCAAGCTTAAAGGCCAAGGAGTCCCTCAGCCACAATGGGGACATTGTGATTGAACTTGAGACTTCAACGCTGCTATTGAGCGGTCTTTGAAATGCACGCACGTTTCCCGTTAAAATGAAAGGGAAGTCATAGGAAGGAAAAAAAGTGAGGTTCTTGCTCACCCCAACAAACCTTAATGAATTGAAAAAGAAAAACAAAAGATTTCTCATTTTTCTCCTGCTGCCTTATCCTGCCAAAGAAGCCTGGCCCCCTCCTAACCCCAGCTTTGAATGGTACCCGAGACCATTTCAGATCTGATATGCTCCACCAGCTAAGCTAGTATCAATTCTGGTCTTTGTCAGGTTTTATAGTTGGTGGTGGTGTATCAGTGGGAGCTGGGACCTGAGAGCCCAGCTGCTAGGGTCCCATCCCAGCACTGCCTCACCGAACTCTGCCTCACTCTCCATAACCAAAGATAACCTCCTCTTACCTTTCGGTAGCATCCTTCATCCTCACTGAGCCTTTCACCACACATGGGAAAAGTAACAGCAGTGGACTGTGACATCTTTCCCTAGGTGGGGTTTCTTGCCAACCAGTGGGTGGCATGACCTCCGTCTCAGACCTTGGCTGTGATGTGGGGCCATGAGACTGGGGGGAGGGATGCTGGGCAGCCATTGGGGAGGGCATGGGCTGGACTCCCAGATCCACCCTCCACCTGCTGTGTGATATTGGGCAGAGGACTTGGGCTCTCTGAGCCCCTCACCCATTCATGGGTCATTTGCCATCTCCTCAGCTACCCACTCCAGTGTTCTTGCCTGGAGAATTCCATGGACTGTAGTCCCTGGGGTCACAAAGAGTCAGACATGACTGAGCGACTTTCACTCACTCCTCCATGCTGGGTTTGTTAAACAGCTTCAATACAGTGATGGATGGGAACATGGTCTGCAGGTTCAGAGAGTGGTGGTTCTTACAGTGGACTTGCACCCACCCCTAGAAGTACTAAGAAAAGACAGAAAGTGACCACTACTTGCCTAGGGAATATTCCTTCTTATTCTTCAAGTAGCTTCAGTCTTGGGATTTCAACATTCTGGAAGAATCTACTGGTCTCTGAAGAGCAATCTTCTTCTTAATGGGGGGTGGGTGGGTAGGGAGGGTGTACCGTTTCCACGTTAAAACATGGATGAATATTTTTTTTTAGAGTTCTGTCTTTATGTTATTATACATTTGAAAAATAGCAGGCACTTCAGAAAAATGGTTTCGTATGTTTTTAACTGTGCAAGACAAAAGTATTTTAAAAATCAAGTCCACCAGGTAATTCTAGCAAAAGTGGCATCCAGGTATTTACAGCAAATAAGTCAAATAACAGAATTTTCTACTAACCAGAATTGGAATTCTGCACTCAGTTTTCAGGGGAATACAGTGAAACAAACGAGTTTTCTCATTTGTAAAGTCATCTCAGAGCACGTGTCTGGACATATTCAGTCTGTATCTTGTATCTTCAGAAGAAGAATGGCTGTCCTTTGGATGAATATGATGCTAATTAAAATAACCTCAGTTCCAGGATCTGTTCTGATCGACTATAAGGATCAACTCACTTATTCCTCACAACAATTCTATGATGGAAGTCTATTACTATTCACATTTTCGAGGAGGACAGCAGGCACAGAGAGGTTAAGTAGCTTGTTCACAGTCACACAGCAAGTAAGGAGTAGAGCCAGGCTTTGTCTGCAGATGGTTCTAGAGATGGTCTTCATATCCCCTGCACTCCCTGCCTCTTTAACCACCATAGAAAAAATTAAATTTTCCTTCTCTTTGACCTTCACGTTACTGGACAGTTAATTAGTTAGGGACAGGCATGTGAGGGAAACAAAGGGACTGTCAGTCCTGACTGTAGTTTTTCAGTATTTTACAAGGATGTGTTGGTGTATTAGCCTCCGGTGCAGCATAATGCAGGGGTCAAGAGCCAGCCTGTCCAAGTCTACGACTTACTAATACTATCTTTGTGACCTTGGGTTTACTTCTTCCAGCAACAGTTTCCTCCCTTAGGAAGTGAGGATCATGAATCTACAACATCTGACTTAGCAAATATTAATCTACATCGTCAGCATGAACAACTATGCTCTTAGTAGCAGAGGGCATCTGATACACAGTGACTGGTTGTCTGGTGCTGTTTATTACCTGTTGGGGAGAAAGTAACTGTAGAAATTGTCTCTCCCAGTGAGGCACAGTTGCAGTGGGGTACAGTCTGGAGTGAAGGAGAAGGGAAAGAGCCTGGGATGCGGGGCTTGAGCTGGAAAACAGCTCAGGATTTTCCATATGAGATCAGAGACACTGGCTTTCCTCATCCCCACGTGAGAAGTTGCAGAGACGACTCCTCAGCAGGCAGCCTGGAACTCTTGAGCGCGCCGGGATTAGAATCTGCACTTGAGGACCCCACGCCCCCTCCTCCGGGGGTGGGGTGGGGGGGCGGCAAGGCTTGACTGTCACATGACCAGTACCTGGCAGTGGGGAGACACTCCCCACCACCCCAGGAAGAGCTGGACTTTGGGCGTGAGCTCGACTCAGAGGCAGAGAAGATCTCTTCCAAAAACCCTTCCCCACTTGCCTGTGCAAACTCAAACACAACTGTAGGCTGCGATTCCATTTTTCTTCTTCTTCCCTTTCTTCTGTCTTGGAAAACGTCCTTCTCTCCAGAAGCCTCCGCCGAGTTTCCAGTGACCAGGTGTGCAGACCATCTGGGTTTGCTGCCTTCCGCCTTCCTCCTCCGCTTCAGCCCCCCTCCATTTCCTCTTGAATATAGAAAATGGAATTTCATTCATTCATTGAAAAATATGTATTGAGCACCAGCTGTGTACCAGGACCTACCCTGGACACTGAATACACTAGAGAACAGAAACAACCAAAATCTACTCCCTCGTGGAGCTACACTTAAGAGGGGGAAAGACCACAGATAAAAACCTGTATGTGTACAGTACACTGGATGTCAGACGGTCATGCCTCTGTGGGGAAAATAAACAAGAGAAGGTTGATGGAAACTGTAGGGGGGGCGAGGTGGGAATGAGAGGGCTCCCTGCACAGACAGCCTCTGAGCATACCACCGCTGGAGTGAGGGAGCCCTGCCCATATCTGGGGAAGAGTATTCTAGAAAGAAGAAACCAGCAAAGGCAAAAATCTTGAGATGGGCATGGCCTGGAGCCCAGTGGACTAGGCCTACTGAATAGGGGGCAGGAGGAGGCGAAATTGTGATGGAGGGGCCCCATCTGGGAGGGCCATTCTGTATCAGTTAGACGTGTCTGAAGTCAACAGTATTATAATTTTTAAATGACTTTTTACAAGTACATAGGACCTAAATCTGAGGTCAGTCATTGCAAGTTCAGATAGCCAGAGTGTCCAGCCAGGTAAGAAGTGAATGAAATGAGCAGGGTAATTAACCAGGAGAAATGAGGACTCCATATTGCCATGTGTTCTGATTTTTCAAAAGACACCGAAACCTGGACCTTTGTGAGAAATGTTCTGATTTTTAAATCAGCGTGAGGAACCACGGGCATGCAACTGCATGCTCACAGTTTAAGCCCACTCTTCCAAACATCCCTGTCGACCTTGGGAGTCTGACTTCAGTGAAAAGGCATCAAGCCTTTCTCAAACACTCGCTTTTCTTTTTTACCAATTCCCGACCAGAAGGATGCCAAGAGATGCTAAAAATTGTTTCCAGGAAAAAGTAGGACTTGAATCTCCTGGGGATGGGGGCTGAGATATCTTCCAAGGAGCAATCAGTTTGCTTCATTTTTTATGTCTTTCTCAGGACTTTTTCCTGATCACCCCTCATCATGGGTAATGGCAAACATGGTCCAAATCTGTCCTCCTTCGGGTTTCCATTAGTTTCATGATGATTATTATTTTGTCATCTGGGGTTGATTTATGAGCGGTGAAATGTTTGCAGGTTTCGTAAATGGTTGTCAGCCACTGTTTAGAATGGCAAGGAACTTCTTGTGTTTTTCACATTGTAGGAACTGTTGTGATAGTTTCCAGTGGCTACAGACATGAAATGGGATAAAAGGAGGGGGCCTTGAAGGATTCCACATAGAGTGATTGGAAAATTGAGTAATTAGTTGGAGGTGGGGGGCTCTGAGGGTGGGAGATGGGGGCTCAGAGCCCTAGAGATCTGGGATGCTGAGACTGACAACACCAACTTTATAGTCTGCCTTCTCGGCCCCAAAGCTGGAGTTAAGCAAAATCCCAGCCAAGGGTCCACATAGCTATCAAGATTCTTCCGGATGAAAGTAACAGAGAACTTACTTCCAAGCTGGTTTAAATAAAAAGGAAATGTATTGACTTTGGAAAATGTAAAATTCTGGGGTGCGCTGGCTTCAGGTGCGGCTGGTTCAAGAGCTCAGATATAGGTGATGCACCCATCTTTTAATTCATCCCTGTTCAGGAGGATTCCGTCCTTTGTCACATGCCACTTCTGGAACTCAGGATGGAGTAGGTGAGAGGTAGATTCCCAAACTGAACGCAGAAACATTTTCTGGAAGTTAGGAGTGGACTGGTTCCCTGTGGACCCCCAAATTGCAGTGTCATGCTGCTCTAGATTTGCCTTGACCGCCCCTCTTCTGCTGAGCTACAGTGCCATTTGTGAAATGTGTGATTTCACTCTTTCTGTACATCAACTCCTCAAACATTCCTATGAGGATGGCACTTTTAAGATGTGCTACTATTCTGCCTCCCACGTGTTCTTTCCCACAGACCTAGAGGATGATCTTTTATTTCAAGTAAAGGTGTTTCAGGGGCTTCCCTGGTGGCTCAGCGGTAAAGAATCCGCCTGCATTGTAAGAAACGCAGGAGACTCGGGTTCAATCCCTGGGTCAGAAAGGTCCCAGGAAGGAGGGCATAGCAACCCACTCCAATATTCTTGCCTGGAGAATCCCATGGACAGAGGAACCTGGTGGGCTGCAGCCCATAGGGTTGCAAAGAGTCGGACACGACTGAAGCGACTTAGCATGTGCATGCACAAGGGTGTTCCAGAGAGGGTCATCTCTTTTCATGGTGTCTTGTACAAAATTAATGCTCAATCTTGGGGTGCTCCAGCCAAGCATGGGAGCTGCAGAAGACTTCTGAGGAAAAAATGAAATGTCTCAGCATCACCTGGAGTGGCTGGAGGGACCTTGGGGAGGCTGTGCTTATGTTTCTGGGCCTCTGATGATCAACCTGTGTTTCTTATCCTCCTCTGAGCCTTGCCCTTCATTGTTGCCTCTACTCCATTATTGCCTTTTTTCTGTTGCCTTTAGTGACCCTACAGTAATATCTGATGCAACACAGAGGTTGCAAGCCAGCAGCCAAAAGGCATTTTGTTTGGTCTGCAGAACATTTAAAGTAGAAAATGGAGCCAACATTTGAAAATTTGGACATAGTACACAAAAATGCAGATTTCTGGCTTCCATTTAAAAATCAGAAGATCTGTTGACACTTTGCCCACATCTTCACGTGACCTCAATTGACTAGAACTGGGAAATGATTGCCTCTTTTACATGGATGAGTTCTCAATTCCTCATGGTCCCCACCTTTCTCTGTTGTCTCCCCAAAGCAGGGGTCCAGGGTTAATTACCGTTGGCCATTGGGACAGTGCTATTGGTTGTCCTCCTGTCCTACAGTAGGTTTCAAAGGGAAGAGAAGTCTTTCCTATATCCAGGTCTTCATCAAAAGTATGAAAATGAAGTGTAAATCGAGTTGGTCGTTAGTATTAAGAAAAATAAGGAAAAGCATGTTTCTCAACGTTGGCCCCGTGAAGATTTGAGGTTGGACAGTTCTGTTTGCGGAGATGGGTCCTTGCATTATAGGATGGCATTTAATATGTCCACATATGGACCATACTCCTTTCGGAAATAAATAGTTCCCTATGCTCCAGGCATCCACCACCAGTTTGGTAAGAAGAGTTACCGTAAGAAAAAAAAGAACAAAACTGGTTTTGCCCTGAATTGCTCGCTGGCAGGCCCTGCATTGGCAGTAGAGGTTCTGAGTTGGCTGATTTGGGTTTAATCATAGGTGAACTTGCCAACTATTGAGGCCACTTATGACAGCCTGTCTAAGATGTTATAGAAGGGATTCAGCATTGGAAGAGAGGTTGAACCATCTTAGAGTCTTTGGAGAATTTCTTGACTTTCAGCTGTGAAAGGACATTGTGGCCACTACTTTCAAAAGGCTTGCAAACAGTCGGTTCTGCTACTGAGAGTGGACCGGCATCGAGGCTTGCTGCGGAGCAGATGGAGGGACCAGATGGTCTCCGGGTGTCTTTTCCAGCTCTGATTCTGTGAGCTGCTCCTCAAAGAGTGAATTTCCCCAAGACTGGTTTAGTTTGTTGCCTCCTGCATCACAGCAGCTCCTAACAGTGGTCTGTGATGGAAACCCAGAGGAACATGGTTGTCCAGGGAGGGAAATGAGGCTTCCCTAGGCCAGTACTGTGTACTGCTGGCTTGGTTTTTTTGTTTATTTGTTTTGGCCTTTCACCCATGCTCCAAATCTGGTCAAGTGTCTGAAATAGTGTCCATGTTTCAATTTCGCATAATGACAATAATGGGTGCCAATCATCTATTCAACACATGTTAATTGAACACCTGCTATGAGGCAGCCGCTGTTCCAGGCACTTGGCAGGAAGCTGAGAGCAAAACTGACCAAGTTGGTCCAGTAGCTAAGACTCTGCACTCCCAATGCAGGGGGCCTGGGTTCAGTCCCTGGTCAGGGAACTAGATCCCACATGCCACAGCTAAGAGTTCACAGGCTGTAACCAAAAGATCCCATGTGCTGCGAGGAAGATCAAAGATCCTGCATGCCACAACTAAGACCCAGTGCAGCCAAAGAAATTGAAAAAAACAAACAAAAACAACTGACCAAGTCCTTGCTCTCATGGAGCTGTGTTTTTGGTGGAAGAGAGATGGGCAATATCAGGAAGACAAGGGAAAATACATATAGTATGACAGAGAGTGTTAACTGCTATGGAGAAAAATTAAGTGGGAGGGGAGAAGCAAGGAGGGTTGTAATGCAGCAAGGAAAGGTGGTATTCTTAATTTAGTTTTAATTTAAAATAAAGTGCTCAGTGCAGTGGCGTTCTAGTAAGTTGGCTGTCTGGAAATTAAGGTCCTTATTTGTAGCATTTGCCACTTCCCATGGTGTAAATATTCCCACCATGCTGATTCAAGCTCCTGATGGTGTAAAAACCAGTTCACAATATTCACAGCAATTTACCAGTCATTTCTTGCAGGTTGGTGCTGGCTGGCTCTAGCACGCCAGCAGTGGGGAGGGCCTCACCATAAACTATCTGGCCGATGAGCATGTGCAGAAGCCCTGAGTGAGACTGTGCTTGATGTATTCGGGCATAGCCCAGAGTCCATTGTGGCTGGAACAGAGAGAGGGGAGAGGGACAAGAGATGTGGTCAGAGAGCCAGAGGCAGATGACCTAAGCATTTTAAGCCACGGTTGGATTTTTGGCTTCTCCTGTGACTGAGGTGGGAGCCCCTGGAGGGACCAAGCAGAAGAGAAACAGGATCCGATTTACATTGAGCAGAATCCCTCTGATTGCCCTTAGAGCAGGCAGCAAAGACAGAGCAGGTAATTCTGTTGTAAGACTGCTAATGGCAAGAGATAATGACTTGGAGTCAATACTGTGGCCCCTGATGCAAAGAACTGACTTATCGGTAAAGACCCTGATGCTGGGAAACATTGAAGGCAGGAGGAGAAGGGGACGACAGAGGATGAGATGGTTGCATGGCATCACCAACTCGATGGACATGAGTCTGAGCAAGCTCCAGGAGTTGGTGATGGACAGGGAAGCCTGGCGTGCTTCAGTGCATGGGGTTGCAGAGAGTCGGACACGCCTGAGCAGCTGAACTGAACAGAATGACTTGGAGTAGGCGAGTAGCAGCAAGGGTGGGGAGAAGTAGTTAGATTCTGGATGTATTTTGAAAGCGGAACCAATGGAACTTGCCAAAAGAATGGGTCTGGGAAGTGCTATGAAGAGTCCAAGGTGACTCCAAGGTTTTTGGCCTGAGTATCTGGGAAGATGGAGCTGACATTTCCTAACATAGGGAGGCAAGTTGAGGAGCAGGTTGAGAAAGAAGGTTAGGCGTTCTTCCTATAAGCCTGGCTTTGAGCGAGTGCTTACATGCAGCGTCTTCTCTTTCCATGCTCACGAGGAGGTTCTTTCATTACCCCATTTTCGAGAGGCTGTGATAGGGACTCAAAGTGGTTAAATAGCAAGCCCCAAGTGGCCCCGCTAGGACCGGAGCAGGCCAGAATTGCCCCCTTCCACCGATCAGCTGTCTTGCCACGTTTCCTTGGCTCTCCCAGCCACATTCCTCCTTTTTATTTTGAGGAAATGGAGGCAGAAAATTTCTGCGATGGAACCAACCAAGGAACCAAAAGCAGAGGAGCTCTGCAGGGGTTAGCACTACAGACACAGGTGGGTCCTGCTCAGTTGGTCCACTGCCTGCCTCTTTCTGTGACAAGTATGTTGGATTGACTCAAGAAGATTAATATTTCACAGGAGAACTCACACTTGGCAGAATCTGCCCTCCAATGCATGAGATGAGGGTTCGATTCTTGGGTCAGGAAAGATCCCCTGGAGAAGGAAATGGCAACCCACTCCAGTACTCTTGCCCAGGCAATCCCACGGACAGAGGAGCCTGGCGGGCTACAGTCCATGCAGTGCCGAGTCGGACACGACTGAACACACCGCCCCCTGCACGCCCCTGATGCTCTTGCTAGTGGCTTAGGGACCTTAGGGAACTCACACTTACAAAACGTTAGTCAACAGCCTAGAAGGCTTTGGTTTTGGACGGACGTAGGTTTAAATCCAGATCCCACCGCTCAGTAACTTTACCTGCCTGAACCTCAGTTTATCCATCTGTGCCGTGGACACACTAACAGTTCCTCTCGAATTAAATGAGATAATTCATAAGGTGTTTGGCACTGTGTGTAGCCCAGAGGCCACACGGGGCACATGGAGAGTCCCAGGACCGTTATGGTTTGAGTGAAGGAATGAGAAGCTTGGGTTTAATTGTAGACAGAGGCTGACTGGCCTTCTGAAGCTGGGGTGGGGACAAGGAGTTGTGAAGTGTATCCTGCCTGAGAGCTTTGTAGTTTGGCCATTTTTTTTTTCTTTTTGTCCAGTCCTGGAGGTTGGCGGCCTCTATCCGCGTCTCTGCTGTGCTCACAGGTGGCCAGTCCTTGGCCATTAACTGCTGTCGGAGCCCCCAGAGGGGCAGACCTCAGCCCCACGGAGAAGGCTGCCTTGAGATGTCATTTGCCAAAGGCAGAACAGCCTGTTCTCTCAACAAGCAAATCCCCAGATGGGAGCCCATTCAGGGCTGCCACGTTTTTCCTGATGAAATTCCTGACTTGGTGTGTTGTGTTTTTTTAAAAACACGCCCACTGCCTCCCAAAACCTCAGCCGGAGAAGAGAAACATTTCTCGTTGAATTACTGGGTTTTGAAAGGGTGTCAAGTTATGCCCCACTTTCATGGCCTACATACGCCACTCTTTCCACTCACTGCTTTGGAAGAGAGTCCCAGATGGCAGAGCCTGGCTGTTATCTCAGGCGCCCTTGCATTTCGCGGATGGGAAAACTGAGGCTCGGAGAGGCCAAGGAGGAGAGCCACACGCTGAGTTGGTCTCCGGGCCTCGGCCAGACCCAGATCTCTGGATTTCAGGCCCATTATTCTTCCTCCTTCATCAGAGGTCACCAACGGGCAGCCTGTGGCCACCTCTACCCCACAGATGTGCTTTCTTTGGCCCAAGAGTGTTTTAATTTGCATCAGTTGCCAGCATTTAGAAATCAGGAGATTCCATATAAAAACCCACATTTCTGGCTGCTCTTAGACCATTGGGAGATCTGCCAAGTGAGGTCTGCATTCCTGCCTGGTGACCATTGAGGATCTCAGTAATGTCCACTCCCTTTAGCCAGAGCATGTCTTCATTTTGCCGCAGTCCCCACCCTGCCCTCTAGTCTCCCTGGATGCTTAGGGCTGAATGTCAGTTACCATCATAAAACTTCTCCCTTCCTGGTTCTCTGATGGCAATGTGTGTGTGTGTGCGTGCACACACTTGGTCTGTCAGTCGTGTCTGACTGTTTGTGACCTCATGGACTGTAGCCCACCAGGCTCCTCTGTCCAGGGGATTCTCCAGGCAAGAATACTGGGGTGGGTAAGCATTCCCTCCTCCCGGGGATCTTCCTGACCCAGGGATCAAACCTGGGTCTCCTGCATTGCAGGCCGATTCTTTACCGTATGAGCCACCAGGGAAGCCTGATGGTGCAGTTAAAAGGAAAGTAAACGATACCTTGAAGCTGTGTCTTTATATCAAAAACAAAGAAACAAAAGATAAACTGAAATGGCTGCTTATTTTAAAACTAATGGTACAGAATATTATTTCTTTGTAGCAGGGAAGGAATTTTCTGTGAATTTAATGTGCAAGCAGAATACATCGGTGTCAAAACAGCCAGCCATCTTCACTCCCTGATATTCCCTCTGCCTCCCCTTTTCCGCCAGCATCCCATTTGTGACCCCCTCCATGCCAGGGCTGAGGTTTCCACTTACTTTTTTTAAGACAGAATTAAACTTCCTTGACCGAAGTCTGCCCCACTTCTCTGAAACTTGAAATGCTATTAAATGAAATTAAGAAGTTAAAAAAAAAGTCTAAATAATCTTTTCATTACTCAAGAAAGACCGTGTGTGTGCGTCTGAGTGAGTCTGCGTGTGTGTCCACGCGCGTGCATGCTATGTGACTTTGTGATGTGTTCTTGATTTATGGGATTTCCCCTGAATAGAACTGGATGAAAGTGTTTTTTCCCTGGCTCTGGGACTGGCACTTCTGGACTTTGGTGTAAATTTAAGCCAGGGTGCAAAGCCAAGTGGTTTTAACTCTCTTTTAATGGTATAGCAGGGAGCTGGGTTAAGGTTGGGTTAAGAGTGACGTTTCTTCTTTCTGGGCCATATTGGGAGGGCTCGTCGAGAGAAGAGTTGTGGATTCCAAGTTTTTAAAATGATCATCATGCTCCTTCAGGAGAGCTGACCAAGAGAAAAGAGACTCACGTTTTCAGAATACCTGCTGTGTGTCAGAACTCAGTGTAAAGTTTCTCTCAGTCTGCTTTCTGAAGTGAGCTATGGAAGTTTCTTTGAATACTGACCTGTTCTTGTTCATCTGTATTAGGAAAAAATAGAGAAAGATAGCTGTAAAGCACATAATGAGTAGTATTTCCTAGAACGAGGTGCAATTTGCTTAAGGGAGAAGAGTGCATTTAGAGGAAAAATATGTAAATGGCACAGGTGGCTTTGTGGCTGTGACAAGATCATGAGTGATGGGTTTGGTTTTGGCCTCACAATACTCAGGAGTGGTCAGGTGGTCAGCCTGCCCCTAAGCTTGGAAACCCTTCTAACATCGTGTACTTCCTCAAAGCACTTAAACTTGTCATTAAATACTTAGTTGTGTAACCTTCTGCATAGTTCTAGCCAACTTCTTTGAACCAAGGCTCTGTGGTCATTTCATTGTTGCTGCGTTCCTAGCCTCCGGGAGAGTGCCAGGCATGTGGTAAGTGCTCAGGGAATAGCAACACAGAACGGCATGGACACCCTGCGAGGCAGGAATTGTTGTCCCCATTTTACAGACGGGGAAACAGAGATTCAGAGGGGCTAAGTGACTTGCTTTAAGGTGTCACAGCTAGGATAGGGCAGAGCCATGGTTCAAACCATTATGTCCTCTGATCCTAGGAACACTCCCTTTCATTTATTTTTCCAAAGTTTTTTGAATGCTTTCCTGAACTTCAAAAAAATTATTTATGTATTTATTTTTGGTTGCGCTGAGTCTTTGTTGCTGCACAAGGGCTTTCTCTAGTTGTGACAACAGGGGGCACGCTGTTGAGGTGGCTTCTCTTACCGCAGAGCCCAGCATCTGGAGTGCACAGGCTTCAATCAGTGGCTGGGCTTTGTTGTTCCGAGGCGTGTGCGATCTTCTCCGACCAGGGATTGAACCTCTGTTCCCTGCGTTGGCAGGCAGATTCTTATCCACTGTACCACCAGGGAAGTCCTCCCTTTCATTTATAAAGCCCTCTTGAAAGCTTTTTCATAGCAATTGGACTCACTTCTACAAGATGACATTGGCCTATTTTTGTTGATGACTGATCTAAGGCACAGAAGGGGAAGGAAGCAAGTTAACTTTTATTTTTCCCCCTTTAGACCATCCTCACCAACTTTCAGTTTGGAGAATAAAAGCAATTTTTAATACCCAGGGCACCTCCACCTCAGGGGAGGGGAATGCAAAGTGATCTGATGAACAGCCAGAGTGAGCAAGGTCAGGGAAGACCCTAAACTGCATCACGGAATCACAGTAAGGGTAGAACTGTGTAGTTAGAGATAGTAAGTTGAGATGCCTAGGAAAATTCTAGCGTGTGGGAGAGGAAATAGTTAACTGCAGTTAACTATGGGATGTGGAATGGGGAGAGAAGAGATTTTTGTTTTTCACTTTATATACTCTCTGCACATTCTGAAAACTTTTACTAAGGGCATGGATTGTTTTATATTCAAATAAACAGTGAATTTTGAAATGTAACAGTAGCTGACTTTCACCTGGGACACTTAGAGTATCAAATAGTGAATTACAAACCTTTGAAAAAATAGGGATCCAGGAGTCTAAGCCAATAATAAATAGATAAGTAAATAAACAGCAGAGAGGGAGGTTTCTTGTTTACAGTAGAATGACAAGGGCTGACGGGAAGTGTGGAGGGAGGGCTGGATTGGAGGCATACCATGTTGCAACCATTATGGTAAAAGATTTGGTGCCGTCAGGAATCATTCATGGATACCAAGTCTGGGGTGGGGATGTTGATGAGAGCCAGGAACTTTGTGTGCTGTTTAAGGGTCTCCCCATGGATGGCTTGTTAATTTCAAGGGGGAAAAAGTGGTCACTGTGCAGTGGAGAAATCAGATGACACGTTGCCTGGGTGATCAGTATTAACATCATCAGTGAGAGGAGGGTGGGTACAGGGTACCCTTAGAAGGACACACCATCAGCCGTGCAGTGGGCTGGCCGAGAATGCAGAACTTGAGTCTAATCATGAAGAAACAGCAGAGGAACCCAGAATGTGGAACACTCTGTTTTTTAAAAAACCCCACCTTATTCTTTAAAAACGCCAGTGTTGTGAAAGACAGAGAAAGGCTAGATTCAAGGAGTCTAAAGAGATATGACAACTAACTTCAGAGACTATATCTAGATTGGGTCCTATGTAGAAGGGGAAATGCTATGTGGGACAGGGTTAGTCAGTTGACAAATCGTAATACGAAAGTGGATTAGGTAAAATAGGATATTGGCATTCAATGAACGGATGGTAACTGTCCTGAGATTATGTACGAGAATATTCTCAGGAAATACACCCCGAATGAATGAATTCTTTAACAGTAAAGGGCCATATATCTGTAACTTACTGTTAAATGGTTCAGAAAAAAATTAGATGAGTGTGTGTGTGTGTGTATTGTGTGTGCATGTATGTACATGTGTATGGAGAGAAAGAACAGTTTGTAAATCAAATGGGATAAGACGCTTACAGCAAGTGCATCTGGATAAAAGGTACACGTGTGTTCTTTGTACTAGTAAGTCTGAATACTCCAGTATTCATGGGCTTCCCTGGTGGCTCATATGGTAAAGAATCTGTCTGCAGTGCAGGAGACCTGGATTGGATCCCCTGGAGGAGGACATGGCAACCCACTTCAGTATTCTTGCCTGGAGAATCCCCAGGGACAGAGGAGCCTGGCAGGTCCATGGGGTCACGAAGAGTTGGACACAACTGAGCAACTAATCACAGCACAGCACAACCCTGTTATATCCTTTACTCCTCAGAAAGACCCCTGACATCAGGCATGGTTGTGCTTATTTTCACAGATGAAAAAACTGAAGGTCAGGGAGGTAAAGTTGCGTCAAGACCCAGAGCGAGTCAGTGCTAGAGAGGTACCCCCACATTTCTGCCCAGAACCCACACTCTTATCTATTAAACCGGTAATGGAACACCTCTTCCAGTGATGGCTTTTCAGTGTTACGCCAGCGGAGCCCTGGATAACATTAAGTCACTGAGTCATTTTTTTTTTGATCTCATTTCCATTCACTTTCAATTCTTTTAAGTTCAGAAAAAGAAGTCTCAAGTTGATGTGAGAAGGTTAACCGCCTATATCTGATGATTCTTACTGAATAAGAGAGCATCACTGGGCAGGTGACTCTTGCAGGTCCTCCACGTATATTTGCTCTCTGCTGTATCTCTATGAAGATAGTTTCATTATCCTCACTTTACAGATAAGGAAACTGAGGCATAGAGGTTAAGGATCTGGACAAGGGAGAAGGTGGCTTTTGAAACCTGGGAGTTTGGCTCAGACACTGTGCTTACTTGGGTTCACCGTTCTGTTCAACAAGCTCAGGGGCATGCATTTGAATGAATGAGAAAATAAAAACCCCCAAACCTTCAGTCAAAGTCCACTCTAGGCATCAGTCTCTGATCTTTCAAGTGCTGCCTGGACCATTCTTAGTTCCATGAATTTCCTTTTTGTTATATATGTATAAATGGGGATGCAGACAGTAATAAGATCTGCTGTTTACTGAGCACCTGCTAAGTGCCAGGTGCTGGGACAAGTACCTACACATCTTGTTTTTGTCTCACTTGAATCCTATGCAGTAAGTACTATTGTCCCCATTTTACAGATGAGAAGACTGAGGTTCACAGTGTCTCAAAATCTTCAGTTCAGTTGCTCAGTCGTGTCCAACCCTTTGTGACCCCATGGACTACATGGACCCCATGGACTCAAAATCTTAGGCAACCCATAAGTGGCAGAGATGGAGTTTGAAGCCACATTTCTCAGATTCCAGAGTCTGGATCCATCACCACCCTGCTTGGCCTGGGCCCTTGGGGAGCTGGCTTGAGGATTCAAGCTGTTTTCTGTGCTCTCTGGCACAGGGCGCTGGACAGGTAAAACCACCAAGGCCTGGGGTGGTGGTGTTACATCTGCTCGTGGAAAACTGACCTCAGCTGTTGTTGGGGTCTCTCTTTCCTCCTCTGCTGGGTCAGGGTGCAGACGGCGGTGCGGGGAGGGGAGGTCGGGAGGCAGCTTTCAGGGACTGCTTTATGGAAAGGCTTCTAGAAGGTTGTGTGGCCCGGAAGCAGCACTGCGCTGATGTCGGGGGCCTCTACCTCGGAACTACAAGCAAATTCTTCCCTCCAACAAGAGCACATTGTGTTCTGGCCCTGCTCTCCCACCCAAGCTACTTAAAATGCGGATCCTGCTGCCAACAGCTACTTTTAGCAAGGGCAGACTATCATAAGGAGAGAAACTTGTGAGAAAATAGCAAAATGGAAGCATTGTTCCTGAGGGTTTGGAGCAGGCTCCGGGAACTGTGGGGTGGGAGAGGCCTGGAGACGTGCTTTGCCATCACAAATAAGTTGTACAATAATAATAATAATAAAGTCCCAAAGCTTTTTCTGAAAACTGAAAGGAAGAGAGGGCTGGAGAAATGAGTTCTCGAAAGGTCAGAGTCCTGTGGTCCTGTGGAACCTCAGCTGGAGGAGCTGGGGGATGTTTGGAAGAAGAGAATCATATCTAGAGGCTGGAAGGAACCGTGAAATTGATGGAGTGATCGTTTGTGAAGAATGTGGGGCATGCGGGTAAGCTTGTGGGTCAAGAGGGTAATGGAGAAAAGGCCCGTTTTTTTGAGGAGTTAAGAGTTCCTAGGGACAAACAGGTATCATGAGATGAAAGGTTGCAAGGGCAGTTCCAACTCCACACCAGTTAGACCTTCTGATGCTGCCAGGAGGCTGCCTCATGCAGTAGTGAGTAGACCGTCCCCAGAAGCATTTAAGCAGAGCCTGTGTGATAATACAGGGATTTCATCTTTGAGCTAGGACACAAGACTTGAGCAGAGGCTCACAAACACTGGTCTGTGTTTCAGGACCAAGAGGATTGAGTAGTGACATTTTAATCCGAAAGATGAAATTAATGTTTTTTTAAAAGACTGCCCTTTGAGACTATGACTGAGTGGGTGTTACTCGCTCAGTTGTGTTTGACTCTTTGCGACACCATGGACTGTAACCCTCCAGGCTCCTCTGTCCACGGGATTCTCCAGGCAAGAATACTGGAGTGGGTTACCATTTTCTTCTCCAGGGGATCTTCCCCACCCAGGGATCAAACCTGGATCTCCTGCTTTGCAGGCAGACTCTTTACCGTCAGAGCCACCAGGAAGCCCCTTTGAGGCTATGCCCTTCCTGTGTTTGGGTGTTTCAGTGTCCTTTATAAAATTACCAGTTTGTGGAATGGAGAAGCCTGGAAATATCAGGATTAGATAATGTCCCAGTCTGTTCCATTGCTGAGATTCTGTGATTTTAGGAAAATATGCTTCTGATTTGGATGAAACAGGATAGGGGGAATGCATGTAAAATCAAGCCTAAAACTGACACATCGAGAAATGGTCGTGTCAGCATATTATTTAGAAATGTGGAGTTAATTACCAGAAGGAACAGCTAAAAAAGTTGACAGTGGTTGCCCCTTGAGAACTGGGCTGGAGGTGCGTTTTCCTTTAGTATCTATTCTGTATTATATGAATTTTGAATTTACATGTAGCTATATGAACTTTGATTAAAAATTTCAAAAACTTTAAGAAATAAAACACGATAGTAGCTGCCATTTTTTGGATTCTGTGCTAAGAGCTTTTCAGATATTGTCATATTTAATTAATTGTATCTTAGAAATGAGGAAATGTGCTCAGAGAGGTGAAGTGATTTGTTTTGCTCTACAAAGAGGGCTCCCTGGTGGCTCAGTGCTAAAGAATCTGCCTGCCAATGCAGGAGTTTCAGGTCTGATCCTTGGGTTGGGAAGATCCCCTGGAGAGGGTAATGGCAACCCACTCCAGTATTCTTGCCTGGAAAATCCTATGGACAGAGGAGGCTGGTGGGCTACAGTCCGTGGGGTGGCAAAGAGTCAGGCACAATTTAGCAACTGAGCGCACACGCACAAAGAGGGAACTGCCAAGGCTTTTTTTGACTTGAGAACCCAAGTCAAACTCATATACACAATTCTCTGTTGTCCTCTGCCCAAGGTGAGACTTCTGTGAGATTTGAGAAGAGGGAGAGGATGAGGAGGTGGATGGTGCTGCAGAATGGACCAGAAGATAACTGGAAGAGAAGTGATGACAAAAAGAGGAGGTTGTGGTTTGGTTTCTAGATTGTGCGTTCTGAGAAATTCTGCAGAGAAGGCACAGATGCACATTAAAAGAGAAATTAATGAACAGTTTCTTGTTTCATTTTGGCCTTGATGGGAGGGAGGCAGAGAGGGAGAAAGCAAGCTGTTTTTGAAGACTCCGCTCTGTGCCAGGCACTGTGCTAGGAACCTTATGTAAATATCAGCCCGTCTAGTGCTCACCATGACCCTGAGGAATAATCATAGTCACTATGGAGGTCACTTTGGAATGCCTACTGCAGGGTTTCTCAGCTTACAGTTGGGGGCTGGATAGTTCTGTTGCGGAGGCGCTGAGCACCGTAGAATTTAGCCGCACCCCTGGCCTGTATCCTGTAGATGCCAGGAGCATCCCCCACCCTCTCAAGTTGTGACAATCAAAAATGTTTCCAAGAAATAGAGACACAAACATAGACAACAAATATGTGGACACCAACTGGGGAAGGCGGAGTGTGGGATAAGTTGGGATTGACACATACATATATTTACTGTGCTGTGCTGTGCTTAGTTGCTCAGTTGTGTCTGACTCTTTATGACCCCATGGACTGTAACCCGCCAGCCTTCTCTGTCCATGGGGATTCTCCAGGCAAGAATACTGGAGTGGGTTACCATGCCCTCCTCCAGGGGATCTTCCCAACCCAAGGATCGAACCCACATCTCCCGCATTGCAGGCGGATTCTTTACCCTCTGAGCCCCCAGGGAAGCCCATGAACACTGGAATGGGTAGCCTATCCCTTCTCCAGGGGATCTTCCCAACCCAGGAATTGAACCAGGGTCTCCTGCATTGCAGGTGGATTCTTTACCAGCTGAGCTACCAGGGAAGCCCCATATATATACTACTATGTATAAAATCGGAGAAAGCAATGGCACCCCACTCCAGTACTCTTGCTTGGAAAATCCCATGGACGGAGGAGCCTGTTAGGCTGCAATCCATGGGGTCGCTAAGAGTCGGACACGACTGAGCGACTTCACTTTCACTTTTCATTTGTATGCATTGGAGAAGGAAATGGCAGCCCACTCCAGTGTTCTTGCCTGGAGAATCCCAGGGACGGGGGAGCCTGGTGGGCTGCCGTCTATGGAGTCGCACAGAGTCGGACACAACTGAAGTGACTTAGCATGTACAAAATAGATAACTAATGAGAATCTACTGTGTCGCTCAGGGAATGCTACTCAAATGCTCTGTGGTGACCTAAAATGGGGAGTCTGAAAGGGGAGGGATACAGGTATTCATCTGACTGATTCACTTTGCTGTATGGTAGAAGCTAACACGACATTGTGAAGCAACTATATTCCAAGAAAAATTAATTTAAAGATAAATAAATTTAAAAATGTTTACAGACATTACCAAATGCCTCCTGGGCGGCAAGACCACCCCAAGTTGAGGATCACCAGTCTCCTGTGACTGAGCATGCCATATGGATTGTCTTCAATCACCTCTACAGCTAGTGGTTGGGATGTCCACCTTATAGATGAGAAAACTGAGGCTGAGAACAGGGGAGGGATTCACCTGGGGACATGTAGTTAGTAGTAGTAGAGCCGAAAATCAAAGTATTTCAATAAAGACCTGGATCTGGGCTTGACCTCGATTTTCCCCAGGCTAGCATTAAAATGCAGAATTGAATCATACTAGTATTTCATTAACGTTTTAAAAGCAGGCGGGACAGCACCAAATGCTGGCAAGGGTGTGGAGCAACACGGCCTCACATTCATTGCCAGTGTGAATGCAAAATGGTACAGCCACTTGGAAGAGAGTTCGGCAGTTTCTTACGAAACTAAATATACTCTTACTATTATCCAGCAGTCATTCTCCCTGGTATCTACCCAAAGGAGCTGAAAACTTATGTCCACACAAAAACGGGCACATGAATGTTTATAGCAGCTTTGTTCATAACTGCCGAAACCGAGAAGCAACCAAGATGTCTTTGAGCAGCTGAATGAATAAACCAGCTGTGGAAAACTATTTAGCACTGAAGAGAAATGAGCAATCAAGCCATGAAAAGATATGGAGGAAACTTAAATGCACATTACTAAGGGAAAGAAGCCAATTATATGCTGTGTGGTTCCAACATTGTATAAAAGGCAAAACTAAGGAGACAGTTGAAAGATCTGTAGTTGCCAGGGGTTAGGAGGAAGGAGGGGTGAATAGGTCGAGCACATGGGATCTTCAGGGCAGTGAACTCCTACATGTGGTACTTTAATGGTGGATACATGTCGTCACACATTTGTCCAAACATAGGTTGTATACCACCAAGATGAACCCTGATGCAAAGTATGGACTTTAGGTGATAATGTTGTGTCAGTGCATGTTCTTTGATGGTGGTAAAAATGTACCACTCCTATAGGAGATGTTTTTCTTTTGGCCATGTAGGATCTTAGTTCCTGACCAGGAATTGAACCCATGCCCCCTGCATTGGAAGTGCAGACTCTTAACCACTAGACCAATGGTAGGGGAGGTTGGTAGGTTTAGGGGATGTTGATAGCACTATGCATGCTTAGGGGAAGAGTATATTTAAGAAATCCTGTACCTTCTGCTCAGTTTTGCTGTGAACCTAAAACTGTTCTTTAAAAAAGTCTTAAAAAAAAAAAAAAAAGGCTGGTAGCATTGTAGCCAAGAGAACAGGCTCTGGAGCCAAAAGCCTTTATTCACTCTACTTACCCATTTGGAAACCCTGTCATGTTATTTAACATCTTTGGGCCTTAGTTTTCTTCTCTGTAAAATGGAGTTAATGATAATACCTCTTTACAGAGTTATTCTGAGGATTAAATGACACAGAGTAAAACAGTGCTTGGCAGATCAATATTCAGCATTGATGAATATGAGCTGTTATTCTTATTTGCGAGCTTTTAAATCCATTTCACGTACTCAGGCCTGGAACTCAGACCCCAGTGACGTACATCAGAACCTCATCGCCTAAGTGGCTGACTCTGCTTCTCTGCAGTCAAGTCCTGGAGTTGCAATTTGGGTCGATTTTTCACTGACCACTGAGCAATCATTTCCGGGCTGCAGAAGTAGCCAGATTTGGCTTGAATGTCCCAAGAAGAAGCCATCCAAGCTGATCAAGCATTCGCCTTCCCCACCAACGGGAGTCTCAGGAGAACTATGGAAATATCTCTGCACATGGAAGAGATTAATTCATGTGGCCACAAATAGCTCGAACACTGTGTCCTCAGCGCTGTGATCTCCTATCCCCTGAAATTTACTCAGGGTGCCAGCTCGGCAGCCAAAAAAGCCACAGGGCTGCCTTAGCTACCCAGCCTGTTTAGCTGGGGGACCTCTCAGGAACTGAAGGGGACAGAATGAGATTAAGTAGTTTGATTGTTTTTAATTTCACCCTCCCACTACCACCCCCATCAGAGCTTACTTCTGCCCTCCCACACAGCAGCCAAATGAGCTTGTTGTATGGCCAGAGTTCCCACCTCCCAGGCCTTTGCCTCCCTCATTCCCCCACCTAAAAAACCCTCTTTTATCCCCATGACCACCTTTCCAGTCTCTACAAGGCTAAACACCAACATCTTTCAAGTTTAGTGCCATCACCACCACATCCTTCTAGCAGATCACAGATGTGTGACCTGGAATAGGGTTTAAAACCTCAGCTCTGCTAAGAAGGGGCAAAGGGCTTACTCTCTCTGAGCCTCAGTTACTGGCCCTGTAGAATGGGAAGACTGATTGGTGTCTTCTTCAAAGGATCATTTCAGATTTAAAAGAGAGAAGTGTGCTAGGAGCTTGACACTGATGAGCATGTGATAATGACTCAGTTAGGTTAGCTCTGGGTGGGTGAGGCAGAGAGACCCCTTTGTATAGCTGGGGACGGCAGGAGAACATGCAAAGAGGCGACAGGGAACACCGAGTGGTCAGAGTCCTTAAGCAACAGGTGGTGGCAGCTGCCATTTGACTGGCCACACCTCCATTAATATGGCAGATAAGGAGACAAGGCATCCTTATGGATTTAGGCAGCAACATCAGTAAGAAGAGCTTGGCATCAGCTTCCGCATGCCCATAGTCCCAGAGGGCTCCAACCAAAATCTCTACTGGAGGCACAGGATTGACTCTCACTGTCCAAGTCGGGTCCCATATCCATTCCTGAACCAATCACGATGGCCAGCGATGAGTCAAAGCTCTGATTGGCCAAGCTTGGAACATGTGTCCATCCCTCAACCAATCACATTGGTTGAGGACAGGCCAAAGCTCTGATTGGCTAGGCTTGGGCCCTATGCCCATCCCTTTAAAAGACAATGTGAGACTGTCAGATCAGATCGGATCAGATTAGTCGCTCGGTCGTGTCTGACTCTTTGCGAGTCCATGAATCGCAGCACGCCAGGCCTCCCTGTCCATCACCAACTCCCGGAGTTCACTCAGACTCACGTCCGTCGAGTCAGTGATGCCATCCAGCCATCTCATCCTCTGTCGTCCCCCTCTCCTGCCCCCAATCCCTGCCAGCATCAGAGTCTTTTCCAATGAGTCAACTCTTCGCATGAGGTGGCCAAAGTACTGACTGGAGTTTCAGCTTTAGCATCATTCCTTCCAAAGAAATCCCAGGGCTGATCTCCTACAGAGTGAGACTGTCAACTTCATCCAATTTGTATAGACTGAGAGTGAAGGAGGAGTGTTTCTCTAGAGGAAAGTCGAGATGCTGTTAGAGAAGGTGAGGTCAACACTGGGCAGTTAGGGATAACAGGTATCAGTTTGACCCTTGAAGAAGATGGTTGCATGGTTAGAATGAGAGTTCAAAAAGTGGGACAGGAGGTCTTGACTGAAGGGAAGGGAACCTCAGAGAGAGGAAACAGCATGAGCAAAGGCCCCAAAGCGTTAAATGACATGTTTAGGAAGAGATACCGAGCTCACATGTGTGGGTCACAGGGAATTGGATGGGAGTAGGTGGACAAAGTTGGGGAATTGAGAAGGGGCCAGGTGACCAGGGGTCTTGAATGTCAGATGGTTCAAAGAGGAAAGGGCTATGGTCCACCTTGTGTTTTAGAATTTATTCCTTCATCCAACACAAATTTGCTGAGCACCTACTATATGAAGACACAAACTCCTTGGTTATATTTTCATGATACCCAAGGACACGATAGGGGACGCTGCGTCCGAGGCAGGGTGGCCAGTGGGGAGGCCAGAGCACCGGTGCAGACAGAAGAGGATCAGACTTAGTGGGGATGTGGAGCATATTTCCCCCGAATCACAGCTCTGCTCAAAGCTAAACCTGGACTGTGTAGAGAATGCTTGAGGCAGATTGCCAGGCTCTCATTTGATGCCGCTTCAGGGCAGCCTGCTGGGAACAATTTTGTAGCATCTGCTTGCATAGACTGCCACCCACCGAATTAGCCTAGATTTGAATCCTTGCTGCTGCATGCACTACGGGCTCTATGACCTGCCCCACCTCTCTGGGCCTCAGTCTCCTTCTCCAAATGGCTTAGTGATAGTACCTGTCTCCTGGGCTCATCGTGAGGATTAAATGGGACTGTGCCAGCCAAGCGCTTGGCACATAAGAAATGCTCAGTAAATGGCAATGTTACTAATTACTCTTATTACCATTTTCAAGGCACGTCACCTCTAGTACTCATCTGACTCTCTTGGAAAATGAGTCTTGATACCATGTATCTTGGTGGAGAGGTAAAGCACTTAGCAGCTCTGTGACCTTGGGCAAATGATGTCACCTCTCTGTGCCTCAGATTCCTCGTCTAAACAAACAAACAAAAAAAAAAAAAAACAGAGCTAATCTTAGTACCTGCTTACAGGGCTGCTGTGCGAATTAAATGAATTATGTTAGGTGCTTGGAAGAGTTCCTGGTACGTAATATGCTCTTGATATACATCAGATAAATAAATATCAGTAGTCGTATGCTTTTAATGAGTAGGAGTAATAGTGATAATTAAGTGAGGTTATGACATAATAAGCGCTTATTAAATAGTGGCTATTACCCTTATCATCATCTTCCCATCACACACTTTGAGGGGAAATGACAGCATTTGGTTTTGCGGACAAAAGGGACACCATTTCCTCCCACAAAGGCAGATGCCTTTCTTCCCAGATCACACGGATATTAAATATTGCTCCTTGGGTGGGGTGAAAAGACATCCATTGAGGAAAATTTGCCCCCAGCCTTCTTCAAACAGGACAGGAAAAGAAGGCTGGTGCCTCTCCCTGACTCACTTCTCCCAGGATAACAGGAGGGGTGCCCCCAACTCCTCGTGACAGTCCTGTCGTTCCCAGGATTTGACTGTAGCTAGCGTTTTGGTGTTGTGACTTGGAGATTTTTTTCCCCTCCCTTGTGCCTGGAATAATTTGTGGCTCCATTTACAAGAGTAAAGTTCTTGTGATCAACCCCACTCAGGTCCCGGAAGGAGTAATGCCTGGAAAGTGGTTTGGAAAGGTCAGTTGAGGGCAAAGTCCAAAGTGATTTTAAGTGGCCCAGCTAAGTGCCAGGCCGAATGGGGAGCCCTTTTAATTTATGACAGCCTTGCCCTGAGAAGAAAAAAAAGACAACACTGCTCTGGAGCCGTTTGACTGCAAAGTAATAAATCCCTCTGTGTATGTAAAAAGTACAGACAAATCTAGCTCACGTTTCAGAAGGAGAAAAAAATCTCAGTTGGGGGGGATTAGAGTTGAATTCATGGACATGAACCTACAGGAGGAACTTCGTGGAGAATAAGGGTTTTATAATCATCGTACTTTTGTATTTATATGGATTTGATCTGAGACTGTTTGAGATCACAACTTTGTGTGATCTGAGATCACAACTGAGATCCAAAGTTGTGTGACTTTAAGCAAGTTACTTCACCTCACTGTGCCTCATCTGTCCAATGGAAAGAATAATAGTACTAGTTTCTAGTTGTTGTAAGGATTGAAGGGATTATTAGGCATAAGGAAAAACAGTGCCTGGGATACTGAAAACAATTGGTACAAGGGTTACTTAGTATTACCTTATACAGACTTCTGTTTGGAGGTTGGTGGTAATTTTCTGCCTGGCACACAGGAAAGTCAGTCTAGAGAATGGCCTTGTTGTTTGCAAGAGAAACCTGTAATTGTCTATTTCTCCTTGGTTTTCTAGCTTGGAGTCCAATGAAGGTATTTCATCATGTCTTGATTTTTTTTCTTTTTTAATCCAACCTTTCAGGATATGCTTCCTAGCAAGGCATTTTAGAATTCTTGAATCCCAGAGAGATTTTTCTGGCCACATTAACTCACAGAGGAGCTCTTCAAAACCAAGAGGAGACTGCAAACCACTTGTTAGAAAACTGACTCAACAGATTTCTGCACCAGGCTCAGGGTACTGCATGACACAGTACAACTGACTCTTTGGGGAACCAGACCCTGATTTTAGAGCTGTACCTCCACCAGTCCACTTACTCATCACCACAGTCCTACAATAGATGCCATTTGCAAGTACAACAGATGTGAAAACTGAGGCACAGAGAGTTAAGTAACCCAAAGGGCTACTTAAGTAGAGTCCAGATTCAAACAGAAGTAGCCCGCCTCCAAAGTCTATTCTCTTCTCTTTTTCTCCCCAGTTTCTTAATTTGGAAACTATCAAACCCACAAAATTTACCAGTGTGGTCCAGTGAATATCAGATCCCTGTCTCATGGCAGCAGTTGTTACAAGTTTGCCACGTTCGCTTTATTACTCTCTTTATAAATGTTTGCTTGACCATTTGAGAGTTTTCTTGCAGACATCCTAATTCTTCATCCTTAAATACTTCAGTGTGTATAGTAGTTATCTATTTCTGTGTTACAAATTACCCCCCCAAAACATCATGACTTGATAAAACAAATACTTATTATATCACAGTGTGGAGGGCAGGAATCTGGATGAAGCTTGTTAGCTGGGTCCTCTGCTTCAGGGTCCATCACTAAACTGGAATCAAGGCCAAAGCTGGGGCTGTATTTATGTGAGGCATCATTATACTAGGGCTTCCCTGGCGGCTCAGATGGTATGAGTCCACCTGCAATGCAGGAGATGGGGGGTTGATCCCTGAGTTGGGAAGATCCCCTGGAGAAGGGAATGGCTACCCACTCCGGCTGCCTGGAGAATTCCATGGACAGAGGAGCCAGGCGGGCTACAGTCCATGGGGTTGCATAGAGTCAGGCAGGACTCAGCAACTAGCACACGTCACGTGGCTATTGGCAGGAGGCTGAAGCTCCTCTTCACATGGGCCTCTTTATAGGGCTGCTCGTGGTGTGTTGGTTGGCTTCTCACAAAGTAAGCAGTGAGAGAGCAAAGAGAGAGATGGAGAGAAATGGAGAGAAGGAGAGAGAGAAAAAGAGAAAGGGGAGGGTGAGCTGCTAAGAAGCCAAGGTGAAAGCCACAAAGGAGGGACCGAGGGGCAGTCAGAGGCTGTGGGTCATTCCAGAAAGACATGAAGGTGAATCCTGAACTGGTCTTGGGATGGAGAGGATGGCTGGGAGAGCAGTTGGGAAGATAGAGTCTCCTTCTGATGGTGGAGGTGAGGTGGAGTTAGGGAAAGGGAGGTGGTCGGATTTAGGGATGAGAGAGCTCTGCGAAGTCAGCATGTCTTTAAGAAGTGGGGGTTGTCTGGAATTTGGTGCATCAGCTTGTGATGCTTAAGGCAATACTGAGGATGGGAAGTTCTCCTTGGTAGCCAAGTTGAATCACATGATTCAGAATCTGCCTCTTTTAGGAGGGGCAGTCAGCCTTTCGATTAAGACTCCGACTGCTGGGGACTTCCCTGGTGGTCCAGTCGTTAAGAATCCACCTTCTAGTGCAGGGGATGACGGTTCGATCCCTGGTCAGGAGACTAGGATCCCACCTATCACAGGGCAGCTAAAGCTTCACCCTTCAACTAGAGAGAAGCCTGAAAACCACAACTAAGACCCAACACAGCCAAAAAATAAATAAATATTTTTTTTTAAAAAAGACTCAGCCTGTTGCCTGGGTTTAAGTTCCAGTGCTACTCAGCTGGGCAAGTGGTTTAAATGCCCTATTTCCCTATCTTTAGAACGGAAATTCTACCAGTATCTACTTCATAGGGTTGTTGTGAAAAGAAACCAGTTAACTGGTGTTTTCCAGATCTGCCATTCCAGACCCAGAGAGACCTCTGAGTTTTGGGGCTAGCTAACATTCCTTCCTCTTCTTTGGGTAACTTGCCTTGATTTTCCTTGAGGAGTCCCTCACCCACTCTCAGGTTGCAGAGATTTCCCTCTGCTCTAGTTCTGTGCTGTGGTGTTTCACTGTTTTATCTATTACCCCAAAGTTTCATGATGAACTTACATGTCTCTCTCTCTCTCTCGGCTACTGGACTGGGAGTTGCCAGTCCAGATCCATTCCACTTTCTTGATGTAAAATCATCTTGATTGTCCTTTTGGGAAGCACTCCTTCCCCACTCTCAGTTCAGGAGGGTCTGACTCCCCTTCCCACATGCCTGGTGAGCATATGACACAGGTTTGACCAATGAGTACTATATAGCATCACCCTGGTGATGGTGATTGGTTCAGGGATGGGCACGTGGTCCAAACTTGGCCAATCAGAATAATTCCTGAGTGTTAGCTGGTACTATTAAGAAAAAATATAACATTATAGGGATTGAAGAGCTGGCAGGGGGTCAAGCTGGACACACCAAGGACTATCTTTGCCAACAACTTGGGGCAAAGAATGCTGAGAATGAAGCCAACATGGAGGAGAGTAAAACAGAGCAAGAGGGATGGTAATGACTTTACTGTTTCTAAATCCCTTGATCAAGCTATATCTGAAGTTAGCTAATCCTAAGGTTTCTAGTTATGTGAGTCAATAAATTCCCCTTTTTACTTAAACCAATTTGAGCTAAATTTCCTGTCATTTGCACTGAAAATGGTCCCAATATGCACATCTTCCAGGGAAAGAGAATGATTTACTGTAAATCCTTACCACAGAAGCTAATTTGTTTGCAGCAAAACTTTGCTGTAAGAGAGCACGGCTGATATTCTTAGAAATCAGAGCTCTTGGCTTTCTGCCCTCTATTTGTAAAAGATGGTGCAGCAAACCCTCTAACCTTCCTGCCTTACGTAATGGGTTTGCCCATCCCCCAGGAAGTTCATCAAGGTCTAGTTGTTCCCTTATTACTGCTAGGATCTTGAGTAAGTCACTTACCCTCTCTAAGCCTCAACTTCCTTATCTGTAAAATGGATATATTAATAGTACCTAAAGTTTTAGAAAATAGTAAAATAATATATGTTAAGTATTAGGACAGAGCTGGGTATATAGTAAGTGCCCAATAAAACTATAGCCATTTATAATTATTGTTAGATGAACGATCTTATGTGGGCCCATTATTGTTCAAAGATCTGTGAGAAGATATACCCGGAGTATGATATGCCTGCCTGATATCTCAGGAATCTTCATGGAGGAAAATGGCTTGATCTGGCCTTTCAAGGATTCACCCCAATTTAAAAATATAAATAAATAGATGGGCTTCTTAGACAGAGTGGACAGAAACACAAACCAATGAACTATTATTATATAAACAAGAATGCAGAAGCATGAAGAGGTTAATCATTGGCCCAAGACCACTTTGGTCCTAAGTGGGGACACAGGATTGGTGTATCTGTATCCAGAGCCCACATTCCTAATCACTCTGCAAGTAACCCAAGTGTTACTTGCTAAATCATGTCCGCCTCTTTGTGACCCCAAGGACGTGTAGCCCACCAGGCTCCTCTGTCCATGAGATTCTCCAGGCAAGAATAGTGGAGTGGGTTGCCATTCCCTTTTCCAGGGGATCTTCCTGACCCAGGGATCAATCGTGGGTCTCCTGCATAGCAGGCAGTTTACCATCTGAGCCACCAGGGAAGCCTAACCACTCTGCAAATACTATTACTGATTTTAAAAACAAATGAAAAGAACAACAGCAGTTATTGAGGTCACATGGCTGAAAACTCAAATGGTGACAAAGATGTAAAAGAAAAGGCATGGAGATCACCCATGTAGCCAGGGCTAGAGCCCAGCTTTCTGGGCTCTGGTCCTCAAGGAGTTAAACCCTTTGTTCTGTGATCGTGGTCAGGCCCAGGCAAGGGAATCTGGGAGAGGAAGGCGACAGGCCAGCTGAGGGAGGGGTGGACAGCTCCAGGCAGCTGGTGCCACTGGGGGCTGTGGCCAGCTGTCTCCCACTGACCAGTCTGGGCACCCCCAGGCCTCTCACAGGCGAGGCCCGACAGCTGTGGGAGGGGAAGGGTGCCTGCTGCTTCAGTGGACCCGCAGAGCTGGCCAGTGACCCCGAGGTGAAAGCTTTGCCCGCCGGCCCCTCAGCCTCCTGACTCGCCATCTGTCTCGTGGCCTGGAAGTGCCATTTCAGATCGTTCCCTTCGGTGTAAATGGGGAAACAACTCTGAAATAGACAGTGGGTGCTGTGCAAGACACAGCATCTTTCAAAAGCCCTGATCCCGCAGGCTGCCAAAGGGTATTTGGTGGAGAAGGCTGGTTGGGGGTAACATCAAAGAGATGGTGCGGTGAGAAGACTGTGCCTTGGAACCCCAGGGGCCCAGGTTCGAATCCTGAGTCTGGGCAAGCCCCCTCACTGGATCACATGTCATGTATGTATTCCGTGAAGTGGCACTGGAAGGATTTAGTGAGATGATGTTGATTACACACAATGTCTCAAACCAAACTCCTAAGTTCATATCCTCAGCTGTGGCTTTGGCAGGTGTCAGTAATGTCTAACGCGGCTCCCGAGCCGCATTAGGCATTACTGACAGGCAGGCTCTTTAATCTTTCTGGGGCTTAGTTTCTAAATTTCTAAAATAGGGTGACAATTTTGTTGCTGTTTAGTCATTAAGTTGTGCCTGACTTCTTTGTGACCCCAGGGACTGTAGCCCTGCCAGGCTCCTCTGTCCGTGGGATTTCAATATCTACCTTATCGCCTATCAGGGTAAGAAAACAAAGACACTTCCCCTAGGGTAAGAAAATAGATGCACTCTTTTTAAAAAAAGTTTTTTTATTTGGCTGCACCAAGCTCTTAGTTGTGGCATGGGAGGTCTTAGTTGTAGCATGTGAAATCTAGTTCCCTGACCAGGGGTCAAACCCAGGCCCCCTTCATTGGGAATGCAGAGTCTTAGCCACTGGACCACCAGGGAAGCCCCAGTGCACTCTGTGTAGAACTTTAGTAAGCGCTGTTAAGAGAGGCCGTTTGTCCTGGTGAGTAATTCCACTACCTGCCAGCTGTGACCTGAAGCAAGTGACTTCTCCTCTCTGTGCCTCTGTTTTCCTCATTTGTAACGTGGAGCTCCTCATAGCCCCTTCCTCAAAGGCTTGTTGTAAGGACTAGAGGAAATATGATAAAAGCCCCTGGAGAATAGTGGTGAGCACACTGTAGACGTCAGCCCTTAATGTTATGAAAGTGCTTGTCGATTGTGAAGTTGATTGTGACTAGAGTTCTTGTGTTACTGACATTCTTTCTAGAAAATTCCTCACCAAAGAGGGCACAATAGACAAGCCAAGGAAAGGCACCATGTTATAACAGAAAGACCTCCTTAGAAGATGAGGAGTAGGGCAAGGGGCCCACTGATTTCAGGGGACATTTTCTGTGTCCTTGAGAGAACCTAAGAGTTGAGTTCATGCAGCTCCAGAATGGAACCTCTTGAAAGCCTCCAACAACCAGCTGTGCAGCCTTGAAGAGGTACTTAGAGACGAATTAAGTGTGCGCAGGTCTCTGGGGAGAGAGACCTTCTAGGCTGAGGCCCCTCTCTGTTGCTAGCTCTGTGACCTTGGGCAGGAGCAGGTGACTTAACCTCCCTCTCATCTGTGAGAGGAAGACCCCAGCAGACTTGCCTCACAGAGAGGATTCTGTGAGTGAGTCCTCGTAGGGTGGTGGTTCCTAACCGGGGGTGACTTTTTCCCCCTACCTGCAGTCGACATTTAATAGTCTGCAGGCATCTTCGTCACAGCTGAGAAGAGGTTAGAGTGAGTATATGTTATAGAGGTTCCAGTGAGTAAAGGCCTGGGATGCTGCTAAACATCCTACAGTGCCCAGGACAGCCCCCCAGCAGAGAATTATCCAGCCCAAATGTCAAAAGAAATCCTGACCGAGTGTACGGTTTCAGCACAGTGCCGTTAAATGGTAAAGGCTCATATTTGTTGAAGGACTTAAAAAAACTTGCTCTCTCCATCTCAGCTTTCTTCTAGCATGGAGAGGATGTATATATGTGTGTGTGTGTGTGTGTGTGTGTGTGTGTATATATATATATATATATATATATATATATATACACCTCACAGATTTGTCATGAAATTTAAAAAAGTAGTTCAGTCGCTCAGTCGTGTCCAGCTCTTTGCGACCCCATGAACCGCAGTACGCCAGGCCTCCCTGTCCATCACCAACTCCCGGAGTTCACTCAGACTCACATCCATCGAGTCGGTGATGCCATCCAGCCATCTCATCCTCTGTCATCCCCTTCTCCTCCTGCCCCCAATCCCTCCCAGCATCAGGGTCTTTTCCAATGAGTCAGCTCTTCGCATGAGGTGGCCAAAGTACTAGAGTTTCAGCTTTAGCATCATTCCTTCCAATGAACACTCAGGACTGATCTCCTTTAGGATGGACTGGTTGGATCTCCTTGCAGTCCAAGGGACTCTCAAGAGTCTTCTCCAACACCACAGCTTAAAAGCATCAATTCTTCAGCTTTCTTCACAGTCCAACTCTCACATCCATACATGACCTCTGGAAAAACCATAGCCTTGACTAGACGAACCTTTGTTGGCAAAGTAATGTCTCTGCTTTTGAGTATGCTATCTAGGTTGGTCATAACTTTCCTTCCAAGGGTCCCAGTAGGACCTGTCAAATAATTAGTGCTCAGAAAAGTTTGTTACGTCGGTGACTTGTCTTAGTCTGTTCGGGCAGCTGTCACAAGTTACCATAGGCTGGGTGGCTTAAACAATAAATGTTTACTTCTCCCAGTTCCAGGGGCTAGAAGTCCAAGGTCAAGGCAGATTTGAAGTCCAGTAAGAGTTCGTTTCTTGAGTGACCATTTTCTCATTGTGTTCCCACCTGTCAGAAGGGGCCTGGGAGCTCTCTTGGATTTCTCTTAAAGGGAAGCCAGTCCCATTTAGGAGGGCTTCAGCCTCATGACCTAATCACCTTCCAAAGCCCCCACCTCTGGATATGACCACACTGGGGGTCATGTTTCAACATATGGATTTTGGGAGAGGCAGAAACTTTCAGATTATAGCATGTCTCAGATCTTACCTAATTGTTGCCAACTGTGCACTGAGAAGAGGCATCAGGTAGGAAGGGAGGGGAGCATGAAGGGTAATGATGCAGGCTTCACCATCTCTTAGCAATTCTTTTGAAAAAAATATAGTTCTTTGAAAATGTATGCCCCTGAGATAGCCATGGGAAAATTCCTCCTTTATCTGGATGGCCTTCACTTCCCTGGGCCTCAGTTTCCTCATCTGTAAAATCGAGCTAATTATAGAATCTGCATCATATTGTGGATTCAGTGAGATTGCCTATGTAAAGTGCCTACAATAATGTCTGCTGTTTCCTAAATGCCGTGTAAGAATTGGCCAGGGTGGCCGGACTCTGAGTGCTGATCTGGGGGATTTTTAGAAAGCTCAATCTCCTTGTTTTGTTCTGTTTTTTAACCAACCCCAAGGCATCTCAGAGAGTTCAGCAGCCTGTCTTACACCTCAGCGTTTGATGATTTTGGACAAGGTCTGCCTTTCACCTCTGCGGCCGGCTGGGCCCTGCTGGGCGTGTTGCCGGAAGGGGTGCCTCATTGCTCCTATCTGCCTGGTCAGTGGTTGTCGAAAGCTCTTGATGTAATGATTGGGTGTTTTGCTTTAGATTTCCAGACCTCAGGCAGGCTCCACTGCGGAGGGTGGAGGCGCTGGGACCATCAGATCAAACCAGCAGCTGTTGAGTCTCACAGCATGGAAGATGCTAAGCTGCCCTTCTCTGGCCTGAGGTCCGGCACGCAGGCTCTTGTGTACCTGCAGTGAGGGCTGACTTGGAACCCAGGTGGTCGGGGCACAGAACACCCTGAGCGCTGAGGACCTCAAGAATAAGTGTTGACCTTGGGATCTGGGTACCATTCCCCAGTGGAAGTTAGAGTCTTATGGTCAGGGTTGTCTTTTCTCCAGTGCCTGCTTGTGTTTGAACTTGTTCCTCCCCTAGACTCACCCATTGGTTCCCTGTAAGACCATCCGACCCTCTACCAAGACAGACCATTGGTGGAGAAGGCTCCTCTCTCCTTACTTCTAAGCTCAGAACCCTGGGCGGTCTTGCCTGTGGAGATGGGGTGCGTGGCTCTGTGTTTTATTACTATTTATTGTTCTTGTTATTTTAACATTTACGGAGCACGTCTTAGCTGTGAACTCATTTCTTGGGCGTCACTGCGGTCTAAATCTCTCCAGGGTGCAGGGCCAGAGGTTACTTTGATTCGTTTTTGGCTTTTGCCCTATTTAATTTATTAAAAATATTGTTCTGCTTGGGGATCCCTTTGTTCTAAGGACTTTTCTGGAGATGGCTCTGAGTCCACCCTAAGCCTCCAAACACCATTGTTTGAGCATAAGCCTGGGCATACTTGCAGCCAAGAATCGGCAAACATTTTTTGTAAAGAGCCAGATAATAAATGTTTTGGGCTTTGCGGTCCAATGGTCTCTTTTGCAACTATTCAGTTTTAACTGCCATCACATGACAGCAACCATAGACAACACCTAAACTAACAAAATTTAATGAAAACAGAAAGCAGCTAGAATTTGGCCCAGGGGTAGGAGCTTACTGAATCCTAATGTAGATGATGCGGTTCTTGTTCTTCTAATAGAAACTCATCTTTAGTTCTTCTGTGGATCTCAAATATAAGTCCTTCCGTTTCAACCTGTTTCTATTTCTTTGTTTGATCCCCTGGAGCAGGGGCCAGCAAACTGCAGCCCATAGGCCAAATCTGGCCAGATAACTATTTTGTCAATAAAGTTTTATTGGAACACACAGTCATGCCCACTCACTTCTGTATGGTCTGTGACTGCCTTCACCCTACACAGGCAGTGTTGAATAGTTGTGACAGAGACCTCTGGGCCTCCAAAGCCTGAAATATTTAATATCTAGCCCTTCACGGAAAATGTTTGCTGACCCCTGCTCTAGAAAGATGGAGAAGAGCTGGAAAACACCATTTCTTTTCATGGGGCTTCCCCAGTGGTCCAGCAGTTAAGACTCTACCTTCTAATGCAGGGGGTGTGACTTCAATCTTTGGTCAGGGAATTAAGGTCCCACGACTCAGGTCCCACATGAGGGTATGGTCAAAATATTTTAAAATAAATAAACTTAACTTCTTAGACCTTTCCCTCCAAGTTCTCCTTTTAGTCCTCCAAAGAGTTTCAGTTCAGTTCAATCCAGTTAAGTCACTCAGTCGTGTCCGACTCTTTGCGACCCTATGGTAAATCCATAGTTAGTATTAATTTTAGTCCCTCCCTTCCTTTCTTCCTTCCATCATAGTAAGTTCAGTTCAGTCGCTCAGTCATGTCCGACTCTTTGCATCCCCATGAATCGCAGCATGCCAGGCCTCCCTGTCCATCACCAACTGCTGGAGTTCACTCAGACTCAAGTCCATCGAGTCAGTGATGCCATCCAGCCATCTCATCCTTTAGATATTCTTTTTTGGACCCGAAGTTTTTTCCAAAGTTCCATAGTATTGGCTCTAAAAACTTTTGACCATGATTCTCAGTAAGAAATGTATTTATTATGATCTTGTAATGACATAAGAAAGAAAAACCACATGTGCACAGAAAAGACATGCCTCCCACCAGCACCACCACCACACAGAATTTTGTTCAGTCACTTAAGTCATGTCCGACTTTTTGTGACCCCATGGACTGCAGCACGCCAGGCTTCCCTGTCCTCCACTGTCTCCCAGAGCTTGCTCAAACTCTTGTCCATTGAGTTGATGATGCCATCCAACCATCTCATCCTCTGTCATCCCCTTCTCCTCCTGCCTTCAATCTTTCCCAGCATCAGGGTCTTTTCCAATGAGTCAGCTCTTTGCATCAGGTGGCCAAAGTATTGGAGCTTCAGCTTCAGCATGAATACACAAGGTACATATATAAATAAAAGTCTCAGTAAGCAATACTGACTCTTACTGCATGCAGTACATGCTCATATTTTCTGTTAATATCAGTCAAGATAGGCTTGACTCTGCTGTAGTAATAAATAGCCCCAAATCTGAGTGACTATAAGTCAACAGATACTTGTTTGCTGTTTTTGTTCTGCATCCATCCTGGGTTTCTGGTGACTCTGAAGCTATATAACATCATACACTGGGTCTCTAAGCCTCTGTCCAGAAGGGTCCATCATCATTTCCTTTAACATTTCTTTGGCCAAAGTAACTCATGTTTCTATAACTTTAAATAGGATAAAGAGGCATGGTACTAGCCAAAAGACAAACCTGACCTATTTGATGAACAGCAAATTACCTTATTAGTTATCTCAAAGACAGGGTTTTAAATTGCAGTTGGCATTTGAGACTCTGTTTTTAAGGGGTTAAGGGACAGGGAGGCCTGGTGTGCTGCAATTCATGGGGTCGCAAAGAGTCGGACACGGCTGAGCGGCTGAACTGAACTGAAGCGTTTAGTGTGGAAATGTACCATAATGTACTCCACAAGGCATTACCAAAAACATAGATGACCAGTTTCTTTTTATGGAAAGATCTGAAATAAAGAGAGAAACTGGAGGAGTAGGATGGGTTTAACACTTTAGAAACTGTCCCAAATATAAGTTGGACTAAACCTACTCTCATAGTCAAGACAACTTACATGTGACAGAAAACCCAATTAAGACTGACTTAGCGAGTAAAGGGACTTCATAGGGTCAAGGAACTGAGAGTTCAGATTTAGATTTGCATTCAGGTATAGCTGGTTCAGGGTTCAGGTGAGCCAGTCAGGATTCCAGGTGCTTTCTGCCTCTTGATTTTATTTTCCATTTTGGGGGCTTACTCTTCAGACTGCATGTAGAGCTAGATGGTAGAGGTATCTCCATCCCCACATCTTCTCAGGCACATAGTAGCTGCTCAGTAAATATTTACTTATTTTTGTCCATGCTGGGTCTTCATTGCTGCATGGGCTCTTCTCTAGTTTCGGTGAGCGGAAGCTACTCTCTGGCTGTGGTTCATGGGCTTCTCGTTGCAGTGGCTTCTCTTGCCATGGAGCACAGGATCTAGGGTGCTGGTTCCAGTCATTGTATCTCCCTGCCATAGAGCACAGAAGTTGGGGCACACGGGCTTAGTTGCTCCACAGCATGCGGCATCTTCCTGGATCAAGGATCGAAGCTGTGTCTCCTGCATTGGCAGGAGGATTCTTATCCCCTGAGCCACCAGGGAAGGCTGTAAATATTTACTGAATGAATAGACTGCTAAGATTGGTTCGAACGGTTGGTACTTTTGTTCAAGTGTTAAGTTGATACCTATTTTAAGACTTGTGTGCATTTGTCAGTGGATGGGGCAGAGGGAAATGGTGAAACAAGTTGCTCTTTTTTTGGATGCACTGGGTCTTCCTTGCAGTGCATGGGCTTCTCTAGTTGTGACGCTTGGGCTCCAGAGCACATGGGCTCAGTAGTTGTGGTGTGTTGGCTTAGTTGCCCCACAGCAGGTGGAATCTTAGTTCCCTGACTAGGGATTGAACCCGTGTCCCCTGCTTTGGAAGGCAGATTATTCATCACTGGACCGCCAGGGAAGTCCCGAAGCAAATTGCTTTGATTGCAGTCTTGACTGCATCACTTATTCACCATGTGGCTTTGGGCAAGGGTGTCAGCCTCTGCACCCCTTAGTTCTACATCTGCAGAATGGAAGCTAAGAGTTGCCCAGAAGTTCAAATGAGGTCGTAGTAATATTTACTACTTCCTAACAGCTCCCCAAGAGTCACACACTGTCCTCGGGTGTTTACACAAATTATGGAACCTTTACAACATTCCCTATGAAGTAGCTACTACAGTAACATGCATACACCACACAGGGAAAGCATAACACAGAGAAGCTGAGTGGCCTGTGCTCAGTGAGTGCTGGATCGGGTGTGCACCCAGTAGTCTGGTCCCAGAGCACGTGTTTTTATCAACTGTGAGTGCGTAGTGCCTGTTACAAAGCAAGCACTCAATAATTGAGATGATTATCAATGCTTGCTTGTTTGAAGGTGAAGGTGGGTCATGGAGAGGCTGTGCACCAAGAAAAAGCGAAGCCCAGCCTCCACTACAGCTGCCCCCTGCCCCAAGCTGCTCCCTGGAGCTCATCTTCCACACAGTGTGTGACTGAGTCCTGCCAGTCCAGCCTGCTCATCCCTTGGGGCCCACGGTATCCGCACTCACTAAGACCCTCACTCCAGGTCAGCCCCACTGGCATAGAAGCAGGGAATCCTAAGATATGTATAGAAGTTACACCCCTAGTTAGTTTAAGATGCAGAACCCAAGGCGTTTCCCCAGAGGAGTGAGGGTTAAGGAGTCACGCTGTATCTAAACACACAGAAAATGGGACTTCATCTGTATTTCCATTTTGTTCTATTTCAGTTTTGTACAACTCATGTAACTCGATTTTCAGGTATCATCCTACTCTATGAGACCTGATGTTTGAAGTTACGGAACTCTATTTTTTGAAACGTTTTCACATTAAATAAAGTTTTACTATTATTTCTGATATTACAGCTTGGGGAAACTTTTCTGGCGGTCCAGTGGTTGAGATGCCATGCTCCAAGGCAGGGGACACGGGTTTGATCCCTGGTCAGGGAACTAACATCCCACGTGCCACATGGTATGGCCAAAAAGTAAAAATTAAAACAAAACAAAACAAAAAGCTTGGAAGATGCGAAAGAGAGATAGATGAGTAATCTTAATAGCTTAATGTTTCTCTGGGACTTAGTAATGTGCCACTGTTTGATGCTTTCCATATACTAATTCATTTCATCTTCGTGATGATCCTCTGGGACAGGTTTCACGTTAAGCTCATGTTACAGATGGAAAAACTGAGGTCCCAGGGCTCAGTAACTCCCCAAGCTCACCTAGCTGGTGGGAGAGCCCCACGGGCCGTGTCCATAACCTCCACGCTAGGTTAACCCAGTTACGACATCCAACCCTAAGGAATTTGGTACCGTCACAGGTAGTGTTTGTAAATAAAAAGATCTTGGGGAACAGTTACGTTTTCATGGTTGATAAAAAGAGCAGCAGCATAGAAGGAGCTCAACTATGTTAAAAATAAAAGAATATATGAACAAGTGGACTTGGGAGCAGGGGAAATGTCCCAGAACATTGACTTGGAGCAGGACTTTTCAGCCTTGGACGCAGGGACACGTGATTGTGGTGGGGACGGCCCCAGGCCTTGTAGGATGTCTTGTAGCATCCCTGGCCTCTGTCCACGCGTGCAGCCACCACCTCCCAGTTACAACAACCGAAAGTGGCTCTAGTTACTGCCAAGTCTCCCGTGGGGAGCGCCATCATCCTGGTTGAGAACCATGTGGTTATAGATGCTAAGATCACAGGTGGCATCACAGTGCCATTTCTCCCTCTTTTTTCTTTTCTATGGCTTCCAAAGTTACTTTGAGTGGTAAGCTTGGATTACAGAAATAAGTTGGAATAAAGAAGCTCCTATTAGGAAAGATCATGTCTTGCTTGTTCAGAACCTTCCAGTGAATTCCGAGTATACTCAGCCTCACCAAGACTGACAAGACCCTGGTGTGATCTGGCCTCTGGCTGCTTCTTGGCTGTGTTCTCCTGTCCCCATTACTCTCACTCACCACATTCCAGCTGCTCTGTTATTCTTTCTGTTTTTCAGACACACCTGGCTCATTTCCACCTCAGGACCTTTGCATATGCTGCTCTGCCCAGTTGCTCATCCCTATCTCCTCTCCACATTGCTTGTTAAGCCACATCAGGTGTCTGTTCAAATGTCACCTCCTCTGAGAAGCCTCCCCTGGTCACCCTGTCTGGAACAGTCATGTATCCTCCCTTGACTGTCTGTCTCTCCCGCTCAAATGTCAACTCCTGGAGGGCTGGGACTGTGTTTCGTTTACTGTTCCATCTCCAATCCCTGGAACAATGCTTGGCACATAGTCGAAGTTCAATAAATATTTGTGGAAGGAGGGAAGGAGAGAGATGGCAGGAAGAAGACTTGGAGGAGAAAGGAAGGAACAAAGGGAGGGACGAAGGAGAATAATTAAGAAAAATAAAATCAGTAAACTCAGGAGCTTATGGTAAAGGCACAACCTCACAACCCACACAGCTGTGTTTCTCTCTAAATTCCAACTCATTTTGAACTTGTGGTTTATGGACAAAAGATTTGCATAGCAAACAGGCTCCAGGCAGCTAGCTCCCTTGGAGAGAACACATTAATGTGATTTTTATGCTGCCTCTTTCCAGAAATACCATGCTGATGAGTGACCTGTGTTAAAGCAGCAATAACATAAGTAGAGGCTCCTTCCTTGAGCCGGTGAGTGACGGAAGGACTCTTAAAATGTGTTGTCCCTCAAACACCAGGAAGCACCCAGAGCCACCGAGTCCTCCTCAAGGTCTCCTGCTCAGCCTTGAGCAGAGCTGTAGTTCACATCGCCCTTGACCTTGACCCAAAGGGAAACAAGCTCTGATGACAGTTTCTACAATGAGGCGTGTGTGATGCTGAACTGGTGTGATCTGCAGGCCGAACATTTTTAACAGACCACTTATTCTGGGTTTTTTGTTTGCTTGTTTGCCTTGCTTTTGGGGTGGGAGGAAGCAATGCCATCAGATCAGATCAGTCGCTCAGTCGTGTCTGACTCTTTGCGACCCCATGAATCGCAGCACGCCAGGCCTCCCTGTCCATCACCAACTCCCAGAGTTCACTCAGACTCATGTCCATCAAGTCAGTGATGCCATCCAGCCATCTCATCCTCTGTCGTCCCCTTCTCCTCCTGCCCCCAATCCCTCCCAGCATCAGAGTCTTTTCCAATGAGTCAACTCTTCACATGAGGTGGCCAAAGTACTGGAGTTTCAGCTTTAGCATCATTCCCTCCAAAGAAATCCCAGGGCTGATCTCCTTCAGAATGGACTGGTTGGATCTCCTTGCAGTCCAAGGGACTCTCAAGAGTCTTCTCCAACACCACAGTTCAAAAGCATCAATTCTTCAGTGCTCAGCCTTCTTCACAGTCCAACTCTCACATCCATACATGACCACAGGAAAAACCATAGCCTTGACTAGACAAACCTTTGTTGGCAAAGTGATGTCTCTGCTTTTGAATATGCTATCTAGGTTGGTCATACCTTCGGTTATTCCAAAGGTCAGAACAAGACATCCGCGCGTCCTAGTCCTGGGTTGATTTCCAGGCTCTGCTGGGTGAGCAGAAGGAGGTAGGGTTTTCTCTTCTCTTCTCTTTTCATCCTTTTGTTATATTACTCACTTTCTCCAACACTTGGCTCATGCTGTCAGTATACATGGTTTTGTTTGTTTTGTTTTGGCCAAGCCACGCGGGGTATGGGATCTAGTGCCCTGACCAGGGAGCAAGCCTGCACCCCTTCATCAGAAGCACAGAGTCTTAACTCAGGACCTTCAGGAAAGTCCTGAGTAAGCATACTTTTAATGAGCATCTACAGGGAGAGATGGTTGGATAGCATCACCGACTCAATGGACATGAATTTGAGCAAACCCCAGGAGATAGTGAAGGACAGGGGAGCCTGGTGTGCTGCAGTCCGTGGGATCTTAAAGAGTCAGACATGACTTAGCAACTGAACAACAGCTGTGTTGCCAGCCAGCCCCAGCCTGGCATTTAGAGAGTCTGAGGAGGTATAAGAACTGTCCTCCACAATTTCTGCTTCACCAACAACCTTTATGCTCTTTGAGGCTCAAGTTTCTTGTGATTTTTTTCTTGTATTGGTTTTGTTTTTAATCACAGAAGTAATTAACAGGCTCATCATCAATTCCCAGGTTTCCTCTTAACAGGACCACTTGTAATTGTTGGGTGTGTACACCTGCAGATGTGTTTTAATGTGTATGCAAACCATCATATGAAGTCATATAGTTTTCTTTTTTACAAAAATGAGATTGGACTTTGCACACCACAACTTCCTGCCTTCTACTTTTATATGGTGGACAAGTTTTCCATGTCAGACACTATCAGTTGGTTCATTGGCAGATACAGCATAATCTTTTTCCTTCCTCTGTTGGCTAACCAGTACAAGGATCAGCAAACTTTCTGTATATCCAGATAGTAAATATTTACACAGTCTTCACTGCAGCCGTTCAACCCTGTCATCAACGTAGCATGAAAACAACCATGCTGCTGCTGCTGCTGCCAAGTCACCTCAGTCGTGTCCGACTCTGTGCGACCCCATAGACAGTAGCCCACCAGGCTCCCCCATCCCTGGGATTCTCCAGGCAAGAACACTGGAGTGGGTTGCCATTTGCTTCCCCAGTGCATGAAAGTGAAAAGTCAAAGTGAAGCTGCTCAGTCGTGTCTGACTCTTTGCGACCTCATGGACTGCAGCCCACCAGGCTCCTCCATCCATGGGATTTTCCAGGCAAGAGTACTGGAGTGGGGTGCCACTGCCTTCTCCGGAAAACAACCATAGAGAGATGTAAATCGAGGGGCATGGTTGTATTGCAGTAAGACTGTATTTGCACACCAAGTAGTGGTGACCAGATTTGGCCTCCAGACCACAGTTTGCCAATCCCTGACTTTGTAGTCTTCTACATTTTTCTTCATACTCTTGTGTTCCTAAACACATGGATTTAGCTTTGGGTTTACTTGGGGTTTTAATTTTTTTCAATTTTGAGGGTTGAGAAGAAACAGGAGGAATTGCTGATTATTTTTAAATAATGTATTACATATGTTTAGCATCTTATTTTTTTTTGGTCAGTGATATTCATGTAATTGCCTTTAAGGCAGTTGATATCACTCTTATTTTCAATGGCTGTGTAAAATTTCATGTAGTAGATAGACTGTCTGTGTTGGTCTAGGTAATGCTAGCTGCTATAACAAATAAATCATGTAGTCTGTGGCCTTAACACAATCACAGTGCATTTCTGGCTCACTTAAAGACCAGTAACGGTCGTGGTGACCAGATTTGGTGGCAGACCATTTCCTGGTAGACTGGTATTCTGCCTGTGGTCCACTAGAGACCCAGGCTCCTTCTGTTGTGTAGCTCTGCCTCCTTTAGTGCCTCAGAGGCTAGTCCAATCAGCAGATGGATAAAGAAGGAGAGGGAACGATCGAGTGTTCAAGACTTCACCAGCCAGGCCTATACATCACACACAACGTTTCTGCTCATGGTTTATCGGCCAGAGCTCAGTCATTGGCTGCGTGTAACTGCAGGGGCTTCCATGATGGCTCAGCAGGAAAGAACCCACCTGCCAATGCAGGTGGATATAGGTTTGATCTCTGGGTCAGGAAGATTCTCTGGAGAAGGAAATGGCAACCCGCTCTAGTATTCTTTCCTGGAAAACCCCATGGACCCTCCTGGTGGACTAGAGTCCACGGGGTCACAGAGAGGTGGACATAATCTAGCGACTAAACAACAACCACAGTACGTGCATGGGAGGTTTGGAAATAGTCTAGATCTGTTTAGAAGGAAGAAAAGCTGGATTTTGGTAACCATGTAAGTATCTCTGCCTTAAGAACTCAATGACTTGATTAAGCAGTTACAGTCTGGCTCAGTATAGAGCCAGCACTCAGCAGGTGCTACCTTGATGATTGTAAACATGTGCCTTGGTACTGTTCTGATGTGTAATGCTCTCAAGACTTAGTACATGAAAGTAATACACTGAGAAGTTTTCTAAGGATCTTTTAGGAATAAAATGCATAAGTACCTCAATTTGTAGTGTGTTCCAAACCAAATCCCCTGCTCTCTCCTACCAGATTTCCTCCTATTGGCTGTGAACTCCACTGTCCACTCATGGTTCATGCTGAAAACTCCAAATTCTCACTGGCCTTCTTCCAATCGCTCCCTTCTTGTATCCAGTTTCATCCATTGCTAAACATTTGTCCAAGTGGCTCAGAAACAGCTCTGGATCCACCCTAACATTTTATTCTCATCATCACACCCTTAGTTGTAACTTTGGTGTCTTTTGCCTAAGCTAGAACTTCTGTTAACAAAACCAGTCTACCTGTCCCTACCTGTCCCTACACCTCCCTCCACGCCACCCATCAAGATGCTGCCTGGGTAAGGTTTTCCAAAATTGTTTCTTTGCCCAACATTCTCCATGGGCTCTCCTGTCCCTAGAAGAGAAAAATTCAAGTGTGCAGCCAAGTCAACTGCATTTCTAGCCAATTTCCAATCATTGTCTAGGAGATGAGTTAGGCTGGGAGCCAAAACATGCCTGGTTGCAATAAAACTTCATGATATTTGGTGAATCTAAGCCCATGTTTTCTATAAGTATGAGAAAACCATGAACATATAGTTTTCCACTGACAGTTAATGTGAAGTAGTAGCATTATGGGAATAAAAGAGAGTATTCCTATGCTTGTTCAACCGCTCAGTTTGTCCGACTCTTTGTAACATGGACTGCAGCACACCAGGCTTCCCTGTCCTTCACTCTCTCCCGGAGTTTGCCCAAACTCTTGTCCACTGAGTCAATGATGCCATCCAACGATCTCATCCTCTGTCACCCACTGCTCCTCCTGCCCTCAATCTTACCCAGCATCAGGGTCTTTTCCAGCGAGTTGGCACCTTGCATCAGGTGGCCAAACTATCGGAGCTTCAGCTTCAGCCTCAGTCCTTCCAATTAATATTCACAGTGATTTCCATTAGGATTGACTGGTTTGATCTCCTTGCAGTCCAAGGAACTCTTAAGAGTCTGCTCCAGTGCCACAGTTCAAAAGCATCAATTCTTCGGTGCTCAGCCTTCTTTATAGTCCAACTCTCACATCCATACATGACTACTGGAAAAACCATAGCCTTGACTAGACAGACCTTTGTTGGCAAAGTAATGTATCTCCTTTTTAATACGCTGTCTAGGTTTGCCATAGCTTTTCTTTCCAGGAGCTAGCATCTTTTAATTTCATGGCTGCAGTCACCATCCACAGTGATTTTGAAGCCCAAGAAAATAAAGTCTGTCGCCGTTTCCATTTGTTGCCTGTGTGTTTGCCATGAAGTGATGGGACCAGATGCCATGATCTTAGTTTAATAAATGTTGAGTTTTAAACCAGCTTTTTAACTCTCCTCTTTTACCTTCTTCAAGAGGCCCTTTAATTCCTCCGTGCTTTCTGCCGTTAGAGTGGTGTCATCTACATATCTGAGGTTATTGTTATTTCTCCCAGCAATTTTGATTCCAGTTTGTAATTCTTCCAGTCTGGCATTTCAAGTGATGTATTCTGCATATCAGTTAAATAAGCAGGGTGACAATATACAGCCTTGACGTACTCCTTTCCTAATTTTGAGCCATTCTGTTGTTCCATGTGTGGTTCTATTTTTGATTCTTGACCTGCATACAACAGTTGGAGAGTTCTGAAAAAACATGGTCCATTGGAGAAAGGAATGGCAAACCACTTCGTCATTCTTGCCTTGAACTCCATGAACAGTATGAAAAGGGGAAAAAAAGTCATTCCCACGAGGTGACCCATTTATTCCTTGACATCCAACACATAGTAGATGCTTAGGAAATAAGTGTTGAATGAGTACATATGTGAAAATGGATCCAGCTGAGTCACAAAGACCGTTTTTTAAATGAACTATTGTTGATTTACAGGTCTTCCCTGGTGACTCAGTGGTTAAGAATCGCCTGCCAATGCAGAAGACTTGGGTTCAATCCCTGGGTCAGGAAGATCCCCTGAAGGAGGAAATGATAACCCACTCCAGTAGTCTTGCCTGGGAGATCCCATGGAAAGAGGAGCCTGGCGGGCTACAGTCCGTGGGGTCACAAAAGAATAGGACACGACTTAGTGACTAAACAACAGCGTTGATTTACAATGCTATGTTAATTTCTACTCTACAGCCAAGTGACTCAGTTATATATGTATGTGTACATCCTTTTTTATATTCTTTTCCATTATGGTTTATCCCAGGATATTGGATATTGTTGCCTGTGCTATAGTCAAACACAACTGAGCGACTGAACAGCAGTAGAGTGGGGTCGTGTTGTTGATCCATTCTACAGGAGTTTGCATCTACCACCCCCAAATCCCCAGCCCATCTGTTCCCCACGCCCTCCCCCTTGGCAACCACAAGCCTGTTCTCTGTGCCTGTGAGTCCGTTTCTGTTTCATAGATAGGTTTGTGCTATATTTTAGGTTCTAAAGACCTTTCTAATTGCATTTGCATCCATCACTGTAGACAGTAAAATCCTCTTCCTTAGCTCAGAGTTTCTCGACCTTGGCGTTATCCACATTTTGAGCTGGATAATTCATTGTGGAGAACTGTCCTGTGCATTGTAGGATGTTTAGTAGCGTTCCTGGCTGCTACCCACCGAATGCCAATAGCACTTCTTCCCCAGTTGTGATGAAATGTCCAGACATTGCCCAAGTTCTCCTGGAGGCAAAACAACCCCCGTCGCTGCTTAGCTGGTCCTGGGGAGGCCCTGTACCTCGGGAGAACTTCACTGCCTCCCCCGACAGAGCGTCTCCCTCCTGCAGCACTCTGCTGCTTGTATGCCCAAGACACACGCATGTGTGTGCACACGTATACACATCTCCCTTCAGCTGCCCCCACTTTGGCATATAGACCTGTCAGAGAATGAAGACTGTCTTACCCTCCCTCTCTGACTGTCCACTTACTGAACCCAGAACCCAGCTGCCATCAGGGGTGTCTCCTTTCTGAAAGTCTCCAAGCACCCCATCCCATTGAAGTCAGCAGGAGCTCCGGCAGAGGGATGGTGCCAGAGAATGTGGGAACTGCCTGCCCTGTGTTCTTCTGTGCCTTTGAAACCTCAGGAAGGAGTTGTGCGGAAAGGGTTGCAAGAAAACATTTAAAGGGGCCCCCTCTGGCCACACCTACCAGATACAGGCCGGGTCAGCAGCCTGCACTCATAGCCAAGGTTGTAATGTGCCCAAGGTTTGCTCTGATTTGTTAAATGTTTCTATGCGTATCATTCTGGGAAGTGCTACTATTGACTTTGGCTGTTGAGCACTTACTATGCACTCGGCAAAGTACTGGGCATGTATACGCTCGTTTCGTATCACAGCAACCCTGGAGATGGACACTATTATTACCCCATTTTACAGCTGAGAAAATGAAGGTTGAGAGTCTCCGTGGCCCCAGGGACAAACCTTGTAAGAGAAGTCGCTGGGATTTAATCTCAGGACCTTCCTCTTCCAGATAATAGCTAGGATTTACTGATGTGTTTACCAAGTACTGCCCGGAGCACTTCCTGTGCGTTCATTTATTTAATGCTCCCAACCACCCTATGAACTCGATTCCTTTATGATTCCCATAGAGAACTGAGGCATGTAGAGGTCAAATGACTTGTCCAAGGTCCCACAGCTGGGCTCCAGTGGTCTAGCTCTTAAGCCCTATGCTCTGGTGCAGAGGTGGCAAACAGTGTCTCAAAGACCAGATCCAACCCACAGCCTGTTTTTGTAAATAAAGTTTTATTGAGACACAGCCATGCCCATTCATTGACATGGAGCTGCTTTCCAATTACAGTGGTAGAGTGGACCAGTTGTAGCAAAGATGATGTGACCCACACAGCCTAAAAGGTTTACTGTCTGGCCCTTTAGAGAAAACATTTGCCAACCCTTGCTCTCAGGCCTTCTCTGATCACCATCCAAACATCCGAGCTGTGGGACCCCCACAGCCTGCTAGATTTGGGGCATATGTTGTAGTTTTAAACAAGTTGATCTTTTTGGCAGCTACTGGAAAGAAAACCCACATCCTAGAAGGTGTTGTGGAGGTGCCCTCAGAGCTGAGTTCTCATCTCCATCACGTTTCTTACTTTAAGATTAGGCCAGCAACACGTGTGCAGGCACCTCCTCGGCCCCCAGGGAAGGGAGAGGTATGGAAAGAAATCTGAGACTCTTTTCCCTTGCTTCATTTAATCCCAGACAAGCAAATAAATAAGCAAATACATAAGCTACTAGTTCAGGTCATACCAAGTGCTCTGGAGGAAATAAAACAAGGTGACTTCTACACCCAGGCCTTCTCCATACTCACTGGGGAATTTTTTAAAATCCTGATATTCAGGCTTTACCCCGCAGAAATGCCTGATTCAGTTGATGTGAAGTCAGGACTGCTGCTGCTAAGTCACTTCAGTCGTGTCCGACTCCATGCGACCCCATAGACGGCAGCCCACCAGGCTCTGCCGTCCATGGAGTTCTCCAGACAAGAACACTGGAATGGGTTGCCATTTCCTTCTCCAATGCATGAAAGTGAAAAGTGAAAGTGAAGTCGCTCAGTCGTGTCCGACTCTTAGGGACCCCATGGACTGCAGCCTACCGGGCTCCTCCGTCCACGGGATTTTCCAGGCAAGAGTACTAGAGTGGGGTGCCATTGCCTTCTCCTGAAGTCAGGACTAGGCATTCATTAAAAAAACAAAAAACACTCAAGGTGGCTCTAAGGTTCAGGAGAGTCTGCAGGTGGGTCACAGGCAATGGTGAGACAACATTTATGGGGTGGGCAGGCAGCTTCCCTAAGGAGGTGGCCTTTGGCTAAGCCAGATGAACAATCGGGAAGAGGGAACAGCATGTTCGAAGGCCCGGTGGGGAGAGGGCGTATGATGCAGGGGGTTCAGCCTGACCAGAGCTTAGGCTGCCAGGAGAGGGTGGGGAGGGATGAGTCTGAAGGGCTGCCAGGGCCTGGGCCTGAGAGTTCTGAAACCAGCGTTGTTCAGACTGCAAGTCTGAATGCCTCGGTGGGTCGTGAAATCAGTTTAGTGGGTCACAGCTGGCACTGGGCGGGGGGAGACAAAGAATAGAATAGAAAATATTCATGTGTGTTGCCCATGAGGTCAGTGTGGTTTCTCGAGACTTTTATTTCAAGTTTTATAAAGGTGTACCCTGCACGGCATTGAAAAATGTGTTTCTTACTGTGCGTCTCAAAGATTTTGAAAGCCACTGTTTTTCATCCCTGTGAAAGTCTGGAACTGAGCCCAAGGGCAGTGGGGAGTCATTAAAGAGGTTTTAGTAGGAGCACCACAAGGTCAGATTTATGTTAAAATCTTACCTGAGGGGCATGGAGAAGGGATGCAGGGAGGTGGGCCATGGAGGCTAGGAGGTGCCCCCAGGGGCTGCTGGGCTGGGCCATCAAGAAGCGAAAATGAAACCCGAGGGGTGTCCAGGGTGTGGAGAGCCTGCAGGTAGCTGTCGAAGAGATGCATGTACCCCCAAGAAGTGCCAGGGGAGTGGAGGGGCGGGAGAGTTGGAAGGTTGAGTTTGAGATTCTGCCTCCCAGCCTTCCCTCGGGAGCCTTGACCCCATCTTATCACCTTTACTGTGGCCCAGGTATCACTTGCATGACGGACCCAGGGCTCTTCTTTGAATGCTTCTTCCTTGCCAGACACTCTGCTAAACACTTTCAAGTATTAGCTCATTTATTACCTTCACAACAACCCATTGGTAGGTACTATTATTATTCATTCCCATTTTATAAATGAAGAAACTGAGGCCCCGAGAGGGTAAGGTCACAGCTATGATCAAGTTGCATAGCTGAGATTCCAGCCAGGCAGCGCAACACCAGCATCAGCAGAGGGTCCATGGGAGCCAACACGCCTGAGTTAGAGTAATAGCTGAGGGCTGTCGTGAGGATTCAATGAGCGATACATTCAGTGAGTAATACACGTAGAGCAGTGACTGCTAGAGTTTGGTGAGTGATAGCTAAATAGCTGTTGGTGCTATTGCAAAGTGATAGAGCAAATCAACGGTAGAGCCAGAGTTCAAACCCACATAACTAGTGAACAGAATGGCAGCTCCAACTGCCAGGGCTCGGATCCCGCCTCTGCGGCTGACCCTCTGGGTTGCTGACACGTGGGACCAGCGTTAGCTCTCGTTTAGGCCCTCATTGCTGAGGACTTAGATCCGAGTCTGGCCTGTAGCGGTGACCCCTTTCCAAGTATGAGCTGTCAATGCCCCTATTCAAACAGGAATACAAGCACCAAGGCCGGGGTCAGGGTTCAAGCTCATTGCAGCCAGCTTGCTCCGAAGTGCATAAAACCCAGTTTAAAAGAAGTCAAGACACCAAGGCTTATTTCTCTTCTGCTCCCTCAAACCCTTAATCCCTTCTCTCCACCCAACAGTGGACCTAAATTAGAGCATCAGGCCCAGGAGGGACTCGGGAAAGGGCAGCTTCAGAGAGCGCTACAGACTCACAGCTACCAGGGGACACATGGTCTGGGCTGCTCCCAAGTCTGACCTGGTCACCTGCCTCCTTCCTGTCTCATCTCAGAGAACTGTTTTCCTTGGCGTAGGACGGAGACAGGTGACCCCACCTGGCTGGTTCAGGCCCAGGCTTGTTCAGCCTCTCAGACACTTGGTCGTGGCCTCTTGGCTTCCCCGCGGTTGGCACAGCCTTGCCCGCCTTGGCTCCTGTCCACCGTGCCGTCCCCTGCAAGTTCAAGTGGCCCTTTCTAGAACGTGTTTGTCCGGTCAAGGTTGACAGACTCCCCAAGCCACCATCTCTTGGCTTTTGTGGGAGACTGTGGCTGCCAGGCTGCTGTGGACGTTTCGCTCAAGCCTTGTCTTTTCTTGGGCTGTGAAGTCAGCTAAAGAAGCAGGGGAACCGGCTGAAAGCTGATGCCTGTATTATCCAAGACTAGGCAAGTGAACGAACTGTAATTTCGTGGATATAGCACCTGGTAAACATTTGGAGAACTTTAAAATGCAATATACAAGCTCTTCTTGACAACCAGGATATGAACCTGGCAACCTCTTACATGCTCTTAAATTTGTTCACTCATTCATTCACTCATTTGTTTATTCAGCAGATATTTATTCAGCACATATTCTGTGCTAGCTGTCCTAAGCACTTGGGATAAGCAAGGAACAATCTAGTTACGGTATCTATCCTCATGGACCTTATTAGGTCTCAAGCCGCACCATCCAATAGAAATGTAAGTTAAATGAAAAACACAAACCACGTGTATAATTTGAAGTTCCCTAGTAGCCACATTAAAAGATAAGAAATAAGTGAAATTAATAGTATATTTTTATTTTACCTAATATATCAAAACCCAATCAAACCAGTCAATCCCAAAGGAAATCAACCCTCAATATTCATTGGGAGGACTGACGCTGAAGCTGAAGCTCCAGTACCTTGGCCACCTGATGCAAAGAGCCAACTCATTGGAAAAGACTTTGATGCTTGGAAAGATTGAGGGCAGGAGGAGAAGTGGAGGGGACTACAGAGGATGAGATGGTTGGATGGCATCATCAACTCAATGGACAAGAGTTTGGGCAAGCTCCAGGAGATGGTGAAGGACAAGGGAGCCTGGTGTACTGCAGTCCATGGGGTCGCAAAGAGTTGAACATGAGTGAGCAACTGAACAACAACTATATATAAAAAACTAGTATCATTTCAATATATAAGCAATACTTTTACAATTATTGATGCATTGTTTTACATTTTTTTGGTATTAAGTCTTGGAGATCAGTGTGTGTTTGACATAGCCACATTTCAAGTGCTGAAGAGTCACACGTGGCTCACGGCTGCTATGTAGGACATAACAGGAAAGGGAAGCATCAAAGAACTAAATTTTCAGCTAATTGTTCATTACAATGATAATAAACGCCATGATCAAAAAGTGCACGGTTCAGTGAAAACTAATCCAGTAACAGTGGGTGGTGCTGGTCAGGGAAGGCTTCCTGGAGGCAGTGACATTGTGACATTCATGCAAAATCCTAAAGGTGGGGGTGGGTGGGGCGAGCATCCAGGGCAGAGGTAATAGCTGCCCATAGAACCTGAGGTAGCAAGGAACTTGCTGCTTTTAAGGGGCAACGGGTGAAATACTAGTGTTGCTAGAGGGTAAAGTGGTGAGGGATGTGATGGGAGAGAGGGACAGGGTCCCCTGAAGTGGCCAGCATTTGTCTGGTGCAGGGTGAGGCTGCACTACTAAATGGCAGCCGGTGCTTGGAGGGGCACCTGCATCTCCTAGTTATACCACGTGTCTAGAAGTTCAGCTTGGCTGGTGTATTGGATTCCTCCAGGACAGCCTGTGTGGATGGCTCGGCCAGTAACCATTGCTCCTCTTCTGGACCAACAGACCCCCAGTCTTGCTGGCCTTGTGCTTGGGCCAAAGGGATGAAGGATGACTAGACTAAGCCCCTTTACCATGAGCCAGTTCTGACTGATGAGACATAGAGCCATGTATGCTGGACAATGCTGCTATAGATGGTCCTCCGAGATAAAATGAAGGGCTGAATGCCCCTTTCCCATGCTTCCTCCTCTGGAGAGGCCATCCTAAGTTGTGTTTCTGGGACCTGTGGCTTGTGGCATCTTCTGCCCACGGGAGAGGCCAAGAGATGTGCTGACCTACTGTGCGTGTCTCAGTCCTTGATATTCTTGACCCTCTGGGCCCCGTTGACAGACATCTCATGAATTGTGATAACAAATTCATATGTAGTTTCCTGTGAGGTGCCCTGTGTGGTGCCCTGTGTGGAGTGAGCAAACATTTACTTGCCACTTACTATGTGCCAGGCATTCTTCACAGCACTTTATCTCACTTCATCTTCTCAGCATCTCTCTTATCCAGGGCGTACAGGTAAAGCCAGAATTCACACTCAGGTTTTTGGGCTGTTTAAACCACTGTTCTGCCTCTCCATTTTTCTAATGTGTTCATTTGCAAAGTTTATTTTTCCCCACAGAACAGCATCATTCTAAAACAGGGTTTCTCGTTGGCACTTGGGACATTTGATTCTTTGTTGTGGGGGCGTCCTGTGCCTTGTAGGATATTTAACAGCCTTCTTGACCTCTACCACTAGATCCCAGTAGTATCCTCCCACAGTTGTAACAACCAAAAATGTGTCCAGACATTGCCGAGTGGCCCCTGCAGGACAAAATTACCCCCTCCCCACTGAGAACCTCTCCTCTAAAAAATGTTTCGCTGGACTTCCTTGGTGGGTCAGTGGTTAAAACTCCACCTTCCCAATGCAAGAGGCATGGGTTCGATCCTCGGTTGGAAAACTAAGATCCCACATGTCACTGGGCATGGCCAGGGGAAAAAAAGAAAGAATAAAAGATGTTTTAGTGCCAGTCACCTAGGTGGCTCTTTGTGCAGGCTGTTTAATCTTTCTGGTCCTCAGTTTCCTCTTCTGCAAAACGATGGCCGGGGCGGGGGCAGGGGGGTACAATATTGATCTTATTTACTCTGAGGATTAAATGAGCCAGTATATGGGAAGCAACTAATGTAGCGCATGGTATACAGTGAGCTCTTTCTCAGTGTGAAGATTTGGCTTAGATGTCCCTCTGTCCTGTCTAGCTAACAGGACTGCTAGCTGGATTTTACTAGTAAGAGTGAACTCCATGGTCCAGAGTGAAATCTACCAGGATGTTGATTCTGGGAGTCAGGGGTGCCATCTGTCTTGCCCCTGCCCCCAGTGGACTCCTGGGGCTTCGATCTGTGCCATAGTAGGTGCTCACAGCATTTATTGAATGAATAAGTGACTTAAACCCTTGCGAATATCTACAAAACTGTTCTTTTAAATGCCCCTTAAGGCTTCTCTTGTCTTTCTATTTGTTTTTCCTTTGTTTTGTTTTTTTAACTTTTTTTTTTTTTAGTTTGTTTTTGCTATGGTCATTCAGTCCCTAAGTTGTGGTCAGCTCTCTGCAACCCGATGGACTGCAGCACGCCAGGCTTCCCTGTCCATCACCATCTCCCAGAGCTTGCTCAAACTCATGTCCATAAGTCAGTGATGCCATCCAACCATCTCTTCCTCTCTTTCCCCCTTCTCCTCCTGCCCTCAATCTTTCCCAGCTATCAGGGTCTTTTCCAGTGATTCGGGTCTTCGCATAAGGAAGCCAAAGTATTAAAGCTTCAGCTTCTTATTGGAGTTTCAGCATCAGTCCTTCCAGTGAATATGTAGGATTGTTTTTGCTATAGCTGTGTTTTAACCATCCTAGGAATTATAGATCGTGAGGATTCTTTGGTACTGTTATGAGCTGAAGAATCACCAGCTGGACCGGCCTAACTCCAGAGCCTCGAACCTGCTTTAGTTACTTCCTTGGTTTATTTTGGGCTTCCCTGGTAGGTCAACTGGTAAAGAATCCACCTGCAAAACAGGCGACCCCAGTTCGATTCCTGGGTTGGGAAGATCCACTGGAGAAGGGATAGGCTACAAACTCCAGTACTCTTGTGCTTCCCTGCTAGCTCACCTGGTACTGCCTGAAATTCGGGAGACCTGTGTTCCATCCCTGAGTTGGGAAGATCCCCTGGAGAAGGGAAAGGCTACCCACTCCAGTATTCTGGCCTGGAGAATTCCATGGACTGTATAGTCCATGGGATTGCAAAGAGTAGGACACGACTGAGCGACTTTCACTCACTGACTATTTCAGCCCCACAAGGCACCCTTTGGCCCTTTGATTTTTCCCCAGCAGCTTGTGGCTGCATATTAAATTTTTCCAGGGGCAAATCTCGGCAGAGGGGGTGTGCTTCAAGCTGTTGGGTTTAGGATCTATGTAGAATTAGGAAGTCCTTTCCTCTTTTATGTATAAAACACCATTATAATACAACTTCTTATTACATGTAAGGAAAAAAAGGATGCAGAGGGTCACACCTGTCCCTAAAACCTAATCCAACTACTGGAAGAAAACAGGACTGTGAGTTAGGATGGCATTCCCATCCCTACATCCTTTTTATAAAATGTATCTCGTGTTCTTCCATTGGATCCTGACGGTAGTAAGTACAATCCAGCGTGAGTATGAACTGATATTTTTCTCAAGTGGCCACCATTTTGCAAACTCCTGTTTCCATTTCTCCACTGGCCTCCACTGTGGAAATGAAGGCTGTCTACTTGCTTAAGTGTATATGTAAATGTTTAGAGTCATGGTTTGTGACCAGGGCCCCAGGGGACGTTTGGCAGTGCCTGGAGGCAGCTCTGGTGGGTACGACTTGGAGAGGGAAGTACTGCTATTATCAAGCAAGGATGAGGACCAGGGATGCTGTGGAAGAGCCTACAATCCACAGGTCAACTCCACACAGAAAAGAGTCATCCAGCCCCAAATCTTAAAAGTGCCCAAGCTGAGAAATCCTGAGATCAGTAAAAGTCCATTGCTTCATTGATTAAAATGGCAAAAAAAAAAAAAAGAAAATAACATGAGAGTCCATAGATTGGGTAATGACTAAATAAACTTCTTTACATCATTTCTATGGAATACTGGGCATTCCATATTAAGAATTAGGTGGTTCTATGTGCATGTATATGCTGCGTGTAGTGATGTTGAAAATTGCCCACGGTATATTTTTTAAATAGTATTTTTGGTTAAAATAAATTAAAATCTGCTTTAGTAATATTAAGGAATTTTCTAGGCATAATGGTATTATGTCTGTGTTTTCGAAAAAAGATTTTGGGTTTTTTCAGGGATTCACTTACAGATAATATTTACAGATGAAATTTTCCCAGATCAAAGTATATTTTGGCTGGGATTTGCTTCCAGGTACTATGAAAGAGGAAGGAGATGGATGAAAACAAAGCTAGATTGGCCATGAGTTGGTTGTTGAGGCTGGGTGCTGGGCAGAGGGAGGCTCATTAGCTGAGTCTGGGTATTTTTGTGTATGTTGGGATTCCACATAATAAAAATTGCTACACATAAACACACACACATGCATACATAAATGCATTGAAAGAAATCTGGTAGGAGATACATAATAAATAGGTGTAGACAGGCTTCCCAGGTGGCGCTAGTGGTAAAGAATCTGACTGCCAGTTCAGGAGACACCAGAGACACAGGTTCAATCCCTGGGTCGGGAAGATCCTTTCCTGAAGGAAATAGCAACCCGCTCCAGTATTCTTGCCTGGGAAATTCCATGGGCAGAGGAGCATGCAGTCCATGGGATCACAAAGAGTTGGAACCGACTTAGCACAGCACACAACACAGACAGACAGGACAGACATAGATTTGGTTCTGTGTAACAGAGAACTGAAATCATGGTGGCATAAATATCCTAGAAGTTTATCTGTCTTTTATGTAAAAATCTGAGCTGATATATATCATCATATATATATATATATATATATATATATATATTTATATAAGATAAATATATTGTTTTTCTGTAAGGTCATCAGAGGCCCAGACTCCTTTCATCTTTTTATGTCATCCTTAACATGCTGCCCTTTTCCTTGTGGTCCAAGATGACTCTATCACATTGAAACCTAGCAAGTAAGAATGGCAGAAAAGGGGAGGTTCACCCCACTTTTTAAAGGACCTTTAAAGTGTTGCATGCATCACTTTTGATTCCATCCCGACCATAGTTTAGTCTCAACCACAGCCTCACCACAAGGAAAGCTGGGATATGCATTCTGGTGCCTGTATCCCGTGCCTGGAATCACAGATTCCTTGATTGTAAACGAAAGGGAGAGAGGAAGAATTCTGGGGATCACCTAACAAACTCTACTGTGGCTTACCTCAAACTGTGAAGGATGATCAGTACAGACCAGTGAAACTATAGAGGACCTCATCTTTTTCCATTATATGTTGCTTTAGTCAACTCTTATCATACACAATTTGTTTTTATTTTGTAAAAAAGCTATTGATAAATGGTGCATACCTGATTCTTGTGCATAACGCTGTGAGGCTGTAGGGTGAACAGATATTTTGGCTGGGATTTTCTTCCAAGTACCATGAAAGGGGAAGGAAATGGATGAAAACAAAGCTAGATTGGCCATGAGCTGGTTGGTGGGGTTGGAAGATGGGCAGAGGGAGGTATTCAATATTCAATATCCACTGACTGTGTAGTGCCAATTTCAGTGACTTATTCTAGATGCTAGGGCTTCCCCGATGACTCAGTGGTAAGAAATTCGCCTGCAATGCAGGAGTTGCGAGTTTGATCCCTGGGTCAGGAAGATCCCCTGGAGGAGGAAACGGCAACCCACTCCAGTATTCTTGCCTGGAAAATCCCAAGAACAGAGGACCTTGGCAGGCTACAGTCCTTGGGGTCGCAAAGTCAGATACAACTCAGCGACCGAACACGCATGCACACTAGATGCTAAGGATGCCACAGTGAACAAGACAAAGCACCTCGGACAGTGAACCAATGAATATGCAACGTGTGTTAAGATCCTGATCAGACTTGGAAAGACAGCAGGGCCCGGGGATAGAAAGTGGGGAGTGGTTGGCGTAAGGGGAAATCAGGGAAGGCATCTCTGAGGTGGTGACATTTGAGACAGCACCTGAAGTCGGGGAAAGCTCTGGGAAAGAGAATGTGTGGCGGAAGGAACCAGTGCAAGGCCATGAGATGGTTTGAGTGCAGCAAAGCAGTGTCCCTGCATTTGAGGAAGGACAGACCTTCTGTTACTGATCCAGGTTCTCAGACTCTTCAATCAACAGGAGTTGTTAAGAGGCCAGACGAGAAACTCAGGCAGGGCTTTCCTGGGGCTCGTGCTGCATGAGGGAGGGGAGACAAGCACCAGCGGGCGCCCTTGCTCGCTCCCCGGGGGGACTGGTCCCTTAAATGGGGGAAGGTAGGGGTGGGTCCAGGGTTTGGGCCACAGGTGTGGCTTGGATGGCCTGCCCACCCTGTTGGTGGTGCACCTACTCCTGCTCCTGGCACCTAAGAAATGGCAGTTGGGTGTTTGGTCTCTTTGTATCTTGTTCATAATTTGCCCCAACTGCACACGCACGCAGTTACTTGCAGTTACTTTTCGTCCCTTTAGTTTCTTTGTGTTCTGTTGCTCAGAGGAAGCGTTTGTCCAGGTACAAGCACCACAGCCAAAGGTCCCAGGCCCACCTGTCTCACTCCTAGGAGATGAGATTGGAGGGTGCTTAGCACCCACATCATGTGGGACCTTGGATCTGGTGTTATATTAGGCCATTTAGGTATTACTCTTAAGTCATTATGGCCAAAGGTTGTTTTTCCTAATTATTTGCAGTTATTTTCAAAATGTGGAAGAACATTCCACTGACACAGTATCATGCAGTGGAAAGAGGTCCTGTTCAGCACCCTGTCAGCTCTGGGACCTGAGGACATGTATTCAGCTTATTGGCCTCTAGATTTCTTTACCTGAAAGGGTGGAAAAAAGAGGAGTTTGTGTCCTTTTCCGTTCTACGAGCTGTACAAGGAGTAAGTCAGCCTCACACTAGCCCAGGTAGTGCCATTTATCCCCATTTGACAGGTGAAAAAGTTGAGGCGGAGAAGTCAAGCAAGATCCCATACCCCTGGTAAGTGGCAGAGCTGGGATTTGAACCCAGACTCCCAGGCCCCCTAGGGGGTCCTGCTCAAGTCAACCCGCTGTTCTGGGCTCCTGTTGGCTTGGCCCAGTTCACAGGCTGGTTGGGAGAGAGCAGTGAAGAAAGATTTGTGGCAACAGTTTGGCAGCATGTAGATGCTGCACAGATGTATTCATACGATTGCAATACTCTCAGATAACTCTCCTCATTCAAAATACATTTTTGAAAACTTCCAAACCCCTAATGAAATAATTGATTCAGGCCATGAGCATGAGTGGATGAAAACGTTAGATGAAAGGTATAGGGGGAGCTTCATACTGGAGGAAGCAGAGTGTTGCCACCTGGTCTCGCTGTCACTGGAAGGGCAGGGGGTACATGTGGACACCATGCCCCTCCTGATGCAAGGCGATGGGAAGAACTCAGCACCACTCGGAAGCCTTGCTCCCCCACCAGATTAATCCAAACCTAATCTCATTTTAACGTGAAATCGTGGGAAATGAAGTAGAAAGAGAAATTAACAACACCATGAGGAAGCCAACAGATAAGTCCAGAACATGAGATGGTCTACAAGACAACTAACCTACTTCGCCAACATGTCAATAGTCTGTTTAAAAAAAAAAAAAGAAGGGGGAGGCTATGCTAGTTTAAATAAATGTAAGAGATACAATAGGCAAATGTGGTGTGTGGTCTTTGTTTAGACCTTATAAACAGGTATCTTATAAACCTGTTGAGGGCATGTGGAGACAAGGTTTGAAGATGAACAGTGTTCAAGATGGCACCAGGAAGCACTGTGACTTTTGTTAGGCGTGATGATAGAAAGTGTTCAGATTTTTATGATACAAATGAATTTACAAAACAGAAACAGACTCAGACTGAGAGAAGGAACTTAATTGTTGCTCGGTGAAAGGATGGGAGGAAGGGAGTTTGGGATGGACATGTACAAATTGTTATATTTTAAATGGATAACCAACAAGGTCATACTGTATATATAGCACAGGGACCTCTGCCCAATGTTATGCGGCAGCCGGGATGGGAAGGGGGTCTGGGGGAGAATGGATACATGTATAAGTAGGGCTGAGTCCCCTTGCTGTTCCTCTGAAACTATTGCAACATTGTTAATCCGCTATACCCCATTACAAAATAAAAAGTTTTTTTTTAAAGTGTTCAGATTTTTAAATGATGTTCAGTGGAGAGAGGAGACTTCAAAAATTTTTTAAAAACACTTTACCGAAGAGAGAAAAAAAAAGAAGAGACACACGTGGTGAGATCTTGAAAACAGCTGAATCTGAATGGTACACAGCAATTCATTTTACCATTGTGTCTGCTGTTGCGTATGATTCAGATTTTTCATTTAAAAAAAAAAACTTATAGCCCTCACTGCAAAATCATCTTACCGAAAAAGGAGGGGAAAAAAACCCCTCAGTCTATGAAATTGCATAAAATTGAGCTAACCTCAACACAAGAAGAAAAACATTTTAAAAAACTCATGAATCACGGCATGGCCCATTCAGTTTGAGTGTAATGATGTAAGTAAAAGAGATCCATCATTAGGGAAGATTAATTTTAAGACATCTGCTGCCAACGTGACAGATGGCAGGAGAGTAGAGCTTTCAGCATCAGACATCCTGGCTTTAAATCCGCCTCTGCCACTTGTAGTTGATTCTAGACAAGCGACTTCAACTTCTGTCCTTGCTTTCCTTATCTGTAAAATGGGATCTGAGTTCTGCCAATCTCATGGAGGCTACTGGGAAGATAGAAAGAAAGAAGAAAGTGAAGTCGCTCAGTCGTGTCCAACTCTTTGTGACCCCGTGGACTATAGTCCGCCAGGCTCCTTCCTCCATGAGATTCTCCAGGCAAGAATACTGGAGTGAGTTGCCATTTCCTTCTGCAGTGGAGCATCCCAACCCAGGGATCGAACCCGGGTCTCCCACATTGCAGGCAGATTTGTTACCATCTGAGCCACCAGGGAATCCCATTTGGGAAATAACATGAGTTCAAATCTGAAAAAGCACTTAAAACAGTGCCTGGTTCCTGGACAGCGTTCACTGCCTGAGAATTACTGTTTTTCAGTTTCACAGTGGTCGGTGTTTCATGGAGACCCAACTAAGGATTTGGATAGGATGAAGATATTCTAACATTTATTTTTAGCAGGGTTTTTTTTTTTTTTTTTTTTTTTTTTGCTGTATCAGGTCTTAGTTGCAGCCCTCAGGCTATTCATTGTGGCTTGCGGCCTTCTCTAGTTGCGGCTCACCGGCTCTGTAGTTGCGGTGCTTGGACTTAGTTGCCCTCTGCCATGTGGGAGCTTAGTTCCCCGACCAGGGATGGAAGCCACGTCCCCTGCATTGGAGGGCAGGTTCTTATCCACTGGACCACCAGGGAAGTCCCTCTAATATTTCGTGTTTAGTACAGTTTCTTTTTGCATTTCTCCACTATCTTTCTCCCACCCCTCCCTCTTCGTTCACATTAAAACGTTCTGGCTCTGTGACCTCAGAAGCAGTTTCTCTGTGGTTTAAAATGGGTCCAGGCCATTGCGGTGGACTGTGGTTGGGTGAGTAAGAGGGAGAGGGGCAGTGATAGGCAGCAGGGCTGGTGTGGTGTCTACTGAATGCAGGGACTGGACTGAGCAAAAGGTCTTTGCCATCCAAGGAACGCTGCCTGCCGCCAGCTGCCGCTTGCCTGCCTGCTGGGGAGGTCCCCGGGCTCCTGGTGGCCTCCAAGCCCTTGATGTTCCCCATCCACCACTGGTGCGGGCAAGCCTTCCCTTACAGTAAGACTCCGTGGTGTTTTGCTTTGTACCTTGTTTTGTTGCTTGTGGGTTGAAGTCTTTTTTTTAATGGCTCTGCATGAGAAATATTCTATAAAGTTCTGCATTTTGCTCCAGGGCTGTGCTAAACCCAACCTGAAATCAGCGGAGTGTGTGTGGTCCCATCTCGGTTGTCACCACACGTTGGGCGCTTTTGTGAAGTTTGTCTCTTGAGGGCCTACTGAATATGGGAAAGCGCACTGTAAAATGCAAGCGTCTGACCTCGAGTCAGTTTTTAAGCCAATCTCCAGCGGTCATGTACCGTATGATTCTATTTATGTAATATTCTGAAAGTGACATTTTAAAGATGAAGAAAGGATTAGTGATTGCCAAGGGTTAAGGGTGTTGGGAATGAGGATGGCTGTGTTTCTGAAGGGGGTAGCACAAGGGGGATCTTTGTGGTGATGGGATAGTTGTCTGTCTTTTTTTAGGAGGGTTCTTTTTTAAAATATTTATTTATTTGACTACACCGGTCTTAGTTGCGCATGCAGGATCTTCGATATTCGTTGTGGAATGTGGGATGCTCTTTAGTTGCAGCAGGCAGCATCTTTAGTTGTGGCGTATGGGATCTAGTTCCCTGACCAGGGATCGAACCCAGGCCCCCTGCACTGAGAGCATGGAGTCTTAGCCCCTGGACCACCAGGGGAGTCCTGGAATCACCACTCTTGATTGCAGTGGTGGTTACATAAATTTGCAGATGAGATAAGATGACACAGAGATGCAAACACACTGTCCCAATGTCAGTGTTCTGGTTTTGATCTTGTACTATGATTATGGAAGTTATAATTGTGGGGCAGCAGGGAGGGATTTGAATCAAGGGTAGCCAGGACCTCTTTGTACTTTTTTTTTTTTTTTATGACTTCTTGTGACTCTGCAATGTTCTCAAAATAAAAAACAAAACTGGATTCTCCTAAACAATAGGCCCTTGTTTTACATGGGGCTGAGAGAAGCGTAGTAAAATTCTCCCATTGATGTTTTTATTCTGCACCAAGTTCACATACAAGAGAATTTATCGGACCTGAATGAGAGAGCTCAGTCTGGGGCTAAGAGTCAAGACTCAGGCTGGTTTTCCTTTCTGACATAAGACACAAGACTTTCCTTTCAAAGATAAGAACTTCGTCTGCTTGGCTGAAGGATGGTATGAGGAGTGGACTGGTGCTGTGGGGCAGATGCAGATAATTGCTGCGTCTTCCTAGGAGAGTTTTGGATAAAGGCTTTCCGATCAGGGAATGGAAACAATGCAAGGTGTGAAGACAGGACATGGCCACTGGGAATATAAATTTCGATCAGCCACTCCGAGGCAATTTGCCAACATCCCTTACAATTTTAAAGGCAGACCCAGCCTCTGCTCTCTTGGGGTATCACCCCTAGAGAACTGCATGCTTGTGCTCCCAAGAGGACCCATCCCAGGCAGTGTGGCATTAAGTTATATCAGCCAGCCTTGGGAGATCTGAGGGCTGGCCCAAAGCTCTGGGAGTCCTATGCAACAGTTAAAAAGAATAAGCTAGATCTCTATGTCATGACATGGAATGAACATCAAGACATTTTCGTATTAGAGCCAAAAATGTCATAGAATAGGATATTCAGGGAAATGACATTGATAAAAATGTATTCATGAAATACATTTATAAAACAATACTGTGTGTATTTAAGGATATATGTGGGTGTTTTGTGTGTTTATGACTAGAAAAAGGTCTGCAAAGCTCTTCATTTTATTAGTCACTGTGGATATAGCTAATGGGAGATAGTGACCAGAAGTGCCCTTGCATGCGTGCTAAGTCACTTCAGTCGTGTCCGACTCTGCAACCCCATGGACTGTAGCCTGCCAGGCTCCTCTGTCCATAGGATTCTTCAGGCAAGAATACTGGAGTGGGTTGCCATGCCCTCCTCCAGGGGATCTTCCCAACTCAGAGATCAAACCCACATCTAAGATGGCCTTAAAAAAGTGAAGTTGCTCAGTCGTATCCGACTCTTTGCAACCCCGTGGACTGTAGCCTACCAGGCTTCTCCATCCATGGGATTCTCCAGGCAAAAATACTGGAGTGGGTTACCATTTCCTTCTCCAGGGGATCTTCCCGACCCAGGGATCAAACCCAGGTCTCCCGCATTGGAGGCAGACGCTTTAACCTCTGAGCCACCAGACTTAATTTTATCTAAAATTCTAAAATTTATTGAAAAGTTTTGAGATGTTAGCTGGGTCATTAAAACTGTATCATAAAAAAGTAGAGTAATACAGATAATAGAGCTGTGATAATAGATAATAGAGATAATAGAGCAGGAGGAGATCCATCTATATGGCTGGAAGACCTAACCCAGCTATCTGGGGTCACCCATTGATGAATGCCACCTAAGACTGAAGAGCAACTCAATCTAGAATGTCAACTCTATGAGAGCAGGGAACTTACCTGACCAATTTGACACTGTATCCCCAGTGCCTGGAACAGTCCTTGGTCTTCCTAACAAAAAAAGGGCAGGGGGGAGTAAATTAGTAAATCAGTAACAGTTTTGATTTTTTGTGTATGATATGAATAGAGTCATTCAAAAAACTAAGATCACAGTATCTGGTCCCATCACTTCATGGCAAATATGCTATGCTATGCTAAGTCACTTCAGTCGTGTCCGACTCTGTGTGACCCCATAGATGGCAGCCCACCAGGCTCCCCCGTCCCTGGGATTCTCCAGGCAAGAACACCAGAGTGGGTTGCCATTTCCTCCTCCAATGCATGAAAGTGAAAAGAGAAAGTGAAGTCGCTCAGTCGTATCCGACTCTTAGCGACCCCATGGACTGCAGCCTACCAGGCTCCTCCGTCCAAGGGATTTTCCAGGCAAGAGTACTGGAGTGGGGTGCCATTGCCTTCTCCAACATGGCAAATAGATGGGGGAAAAGTGGAAGCAGTGACAGACTATTTTCTTGGGCTCCAAAGTCACTGCAAATGGTGACTGCAGCCATAAAATTAAAAGATCCTTGCTCCTTGGAAGGAAAGCTATGACAAACCTAGACAGTGTATTAAAAAGCAAAGATCACTTTGTCAACAAAGGTCTGAATAGTCAAGGCTGCGGTTTTTCCAGTAGTCATGTATGGATGTGAGAGTTGGACCATAAAGAAGGATGAGCACTGAACAATTGATGCTTTTGAACTGTGATACTGGAGAAGACTTTTGAGAATCCCTTGAACTGCAAGGAGATCAAACCAGTCAATCCTAAAGGAAATCAAACCTGAATAGTCACTGAAAGGGCTCATGCTGAAGCTGAAACTCCAATCCTTTGGCCACCTGATGTGAAGAGCCGACTCATTGGAAAAGACTCGGATGCTGGGAAAGATTGAAGGCAAAAGTAGAAGAAGACAGCAGAGGATGAGATGATTAGATGGCGTCATTGACTCAATGGACATGAGTTTGAGCAAACTCCAGGAGAGAGTGAAGGACAGGGAAGCCTGGCATGCTGCAGTTCATGGGGTCACAAAGAGTCAGGCACAACTTAGCAACTGAACAACAGCAACATGAATAGAGTCAGTGATTCTAAATGATTGACAGCTTGACTCAGTGAATGAATCAGTGAATGAATTTAGTGTCAACTGCGTTCCTACTTTACCAGCCTTCTTCCTAGCATTTGGAGAGGAGACAGAAAGTACCTCATGCGTCTGGGGTGTTGGTTCCCTCTGTATCCCAGCCTTGTCTCAACTTCTGTTAAGTGACATCTTCCCCACTGAAAAGGGGGAGACAGAGTGGAGATGGAGATGTGGACAGGAGGAGGGGCTTGTGGCCGTACCAGTCAGCAGGTGGCATCCTTCCCCCTGGATGTGGAAGTCGTTTGTGGTGACAGCAACCCCTGAATCTCACTGTATTTACAGTTTGTTCCTACACTGAACACCAAAGATGTGACATGCATGTGTCAGAATGGGACTCACAGTCGTCTAAGACTGTGCCACTCAAGGTAGTCGTGGACTTGCACTGCCAGTGAAACAGATACCTTCCAAGGTTTGTGTCCTGTGGGAGAAGTATCTTCTACATCAGGTAACCCCAGGCTTCTCATTGGCCTCCACTGACTCACGTGACCATCACCCTTGAGCCAATCACTAGACAGAGGGATGAAGGATGCAAATGGCCAGTCTCCAGGCCTGTCAGTCAACCCCACTCAAGCCGCATGCACAGAAAGTGGGGGGAAAGCAGTTCCCCTGAAGAAAAGAAAGATGCTATTGCCACAAGAACCACAAGGACCAAGTGCCAGGCACGCGCTGCTCCCACCTTGTTCTTTAAGTGATAACTTTCTCCTCCATGCTGTTACACTGGACATTTCTGCTTTCTAAGCTCCAAGTGGGACTACCAAAATCCCTCTGCAATATATACATGTATCAGATCATCTCATCATATGCCTTAAACTTATGTAATATGACAGTTATATCTCAATAAGCTGGAAAAAATAAAACAAATGGGATGGGGGAGCAGGAACACGAAGCACATGACAGCCAGGCAGAACTTAATAGTGTGATAACCATAATTAACGAACACCTGTATCATTTGACCAGGAGCTATTGGACTACTTCTCTCTTCCGGGATGGCCTGGGGACAGTAGCATCCAACATCCATGTACTTTTAAAATTTTTATTTATTTTTGGCTGTGCTGGGCCTTTGTTGCTGCATGTGGGCTTTCTCTAGTTGGGGCGGTCGGGGACTACTCCTGAGCTTCTCATTGTGATGTGCAGGCTCTAGGCTCGTGGGCTCAGTAATTGTGGCACATGGGCTTCATTGATCCGCAGCCAATATCCACGTACTTCTGATCATGTCTACATACAGTGCTAACACTGGCAGAACAGTAAACCAGGGGTCTCAAAATCCTTTCCTCGAAGGGCCAGGCAGCAAATGTAAATAAGTGTCCTGTGCAGAGCGGTGACAATGACCAGCACAGAGTTTGGAACATATAACAGGCGGTTAATATTGATTGAATAAGTAACATTTATTCATACAGCACATTCATCCATCTTACAACAAATATTTATTAAATAGTCATCAAGAACCAGGCCCTGCAGGAGATCTGGGGACTGTAGTAGTAGACAAAATAAAATCCCTCAGGTAGGTTGTAATCTGGTTGGGAAGACAGATGGAAATTAAATAGCCTAAAAATTGTTAGCGTGACTGGCGTGTGAAAGAGAGGGGCGTGGGTCCCTGGAATGTGCCAGGGGAAGGGTCTGTACTCAGGAAGGGGTAGTACCCCAGATCCCTGGGGAAATCCTGCTCAAGCTGAGACCCCCAAAGGGCAAGTGGAGGGGAGTCGTGTTCCAGGCAGACGGAACAGCGTGTGCAAAGGCCCCGTGACAGAGAGCGTGGGGTGAGAGGAAGGCCAACACCCTGGAATGAGACAGCAAGCGAAGGGAAGCTGGATCAAGGCTGCGCTCACAACTTTTTGCTTTGTTCTAAGAACAATCAGAGGTTTTAAGCAAGGATGATGTGAAGGCGGCAGGTTCAGATTTATGTTCAGAAGTCCCTCTGGCTGGCGCACAGAGAACAAGCAGGAGGGAGGCCAGAGTGGCCCCAGGGAGACGGTTCGGAGGCCGGTGGTAGTTGTCCAGGGCAGAGAGGGTGGCGGCTTGGCCCTAGGCGATGGCAGTGGGGGCCGGTGGGGAGAAGTTCACAGGTTCCGTGGATGTTAGCAGATACACTTGACAACCCCGAGTGATGGATTGGATGTGAGAGCTGAAGGAGAGGGAGGAGCGGGGAAGATCCTGGGCTTTTAGTGCGAGCAGCGCCCGTCCCCACCCCGCCTAGGCTCGGGGAGACGGAGGTGGAGGGGCAGAGACATTTCACGATAAGCAGATGTATTTTGAATGAAATCAAATGGGGTGGAGGCAGCCAGGAAGGTCCAGGTTTGGGCCACAGCTGTTGCCCCTCCAGAAGCCGGTGATCGCTGTCAGCAGATTTGGATTTCCAAGCCCCTGAAGGCTTCCAGGACTTGGCCCTCTCTAAGGGCCCTTTGGCTGTCTGGCCATCTGTCCTCTGCATCCAGCAGGCAGGGCCCCTGTTCTCAGCCAAGGTAGCAGTGCGCTCGGCGGGGGGTGCAGAAAGGTGAGCTGCCCACCCGCCTGGGACCCTCCATCTGCTTTTGATGCTTCCCAGCCTTTGAAGTCACCCCCGCCCCCACCCTCCAGCTGTCATCTCTTGGGCTCCTCCACACTCCCCCAGTGCTTCTCTGTCCCCAGGGACACTGGTGGTGACAAGGATAACAAATGATGGCAAGCCGCTGGCAGCCGCAGGAGGAGGAGAGGGCAGAGGGCGGGGACTTAGGCCTCTTTCTCCTTTCTCGTTCCTCCCGTCCCGGTTCTGAAGCTGCTGGTGTATCGGGGTTTTGCAACAGTGCAACGCAGGACAAAATTTTATTTGGTAAATGAATCCCGCGCCTTCACTTCCCTTCCCTGCCTTCATGAAAAGGAAGCTGAGTCTTTCTCCTCCCCTCGGACTCTGTTATGACAAGCCTGACTTCTCTCTAAGCTTCCCTGCAAAGAATAAACCAGTCTCCTCTTTCAGGTAATTGTAAGGGGTGGGGGAGAAAGTGAAGGAAGTGTCCCCCAAAACTGTGAGAGAACTAACTCTGCCTGTCAGACCATGATAGGAACCAGTGGTTTCCAAACCGTCCTCAAGGCGGTTCCCAGCATTAACCACTGTGTGTTTCAAGCTTTTGTCTGTGTGAATGCAAATAATGTCAGTAATTACTCTTTATTCAATATCCACTCACTCATGCCTTCTCGGACATAATGCAGAACAACCTCCCTGAGAGGGTATTATTATTTTCTCCGTTCTGTTGGATGAGGCTCAGAGAAGTTAAATAACCCACCCAAGGTCACAAGGCTCATAAGACCCAAAGCTAGGATTTGAACCGTAGCAGGTGACAGAGCCGGCTCAGTGGGTGTTGGAGCTGGATGGACCCTGGGTTTAAATTCTGACCCAGTTTCAGTCGCAAGCTGTGGTTAAGAGCACACTTCCCAGATGGCTCAGTGGGAAATAAAAGAGACGTGGGTTCGATCCCTGGGTCGGGAAGATCCCCTGGAGAAGGAGATGACAATATTCTTGCCTGGGAAATCCCATGGACAGAGGAGCCTTGATGGGCTACAGTCCATGGAGTCACAAAAGAGTCGGACGTGAATTAGTAACTAAACAACAACTACGTGATTAAGAGTACAGACCCTGGAGCCAGACCACCTGGTTCTGAGTCCTGGCTCCCCCACTAACTAGCAGGTCACTCTCTTAGTCTCCTCATCTCTACCCACATCACTGCATTAAGATGAGCTGATACATACAAAGAGCTCCTAGCCCCAGAGTCAATGCTCTTTAAGTGTTAGCTGTTTTTATTTCGGTTGTCTATAAAATGAGCACTCTAATGGGGCCAAGTTAGGACCTTCAGAGCCCTCAAAACACCAGAGAGATTAGTGCCACTTCCTCTGATGCCTCAGGTAATTCAATAATAAAACAATATGACCCATAAAACATGAACACAACATTCACCCTGTGCTGAAATTTACAAAGCTTTTTTTTTTTTTTAAAGATCCTCAGAGCAGAATAGGAAATGTTCACCAAACAGGAATGATTCTCATTTCCTTGGTCCCTGTGCTTTGCTTAGCCCTAAATCTGTGTTTAGTCATCCTGTTGGGAAATATTGGGTGAGCCAAAAAATTCGTTCCCTGAATGAACTTTTTTGGTCAACCCAATAGACATGGATAATCCTATTTCCCCAGGTGGTTGAGAGAATTAAAGGAGATAATTAAGGTAAAAATTATCGAGGAAAAGTGCCTGGCACATAATAGGTGCTTGGGACATAGGAGCTGTGGTTAGAAATTTTGGAAGGATTTTTCTCACTTTATGTTGCCTTGAACTATTCATGTTGCTATAGTTTGTGGTTAATGGTTTGCTTCTATGAGATAGCAGTGCCCATAAGCTCTAGGTGGCAGCAGGAAAGAACAATAACCTGGTTCTTAATTTAGGGTCCTGTTTAGTGTGTGAGGACTAACATTTTTTTAATATATTGTATTTATTTTAAGGACTACTTTTTTTTTTTTTTTTTTTGGCCATGCTGGGCAACCTGGGGATCTTAGTTCCCTAACCAGGAGTTGAACCCAGATCCTCAGCACTGAGAGCACAGAATCCTAACCCCTGGTGTGCCAGGGGAGTCCCGGGACTAACATTTCTATTGCTTTGACTTCGTTCGTGATATTTATTTATTTGCCTCCGAAGGATGGTGTGTTCGTACTGCTCTAGGCATGTTTGAATTTTAGATCTTGCATTACCTAACAAAGACCCTAGTGCAGTACATTGAATGTGCTGCTGCGTCGCTTCAGTCGTGTCCGACTCTGTGTGACCCCTTAGACAGCAGCCAACCAGGCTTCCCCTCCCTGGGATTCTCCAGGCAAGAACACTGGAGTGGGTTGCCATTTCCTTCTCCAATGCATGAAAGTGAAAAGTGAAAGTGAAGTCGCTCAGTCGTGTCCGACTCTAGCGACCCCATGAACTGCAGCCTACCAGGCTCCTCCGTCCATGGGATTTTCTAGGCAAAAGTACTGGAGTGGGGTGCCATTGCCTTCTCCGACATTGAATGTAGTTATTGATAAATTGAAGTTTAAATCTATCATTTTTTTCTATGCGTTCCATCTCTTCTTTGTTTCTTTTCTTTCTTGCTTTCTTTGGATTAATCAAGTATTTTCATTATTCCACTTTCTCCTGGACTAGCTTGTTGGCATACATTTATTATTTTTATTCTCTAAGCAGTTACCCTAAAGATTATAGAATGCACCCATGATAAATCTTTACCAGTTTACTATAAATTAGTACTTGTTGGAGAAGGCAATGGCAAGAAGTATTCTTGCCTGGAAAATCCAATGGGCGGAGGAGCCTGGTGGGCTGCAGTCCATGGGGTCCCTAAGAGTCAGACACGACTGAGCAACTTCACTTTCACTTTTCACTTTCATGCATTGAAGAAGGAAATGGCAACCCACTCCAGTGTTCTTGCCTGGAGAACGCCAGGGATGGCGGAGCCTGGTGGGCTGCCGTCTATGGGGTCGCACTGAGTCGGACACGACTGAAGTGACTTAGCAGCAGTACTTGTACTACTTCAAGGAAGATGCACAGTCCTTAGAATGTGTTTAGTTTATTTGTTCCTCTCTGCTCTTGAATTTACCCTTTTATGTTGCTCTTTCGGTTCAGTTCAGTCACTCAGTCGTGTCTGACTCTTTGCGACCCCATGAATGGCAGTGTGCGCCAGGCCTCCCTGTCCATCACAAACTCCCGGAGTTCACTCAGACTCACGTCCATCAAGTCAGTGATGCCATCCAGCCATCTCATCCTCTGTTGTCCCCTTCTCCTCCTGCCCCCAATCCCTCCCAGCATCAGAGTCTTTTCCAATGAGTCAACTCTTCGCATGAGGTGGCCAAAGTACTGGAGTTTCAGCTTCAGCATCATTCCCTCCAAAGAAATCCCAGGGCTGATCTCCTTCAGAATGGACTGGTTGGATCTCCTTGCAGTCCAAGGGACTCTCAAGAGTCTTCTCCAACACCACAGTTCAAAAGCATCAATTCTTTGGCGCTCAGCCTTCTTCACAGTCCAACTCTCACATCCATACATGACCACTGGAAAAACCATAGCCTTGACTAGACGAACCTTTGTTGGTAAAGTAATGTCTCTGCTTTTGAATATGCTATCTAGGTTGGTCATAACTTTCCTTCCAAGAAGTAAGCATCTTTTAATTTCATGGCTGCGGTCACCATCTTCAGTGATTTTGGAGCGCAGAAAAATAAAGTCTGACACTGTTTGCACTGTTTCCTCATCTATTTCCCATGAAGTGATGGGACCAGATGCCATGATCTTCATTTTCTGATCCCTCCTTGAATTTTTATGCTTCCAGAGTATTATTTTGTACTGCAAGTCTATTTGCTATAGTAATCTAAATTTTGTAGCAAAATTAAGTGGCAAATGATCTTAATTTGTTTCACTTTTGTCTTCATATTTGAAGGATTTTTGTTGGCATAGTATTCACATTGGCAGATAAAATTCCATTGTTTTCTGGTTTCCGTCATTTCTGTTGAGAAGTCTTATTAGACCTTCTTTAAAAATAATTTGCCTTATTCCCCCTCTGACTGCTTTTGAGATTAGTATATTCTTACACGTGTGTAGTTTGACTGTGATATGCCCTGGAGTATTTTTCTCTGTGGTTTATCATGCTTCTGATTCACAGAACTTCTTCATCACTTTGGCTTGATGTCATTCATCAATCTTGAAGGGTTTTCAGTGAGTTTATCACTAAATATTGTTTCTAAGTTGTTCTCTCTCTCCTCTCCTCTGTGGTCCTATTACATGTATGTTAGACTTTACTTGATGTCTGATGTTTACTTTATGCTTTTTTAAAAACTTGTTTTCCAACCTTCTTTCTGAAATTTGTCTAGTGACTTACATCTCAGTTCATTCTTTTCTTCTGTTATATCCAATCTGTGCTTCAAATGCTCTGCTGAGTTCTGAATTTCAGTTATAGTATTTTTGGGGTTTAGAATTTCCATTTGATTTTTTTTTTTTTTTTTAGAAATTTTAGTTCTCTAGTAGCATTTTCCATTGTAAATCTCTTTTCTTCATCACATTATCAAGGTTGTTGAGAAGTCCTTGCTTAGTTACTCTGATATCCGAATCTTATATATGAGTTTGGTTTTTTTGTCTTGGTTTTTGACTGTTTGGTTTTGTCTCTTGCATGCCTGTGTTTTTGTGAAATGTTAAGCATTGTGTAGGAAAAATTTTTGGAAACTTTGGAAGATGACATCTTCCCCAAAAGAAAAGTTGCTCTTTGGCAAGTGGTGACAGTTGAGGCAAATCACTTTGATCTAATAAGAGATTTAAATGATTCAAAACAGGATCTATTTGGTTGGTCCTTACTCCAAGGGAGTGACTTTTCAGAGGTCTTATGAAAAGGCCGATTTGTTTACCAAGGAGTCTCATCTTGATGGACCGTGAACTCCAGTTTTGTCTCCCTGGTACTGGGCGATTGCCAAATCTCTGCTTCATTCCTTGCCTTCTTAGCCACCACCTTTCTGCTTTGCTTCTCTGACTCTTACCCCACCCAGGTTAGGTTTCAGCAAACGTCTCAAAGGTAATGACTGTCACTGACGTCAGGCTGACTTCTCTGTGGTTCTCACATCTCTAAGATCTTAGCTCCTTGGGTCCTAGCTGCCTTAGTAACCTGAACTCCAGTTTTTGTCTCCCCAGCTCATTGAGACTGGAAAACTCTAAGCTGCTTCTTTTTTCTTCTGTGCTTATAAATTGGCAAATGTCGTAAGGGGAACAGTAGTCGAGGCCAAACTTAGCTCAGTCCACGTCTCATCTCTGGGACCCTGGGCCTTCAAGTCCTGCCTTAATCGCCCTGCAATGTCTTCTTCTTCTTGTTCAGTCGCTCAGTCATGTCTGACTCTGCAACCCCATGGACTGCAGCACGCCAGGCTTCCCTGTCCTTCACCATCTCCCGGAGTTTGCTCAGGCTCTTGTCCATTGAGTCGGTGATACCACCCAACCATCTCATCCTCTGTCACCCCTTTCTCCTCATGCCCTCAGTCTTTCCCAGCATCAGGGTCTTTTCCAGTGAGTCAGCTTTTCTCATCAGGTGGCCAAACTATTGGAGCTTCAGCTTCAGCAGCAGCCCTTCCAATGAATATTCAGGGTTGATTTCCTTTAGGATGGACTGGTTGGATCTCCTTGCTGCCCAAGGGACTCTCGAGCGTCTTCTCTAGCGCCGCACTGTTCGAAAGCATCAGTTCTTTGGCGCTCAGCTTTATTTATGGCCCAACTGTCACCTCCATACAGGACTACTGGAAAAACCATAGCTTTGACTATACGGACCTTTGTCAGCAAGCGATGTGTCTGCTTTTTAATATGCAGTCTATAGTTGTCATAGCTTTTCTTCCAAGGAGCAAGCGTCTTTTAATTTCATGGCTGCAGTCACCATCTACAGTGATTTTGGAGCCCAAGAAAGGAACGTCTATCACTGTTTCCATTTTTGCCATTCCATATCTGCTATGAAGTGATGGGACCAGATGCCTTGATCTTAGTTCTTCGAACGTTGAGTTTTAAAGCCAGTTTTTCATTCTCCTCTTTCACCTTCATCAAGAGGCTCTTTAGTTCCTCTTTGCTTTCTGCCTTAAGGATTGTGTCATGTGCATATCTGAGAGTGTTCATATTTCTTCTGGCGATCTTGATTCCAGCTTGTGATTCATCCAGCCTGGCATTTCACATGATGTACTCTGCATAGAAGTTAAATAAGCAGGGTAATAATATACAGCCTTGATGTACTCCTTTTGCTTTGTCACCAAAAAGAAAAAAAAAAAAAAAAAACCAACAATGGAGTAATACCTAGACTCCACAAGGCACGCCAGGAAATCCACAAAAAGGGGGAGAAAAGAAAACCTAGTAGAGGAATGGGCAAGGATAAAAGGTATGAATGGACAGTTCCTAGAAACTCATATGACCCACAATTGTGTGAACATATGTTCAAACTCTCTAGAATCATAGAAACGAAAATGAAAACCAGTATGAGATAATTGCTTTCTATTTAGTAGTTTGGCAGCCATTAGAAAGCTGGACAATGACAAGTGTTAGCAAAAATTTATGAAATTAGAACGCACATGTACTTCTGGCAAGAATCTAGATTAGCACAGGATTTATGAAGAAAAATCTGCTAGTACTTGGGTCAGGTTCATTTCATATATACCCAGTGGCACATGAATCTTCCTCAAATATTTATATGTTTTAAGAATACGTATGTGTGTGTGTAATTATACCACATTACATAATGTGAACTGAACTGAATATATATATAATGAAGATATTCATTGCAGCATTGTTTGTAATAGCTGAGAGATGAAAGCATCCTATATGTCCATCACTGCTGCTGCTAAGTCACTTCAGTCGTGTCCAACTCTGTGTGACCCCATAGATGTCAGCCCACCAGGCTCTCCTACCCCTGGGATTTTCCAGGCAAGAACACTGGAGTGGGTTGCCATTTCCTTCTCCAATGCATGAAAGTGAAAAAGTGAAAGTGAAGTTGCTCAGTCGTGTCCAACTCTTAGGGACCCCATGGACTGCAGCCCACCAGGCTCCTCCATCCATGGGATTTTCCAGGCAAGAGTACTGGAGTGTGGTGCCACTGCCTTCTGCATCACTAGTTCAGTTCAGTTCTGTCGCTCAGTTGTGTCCAACTCTTTGCAACCCCATGAACCACAGCACGCCAGGCCTCCCTGTGCATCACCAACTCCCGGAGTCCACCCAAACCCATGTCCATTGAGTTGGTGATGCCATCCAACCATCTCATCCTCTGTTGTCCCCTTCTCCTCCTGCCTTCAATCTTTCCCAGCATCAGGGTCTTTTCAAATGAGTCAGCTCTTCGCATCAGGTGGCCAAAGTATTGGAGTTTCAGCTTCAACATCAGTCCTTCCAATGAACACCCAGGACTGATCTCCTTTAGGATGGACTGGCTGGATCTCCTTGCAGTCCAAGGGACTCTCAAGAGTCTTCTCCAACACCACAGTTCAAAAGCATCAATTCCTCTGTGCTCAGCTTTCTTTACAGTCCAACTCTCACATCCATACATGACTACTGGAAAAACCATAGCCTTGACTAGATGGACCTTTGTTGACAAAGTAATGTCTCTGCTTTTGAATATGCTGTCTAGGTTGGTCATAACTTTCCTTTTAAGGAGTAAGCATCTTTTAATTTCATGGCTGCAGTCACCATCTGCAGTGATTTTGGAGCCCAGAAAATAAAGTCAGCCACTGTTTCCACTGTTTCCCCATCTATTTCCCATGAAGTGATGGGAGTGGATGCCATGATCTTCGTTTTCTGAATGTGGAGCTTTAAGCCAACTTTTTCACTCTCCTCTTTCACTTTCATCAAGAGGCTTTTGAGTTCCTCTTCACTTTCTGCCATAAGGGTGGTGTCGTCTGCATATCTGACAGTGATACTCAGTTAAAAACAAACCATAAGCTATAGGACTGAGGCCAGAAGTGTCACGTTGCTGTCTCTTTCCTCATCAGGCTTGTCTGATGGCACATAATGCATGGAGCTCAAACACAAAAGCATGTAAAGACCACGGGGAAATACAAGGAGATGGAAAACGAGAGGTCAAATATAAGACACTAGGGAGTGGTGGGGACTGTGGCAAATGAGCTCATATGCCTTGACCAAAGTGGGCAGCCAACTGATAGTTGCAATACAGAAACAGTCAGTATTCCTCTAATTCTTCAAGAGAAGCTGAAACTCTAGATTCTTATGTGAAATCACCTCATTTTTAAATATTGGCAACTACTTCAAATATTTTTAAACTCTAAGAAGATGTAAAAACAGTTCCTTACATTTTTCACTGGATTTGGTCATTTAGCTAACAATTTGCTGCTTTCCATACCCACACTCATAGCATTTGTATGTTTAGAGACCAATGCAATTTTTTACAACATTGTCTATTTTTTAACCTTCAATTATTTGCATGTATCAAAAAGAATGAAGGGAATGAGTTTGGATAAAATGCAAATTTCTGACACCTACAGTCAGACAATAAGTTCAGTGTCTGCTATTTGCCACTCTCCACGCAATATGTTTTGATATATTAAAGAGATACAGAGGCCTCTTTCTGGAATGCCTCGTGGCATTTGAGGAACAAGAAAACCGGATCTCAGGACCCATGTATACATGGGAACACTTAGGACCCAAATGTTTATCTGCTAACAGAGAGACATAAACACTAGGAGCTAGTTTGTGTGGAATTTTCTCTTTTTATATGTGGAAGCACATATAAAGTACTTCCTATATGCAAGTCCTGGGATAAGTGATTTCTTTCTTTGTTATAAATTATTAAGTATTTGGGGCATGCAGAAATGTAGAGTAACCCTATGAGAGCTTCCCTGGTGGCTCAGTCAGTAAAGAACCCATCTGCAATTTGTGGGGAAGATCCCCTGGGAAATCCCATGGATGGAGGAGCCTGACAGGCCATAGTCCATGGGGTCACAAGAGTCAGACATGACACAGTGACTAAGCTACCACTTGTTGCTCAGTCGCTAAGTCATGTCAGACTCTCTGCGACCCCGTGGACTGCAGCACGCCAGGCTTCCCTGTCCTGCACTGTCTCCCGGAGCTTGCTCAAACTCATGTCCATTGAGTCGGTGATGCCATCCACACCTCATCCTCTGTCGCCCCCTTCTCCTCCTGCCCTCCACCACTTGCTTACAGACTAAAACAGGGGGTGGCAAACTTTTACTGCCAGATGAAATATTTTCAGCTTTGTGGGTCTCTATGGCAACTACTCTACACAGAAATTGCAGCATAAAAGTAGCCGTGAAGAATACAGTAACCTGCCAAGCAGGGTTGTGCTCCAAGAAAACTCACTAATGGACACTGAAATTTGAATTTCACATAATTTTCACAGGTCATGAAATGCTATCCTTCTTAGGATTATTTTCAACCATTTAAAAATATGAAAGACATTCTTAATTCATGGGTCACATAAAAACAGATGATAAGCTGGATTTGGATGGGTCAGAGTTTGTGTCAACCTCTGAACTACATTGTTGCAAACACAGTTGAAGCCCCAGGGTACCTCTTTCTAAATTTCATCCCCTGATGACCCCTAGCTAACCATTCTCCTGAAACAGGTGTCTATCCTTCCTGTACATATTATTATCTTTTTTATTGATTGTACCTCTCCCTGAACAGTGTGTAATATTGATTTGTATACTTTTGAACTTCATAAGAATGGTATCGTATGTTGGGTACCCTCTGTCTCATTGCCCAGTGCTTTGTCTGGCAATCTGTTCATCGTGCTGAATGGCACACCAGGGCAATCTTCTTCATTGCTGTATTGTATTCCACTGTGAGACCTTTCTACCTGTATTCTTCATTCCTGTGGTAGAGAATGGGCATTTAGGTTGCTGCCTGGTAGGTCCTTTATTTGTGTCTCATCTCTTTGCATCTTCACCATGACCTTGTTGTTTTTTTTTTTTCCAACATTAGAACAGATACATATATTATTTTTATTTTTTTAATTTAATTTTATTTTTAAACTTTACATAATTGTATTAGTTTTGCCACACCATGACCTTGTAATGGAGATACTGATAACCCCCATTGTTTAAATGAGAACACCTTTGACTTAGAGCCGTTTGGTTAACTCGTTCAAGGTACTGAGTAGTGAAGTGGAATTTGAATCCACAGTCTTTTCAGGATGGAATGTGAGTTCATAACCATGTTGCCATTGATTGGTACACTGTGTTCTATTAACACAGTAACGACGGATCCTGCCAAGGATGACCTTGGATACTAATGTGCAGTGACTACCATAGCCTTTCTCTGAGGACGACTTGAATCAGTGTCACGTGTTATTGGATGTAGTTCAGTCCTTTGAAAATTGCTGTGTGTGACGTTGTACACATTAATAAAAAACCTTACTCCCCGTATACATGATATCATATGGTATTCGTCTTTCTCTTTCTGCCTTAGCTCACTTAGTATGATAATCTCTAGATCCATCCATGCTGCTGCAAATGACACATTTCCTATGGTTGAGCAGTGTTCCATTGTGCATGTGTGTGAACCGCATCTTCTTCATCCATTCGTCGGTCGATGGACAGTTAGGTTGTCTCCATGTCTTGGCCACTGTAAACAGTGCTGCCGTGAACACAGACAATGCATGTATCTTTGAGAAGCAGACTCAGAGACAGGACAGACTTGTGGTTGTGGAAGGAGAGGAACTGGGGGAGGGCTGATTTGGACGTTTGGGATTAGCAGATGCAAACTATTATGCATAGAATGGATAAACAACAAGTTCCTACTGTATACACAGGGAAACTATCTTCAATATCCTGTGATAACCATTATGGAAAATAATATGCCAAAGGATGTATATAGGCCATACATATATATATATATGTGTGTGTGTGTGTGTGTGTGTATATATATATATATATATATAAAACTGAATCACTTTGCTGTACAGCAGAAATTGACACAAATTGTAAATCAACACAGAGAGCTCAGGCTGGTGCTCTGTGATGACCTAGAGGGGTGGGATAGGCGGAGGTGGGGGGCAGAGGGAGGCGCAAGAGGGAAGGGGTGTGTATATAATTATAACTGATTCCCATTGATGCATGGCAGAGACCACTACCACATTATAAAGCAATTATCCTGCAATAGAAAAAGTCAACCATACTTCAATAAAATAAATTTTTTGAAAAAAAAACCGAATGAGGTTTGAGTTAGGGAATGACCTAGCCAAAGTGGGGGTAGAAATTTAAGAATAAGTACTGACCTAGTGCAAGAGTTGGAGAAGGCAATGGCACCCCACTCCAGTACTCTTGCCTGGAAAATCCCATGGACGGAGGAGCCTGGTGGGCTGCAGTCCATGGGGTCGCGAAGAGTCAGACATGACTGAGCAACTTCCCTTTCACTTTTCACTTTCCTGCATTGGAGAAGGAAATGGCAACCCACTCCAGTGTTCTTGCCTGGAGAATCCCAGGGATGCGGGAGCCTGGTGGGCTGCCGTCTATGGGGTCGCACAGAGTCGGACACGACTGAAGCAACTTAGCAGCAGCAGCAGCAGCAGTGCAAGAGTTATAAATTTTTTCATTAAAAAATGAGAATGACCCTGAGAGATTTGTCCCTTTTCTTTGCTGCCCTCCCCAACCCCCCCTCCCTAGCGTTTATCAAAATCCTGGGTATTCAGGAGCTAGTGTATTCTTTCCTGATGGGGACTACATGCTGGGCTGAGTGCTCTGCTGCCTGAGGGACGTTTATCCATGACACCTTTTGAGCCTTCCTCCGTTTGCACAAGTGACATGTAACACCACATTCAGTCTCTCTTATCTGCAGTCAACGCCACCTTCTCTCCATGCCTCTGGCTTGTAGGAATCCAAATTCAATCCTACCTCGCCACCTGTTTCTCTCTGCTTCTACTGGAAAGTCTCCCTGGCTCATTCCAGCTTAGTTAGATGACATTTAAAAGGCCCAAATATAATTTTTCTAATGGCAAAATACAGGAGGAAGGAGGGGAAAGTTTTAATCAAGTGGGTGTATTCTCTGGAGGGGAGCAAGTACTTCATTTCAATTCCTCATTTCCCTCTGATGAAAAGTTCAGTGAATTTTTATGATGTAGAATTTATAAGATGGCTGAGTTTAGGTAATCAGCTTTAATATTTATACTCTTAGGGAAAGAAATGGGAATCGTTAGTAGGCATGCATAATTAATGAATAAATTATATTTCCCTTTGTTTTCTTGCAGGTACAAGGAAATGCTAGAACTACTGGTCTCAGCCAGCCTTACTGTAAACAGTGATCGTCGGGGTAAACTGAAGCTTAGCCGTGCTGACGCCGATGTCTGGACTCTGAGTGACAGAGAAGGTAGGCCTCCTGCTGTGTGCTTTAGCGGGCCTGGTGGTGGTTACGTTCACCCCACGGAACACGGTAAGGGACTGACGGCCTTAGACACGCATCCTCTCCCAAGTACCGTCATTACGACAATTTCTCTTCCCATCCAATTAGATTATTGACTCTGGACCAAAACTTTGTACTTTGCTAACAATTTTGTCTAGTCATTAAAGGTAAAAGTATGCTGGTTCGTGTTCTGAACTTCCTGTCTTGGTCTCCAGTTCCAAGAAATGCTAACACCTCCACAGGCACTAGTCAGTTTCAGGTTCCAGGCCCGGCCCCGGGTGTGTCCTGCAGGCTCTGGGGCTGGACCTCTCCTACCACCGCCCCATCCAAGCAGGCATCCTGTTTACGGGGGGGTTGACGCTGGGACAACAAGTCATCTGGCTTTTGCTTTCAGGTCGGGTTGGAGTCAAGGAAGCAGAGGAGAGTTAAGCTGTTTAAAAAATTATTGGCAAATGATGCAGTCGGACGAGTTTTCACTAGAACAATTCCAGCTATTGTTTGCACTGTTTGGGATCTGTCAGCCTTCCTGGTAAAGCTCAGAGTTACTTAGCAAAAGGCATTAAGCTATTATGTTTAACCATTGGGCTTAACCCTTTGTTTGAGCAGCTTTGAGATTTGCTGCTGGTATTCCAAGACCCCTGGCTGTCTCTCCTTTATGGTTTGTGTTTGAGGCCAGTTCGTGGGGACACAGTGCTATGTAATTGTCATGGAAAACCAAAGAGACATGGTTCTAGTTGAATATAACATCAGAAGGAATTTGCTTTTAAGCAACTCCAGGCTTTGGGGAGTGATTACTGCTGTCACCAAGACAGCAGTCAGTAATGTCTTACGTGCTGGTCGTGAAGCTGAAACAGCCTTGCTGAAAGTACCATCAAGAGGGTCTGGGCTCCTGTGCCAAAGCTGCATAGTAGACCAACACACCCTCGTTCCTCCCAGGCCTGTGGAGCATCTGGATAAGCCACCCTGAGCTCTTTGAGAGTTTGAGATAATTTCCGGAGCCCTGTTCAAAGACCGTCTTCCTTTTCCTTCAGCCTGAAGGCATCAGTCAACTACAGACTCTTCATTTCAGAGCCAGTAGCAACAGAAAAGGACATAGACTGCAGAGGGAGAAGGATCCCAGACTGACTCCCAGCCAAGTGACCTTGGGCAAATTGCTCAACCTTCCTGAGCCTCAGCTTTCTCACCTGTCAAATGGGGAGCTGGAAAACATGACCACTTCGTAGGGTGCTTACTGCAGGGATCAAATGAGGTGATGTTGTGTAAAGGGTTAGTCCTTCAGTCGTGTCTGACTCTTTGCTAGCCCATAGACTTTAGCCCGCCGGGGTCCTCTGTCCATGGGATTCTCCAGGCATGGATACTGGAGTGGGTAGCCATTCCCTTCTCCAGGGGATCTTGCCAACCCAGAGATCAAACCTCAGTCTCATGTATTACAAGCAGATTCTTTACCATCTGAGCCACCCGATTGGAAGCGTGATAAATAAACTTACATCCATTGAATTAAATAGCCACAACGGGGACTTCCCCGGAAGTCCAGTGGGTTAAGACTCTGCACTTCCAATGCAGAGGACTCGGGTTTGATCCCTAGTCAGGGAACTATCACATCCCACATGCCACACAACATGGCCAAAAAAGAAAAGAACAAATAGTCACAGTGGACTCAAATCCGTGGTTGCAAACTTGGCAGCTCACAGCCAAGCCTGGCCCTCAGGTACGTCTTTGTCTGATTTATACTGTGTTTTAAATAAAGGTAACTTGCAAAAATTGAGAGAGTGCACATAAAAATCTAGATTTCTAGTTTCTCTGGAGATGCCGAATGCTCTAGAAGTGCTGGGCCTGTGTCCCCGCCTGGGAACCTGGCTGCCACCACTGGGGACTGAGGGGCAGCTGTGGTAAATGTGACTGCCACCCCCTCTTGCCCTTTGTTTTTGTGAGCATCTATTCCGTCTCAGGCCCTGTTCAGAGCAATAGAAATCTAGATGAATCCTCCTTCTCCTCCCTCACTGTCAGAGCAAACCCTTGGCACCTGCTATGTGTCAGGCATTAACGTGTATTAACACGTTAGTGTCTGAAACTCTAAGAAGTGGACACTTGTTTTACAGATGAGATACAGGTTGCTGCTGCTAAGTCGCTTCAGTCGTGTCCGACTCTGTGCGACCCCATAGACGGCAGCCCACCAGGCCCCCGTCCCTGGGATTCTCCAGGCAAGAACACTGGAGTGGGTTGCCATGTCCTTCTCCACAGGTTAAGTGGCTTGATTGAGATGACAGTTTAGTGATTGCCAAATTTGAACCTAAGTAAACAGAATGGGAAAGACTAGAGATCTCTTCAAGAAAATTAGAGATACCAAGGGAACATTTCATGCAAAGATGGGCTCGATAAAGGACAGAAATGGTATGGACCTAACAGAAGCAGAAGATATTAAGAAGAGGTGGCAAGAATACACAGAAGAACTGTACAAAAAAGATCTTCATGACCCAGATAATCACAGTGGTGTGATCACTGACCTAGAGCCAGACATCCTGGAATGTGAAGTCAAGTGGGCCTTAGAAAGCATCACTACGAACAAAGCTAATGGAGGTGATGGAATTCCAGTTGAGCTATTTCAAGTCCTGAAAGATGATGCTGTGAAAGTGCTACCCTCAATATGCCAGCAAATTTGGAAAACTCAGCAGTGGCCATAGGACTGGAAAAGGTCAGTTTTCATTCCAATCCCAAAGAAAGGCAATGCCAAAGAATGCTCAAACTACCGCACAATTGCATTCATCTCACACGCTAGTAAAGTAATGCTCAAAATTCTCCAAGCCAGGCTTCAGCAATATGTGAACCATGAACTTCCAGATGTTCAAGCTGGTTTTAGAAAAGGCAGAGGAACCAGAGATCAAATTGCCAACATCCGCTGGATCATGGAAAAAGCAAGAGAGTTCCAGAAAAACATCTATTTCTGCTTTATTGACTATGCCAAAGCCTTTGACTGTGTGGATCACAATAAACTGTGGGAAATTCTGAAAGAGATGGGAATACCAGACCACCTGATCTGCCTCTTGAGAAATTTGTTTGCAGGTCAGGAAGCAACAGTTAGAACTGGACATGGAGCAACAGACTGGTTCCAAATAGGAAAAGGAGTACATCAAGGCTGTATATTGTCACCCTGCTTATTTCACTTATATGCAGAGTACCTCATAAGAAACGCTGGACTGGAAGAAGTACAAGCTGGAATCAAGATTGCTGGGAGAAATATCAATAACCTCAGATATGCAGATGACACCACCCTTATGGCAGAAAGTGAAGAGGAACTCAAAAGCCTCTTGATGAAAGTGAAAGTGGAGAGTGAAAAGGTTGATTTAAAGCTCAACATTCAGAAAACGAAGATCATGGCATCCAGTCCCATCACTTCATGGGAAATAGATGGGGAAACAGTGGAAACAGTGTCAGACTTGATTTTTTTGGGCTCCAAAATCACTGCAGATGGTGACTGCGGCCATGAAATTAAAAGATGCATACTCCTTGGAAGGAAAGTTATGACCAACCTAGATAGTATATTCAAAAGCAGAGACATTACTTTGCCAACAAAGGTTCGTCTAGTCAAGGCTATGGTTTTTCCTGTGGTCATGTATGGATGTTGAGAGTTGGACTGTGAAGAAGGCTGAGCACCGAAGAATTGATGCTTATGAATTGTGGTGTTGGAGAAGACTCTTGAGAGTCCCTTGGACTGCAAGGACATCCAACCAGTCCATTCTGAAGGAGATCAGCCCTGGGATTTCTTTGGAGGGAATGATACTGAAGCTGAAACTCCAGTACTTTGGCCACCTCATGCGAAGAGTTGACTCATTGGAAAAGACTCTGATGCTGGGAGGGATTGGGGGCAGAAGGAGAAGGGGACGACAGAGGATGAGATGGCTGGATGGCATCACTGACTCGCTGGACGTGAGTCTGAGTGAACTCCAGGAGTTGGTGATAGACAGGGAGGCCTGGCATGCTGCGATTTGTGGGGTCGCAAAGAGTTGGACACGACTGAGCGACTGAACTGAACTGAACTGAATCAGACTCCAGGGCATCCCAAGTGGCAGAGTGGTAAAGAATATGCCTGCCAGTGCAGGAGACACAGGTTCAACCCCTGGGTCAGGAAGATCCCCTGGAGAAGGAAATGGCCGCGCACGGCTGTATTCTTGGTTATGAACCCATTTTAGAGATGTGGAACTTGAGGCTTGGGGAGTTGAGTAACAGGCTTAAAGTCACACAGCTCGTGGTAGGGCCAGGAATTAAACCCAGTCCCCTGGCTCCAGTCTCTGCTTCTAAACTCAAGATCTTAAGGGTCTTCAGACCCCAGATGTTCATCCCTCACCCCCAGTGGTGGTACCCACAAACACCTCGTCTCTCTCCTTTTTTGTGACTTGGAGCTGTCTGCACCGTTTCCAATGCCGGGGGGTCAGCTGGGGCCAAGAGAAAGACTTTGGGGGTGAGCAAAGGGGCAGAGAGAGGTTGCTTCCAAATTCAGACCAGGCAGGGCTGGCAGGGTCAGGTTACACACACACACACGCACACAGACAATGTACACATGTTTCTTTCTCTTGATTATTGGTGTGGGCAGCAAGCTCTGGGACTCAGCAGGGGACATTCCACTCTAGCTGTGGCCTCAAGTGTCAGACTCAGCTACTCTTCTTGCCTGACCTGTGGCCTCCCTCCTCCTGGGCCCACCCCTTCTGTTACAGAGTGACCACAAGGGTCCAGCCCCAAGGAGGACCCCAGGAGGCATGGGCCACAAGGCCTACACTCCAGGAGGTCTGGAGGGGAAACTCGAACCCAAGAAACCCCCAAGGCTCCCATTGTGTTTCCTACTTTAAGTCCTACCTTTTTAAAGTCCCTCATCTAGTGGCCTAATCTCTTGGGGGCTCATTTGCCTCTTCTGTTAAATAGAATAATTAGTCCACCAAGCTCATGGTTGATGTGAGGTTGAAATGACTTAAAACATGGAGAGGGCTTGGTGTTTTTAAAAAGTATAGAATCAGATCTAAATTCCTTACTCTTGGCCAGGGGACTCTGCTTTGTGACCCTGGCAGCCTCTCAGGCTGGACTCCACCCCATCGCCCCTGCCATGGCACCCAGCCCCTGGCCTTGTTTCTTTTGCTGTAACTGACAAGTCTGATTCTGCCCTCAGGGCCTTCACATGTGCTGTTCCTCTGCTTGGACCAGGTTTCCTTCCATCTCAGGACCATCACTTCATCCTTCAGTTCTTAGCAGAGAGGTCTTTCCTTTCAAAAGTAATCATTTGTTTATTCATTCATTTATTCATTCAAGAAATGTTTTCCTCAAGCACATGCCCAGCATTGTGTAAGTACTAGGAAGAAAATACAAAACCTTTGCCTCCTGGAGCCTAACCCGGGGTGCTGGTGGGGCGAGGGTCTGATGGTAACAGTAGATAAGAAAGATATATAGCATGTGAATGGTGCCACACACTGTGCTGGGGGGGCAGAAAGCAAGGTGGGATAAGAAATGCAGGGACATGGGATTGCAGTTTTTGTTAGGGGCACTAGAAATAATGTCACTGGGAAGGGAACACTTGAAGAAGGACCTGGAAGAGCAAGTTCCCTGGCCATCCAGCGGTTAAGAATCCTCCTTGTAACACAGGGGACTTGGGTTTGATCCTGGTCAAAGAAGTAAGATTCCACATGTCTTGGAGCAACTCAGCCTGTGCACTGCAATGAAAGGTCCCACATGATGCAATGAAGATCCCGTGTGCCATAACTAAGGCCCAACACAGCCAAATAAATAGATTAATTTAAAGATAAAAAAAAAAAAAAGACCTGAAGGAGGTGTGCGAGAGCACTTCATGGACTTCATGGTGACAGAGAGGAAGAGCCTTAGGAGCAGAGGAAATAGCATGTGCAAAGGTCCTGAGGCAGCAACTGTCCCAGAGCACATGAGGAGCAATAAGGAGGTTGGTGTGGCTGGAGCCCAGTGAGCAAGGGACCGGTGGCAGGGAGACGAGGTCAGAGAGGCACCCAGGATCAGACTCCGTGAGCCCTTGGAAGGACTTGGCTTCTACCCTGAGTGAGATGGGAGCTATGGGAGGGTTGAGAGCAGATGAGAGATGATCTGATCTACGTTGACAGGATCCCTCAGGCTGCACGTGAGAAAGGACCGGGGATGCGCACAATGGGAGTCCAGGAGCTAAAGAAGAAAAGTTACAGTAACCCAAGTGAGAGGCCACGGTGGCTTCGATGCAGTGGTGGTGGTGGAGGGGAGAACAGGTCAGGTTCTGGAGCAGGTTGAGGGGGAAGCCAGCAGAACATCCGGCCATGCTGTTCTGTTTATTTTGTTTGTATTCCTACTCCCTGCCCGGCGTGTTATGTTTGCTCACTTGCTTTTTGTCTGCCCCTCCACCAGAATGTAAGTTCTCTGAAGGCAGATCTTACCTATTTTAGTTGCCTACATATCTGCTGAGAATAAGGTATGATGCATAGTAAGTGCTTAAAAAATACTTGTCAATAGAAAACAAACTTACAGTTACCAAAGGGGGGGCGGGGCAGGGATAAATTAGGAGTTTGGGATTAATACATACTACTATATATAAATTACTCCTTGGAAGGAAAGTTATGACCAACCTAGATAGCATATTCAAAAGCAGAGACAATACTTTGCCAACAAAGGTCTGTCTAGTCAAGGCTATGGTTTTTCCAGTGGTCATGTATGGATGTGAAAGTTGGACTGTGAAGAAGGCTGAGAGCAGAAGAATTGATGCTTTTGAACTGTGGTGTTGGAGAAGATTCCTGAGACTCCCTTGGACTGCAAAGGAGATCCAACCAGTCCATTCTAAAGGAGATCAGTCTTGGGTGTTCTTTGGAAGGAATGATGCTAAAGCTGAAACTCCAGTACTTTGGCCACCTCATGCGAAGAGTTGACTCATTGGAAAAGACTCTGATGCTGGGAGGGATTGGGGGCAGGAGGAAAAGGGGATGACAGAGGATGAGATGGCTGGATGGCATCACTGACTTGAAGGATGTGAGTCTGAGTGAACTCCGGGAGTTGGTGATGGACAAGGAGGCCTGGCGTGCTGCAATTCATGGGGTCGCAAAGAGTCGGACACAACTGAGCGACTGAACTGAACTGAACTATATATAAAGCAGATAAATAACAAGCACCTACTGTATAGCACAGAGAACTATACTCAATATCTTGGGTTTTTTAATTAATTAATTAATTTCAATTCTCCATGTCTTAGTTGCAACACGTAGTATCTAGTTCGCTGACCAGGGATCAAACCTCGAACTCCTGCATTGGGCGTGTGGAGTCTTAACCACTGGACCACCAGGGAAGTCCCAGTAGGCTTTTTTTTTTTTTTTTTGGCTGTGCTGCATGGCCTGCGGGATCTTAGTTCCCTGACTAGGGATCGAACCCACATATGCTGCAGTGAAAGAGCAGTCTTAACCTCTGGACCACCAGGGACGTGCCTATAGTCAATACCTTGCAATAACCTATAACGAAAGAAAATCTGAATCACTTTGCTGCACACTTGAAACATTGCAAATCAACTATACTTCAGTTCTTTAAAATGATACTTACCATGTTTAAAAAGAAGAAGAAATAGTCGTAAAAGGAATCAAGACAGGAGACACAGCATTCTGCAAGACTATAGGATGTGGTGATTAAATGAGCTCCACCCTCCATGATCTCACAGCCTTAGCACAAGCTGTGTCGCCTGTCTGCAGTGCCCTCCCTTGCTGCTGCTGCTTTTTTTTAAAGACAATTCAGTTTCTGATCACCAGGTAACACAGTCCTTATAAAAACTTGAATGCTAGGCCAAATTCCCCTTTGCTGCATTTACCCAATCTTAGTGGTTTCCTCCCCTCCCCAGAAGTAACTACTGTTATCAGTGTTTTGTGTTCCTGTTATTGAAGATTTCTTCTATGTCTAACGTGTGCATAAATGTATATTTCTGTAATTTAAGGAGATACGTTTATGTTCTCGCATTCTCCGGTGCATCTAAGTCACCTTGGAAGTTCTGTTGGCACACTGGTTTCAGGGCCCCATTCCCACATTTCTGCTTCCGTCATGGTTTGGGGCTGGGGCCCAAGAATTTGCATTTCTAGCAATTCCCAGACAATGCTGATGTCACCAGTCCAAGGACCATGCTTTGGGAACCAGGCTCCAGGACGTTGGAGCCTGGGTGCGCATTGGACTCTCCTGGGAAGTTTTTTGGTAAAAATTTAATGCAAATGTCCAGATCTTATCCCCAAGGAGTCTGATTTAGTTGTTCAGAAATGTGACCCAGGTGGTGAGTTTTTTGTTTTTTTTTTTTTGGCTGCCCCACGAGGCATGTGGGATCTAAGTTCTCCTGACCAAGGATCGAACCCCACCCGCTGCATTAGAAGCATACTGTCTTAATCACTGGACCGCCAGAAAAGTCCTGAGATGTTTTTAAAGCTCTCCAAATGCACCCAGTTTTATGCACCCAAGGTTAATAACCCCTGCTCTAGATGTCTACTTCAGGACAATGACAAATTTTTATTCCTACATATGTATTTAAATTTCTGTTCCTAATTAGCACACAGCTCAGTGCCTGACTTATGGTAAATCCTTAAAAATTATTTATGGTTGGGTGAGTGAGTGAGTGAATGGAGGTGAAGTGGATGCTTAGTTAGGTGGATGGATGGGTGGTGGATAAATAGAGTAGCCTATGGGCTTCCCACGTGACGCTAGTGGTAAAGAACCTGCCTGTCAATTCAGGAGACATAAGAGACGAAAGTTTGACCCCTGGGTGGGGAAGATTCCCTGGAGTAGGGCATGGCAGTCCACTCTACTGTTCTTGCGGAATATCCCATGGACAGAGGAACCTGGCAGCCTTCAGTCTGTGGGGGTCACACAAAGTTAGACAGGACTGAAGTGACTTAGCACGAGGAACCATGGATCACTTCAGGTTGATATTGGTTTTGAGAATAAGATGTTCTGGGGAATAAAAGAGATAAGGCCCATGCAGTCCTTAGCAGCGTGCCTGGCTTGTAGGAACCACTTGAGAAATAGAAGCTATCGTTCATTACCATTTAAGGCAAAATTGGATTTGAATTTTATCCTGTCTTCTGGAAGGAGGAGGGAAAAAGTTATGAAACTAAGGAAGCAAAGCTGAATCAAGAAAAAAGAAAAAACTTTTTTTCTTCTAAAATGCAGACACATTTTGCAAAAGCTGAGACTATAATCTCATTAAGTGTTTCCTTGGAGAGGTGAAGTCACCGCCCTGTGAAACAAGCAGCTGTCAGATGCACTCAGGCCGCCTGCACCGCCTCTGCCCCGGGGTGATGTGGTTTCATTTCCAGTTTCAGTCACCGGTTCTAGCCAGGGGCTGGCAGGTTTTCCTTCATTTCCCCCAAGCCAGGTTGAGCTGCCCAGAGCTTTGCCTGGGTCTGGCTGGGGGAGGCACAGATCAACTTGACCTTTGCCATTTTGAAGCCTTTTTCAGCGGGCTTCCTGGGGGGGCCTGTGCCCCCAGAACGACCTCCTCTACCTGCGCGGTGCACACGCTGGCCTCCTCATACAGTGCTCCCTCCTGCTGTCTCTGCCCCTGGTCTCGGTGCCGCTTAAAGCACCCACAGGAGGGAGATGAGCTGATGAAATTTACAGGCACGCACCTTCGGCAGCACAGACCGGCCTCAAGACATCTCGCATTATCTCATCTCATGGGGATCAGTGGGAAGTGACCCCTGGGGCCCAATAAGGCAACATAATAGTGGTGGCTGCCTTCAGAATCATTAGTTTCTTAATCCTCCCAGTGAAAGGAGAGGTAAAAAAAAAAATGTGGGGACACTCAAATTGGGCTTACAATGGAAGTCGATTAAGCAAGAGCCTCAGGAGAATAGAAAGCTAATAATAGCTCCTCTGTGTTGATCAGTTACCATTTGGTAGGTACCTGCTTTGCAGCAGCCCTACAGGGATGAGATGGTGCCCCATTTTGTGGATGTGGAAACTGAGGTTTAGGGAAAGAAAGTGATGGACCCAGGGCCATACAGTTATAGTGCAGCAGAGTCAGGATTTGAATTTGACCCCTTAGCCCATGTACTTTCTTTGGAAGGAACAATAAGACAACAAATTATGAGACTTGAGTTGTAAATCTGGTCCACAGTGGGTGCATGGTAAGCACTGTTGAATGAATGAACCCACCGTGTCTGTCCGTGGGTAAGTTACATCACACAATCACACACACACAGTCACACACTACGTGTGCGCCCACACACACAGACTCCAGCTCTAGTTTCCTCATATTCCATTAGATCATTTATATTCCCTTCTTGGCCCCAGTATGCATTTGCGTTTGTGACTTCTGGAATGAAGATTTATTTTTATGAAGCCAGAGTTGGGACTTCTTAGTAATTTGCAATTCCTTATGAGCCTGCGGTCTAAACTCTCACTACTCGAAGTGGGGTTTCCGGGCCTGCCATGTCAGCGTCACCTGGGGGCTTCCTTGACCTACAGACTCCCAATCTGCATTTTAATAAGATCCCCTGGCGAATCCTGTGCATAGTCACGTTCCAGGTGTTCTTCTCTGTATCCGTGCCTTCTTCTGCACCTTGGTACAATTATAATTCAGTACTTTACCTGCGTATTTGTTTACCATCAGTCTCTCCTGCTAAGTGGGTTTCCCTGGTGGCTCAGACAGTAAAGTATCCACCTGCAATGCAGGAGACCCACGTTCAGTCCCTGGGTTGGGAAGATCCCCTGGAGAAGGGAATGGCTACCCACTCCAGTATCCTTGCTTGGAGAATCCCGTGGACAGAGGAGCCTGGTGGGCTGCAGTCCATGGGGTCATGAAGAGTCGGACACGACTGAGTGACAGACACTTCCACTTTCACTCCCCTGCTTAACTGGAGCGTCCATGAGTACAGGAACCCTGACTGGTTTTGCTGATTCTTGTAACCCATTACCTACCACATGCCTGGCATGTGGAAGGTGGTGAATGAATGAATGAGGTCACCCTGAGGCTCTGGCTATCTGTTTAGCTAATCCTTCTCCCTTCACCAGTAGGCAGCTGGGGAGGAAGAAGGGACTTACAGCTTTCAATTCACAAATGAAGGAGGCTCTCTACCCCTCCCTTGAGAGCCAGCTGCCCCAGTTTCTGTGTTAACCACATCCCTCGGAGACACGTCATGGAGCTTGGCGTAAATAGATTTGGCTCCAGTGAGTCAGGTCACCAGGCCTGTTTTCACCACTGGCAGCCTGGATTTAGTGCTAGTGCTAAGTCGCGTCCCACTCTTTGCAACACTATGAACCGTAACCTGCCAGGCTCCTCTGTCCATGGGCTTCTCCAGGCAAGAATACTGGAGTGGGTTGCCATTTCCTCCTCTAGGGGATCTTCTCAACCCAGGGTTCGGACCCCGCATCTCAGGCATCTCCTGCATTGGCAGGCAACTTCTTTACCGCGAGAGCCACCTGGGAATACCCAACGTGGATATAAGTCACCGTCAACGTGGATATAAGTTGCCATCAGTGATTCTGCCATTGCCCCCAGTCTTGTCCATCATGCCATGTTCAGTGGCATGGCCAAGTCTGAGAACAGAACACTGTAGTCAGTAGGAAGGGCATCTCCACCTTCCAGACTCTGGATCCCACCAGCATCAAAGGGCTGATGCTGAGACAGCCTGTGGGGTCTTCACCACCCTTGGGTCTCACTTGAGAACAAGAGTTAACACGTCTTCTGCCCCTGTGCTAAGGGTCCCATGTTTGTGATGGGGCAACCAGGAGCAGTATGACCACTCCCCCTCGATTGCCAGCATGTCCTCTGGGCCTGGGACACTGGCCTCATGGAGAGACTCGTGACCGAAGTCCACATTCTCTATCCCTCTGGCAAGCTTGGGTGCAATGGGTGTGCTGCTGTCCAGAGGGTCATGCCTGCACCCAAGGGCATTGCCAAGTCTGTGGGCCAGACCATTCCTGAGCTGCATGGAATGATGTCTGCATGGTCTCCACCCCATGTAAGTCTAGCTCTGACTTATCATTTGGAGAAAGCTGTCACATACAACAGCAGCCAGAGAGTGGTGACTCTGGGGGTCCCTGAAAGGTGTCCAGGGCCACCCCGAGAACCAGGCTGTTCCTGCGACGTGAACAATAATGCCTCTTCCACCCTTCATGCTGGGGTTGGCATTGCCCCACGACCACTCCATCAGGCCCTTTCCTGATACGCAGAGGATGTATGGCTCCAACTGCAGCTGGGCCTCCTGATCCACAGGACTAATATCCCTGGACCCCAGCAGAGGAAGAGAGAGGCTCTCTGCTTTCGGGGATTCCCTACCCCACCTCTGCACCCAAAGAGTTGAGCGTGGCCGTCCTTGACACAGTCCCACCCCAGGCCCCGCAGGAAGGGACGGAACTTGAGGACCCCAATGTCGTCACATCCCAGCAGGATCCTCCAGGAGGTCCATGCCATCCTTCCCAGGGAAGAAAAGGAAGAAGAAAGGGAAAGAGATTATTCTCTATAGAATACATTCATTTTCCAGGTTCTCAATTCTCCCAGGCATCTTGGATTCAAAAAAGTTAAATGTGATACCAGTTTAAAAAAAAAAAAAATAGGAGAAAGCCTATGCTTTTCAAAAAGCACATCATCTGCAGAAGGAAAATCTCGTAGCACTGACTGAAGGCCTGTTCCTGGCTTGTGCAGTCTTCCTGGGGTTGTTGGGGCAGAAGAGGGAGAGGATAGGAGGTATGCATGGCCGGAGAAGGAGACGGGCCCACGTGGGGAGGGCAGAGCATGCAGCGGTTCAGAGGAACGGAGGAGGCGATTGGCGCCGCGTGAACCCGAAAACCAGGGCGCAGAGGTTGCAGGCAGGGGAAGATGCTTTCTTCACATTCCTAGAATGCCGAGTTCATCTGAGCCCACGGGACTGTTTCCATAGATTGCGATTTTTATGAATATTTACATGTTTATTAAAACATACTACAAAATGTTTAATTCAGTATCTTATGTAGTATTATTACTAAACATAAATCACATGCTTCTTACCAGTAATGAAACTGAGGCTGTTTCAGAAGGAGACGGTCCTGGGGGAAGCGGAGGAAAGGGGATATGGGAGGCTCCACCTGGGGCAAAAACCCAGAGCAGGGACATTAGCGATGAGGGAGCTGAGCCAGGGCCTTTCCTTGGCTTTGGACCCCTGTTGGCCCAATTTTTATAAAGACAGCACATAGGAAGATATGTTATATTACACAGTCATTCAGCGCGCGCGCACACACACACACACACACACATCACATTCTCACATTTATAGCTAGAATAAAAGTTTTCCACGATTCCTTCTCATGTGTTATGTGGCCAACATATGTTGATACTATCTGTCCTATTTTATTTTTAAATTCCAGCTATAGCTCTCTAAGTGGACTTCAGGACTTGCCTCCTCACCGTAGTAGCTTGGGACTCAAACAAAATTTGACTCAACCAAGGAGATGATTAAGGAAATGGGCTTGGGACTCCCCTGGCGGTCTAGCGGTTAAGACTCCACACTTCCAATGCAGGGGCACGAGTTCCATCCTGATCAGGGAACTAAGATCCCACATGCCACAAGGCACAACCCCCCCTCCCCCTCCGCCCCACAAAAAGGAAATAGACTTGGGACTAAACAGCCTTAGGTTTGAGTCCCAGTTTCCATGTCCACAGACTTGAGCAAGGCACCTCATTAGCCTTTGGAGCCTTGGTTTCGGCATGGCTGCAGCGAGGGTGTCCTTGTTGCATTGGGAGTGAAGTGAGTTCAGGCAGTTAACACAGAGCCTGGCATGTGTGAGCTTGTTGGTGGGGGCTGGTTGTTGTTAATGATGATGACTGCCCTCGTGGGCGGCTGTGCCCTGCTTGGGAAGCCAAACTCCGGAGCCAGACCACCTGAGCTCAGACCACAGATCTGCCCCTTAGGACCCGTGCATTCTTGAGTGCGTGATGTCAACTGCACCTCCCTTCATCTGTAACACAGGAACGGGAACAGAACCTTCCTCAAGGTGGGAGGGGGGAGGATTATGAGGATTAAAATAATGAATCCAGATAACAGGTTTAGAAGAGAGTTTGGCTCGTAGCCGGCACAGGGTAAATGATGGATAGAATCATCACCGTTACCATCATCATAATCTCATTTCATCCTCACGCACCCCTGTGAGATAAATGTTTTCCCCCATTTCACAGGAGGGTGCCCTGAGCTCTGGAGATACAGGCAATCTGCCCAAAGTCTCAGTGCTGACTCAGAGGTACAGTTGGGATTGCAGGTTGGTTTACAGAGCGGCTCAGAGCTCTGGAGGGCGTGGAGTATTTCTCGGGAAGCACAGGGACACCCCTGCCCCTGCCCTGCAAACCAGGGAGTGTGAATTGGCAGGTTGGTACAATCAGTCGACACGTCACCTAGAACTTGCCGGGGCTCCACACTGAGGACATTGCGTTGTCTTTGTTCAAGATGACACAGCACAAAATCCTCCCCAGTGAACTAATGGTGTTTGAAATGATCCTCTTGGCAACATCTCTCCCAGCAAAATTGTATCACCTCTTCATCATCTCCTGATCATTGCCTCCCAACCATGGTTGGAGGCTGAGTGCCCAGGGACACAGTCCTTGTACCAGGACTTCAGGCATCTCCCATCTCCCACCCCACACTCTAGTTGGAGCCTTGGAGACAATCCAAGATGTGTCTCCCCTAAGTGCTGGAGCCAGCCCCACCTGAACCCCACGGACTGAAACTGGGGAGGGAGAGGAAGAATATTAATGTGATGTCCTCAGAAGGAAGGAAAATGGGTGTCGGGTAGCCAAAGCCAACCAGTATCTGCCTTTCTGGGTTTCTGGGGTTGCCTTTAAAGCAAAGAAAAGAGTAGGTCTCCATCCAGCAGTAGAAATGGTGCCAGCTGACATCTAGTCATGGGCCTAGCTCAAGCACATTCTTTCTGTCTCTTTGGTCTCCTTTTCTCCATCTGTACAATGGGTGGGGGGATGGATTCCACCCTGATGTTTCAGGATGCTATAGATTGTATATACATAGTCCTTCAGTTAGTACCTGGAGACAAAGCACACCCAGAGAAGGTTTTTCAAGAAGGAAAGCGCTACATTGATGTGGCTTGGATAAGCTTGTGTGCTTGAGAAAGTCCCTGACAGCAACTCCGTGAGTTTCTTCCCCCTCAACCTGGCGTCTGAAGTCACAGCTTCTGGGGACCATCTCCCTGACAGCTCAAGTCCTTCAAATGTTTTTTTCCCCTCCAGGCATCACCACATCGGCTCGGAGTGTGTCCCAGCTCTTTGCAAGGTGAGTACCCTTGCCTTAGCTTCCTCTCACTCTCTCTCCCTTTTCTCCTTGGAGGCAGAGGCTCTGGAGCCAGACTCCCTGGAGAGGAATCCCAGTGATGCTCTTAACTGGTTGAGCGACCTTGAACAAATGACCGCCACTTCCCCAGGCCTCAGTCTCCCCATCTGGAGAAAGGGAACAATCCTGATGTCTGTTTCACATAAAAGACACTTAGAATGGGGTCTGGAATAGACTGTTCCGGGAGTGTTGGCTGTTGTTTTCTTCTTCTTTTTTCAATCTTTTCTTCCTTTCCTTCCTGTCCTTTCCTAACATAGATTTTCTCCATTCCTGTCTCCCTCTTGCTTCTCTATCTCTCCCTCTCTGTTTTTCCTTCCTCCCTTTCCTCTCTCTTATCTCTCTCTCCTCCTTCTTCCCTTCTTCCTGCTCCAATATTCACCCAACACTACTTGATAACCAAATCTCCTAGGAGCTCTGGAGACTTGCAGGATCAATGAGACACAGCCCCTACCCTCGGAGAGCTTCCAGTGTAGTGGGAAATGGACCAGTAAATCAGAGATCTCAATATGGTGAACAGTACAAATGCTCCACCAGAGCTGCGTCCAGGGGTCGGTGGGAGCCTGGTGATGGACAGGGCTTACCCAAGGCAATTGGGGAGCTGCCTTGTCTGCACCCCGCAGTGTGAGAAGCCCCAGCCTTGACAGGACGGTCAGCATGGCCCTCCTCTGAATACTCACCTCCTCCATAGCTGGATATTCTCTTCCCCAGACAACTCCAGAGAAGCTGTTTATAAGGAACACACTTTCTCAGCCTTCCTTTCCCTCCAGAAGATGTTTTGGGGGTTGTCAGTAGCAACTGAGGTCTATTAAATCTACCTAACTTGTTTTATGGCCTTAGGGTTAGAGAGCTTCCTTGTCCTCTCTCTGGCTTTTCATTTGAGCCCCAGGTTATTCCAAGAAATTCATATCAGTTTTGATGGGAAGCAGGAATTGATCATCTTGGATTTCCACCTTCTACTTCCAGACAGGTGTAAATTGGGAACATTTCAAATAAAATTCTCTGCTCAGTGCTAAGTCCCATGCTCTGGATGTGTTTCCAGGCACCTCATAGGGTGGGAGTCTTGACTGATGAAACACCTTCCAATACTGGATCTGGAGTCTCCAGCTCAAGCGACTTTCTTATGCATCTTGGAACAAATTCCCTGACCCTTTGGCACAGAAGTTGTCAAAAAGAAAGGGGGCCTGAGAACATCTTTTTATAATTCTGTGAATTTTTACATCTGTCTCGTACATGCCATTAGGCTTCATATGTAGGAGAAACTCTGGAAATGAGAAGGTTTTACTGTATTAATGTGATCAAAAGGGAATCAGATACCAGTTTGGGAATTTCATTACCATCCACTGATAAACTCATGGTCAGAATGATTAGCTACAGTTTGTCAAGTTGCACAGAACTTTAGAGTCTGGGTTTTTGACCTAAAGGGCCTGGGTGTCCTAGTGGAGTGGTTAAGGATGTGGCCTCTGGAACCAGGGTTCAAATTGTGGATCAGCTGTGTGCATTCTCTCTGCCTCAGTTTTCTTATCTGTAAAATGGGGATGGGAATAGTAACTGCCTCCAAGGGTTGTCACAGTTGCTATGAGATTTAAATGAGCCAGTTCACATACAGTAATCAGGACAGTGTCTGGCGTATCATAGGCCCAAGAATTGTCAGTGTTTTTTATCACAGGAAGGACTGCTGAGGACAATGTGAGAGTCAGAAGAAATTCTCAAATCCAGATGAATACAGCGCCCAGAAGAGCAGACCCAGGCTTTCCAAAGCATCTGCTGTGCAAGAGAAGGGGGAGATAAGGAGTGTGTATATTCATGTGTGAATCTCTCCTAGTTTTAAAATATTGGCGACTCCAAATTAAGAAAAAGACTGCACTGACCAAAGAAATTGCATCTGTAAATTCACCGTCTTGTCCCCATCCGGTTAGAATGAGCTAACCTTGACTTTATTTATTGCTGCCTACAAGACTGAGTCAGTCCCAGGCCTGTCCCTGAGCAGCAGCAAAGCTCCATGGTTACAAGTGTGGGCTCAGGAGTCAGACTTCTAGGTTCAGATCCTGGATTTCCTGCTTTCTAGCCATGACTTCTGGTCTCTGAGCTCAGTTTTCTCTTCTCTAAAATGGGAGTTAGCAGAGCCTCTACCCCAGGGAGTTGATACCAGTATGTGATGTGACATAGACCACGTCAGGCCTGTGAGACACAATTCCTAGCCTGTGGTCAGAGCTCAGTGGTTACTAGCGGTCATTGTGTTACGGGCGTCGTAGGTCAGCAGCCCTTTATTTACTTTTTTAGGATTTTTTCCTAGTATTATTTATTTTTGGTTACACTGGGTCTTCATCGCCGCTCTCAGCCTTTCTCTGGTTGGGACAAGCAGGGGCTAATCTCTAGTTGCGGTGTATGGGCTTCTCTTTGCAGGAAACGTGGGCTCAGTAGTTGTGGCACGTGGGCTTTATTGCCCCGTGGCATGTGGGATCGTCCCAGACCAGAGATCAAACCCATGTCTCCCACATTTGCAGGCAGATTCTTAACCACTAGACTGCCAGGGAAGTCCCTCAGTGGCCCTTTAAATCCTAGCCCTTCATGGAACCAATTATTCATCTTGAAGTAAGGGATTCATTTGTGTTCTTTGGTTGCAAGTAAGACAAATAGACCCCAGCTGTATTCAGATGCTCAGATGTGCCCAACTCTTTGTGACCCAGAGGACCTAGTCCCCTCTGTCCATAGGCATCTCCAGGCAATAATACTGGGGTAGATTGCCATTTCCTCTTCCAGGGCATCTTCCCAACCCAGGGATAGAACCTGCATCTCTTACGTCTCCTGCATCGGCAGGCAGATTCTTTCCACTAGCACCACCTGGGAAGCCCAGACCCCAGCCAATGTAAGCCCGAAAGGGGTTGTTGTTTTTTGTTGTTTTTTGTTGTTTTTTTTTTTTTTTTTTTTTTTTGGAGGATCTGGAGTAGCTCACAGTGAAATCAAAACTGGAATAATCAGGTCTTGAGAAAGACCCAGAATAAGACCGCTTCTGGGATCCAAGCAATAGGAAGGGAATAAAAACAGTCTTTTTAGAATGTGGTTGTTGGAATGAATTATTCAGCCCAGGATTTCAGTTCCCAGAATAGAATCTGATTGGATAATCTTGCACCTTATGCCCACCCCGTGGCCCAGAGCAGGGCATCTTGACTGGCAACCCTGTCAAAGCTGTATCAGTTGGGAATGTGTCTAAATAAAGGTAGAAAGTCACAGCGGAATGGGCTCTACTGTAGTAATCAATAAACCCTGGTCCCAGTGGATTAACACAACAAAGGTCTGTTTCTTGCATAAAGCCCAGGGATCTCATGGACCTCTCCAAGGCAGCGCTCCTCCACAGGCTGACTCGGGGTTCCAGGGTACAACCCTGCTGGCTCCGCCCTCTCAGCTGGCACCCTCCACAGTTGCTGCTGAAAGAGGAGAGAGGGCAGCAGGTCTCAAGGAGACTGTTTTATTGGCTAAACCGCTCTGTTGAGCAGAATCCAGTCACGTGGTTGAATCTGACTGCAAGGGACCCAGGAAGTGTCATTTTCCTGGTGCCCAGGAAAGGAAACTGAAATAGGACCTGATGAACATGTAGGTTGTCTCTTTCCTGGAAAGAGTACATGGTGGTCCAGGGACGAGAACTAGTACTTTCATTGCTGGGACCGGAGTTCCTGATCAGGGAGGAAAGATCCCAAAAGTCGCAAGGCCAAAAAAATAAAAAATACCCAAAGGGAAATAGTGGTAGTGGTGATACCAGGAGGGAGGGATGTGCTAGGTTGGGCTTGGAAATTTAATCTTCTTTCTTCCACGCAGACCTTGCCCGCGTGTTCTACCCGGTCAGCCTCCCTCGGCCATGGCAGCCTACGGCCAGACACAGTACAGTGCAGGGATCCAGCAAGCTACCCCCTACACGGCTTACCCGCCTCCAGCACAAGCCTATGGAATCCCTTCTTACAGTGAGTACCTGACCAAGCCCTTGCTTTCCCCGGGATCCCTAACATCATGGTCTTCATTCTGCCCAGATGCTTCAGTTAAATGCAGAAAGAGACAGGCAGCCAGCCTGATTTTGGATTGGAGATAGAGAAGAAGGACAGACACTTTCAAAACAGTTCAAGTTCTAGAGACTATGTCAAGGCCTCTTTTGATTGCAAGGGTAAGAAACTTAACCCAAGCTGGCTTAGAGAAAATGGAAATTTAATGATTCACATACTGGTAAGCTTGGGGACATGGCTGATATCAGGTATGGCTGGATCCAGGTGCTCAGAGGAAAATGTCTCTCTCCATTTTCTGATGTTTTCCTCTGAGTTATCTTTACTTCTACCTGGGTTCTGCCAAGATAATCTAGAACTGAGATAAGGTGGCCCTTGGATATTTTTTAACCTATAAAATATACATGACATTTGAAAAATTAATTGCCAGTTTTTAAATGGAAAGTGTTTACATAGAAATTCATATTTCTAATGTCTTTGAAAAAAAAAAAAACAACAGATGACTGGGCAGCACTGGACCCACATTTTTGCGTCAAAAGTAGGTAACTGTGTGGGGCTGACCTTGTTAGCCTTTGTTGGCCACAGTCCTCTCCTAGCCCTCATTACTCACTTAAATTAGCTGCCCGAAGACATTTAAGCTTTCAACCCCTGGCCTAGAGGGAGAAAAAACAAATGAACTTTTAAAAATTGTAGCTTAAAGTAATTTCAAATTATGATTCATGGGATAAAGGAAGATAAGATCGTGAAATGGAACAGAACAAGGAAGATTTAACTTAGGTTCCAGCTCCAAGGAAGGTCTTTTACACAAGGAGCTGTCATCTGAGAACTGAGAGATGACCGTTAGTGAGCACGGGAAGAGAGGCATCCAGGCAGAGGATGCCTGGGAATCCTGGGGAGATGGATTTGGCAAACCCCAAAAGCCCCATGGCTGGAACACAGGACCTAGATGAGACAGGCGAGATGGGCAGTCTTAGCACCTGGAGAGGACTTTATTCCAGTGAAACAGGAACTTATTGGCAGGTCTATAAACATAGGGCTATCTGATGCAATCTGGGGTTTTTAAAGATCACTTTGGGGCTTCTCTGGTGGTCCAGTGATTAAGAATCCACTTTGCAATCAAGGGACACTGGTTCAGTCCCTGATCCGGCAAGATCCCTCATGCCTCACAGCAACTAAGCCCATGCGCCACAACTACTAAGCCAGCACTCTAGAGCCCACTCGCTGCAACTGCCAAAGCCGCCTGCCTAGAGCCTGTGCTCTGCAACAAGAGACGCCACTGCAGTGAGAAGCCCCACACGACAATGAAGAGTAGCCCCTGCTTGCCGTCATTTGAGAAAGCCTGCGAGCAGCAACAGAGACCCACCACAGCCAAAAAGTAAATAAATGTATCTTTAAAAAAAAAAAAAAAAAAAGATCACTTTGGCTGCTGTGGGGAGATTGGATTGGAGAGAAGCAAGAGGAGAAACAGGAAGGCAGGTTGGGAGACTGGTGAAGCCTGGAGTGGAGTGATGGTAGAAGCCTGCTGGGGGCAGTAGACAGACAGAGATAGACATGTTCAAGAACAGTTGTGGCTTTAGGAGTGACAACTCATGGGACACTGGGTCGCGCATCCATCAGAGACACCATCACTGAGATGCTGTGTCTTTGAGATGCTGTATCACTGAGATGCTGCCGCCCACAGTCCGCAGGGCTCTGTATCCACTCATTCTTTTAAGCCCCCACTCAACTCTCCAAGGAAGGTCCAATCATTATCCTCTTTCAAGGGGTAAATAAATAGAGGCTCAGAGAGGATAAATAACTCGCCCAGGGTCCTCCAGTTGGTCAGTGGTAGAGGTGGAATTACACTCAGCAGCCTGGGCTCTGGAGTCCAAGCCCCTCACCACTGAGCTCTGCTGCCTGAACACACATTCCAGAAATCCTGGGGGATTACCTGTGATGGACCTCGGCCAACTGGTGTGGGCATCTTTTCTAACTTCTGTCCCTCCTGTGCCAGAAGACGGGTGATAAAATCACAGGTGAGTCACCTGCCTGGCTGACAGTCAAGACACATGAAACCGGATTATTTTTCAGTATAAAAGAGAACCCTAGCCCTGCTTCCAGACAAAACATGGCATCCGGTGGAAATTAATTTGGTCCAAAGTCATTTTTCAGTCCCAGTTACTTTCAGAGGCTCTCTGCCCTCAGAATATAGCATAAGGGGCAAGGCCACATGTCCTGGGTTCACACCCTACCTCTGCCCCTTAGCTGGTCCTAAGACCCAGGGCGAGTCACCTCCTTCATACAATGGGAGTGATACTAAGTCTGGCTTCCTAACCATTGTTGTTGCTGTAAATGGGATCATCTGCATCCAGTATCAGCTACTTTTTTCTTTAAGGGGCCAGTTCCTAAGTATTTTCAGCTTTCTGGGCCATGCAGTCTCTGTCTCAGCCACTCAGCACTGCCGTTGGAGCATGAAACCAGCCAGACAATATGTGAACTAATGAATGTGTCTGTGTTCTAATAAAGCTTTATTTACACAAAAAAACAGTGGGCCACAGTGGGTCCACGGACCACAACGTGTCAGCCTTTGATCTATATTAAGGGCTTAGCTCATGAGGCCTGGCCCAAGGGAAACGTTCAGTCAATACAGTAGCAGCCAGGCTGCCATACACCTGATATGTCCACATCACTGAGTAATGACAGGTGGGCTGAAAAGCCCTTTCCTTTCACACATGCCTGTGCCCGAGCAAGCGGTGTTTGCTCACTGTCTGGACAAACCTTGTTGAATCTTGTTAGGAAACTTTTCTCCTTGCTCCTTGGCAAATAGCGTTATTACCTTTGTTTAAATAGCTGCAGGGAAATAATAACACAGTTGAGCAAACCAGAGGCAAGGAGGTCAGGAGTGTGGAGTACTTTTTTCTCAATTTGTTATGCAAACATAATGTTATGCAACTTTTAAGACATATGTAAAAGAGTAGCACTATAAATAACCGTGAGCTGACCATCCAACATGAAAAATAAAGGGAGGTTATCTCCCTTTCTTGTCAAATACCCACATCCCTGGATTTGCTGGTTACTGTCCCTTTCGCTTTATTAATATCATTGCTCTGCCTTTCTTTGGAATGCTATGTGTGCTTGGGCGTGTCCAGCTCTTTGCGACCCCATGGACTGTAGCCCTCCAGGCTCCTCTATCCATGGGATTTTCCAAACAAGAGTACTGGAGCGGGTTGCTGTTTCCTTATCCAGGGGACCTTCCCGACCCAGGGGTCAAAACTGTGTCTCCTGCATTGGCAGGTGAGTTCTTTACCAGTGTGCCACCTGGGAAGGCCTTATGTAGGGTAGAGGTTGGCACACTTTTTCTGTAAAGAGCCTGATAATAAGTATTTTGGGCTTTGTAGGCCATACAGTGTCTATCAAAGCTACTCAAGTCTACCCTGTATTTTGATAACAGCCACAGATAATACATAATTGAATGGGTGTACAGGCATGCCTTGTTTTACAGCATTTTGCTCTCTTATGATTCACAGATACTGTGGGGGTTTTGTTTTGTTTTGTTTTGTTAACAAATTGAAGGGTCGTGGCATCCGTGCTTTGAGCTAGTCTGTCAGGGCCATTTTTACAACATTTGCTCACTTCATGTCTCTGTGTTACATATTGGCAATATTTTGGACTTTTGCATCATTACTATATTTGTTATGGTAATCGGTCATCAGTGACCTTTGGTGTTATTATTGGATTGTTTGGGGGCTCCATGAAACGGGCCACATACGATGGCAGATTTAGTCAACCAGTGTTGTGTTCTGACTGGCCACCAGCTGGCCGTTCCCTCATTTCTTTCCCTCTCCTCAGACTTCCCCGTTCCCTGACACACAACAATATGGAATTAGGTCAACTAATAACCCTTCGGTGGCCTCAAAGTGTTCAATTGGAAAAAAAAAAGTCACACGTCTCTCACTTTAAATTGTAAAAATGCTAGAAATGATTAAACTGAGGAAGTCCTGTTGAAAGCCTAGACGGGGGACAGCGAGGCTCCGGCACCAGTTAGCCAAGTTCCTGTTGTAAGTGTCAGTGAAGTCGTGCACCATCTACTGCATAAAATCCCTTCACACCCATTACTGAGAGGCATCAAGAGAAAGCAAAGAAAACCTAGACTTCAGAGTTACCTGCTAATCGCAAGACTCTGATTAAGTGGCCTGGTTTTCTGAACCTCAGTTTCCACATCTTTAAAATGGGGAGAAACTTCCCTGGTGGTTCAGTGGTTAAGGTACCATGCTTGCACTGCAGGGGGTGCAGGTTCGATTCCTGGTCTGGGAACTAAGCTCCCATATGCCTGCCTCTCAGTTTGGCAAAAATAAATAAATAAAATAAAATAAAATGGGGAAAGTCATGTTGCCTATTTCATGGGATTGTTGTGAGTACCTCATTCACAGCTTTAGATATTCATTCATTCCCCTTCTTTTCATCTCCCAGCAATCCTGCCAGTGGGAATCAGCATCTTATTTCATAAGGGAGAGGGTTGGAGGAGAAACTGTCCAGGTCACCAAGTAATGAAGCAAACCGTCAGTCCTGGGCTCCTGCCCAGACCACTTGAGTCAGAATCCATTGTTTTTTACCACATTAAGCATTCTCTTTATTTATGGGGGTGAATGGGTGAGAAGGAGGGGAATCGTAACTACAAAACCATCCCCAGAACTAGCAGTGTCCTTTTTAAAAAATGCAAATTTAAATAGTATTGAAATACTGTTTTACACCTATAAGATAAAGATAAGCAATGTAAGAGTAAATAAGCAAATAAGAATGTAGAGTCAGGCAGGAAGCTGACCACATGTGCAAAAGATGAGATCCACTTAGCCTGCCTTTCCCTTTCTCACTCTTGAACATGTCCTAGGATGTAAAAACAAATAAAAACACCCAAAAAAACTGCGGTGAAAAACAGCACCTTTACAAACCAGCCTCCATGTCTCAGAGACAGTATGGGAACCATGGTGACCTGGGAAACTCACAAATTGGGGAGCTTCTGGAGACAGTGTATTGTCATGTGGGAACATGGTCATGAGGTTTCTAGATCATCCTGTTGCTTAAGAGAGGCCGTAAGTCTAGATTTTGGGGGTGAAATCTCCTGATTTTTAAACAAAAGCAACCAATTTCAGGTTTTCCTTTAAAATACACAGGCCAAGAAGGACACGTGGGACTGAGTTAGAGCTGAAATCGTGCTGTCTTGATTCCGTAGCTCTTCTGCAGGTGACAAGGAAGCATCCTAATTGTGTGTGCCTGGTGCTTCTCTTTCCCCTTCCAAGGCATCAAGACAGAAGACAGCTTGAACCATTCCCCCGGCCAGAGTGGCTTCCTCAGCTATGGCTCCAGCTTCAGCACCCCAGCCTCTGGACAGAGCCCGTACACCTACCAGATGCATGGTGAGTGTAGTGCTGCGCCCCTCCCTGCCGTCTCTAAGGCACTGCCTGAGTCGGGTGTCCAGTCATTCATTCATTTATTCAACAGCTTTATTGAGTACCTACTATGTGCCAGGACCTATCTCAAGTAGCGGAGTTGCAGTGGTGGGCAGAGGAGATAACGACTTCTGCCCTCATGGCAATTACAAGGGCAGGAGAGAGAGACTGACAATTAAACAAGGCAGCAAATAGCAAATGGCTAATTTCAGAAGGGGGTGAATGCAATGAAGCCAATAAACGTGGTGTTGGGACAGAGAGTGATGAATAGTTGAGGGGTCCGGAGAGGTGGGAGAGGTAACTTTAATAGTCATCAAGAAGGCTCTTGGAAGATGTGACATTGGACGGAGGCCTAAGTATGAGGCAGAACCAGCCCTGCGCAGACCAGGGGGAAGAGCATGCCTGGCAGAAGGAACAGCCTGTGCCAAAGCTCTGTGGAGGGGGCGGGGGAGTGTCTTAATGTGTTTAGGGCACAAAATAGGGGCCAGTAGGGCTGGAGCAGCATTAGGAGGATATAAGAGGAGAGAGTCTGGGGGAGAGCAGGGCTAAAGCATGCAGGGCCTTGAGGGCAGAGGGGAGGTGTTGGCTTTGATTTGAAGTGTGATGGGACAGGCAAGTCCATTGTAGACTCAGAGAAGTGACAGGTGTTGGGAATACTGGACAGCAGGTAAAAGCGTTGTTATTCCAGGCAGGAGGTTCCAGGCTCCGCATCCCCATTGGGCAACCTTAGAAAGGGAAGAAACTCCAATGTAATTCCCACCAACCCCACGTACCCTAAGGAACTGGCCTGCTGCATTCTCCTGTTCCCACATGTCACCATCCAAAGGCCCCTTCCCTTCTCCGGTGCCCTGTGGGGAGTGTGTCGGAGCTGATACATGGAGTAGAGGGCTGATGGCAGTAATTTGGGGCATCCTCACCCTGGTATTCTTTTTTTCCTTCTTGAAAGCTGGTACAAATGACCACCAAGAGTCTGAAAAGTAATGTGCAAAATTAAAAGAGTAATGACAAGGTGGTGGGCTAATGCATGATGCTACATTTCTTTGAAAAAAAAATCTTTGCAAGTTTTGCTGCTTTGTCTTTTTAATTAAGGAAACAATTTAAATGGATGTTAAGGGCATCCTTTCAGGAAAAGGCATTATGAAGAGACAGCAAATGATCTTGGGGGTATGTAAGAGAAAGGAGGTGATGAGCATTAATGCCCAGACATTGGAAGACTGTCCATGTAAAGATTTGAAGTAGAGTTTGTTGATGACACCATCAGCTAATGTTAACCTAACATTCACCACATGCCACGCAAACTGGCTTATGATCTCATACAACCTTCATGACACTCCACAAAGTGTTGGTTCTAGTATTATCCCCCATTTTACAGGAGACAGAACTGAGTCATAGAGGGATTGCCTGACCCGCCCAGCATCACTGCAAGGAGCTTAGATTTTACTGCAAGTGCCATGAGAAACAGGCTGCAAGAAGTGTCTTGGGGGCCTGGTGGATTCCCAGCCCCAAACCTGACTCAAAGCCTGCTCTTCACTGTGGTACCTCCTGCCTCCTCTGCTTCTGTTGGCACCTCTGTCTCCCTGGAGGTCTTTTCTGAGTCCCACTGAAGGGGATAAGGTGCTGGGACCCATCTTCAAGTGGGGACTAAACGATAGCACAATCCTTATCATAAAGGCTTGTGAAGACCCTGAACTTGAACTTATATTTGAATTGATCTTAACTGTGGTGTTGGAGAAGACTCCTGAGAGTCCCTTGGACTGCAAGGAGATCCAACCAGTCCATTCTAAAGGAGATCAGTCCTGGGTGTTCTTTGGAAGGAATGATGCTAAAGCTGAAACTCCAGTACTTTGGCCACCTCATGTGAAGAGTTGACTCATTGGAAAAGACTGTGATGCTGAGAGGGATTGGGGGCAGGAGGAAAAGGGGATGACAGAGGATGAGATGGCTGGATGGCATCACCAACTCAATGGACGTGAGTTTGAGTGAACTCCGGGAGTTGGTGATGGACAGGGATGCCTGGCGTGCTGTGATTCATGGGGTCGCAGAGTCGGACATGACTGAGCGACTGAACTGAACTGAACTGAACTAACCATCTTAACCAGTTCTTTTTTCAGCTTTTCTGATAGAAATGTATGTGACTGTCTCAGGGCCTTTAAGGAGACAGACAATGAGCAATTAAATAAGTCGATCATAACAGATTGTGCTAAATCGTGTAAAGAACCAAACAGGGTGCTGTGATGGGCCTTGATGAAGGGAGTGGTGATGGACATTGCCCAGATGGTCAGGAGGCCTGAGTGATGGAAAGGAACCAGCCTGTGAATAGCTGGAGGCTGGACAGCCCAGGCAGAGGGACTAGCGGGAGCAAAGGTCTGGAGGCAGGAAAAGGCTTGCAGTATTGAAAGACTCCAATGGAGACTTGAATCTGGGGGTAGTGAGAAAGGGATATGAGACTGGAAAGTGAAGCAGGAGGCACCCCTGGACTGGGACGTAGAGAATATGTTATTTCTTCTCTGGTCCTTACAGAAGTTACAGGAGGCAGGCTCCATCAACGCTGCTTCAAACACAGTGAACATGAGGAAGTGGCTTGCCCAAGGGCCAGGAAGTGATGAGAGCTGGGATTCAGAGTAGAGTTCCCCAGCCTGTGCTGTTCCCTTGAAAGTGCTGTTTCCCAGACTCCTTCAGACTCCAGATGCTGCCCTCGTTCTGCATATACACCATTCCCCTTGATCTTCCCAGCAGCTCTGTGACCTAGGTTCTGTTGTATCCCCATCTTACAGGTGGAAAAACCGAGGCACACCGTGGTAAAGTGGCTTGCCTAAGGTCACCTGGCTGTGGCAGTGGGATTTCAAACCAGGCAGTTCCCCTCCAGAGCCCAGGCACATAACCCCAACACTTGTCTGCTTCCACACTCTCATAGATCCTTCTAGAAGACCAACCTCCATGGATGAGCCCTGGCCCAGACCCCACCCCCATCAGCCCTCAGCCTTCACAAATAGAAAAACATCTCCTGATCCACTCCCACTGGACCATGGGAATAGTCCAGGTTATTTTCTTATTGTCTTCATGGCCCAGATGCCAGCTGGACTTTGTCCCAATTAACTGCCTTCAGTCTAATGCTAATGGCCATAAACTGCTCTTGAGACAGCCCAGGCATTTTGCAAGCCTGACATATTCCTCCTTAAGTATTTTTTTTCAAATGCAAACACACAGAAGGCTCACACACCATGCCCATGTGCTTCCTATTAACTTTTTTTTCAAGTTGTTCCAGAGGAGAAATAAACTCTCCAACTACTCTGTGTGCCTTTCAGAATGGAAGATGTGGGTTAAGCATAGGGTTTTTGAAAGAAGAAGGGAATCAAGAGAGATTGAGATTGAGTTTGGGGCCTGAAAGCACCATCTTGGAGTCAGATTGGTCCATATTCAGAAGCTGAGCTGAGTCCTTTTCTTTAAGAATTTAAAATCATCATTTTATAGAAGTAAAAATAAGTCCCTGAGTGAAGACCACTCCATCATTTACAGATGGGTAAACTGAGGCACAACAGCAGCGGCGTGACTTGTGTAGGGTAAGCACTGGAAAGCATTAAAAATGCCTCCTGCTGGGTCTTCTACCCGATCTCAGTAACTTCCAGAAACTTCAGCAGAGCCATTTCCCCTGCCCCCCACGGCCCTGGTTGGAGATCTGTATCTGCTAATATAGCATTGCCCCACTGCCAAATGTACAGTAAATGTAGAAAAGAAAAGTTCACAGCCCCTGTAGCCTTTTCATGGCTGTTTATTTTCTTTTTTAAGTTCACCCAGGGGTTTTCATAGCTGAAATGTATTTCTTATGAGTTTGATTTTTTTGTTGTTGTTCCATTTCGGCTTCTCCTGCTAAAACACTGCTGTTCATGGAAACGGCCACAAAGATTAAAAAGAGAAGAAAAAAACAAACAAACAAAAAATCTTGAGAGTGTGTTGTAAGAACTTACCGGTGCCCCCGACGGGTTAAGAGCCCTGGACCCGGCTGCAGTCAGCACTGTGTCCTGCGGCAGGACCTGGGTTAGGTGCTTGGCTTCTCCAGGCCTCCCTTTCCTCACCTGTGGGACCAGCATCATAGCAAGAGCGGTGAGCCCATGGGGCTATTGGGGGACTACACAGAATGGCCATGAGCAATCAGATGAAGTCCTTCAAGACCGGATGTACTTTTTTATTATTTCTCTCGTTGCTTCTGTAACATGAGAGTTAAAGGCAGTAACCCTGAAGTCAGGCTGAGCTAACTTCCCAGTTGTTCCCTGTGCACCAGCGTGGAACTTTGAGCCTTGTGACTTCTTGGTACCTCGGTTTCTTTCCCTGTAAAATGGGGATACGAATTGTACCCACGCGTGGGGTGCTGCAATAATTAAATGAGTTAATGTGTGTGAAATATTCAGCACTGGCACAAACTAAGTGCACTACACATGTTCATGTCTGATTTGATGGTATTATGTTTTCCCCAAATTCATTTCTCTTTCCTGAACTCTCCTTTTTAGGAAATAGTTTTGGTGAGAGAAAAGAGAAATACCAATTTGACACTGTTGAGCCACCCACATTAGCATCAGATTCCCTGCTGGTGAAATATGGTGAATGGGGCGGGGGTGTGCGGGGGCGGGCCTTACAAACAGTGGGAGAGCCTTCTTCTGGGGGAATTCCTCTTTACTATTATTTACCAAAGTCAGGGATTGTTTGGCTGCCCTGGTGGCTCAGTGGGAAAGAATCCACCTGCAAATGCAGGAGATGTGGGTTCAGTCCCTGGGTCGGGAAGATCCCCTGGAGGAGGAAATGGCAATGCACTGTGCTTGCCTGGGAAATCCCATGGACAGAGGAGCCTCGGTGGGCTGCAGTCCATGAGTTTGCAGGAGTCGGACACAACTTAGTGACTAAACAACATCAGTAACAGGGATTGTTAATAGTGAGCTCAGAACCCAACATAAGCCTTTCGAGAGCAACATGGAAATGTGTGATTTGAGGATGCGTAGGGAAATTAAAAGTCCAGAGGAAGAGTCTAAGCCAATGATGTCACCCAGAGACCTCTGAGGTTGGTTTGTGCTGGATTCATGAAACCTAGCACCTTCTCTGGCTCCAGCCAGATGTGTGACTTTGGACAAGTCACTGAATTCTAATGATCTGTATTTCACAGCTCTGGCACTCACAAATACTCACTGAAAAATAAAGAAGTTGGGAAAGGTAATTGTCAAATACATCAAATACACTTGGTAAATAGTGTGTAGTGTGAACTTAGATGTCTTCCCTGCAGCACTTTTCGCTCAGTCATGTCCAACCCTTTGGAGTTCTCCAGGCCAGAATACTGGAGTGGGTAGCCGTTCCCTTCTCCAGGGGATCTTCCCAGCCCAGGAATTGAACCCAGGTCTCCCGCATTGCAGATTCTTTACCAGCTGAGCCGGCTTCCCAGGTGCCGCTAGTAGTAAAGAACCCTCCAGCCAATGCAGGTAGACTTAGGAGACTCGAGTTTGATCCCAGGGTGGGGTAGATTCCCTGGAGAAGGGAATGGCAACCGACTCCAGTATTCCTGCCTGGAGACTCCCACTGACAGAGAAGCCTGGAAGTTTAGTTCAGTTCAGTCGCTCAGTCACGTCCAACTACTTGTGACCGACCCCATGGACTGGGGCACACCAGGCCTCCCTGTCCATCACCAACTCCCAGAGCTTACTCAAATTCATGTCCATCGCGTCGGTGATGCCATCCAACCATCTCATCCTCTGTCTTCCCCTTCTCCTCCCGCCTTCAATCTTTCCCAGCATCAGGCTCTTTTCCCATGAGTCGGTTCTTCCTCAGGTGGCCAAAGTATTGGAGTTTCAGCTTCAGCATCAGTCCTTCCAATGAATATTCAGGACTGATCTCCTTTAGGATGGACTGGTTGGATCTCCTTGCAGTCCAAGGGACTCTCAGGAGTCTTCTCCAACACCACAGTTCAAAAGCATCAATTCTTCAGCGCTCAGCTTTCTTTATAGTCCAACTCTCACATTCATACATGACCACTGGAAAAACCATAGCTTTGAATAGATGGACCTTTGTTGGTAAAGTAATGTCTCTGCTTTTTAGTATGCTGTCCAGGTTGGTCATAGCTTTTCTTCCAAGGAGCAAGCAGTCCATGGGGTCGTACAGAGTCGGACACAACTGAAGCACACACACACACACACACATAGGCCTTTTCAGAGCCTTTGCAGACTAATGTGCCTTGTGACTCTCCAGGAGTGAAATTCAGTAGTCAGTTCTCCCAGGTAGTTTTGAACAGGGACCCTCTCCCTAAACTAATCTTCTCTGCTCACTGGGAAGCCCTGGTTGTAACGACTATTAGTCCCCATGCTCAGCTGTTTCAGTCATGTCTGGCTCTTTGCGACCGTATGGACTGTAGCCCACCAGGCTCGTCTGTCCATAGGATTCTCCAGGCAAGAATACTGGAGTGAGTTGCCATGCCCTCCTCCAGGGGATCTTCCCCACCCAGAGACCAAACCCCAGTCTCCTATATCTCCTGCATTGGCAGGGTTGTTCTTTACCACTAACACCACCTGGGAAGCTGTTAGGCCCCTTCCTGTGTTAAAATTCTTTCTCTATATTTTTTTCATGATGATCACACATGTGTTCCTTTTTTCCTGTATTTTCATTTATGTTTTGATGAGATTAATTAATATACCATAAAATTCACCATTTTGAAAGTGTAGATCAGTGATTTTCCTGTATTCACAGACTTGTGCAACTATCACCCTATCTAATCCCACAATATTTTCATCATTGCAAAAGAAACTCCACACCCATTAGCCATCATTCCTTAATTCCCCTCCTGCCAATTTATTTCCTTTTTTTAAATTTTAATTTATTTTTGACTGCACTGAGCTTCCCTGGTGGCTCCGCTGGTAAAGAATCCACCTGCAATGCAGGAGACCTGGGTTGGGAAGATACCCCGGCAAAGGGAACAGCTACCCACTCCAGTATTCTGGCCTGGAGAATTCCATGGACTATATGGTCCATGGGGTCGCAAAGAGTCAGACACGGCTGCGAGACTTTCACTTTCACTTTTCATTTTTGACTGCACTGAATCTTCATTGCCGCGCTCAGACTTTCTCTAGTTGCAGCAAGCAGGGTCTACTCTAGATTGCAGTACATAGGCTTCTCATTGCAATGGCTTCTCTTGTTGCAGAGCACAGGCTCTAGGGCACGTGGGCTTCAGTAGTTGTGACATATGGGTTTAATTGCCCTGAGTCAGGTAGGATCTTCCTGGACCAGGGATCAAACCCGTGTTCTCTGTGCTGGCAGGCGGATTCCCCCACACTGGACCACCGGGAAAGTTCCCAGTGTATTTCCTTTTATAATAACAAAAAAAGATATATTTAAAGTTACTCCTTTATATTAATCTTTTAAGCAGGTTATGCATTTATCTACTTTAAACATCTACAGAAATCTCTATCCCACCCTCATCCAACATCCACTCAGCTTCTAAATCCCCAGTACTTAGCCCCTGTTCTTGTGAACCCAACCGGAATTTCCTCTTGCAAATATAAGCAAACATGAGCGCAGTCTATTACATTGCATATTTCTATGCCAGGAATCAACTCATTTGTGATTCATAAACAAGGAAATGATGTCAGGGAACGCCAAAGGTGTATTGGTTCGTTTAAGATTTTCTCCTTATCATTGGTTTGAAGCAATTTAATTTTGATGGGCCTTGATGTAGTCTTTGTGATTCGAGTGCTTTGTGTTCATTGAGCTTCTTAGATCTGTGAGTTTATAGTTTTCATCAAATTGGAATATTTGGGGGTATTATTCAAATATCCTCCCCATGTCTTCAAGTCAATTAATCTTTTCTTCTGCAGTATCTGATTTGCTTGTTAATTACTCTCCAGTGATTTCTTTTTCATCTTGTACATATTTTTCATTTCTAAAAGTTTTATATGGGTCTTTTTTTTTTTTTTCTTCCATGTCCATATTTAACACGCCCAGGCTTTCCTCTGGCCCCTTGAACAGATAGTACTGTTTTAATGTGCTTATCTACTAATTCTGTCACCTGTGTCATTTTGACATTTTCATTGATTTCTCTCATTATGTTATATTTTCCTGCTTCTTTGCATGCTTGGTAAGTTCTTTTAATGTTTATTTTTATTTATTTGGCTGTGCTGGGTCTTCAATGCGGCACGAGAGATCTTCTAGTTTGAAGCACGTGGGATCTTTGGTTGTGTCTTGCAAACGCTTAGTTGCAGCACGTGCGATCTAGTTTGAACCCAGCCCCCCTGCACTGAGGGCACAGAGTCCTATCCATTGAACCACCAGGAACACTTGCTTGATGAGCTTTGATTGGATATCAGGGACTGTGAGTCTTGCCTGGTTAACTGCTGGATATTTTTCTATTTGTGTGAATATTCTTGAGCTTTGCTCTAGGATGCCGTTGTTGCATGGAAATAGATTGAGTCTTTCGAGTCTTGCTTCAAGCTTTGTTGAGGGGGACAGAACAGCATCTGGTCTAGGGCTCTCTCTACCTAACAGGTTTTCCCAGGACTGAGGCAAGCCTCTCTTGAGTATTCCTCTCAGTGCCCCAGGAATAAGAGGTTTTCCAGTCGTGTTGGTGGGAACAGGAACTATTCTCAATTCTATTATGAGCTCTGAGGATTGTTCCTTTTGATCATTTCAAGTGGTTCTGTCCTGGCCTTGAGTAATTTCTTCATAAGCATATGCCAGTCATTACTCAAGGGAGCTCTCACGGGGAGCTCGGCAAGTCTCCAGCGCACTTTCTCCGTGCAGCACTCTTTTCTGGTACCCTGCCCTGTGAAGCCTAACCACCTTGGCCTCCCTGGACTTGCAGCTCCATCTCCTCAATTCAGAGAGAACTCTGGGGGCCGCCTGGGTCCCCCTCCCTGGACGATCCCCACACGGGAGAGAATCTTACAGATCACCACCTGTTTCCTCTCTTTCAAGCATTATGGTCTTTCTTTCCTTGGGTTTTTGGTTGTTTTTTTTTTTTACCTTTCTAATCACTGACCTATTTATTTATTTTTTGAACTCTTTATTGTTGGAGTATAGCCAATTAACAATGTTGTGATAGTATCAGGTGGACGGCAAAGGGACTCAACCATACATATACTTCCCCAGACTCCCCTCCCATCCAGGCTGGCACATAACATTGAGCAGAGTTCCCTACTACAGTAGGAGGTCCTTGTTGGTTATCCATTTTAAATAGAGCAGTGTGTATTAGTCGAAGGCATCATTGTCTTTCATTATCTCATGCCCAATGTCTTGGCAATCTAGTTTTTAAACCATTTCCTGTGAGAGGGAGACCAGGCCCTGGGTCTCAGTCTTGGCCAGAACTGGAGGTACTGCTGCCCTGATTCGTCAGCACTTTTTCCCATCACACGTAACAGCAGCTGAACGCAAAATACTTAACCCGGGTAAAGACAACAAACCTTGTAGGAATAATTCTGCCTCTGCTGCTGCTGCTAAGTCGCTTCAGTTGTGTCTGACTCTGTGCGACCCCATAGACGGCAGCCCACTAGGCTCCCCCGTCCCTGGGATTCTCCAGGCAAGAACACTGGAGTGGGTTGCCATTTCCTTCTCCAATGCAGGAAAGTGAAAAGTGAAAGTGAAGTCACTCAGTCGTGTCCGACTCTTAGCGACCCCATGGACTGCAGCCTACCAGACTCCTCCATCCATGGGATTTTCCAGGCAAGAGTACTGGAGTGGGGTGCCATTGCCTTCTCCAAATTCTGCCTCTAGTGATCCGTATTCTTCTTCTGACCTCAATTTGGCCATGTGCTCTGTTTTTGAAGAATCTTTGTTGCAGCTTCCCCCAATCTTTGTGTATTTTTCTCTTGTTTCCATGATTCGACACCGCTGTTATCCTTCACCGCGCCCCCCCTCATCAAGATACCTTTATCTCCTTTTTAAGGGGAAGTCCTGTATTTAACATGGCACCTCTCTGTGGAGTACTTATTTATTTTTTCACTGTGCTATTATTTTTATTGGGATTATTATTGCTTTCATTAATGCTGCGGTTACTAAGTTGCATGGCTTTTTAAGCAATCTGCTTGAATCCTGCTTTTTCCCATAAGCCCCATTATTTTAGCGCACAATTTTACACAACTCCATGGCCTCTCAGATTATAGCAAAACTTTTGTGTGTATTGTTTTCCTAGGAAACACAGTGTGCACACTCTCTGTACTTTCTTTCTTAACTTAGCTGTATACCCTGGGGAGCTTGCTCAGTCAGTCTGTAGAAAGCGCTTCCTCATTCTTTCTACAGATGCCTATTATTCCACTGAATGATATGCTGTAAATGATTTAACCAGTTCTTTATGGGGGGTTCCCAGTCTTTTGCAATTACCACCAGTAGGCTATAAATATACTCCTATATGTATATCATTTTGTTTTTCTGCAAGTATATCTGATAGACAAGTTCCCAGAAGGGTCAAGGGGAAAGTCCGTATTTAAATTTTCTAGATATCTCTACCTTACTCTCCATAGGGAGCCTATCCTATACTCCTAGCAACAGTGTATGAGACTGCCTGTTCTGCCAACCCAGTATAATCTTACTATTGGAGTTTTTGCATGAAAAAATAGTATCTCAGTGTGCTACTAATTTCTAATTGTGTCTTACAAGGGTAAGCATCCTTTCAGATCTTTGATCAATTTATGTTTTCTTTTCTGTGAACTAGGAGACTAGACTTGAAAAACTGTACCAAAGAAGAGTGCTAAGGTACTAGGCATACCAGTATTGAAACATAAAGCTGGAGGGACTTCCCTGGGGGTCCAGTGGTTAAGATTCCGTGCTCCCATTCCAAGGGGTGCGGGTTCAATCCTGGTTGGGGAATTAAGATCCCACATGCTGCATGTGCAGCCCCCCAAAAATTAACAATTAAAAAAAAAGAAATATAAAGCTTTACTAATCAAAATAGTGTGATTCTAATATTGGAAGAGACTGATTGACTAGTAGAGGAGACCGTATAGTCCACAATGAGACCAAACATGGGGTGAATGGCATCTTAAGCCAATGGGAGAAGATAGAATATTCAGAGAATGGTGTTGGAACAACTGGTTAGCCATCTCAGGGTGGAGGGTGGAGATCCATTCCTATTGCTGTATACCAGAAAAAAATCCAAATGGATCAAAAATTTAAGTGTCAAAAGTAAAACTATAAAGTTATAGAACAAGGGACTTTCCTGGTGGTCCAGTGGCTAAGACTCCACTCTGCCAGTGTAGGAGGCCCGGGTTCAATCCCTGCTCAGTGGTGTAGATGCCTCCCTGAGGAGCAGCAAAATAAATAAAGTTTTAAATGCTTACCATTTAAAAAAACTGGTAAGGCTGGATGGCGTCATTGACAGAATGGACATGAGTTTGAGCAAACTTCGGGAGATGGTGAAGGACAGGGAATCCTGGTGGGCTGCAGTTCCTGGGGTCACAAAGAGTCAGACATGACTGAACAGCAACTTAGAACAGCAACAACAAATTTTTTTAAAGTTCTAGAGCAAGAATGAATCCAAATTTTCATAACCTTGACATCAGTGGACGTCATGACTAAGAAATCCAGAGGCCATCAATGAAAAGACACAAATCTGACAGTCTTTGAGTGGTTTTTGTTGTTGTTTTTGCCTTTGTCTTTGTTCTGGTATGGCAAAGAGCCCCAGAAGTAATGTTGGAACAACAAAAACAAAACAAAAAACAAGCGGTACACTGGAAGGAAAGGTTAACATGTCAAATCGGAAACAAACACTCTTTTTCAAGTGATTCTACAGTTCTATGATTTAAGCTGCTCTAGGATATGATTCTTCTAATTAAAAGAGACATGAGCCAGGTGTACAGTTATAGGGAGTGGTAGGGTCCATGGCAGTTGGAGAGCACAGACCCATCAAAGTTAAGGGGTGGGTGTTACTCAGCTTCAGCTCCTTGCTGCTGCACTAGAATGGGACCCTGGAGAGGCCAGATCTTTCGTTTTTCAAGAAAATCCTCAAAACTATATATTTTTAATAATTTTTACGTTGATATATTGTACTTTCATTTTTATTCAGTTCACAAAGTTTTTGGTTTTTTTTTTCTTGGCTGAGTGACGTGTTAGTTCCCTAACCAGGGATCAGACCCGCAGCCTACAGGGGAAGTGTGGAGTCTTCCCCACTGGACTGCCAGGGAATTCCCTCAAAACTGTGCTATTGTCTTTTAGTCTCTAAGTCGTGTCTGACTCTTTTGTGACCCCGTGGACTATAGCCCACCAGGCTCCTCTGTCCATGGGATTTCCCAGGCAAGAATACTGGAGTGGGTTTCCATTTCCTCCTTCTCTCATTCTTTTTTAGTATTGGCAATGGATTTAAACACTCTATAAAATACCTGTGAAGCAGACACACATGTATAAAGCTGCTGTTTATGCCTCTGTCTTGCAACCTGGTTCTGTATTTTCATAATTGAACCACAGATTACGAGACCAGAAATGGAAGGAGAAAATTCCAAGCCAAGTGATGACCTGGGGAGCCAGAAATATCACCTCCTTTGGTCCCCATCTCTGATTTATTTCACCACCAAGGCACGTCCCAAAAGACTGGAGTTGTGGGTATGAGTTGGAGCCCAGTGGCCTCCTGGTGAAGTCAAGTATTTCCCTATTTCTGCTTGGCAGCAGCAACTTTCAAGCCATCCTGGCTCAGCTAGTTTTGAGCAGTCTGAGTCTGCCTGGTCTCACTGTGTCGGTCAAGACAGGAGCCAGGCTTGGCATTCCTCAGGTTCCTGGCTGGTGGTCAGGTTTCCTGGAGTGAATCAGCAGCTCTCTGCACACGATGAAGTGGGTGAAGTTTTCCGATACCTGTCAGCACTCTTATGCCCTGCAGCGCCTCCACCCTGGTGGCTGCTTTCTAGAGACCTTCGTGTGTGTTGCCAGGCTTGCTGCCTCTTGCTTGAGCTGAAGTCTTCTGGATTTAGGACATATCAAGATTAAATGGATGGTCTTTTCCTCTGGTTGTGTAGCAAGTTTGATTTGGTCACCCCCAGCTCCAGAAGCTGCTGGAGGTCACAGATGAAAAAAGTTGGAGAGATTGAGAATTAGTTTGGGGACCAGCAGGGATTTTGATAAACGACAGTGCACTAAAGCCAGCATTGGCCTGTAGACCTTTTGGTGATGATGATGGAAACGTTCTTTATCTGTGCTGTCCAACATGGTGGCTACTAAGTCCATGGGGTCACAAAGACCCCACAAAGAGTTGGATTCAACTGAGCGACTGAACTGAACTGAACCACGTGTGGCTGTTGAGCATTGAAATGTGGCTGACATCCTTGGCCATACCACTCTGGACACGCCTGGTCTCGTCTGAAATGTGGCCAAGGCAAATGAGGAGCTGAAATTTCTATTTTGTTTTATTTTAATTAATTATATCAAACATAAATGTGGCTAGTGGCTGCCATATTAGGCAGTGCTACTCTTAAGAGATGATTAAAACCCATCTCTAAACCTGGTTACTTCTAGAGTTGAATGAGGATGACTAGTAGGCATTATGGACTGAATGCTTTTGTCCCCTTGAAATCCATGTGTTGAAGTCTTACCCCCCGGCATGATGGTATTTGGAGATGGGGCCTTTCGGAGGTGATTAGGGTTAGGTTAGGTCTTGAGGGGGGGGCCCTCTTGATGGGATTGGCGTCCTTACAAGAAGAGGAAGAGAGAAATCTCTTTCTCTCTCATCTTACACCCTGAGGAAAGGCCGCATGAGGACACAGCGAGACCATGGCCATCTGAAGCCAGGAAGAGAGCTCTCATCCGGAACCAGATCAGGCAGCACCCTGATCTCAGACTTCCAGCTTCCAGAACTGTGAAAAATACATTTCTGCTGTTTAAACCACTCTGTGGTATTTTGTTGTGACAGCCCCGTCTAACTAAGCTGTAGATTTTTCTGAGACATTTAAAAGCAAAGGAACAGGACTTCCCTGGTAGTCTAGTGGTTAAGAATCCACCTGCCAATACATGGGACATGGGTTCAATGCCTGGTCCAGAAAGATCCCACGTGCTGCAGAGAAGCTGAGCCCATGAGCCATCACTACTGAGGCCCTCGCACCCTGGAGCCCATGCTCTGCAACAAGAGAAGCCGCCACAATGAGAGGCCCATGTGCTGCAACTGGAGAAAACCCACAGGTAACAACAGAGACCCAGAGCAGCCAAAAATACATAAATAAATAATTTTTTTTTAAAGCAGAGGAACATTTTTTAAAATTTCATCTTTGCAGATGCTTCATCTCCTTCTCTTCTTGCTTCCTACTATGAGAGATATTTTCAAGGCAAAGGTCCATTCAGTCAGTTCAGTTCAGTCACTCAGTTGTGTCCAACTCTTTGTGACCCCGTGAACCACAGCACACCAGGGCTCCCTGTCCATCACCAACTCCTGGAGTCCACCCAAACCCATGTCCAAAGGTCCATTACTGAGGGCTTAATAAGTGTAAGTTCCCTGAATGTGGAACTGAGAAGGAGGGGCAAGGCTGCCACCTTCTTATGACCATTATTGCAGCAAATATTAATAGAGCATCTTCTCTGTGCCAGGTGCTAAGAGCACAAAGGTGAGCAAGACAGAGAAGGTCGCTACCTGCATGGAGCTCACAGCCCAGAGTAGGGAGACAGACAATAATCAAATGATGGCAAAACACATGTAAAATTACATCAGTAAAGCACCGGGAAGTAGGGCCAAGGTGAACTCTGCAGCTGTCCATTCCAAGCCTGATCTCTTCATCTGGTCCAAGACACGCCCACCAGCCCAAGCGATGCTGGCAATAAATGGAGGAGCCCCAACCCTACATAAGGGGGCAGCTCCTTTTGTTGTATGCATGGGTCAGTTATCTCAAATTTTCAAAACAAAAAACAGAGATCTGGAATTTTCTCAGATATTTCCCAATTTGAAAAACAAAACGAAACTTTAATTGGTGGCAGCAAATTAAAAGAACTACTGTGCAGGTCAAAACAAAGCACAGCTACAGACTGGATTCTGCACCCCCCAAGCCACCATTTTGCTAACGCTGTTCTCCATGGTGACCATGGAAAGGACTGACATCTGGACAAGAGACTCTGTGCTTATTTTAGAGGCCTCACCCTCAAAGAGCTGACACCCAGCACCAGCAAACAACTCCCTGTTACTTTGTCTCTTAGCCTGACTCCAAGGCACTGGTGGAACATGTTCCTCCATTCGTTCAACAAACATGTATAGATGAAAACAGACAAAAAGCCTGCTCTCCACAAGCTGAGGTTCTGTGGCAGGAGACAGATAATAAATATGAAAGACAAAGCATATAGGATGTGAGATGGCAAGAATAAGAACTAAGATAAAAACTATAGAAGGAAGCACTGGAGGTTGCATATTTTTCTTTAGAGTGGGAAGACTCCACAGAGGAAGAGTTGAGCAAAGGCCTTCAGCCGAGGGATCCACATGGTAGGTAAGCAGTCCAGGTCTCATGTGCCTGAGGAGAGTCAGGATGACCCATGCAGCTGGAATAGAGTGAGCGGGTTGAGAGGGGCAGTGGAGATGAGGGCTTTGTGCCATGGAGAGAACTCCAGCTTCTGCTTTAGGGTGGGAGACTTGGAGGAGTGGAGGGCTTTGAGCAGGGGAGTGATGTGATACAGCTGAGTTTTAACAAGCTCCCTCTGACCACAATGTAGAGAACAGACTGCAGGGATAAGAATGAAACAGGACACCAGTGCAGAAGTGACTGAGTAGGTCAGGCAAGAGACGGTGGGGGCTGGACTCACAGGGGAGGTGGAGGTGGGAGAAGCGGCCAGATTCTGGGTGTGTTTTAAATGAGGAATTGCTGATTGTAGGGTGCGGACGAGATGTATTTGGACCATGTGAAGGGGGAAAGCTTCTTGATCTGTGTCTCTCTAGGGTCCAGAAAAGGAGCTGCATCTTCAAGCTCGGTTTCCCTAGAAAGACACGTGGGGGCCTGTGAAGTGGACAGCAGCCTGGACACCAGGGCTGTTTATATCCCAGTTCCTAACCCTGTCAGGCTTCCCAGGTGATAAAGAATCCTCCTGCCAATGCAAGAGACGAGGGTTTGATCCCTGGCTCGGGTAGGTAGATCTCCTGGAGGAAGAAATGGCAACCCACTCGAGTATTGTTGCCTGGGAAATCCCACGGACAGAGGAGCCTGGCGGGCTACAGTGCATGGAGTCACTAAGAGTCAGACATGACTTAGCAACTAAACAACAAACCCCATCAGACCCAGTGCCCCCTGCTTTTTTTTTTAATTACAAATGTCCTAGAAAACCCCTTCATGCTCCTAAAATTTAATTCATATATAATTTAACCTACTTGCATGTATCTTTTAAAGTCAAGCAGAATGCCCTTGCTATAAAAATAATTTATAAACTATGTTTTTGAACAAATAAACTGCCCAGGCATGACCCCACCAGATAACCTAATGAAACAGTCAGACTCACCCGTGGGAAGACTCATGCGACCGCGGCTGATGAGCTGGGCTGTGTGGCCAACCAGACATCACCAGCACGTGGCTGTCAGCGGCACGCTCTTCCATAATGGCCGGCCAGTCTTGGTAAAATCCAAGCGAAGCAAAGGACAGCCGCCCCTCCACTGACAGTGGTGGTTTCCTGGGAAATTGTCCTGAAGCAGTGACAACCTCAGGGAGGCTGTTCTCCCAGAGGCCGCAGGGATAAGGCTCACAGAACACATTAAGATGTCCAGATAACATGGTTTATTAAGCCGACTTAAACTGAGCAACCCGGGGAGAGAGATGGAGTTGGCACCTTTAGGACAGGGTACAAGGAGGTGGAAGAGCCATACGGCCTGGGTCCTGGGTTCTGTGTGTGTCTTGTCTTTCTCTCTCTCTCTCTCAATCCCATCAGCCTTCTTGGTCAGTCGGACTGGAGTTCAAGCTGAATAAGGGGCTCAGCAGGTAAAAGGTACCTGGCCCTAGAAAGCCGGCTCACCTCTGCTGTGAGAGAGATGCACGGGAGCAACACCGCCTGCTTCCACGGTGGCCCTCCACTTGCCCTGCTGGGTGGCCATGATTTTAGCCATGTTTCGAGGGCACTTGGGGCCAGAATGCCACAGACTGGTTGTCCCTATCGGATCGGATCGGATCAGATCAGTCTCTCAGTCGTGTCCGACTCTTTGCGACCCCATGAATCACAGCACGCCAGGCCTCCCTGTCCATCACCAACTCCCACAGTTCACTCAGACTCACGTCCATCGAGTCAGTGATGCCATCCAGCCATCTCATCCTCTGTCATCCCCTTCTCCTCCTGCCCCCAATCCCTCCCAGCATCAGAGTCTTTTCCAATGAGTCAACTCTTCGCATGAGGTGGCCAAAGTACTGGACTTTCAGCTTCAGCATCATTCCTTCCATAGAACACCCAGGACTGATCTCCTTCAGAATGGACTGGTTGGATCTCCTTGCAGTCCAAGGGACTCTCAAGAGTCTTCTCCAACACCACAGTTCAAAAGCATCAATTCTTCGGCGCTCAGCCTTCTTCACAGTCCAACTCTCACATCCATACATGACCACAGGAAAAACCATAGCCTTGACTAGACAAACCTTTGTTGGCAAAGTAATGTCTCTGCTTTTGAATGTGCTATCTAGGTTGGTCATAACTTTCCTTCCAAGGAGTAAGCATCTTTTAATTTCATGGCTGCAGTCACCATCTGCAGTGATTTTGGAGCCCAGAAAAATAAAGTCTGACACTGTTTCCACTGTTTCCCCATCTATTTCCCATAAAGTGATGGGACCGGATGCCATGATCTTCTTTTTCTGAATGTTGAGCTTTAAGCCAACTTTTTCACTCTCCACTTTCACTTTCATCAAGAGGCTTTTTAGTTCCTCTTCACTTTCTGCCATAAGGGTGGTGTCATCTGCATATCTGAGGTTATTGATGTTTCTCCCGGCAATCTTGATTCCAGCTTGTGTTTCTTCCACTCCAGTGTTTCTCATGATGTACTCTGCATATAAGTTAAATAAACAGGGTGACAATATACAGCCTTGATGAACTCCTTTTCCTATTTGGAACCAGTCTGTTGTTCCATGTGGATGGCCAATTTGGGGTTGATATCAACATCAGTAGAGAACCTAAATGGGGAAATTAAGTGTCCATGGGTCATGAGTGTTCCGGACAGACAGGAAACCCAGTGGCTGGAGGAGGGTAGACGGGGGAAGATAAGGTTGGAAGGTGGGTGAAGCCAGACCTTGAAGAGCCTTGTGGCCACGTGGAGGTGTTTAGATTTCATCTTGAGAGGATCAAGCAGCTGTCAGAGGTTTTCAAACAGGGAGGGTTGGTCTGGTTTGCATCTTTGGAAAAAAACCAGGTGGCCGCCGTGGGATGAGTGGACTGTAGGGAGGTTACGGAAGATACAACCAGGAGGAAGGTCTCTCTGACCACCAGCCCATCCCTGGGCCTCCCTTCCATCCAGGGCTTTAAGGCAGGCACAGTTGAAGCCCATATTCACGAAACTTGGCTTGTAACAATACCCACCAGGTCCCAGAGGCTCAATTCACAACATTCTACATTCATCCCAGTTTATCTTTCATTCTTGAAGGAGCAAAGACCCAAAGAAGGGCTTTGACATTGCCCCTCTTGTGTATTTGTTTTCATTTTTAGTTCTAATGTGTCAATGAAACAGGAACTGAGCCCACAGCAAGGTCTGTGTCCGCAAAATGTGTTGAAAACCTGGAAGAATAAATCTGATAAGTACGGTCAGAGAGTAGGAGGTGATGGGGAGTGAGGAAAGAAAAAAAAGGAACCAAATAACAAGACAAACAAACAAACAAAAACCTACAGACACACAGAAACGGAAGGGCTTATACAAGTCCCTGCGAGGCAACTCCTCACAGATAAAAGGAGGGCGCCGTCTGCTCCCAACCCCGGGGCGGGCTGCCTTCTGCTGAGGACTGAAATGGATAATGAAGGGTGGACAGCGAGGGGAGGGAGGAAACACAGCCTCAGGCAGGGAACCGTTGATTAGCCTAGAGACACAGACAGACAGACACTGCAGATCCATCTTCACTCAGAGAGAAGCCGAGGTCAGGACGGAACCAGGCTAGGGACACAGAATTTGTTCCTTAGAACAAATCAGACTTTTCTGCTCCTAAAAGTTGTTAGGAAAGGGAGACCAGGGCCCAGATCCCACCCTGGAGACCTCTTGCCCTGATCCAAGGGAACTCGTAGAGTTTTTCTGATGTCTCAGCGTTTCTCTCTGTTGTCTCTGAGTTCTCTCTCTCGGCGTCATTTCACGTTCAGCAGTGTCCGCGTGCCCCAGGCAAGCAGCAGCATCCTTCAGACCCTAATTCACTTGCCTTTTCATAGTTATTTTTAGTTTTTCATGTATTTGTTTTAAATCACATAATAATATTAGTGTTGTATCTTTCTGGAACATCTCTCCAAGTGTGTGTATGTGTGTGTGTGTGTGTGTGTGTAAGCGTGTGTATGTGTATTTCTCCTCCCACAACTGGAAAATTCCTTAAAAAAATAAAATACCTTGCTGTTCATCTTGTTTTATAAACTGCCTTTTATATTTGTCACTAAATGGCATGTTTTGTAGATCTCTTAAAGTTAGTCCAGATACACCCAGATTATTCTCTGGTTTCTGGCCTCCTTCTGCGCCATCGGAAAAACCAACCACCTGTGTTTGAATCCCAGCATCACCACTTACTGGCTGTGTGACTTCACACAAATAACCTCTCTGGGACCTGATTTTCCCATCTGTGAAATGGGGTTCTAGGAGTAGCTGATCTGTTGTGGATCTGGATGCTAAATAGTACATGCACAGGGCCTAGGGCAGTACTTGGAACAGTCAAGGCACTTTGTTCGAGTCGGCTATTATTATTCTTAGGGCTTCCCTGGTGGCTCAGACGGTAAAGAATCTGCCTGCAATGCAGGAGATATGGGTTCGATCCCTGGGTCAGAAAGATCCCCTGGAGAAGGGAATGCCTACCCACTCCAGTATTCTTGCCTGGGAAATGCCATGGACAGAGGAGTCTGGTGGACTACAGTCCATGAGGTTGCAAAGAGTCGGACACGACTGAGCAACTAACACAGCAGGAGCAATCATTCTTACAGATAAATCGTGGTATTTAGCCATTCCTCTTTAGAGGGGCAGTTAGATGGTTTCCAACATCTCACTGTATTTGCCTCCTGTGTAGCCCATCATCTCTATACTTCTTCTGCCCCCAGAATATGGGTTGCTTTCTGGAGTTAGTTGTTGGGCTGGAACCTTGATTGTTGGGCCATCTGCCGCCCTTACTACTTCATCCTGGGATCCCCATCTCTGTGTGTGTGTGTTCGTCTTTGGGGCAACCAAGGCACCTTCTGATGTGTTCGGCAACCTCTCCAGGTCTCACCAGACCTTGAGTCTCTGCTGCGCCAGCCCTGGATCGTGGTCTCCAAGAACTGGCTGCTCAAAAGCCTGGGCAAACCTCCAAGCCACAGCCTGGAGCCGTCACAGCTGCTGCTGCATTTGGGCCCCAGTCAGCTGCCTGACCTTGACATTCTCCAGGCTTCTCTGAATGACCTCCTTAGAGACCCCTAGGACCAAAGTAGGGATGTGGCCAAAAGGGTGAACAGGAGGACCCCACCATGGGGAGGGAGTGGGACCTGTGGCCTCGGAGGCCCGGATTCTCAGCACCTGCTCCTGCTGGGGCTTTAACCTTTCTCATGGCGTGTCACCTGCCATAGGGCCGTCCACCACGTGGGCATCCGATATTGCGCCTTGGGATGGCGGGCCGATTGCCTTGGCCTGGAAGGGTGGAGCAGGTTATTAAAAGGGACAGGTGGACTCAACTTCCAGTGTTTGCACAGCGTGGGACAGTGTCAGGGATAACATAGCCTTCTCTCTGGAACTCACCTTTCCCACCTGTAAAATGAGAGAGTTGCACAAGATATCACTGGCTTTCAACCTTCGCTGATCACAGTCCACACTAAAAAAGACCTTCTACGTCACAGCCCAGTACACGCTAAATGTACAGATATTTGCCTGCATGACCAAGTTCCTGTAAACACTTAAACAACCACTCTTACCGTGTGTTTCACCCTGTGATCTTTTCAAGGTCTAGATTCAGCTCCCGCCCCTTTGAAGCTGTGTGACCTTGGCTGGATTACTTAACCTTTCTGTGCCTCAGCTTCTTCAGCCCGAAGTACAACAGTCGCCCTATTCATTTGCTGTTGTTGTTCAGTAGCTAAGTCGTCTCCAACTCTGCAACCCCATGAAATGTAGCCCCGCCATGCTGCTCTGTCCATGGGATTTTCCAGGCAAGAATACTGGAGTGGTTTGCCATTTCCCAGGGATCAAACCTGCATCTCCTGCATTGGCAGGCGGATTCTCTACCCCTGAGCCACCTAGGAAGCCCATAGCCTACTTATAGGATTGTTGTAAAGATGAAGGGAGGTGGTATTTATGAACTACACAGAAGAGCACCTAGAACACAGTATGTAGTTGATAAACATAAGTCATTGTGCTTTACAGATATTGTGATTTTTCTTGGTGGAGTTATCTATGATGTTGGTTGAGGACTGAAGTCCATGGAGTATTTATGGTTGCTCAAGGACACAGGAATAGAGACAAGCCTGGCTTTAAGGCCTTTGGCAGGCAACTGTATTTAGCTGCAACTAAAACCATTTGTTTTCTGTGTATTTTCTATTTTTACATTTCATTACAGATGGCAAGTGGTATTGATTTTCTCATATGGTAGTGATGTAAAGTCTTTTTCTCAGACAAATTTATTTAAGAAAAACAATGGATGATTTTGTAGACATTATGACTTAGGACAAAGCAAAGTTTTCTAAACGCGAGTCAATCTGAAGTTGACTTAATAGAAATAGTAAGTAAAATACGTAAGAGTGGCTTGGAGACGTGGTGAAAAGCATAAAGAGGTAGGGAGGTCAAGTCTGGATACATGGATCTAGCTTGAGATCTTTCTTGCACCAACATGGAAATGGAGGCTCGGACTGGGGACGTGCTTGAACTGGGGGACCCGCTCCTCAGTGACAAGGCCCAGAGGCGTCCCTGGATTTTGCAGTTCGGAGGCCAGGCTGTCCTTGTGCCCACAGCCCTGTCCCTGCGAAAGGGGGAACGAAAAGTAATGAAAGCCAGCAAGGCAACAAGATCAGCTGGACTAGTTCCCTAAGCCTGCCATAACGAGGTTCCAGAAACCGGGGATGCCTTTAAGAATAAAAATTTCTTGCGGCACAGTTCTGGAGGCTAGAGTTTGAAATCAAAGTGTTATTCACTAAGTCAGTTCCTTCTGGAGGCGCCAAGGGACCACGTGTTCCATGCCTGTGTCCTAGCTTCCGACGGCTGCTGGCTCCCTCCACGTCCGCTCTCTGCCTTATTCTTCCCGGCACGTTCTCCCTGGGTGTCTGTGTCCAAATGTCCCTCTTCTTGCAATGACGCCAAGTCATTGGATTGGGTGCCACCCTAATCCAAGATGACCTCATCTTAACCTGCATTACATCTGCGGACACCCTATCTCCACCTAAGGTCACAGTCACAAGGACCGGGGGTTAGGAGTTGAACAGATCTTGTCAGGGGACACAGTTCAACCCACAGCATTGCCCACCCGGGGTCCCTGCCTGAGCAGCAAGAGGCGGCTGGGGGCGGGGGGGTGTGGGGGCGGGTGGCAGGGCCGAGAGCTTGCTCTGCCCCTGAGATGTCTGGGCTGTGCAAAAAAATTGAAACCACCCAAGCGAGAGGGGTCGGTCAAGGCCCCTGCTGCTCAGCTGGCTTGCATTAGTCTCAGTCGAAGTCTGTGGCGGCAGAGGCGGTCCAGGCCCCGGCACGTTCGACAAGGACCGGCCGCCGCCAGCAAAGGTCAGGGCCCCCTCTTTACAGTATAAATATCACCCGCTTCCCGGCCACCCCCCTCCCGCAGCCACACAATATCTCTTTCAAAGATCTTAAAACACCAAAGCAGACCGTACCAAATTGACTTTATTATTTTAAAACCGGCCCCTTCTGTCCACCACCACCCGCCACCGCCTTCCCAGGGGGAAGAAAATTCATAATAGATGTCTCTCCAGTATGTGCCTCTGTTCTCTGCTCTCTGATGGTTCTCGGAACCCTGGGGCAGTAACTCTTATAGTGTGTCCTAATATCCAGCCTTTATTTGACAAATATTTAGGGACCGTCAACCTCACCATGGCCACCAGGAGTCAGTGGCCTGTGTAGTGACAGGTGCTTAATCCTGGTGAAAATAGCTTACCCTGGGCAGCAGTGTGGTGGGGGTCGGAAGGGCTTCTGGGGGCTGGGGGGTGGGGGCCAGGCTGAAGGCTTCGGCTGCGTTCACTCCCTTGGTCCTCACTTGAGCGCTTGTGGCAAGTTCGTTACCATTTGACAGATGAGAAAACGGAGGCTCCAAGGAAGGAAGTCACAAAACAAGGACATGCCATAACCAGGCTTCAGTTCAGTTCAGTTGCTCAGTCGTGTCTGACTCTTTGCGACCCCATGGACTGCAGCATGCCAGGCTTCCCTGTCCATCACCAACTCCCAGAGCTTGCTCAAACTCATGTCCATCGAGTCGGTGATGCCTTCCAACTATCTCAGCCCCTGTCATCCCCTTCTCCTCCCTCCTTCAATCTTTCCCAGCATCAGGGTCTTTTCAAATGAGTCAGCTCTTCGCATTCCAAGGTATTGGAGTTTCAGCTTCAGCATCAGTCCTTAGGGCTGAGACTAAAGTAAAGTAAAAAAAAAAAAGGCATTCTCCCAGGTGCAGAATTTAAGAGGATGTCCAAAACTTAGTAATCATGATCAATGTTTTAATACAGTATTTAAAAGAGTCAGAGTCAATGCCAAAAAACCCTGATGAGGAAAGTGTCAAAAAACTTTTATGCCTCTTTTTTTTTTTTAATCTTTTCTGGCCACACTGAATGGCATATGAGATCTTGGTCCCCTGACCAGGGACCCCTGCATTAGCAGCGAGGAGGTCTTAACCAATGGACCTCCAGGCAAGTCCCTCATATTTTTAAATGAAGACAGACTGCTGTCGTTTCTCTGTTTTTCAGCCTTGCCTTATTGGGCAAGGGGCTTCGTAGGTGGCTCAGTGGTAAAGAATCTGCCTGCCCGTGCAGGAGACGCAGGAGACCCCCCTGGAGGAGGAAACGGCAACACACTCCAGTATTCTTGCCTGGGAAATCCCATGGACAGAGGAGCTTGGTGGGCTACAGTTCATGGGGTCACAAAGAGTTGGACATGACTGAGCACACACTCACTTACTGTGCAAGGGGAACAGTTGTTTCCAACTGTCCCGTGACTTGGGCACCCACAGTCACGGGGTCCTGCCAGGCTGGTCTATGAGGGCGTACAAACCGATTCGGCAACTTTATATATAGTTTTGTTTTTTGAACGTAGAGTGTTTAATAACTTTTTCCGCTCGGTTCAGAATGTGAGAGGATATTTTGGTAAAGACACAGAGGACTGGGTTAGTATACACGCCCTCACGTAATCTTCATAACCAAGTGTGGGGGTGCAGACCGTGGCCTCTGCATCTGGACCCTGACTTTCTGTTCCAGCTCGACCACCTACCAGCCGTGTGACAGGCAAGCAGCTTCACTTTTCTGGGCCTCCGTTTCCACATTTGTAAGATTCAGATCACAGGCATCTCCGTAGTGTTGCTAAGATTGTTGTAAGGGTTAAATGAGTCAGTGTAAAACCCTGAGAATAGAGCATGACACAGAAGAAACACCACACATTCAGGAGTAGTACTATTATTTTATTTTCCTTTTAAAACTCTGTGGCTGCGCTGGGCCTTCATTGCTGCACGCAGTCGTTCTCTAGTTGCAGAGATCAGGGGCTCCTCTCTAGTTCCAGTGCACGGGCTTCTCACTAACGTTGGCTCCTCTGGTGGCAGAGCACAGGCTCTAGGTGCACGGGCTTCAGTAGCTGTGGCCCAAGGGCTCTAGAGCGCCAGCTCAGTATTAAGGTACACGGGCTTAGTTGCTCCACGGCATGTGGAATCTTCCTGGCCCAGGGATCAAACCCATGTGCCCTGCATTGTCAGGCGGATTCTTCTCCACTGCACCACCAGGGAAGTTCTATGAGTATTATTATTATTATTTATGAGTATTATATTGTTTTCTATTGTTGCTGTAACAAATGACTGCAAAATTGGTGGCTTAAAACAGCACACATTTGTTATCTTACAGTTCTGGAGTTCAAAAGTCTGAGGTCAGAAGGTCTCGCTGAGCTAAAACCAAGGTGTCAGCAGGACTGCTTTCCTTCTGGAAGCTCCAGGGGAGAATCCATTTCCTTGTCTTTTGCATCTTCTGGAGGCTGCCCACATTCCTCGGCTTGTGGCCCCTCCACCATCTTCAGAGTCAGCAGAGGTGGGTCAGGTCCTGTTCACATAGCATCGCTCTGATCTTCCGTGGTTACAGTCTCTCTCCTGCCTCCCTCTTCCGCTTTCAAGGACTATGTGGTAACACTGCATTCACCTGGGTAATCCAGGCTCCTCTTCCCATTTTACAGTTAGCTGATTAGCAACCTTAATTCCATCTACAGCTTTAATCCCCTTTTGCCATGTAACCTCATACAGTCCCAGACACCAGGGATTATGATGGATAATGGGCCAGGGAGGCATTATTCTGCTCAGTCACTCACTCATTCACTCATCAGTAACAAACAAATATTTATTCAGGAGTGTGCTGTGCTTAGTCACTCAGTCATGTCCACCTCTTTGCTACTCCTAGCCCTTTAGCAAGCCCTACTTGCTACCTCCTAGCTACTCCTCTGTCCATGGGATTTCCCAGGCAAGAATACTGGAGTGTGTTGCCATTTCCTCCTCCAGGGGATCTTCCCGACCCAGGGATCGAACCTGAGTCTCTTGGTCCCCTGTGTCTCCTTCCTTGGCAGGCGGATTGTTTACCCACTGAGCCATTGGGGAAGCCCCCTGTTTATTCACAGAATGCAGCGTGTAGCAGGTTTGAGGTCCCAGCTGTGACAGTACAGACAGAAATTCCACACTCAGCCCCAGCTGTAAAGCCGAGCAGCCTCTTCTCCTTTGTGACACTCCTTGCCCTCAGAATCCCTCCCTCCTGGGCTTTGCAAGGTGCCAGCAAAGAAAAAAACTGAACCGCGCCTGCCCCTTCAGGTGCGCCTCGTGTAGGAACCCCTTCAATGTCAGAGCGGCTGGCAGTGTCTGAAGAAGCGGAAATGCTTCATGTGGCATCAATGCGTGGATCCAGTTGACCCATCGAAGCCAGTTCAAGTCGACCCTGGGACATGTCCAATGGTCACTGGCCAGTGTAAGATGCCCAACCCCGACTGCCTGAATGACAGCCACTGCCTGAACAGCTCGAGGGCTCCAGGGGCCGTGTGTCACTAGAAGTGGGGGCAGAGAGAGGGAAGGAAATCCAGAAGATTATCACTGAATAGCACATGTTTGGTTAACCCTTGGAGTGCCGAACTATGTCCTCAGAGATGCAGGTGATTCAGAAGCACCCTGGGGCTCCTGCAGGTAAGCAGCTTAGGCCTGGCCGGAGGCACACGCCACCACCCCTACCACCACCACCACCACCCCCCCCACAGTGAAGTTAGATAACCAGCCAGTGGGCATCGCGAGCTGGGCCAGGACCTCAGCTGTCCCCTCTACCACTGGAAGTTAAAGTACAGACAAACCTGCTTTTGCTTCTCCAGGGTTTAAAGGACTCTACTCTTCAAGACATCCAGAAACTTTGTCAGCTCTAACCCACCAGAAAATCCCCCCCATGCTCTTTCCTTTCATGATATGTTAATTACGTTGTGCGTATAGTTACTACAGACACCTAGAGCAGAGGGAGCAGGTCCGTCTCTCTCACAGCCCCCCGCGGCTCCTCCCCGGAAGCAGCTCCTGGCCCCAGTTCTTGGGTGTCCTTCCAGAGACAGTCAGTGCATGTCACATCTGACACTTATTATACAAATGATAAAAACCCGACCCGAAACGTACCAGGACTTACAACCTTTCTGCTGCTGCCTGCGGCTCACTCTGGTGTGTTCTTAGCAGCAGCAGCTTGCAGTGGCAGGTTCTGGATTTTGTCCGAATGGGAGAAATCAAGGAAGCCCTTGGTGAATTTCATTGAATAAACGTCTGAGGCCTGTGGGGCCTCAGTGGAAAAGCGTGTGGGGATCAGTTAGTGATGTCTGCCTTGATCGTGGTAGGGGAGGTTACAGGGTGGATGCTGCAGTTTTCTGTCTTGGTCCAGAAAGTGTTTCCCAAACGTCAGGCACTCCAGTTCTTACTCATGATTTTTGTCACATATAAGTCCAAACTGTGACACGACTACGCAGCTGAGCACACACACACACAAGTACCACTCGTATTGTTATTTGATTTTTTTTTTAATTTATAGACTTCTTTGGGCTTAAAATAAATTCATTTTAAAAGGGAAATTTGCAGCATTACCTTAAGTGGAAAGCCAGCATTATTTGCTATAAATGGAGAGAAGTGGTAAAAATAAGTTCACTGAAAATAAAATAGTATTATTAAATTCTGGCCAAGGCTCTGAATCTCTTAGCTAAAAAGAGATTAGTGAGTATCAGAGATTTTTCTCTTTGACCTATTAATAATGAATATTTATTTAAAATTATGTTCCAAGTGGTACCTCATTAACTACTCACAACTACTATATAATATAGAAATTGTTATCATTTCTGTTTTATAGAAGAGCAGGAGGAAACTGAGGCACAGAAAAAGTCGATAACATGTTCAGAGTCACTCAGCTAATGAATAGTGAAGCCAGGATTTGAACCCAGGCAGTCTAGTTCCAGAGTCCAAGCTCTTAACCTCTGAGCTAGGCTGCCTATGAGATAGATTAAAAGGAATTAAAAAGGGATTCATCTAAAATTATCTTCTGTACACCCATCAGGGATTTCTGCTACACTCTGAGACCCATAGACTAGTAGAAGCAGCAAAGCTAGTCTTAGGACATAAGTCCAGGTTCTAATCCCATTTCTTTTGACCCTGGTTAGTCTCTGATCTTCTAATTCCCCTCTGTAAAGTACAGGAGTTGGTCTGTATTTGAGCTTCTAGATGGCAGGAATCTTGCCTTAATCTCACAGGACCCATGGCATCTGGCACACATTTTCAGTTAGGGTTCATCCAGCCAAAAGCCACAGAAAACCCAATATCCCAGCTTTCCTCGGTGTACCTCCCTTATTGTCCTTAACCTCTAGCTTTCACCCTCATTCTTGTCACCTAATAGTCACCAGATGGCTGCTTCACCTCCAGCCCTCACCTCCACATTTCAGGCAAGCAGAATAAGGAAGACTCAAGAAGGAGCAAAGCCATAATCAGGAAAGCTAAAGTTTTCAAGTCTTGTATTGGCTGGATTTGTATCATATGGCCACCCCTGGCTGCAGGCAAGGCTAGAGAAAGGATTATTTTTACCTGGATGCATTGCTACTCTGGGTGGCTTCTCTTAACAAGAATGGGGAGGAAATGGACATTGTGGTAGGCAACCATTAGGTGACTGTAAATGCTCAAAGAAGGAAAGGAAGGAGGGGAGGGTTAATTCCTTAGACCCCCCGCTTCTAGCTCTACAGGACTGTGATAAAAGAATGTTCATCCTGCTCCCTCTTAAGGCGCTCAGTGCCCAACAGCATAAACACTATATTTTTCCATAAATGGGCTTTTCTGTGAACTTCTACATGTTGAGGCCACTTCTGTTTTTACTGGCAAACTTACTCCAGGGGAATGAAAGTTCACCATGGTGCAGATGTATATTTAAGTACGACAGGAGGCATAGGCAGGGGACCCATGGAAAGAGAATGTTTTAAAAGAGGGAAGCAAACATTCAGCCTGGGAAGGTCAGGTAGAAGTCTCCGGAAGAATGTGTCAGGTGCCTCCCTGTGACAGTGGGGACAGGAAGTGGCCTTGGAGCCAGGCTTGCTCCTTCCAGATGCCCGTGGTCATGAACGTGGACCACATTTTTCACGTGACCTGCCAGCACCCTTTCCACAGTGCTACACTCATAAAGCAGTTTCTCTGTTACTTTACGACTTGGCCCACCTTAGCATCTCCCCATCCACTTTCTAGCTGGGTTGCCTTGCAAAAGTTTCTTAACCTCTCTGTTCCACAGTATTCTCACCTGAATAATGGGCTGTTGATGATATCACTTCATAGAATTATTATGAGAGTTAAGTGAGTTGATACATACAATGCTCACAGCGACTTTCCTGGCACATTATAAGCTCCATATTAAGGTTATTGTATCGGCATCATCATCCCACGTGAGAGGGTCAACAGAGGTTGATCCATTCCCAAACAATGTTTGGGCAGCTTTGGCATAATCATCTCATTTTCACAATGGTCAAGAGGGATAGTTCAACAATGCTGTGAGATTCTAGATCCCAGTGACATTGTCCAGAGACAGAAGATCCTTTTCGCCACAAACCTATTAACAAATCCATATTCTTGGAGAGAAGGCTTTGAGAAGGTGTTCATGAGCTTGGTTGATGTTGAATAGAGCGGGGCACTGTTTGCCAGCATTCCCCTTCCCATCAGGTACACGACCCTAGGCGGTACCCTTCACATCCGAGTCATCACAGACGTACATCGTTGTCAGGACCGCTTTGAACGTGTGGGGCCTCCTTCTAATGGGTCTGCTTTCCACATGCTTGTGTCCACACGTCCCCAAAAGTCATGGATGCTCATGAACACTTCTTACATTTATTCATTCATTCATAAAATGTTTGTTGACACCTACTGTGTGCTGGGCATGGTTCCAGGCACTTGAGATGCTTCAGGGAACAAAACAGCTAAAAATTCTATTTTTGTGGTGGGAAAGACAGGTAAAAACCAACATAGGAGATAGAACAAATAAGTCCGTTGTATTGTAGGGTGATAAATACTGTGAATGAAGAACAGAGTTGGGGAACTTCCTGGGCAGTCCAGTGGTTAAGACTCTGCACTTCCATTGCAGGGGGCCTGGGTTCGATCCCTGGTTGGGGAACTAAGATCCCACATGCCACCCGGTGCAGCCAAAAAGAAAAGAAAAGAACAGAGGTCAGTGGCAGGAGGATTGGGATGTGGCAGTGGGGACAAGCTGTATCTTTCCATCAGGTGAGGTCTCACCAAGAAAGTGACATTGAGTAGTTGGTTCGTTCAGACGAGTATTTGTAGAACTGTTGTGTGTGTGAGCTTAGTCGTTCAGTTGGGTCTGACTATTTGTGACCTCATGGACTGTAGTCCACCAGGCTCTTCTGTCCATTTAATCCTCCAGGTAAGAACACTCGAGTGGGTTGCCATTTCCTCCTCCAGGGGATCTTCCCAACCCAAGGATCAAACCTGGGTCTCCTACATTGCAGATGGATTCTTCACCATCTGAGCCACCAGGGTAGTCCTTGTAGAACTGTTACATCAACTATTTCATTCCTTCACTCGATAAATATTAATCAAGAACATGCTGTATACCAGATCCCATGCCGGAAGTTTAACAAACATCCTCTCATTTCACCTCACAAAAATCTCGTTAAGTAAATACTAACATTTCTTCCAATTGTAAATGAGCAAACTGAGTCCCAGAGAGGCAAAGTGAGCTCCCCAAGGTCACACAGTCAGAGAGCAACAGAACATAATTCTGAATTCAGGTCTGAGACCCTCTTGAGTACACACTTCCTACCACTTAAATATACTTAACAAATAGTCACACTAATCAAACGATGGTGACGTGATTGATGCTATGAAAGAAGAGTACACGGGGTTTTGAGGAGCTGTAACTGGACCTGAGCAGATATAGAGAAAAGTCAGACGGTTCCTGTGTATGGACCGGCTATTGCTGTGTAACAAACCACCCCCAAACTTAGTGGCTTGAAACAGCAACAGTGTGTTACCCCTCACAATTTCTGGGGTTGATTGGGCTCAGCTAGGTGGTTTTTCTGCTCTTTCTGGTGATGCCTGGGGTCACCATGCTGCGACATTCAGCAGAGATGCCCAGGAGGACCGTACTCACTCCTCTGGCAGCCGGTGCTACTCTAGGCTGGGCGCTTTGATTCTCCTGCACGTGGGCCTCTCTTCCTCCAGCTGTCTGGTCAGCTTCCTGACAGCATGGCAGCTGGGTTCCAAGAAGGCAAAGGCCAGAACTGCCAGCTCTGGAAGTTCCAGAATATCAGTCTGCCACGTGTTATTATTGGTCAAAGCAATCACAAGGCCAGCCAAGATTCAAGGGGGAGGGAAGGAGGGCCCAGCACCAGAGAGAGGAATCAGCACCTACATACAGTATTCAAGGGATTCTTGTGAGCCATATTCAAAGGCAACCTACCACATTCTGTCTTAAAAATTTCTCACGAGTTTCCAGAGTAGCTAGAATGCAGTGTTCCCATGGCTTTGTCATCAGAAGGAACTTTTGTCTGGGGCTGCCCCTGTCCTTTTCCTCAACTTTTCTCCCGAACATCTACATAAGTAATGGAATTGCTATTGGACCAAGAGAATTTCTATCAGAAAACCGCCAGGACCGCTGTCTTGGAGAGTCGTTTGACATCAGTGGTGTGTGAGGGTTTGGGAGTAGTGTTGGAGTGTATGCAGCTCAGCTGCTGTAACAAGTGAAAGTCGCTCAGTCGTGTCCAACTCTTTGCGACCCTGGAACTATACCGTCCATGGATTTCTCCAGGCTAGAATACTGGAGTAGGTAGCCTTCCCCTTCTCCAGCGGCTCTTCCCAACCCAGGAATCAAACCAGGGTCTCCTGCATTGCAGGTGGATTCTTCACCAACTGAGCTGTGAGGGAAGCCTTCATAGCTGTAACAGAGACCAGAATTAAAAACAGTTCCACAGGGGACTTCTGTGGTGGTCCAGTGGGTAAGACTGTGCACTTCCAGTGCTGGGGGCCTGGGTTTGAACCGTGGTTGGGGAACTAGAACCCATATGCTGCAACTAAGAGTTCACAGACCTCAACTAAAGACCCCACATGCCACAGCTAAAACCTGGTACAGTCAAATACATGAATTAAATATGTTTTAAAAGCTATTTTTTTTTAAAAAGCAGTTCAAGAGGATAGCAGTGTATTTCTCTCTGATGTAACAGTCTGGGTATAAGCCACTCTGCAGAGTTGAACCCTCAGACCCCTTCCCTCTTGCTGCTCCTCAGTCCCCAGTTGCTGCCCTCCACCTCATGACCCAGGATGGCTCACACCAAGCTTAGCCCAGCCAGAGGGAAGGCAGTGGGGAGAGGAGCAATGGGGCCACACCTTCCTTTTAAGAGCACAACCTCGGGGTTGCACATGGCACATACACTCATGTGACATTGGTCAACTCCTAGGCAGTTGGCCGAACCTAGCTGCAAGGGATGTTGGGAGATGTCAGGGTGGCCATGGCCCCAGCTCAGACTTGCAAACTTTGTCTCTATGAGAGAGAAGGAAGGGACAAACATCTGGGGGCTGTTATCAGGCTCTGAGTGATAGTAGAAATAGTGACAGATTTTCTTTTCTTGGCCTCCAAAATCGCTATACATGGTGACTGCAGCCATGAAATTCGAGGATGCTTATTTCTTGGAAGAAAAGCTATGACAAACCTAGACAGCATATTAAAAAGCAAAGATATCACTTTGCTGACAAAGGTCTGTATAGTCAAAGCTGTGGTTTTTCCAAAAGTCATGTACAGATGTGAGAGTTGGACCATAAAGAAGGCTAAGCACTGAAGAATTGATGCTTTTGAACTGTGGTGTTGGAGAAACTCTTGAGAGTCTGTTGGACTGCAAGGAGATCAAACCAGTCAATCCTAAAGGAAATCAGTCCTGAATATTCATTGGAAGGACTGATGCTAAGAGCTGACTCATTGGAAAAGACCCTGATCTTGGGAAAGATTGAAGACAAAAGGAGAAGGGGGTGACAGAGGATGAGATTGTTAGACAGTGTCACTGACTCAGTGAACATGAACTTAAGCAAACTCTGGGAATTAGTGGGGAGGAGGACAGGGAAGCCTGGCGTGGGACATGACTTAGCATCTGAACAGCAATGGGGCTCTGACACCCGTGGCTGATTCGGGGGAGAAATATGTGGGTATGCCCAAGGATGACAGTGACCAAGTTATCTCTGCACAGAGCAGTTGACTCCAGCTGCCTACTGGCATTCACAACCGTCTTTTTTTTTTTTTTTTTTCTATTTTAAGAATTTATTTATTTTGGCTGGGCTAGGTCTTCATTGCTGCATGGCCTTTCTCTAGATAAGGGAGCAGAGGCTAGTCTCTAGTTGCAGTCCATGGGCTTCTCATTGCAATGGCTTTTCATGTAGCAAAGCCCAGGCTTTAAGGAGCACGGACTTCAGTAATTGCAGTTCCTGGGCCCTAGTACACAGGCTCAATAACTGTGGTGCATGGGGTTAGTAGTTCCCCAGCATGTGGGATCCTCCTGGATCAGGGATGGAGCCCACATCTCCGGCATCTCCTGCATTGGCAGGCAGATTCTTTGCCTCTGAGCCACCAGGGAAGCCCTCAGCCCCCTCTTGGTGTAAACATCCAGAGTAGGAGCTTTGACGGCAGGCTGGTGTTGCGAGTGGCTAGGAGCCAAATCCTCCCAGCCAAGTGTGGAGTTAGTGCTGATCTGCTTTTTCTGGACCAGTCATTTCATCTGCTCTGAATGTGTCACCAAGTGGCTGCAGCCACAAACAGCCCAGTCCAGGGCCAGCTCCGGGCCAGGTTAATCACCATAACATGTGCCACTGCTTAAGCGCAGGCCAGTAAGATTTGAGTTCAAGAGTTCAACAGTTTGGTGTGCTCCTTGGGGGAAGCTCTGACAGATTTGAGCACCTCTTGGAAACATAGAACAAAGACAGGCTCCTATTTGAGCTAGCTAGCCACTTACCAGCTGTGCAACTTTCAATCTGTTACTTAACTTCCCTGAGCTTCACTTGCCTTCCTTTTGAGATGGTCACCATGGGTATGATATCTGTTTCCTCCGGGTTATTGTGAGGACAGAACTTAGATGACATTGAGGCAACTTGTCCGATTTTCTAAAATTTTGTGTATTTTCATACTTTTTTTTTTTTGGCTGTGAGCAGTCTTCGTTGCAGCCCCTGAGATCTTCAGTCTTCGTTTCAGTGTGCAAACTCTCAGTTATGGCATGTGGGATCTAGTTCCCTGACCAGGGATCAAACCCAGGGCCCCTGCATTGAAAGCATAGAGCCTTAGCCCACTGGAACAACAGGGAAGTCCTTTGTTTTTTTTTCTTTTTTGCACATTTCTCATACGATTTTTCGCTTTTTGAAGCTTAAATGTTGTGTTTAATCCCCTCAAATATTCACTTAGACTGTAAGATTCTTAAGGGCCGAGTCTGTGTGTTATTCTCCATTGTGTCTTCAGTGAATAATTACAAGACGTGCATGCACGCTTGCATGAGTGAATGAATAAGGCTCCTGGGTCCAGGGGCAGCAAACACGAATGGCCACAGGAACAGGGCGGGTCACACGAATGAGTAAAGTGGACTGAGCCTAAGAGAAATTGGCCTCTGCCGCATTTTTCTCTCTTATTTTTGTTGGAGACAGGAGTACTATTAGTGTCCTATTGGTGCTACAAAAAATTGCCCAAATTTAGTGTCTTAAAATGGAGAAGGCGATGGCACCCACTCCAGTACTCTTGCCTGGAAAATCCCATGGGCGGAGGAGCCTGGTAGACTGCAGTCCATGGGGTCGCTAAGAGTCGGACACGACTGAGCGACTTCACTTTCACTTTTCACTTTCATGCACTGGAGAAGGAAATGGCAACCCACTCCAGTGTTCTTGTCTGGAGAATCCCAGGGACAGGGGAGCCTGGTGGGCTGCCGTCTACAGGGTCGCACAGAGTCAGACACGACTGAAGTGACTTAGCAGCAGTAGCAGCAGTGTCTTAAAATAACACAGTCGTTCTCTTGGGACTTCCCTGGCGGTCCAGTGGTTAAGACTCTGTGCTTCCAATGCAGGAGGCGTGGGTTTGATCCTTGGTCAGGGAAATAAGAGCCTGCATACTGAGTGACATGGCCAAAAATATATTTTTTTTAATTCGTTATCTTTTTGTCTTCAAGGTCAGAATTCTGAAAGCAAAGGTGTCAGCAGGGCTGCATTCCTTCTGGAGGCTCCAGGGGAAAATCCATTATGTCGGCCTTTCTAGCTTCTAGAGGCTGCCCGCATTCCTTTCTTGCAGCCCCTTCCTCCATCTTCAAATTGCATCATTCCAACATTGGTTTCCATTGTTTTATCTCCTCTCTTAGACCTTCTTGCCTCCCTCTTATTAAACCCTTGTGATTACATTGGGCTCGCTTGGCTAATTAAGAATAATCTGTCCATCTTAAGATCCGACATCACATCAGAAAAGTCCATTTTGCCATTTAAAGTAACATATTCACAGGTTCTGGGGGTTAGGACATTGGTATCTTTGGTGTTGTTTACTCAGCCAACCACAGATACACACAAAAAAAATTTTAACTGTAGAAAAGTTATCAAGTCAAGGATGGTAGGATTTATCCTTAGTGGTGGGAAGGCAATAGGGAGGGGAGGGGAGTGTGGGCACATGGAGAGCACATTCTCATCTAAAAGCGGCAGACGCTCCTCATTTGGAATGTGTGACGCCATGGCAGAAAGTAAGCCCAATTTTCCAGAGCTCCCGTCCCTTTTTTGCTAAAAAAAAAAAAAAAAAAAAAAAAAGGCAAAATCTGGGTTATACGAAATTAGTAACTTCTGTCAGTTTTATTTTTTAATTTTTTGGCCATGCCCCAACCAGGGGTTGAACCCCTGCATTGGAGGAAGCATGGAGTCTTAACTACTGGACCTCCAGGAAAGTCCTGTGTGAGTTTTTAAATCCTTATGCCACAGTTACGTGGCAGATAATATGAAATGTCCAGGTTGATAAGCTGACAGAGAACACTGAATTGCTGTACTTGTTTCACCCCATTCTCTCCCAACAAAAGAGAAATAGCAGAAATGAGAGTGATGAGATTAATGATACTAACAGCAGATGACATTGGTTACGGCATTTCAGAACCAGATCCCATTCTCAACACAGTACACGTGTTTATTCATTTAATTTTTACAGTAACCTTGTCAGGTGGCTACTATCTCAATACCCATTTTACAGATGGAGAAGTTGAGGCACAGAGGGGTTACTTAATTTGCACTGGGTCACCTAGCCAGTAAGTATCCAATTCAAACTCCATCAGAATTTGTCCTTTTTCTTTTTTTAACTTTTTATTTCAAAGTGAGTTAAGACTTCTAGGAGGAGAGTTGCACAGATGGGACAGAATGTCCCTATGCACCCTTCACCCAGCTGCCCCCAGTGTGAGTTTTCTGGAACCGCAGTACAGTGATCAAAACCAGGAAATTAACTGGGACACGGTGCTTCCAGAGGCACTACAGACCTAACACGAAATTTACCAGTTTTCCCACAAATTTCCATTTTCTGTTCCAGTATCCCACGTCACATTTAGTTATTTGGTCCCTCCTGGTCCCCGATCTCTGACAAACCTTCAGCCTTTCAAGGCCTTGACACTTTGATGAATACTCGTCAAGCATTTTTGTCGGAAGTCCCTCAGTTGGGTTTGTCTCATGTTTTCTCAAGGTTAGATTGAGGTTGTGCATTTGGGACAAGGAGACCACACATGTGATGCTGTGCCCTCCTTGCCTCTTATCAGGGCTACATGATATCAGTCTTATTACCCGTGATGTTAACCTTGATCAGCAGAGTCCATGCCCTATAACCCCTTGGTTTAAATGCTTTCCTTCTGCAGAGAGAAGGGAAAATACAAAATAAACAGGAAATGCGCAGAGCGACTCGTCGGTAGACCTCATCCAGCCCGCACACTGACCTAGTACGTAGGATGGGCTTTGTGTGTGTGAATGCCCTTCTGAGTTTTAAGACAGACTTAAAAACACCCACGAGTGATGGCAGGAGTGGGGAAGGACGACACCCAAGTTCTGGGACTTTGGAAACCATTGAAGGTACAGAGATTGGAAGAGCTGACCAGAGAAGGGGAAATAAATCCAGCAGAGATGAAAGCCAAGGTCTGCAGCTGCTTGGATCATCAGATCTTTAAAAGCCACGTGAGGTTTTAGGGCAGGGAGTGAATTATGGCTCTTAGGACCCAGGACAGTCGGCTTTGATCTAGAAGTGGGAGACATCTTAAGGGAAACCGTGGCCTTTACGTAAGGTATTCCCACATCTTCCTGGGGTGCATTAGATGGACCCACTTGGAATTTACAGGTCTGCGGAAGCAACCTTAGTCCTAATGGTAAACACTTGAAAGAAGCAGCTTTGTAAGCAGAGGAGCAACGCATTCAGGGAGAGCCAGCCCCATACTCCCGTAAAGGGTACCTGAGAGGGATGCACCATTTTACGAGGCTCTCTGCACCCCCTCAAGTCGGACAGATGTAGGATTTGTGAGCTTATGAGGCATTCGAGGATGGCTGTGGGCGGTCATTTTGGTGAGCACTTGACCTCTCTATTTGAAAAAGTATCAATTTGGAGAACGTTGTCTTTACTGCCAAGAAACTTTAGACCAGAGGCTGTTCTTTGGTTTTTGGATGGCCACCCTGTCACGAACCAGATGTTGGCCTCTGTCTGCCCCAGGGCGAGCCCCTGGCCCCTCCAGTAGAATTTCCCCTGGTTGCTGAGCGCTGGCTGCCGGGAGATTATAAAAACACGTTCTGCAGGGCTTCCCCACGGCAGACTGGCCTTGGGGCCTGTGGCTGGCATCGCAGAGCATGATCAAAACAGCTCTGCAGGCAGCTGTGTACTGTCAGGGCATCAGAACCCCGTGGAACAGATCCAGCAGCTAGGGGCACCCTGGAAGGAAGAAATTTTCACTAGGTTCAATCAGTCATACACTGAAACTGTTAATGAACCTTCCAGGGTCGGGGGTGGAAATTCCAGCAGGTTGGCGGTTGTTGAGATGGAGAACAGCAGAGCCCAGAGTTGGGCAGTCCTGGGTTCCAATCCCTAGCCCTGCTACTTATAATCTCTGAGTTATAAATTGCAAGTGGCGTGACCTCTGTAGGTGTGGCTCTCTCACCTTCTGTGAGGCTTTACTAAAATGTAGAGCCTTCCCTGACCACCCACCCTGTATCCCAGTGTTCCCTAGGTCCCGTCCTCGCTTTGGCTGGCTCCAGCACCTGTCACCATCTAACACGTTATTTGACATGTTTATTCACTTCCGGCCCCTCCCAACTAGGAGGTCAGCTCCACGGAGGCAGCGGTTTCTTTCCATTATCTTATTCACTGCTGGGTCCTTTGTGCTTAGGACAGGCTGGCACACAGTGGGTGCTCAGGAAACACGGGTGGAATGATTGAAAAGAGATCATCCCTAGCCCCCTTTGTTCTGTTCTCCTTGTCAGAGGTGGGATAAACTAGGAAAATTAAAATGAGGGACTTAGTGTAGTTCCTGGTACATAGTATTAATATGTGCTCAATAATTAGTTATCCCAGTCAATTCCTTCACTTTTTTAATTCATTCAATAAATAGCTGTTGAATGTAATGTGCCGCATATGGTGCTAGGAGCTGAAAATGGTGCCCAAAACAAAGCCTACCTTCTTTTTTTTTTTTCCAAAAATTATTTCCAGAGAGCCCAGCATGTACCACCTACTCTTCTAGAAACCAAGCATAGAACAGTGAATAAAAGACCAAGTACCCACACTCAGGGAGCCTACATCCAAGTGAGAATGAGATAAACAATACACGTGTATCCAAAGATGTAAAGATGATTTCAGAGGCTGTAAGTGCTACCAAAAGAAAAAATCGAAACCAGGGTAGTGTGTGAGGAGTGGCTGGAGTGGCTGGGGCGGTGGGGACTGCTTTAGCCGGCGTGGTCAGAATGTCCCATCGAAGCTGGGGCTGACGAAGGAGGCAGCCCCATGGAGAGGGGGCAGGACCTCCGGGCAGGACCTCCAGGCCTGGCAGCCCCAGCATCACCTGGGAGAGGATTAGAAACCTCAGGGCTCACCCAGAACCTACAGAGTCTACTTTTTCACAGGATCCCTGGATGATTCGCGTGCACACTAACATTTGGGCTATAAGCAGGTATTCCAGGTGGAGGGAGGGGCAAACATAGACGTCTCAAAATGATGTTCTAAACGGCCAGGAAACTGGAAAGAGGCCAAGCGGAGGTGTCCTGGTTTGCTAGGACTGCGGTAACCAAGTCCTACAATTCTGGAGGCCGGAAGTCCAATATCAAGGTGTGTGCAGGGTTGGATCCTTCTGCAGGTTCTGAGAGAGAATCTGTCTCTTGCCCCACCCCCAGCTTCTGGTGGTCACCGGCCATCCTTGGCCTTCCTGGGCTTGGAAACACAGCACTCCGGTCTCTGCCTCTGTCCTCGCAGGGCCTTCTTCCCTCTGCCTGCCTGTGTCCAGAGCCCTCTCTTCTCATGAGGACACGAGTCACTGGATCATGTGTTGTGTACGCAGTCTCTCAGCCCTACTGGATGCTTTGCAGCTCCGTGGACTGTAGTCCACCAGGCTTCTCTGTCCATGGAATTTCCTGGGCAAGAGTACTGGACCGGGTTGCCATTTGCTTCTCCAGGAGATCTTCCTGATCCAGGGATCGAACCCACGTCTCCTACATTGGCAGGCAGGTTCTTTACCACTGCACCACCTAGGAAGCCCATCATTGGATCAGGGCCCATCTAATCCAGAATGACCTCATCTTAACTTGATTATATCTTCAAAGACCCTATTTCCAAATAAGGTCATGTTCATAGGTCCTGGAGCTAGGACTTGAATAGATCTTTTCAGGGGGCGTAGTTCATCCCACAGCAGGGTAGAAAGGTGGAGCTCCATGAGGTTAGGGAAGATGCAGGTCACAGCAGGCCTGTGGACATAGTGAAGGGTTGTAAATACAACGGGAACCCAGGGAGGCCGTACTGATCTGGAGCAGAGTAGGCCTTGAGGATAAGGAATTGAACCAGGACCTGGGTGGGTGCAGGAAAATCCATGAAGAGACTATGCATTCTCGGGCAAAGAGATGATAGAGGCGTGGAGGTGGTGGTGACGGAGATGAAGAAAAATGGATAGACTTGCAGGGTATTTAAGAGGCCGTATTCATAGAAATCGGTGATGGCATTTAAATCTATGAGGCGGGGAGAGCATCAAAGATGATGATTCAATCATTTCATCTGATCTTTCAGCAGACTTTTTTGCATATCTACTCAGTGAAAAATGGGTATGTTATCTCTTTTTGGAGGAGGGCAGTCATGTAAATGCCAAGGGCCCTCATGGTCACCAAGTGGCTGCAGCAGCTCAGCTGGTTTACCATCTAATATCTTGAGATTCCCTGTCGTTTGGACCTGCGTGGTTCAGAGGCACATCCCTAAAGCAGTCATTGTGCTCGGGGGAAGGTGATACAGTAATCGATCCAGGCTGACTCACACACTCCATTCTTGTCAAATTTCCACCAGGGCAGTATAAGGCCTGTCTAACCTTAGTGCCCTCCCTAGGCACTTGACATCAGCATACATTTCTCTGATCTTGGGACTACCCTGGTGGTACAGTGGCTAAGACTTCTGCGCTCCCAGTGCCGGGGGCCCAGGTTCAGTCCCTGGTGGTGGAACTACATCCCACATGCCGCAACTAAAGATCCCATGTGCTGTGACTAAGACCAAATACATACATACATAAATAAGTATTTAAAAAAAAAGAATCTCTGGTCTTTATAGGTTCCCATTCTCAAGAGTCTGTCTCGAGGAGCTGCTTGGCAGGAAGAATAGCGTGTTTGGCCTTGGCATCCATTATCACCCCCTGATGTCTTTCTACCACACTGAGCAGAGAAGTCACACAGTCAGTCCTTTCCCGAGTTGTATCAGATCATGCCATTCCCCTGCTTGAAAGCCCTGCTGGGGTTTCCTGTTGCAATCAGAAATAAATGCCAGTGCCTAGCCATAGCTGCCCCCGGCCAAGCCTGGCCTGGGTCAGCGCCTGAAGAGCCTTTCAGAACACACATCATGCATACGGCCCCCTAAGCCCTTCTTCCATTTCAGCTCACACTGGCTTCCCTTTTGTCCTTCCCATCTCAGGGCCTTTACATTGTGCTGATACCCCCAACCTGGAATGACCTTTCACCAGCCCTTCACTGGTTGGGCTGGTTCTGTCTCATCCGTTGAGCTTCTGCACACCTACCATCTCCTGTAAAACGCCCTCCCAGTTTATCAATCTTTCTACGTAACTGAAAGGAACAGACTTCCATGTTCCGTCTGGCGTGTTTGCTCAGGGCAGCCTCACCATCCTGCCTCTTGCCTTTCTCACCGAGCGCCTTGGACGTCTTCCCGCAGCAGCACGTGTGGCCCTGCCTGTGATCGCTGGCTCCCCGGCAGTATCCTCGCCCCTCTTGGCGCCCCCACCTCCCCCGCCTCTCCCCCAGCTTTATTCCGACTCGTGTGGCAGAAACGCAGTGACAGGGCAGCCGATCTGAAAAGGCATTCTCAGGAATGCGGATTGTTTTATTACCAGTTAAATATGCTTTATGCTACCTGTGAATGAGGCCATTGTGACATTTAGCAACTGATTTGATTAAACGCAGATGTGGGCTGGACTCCACGTGGAGCAAAGATGCGAGAGGACAAGCTCCAGGGGTGTGTTTGGATTTGTTTTAAGATGGCAAAATGGGCTCGATGACTCGGTATCAGCAAGACAGACCTGGGCGCCTCCCTTCCTGTCTATGGACCACAAGTGGGTCTCAGAGCCGAGAGCTCAGTCCGGGCCCACCCCAGAATCCTCTGTTTTCATTTGGGATCTGTGTTTGGCCCTATCCAAATTGTTTTCTTTTTTTTTTTCTTTTTCCAACCTTCCTGGATGTTTTTACTTCTATGAAAAATTTTTAAATGGTACATCAATGAAATACTCTCCTTGTTGACACCTCCAGCCGTAATTATGAACCCAGAGAGGGTCATAAGCTCAGCCCCTAGTTACTGAACACTTACTCTGTGCTGGGCCCTGCCTCTGTAAGCCTTATCTCACAGAATCCTCATAATAAATCGTAGAAGTAAACTCTGCTCGGTTCCGCTGTTCAGGTGGTAAAACTGAGGCTTAGGAAAACTGAGACTTGTGCACAGTCACAGGGCAAAATCATCAGTTACATCTGAACTCACTGTTGTCATCCACCCCTTCCAGGCTCTTAGATCCAAGAAGACAGGACCCAGCTCTCTCTCAAGATAGAAATCTTGGCACATCGGAGGCACTGAGCAAATATTTATTGAATAAATGAGTGAATGTCTGGATGAGTGGACACAGTAGGAAAAGGGCTGGGCCGGGGCTTACCAGGTCTTTGCGGTCACTGGATCCCGGGTAAAGAAAAGAAGCAGAAAATCGCCCTGAAAAAGAGCTGTGTGATTTGAACCTGGGCCATGGATGGGATGCTTGAGTGGCTGGGTTTCTATAACAGGCTCACCTCTCTCTAGGTTTTTCTCTGTGGTACATTACATGCTGTTGACTTTGTATATTACCCCTCCCAACTGCATATCCAGAGTTTTCTCGCTTGCAGTCCTGGTATGTTTCCATCAATTTTATTCTAGTACTGGCAGCAGTCAGACTTAATGAATGAATGAGTACCTGTTGGGGGTGGAGGGATGGGGTTTTTTTAAAGCATCTTTTAAAATATTTAGTTAGTTAGTTGCAGCAAGTGCAATCTTTAGTTGCAGCAAGTGGGAATCTAGTTTTTGAGTGTCATTGTGGACCCAGTAGAGTAAGTTCCTTTGTTACAGGGAAGGAAATTGTAAGATAGATTCCAGAGCAAGTAACATTGATGAGAGGGTGCTTGTGCATTGGGACTCTCCGTGAGATTTCCTTTGCTCGGGATGGCGGGTCAGACATGCAGGTGACAGTGAAATCAGGGGGGCCTAAAGAACCTGTGGCCTTCCCGCAGCTGCTTGGAAGGCTGAGCTGCACACAGGCTGGGGCCGGAGCTCTGGAGTCAGGCTGACCTGGGCTTGAACCCTGCCCTGTCACCTACAGATAGAACCTCCTTCCTCGGGTGCGTAGTGGAGACGCAAGATAATACGTATAAAACGACCAGCCCTGGGGAAGGTAATAAGTGTTCAATAAACGGAGACCATTACCAGCAGTGGTACAACAGCGAATGCTGGTAACTGAGGCTTGTCAGGGCTTAGATTAAGTTAAAGCCGAGCTTGAGAGGGAGGAGAGGTTTTCACTGACAACTGTACCATCTCCTTAAAAAGCAGGGATCCAGGGACTTCCCTGATGGCCTGGTGGTTCAGACTTCACCTTCCAAAGCAGGGTGTATGGGTTTCATCCCTGGTTGGGGAGCTAAGTGCCTACATGCCTGGCAGCCAAAAAACCAAAACATGAAATGGAAACAATATTGCAACAAATTTAGTAAAAATTTCAGAAGGGTCCACATCAAAAAAATCTTTAAAAAAAAAAAAAGGAAATCCAGAAGGCAACAAGCCCAAGAAGGGATGTGCAGAGTCAGCCAGTCATCAGAGAAATGCGAATTCAAGACAATAAATGAGAAGTCACGTTGGTCCTGATTGGAGCAGAGATTAGCAAGTGGGGTTATGCCCAGCGCTGGGGGGGACTCAAGGACAGGGCACCCACCGGCACTGCCAGTAGCTGGGCCAAGAGCGCTCACTCAGTCTTTAGGGAAACTCAGTCTGTTCGGCCTTGGGACCTAGCAGCCCAGCTCGCGGAGGTACACCCCAAGGAAATTCACACACAGACCACGAGGGAGAGGTCCAACGATGTTCACAGCAGCCTGTTGGTGATGGAGCCATCCCACATCCCCTCCCGGATGGAGGAGGGAACAAAAGAGATAGGAGGAAAGCACACAGGGAGGGCTGGGCAGCTGCTGGGGCGGCAGGCGGGATATACCCGCCGTAGCATCGATGGGTCTTAACCTAATGCTGACACTCAGTGCCGGTAACTAAGAGGTTAATACCATAAAAGGCAAACATGGACATAGAGGCATCCCACTCCAAAAAGATGTCATACACTTTCCAACTTGTGCTTTTTGTCTGGCATCTTATAAGCAACACAGGTTAGTTTCAACTTCAGTTTTCCTTTCTGATACAGATGCGTGTACCTCGTTCTAGACAATGGCTGACTTTTATGTTTTGATTTTTCTGCATTTGTATATGTGACTTTTGTCTTGAAAGTAGTAAAACCATAGACATGTGCAAAACAAATAACAAATGTATAAATATTAAGTATGTAATGTAGAAATCAGCTGTGTACTTAAAAATATTTTTGCCAGGTCTGGAACTTTCAGGGGATTCATGCAAGAAATATGGAACATAGATTTTTAATGAGCTATGTTAAAAGATACCAGTAAAGGTACTTGATGGAAAAAAAAGAACCTAATGCTGGATGAAAAAAGCTAAGAAGCCATAAGAAATGAAATGCACAAAATTTACCGGAATCACATATAAATGAATGATGATGTTAGTTGCTCAGTCGTGTCTGATTCTTGGACACCCCAGGGACTGTAGCCTGCCAGGCTCCTCTGTCCATGGGATTCTCCAGGCAGGAATACTGGAGTGGGTAGCCATTCCCTTCTGCAGGGGATCTTCCTGACCCATGGATTGAACCCGAGACTCCTGCGTTGCAGGTATATTCTTTACATCTGAGCTACCAGGGAATTATATATTTGCCCACAAAACGCTAGTGCACTATTTGTAAGAACACAGAAACAAAGGATACACACAGACACACTGGAATGGAAAATGTACAAAGAACGTGAATCAACTCCTCAGCACTTAACATTTTGCATGATGACAAAGGCGGGGGTAGGGGGCGGTGAGATGCTAGCCGCGCAGGTTCCCTGACATTGGTGTAAGTACAGTTCCAGGGACATGACTAATTCCTCAGTCCCTTGTCTAGGTATAAATCTCAATCTGTGCGCTCAAGGGGGTACAAAATAGAACTGATTTTATTTTCAGTATTTCAATGTGATTTCTCTTTGGAGCCACCATTTCCCTGAGCTGATGGGAAAGTTTTGTCTGGGGCTTTCCCAAACTCTCCAGAATGTTGGCTGTAGTTCTGGCATCTTACCCAGTGTGTTGTGGGGTTGGGGGCTCATCCTGTCTTCCCTTACTGGGGCCCAGGCTGCTGCCAAATCATTCATTTCTTGGCCCATGTAGCCTTTTTGGGTCTGGAGCTCTTCATTGCTGTGTCTATGCTACATTGTGGACACAGGAATCTTCTATTGTTCTGTCTTCCTAGACCACAGGTCACAAACTGGAAACCCATAGGCCACATCCACCACGTGACCATGTTTTTAATTTTTTTTGTTTTTTGTTTGTTTTGTCTGACTACTTTGTATTTATTGCATACACTTTAAAATTGGAACATTTTATACAAATCCAGATTTCTGACTTGTTTGGAAAAATCAGATGCCCTGGCTACTTTAGACTCACATTTCTAGGTGACACAGGTGAGCTGGAGCTGAGTAGTATTGTATCAGTTAAGAATGCTTTGGTCTGCAAGGAACAAAAAGCTCAATTAACATCAGCTTACACCATAATGGTATTTATTGGGTATTTAGCCAGAAGTCTGGACCCCCGAGGTTGTTTGTTAGCTCAATTTTTTATCTTCGAGGACCAAGTTCTTTTCATCTTTTTACTCCTTCTGCCTCAGCCAGTGGACCTTTTGTTTTTATGGTTGTGACCTCATGTCCCAAGATGGCTGCTGTAACTCCAGACATTACATCCTTACATAATACAAGGGAGGATCCAGCAGAGGAACAAAAGTCTCTCCCAGAAGCCCCCTTGACCAGAGCTAGATTACATGGCCATCTTGAAGCTGCTGGGGGGAAAGGAATTGGGAGTTCTCCTGGGGAGCCAAATAGTGTCTGCTCCAAGCTGCTGCCCCCTTAGATAGAAACTATACTGCTAAAGCTGAAACTCGAGTACTTTGGCCACCTCATGTGAAGAGTTGACTCATTGGAAAAGACTCTGATGCTGGGAGGGATTGGGGGCAGGAGGAGAAGGGGACGACAGAGGATGAGATGGCTGGATGGCATCACCAACTCGATGGACGTGAGTCTCAGTGAATTCGGGGAGTTGGTGATGGACAGGGAGGCCTGGCGTGCTTCGATTCATGGGGTTGCAAAGAGTCAGACACGACTGAGCGACTGATCTGATCTGATCTGATACATTCTAGTTTGACACAATCCCCACCACCCTCATCATTCCCTGACCCTGAAACTGCATGTCAGTCACCATTTATCACTGTCTGCACCAGCTCCTTCCCTCTCCTCCCTGTAAGGTTTTGAGGGCTTCCTGTCTTAGCCGCAGCACACACGGCCACTTCTGACTTGAGGCTCTTTTATTTATTTTTTTAATTAATTTATTTATTTTAATTGGAAGCTAATTACTTTACAATACTGTAGTGGTTTTTGCCATACAATGACATGAATCAGCCCTGGGTGTACATGTGTTCCCCATGATGTGAGCGTCTTACTGCTTTCTCAGCAGCTACATGCGGGTGCAGAGAACAGAATCCCTCCGCCCCGCGACTCCTGCTCGTCCTCACTCACCTCCTCTCACTCTTTTCCCTTCCCTCTTGCTCTGTCCCACTTCTCTAGCCAGGAGAATTGTATCCCCGACTTGAGAAAAGCCTTCTTTCTTCCTGTTTCTTACTAAGCCGTTTTACCTACTTCAACCTCATTCTTAGTTGGCCTGCCAAGTGGGATCAGCCCACGAGCCTGCTGACCAGCAGTAACAAACACATGCGGAACTGGAGTGAGAAACTTTCACAGCAGCTCCATCGTGCCCCCAAATCCATGCCCGTGATCAGAGACTCGTCTCCTTGAGCAGGGTGTGGACCAGTTCAGGACTTGTCAGATCCCACCATGAATTGCCGCATCTTCTTCCCCAAAGGGTTAGCATTTAAAAGCCAGCGCTCACACATCACTGTGTTTTGGTCTGTCTGGAGTTATCTCAACTCCTTGCGTATCTATTCACTCAGTGGTCTTCTGTCTGTCCTCTCTGAACATCAGCGTCAACCCTTGCCCATTGTATGATACTAGAAAAGTTGTAGACACAGTAGTATTTGGTACATCACTGGGAAATGATTATTCAATAAATGAATGACCATTCACTTAAAAACTGTTTTACTGAGCCAGGCAGTAAGAATCAACTTTTACTTAAAATCCAAGAAAACCAACCAGTCAAAAAAATAAAGCAGTTCTCCGATATGACACACAGAATAGCAATGTCTTCAGCAAGAAAGAAGGGCATTTCTTTCTCTCCTCAAAGTCCAAACTGATGTGGCGGTTCTGGTCTGCGCATATGGCGGGGGTCCAAGCTCCTAGGTCTGGTTCCTCAGTTTTGTGATCCAACATAGCTCCATTCCAGGCAAGGAAGAACCCGCCTCTGCCCTTTGAGGGCACAACTAGGAAGTTGCACACAGTAACTTACCCCTCTTCCCTTCCCTGGAGCTCATCACATGACCACACCAGTCACAGGGGAAGCTGGGCCATGCAGTGCTTACTCTAATTGGCCACGCGCTCAGCTTGAAAGCAGAGATTCTCTTAATATGAGAGAAGAAATGAAGGGATAGTGGAGGGGACCGCAAAGCAGGATCCGCCACCAGCATCCCCTTAAGAGATGTTTTTCCTCTTCTCGTCCTTGCCCTCCCCAGGCCTTCCACCAGCCAAATGGAGGCGAGAGGTCAGTGTTTAACATTCCAGCTCCAGGTGGGTCCATTTGCAGACCGCATATGTGGCATGAGGCCTTTGGGGTTGTGTGCCCCCTTCCTCCTGCGTCCTCTCTGGCATGGGAGGGCTCTCTCACTGCGGGGACTCGGGGACTGCCCTCGGCATGCTGCAGTTTGTTCAGCTGCCCATTCTTCTCATGCCCCTGGGTCATAAAATGTAAACAAACAAGAAGCCGTTTGGGAGAAAGAATACCAAGGGATGAGATTGTGGGCTGGTTTATTTCTAAACCCGCCCAATTCATCATTCAGAAGGTTGCCACTAAAGAAAAGAGAAATCAGTAGAGAAAGCACCGCATCCAGAAGTGACTTCCCAAGGCAGGCATGTTTCTGTGATTTAGCAGGGAGGGGTTGCCATGGTAACCAGGAGCCCCAAAATGACCTTGAATGAAATAGACTGGCCTAGACTTTCTGCCAGATGTGTCCTGACAGGCCGTGGAGGAGAGAATGGGATTCCAGCATATCATGCCGTATTAGTGTGGACACATTCTCTGGTTTCTGGGTCTCAGATAAGCCTCCGTGGAATGAAGATCTGAAGCAGATGCCCACGTGTGCTGGTATTCCTGGTTCGTGCTCTCTTCATGCAGCCCACTCCTACTCATCCTTCAGAGACTAGTTTAGCTGTCATTTCCTCCAGGAAGCCCTCCCTGACTCCACACCTCCCAGTTGGCATTTCAGAACCCTTCCCTGTGCGCCCCCCAGCTCCTAGTGAAATCACTTTCTGGCACTTTACTTCTCCCCCGCCTTACCAGTGCTTGGGACACAGTCCCCTCACCTCTGGGTAAGAGTGGTGCTGTTCAGTTGCGAAGTCCTGTCCAACTCTTCTGTGACCACATGGACTGTACCCCACCAGGCCCTCTGTCCATGGGATTTCCCAGGCAATAATACTGGGGTGGGTTATCATTTCCTACTACTCCAGGGGATCTTTCCGAACCAGGGATCAAACTCACATCTCCTGCATTGGCAGGAGGATTCTTTACCACTGAGCCACCTGGGAAAGCCCTGGATAAGGATATGGTTAGTTTATTTTGTCGATCTGACTTTGGAACCATTTCAGTGTTTTATATCGTTATAAAACAAGTTCAATAGCAAACTGTTATGAATCTAATTGTATATTGAGTTAGTGTTATAACCTCTTGGAAAAGAGATTTTACTTACCCATATTTTTACTCTTTTTCTTTCGTCCTGCCTGAAGTTTCAGGATTCCTTTTCTCCTCCACCCCTCCACCCCAGTTTTTAAAATTTCTTGTCTCTTTTAAGAACTTTCTATAGCCCTTATTTCAGGGGAGATCTATTGTGACAAGTTCTCTTGGTTCTCCCTCATTTTGAAAATGTGTTGATTTCCCCCATTTCTGAAGAATGTTTCCTCTGGATATAGATTTCTGAGTTGATACTCTTGAATAATGTCGTGCCGCTTTGTTCTTGCCAATAGAAATTGTCAAGCTTATTCTAAAATTGATATGTAAAGGCCAAGGTTATATTGAGAAGGCGAAACAATCTTGGAAAAGAAAAACCAAGTTGGAGAACTTACGCTAGCTGGTTTCAAAACTTCATATAAAGCTACAGTAATCAAGACTGGATAGAATTGGTGCAGAACGGATAGGTCAGTGGAAGAGAATAGAGAGCCCATAAATAAACTCTCACGTTGTCAATTTTTGACAAAGGTGCCAAGTAATTTAATGAGGAAAAGGATAGACTTTTTATACTTGGGTTGGAACAACTGGGTAGCCATGTGCAAAAAGATTAATTTAGGCCATTATCTCACACAGTACACAAAAACTCACTCACATTAGCTCATAGACCTAAATGTCAGGCCTTCAACTCTAAAATTTCTAAACGAAAATATTAGAAAGAGTCTTTATGACCTTGAGTTAGGCAGCAAAAGCAAGATTTATAAAAAATATTAGTAACTTTAAAACGTTTGCTTTGCTTTTCAAGTGACACCATTAGAAAAATTAAGAGACAGGACTGGGGGATAATATTTGCAAATCATATCATGGCATCCGGTCCCACCACTTCATGGGAAATAGATGGGGAAACAGTGGAAACAGTGTCAGACTTTATTTTTCTGGGCTCCAAAATCACTACAGATGGTGACTGCAGCCATGAAATTAAAAGACGCTTACTCCTTGGAAGGAAAGTTATGACCAACCTAGATAGCATATTCAAAAGCAGAGACATTACTTTGCCATCAAAGGTTCGTCTAGTCAAGGCTATGGTTTTTCCTGTGGTCATGTATGGATGTGAGAGTTGGACTGTGAAGAAGGCTGAGCGCCGAAGAATTGATGCTTTTGAACTGTGGTGTTGGAGAAGACTCTTGAGAGTCCCTTGGACTGCAAGGAGATCCAACCAGTCCATTCTGAAGGAAATCAGCCCTGGGATTTCTTTGGAAGGAATGATGCTAAAGCTGAAACTCCAGTACTTTGGCCACCTCATGCGAAGAGTTGATTCATTGGAAAAGACCCTGATGCTGGGAGGGATTGGGGGCGGGAGGAGAAGGGGACAACAGAGGATGAGATGGCTGGATGACATCACTGACTCGATGGACGTGAGTCTCAGTGAACTCTGGGAGTTGGTGATGGACAGGGAGGCCTGGCGTGCTGTGATTCATGGGGTCGCAAAGAGTTGGACATGACTGAGCGACTGATCTGATCTGATCTGATGTCTGATAAAGAACCTGTGTCCAGAGTATATAAAGGACTCTTACAAATCAGTGTTAAGAGGACACCCTAACTTTTTTTTAGTGGGAAAAAAATTTGAATGAATCTTCATCCAAGAAGATACCTGAATGACTAATAAGTACATAAAAAGGTGCCCAACTTGATTAGTCATTGGAGAAATGCTACTTAAAGCCAAAATGAGAGACCACTACACATCCACTGCTCAGCTACTCAATCATTTCTGACTCTTTGCAACCCCATGGACTGAAGCCCACCAGACTCCTCTGGCCATGGCGTTTTCCAGGCGAGAATACTGGAGTGGGTTGCCGTTTCCTACTCCAGGGACACATCTACTAGAATGGCTATAATCAATAAGAGCTGCCTGAGGCTGAGGATGGGAGAAGAGGTTGACTGCAAACAGGCATGAGGGTTCTTTGAAGGCAATGGAAATGTTCTAAAACTTCCTCGTGGTGATAGCTGTACAGTGAAGCAATTTACTTTAAAAATCATTGAACCAACATTTACAGTGGAGGGATTTTATAAAGTAAGCCCCAAAAACAGTTCTAAACAGAAGCAGCTTGGCAGTACAGTGTGCGTGCTCAGTCGCTCAGTCGTGTCTGACTCTTTGTGACCCCATGGACTGTAGCCCGCCTGGCTCCTCTGTCCATGGAATTCTCCAGGCAAGAATGCTGGAGTGGGTTGCCATTCCTTCTCCAGGGGATCTTCCTGACCCAGGGATCAAACCTAGGTCTCTTGCATTGCAGGCCGATTCTTTACTGTCTGAGCCACCAGGGAAACCCTGGCAGTATAGAGCCACGTTGAAAAAGGAGACTTGAGCCAGACTGCCTGGATTCCAGCGCCCGAGGCTGTCACTCACTATCCAGGCTGCCTTGAGCACGAGACTTAATTTTCCTCTGCTCACTTCCCCCATGAGGAGCCCTGACACACACGAGTTCACTGCTGTTATGGTGGTAACCCCCGTCTTCTTTCTCTGGGCTCCCGCTCCATTGACCCCTTTTTCTTTCTCTGTAACCTGTCAAGCTAATCCCTACCGGAGAGTCTCACCCTCAGTGTTCATGACATCTCTTCCCTCAAGGCATTTCCATCACTGGTTTCCCCTTACCATTCATGACTCAGCTCAAATGTCATCTCGGAGGTCTCCCCTGACCACCAGCTTACCTGGTCAGGATAGACCAGGAAATGACACCACACTCATTCATGCATTTACTCATTCATTGACTAAGTAGCATTTTCTGGTAGTAGTAGTATCGTTTTCATTCCCATTTTACAGGTGGGACAACTGAAGTTCAAAAAGGAGAAGTCGTTTTATTCATTCATTTAATTCAAAGCATAATCATTGCTACCTTACACCCTCTAGAATGGCTGCAATTTTTTTAAAAATCAGAAAATAAGTATTGGTGAGGATGTGGAGAAATTGGAACTGAATCACTTTGCTGTATGTCCGAAACTAACACAACATTTTAAATTAGCTATACGTCAATTTTAAAAAGTAAAAACAAAATGGTTAAAATGGCCAGTGTCGTTGTGTACATTTACCACAATTTTTTAAAAACTAAATTATTTTTAAAACATAGTTATCAAGTACCAGAAGCTGTGTTGTGTGCACTCTCATTTATCTCTCACTATAATCCTTTGAAGTGAAATTGAGAGATAAATTTTATTCATTAACTGAGAGAACCGAGGTTCAGAGAGATCGTCCGAGTCATGAGTTCCATCCCAAACTGTCGAACCTCAAAAACTCCAGCCTTCCACTGCGCCTTTCTCCTCCACGTCCCTCCCTGACTGTAAGAACCTCATCTGTCGCTCCTTCCCACAGGCACGGCCGGGATCTATCAAGGAGCAAATGGACTGACCAACGCGGCCGGATTCGGAACTGTGCACCAGGTAGACCAGCTCCCTACCAGTGGCTTTCTGGGCTCTTTCCATAAGCAGTCCCCTTAAATCAGGGCAGCCAGAGAGGCCGCCTGCACTAGGCCTCTTATTCCCTGGGTTTGGAGGCCACCGGGGCCAGGCTACACCAACAGCCATCGGAAAGAGACAGCATAGAGGCAGAGAAATCAGAATTGTTGGCAGATTTCCAAGATGAAGGGGCTCTGTTCTGTGTTCCATCTTGATCCCCGTCGAAGACACCCATTGACTGTTGAGTCTGGAATGTAGGAAAGCAAAAGCGTGTGCCCAGACCCCGAGCTCTTCAAGGGCGACAGGCCATCATCTTTACCTCTGCGTCTCACTGTGAAGCGCCCAGCGCAGTGAGCGCATTATAAATGCTTGTGAAACGGAGCTTCGTCAACACCATAAAGATGGATGGATGTTGGCCAGTAATGCGAGCCTCTTGGTTTCACTTAGAGAGTGAGTTAAGAATTAACCTGCTCACGGTGGACGGGAACTCTGTGCACTGCCTGTGTACCTTTCCTGTTAAGAACCTTCCATGAGTTCTTTGCAAGATTGAGAAGCTCTACTTTCCGGGGGGGCTAAATATATGAAACAGTGACTGTGGTGGGAGAGCTGGACTATCTGGTTGGTTGAAACAGACCAAGATCCTCTTGGATAAAGAGGATTGGTATTCTTTGATTTCATCTCTAAGACTCCCTCCTAGAAGGTTCTGGATCCCTAATGCTGTGTAGGCGTACTATATTTGAGCCGCCACCACCACCCACCATGAACCTAAAATGAACCTAGACTCCTGCACAAGTGTATGTGGTCTTCTCGCCTCATTCAGTTGTTCTTTAGTTTTTCCAGCATTTATTGAGTGCCCACGTGTGCCCAGCACTCTTCCAGGCACTGGGGGTACAACTGTGGCTGAGACGGACGCTGTCAGAACCATACCCGTGTCCCTTAGGGTGCACCCGTTGGCTTCCGGCTGCCAATCTCTGCATCCCTGGGCACTCGGGTGTTTTCTGGAACCAATGTATAGGGCAATAGGAAGTGCCAGGGAATTGAAACCCTCTGGGAGCAGCTCTCAAGCAAAGAGTGGCTGGAGTTGGTGTATAAATACCCCAGCTCCTTCGCCCCCTGGGAGAGATCTTTCTGAGGTGTGTTTTTTTGCCATCCCAGCATCTCCTGGGTAGAATTCAGCTCCAGTCCCCACTGGAGAAGCCCCCGTGCTGACTGCTTGCCCTTCTTCCCTTTGCTACCTCACTTCCCCATTCCCCAGCTGGCCTTGCCTTCACCCCCCAAATCCTTTACTTGCCCTTGAATCCTTGTCTTGGGGAAAAATCTGCTTTTAGGCAAAACTCCAGCCCTCAGAGTACTTTTATTGTAATGGTGGGGGAACAGGGATCAATTCAGAAGACCCAGCCCAGGAGGCCCCTCGCCCACATCAGCCTGACAGTCTTCCCCACTCATAGCCTTGTGGGTTTCCCTTTCCAGGACTATACTTCCTACCCCGGCTTCCCGCAGAGCCAGTACTCCCAGTATTACAGCTCGTCCTACAACCCTCCTTACGTCCCAGCCAGCAGCATCTGCCCTTCTCCTCTCTCCACATCCACCTACGTCCTCCAGGAGGCATCTCACAACATCCCCAGCCAGAGTTCCGAGTCGCTTGGCGGTAAGTACCATCACTGCCCTGTGGTCATTCGTGGCTGTGGTCTGAGCTCTTGTATGAAAGATGAACTGGGTGGAGGTCCCAGTTGTAATGAACTGGTCACCCATGAGTTAGCATCAGCCTTCAGATATGTTTTGTTGGCTTTTCTTTGTGTGTGGATGTGGGGGCATGGAGTACGTGTGTTTTTAATTGCACCCATGTATTAGAAAGTCATAAATTTTTACCTAAATATTCTAATGCCTGCCTTCTCTTAAAGATGATCCGGTCACCCTAGGCCCACATTGTTAAATGACAGGGCTTGGCTGGAGTTGAGTAATGTTTGCTCCATTTAGACAGAGCACACCCGATTCCACATCCAGGCCCTTTGGTGATGTTTGCATCCCTGTGCAAACTAGCTCACCAGCATGTGCATTCATTTATTGATTTCGTAAATCTGCTATGCACGTGTCTACTCTTTATGAGACAATTTAGACTCATCACCATTAAATACCATGACAGCCATAAATTAGAATGTCCAATGATAGGAAATATTGCATTTTCTTCTTTTCTGAAGCCTCCTGTTTCTGGGGCTTTGTAGAAGGCAAGCTAGCATGATGTGTATGGACATTCATTCAATAAATATTCATTGGTGGATGGCTAGAAAAAGACAGCAGTGAACACTCACCACTTTCGTTCCTGCAGCTCTTGGTGCACCTGTTGCTTGCATTTTCCACCAGTTGGGGTGGGTTAAATCGCATTGGCTTGGTGACAAGCGGGAGACAACATGGCCAAGCATTTTTTAGTCAACTTGGAAGGCAGTTTAAGGTTTGGGCGTTGACTTTGGTCACTGTGACCTCATCAAAGAGTATAGAATAAATGCATAATACCCACCTTCCAATGTCCAAAGTTTGTTTCCTTGGAAGAGGATGAAATGTAACAAACTTGCCGAATTATCTTTGCCCATCCTGCTTTTCAGCATGTGGCCTCTTCAAACTGGTTTCAGAAATGAAATATAAGCAGGAAATCTTCCACTTGATGCTACTATCTATAATTTTCTGGTGAACTGGATTCTAGAGACTGAATTCTCAAGAATTTGGGTTATATGAGATGGTCATTTTTGTTCCCCATCCGGAGCGAACATAAAGGCTCTTTGTGTCTCTTTGAAATTTTCCCTTATTGTTTCCCCCTGTTCTTCATTTATCCCCTGGCCCTAAGGTTCAACAATAAGTGGTTGAGATGGTTTTTACTGTGTGTCTAACAAGCTCACATAAAATCTAATGACATAAATAATAGTCAGCTGTAACCAAGGTCTCTTGCCTCGTCTCCCCCGTGTCTGTTATAAAGGAATGGCATGTAAGCTTACTTGTGCACACACGCACACACTCATGCACTCTCTTAAAATTCCCCATAAAAACTCCACTTCTGAAATTATCCAGGATCTCCTTGAGTGGTTGGTTCTAAATTCCAGAGGCTCAAGAGGTTTATATATTACTGACAGATCATGCTCACCCTTTGCGTTGTCCTCAGGCTCTGCTCCTCCGCAGCCCGCAGCCCCATCAGCACGCTGTTGGCATCAACACGCATTCACAGTTATGTGAAGCCCCAACAATTTGCAGACGTTTGCAGGGCAATTCGCTGATGGCGGGAAGATCCCCTGGAGAAGGGATAGGCTACCCACTCCAGTATTCTTGGGCTTCCCTTGTGGCTCAGCTGGTGAAGAATCCACCTGGAATGAGGGAGACCTGGGTTCGATCCCTGGGATAGGAAGATCCCCTGGGGAAGGGAATTGGCTACCACTCCAGTATTCTGGCCTGGAGAATTCCATGGGATCACTAAGAGTCAGACACGACTGAGCAACTTTCACTTTCACTTTTGCTGATGGCAAAGGCAAAATCTGAACCTCTCTTGTTACTCAAGAGAAAAGACAAATCAGTAGTGGTTGCTTTAATTCAGTTATTCTACTTCTACAAACTTACACTAAAAATGAAGTTTCACATAGGTACAAAGACTTAAGTTAAAAGAATTCTTTTTGCAGCAGAGCAAAAGCCTGGAAGTAACCTAAATATCCATGAATAGGAGTCAGGTTAAATAAACGGTAGTGTACCCACCCTTGGCACACTGTACACCGGTTGAAAAGAATCCACTAATACGGATCTCTCTGAGCTGTTGTGATAGGTGAGGAAACAAGAACTACGTGCATGACATGGTCCTGGAGGGTTTTATATGAGTATAGTTTAATGCCCATATTCGCATAGGAAGTTTCCAGAAGGATGCAAAAACAACCGTTAACTCATTTTCTCTGGGGAGGGAACTAGAGGGAAAAGATGTAACAGACAATCTGTAGGCCCCTCCGTGGAATAGCAAAATTCACATTTGTTTCAAATGCACAGGAAACATTTACCAAAAATAGAATGTCCGGGCCATAAATCGTGAAGTCCCATTACATTTAAAAGGTTTCAAGGAATAAAAAGTACATAGTCTGAAAATAGGGGACTTAAATTAGAAGTAAAAGGAAGATTTTTGGAAAATTCGCAAATATCCAAAAGCGAAGTAACACACTTATAAATAACCCTGTGTGAGAGTTAATTTCATGTGTCAGGACGAGAGAGAGTTCTCCTTTCCTCTGCCTTCTTGTTCTACCCGAATCCTCAATGGATTGGCTGATGCCCACCCACATTGGTTAGGGCATATCTTCTCTACTCACTAATCTCTTCGGAGATACCTTCACAGCCACACCCAGAAATAATGTCTTACTAGCTCTCTGGGCCTCCCTTGGCTCAGACAAGTTGACACATAAAATAAACCATCCAGAATATGTTTTTTTTTTTTTAACTTTCAAAACCAATAATAAGAAAACAACCCGATAAAGAAATGGGCAAAGTACTTTAACAGACACTTCACCAAAGAATATACCAGCACAGCCAGAAAAAAAAGAAAAGCACCTGACTGGAATTTCCCTGGTGGTCCAGTGGGTAAGAATCTGCTTTCCAAAGCAGGAGGCATGGGTTCAATCCCGGTATCTAAGACCCCACATGCCGCAGGGCAACTGAGCCCATGGACCGCATCTAGAGAGAAGCCCTCACCCCAGCACAAAGAGCCCTAGTGCTGCAGCTGAGACCCATCACAGCCAAAAATAAAATAAAGAAATATTTTGTAAAAAGCACATGACTAGGGTGCTGCATTAGTCAGAGAAATGCAAATTAAATCCTCAAACACACATCCCTTAGAATGGCTGTAATTACAAAGACTGACCATACCAATGATTGGCAAGGATGCAGAGCAGCTAGAATCCTCTTAACCTTGCTGGTGGGAGTGTGAAATGCTATAACCACTTTGGAAAACATTTTTGCAGTTGCTTATGAACCAGTAACCACAGTCTCTTATAACGAGAAAGCTCATGTCTGATGAGCAAAGACTGATGAGTACTGATGAATGAATGTTCATAAAAGCTTTAGTCCAGCCAAAAACTAGAATCAACCCAAATGTCCATCTCCAGGTGAACGGATACATCCACCCAATAGAGCGGTACTCAGCAACACAGAGAAATAAACTAGTGATAAACATAGCAACATGGATTGAATCTCAGAACAGTTCTGCTGGTTGAAAGAAGCCAGAAAAGTGTGTGTTTGTATGTGTGTGGACATCACATACTAAGTGATGCCATTTGTTTAAAACTGTAAAAAATACAAACTAATTTATGGTGAAAGAAAGCAGACCTATGGTTGGCTGGGGAGTGGGTAGCAGGAGGGAGACTACAAGGGAATTACAGAGAAACCCTTGGTGCTGGATTTGTTCATTAACTTCATTGTGGTGGTGGTTTCATAGATGTGACCATGTGTTCAAAACTTATCAAACTGTGCTCTAAGTATGTATGTTGTTTTTGTATGTCAGTTATACCTCAACAGTTGTTAAAATAAGTAAAAACATTAAAAGGGGAGAAAGAAAAAAAGTGAGATGACTCCAAGAAGGATTACTATAATTTGCTGTAGCATATGTACCTCTGACTTTGTCCTTGAACTTTGACCCTTCATTCTCAAGAACATATAAGGTTGGGGAAAGCTGCTTTTTTTGGCACCCCTAATAAATTGACTTCACCTAACACCTTATTGGGACATTTCTTAGGTAGCTGGTGTTTCCTCCTCTTTTTAATAATATTTGCCTGAATTTTAATGGGGCCAACTGGTGTTTTCTAAGCCTCCACAGTCTTAGAACTACCAAGTGAATCAGGATAAACTTTATTTATGACTCTTAAGCATCTGTGAATTTATTTACTGCCTTTTCCTCATCCTCCAGAAGAAAGTGTTTGCTAGTTTGATGTTTGGGGAGTCTCTAATGCTGTATCCCAAAAATTTGGGGGAGCTGGAGACAGCCCAGCAGTTCTACAACTCAAAATCACATCTTTTTTTATTATGTCCTTAGTCTGCTAAGAAGTTTTATAAATATTAAATAAATAAAATTCAATCCCTTGGGTTTGGGAGGGAAATAGTCCTTACAGGGTAGGAAAAAATTAGTGCCTTGCCAAGTATTTTTAGACAAAAGCGTTTCTCCCCGCCACCCCAATGATCCAAGAACTGGCAATTATGGAAGGAAAGATGGAGTCCACAGGGTACATTTGGGAGCTAAAACAAGCAGATGTAAGATGAGAAAGTGGGATGGGAGGTCCTCTAAGGTCCCACACTGGTTTACAGTTCTGTCACTCTAGTGCCACAGACAGACCCAAATTTTAGTTCTGGCTTTATCGCCCATTTGCAGGCTTACAGGCTTACACCACCTCCACAAGCCCCAGTTCCCTCATTAGTTAAATAAAGATAATAAAGTCTAGTAAAATGCATTTAAAACTTCTGTGCTTAAAAACCAACACAACTTGGATGCTGCCTCTGGGACTTAAGTCCTGCGGGGTGCTGACCACTTGTTCACTGTGGATCATTAGACAATTGCCCAAGGGCAGGAGCCTGGCAGCCTCTCGGCACACTGTGTCCAGGAACGCCACTTCAACGAGAATCCGAAGGTGCCCACCCTCATCCCTACACCTTCTCCCTGGTCCTTCATGTATGTAGGTCTAGTCAAGCCAGAACTCAGTTTAAGCCCTTTGCCGATATCTCCTAATTGCCAGCCCTGTGCTGGATGCTCTTGCCTTAGAATCTCAAATTGACAGATTTCTTAACAAGTAAAGCTTAAAGGACTTGCTTTTAAGATACATACAGAAAATGCAGCAAGCTGCCTAGTGACAGGAACGTAGAGAATTCTTCCCACACACCCCCACTCACCCCAAGGGAGGGAGTTTGATAGCCAGCTACGTAGTGAAAAGTGAAAGTTGGTTGCCCAGATGTGTCCGACTCTTTGTGACCCCGTGGCTCCTCTGTCCATGGAATTCTTCACTCAAGAATACTGGAGTGGATTGCCATTTCCTTTTCCGGGGGATCTTCCCAAACCAGGGATTGAACCCTGCATTGCAGGCAGATTCTTTACCATCAGAGCCACCAGAGGAGTCCAGCGAAATACACATGTATATGTTATTTTCCTCCTTCTGTTAGTTTAGGGATTCTCAGACCTTAGGGTATATAGACAGTTGTAAGCACAAAACTCTGTTCACTGAAGTTGTAGCTGCCCACCCTTGCCCCTCTCAGATCCCTGCTCAGCTGTCCCCTTATCCACGAGGTGTCCCCTATAAATTAGTGACCCCCCCAGCACTCTCTCTGCTCTTATCCGATTTGTCAGGTCTGTCACACATGCCCCCACCTGGCACGTTACATGTTTACGTCTCTCTCTGATGTCTCTCTCCTCCCTCTAGAGTCTGGGTGCTGTGGGAACCAGTGCCTGGAACTATACCTAGTCAGTAAATCTTTGCTGGATGAATGAATGATTATGAACGAGCAGTTTAAGGAACTTTTGAGAGTTAATTTTGATCCTACATGATCTTTACCTTTACTGCTGCCTTTGAGACCTCCCACTTTGGAGTTAGATGGTTCTGGTATAATCGTTCACAGGAGAAGACGCTCAGCCAGCTCTCTGATCTGTCTGCCCTTTCCTTTCCATCGCCAGGTGACTATAACACACACAATGGACCTTCCACACCGGCAAAGGAGGGAGACACAGACAGGCCACCCCGGGCCTCCGACGGGAAGCTCCGAGGCCGGTCTAAGCGGAGCAGCGACCCCTCCCCAGCAGGGGACAATGAGATCGAGGTAACTCCAGATTCTTCCACCCGGTTGAGTGAATGTCACGTCCACGTGTGGCTGGAACAGGAGGTGGGGACCAGAGTTCTCTCCAAGTCCCTGGGGGGAAGATGGCCCTTTGTGTTCACAGAGTGCAGTAACAGAGAAAAGTGCCCTTGGTGAGAAGGAGGGAAGAATTTGACTGGCCACACGGAAGCACTGTTGACTGGCTAGGACAAGTGACCCTAGAGGTGGTAACAACCGGTGAGCCAAGACAGCATCACCTGGGGGCCTGGGAAAACCCAGACTGTGCCCACCGCCAGGGATTCCAAGTCAGTAGATCTGGGGCAGGGCCTGAGAAGCTGCATTTCCAACAGATTCCTAGACAATGTTGATGTGGTGGGAGACCACACTGAAAACCTCCAGTAAAAAGAGACACAGATGTATAGAACAGTCTTTTGGACTCCGTGGGAGAGGGAGAGGGTGGGATGATTTGGGAGAATGGCATTGAAACATGTATAATATCATATAAGAAACGAATCGCCAGTCCAGGTTCAATGCAGGATACAGGATGCTTGGGGCTGGTGCGCTGGGATGACCCAGAGGGATGGTACGGGGAGGGAGGTGGGAGGCAGGGTTCAGAATGGGGAGCACGTGTACACCCGTGGCAGATTCATGTTGATGTATGGCAAAACCAATACAATATTGTAAAGTAATTAACCTCCAATTAAAATAAATAAATTTAATTAAAAAAAAGAAAAAAAGAAAGAAAACCTCCAGTAAAGATGACATTGGACAGTGGACCTTCCCCATTGGATTGGAGTGATTCTTAACCTCAGCTACTGGTTAGAATCACCCGGGGTGCTTTTGAAAATTCAGACGCCCAGACCTCCTCCCAGACTAATTAACTGGACATTGCAGGGAGTTCTAAAAGTTCCCCTAGTGACCCTACTGGATGTGTGTCGCTCAGCTGTGCCCGATTCTTTGCAGCCCCCTGGACTATAGCCTGGCAGTCTCCTCTGTCCATGGGATTCTTCAGGCAAGAATACTGGAGTGGGCTGCCATTTCCTCCCCCAGGGCATCTTTGCAACCTAGGGACTGAACCCACGTCTCCTGCATCTCCTGCATTGACAAATGGACTCTTCTACCACTGAGCCACCTGGGAAGCAATAGTGACCCTCCTACAGCTTAGATATTTATCTGTCTGGAGATAGGGGGCTGGCTGAAATGAATTTGCATTGTTTCTGTGATTCTGAGTTTCTCAGACAGTGGCTCTCGGTCTCTGCTGCGCATAAGAATCTCCTGGGGACTTTCCTCATGGTCCACTGGTTAAGACTCTGCTCTCCCAATGCAGGGGGTGCCCAGGTTCAATCCCTGGTCAGGGAACTAGATCCCACGTGTCGCAGCTAAGAATTCACATGTTGCAACTAAGACCCAGTGCTGCCAAATAAATAAATTTTAAAAAAAGAAGAAGACTCTTCTGGGAAGCTTTGAGAAACCTTCATTCTCAAGCTGCAGATCAATGACGATCCAGATCAATGAAGTCAGAGTCCCTGGGGAGAGACCCAGGTGTCAGTGTGTTTACGCTCCCTCCGTGATTCCAGTGCAGCCCAGGCTCAGAACTACTATCGAAGGCCCGCAGCAGTCCTGGTTGTAATGAAGCAAGTGTGGGGTTATTGGTCAGGTACTGACATTTTCCCAAGCAAACAAAAAAGAACAGTGTGCATGAGAGATGGAGGAGACAAGTAAAGGAGACAAATGCCCCCCAGAGTGTGTTAGTCACTCAGTCATGTCCACCTCTTTGTGACCCCATGGACTGTAGCCCACCAGGCTCCTCCATCCATAGGATTTTTCCAAGCAAGACACTGGAGTGCGTTGCCGTTTCCTTCTCCCAGGGATCTTTCCTGGCCCAGGGATTGAACCCGGGTTTCCCACATTGCGGGTAGACTCTTTACCGTCTGAGCCACCGGGGAAGCTCATGTTATCTGTCTAACTGTTATCTAAGAGAAAAAATGGGCACGTGCACAAGTTTCTACTTGTTTGCAGAAGGCAGTCATTTGTCGGCTTGAGTGTGCCATGGGTATACACGGGTAGTGTTGGCAAAGCCTGGGTCACTGTCTAGGTACCCAAATGCAGCATCATCACACCCCTGTTCACAATCCTGGACAAATCTGGCAGCTACAAAGCTCAGCCGGCAAACTCAGATATGCTAAGAAATACCATTTTCATCGTTTCCTTAAAACCAGTGTCGTTTTGACTCTGAGTCCCCATCCATCCAGGTAGTGGGGAATTCCATTTCATTACTGGGGCCCTTCCCCCTGCCGGGATTATGTGAGAATCTCAAGGTTCATGTGGTCTCAGAAAACAGAATAATAGGGACTTCCCTGGCAGGCCATTAGTTAAGATTCTATGCTTCCAATGCAGAAGGTGTGGGTTTGATCCCTGGTGGGGGAACTAAGATCCCACATACTGCACAATGTGGCCAATAAATAAATAAGTATTCCCCTGGTTAAAAAATAATAATAATTTTTAATTTTTAAAAAAAGACAAAATAATAGCCTCTGTTGTCCAGTGTGGCTTGGTGGCTGCTGCCTTTCTCATTTTCAGGATCTGCAGTGGTCATTGGAAGTCCAGCCATTCTCTGGGGTCTCCTGCCATATGTTGGGCATAGAGATCCTTGTTGACAATAAGGACTTTGAAGTATTAGGTACAGTCATTTGGTTGCAAACAACAGAAACCAATTCTGGTTACTTAAGCAAAAAGGAATTTACTGGGAGTAAACGGCATGAAGAGGAAGTGATACAACCAAAGTTATGAAGAATATTATCAAAGGCCATGCTGGGAAATCCAGGGAGCTTCAGGGTGCCAGCCCCAACTGCAGAGCAAAACATTTAAAATTCTAACACTATGTCACTCGACGTTTGATTCCAAAGAGGCAGCATCCCATTGGCCTGGTCTAGGTCCTCACTCGTGCCCAGATGGACAGTCCCACCAAGACAGCATGCAATGGGAAAAGAAAACGGGATGCTCTTCTAAGCCAGTAGGGGCTTCCCTGATGGCTCAGTGGTAAAGAATCCATCTGCCAGTGCAGGAGACAGGGGTTCAATCCCTGGCCCGGGAAGATCCCACATGGCGTCAAACAGCTAAGCCCCTACGCCACAACTACTGAGCCTGTGCTCTGGAGCCTGGGAGCCGCAACTACTGAAGCCCGTGCACCCTAAATCCTGTGCTCCACAACTAGAGAGTGGCTCCCATTTGCTGCAGCTAGAGAAAAAGCCTATGCAGCAAGAAAGACCCAGCACAGCCAAAAATAAATAAATAAAAACTATTTTTTGGAAAGCGGGTGGATGCTGGAGACCCTAACAACAACAAATGGCCAATATTAGGACATTTGATATTTAGCCAGTATTCGCTGGTAGGACGTACTAGTTAACCAGTGTTTACTAGTAGGGCTGTGCTATTTAGCCATATTCACTAAGAGAGCAGTGCCAGTTGTTTATGGCTGGTGTCTGTTCCGATCATCCTAGAAGTTGTTAAATATTTTGAACATCACTCCCCTCCCCTAAGGCTTCCCAGGTGGCTCAGTGGTAAACAACCTGCCTGCCAATGCAGGAGGTGTGGGTTCGATCCCTGAGTCAGGAAGATCCCCTGGAGGAGGGAATGGCAGCCCACTCTGGTATTCTTGTCTGGGAAATCCCACGGACAGAGGAGCCTGGCAGGCTGCAGCCCATGGGGTTTCAAAAGAGTTGGACACAACTGAGCGACTAAACAACGACTCTTCCCCTGTGCTTGGTCAGCCTCTGGAGGTACACCCAGCCATCTCCTCTGAGAGCTTGACTGCCCTGGGAACCTGCCACGGAGCATGTGTTCCCACTGCTCATGGCACCATTCTCAGTCCAGAGGATTCTGTCCTTGCTTTTCCTCTAATTCTTAAAGCCACCACCTTCCAAAATCAAAGAGACTTTGCACAAACCCCTCAGGGGATTAGGCCTTTGCGAAAAGTTAGAAGAAAATGTACTGGCTCCAGGTTACCCTTGCTTTCTGCCCTCCCAGATGCCTGAGGATTTTCTACCAGCTGGAAGTTGCAGAGCTATAGAAAATCCCGGAGAGCAACTCACACTTTACTATTTTTTAAAAATGTATTAAGTCACTAACGTGGTTTCTGCTCTTGGTAGGGGACAGTGGGGGCGGAGAGACATTTTTCCATTAAGCTGAGAAGGGGGGGTGGCATGGAAGTGGGGGATTATGGGGTGATATTTTTCTAGAAACATCTGCTGCTTGATTCCAGAGTAAGTACCACTGGGCAGGAACAGTTGAAAAGGTGTGAGCTGTGTTTCACTGCCGTGCTTAATATCAGCATGGAGGGTTTGCACGAGTCGCACCTCTTAAGTCTTTGGCACTGTTGCTAATGACTGTAGCCCACGAGAGAGAAATTAGGTAGAGAAGTGGAAAGAAGGAAAATTCGGAGTCTGTATTAGTTAAAATCCCTTGACTGCAGGTGCCAGAAACCAACTTGAGCTGGCTTAAGTGAAAAAGCATAATTTATTTTAAGGATACGGGGATTCTCTTAGAACTCATGAGTCAAGGGGACAGCCAGTGTCGGCAAGATACTGTAACCACAAGGTGGGAGAGGCCAGGAAACGCATTTACGCCTTCTCGCCCCACGTTCCACAGTGTAGGTGCTAGAATCCCCAGGCAGGAATGTCTCTTCAGTGTACAGGTTACTGGGCACGGCTCTCCTCCAGGCCCTTCACCCTGTGCTCACGTTCAGTCACTCAGTCGTGTCCAACTCTTTGCCACCCTATGGACTGCAGCCTGCCAGGTTCCTCTGTCCATGGAATTTCCCAGGCAGGAATACTGGAGCAGGTTGCCATTTCCTCCTCCAGAGGATCTTCTCGACCCAGGGATCGAACCCACGTCTCCTGCATTGGCAGGCAGGTTCTTTACCACTGAGCCAGCTGGGAAGCCCTCACTAAAGCCAGCTGAGAAGCCCTTGCTTCTCAGTAAAACCAAGTCCTACAAAAGTCTTGGATCGTGTTTCCCTCTCTCCAACCTCTGTTCCTCTTCCTCCGCAGAGTGGCCTGGCCTGGCCTCCAGATCATGTTGCCAGCAACAACCACCCAAAGACGATGAATTTCTTTCCAGGCTCCAGTTTTGAGTTCCCAAGGAAAGGCTTCTGACCCAGTGGGGTTAGGGGCCCAGCCCTGGCCCAAACCCTGGTGGGCTAAAAAGTTAGGGTCATCAGCAGAATGGCCACCGCAAACAATATACCCACTAAAAATCTAGGGCAGGGAGATAGAATGGTGGCCTAGTGAGGAAAAGGGACAGACCCTCTTCAGAGGAAATATAGTCAATAAATTAAGGGAGTCTGCATTAAATTTGAAAAATATTCGTTGATTTTTTTAAAAATCCTCTTACCAAAGTATCTAAGTTTAACTGATCCAACCCAGTTGGATAAATTAGGACTTAGCATATTTAACCCCCCACAGTGATTTTCAAACACTTTTTGCCTTGACCTATAATAAGAACAATACTTATTATCATGACCCAGAATATATATACACATAATTGTAAGCAGAGCAAAAATTTCACAAAGTAATATTCAAGTCTACTAATTGTTTTGAAAACCTCTGTATTCATTGATCTTTTTCCTTTGAGATATTACCTTTCTCTTCACTTTTAAAGGCATTACAGATGTGTAAATACAACCCCTGACCCCCCAGAGGGTTTTCCAAGGTGGCCCACTCAAGTTGGTAGACTAAGTAGGTACCTTTGCTGCCCCCAACACCAGCTACATAAATGATCAGTCAGCCCTTTTGTTCTTAAAAATAATGATCACCAGAAAATTAAGAAAACCTACAGTATGAAAAATTATGGCCAAGATAAATGAATAGGATAAATGACAAGAGAGGTAATTTAAGAAACAAAAGAGATCATAGAAAAATTCTCTTTGGTTTTCTTATCTTGTATCCACAGAATAAGAAGTGCAGGCTAATGGAAAAGAAACATGCAGAGACAAAGAAAAAGCTACTGTAGATTTTTAAATGATAGACTCAAAAGTTTCATAGAAAGGTTAGAAGAGAAAGTTAAAGACATCTCTGAGAACATTTATTAAAAAAAATTATAGAAAAAATATTTTTAAAGGATAAGTAATATCAATCCAAAAGGTCTAATTTGACTGTTGGAAATTCCAGAAAGAGAGAACAGTGGGAGAGATGAGAGGACATTATTTAAAGAAATAGGATTGAAATTATTTGAATGCTGAACAATATGAGTGAAAAAAGACTACACCTAGATATATCCTCATGGGATTGGAGGATACCAAATATAAAGAAAAGAGCCTAAAAAATCCAAAGAGGAAAAAAGTAAAACCTACAAAGAACTGAAGATCAGTGAAACATCAGACTTCTCATTAATCATGCTGGATACTACAAGATAGAGGGATTCTTTCAAAGCTCTAGAGGGCATTATTTTCCCATTCGAATTCTGCGCTTAGAGGAACTTTACAGTGAATTAAAGGTATGATTAGATTTGTGAAAATGCAGCAAGTTTACTTTCTATGCACCCTCTTAGAAAAAGCAACCTAAGGGTTAGGGTTAGCAAAACAAGGAAGAAACCCAATAAAGAGATTTGGGATCCAGAAAACAGTGAATCTGACCCAGAAATGCGGTGAAGGGGAGTCTCAGGATCCTAGCTATGTGGCAACCCTAAAGATGATCCAGTCCACATTGGAACATTCTGTCACAGAGGAAGAACATCTTTGATACAGAGGGTGTGGCTAAATTTGAGATTCTAACAAAGACACCATATTGGAAACAAAAGAATTAAATCAGTTAATAAACTCCAGCAAAAATAAAAAGTTATTCCAGACAGGCATGATTCCTATGTGAAAAAAACTGAGCTATGACATGATTTTAATCAAGATGGAGTACAAGAAAGGGGAATACATATGACCTTAGTGGCAGAAATGGTTTCCTTAAAGTCATTCTGGAGGGGACTTCCTGGTGGTCCAGTGGCTAAGACTCCACACCCCCAGTGCATGGGGCCAGTGACCTAGATCTGGTCAGGGAACTAGGTCCCACTTGCCACATCTAAGAGTTCACCAAAGATGGAAGATCCCACATGCCGCAACGAACACTTGGTGGAGCTAAATAACTACATTTTTTTTTTTAATAAAATAAAAATAAATGGGCTCCAGAGTTATGACACTGGCTACAGAGAAAAGGAAGTAAAATCCTAGCTCATTACTTGGCTCTTCAGTGAACAGTAATCACAAGATGTAAATAAATGCCCTTTACTGGCTACCAACTTTTAGCATCAACATGAAGACAGAGCACTTAAGGTACAGTTATAAAACCCAATGCACGAACCAGTTTATCCACATTGACAAGGCAAAAGTAAGGCTGAAGCTCAAATACTGGAGAGGGGAGGAGCTAGTGGAAAGGGTGAAAGTGAAAGTGAAGTCGCTGAGTCATGTCCGACTCTTTGCGACCCCATGGACTGTAGCCTACCAGGCTCCTCCCTCCATGGGATTCTCCAGGCAAGAGTACTGGAGTGGGTTGCCATTTCCTTCTCCAGGGGATCTTCCCAACCCAGGGATGAACCTGGGTCTCCGGCATTCCAGGCAGATGCTTTAACCTCTGAGCCACCAGGGAAGCCCTGGTGGAGAGGGTAGGGACACCAATATCCATATTTTCCATATTGAGCTTGCTGTTTTAGCCAAGAGAAAATATCCAGAGCATATGGGAATTGGAAATAGAGCAGTTCACATATGTGAAAAACATAAAATTCTGGAGAAACGGGGGAGATTACCATGAGCTAAACCTTCGTCTTTCACAATGCCCAGTCTAAAGTGGGCAAATCAGGGATTTCCCTGGGGGTCCAATGGTTAAGACTCCACCTTCCACTGCAGGGGGCACAGGTTCAATCCTTGGTCAGGGAACTAAGTTCGTACATGCTTCGAGGTGCAGCCAAAAATCAAAAAAGTAAAAATAGAAACACAAAAAAAACGAGTAAAGTTGGCAAACCAATAAGTGAAAGTATGTAATTTAGAGTTATAAAGGTAATCATCAGAACTGCTAAAAACAAACTCTCAGAAGTAGCTAGGCTTATGGTGAGCAGTCAACGTAAAATGGTAGTATTTCATTTTGTCAAATGAGTTATATGATTTTTATTGTTGGTTTTGGACTGAATTCCTCCTTTTTTGAGCTTTTATGTGAAAGGCAAGAACAGGCATCTCAGTTCTGGCATCTGTGGGTTGACAGGGACCCCCAGAATCGGCCATCAGAATATATTTTACACAGTTGAGGTTGAATGGAGACTCAAGGACCCGTCCATGAGTCACATGTTTTAGAAATTAGAGATAATGTTTTTCAAGACATCTTTCTCCTCCCAGGGAGTTAATTTCTGCAGACATCAAGTCAGATGCAAGCAAATGTATTTATCTCCTTTCTCTCCCTCTCTTTCATCCCAGCGTGTGTTCGTGTGGGACCTGGATGAGACGATAATTATTTTCCACTCCTTACTCACGGGGACTTTCGCCTCCAGATACGGGAAGGTAAGAATCATGTTGTCTCTCTGTTTCTCTCTCTCTTTTTTTTTTCAGCATAACAGTCTGTCCAGCTGGTTTATCCTGGGAATTGTGGGGGCAGCTGGTGAGGCAGCTTCTCCAACGAATGCTGCCCCTTTGCATCACCCCAGGTTTGAGAAGTCCTATAGAATTTTCCCTTGACATGTGAAAATTCAATCAGCTTCCCCCATTGTCTGCCTTGCCTTTTCTTCCAACACATGAAACAGTCAACATCCACTTGATCGGATGTAAGCTTGTAGTCTTCACCTGTCTCCCTCCTCCTAAGAGGGCTAGGAGATGCTTCAGCCAAACCCAGGAATCCTAGCTGGAAAGTGAGGTAAAGTACTTTTCTTCCTCCCTATTGTTTATCTTAGTATCTCTGGCAGATGAATTTAATTTTCCTCCCATTTTTCTGAGACAAGGGGGAGGCATTTTGTCAGCCCCAACAGCTTTGCAAATGTATCACCGACAAATTGTCGAGGAACCATCCAGTTAGAATTTCAGGCAGATGCTGTTGGTGGACTGGTGGTCCATGCAAGAACCACCAAAAACCCCTTAAAAATGCAAAAATGAGGGTTTCCCCAGTGGCTCAGTGGTAGAGAATCCGCCTGCAATGCAGGAGATGCGGGTTCGACCCCTGGGTCTGGAAGATCCCCTGGAGAAGGGCATGGCTACCCTCTCCAGTATTCTTGCCTGGAGAATACCATGGACGGAGGAGCCTGTCGGGCTACAGTCCATGGGGTCTCAAAGAGTCAGACCAAGCAACTGAGCATGCATACAATGCAAAAATGAACCCAACTGCTAAAACCCAAACCCTGCTGATTCTTTGCATCCATCCTGAGGGCTTGGTATCAACACCCCTGTGGATGCTCCAGATGTCTGCCATCTCTTCAGAGAGACAGGTAGAGGTGGAAGGGTGGGGCTTTGGGGGACAGACACAGAATCAGCTCCTCCGAGTTAAGCGACCTGTCGGCAGCTGCTTCCACGCATGAGTGGGAACCAGGAGACTCACCAGCGCCTGGAAAATATTTCTGTTTCTGTTTAGAGCCCAGGAATATGATTTGACATCACCTCATGGCTTTTCCAGCTGCTGGTGTTTTTTATGAGGGTTGTAACAAGCTGGATGTGTAATTAGCAAGATAGATTTATCGTCTGCCGTTACGTTGTAAAGAATGTTAAAATGGTGTTGGTGGTGCAGAAACCTCTCGGCGAGGAGGAATGCCGTTAATATGTCTAGCAGTGCCTGCGGGAAATCCGGCATGCGTTTTTGGAGCATGCACAGCTTAGGGAAAGGATGGCAGAGTCCAGAGCTGCTGAAAGCAGACTTGGCAGCTATTGCAAAAAAGAAAAAGAAAGAAAGAAAATGGGCTTTCCCAAAGGGGCTGCAGTAGCGAAATACCCACCCGGGCTGGGTGTTCTGTGGTTCTTAACCACCCAGATAAAACCGTCTCCCCTAAGAACCATTCCTTCACTCCTCTTGCCCTTCAAGAAGTTCCACTGCTTCACGCAACAATTTGGTTTCCATGTAGGGCTTTGTAATTGTGCGTATGATTTTTGTGTCTGTGTCTCACCACCCCTTTTTAAACCAAATTATGCTCCTACTGCTGCTGAAAATTTGAGGGTATGGAAAGCTGGAGAGGGAAAGTTTAAGAGATGACAAGCATTTGTTTTCTGCGTCTATGTCTCTATTTCTGCTTTGCAAATAGGTTCATCCGTACCATTTTTTTCTAAGGAGGATGGGATGAATTGGGAGATTGGGATTGACATATGTACACCACGTATAAAATGGGCTTCCCTGGTGGCTCAGTGGTAAAGAATCCGCCTTCCAGTGCAGGAGATGAGAGTTCGATTCTTGGGTCAGGAAGATCCCCTGGAGAAGGAAATGGCAACCCACTCCAGTATTCTTGCCTGGGAAATCCCATGGACAGAGGAGACTGGTGGGCTACAGTCAGTCCATGGGGTCACAAAAGAGTCTGACATGACTTAGCGACTAAACAACAATACTGTGTATAAAATAGATAACTTGTGAGAATGATATAGCACAGGGAACTCTCCTCAGAGCTCTGTGGTGACTTAAATGGGAACGATATCCAAAAAAGGAGGGATATATGTATATGTATAGGTGATTTAACCCACTCCATTCTTGCCTAGAAAATCCTGTGGACAGAGTAGCCTGGTGGGTTACAGTCCATGGGGTTGCAAAGAATCAGACACAACTGAACGGCTTTCATTTTCATAGGCGATTCACTTTGCTATACAACAGAAACTAACACAATGTTTTAAAGCAACTCCAGTAAAAATTAAAACAAATTACAGGCTCACTTAAGGCAGGGACGAAGCTCAGAGCTCTCTTCTGGGCCCCATGGCACCTGGTCCGTGTCAGTCCTCATCACTAGCCAGCTCTCTGCAGCCCCATCACCTGTTCACCACCACCTTCCCCTGCCGCTCTCTGGTCTCCACTCTTGCCCTTTCCAGCCACCTACAGAGAGGTCATCCTAAAATGTAAGCCTGGTCTCTCCTCTACTGAAAAATTGTCAGTGGCTTCCCTGTAGAGAAACCCTAACCCCAGCCTCCACGGCCCTTCACGAGCTGGCTCCTTCCCGTCTCTCCCGCCCCGTTTCCTGCAACTTATCCAGAGTTGCTTTCTGTCCTCGTAACCTTCCTCATTCTCCCCATCTATCCTAGGTTTCTCCCAGCATCAGAGCCTGAGGCCAGGAGGGAGTGAGTGCTGGTAGTTTAACCGAAGGGTAATCCCAGGGACACTGGGCACAGAGTGGGGAAGTGAGGTGGGGAGGGGAAGGCAGCCTCTACAGGGTACATGAATATTGGGTTGGCCAAAATGTTCATTTGGGTTTTTCCATAACATATTAGCTATTAACAAGCAGTAGCTATGGCTGCAGGTAACTGGGGCTCAGAGCTATTGGGGACCTCTGGGAGACTCACCTCAGAGGTGATAGCCCAAGGAGCAAGGATGATGAGATATTTATCTACAAATTCCCTTCCATCATGGGTTGAGGGATTCTTCTAGGGGTGTTAGCTCCCTGAATTGGCCTGCCCCATGAAAACTCGAGGGCAGGAAATCACAGGTCCTAACAGGAGAGAGCCTCTGCTTGCTGAGAGGACCTGGAAGAGGGGCATACTGGAGGTTTCTGCTATAATCTAGAATGTTCTAAAAAGTTGGTGTACTAGGTTAGCTCACACTTATCTTTCAGTTTCTATTTTCAGTGTAACTGCCTCCAAGAGGACTTTCCTAACCACTCCCGTCTACATTGCATCTCTTCCCATAATTCTTATTTTTCACTTGCAATTATGGAATTCCCTGGTGGTCCAGTGGTTAGGGGGCTTTCCCAGTGGTAAAGAATCCGCCTGCCGATGCAGAAGATGAGGGTTCGATCCTCGGGTCAGGAAGATCCTCTGGAGAAGGAAATAGCAACCCACTCCAGTATTCTTGCCTAGGTAAGCCCATGGACTGAGGAGCCTGGCGAGGAACAGTCCATGGGGTGGAGTCGGACACGACACCACTGGCCGAGTGACGTGCTCACCAGAGGTTAGGACTCCATGCATCCATTGCTGAGGGCTCAGGTTCCATTCCTGGCCAGGGGACTGAAAATCCCATGAGCCTTGTGACGTGGCCAAAAAATTAAAAATAAATGGAATTAGGTACTCATTCTCTGTCTCCCTGCTAAGTTGTATGTGCCCTGAGCACAGTGACCATGAACATTTTTTTATCAACCCACCTAAGCACAATGCATAGACCAGATTGCTTAATGGATATTTGTTGGGAGAATGAATTGAGGTGGTCCTCTAGAATGAAAGCAGCATGACGACAGGCGCTTTTTTTCCCATTTTGTTCATTGCTTCGTCCCCAGAGCAAAGAACAGTGCCCCCTACTTAGCAGGCATCAAATAAATATTTGGTGAATGAAGGGAGGAAGGAAAGAAAATAGTATCAAAACAAAAAATTCCTAACTGGGGGCCACCCGCCAAATTCTGCCTGCAGACATTTGTGTTTTGCCCCTAGAGTGTTAGAAAAAATGTGAATTTGTCGCCAACATTTAAAAAACCAGGAGATTGCACACACTAAAATAATCGCAATGTCCAAGTCTTCTTGAAAAATTAGAAAATCTGGCAATCCTGCATTCCCAGGTGGCAGCAATCAGCAGGAGCTGAGTAGCCGCTGCCCAGTTAGCGGGGGTGGATGCTCTCCAGCCCATCCATGGCCCCACCTGGCCTGTTTAACCCATTTAGGGGACCTTCCTGACGCCACTGGCACCTGAGTTTCAACATCTGTCCTAAAATTTCAGAACCACAGAAGTTAGAGCTGGAAGGACCTGGGAGATCATCACATCCAGTGAGTCTCCATGGGACAGTAGGAGAAACTGAGGCCCAGAGAGAGTGAGGTCACCCAGGGCATAACAAGAGGCACGCTTCAGGCTCACGTGCATCCCTGGGTACTCGCACAAAGTCCAGGGAAAACTAAGATGAGATGCTCTTGGAGACCCCAGGTCTCCTGTGCCATCATCATCCGTCTTCTAGACTCTTCCATGAAATTAGAAGATGCTTGCTCCTTGGAAGAAAAGCTATGACAAACCCAGACAACATATTAAAAAGCAGAGACATCACTTTGCCAACAAAAGTCCATATAGTCAAAGCTATGGTTTTTCCAGTAGTCATGTACAGAGGTGAGAATTGGATCATAAAGAAGTCTGAGCACCAAAGAATTGATGCTTTTGAACTGTTGTCCTGGAGAAGACTCTTGAGAGTCCCTTGGACTGCAAGGAGATCACACAGTCAATCCTAGAGAAAATCAACCCTGAATATTCATTGGAAGCACTGATGCTGAAGCTGAAATTCCAATACTTTGGCCACCTGATGTGAAGAGCCCACTCATTGGAAAAGACCCTGATTCTGGGAATATTGAGGGCAGGAGGAGATGGGGGTGACAGAGGATAAGATGGTTGGATGGCATCACTGACTCAATGGACATGAGTTTGAGCAAACTCCGGGAGATAGTGATGGACAGGGAAGCCTGGTGTGCTGCAGTCCGGGGGGTCACAAAGAGTCGGACACGACTGAGTGGCTGAGTCAGCCTGTCCCCCCTCCCCACCCCCGCAAGCCAGAAATGGCTTTTCCGGAACCAGACACTTTGGCTGAGATTGGAAGTCACATCACTTGAGCTGGCATTGATGGACTCTGAATCCTTTCTTGGCTCACCAGCCTTCCACCCCAACCCCTGATTTATGAGCAGCCCATAACTTTTTAGGATGTGATCGTATGTGTCAAAAAGAGATGAGTGGGAAGGCCCAATCTGGTAACCAACTTCAGGGCCTCTCTAGATCCATGAATGTTACCAAATGCAATGCTTCCAAAAGTAATTTTTCAGGAAAAGCTCAAACAATGAAAAACACAACTCTTATCTGTACACTAGCTTGTTCTCGTGGGGATCAAAAGTCGGCTGCTTCCGGTGGCAGTCTCCTTCACCCTGATCACGGGGGTCTCAGGTAGAACGCCACGGTCAGTCCTTCAAGACTTTGGACAATGACCTCCAGCTCTCCTAGGTGAGTATGGTTGGTTGGTTGGTTTTGCTAAATCCAGCCACTCTAAGAGAGACCCAAAGTAACCCTGGCTCAAACAAGATAGACGTTTACTCCTTTCACCTTGCAGTCCAGGCATAAGCAGTTCAAGCTGATAAGGCTGCTGCCCAACACCAGGGACAACAGCCCCTTCCATCTTGTTCCCCTCCATCCCTGGAGCATTGCCCTCATTGCCAAGGTGAAACATGGCTCAACCCTGCGTCTGCATCTATCCAGTGAGAAGGGAAGCAGGAAAAGGGAATCCACTCCTCTCTTTTTCAGTTTTATTTTTTCCCCCTCTCTTTGAAGGGCCAGATCCAGAAGTTGCACAGATCATTTCTGCTCACATACCATTGGCTGCGACTTGATCGCATGGCTACCTCTAGTTGCAAAGGAGTCTGGGAAATGTAGTCTACTCACATGCTGCATTAAAATTCAGGGATTCTAGGATTCTGAGAGGGGGAAAAAGGAAGAAGGTATATTAGAGGACAGCTAGTGTTTTCTGGCACAAAGTCACCATGCAGTAAGAGGAAGAAGCATGAAAGAGAAAATTGTTGAGGAAGAGTAAAATTTGCCCTGTTCAAGAGACCTGGAGGGCAATTGTATTTGTGTGTCTGAAGCTCTGAAGGGAGGTCTGGGCTATAAACTTGGATGACAGTGGAGGGGATACAGAGGAGCAGGGGGAGTGTGATCCCCATTCTGCAGATAGAGTAACTGAGATACAGAGAGGTTATGTTGTCAGGGTATTCACAATGGAACTAAAATACATGGCCTTGACTTTTGGCCCCCAGTTCCTTCTCTTTGTGCTCTTCTTATAGCAGCAACTACACGAAGCCCGTTATTAATAGCTTATATCAAGCAGGACACTCAGCGTCAGCACTCTGGAGTGTTTAAACTACAAAGGGAATTTATTAGATCACAATAATTGAAAAGCCCAGAGGTAATGGGATTCAGGTTGGGCTGGATCCAGAAGCTCAGTATCTTAGGACTTAGGTCTTTCTGCATCCCTTGGCTGACTTTTTCCATGTGGCAACTCCTTATTAGAAATCCCAGCTGAAAAAGAAGACCTCCTTTCCAAATTCCAGCGCAACTCCCAGGCTTGAATCCCATTGGCCCAAACTAGGTCAAATGGCCACCCATGTATCAAAGTCTGTGGCCCTCTGTAGCCAGCCTAGGTCAGGAGCCTGGCATTGAGGGAACAGAGGAGCAGGTCAGCTCCATCCCAACCACATGGGAGTGAGAGGTGTGTCCTGAGTGGGCTCTGCAGGTCACAACCCTCTGTACATCCACACCAAGGGCCAGGATGGGGCTGTTGTGTTGAGCACCGTCCAGGAAGCAGAAGTCATATCAGTTGTGGTCCCAGCCGAAGGGGCGACTCACTGTTTACTTCAGGAAATAAAGAGCTACAGAGCTAAAATGATTAAGGAATGATTCAAAACAGAGTGATTGAATTTAAAACAGAAACTGGGCTCTCTTCCTGTTCCCAATCAGGGCATGTGCTGCTCAAGGCTGTCATCTCTCCACTTCCTTTCCACCTCTTCCCACCCAGTGCTCACAGCCAGAGCATCCCTTTGGTGGCTGCACCTCCTCGCATCTTGTGGATCCATTAGAGGTTCCCTGGAGACCCAGAGCTGCCAGTGATCGCCGCCTCTTTCCTAACCTCTCCTCCGGCCCCACCTCCCCTCTGGCCCTGAACTCTGCTATTTTTCCAGCCGGGACTAGACATATACAAGGTGGTCAGGAGCCTTTGCTTGTGGCCAGGAAGGGCTCATAGGGAGGACTGGTGAGCAGTCTTTCTGGGTTCACAGTGGGTCGGCCCCGACTCCCCCTTTTGTGCCCTACCTTCCAGGCTGCTCAGTACCGATTGGAAGCTCAGCTCTAGGCCCAGTTGTGGGTATGTGTGTTTTAATAACAGCTTATTGAGATATAATCCACATACCATAAATCTACCATTTCACTGTGTACAATTTTATTAGTTTTTAGTATATTCACAGAGTTGCGCAACCATCACCAGCATCTAATTTTAGATCATTTTCATCACCCCCAAAAGACAGCCCAAACCCTTTAGTAATCACTCCCCATTTCCTCCAGCCCACCCCCACCCCCAGCTCCTGGTAACCACTAATCTACTTTCTGTCTCTATAGATTTGCCTCTTCTGGACACTTCTTATAAATGGAATCACACAATATGTGGTCTTTTGTAACTAGCTTCTTTCACTTAGCATAATGCTTTTTAAATTATCCGTGTTGTACCATATATCAATACTTCACTTTTATTGTCTCATAATTTTAGTGTATGGATAGACTTCATTTTGTCCATCCATTCATCACTTGATGGACAGTTGGGTTTTGGCTATGATGAATAATGCTTCTGTGAACATTTGTATACTAGTTTTTGCATAGACATATGTGTTCGATTCACTTGGGTATATACCTAGGATTGGAATTGCTGGGTAGTATGGCAATGATATGTTTAAACTTTTGAGAAATTGGCAGACTCCTTTCCAGAGTAGTTGCCCCACGTTGCATTCCCATAAGCAAAGGATAAGGGTTCCACTTTCTCCACATCCTCACTAGCGCTTGTTACCATCTGACTTTTTGGTTACCGTCCTCTTAGTGGATGTGAAGTGGCATCTCGTGGTTTGGGTTTGCATTCCCCTGATGACAAACTGTGTTGACTAATGACTGATGTTTTCACGTCCTTATTTGGCTACTTGTAATACCTTCTTTAGGGTGGCCTAGGTGGCCCTAAGAATTCTTCAGTAGTAAAGAATTTGCCTGCCAAGCAGGAAATGCCAGGTTCGACCCTTGGGTCGAGAAGATCCCCTGGAGAAGGAAATGGCAACCCACTCCATTATTCTTGCCTGGGAAATCCCATGGACAGAGGAGCCCGGTGGACGACAGTCCATGGGGTCACCAAAGAGTCAGACACGACTTAGCGACTAAACAACAACAACTATCTGCTTTGATACCTATTAAATCCTTTGCTGTTTTTTATTGAAATATAGGTGATTTACAAGATTGTATTAGTTTGTGGTATATAGCAAAGTGATTCAGTTACACATATATATTCTTTTTATATTCTTTTCCATCACTTTATTTCAAGATATTGAATATATTAATAATTCCCTGTGCTATAGAGTCATTGTTTAGTTGCTAAGTCATGCTTGACTTTTGTGCAACTCCATGGACTGCAGCCCGCCAGGCTCCTCTGTCCTTGGATTTCTCAACAAGAATGCTGAAATGGATTGCTGTTTCCTTCCTAATCCCTTCCTGAGGGATTGAACTGTTTTTCAAGATATATTCAATATCTTGAAATAAACTAATGGAAAAGAGTATAAAAAGAATATATATGTATAACTGAATCACTTTGCTATATACCAGAAACTTGTACAATATTGTAAATCGGCTCTATTTCAATAAAAAAAACAGCAAAGGATTTAATAGGTGTTTCTTTAAAGCAGATACTTGTTGTTGTTTAGTCGCTAAGTTGTGTCTGACTCTCTTGTGACCTCATGGACTGTCGTCCACCGGGCTCCTCTGTCCATGGGATTTCCCAGGCAAGAATAATGGAGTGGGTTGCCATTTCCTGCCTTGGCAGGTGGATTCTTTACCACTGATCCTCCTGGGAAGCCTTGGGCTATACAGTAGGCCTTTGTTATTTATCTGTTTATATATAGTAGTTTGTACTTGCTAATCCCAAACTCCTAATTCATCCCTCCCCTTTGGTAACCATAAGTCTGTCTTCTGTGTCTGAGTCTGTTTCTGTTTTATAAATAAGTTAATTTGTATGTTTTAGATTCCACATATAACGGATACCATACAATATTTGTCTTTCTCTGTCTGACTTACTTCACTTAGTATGGTAATTTCTAGGTCCATCCATATTGCTGCAAATGTCTTTATTTCATTTTTTTATGGTTGACTAGTATTTTGACACACACACACATCTTCTTTTATCTGTTCACCTGTCAGTGGATCCTTTGCCCATTTGCGAGTAGTTCATTTGTCTTTTATCATTGAGTTGTAAGAGTTCTTCATACATTCTGGATAACACACCATTATCAGATACGTGATTTGCAAATGTTTTCTCCCTTTCTGTGGGTTGTCTTTTCACCTTATTGATGATGTCCTTTGAAGTATATGAAATATTGCAGGGGGAAGGGGTTTAAGTTAAAACTTTTTAAAAGTGGCCCAGGAAGGAGCCCTCATGGAGAGGCTGAATTTTGAAAAAAGACTTAAAAGGAAGTGGAGGAACAGATATCTGCTGTAAGAGCAAGAGGAAACAGCAAGTACAAAGGCCCTGAGGCAGAAGTCTGCCTGATGGACTTGAGAACAAAAAAGAAAAGCTAGCATGTTTGGGGCACAACAAGTCAGGGGAAAAATAGTAACTCAACTCGCTTTTCCCCTGAAGCCGTGAGGCTTGAAACAGAGAAAGGACAGACAGGGTCTGAGTTATATTTCTGAAGAGTCTCTCTTGCTGCTCCCCAGCAAAAGGGGGGTGGCCTGGCCGGAAGCAGAGAGACCAGTGAGGGGACTACTGGGGCAGTCCCGCTGAAACACGATGGCTGTTTGGACCAGAGTGTGTGAGATGCTGGAAGATGAGCAGTGCAGCAGTCTGGACATATTGGACAGCAGAACCAACCACACACAGAGTGCAAAGCGAGTCCTTATTCTCACCCCCTGGGCTTCAAAGATGTCTTCCTCACTGTCCATGGTCTCCCTCTAAAGGGACCTGATCTCTTCTCCGTCTATTGCCAACTAGCACATTCCTCTTGGAAAAAATCTCCCCTTTTTTTGGAGGGGGGGGCACATTCACGGTATACCAAGTACTCTGCTGCTGTGAACATGTGTTTTTTGGGTTTTGGTAGGTTTTTGTTTGTTAGTTTTGTGTTTTTGAGTTGAACCTAGGTGCCAACATGGAGTTATTCACACTTTGCCTACACAGGCCTCTTCCTTATATCACGTGGGCACATGTATGTTTCCTTGGAGGCCCGTTTGGACTCTCCCTGCTCCCCTCCTTGTAGTTCATCGTGTACCATGCTGTGTGCTTTCCTATCAAGTATGTATTACCTTCTTGTGTGCGTTTATTCCTTCTGCCTGTAGGTGGCGCTGTTTGAGTAGCCCTTGTTTCTTACCTCTCCCTCTGCACGGTGGTCCCAGGGCCTTCCATGTGGCCCTATGCCCTGCTCCATTGCTCTAACTCAGTGGTCTTCAGCTGGAGGTGACTTTGCCCCCAAAGTGACATTTGGCAGTGTCAACCGCTTTTGGCTGTGGCGACTTGGGGTTTCTTACTAGCACCTAGTGGGCAGAGGCCAGGTATACCGCTAAACATCCTACCAGGCTAGCGGTTTTTTGGTGCCAGGGACGGGTTTCACGGAAGACAGTTTTTCCACAGACCAGGGTCAAGAGGATGGTTTCAGGCGCATTACACTTATTGTGCACTTTATTTCTATTATTATTACATCAGCTCCACCCCCGATCATCAGGCATTAGATCCCAGGGGTTGGGGACCCCTGCTGTAACACACTGGACAGTCCCCCACAACAGAGGATTATCTAGCACCAAATGTCCGTAGTGCTGGGGTTGTGAAACATCACATCCATCTGCTGCTCTGAGTTCCAGGGTTCCCCGTCTTCCTTATCCCCTCTCCCTGCAGGGAGGACACCCAGGGTCCACCTGCTGCCCACCAGCACAGAGAATGCTGTGACAAGCACCCTTTATGAGCTGCCTCTGAGCTTTATACCACTAACCTATAAGGCAAGACTGTTCTATTACACCCATTTCTGGGAAGACTGAGGCTCCGCAAGGCAGCATGATTCAGCCCAGGTCATCCACCTTGAAAGAGATGAGACCCAGAAGGCAGCCCAACGCTCTTAGTCAGCATCTAAACTGCATCCCCAGTGATCCACGTGAACGTCCTCAGGGTGCAAATTAAAAGCCACTGGAGGGACTTCCCTGGTGGCCCAGTGATTAAGAATCCGCCTTCCAATGCAGGTTCAATTCCTGGTCAGGGAACTAAGATCCCACAAGCTTCGAGGCAACTAAGCCCACACCTCAACTAGAAGGAAGCCCGTGCACTGCAATGAAGAGCCCATGTGCCACAGCTAAGACCCAACGCAGCCAAATAAATAGTTTTTAAAAAGAACTTCCTTTAAAAAAAAAAAAAACAAAAAAAAAAAACAAAAAACAGCAGCGTGAACTCTTCTGCTTGACTGGGCTCCAGGAGCACATAGACTGGACCTGATGTCTGCACAGCTTCATCCCCTGGCAGCCAACAGTGCCTGGCACATCCAGTTGATAAATATTTGTTGAATAAACAAATAAATAAACAGCGCATGGGTAGGGAGTTTTCGGTGTGTGTGGTTGCACGCACTGCAGAAATGAGATTCCAGGGTGTCTGCCCTGCAGGAAACAAACACCCACATGCTTGACAAGATAGGGGGCTGTCAGCATCGATCTGAGGCCAAGATGCCGGGTGCCAACCTGGCCTGACTTCACCCAGAGCTGGGCCCACAGCAGGAGCTCAGCAAAGGCTATGGAAAGTTGAGTAAGTGGCCCCTCCAGGCAGGCTTGGGGCCAGGGACTCTTTGGCAGGTGGAGGACCTGGGATGGAGCCAGGTGACCCTTGGTGCCTGAGCAGACTCCAATCAAGGGCTCCTCTCCACATCACCCCTTTAAAAGAGCCAGCCCCTGCTCAATCTGAAGAAATTAGAGGTTTCAAACTGGCAATGTAGGGGGCCAGATCTGGCTTGAAGACAAGTTGGCCCTCTGGCATTTCCTTAAGTTCTCAATTCATTGCCAGTATTTTAAAATCTGGATGTCTCCCTTCTCTTGGAAAATAGGAAGATCTGGCAACACCAGGCCTGAGTTTTCAGAGTGGAGACCCTTTGGCAGGATGTGTGCCCTGGGGTTCACCCCTGCCCCCTTCACTCCCTGGAGTCACTTACCCTCCCTGGGCTGTGGGTTGTGGCTCCGTGGTGCCTCGTTTGCACCCCCAGAGGCGTTTACATTTGTGCCCTGCCAGTGCCAGGTTGTGCCCAGCCTAGGTGGGATATATAGGGCAGAGGTTACTGGTCCCTGTGCCCTCCGGGTCCTCTGCGTGGACTCTTAAGACATGTGGGTCCCAGGTTCCCTCCAACCAGATTCCAAGCTTTGTCGGGTGGTTCAAAAACGATGCCTTTAGGACTGCCCACCCCCACCAAAATGCAGGCTGTTACTTCCTAAGGATCATCTGTTCCAGGAATCCGTTATCATGACTGTGAATTCTGTTCACTCAGTGTGGTTTAAATGCTACCCTCTCCTCTCCTCCAACAAAGCAAAGAGAAGCAGTGCTATTAACCAGGGTCCTTTCCTTAGGCAGGTCTGCCTGGCCTTCCCAACTGGTTAGAAACGCCCTCTTGAGATGACAGCAGGCTTCCCATAACACATTTCTCGGTGTGATTATTTGATGATAGAATAACATCACTATTATTCTATGATCATTCAATGGCGGGGACTGAATTTCCATTGAAGTAGATGCCATTAATGCCTCATATCTCTCACCACAGCCCTCCCTATCCCCACAGGCATGATGGGTTGCCTCTGTAAGAACCTGTGACACTCTGGGGTGCAGTCTGCCACGTGTCCCCAGAAGGGCAGAACCCACAGCAGCGCCCTGCTCACGGACCTGCCCTTGCTGTTCCTCTGCCCCCCCACCTCCATACTTGGTCACCAGGGCTTCCTGGGGTCCCCTCCCAGATAAACTGCTTGACCTGAATCTTAGGCTCAGCATCTGCCTCGGGGGGAGACCCAAACTAAGGCATTAAGGATGCCTGGATGTTCAGACATCTTCATGATGAGTTTCTTATAGGAACTGAAACTCTGCATTGCTGGATCCCTGTTGTAACATAAGCCCTCCTGGCCCCTCAAAGTGTGGTCCAGGGACCGGCCTCATGAGGGTGTTGTTAGAAATGCAGTCTCAGGTCTCAACACCAGAATGGACATGTCGACTGGACATCTCTGCACCTTAGTCCGTGAAGCAGGATGATAGCCATGCATTCCCTGGTGACGGCGTTTCTCGTGGGTCCTGCCAGCCTGCCAACCTCTTTGTGTATCTAGAAGAGGCTGGGCAGACAGAGCCCAGCCAGGTCTTGGCTCTACACATCTCTGCTGGGGGCTCCCCTACCCTCTCTGATCAGCCAGTCCTCCTCCCCCGTCTCTCAACCGGTGTAATTACGTGATTCCGGCTCGGATTCCGGAATCCAATACCCAGCACGGTGCCATCAGGATTCAATCAGATCCAGTTGGCGAGACACGGCTTGGCCTGTCCGTTACTACTTTACAAACTGAGAAGAAAAAAAAAAAACCTGCTTTTATGACCCAGCAGTTAAAAACTATTTGTAGAAGTTGCTAAGGTTCAAATCAAAAGTGCCCTCCCTGGAGGGCGATTAGTTAATTTCAGAGGAGCACAGCTTCTTTTCTTTTCTTTCTTTTCTCCCCTTCTACCTGGAGATGTGGGTCTAATTCATTTCTGCCCTTCAGACATCGAGAGCGCTCCATCCTTGGACAAACACAAGCCAAAGTGCTTAAGGACATCTGTTTATTTTATTTCTTTAATGAGAAAACCTTCCAATTTCTCCGGGCTCAGCTGTGTTTATTTACATTGTGTTAACCATGTGAGGCCAGCACCTTGGATGTTTAAAGGCCTGGCTGGGGCCCTTGCCGCGGTCTCCAGCTCTGAAATGGAGTCAGCCGAGCCCAAGGAAAACAGAGTCCTTGGAACTCTATAAAATAGATTTTCAAAATAAATACTGCCTAATTCACTCAGTAGATGTGGATTAAGTCAAGATGAATACAATTTGGAAAGGATTTTCTGAGGAAGTCGGAGATTTCTTTCCCCCACTGAGGGTTAAACCTTGTATTTGAGTCTCCGTGCCCACCCCCACCTCCCGCTCCGTCTTCCCCCACTTCCCCCACCCCCACCCCCACACCCCGCAAGCTCTCTTTTCAGTTAGGTAAAACGTATTTAGTCTTTGTGGCTAATAAAGAAATGATGACTTTGATTGGGCTCCTCAAGCCATGATTCCTTTCTTTGCAGGACTAGGAAGAGTGACTTAACTAATCGCTGTCTTCTATCTGGGAAGGGCAGGACACGAACATCTGCCCTTGTCATTCCGGTGGGGGTGGAGGAGGAAGAGGTGGGAAACGCTTTCAAAGATGTCCTCAAGGTGAATGACAGTTGGAGGGGCCGTGGGCAGGGGGGTGGGACCCTTTGTAGCTTTAATCCCCTGTAATAGTTCTTCCCTGAGCCACTGGGCCTCCATGCCAAGTGCCTCTGCTTATGTATTTTAGAGCATTAAAGGATTATTTTCAACATAAAATATATTTCAGAGATGGTTCGGGGTTGTCAGAAAGGTGCTCATTAGCAGAGACTTTCTTTGAAGCCCCAGGCTCGCTCTGCTGGGAGACAGACCATTTCTACTTTGGCGGAGGGTTTCTGAGCTAGTTAAGACTCCTGAGTATGCCTCGTTTTCCGCCCCCAAATTGAACAAATGCGACTGCTTTCCCAGACTTTGGCCAGTTTTTTTTTTTTTTTTTTTTTTTTTTGTCTAGCCTCACCTTTCACTGAATGCTGCAGGCTGCAGGGCACCTGGAAAAAAATAATAATAATAATGCTAATCATAATAAGAGGGAGTTAAATCTCCTGTGCAAAACCTACAAATTGTTGGTCGGGTTAGAATAAGAAGCTCTTTTGTCTGCTATAAATATAGGGGTGCTGCTCACAACAATAAGTAGTGGGAAAAAAATCCCGGGCACCCTGCGAACCTGAATAATGGGAACAATTTTCCTTTACACTTAACTAGCAGGTTGAGAGGCCATCTCCCCCAGTGTCCCCCAACCCTGTACTTTTTTTTACGGTATTTATTTCTGGACAAAAGGGCTCCTGAGCTGTCCAAAGATCGCAGCCCTTTCCATGGGCCTTGGGTGATGAGGGTGTCTGTCCATGAGTGGCAGGAAGGTGTCAAGGCAGTTGTATGGGAAGTTAACTTTGACAGGGAGAGAGGAGGTTCCCCCCGCCAGGCCTGCTCCCCACACGTCTGTGAATTCACGAACTTGTGGGCCCCACCGATGGCAGAGAGGGGAAAGTACTAGTGCAAATTCCCCGATGGGGCCTAATTCAGAGGAGAAATATGCAGTGTAAGAATCTCTTTGGAAATGTCCATCAACAGTTGAATGGATAAACACATCCTCGGATAGTCATACAATGGAATATTTTCAGCCATAAAAAGGAATGGAGAACTTAATACGCGCTCGATGTGGACAGACCCCAAAAACATTATGCTAAAGGGAAAGAAGCCAGGCACAAAAGGTCATACGCTGTATGTTTCCATTTATATGAACTATCCGGAGTAGGTAAGTCCACAGAGGCAGAATACAGATTGGTCGTTACCAGGGACCGGAGGGGAGGACGGATGGAGAGCAGCTTCTTCATGGGTGTGGGGTTTCCTTTGGGGGTGATGAAAATATTTTGGAACTAAATAGAGGTTTGCTCATCTGTAAAACTGGAATAATAGTTCCTGCCCCACTGACCTCAAAAGACCAGTCCGGGAATCATCTGCTGTTTCCCTAAAAGCACTGTGGGTGCCGCTAAAGGAATGCAACATTGCCTGAGCTGGTAAAAGATGAACATTTTTTAACTTGAAAAATGAAGGTTTGTGTTGTGTTTTTTTTTTTTAAATACTCTCCTTACCTGGTTTTGGTGTCCAGGTGATAATGGCCTCAAAAAAAAAAAAAAAAATGAGTTGGGAAATATTGCCACCTCTTCTATTTTCTGGAAGAGCTCATGGTGAATTGGTGCTATTCTTCTTGAAATGCTTGGTAGAATTCTCCAGTGAAACCATCTGGACCTGGAGATTTCGTTTTTCAGGAGGTTTTTAACTTTGATTTCAGTGTCTTGAATAGTTACAGCTATTTCACCCTGAGTGAGTTTTGGTAGTTTGTGGTTTTTGAGGAATTTGTCCATTTAATTCATTGTTGAATTTAAGTGTCTGGAGTTAAAAAAAAATATATACTTTTACAGTGACTTTCAGTTTCTAGCATATTATAACCCACACCCAGAAGCCTTCAATTACAGGGATAAAAAATGTAAATCTCTCCCTGCATGCGTGGCAGTGGGCTATGAGTCATGTCCTTGGTCCTTAAGATAAACCTACAAGGAATATGTGATCCTCATTCTATCCAGGACACACCTGGATTTTTGACTACCAGTTTGTTAAGCGACAGAGAAAGGATCAAACCCCAAACTCCAAAGGCCATTGGAAGCCCCTCTGCCACTGAGCAGAGCACAGCCCATCAGAAGACCCCCAAGTTCCATGCACAGCTTTCAGACCTTCAGTCCAACTCCAGGTCCTTCCAATGCCTGATTTCCCCCGGTGGGCAAGAGGAGAGCTGTGGACTACACCTGACTCTCAAACATATTTTTGGGTTACATTGTTTAAGTCAGCTGCCAGCATTCAAACTGGAGAGATTTTTTTAAAGCTTTATTTTATTGAAGTGTAGTTGATCTTCAGTGTTGTATTAGTTCCTCTATACAGCAAAGTGATTCAGTTTTATATTCTTTTCCATTATGGTTCATTACACGACATTGAACGCAGCTCCCTGTGCTATGCAGTTGGACCTTGTTGTTCATACATAAGAGCCTGCCTCTGCTGATCCAGGACTCCCACTCTGTCCCTCCCCCAACCTTCCACTCGCCCTTGGCAACTACCAGTCTGTTCTCTGTATCTGTGAGTCAGTTTCTGTCTCATAGATAAATCCATTTATGTCATATTTTAGGTTTCACAGAGTAAAAGCGATACCATATGGCATTTGTCTTTCTGTGTCTGACTTCACTGCGTGTGATCATCTCTGGGTCCATCCATGTTGCTGCAAATGGCATTATTTTGTTCTTTTTATGGCTATTCCATTGCACGTGTGTACCATATCTTCTTTATCCACTCATCTGTTGATGGAAATTTGGTTGTTGCCATGTCGTGGCTATTGTGAAGAGTGCTGCTATGAGCACAGGACTGCATGTATCTTTTCGAATTATAGTTTTTCTGGATATATACCCAGGAGTGGGATTGCTGGGTCATATGGTAACTCTATTTTCAGTTTTTTGAAGAACCTCCTTGCTGCTTTCCACAGCGGCTGCGCCCATTTGCATTCCCACCAGCAATGTTGGAGGGCTCCCTCTTCTCCATTCCTTCTCCAGCATTTGCTATTTTTAGACTTTTTAATGATGGCCATTCTACATGGTGTGAGGTGGTACTTCATTATACTTTTGACTTGCCGTTATCTAATTATTAATGATGATGAGCATCTTTTTATGTGCCTATTGGCCATCAGTATATTTTCTTTGGAGAAATGTCTGGGTAGGTCTTCTGCCCAGCCTTTGATTGGGTTGTTTGTCTTTTTATTATCGAGTTGGATGAGCTGTTTGTCGGTCACATCACTTGCAAATATTTTCTCCCAGTTCCTGGGTTGTCTTTTCATTTTGTTTATGGTTTCCTTTGCTGTGCAAAAACTTACAAGGTCCCGTCAGATGATGAGTTTTCTTTCTTTCTTTGTTTGGCTGTGCCCAGTCTTAGTTGTGGCACCTGGGAGCTTCGATTTTCATTGTGGCATGCAGGGTCTTTTAGCTGTGGCACATGGGATCTTTAGTTGAGGCCTGCAAACTCTTAGCTGCAGTGTGTGAAATCTTGTTCCCTGACCTGGGATCAAACCTGGGTCCTCTGCATTGGGAGCATGGGGTCTTAGCCGCTGGACCACCAAGGAAGTCCCAAATGCAGAGATTTTAGATAAACAGCAAGGATATACTGTATAGCACAGAGAATTATAGCCATTATCATGTAATAATCTTTAATGGAGAATAATCTGTAAAAATACTGAATCTATGTACTATGCTATACACCTGAAACTAATATAATATTATCAATCAACTAGATTTTAAATGAATAATTTTTTAACTGTGAGATTTTCACAGAAATTAAGGCTCTGGGTTCTCTTAAAAAATCAGAAGATCTGTCCATGCTGCATCCACACTCCCAAAGGTCACCTCTTGGCTGGAGCTGCGTAGCAACTGGTTCCTTTCAGTGGGGAGGTGGCTTCCAGTTGGCCACAATCCCCACCACTCCCTGTTGCCTCCCTGACACTAAGGCCACGTGTCAGCTGTCATTCCTATCTCACTTGCACTATTGTCTTTCTCTAAGAAGAGTTAAGGGGAAAGTTAAATATTTCTTGTACCAAGAGGTGGAAATTGACAGACCAGCAAGGCACGTGTTTCACTCCTTGAAGTGAGCTACTTAGTCTCTGTAAATCTTGTTGGCTTTTGTGCCTCATTCACAGAATAAAGTCCAGACCCTCTGGGCTGGCTTGCAGACCTTCCATGACCTTGGTCTTCCTTCCATTCTGTCCTGCCTCACCACTCAGACTCTCATCTTTCTGTTTTCAGCTACAGCCTATGGTTGCACCAACAGACTCCCCCAGCTTTATCCATGCTGTCCCCTTTGCCAGGAATGCTTTTCTCATTGCCATTCATTTGCCCAGCTAATGCTCACTCAGCATTCAGGTCTTATGTTAGACATCTCTGCCTCTAGAAAGCTCTCCTTGACTACACTGAGTTAGGTGTCCTTCCGGTGTGTTCCCTTAGAACCCTCTTCTATTTTTCACTAATTATTTTATCACCTACTGATTTGTGTCTTTCCCTCACTGGACTTCAGAGCTCAAATGCAGGGACTGTGACTATATCTTACTTCCTTCCACATCTCTGCTTTCTAGCACAGCACAGTCTATATGCCCCGTAATTAGTGGTCAGGTTAATTTTCTCTCCATTATAACTCAGCACAAGCTGATTTAAACAGAAAAGTGAATTTATTGGCATTTATAACCAAAAAGTTCAGGGGCATGGTTGAATCCAGAGGTTCAAACGGTGTCAACAGAAGTCAGCCTCTTTGCATCCCTTGGCTCTGTTTTCTTCAGGTTGGCTTTGTTCTTTTCACGTGTGATGGCAGAAATGCCCCCAAGCAACACAGGACTGCCAGCCTGATAACTGTTGTAAAAAGAGAGTAACTCTTTCCCAGGAGTTTCAACCAAGTGCCAGACAAAGCTCTCCTTGGCCTGGCTAGAGCCAGTCACTCAAAGGTGGACGTAGGTTGAGACAGCCCCCTTGGAACTACACAGATGGGGAGTGATGGAATCCCCCCCGCACAAACACTCAGGATACTGTTACCAGAAGGTAACAGCATGGATGCTGGGAAGACAGGAACAGCAGCCCTTAGCTTCCATGTGTATGTTTTAAGCCATATGAGAGCCAAGAACACGCATGTTCTTACCCAGCTCATAGTAGGTGTTCAGGAAGCGCTTGAAGACAAATCTGGCCCAGTTTTCAGGGGCCACACCCTTAGATGTGGCTCTGAAGGGTCTGGCCCATTATCTCCATGCCCTCATCTCCTAGGACTCCTCCCCTTCCTCTCTCTACTCCAGCCACACTGGTACTCAGCCCTGCCAGCCACGCCCTGCCAGCCACACCCGACCTCAGGGCCTTGGAACACTTGCTTCCCTCTGTCTGAACCATTCCTCCTCCCACATGGCTTTCTCCCTCTCCTCCTGAAGATGTGTTCAGATGCACAGATTCACACGAGGACCTCCCTGACCATCCTATGAGATGCAACGCCTCCCGCACAGCCCACACAACACAAATCCTTTGCTGTATTTTTTCCATAGTCTTTATCACTCCATGTATAGAATGCACTTTGCCCAGTTCTCGGAAGCACACTTTCATGGTGGTCTGTAATAAATATAACCGTAAGTAATAATGAGTGAATGAATGTCTTTTAAAGAGCTGCATCTTTATTTATTTATTTATCTATCATATATTTATTTGGCTGTGCTGGGTCTTATTTGTGGCACACAGGATCTTTAGCTGTAGAATCTAGAATCTTTAGCTGTGTGGAATCTAGTTCCCTGACCAGGGATTGAACCCTAGCCCCCTGCATTGGGAGCTCCGAGTCTTAGCCAGTGGACCACCAGGGAAGTCCCAAGAACTGCATCTTTAGAAGCATGTTGCTGGTTGTGTAAGAATATCCTCTCTCTGGAATGTATCACTACCACTACAAATAATAGTAATAAAAATAATAATGAAAAGCAGAAGACTCAAGAGTGTTGATGAGGATGTGCCCATTCCTGGACAGAAGCAGGAGCCACTTTGCTGGGTGTCAGGCCCTGGTCTAAGCATTTGGTGTGAACTTCCAGAAATGCACTGGTCTCCCATGCCAAAATGCACTGGTCTCAAATGCCCCTCAGTCATGAATGGTGACTCAAGTTAGGGTGGTCATCTCATCTGGGTTGTCTGGAACTTTCCCAGTTTTCACATTCAAGGTGCCAAGTCCCAGGAACCTCCTCAGTTAGGCACATCCAGACAGTCGGTCCCCCTAATCCCCTTTCACAGCTCCATTTATCTATTTAATATTTTGCCTTTAAATTTACATCCTAGGGAAATGCTTCTAAAGCTGCCAGACACCTCCAGCTGAAAGAACATTTTTCAAAGGATAAAAAAAAATCTTAAGAGGCTGAGTAGTTGCGTAAAACTTCAAAAGAAGGACCAGTTTAGACATCTTTGTTTGTTCTCTTCAATTTGACTATGATTTTATCATTTGTAGTCAGTTTGATTCTTTTGTGATTCAGTGATGACGGGGATTTATCCTTCTGGTTTTTTTGGTAAAGTTCTTGTGAGTACAAATAGACCCATTTGCTGAGCTAAGAAGATCTTTTCTATTTTCTGTGTTCTCCTATGAAACTGCCAAAGAAGCTAAGTTTTTTTTTTGTTTTTTGTTTTTTTTTCAGCTTTACTGTTTAAACATGTGAATCAACCTTTTTTTTTTTCTTTACCACCATCATTTTCTTGTCTTCCTCTTTCAAACAAGCTGATCTGTTTTCCAGGAGTTTCCAAGTAATTAAATCCAATTAAAACCATTAAATTCTTTCTTTTAATGACAACTTTATTATTAAAAGCTAACCACAAGGAGGAGATTTAACTGGCAAAGCCCTCCATTGTGTGTTAATCCGTCCCTAACCTCTGGCTGACACTTCCAAGAGATAAACCCCACAGAATAGCAAGGCTGGTTTAATGAATAGCTTTAATTAATACTTTTCTTCCTTGTGGCAGAGTAATTGTTTGTTCAGCTTGTAAACAGCTACTTGGCAGTGTTTTTTTTAAAGGCCCAGTTGGCTTGTATGGCGTGATGCCTCTGATTGATTTTGTGTGTTTGTGCGTTTGGTTTTCTTTTTTCTTTAAAAGGGAGAGGGAGAGGACTGTGTTCCAGAATCGGTGCAAAAGCACGTTGACCCCAAGTTGGGGGCGTCAGGGTAATCTACACAAGAGAAAAGCCAGGCGAACACACGTGGCAGGCTGCCTGAATTTGTGAACTGTCTCCAAAGTAGGCAAGGCTGCCCTTTGCAGAAGTCTGCAAGCCCAGACAGGGTGCCCGCCAAGACACAAGCTTGGCCTGTGGTGGTCTGGGTGCTGGGATGAGAAAGAAAAGGCCAAAATCACAAAGCGCCAAACCAAGCTTCTTCTCCATGTCTCCCTGGTCGCCCCTTCAGGTGGCACCCGAGAAAGGGACGGCCCAGTGCAAGCGCTGGGTGTGGCCAGTGAGGCCCCGGAGAAGTTAACTCTGTGAATAAGGGTGACAGACCCTCTGCGCTTGCTCCCAACTCAGTATCCACTAAAGAGCTTTACATACATCAGCTCGTTTACTCTCATCACTTTAGGAGTAGATGCTCTGGTTACCCACATGTGCAGGCCAGGAGATGGGCACAGCGACTTCTGGCAGTCACTCACCTCCTAGTAAGAAGGACAGAGCCTGAGCTGCAGACCGGGGCCTGGCTGCAGTGGTGATGCCGAACAACTGGGCCATGTGGCCTTTTGAAACGGGAAACCAGCACCTTACACTCAGCTGGTTGGGAGATCGAAAATTTTTTTTAACTTGTCACTTATTTACAAAGCTAGTTTCATTGATAAGGTTGTCCACTCTAGAATTACAGAGTTACTTGACTAAGAGCCAAGCCTTTCATTAATTTTAAAGGAATTAGAGCAGCAGTTCCCCACTTGAGGGTACTTTGGCCTCCCGGGCGCTTGACTGGAGACATTTTTGGTTGTCACAACTTGATGAGGGGGATACCCCTGGCACCTAGTGGGTAGAGGCCAGCGATGTCGCTGAACAGCCTACCATGGACAGTACAGCCCCAGCAAAGAATGATCTGGCTCCAAGGGTCAACAGTGCCGAGGCTGAACAACCCTGATTTATCAAGAGCTCCAGTTTTTCACTCCAGAGATATTCTGTAAACACACAAAAGCAGTGTTCACGCACCCACCTATCAGTCTCCTAAAGAACTAGCCCAAACTTCTTCTTTTAAAGTAATTAAGAGTTCCCTGGTGGTCTAGTGGTTAGGATACGGCACTTTCACTGCCATGGCCTGAGTTCAATGCCTGATTGAAGAACTGAGATCCTACAAGACAGGGGTCCCCCACCTCCAGTGTCTAATGCCTGACGATCTGAGGTGGAGCTGATGTCATAATAATAGAAAAAAAGTACACAATAAGTGTAATGTGCTTGAATCATCCTGAAACCATCCGCCCACCACCCCAGTCCATGAAAAAATTGTCTTCCACAAAACGATCCCTGGTGCCCAAAAGGTTGGGGACCACTGCCACGAGACATGAAGTGTGGCCCAAAAAAATAAGAATAAAGTAATTGACTAAGGAAGTCTCTTAGTGAATTTGACTGTTAACCATGCCGCTAGCTTTCAGAAAAACATCTAAGGAGCTGAGTTCTCTCAGGAATATTAGCCGTGAGCTTGCTAATTAACAAGTAATTAGCAAGATCACATCCCGAACTCATGAACATCTACCTCTGCTGGTTATACAAGTTTCCTTAAGAAAATGCCTTGTGAGGAGCTTGAAGTAGGGTTAACTAATTCCATCACCTAAGAAGCTTCGGGGTAAGAGAAGAGTTTGGAAATCTCCAGATGCCTCTTTAGACATGCTTCCCACTGGGAGTACTCAGAGATGCCTTTGGAGCGGGAAGTCCAGGAAGGCTTACACCTGCGGCTGGGTCCACTTAGAGACCGGAAGTGGCTTAACCTGTAGGATGTCGGCATAGGAGCATCTTGGAGGAAAGACCGTGGGCTGCCCCCTCTTCATGTTGAAGGACTGACTGGCGTTTCACCTGAGACCCCTGTGATGAGGGTGAAAGAGACTGCCCCTGGAAGCTGCCGTCCTTTGATCCCTGTGAGAACAAGATAATGTGCATATGAGAGTTGTGTTTTTCATTGTTTGGTTGGTTTTTTTTCTGAAAATTACTTTTGGAAGCATTGCATTTGGTAACATTCACGGATCTAGAGAGGCCTGAATTGGTTACCAGGATGGGCCTTCCCCCGGCTCATGTCTCTTTGACACATACAATGACATCCTAAAAAGTTATGGGCTGCTCATAAATCGGGGGTTGGGGTGGAAGGCTGGGGAGCCAAGAGAGGATTCAGAGTCCTTCAAGGCCGGCTCAAGTGATGTGACTTCCAATCTCAGCCAAAGCGTCTGGTTCCTGAAACCATTCCTGGCTTGGGGAGTGGGGAGCGGGGAGTGGGGGACAGCTAAGAAGTGAGGGATTTACTGGGTAACTTTGCTTTTCCACATCACGTCTGGGAAATGGGAGGCACAAATGCTCAGGGGCAATGAAGGGAGATCCTTCCCCAGCACGTGGTCTCTCCTTTTATCCACTCTGAAGCCCAGCAGTTATTAAAAAGGAAAGCTAACCTGAGACTGAGAAAAGGATCAGGCTGATTTTTGCATGGCAAACCACCTGTCATTTCTCTTAACTTTGGAAGTGTAATTTAATTCAATGGGTCCCTTGTTCATTAATGGAGGAGGAAATGGCAACCCACTCCAGTATTCTTGCCTGGAAAATTCCATGGACTGAGGCAGCTGGTAGGCTACCAGGTAGCCAGGGTCCATGGGGTCGCAAAGAGCTGGACACGACTGAGCAACTTCATTTCGCTTGTTCATTAAAAGTAGACCTCAACAGTTTTAAATCAGACATTTAAAAAAAAAAAAAATTCTGGTGGTAATATGACTGTAGCTTCTTTTTCTTAATAAAGCACTTGTTAATAGTTCCTGTGAAGACATATTCCGTGAGTAAAATGGATAAGATTCTGGTTTCTTCCGTAATCCTGTTACCGAAAGAGTGTGGGGTCCGGCTGCTTGCCACTCCAATAAACAGGCCACGTTGATGGAAAGGAAAGTTAGCTTTATTTCAGATACCGGCAGCTCAGAGGGAGGGTGGCGGACGTCTGTCCAAAGGCCAACTCCCCACCACCACCACTGGCAACCAATGGGCAAGAGCTTTTACAGAAGTCTTGGGGGCGAGGGGGCTACATGCAGAAACAGCACAGTCATCTCTGACCTTCAGATGGGTCATCGGTGGTCTGACCAGTGTCATCTTGATTGTTTTAGGTCCAGTTAATCTTCAATTCCAGGGTCCATTTGTTTCCATTTCTTTGCGGCCAGTTTTCAGAATCGCGGTAGGGCATGTCCTGGGTACAGTCTGGTCATCATGTAGCTAACTTCTCCACCTGCTATTTTAGTATCTATAAGACAGATACTAAATACAGATACTTTAGTATCTATAAGACAGATACAAATCACAGGATTTGGCTCAGCATACTATCTACAGCCCTTGAGAAAGAACTAAAGGTCCTTGACTATGCTTAACGACTACATTATTATTATTATTCAGGCTCCTTTGACTGTTTTCCTGTTTGCACACTTCCCACTTCTTGGACTCAACTTATTCTTTAAAGTTTTCCGCAGACCAAAGGCAGGCAGAGGCATGGTAGTAGGGGGAGGTGGGCAGAAGGCGCAAGGACCAGAGGGATCTGCTCCGCTTCGGTCCTGGGTTTGAATCCCGGCTCTGTCGCTTTGAATCTCCTCCTCGCTTTGAATCTCATTTAATCTGTAAACTAGGGACAAGATATTTTGAGGAGGAAGTGTGCTAATATACAAAAGACTTACACACACTTAAATATTTATTTTTAAAAATACTTAACTGAGCATCTGCCTCGTACCCGGTCCAGGTTCAAGTTACATAGCAATAGCTCTCATAGAGCTTGTGTTCTGGTTGAGAGAGAAGCATCAAAAATCATAAGATCTTTCCAGATAATGATAAATGCTGTTAAAAACTGTAACAGTGTAATGAGATGCCGCATGAGTGGAGGGTCAGCACCCAGGTTACTTCAGGCGGGATGATCAGAGAAGGTCTTTCTGGTATTGAAAGTGGGAACTGAATGTTACAAAGGGGCCGGCCAGGAAAGCATCTGGGGAAAGGAAATTCCAGGCAGCGAGTATAGCCAGTGCAAAGGCCCTGAGGCAGTATTGAGTTGGCAAGCTCACAGAGCAGACCAGTGGGTTAGAGTGGAAAAGTGAAGGATGCTGGCATTATTCAGAGGGCCAGAGGATGCTGATGGGTTTTAAAAGAGGAGGGACAGTTCTGGTTTTTGTTTTAAAAAGACCGATCTTGCTGCTGTGTGGACAACAGCTTTGGAGGTGAGTGGAAGCTAGCTAGCCGTATATAGCCCAGCATACAAATGTGCTTGCTTTCAGCCTCCCTCACCGTCTCCCTCTCTCAGTGATGATCTAAAGGCCCCTTGGGAATAAAGTAAAAACATGAGTTATAGGCTAGGCTCAGATAATTAGAAACAGGTTTTTTATAACAAGAGTGTCCAGCAATGAAATGGGAAAGTTACGTGGGATGTGTGACAATTTTTCATTACAAATGACTGTCCTGTATCCCTGGCACCCTCTAATGTGTATTTTCCAACATCACCAAGCAGTTAATTCAATTCTGACTCTGTCTTCCTGAAGACAGCATCCAGGTCAATCCCACTCGCTAAGGGCTCAGTCCCACAAGACTGCCCCCACTTTGATGCCAGTTGCAAGTCTACATTGTTACCTGTGCTTCTGACCAACTGGCTATAAATTAGAGGTTCCCATGACCCCCTCCTTGGGTTCAACTAATGTGCTGGAGCTCACAGGACTGAAAGAAACACTTACATACAGGGACTAGTTTATGACAAAGGATATTATGAAGGATACGGATGAACAGCTATGTGGAGGAGTACATAAGGAGGGTCCAGAAAGGTCCCCAGCACAGGAGCACCCACATGCAACTGGGGTGTGCCACCTTCCCAACATGTGGATACGTTCATCACCCCAGGGAAAGTTGCTCAGTCATGTCCGACTCTTTGTGACCCCATGGACTGTAGCCCGCCAGGCTCCTCTGTTGGTGGGATTCTCCAGGCAAGAATACCAGAGTGGGTCGCCATTTCCTTCTCCCAGTATTATATTAGTTTCAGGTATGAAACATAATGATTCTGTATTTTTATAGATTTCATAGCATAAAAAGTTTTTATAGTATGGTTGACTGTGTTCTCTGTGCTGTCCATCACATCCCTGTGACTTACCTGTTTTACAGCTGGTAGCGTGTACCTCTCAATCCTCTTCACCTATTCTGCCCACCCCTCTCTCCTCAGGCAACCACTTGTTTGTTCTCTGTATCTATGAGTCTGTTTTCATTTTACGTTGGTTTGTTTTGGTGTTTTGATTCGACATACAAGTGAAAACAAACAGTATTTGTCTTTCTCAGTCCAGCTTATTTCACTGAGCAAAATATCCTCCAGGTCCATCCGTGTTGTCAGAATGGCAAGATTTCCTTCTTTTTCCTGGCTGGGTAACATTCGGTTGTATATACACACCATATCGTCTTTATCCACTCAACTGCTGATGGGCACTTAGGCTGCTTCCATATCTCGGCTATTAAAAATTCCAAGGGCTTTAGGAGTTCTGTGCCAGAAACAGGGACAAAACCCAAATATATATTTCGTACTATAAATCACAATATCAACCCTCCCCAAATGCCACTTCCCCCCAGTTATGACAAGGAGGAGTGTTGCCCAAACTTGCAAACTGCTCTCTAGGGGGAGATGCCACCTTTGCTGAGAACCTCTGCCTTAAAACAGGCTTCTCTGGTGGCTCAGCAGTAAAGAATACCCCTGCAATGCAGGAGCCACAGGAGACACGGGTTCGATCCCAGGGTCAGGAAGATCCTCTGGAGGAGGAAATAGCAACCCACTCCAGTATTTTTGCCTGAAAAGTCCCATTGACAAAGGAGCCTTGTGGGCTGCAGTCCATGGGGTCACGAAGAGTCAGACATGACTTAGTGACTAAACAACTGCCTTAAAACATGGTATATGAGATCACACACCCAAAAGAGCAGCATTTTGTCATTTTTTTCATTGCATGCTATGTGGTAGACAGACAAATGGGCCCCCAAAAGGTGTTCAGGTCCCAGTCTCCAGAATCTGTGAATGTTACCTTGTATGGCCAAAGAGACTTAACAGGTATGATTAATGTAATCACAGAGTCCTCAGAAGAGGGAGGCAGGAGGTGAGAGTCGATAGAAGGAACTAGCTGTGGCGAAGGAGCCGATGCCAAGGAATGCACTGGCCTCTGGAAGCTGAAAAAGGCAAGGAAACTGATTCGCCTTTGAAAGCTCCCAAAGGAACACCTTGACTTAATTTTTTTATTTATGTTATTTATTTCTGGCCGCACTGGGTCTTCGGTGCTGCACGGGCTTTTCTCTAATCATACAGAGTGGGGGCTACTCTTTGGTTGTGATGCATGGGTGTCATTGTTGCAGAGCACAGGCTCTAAGCTTCAGGAGCAGCAGCACAGGGGCTCAGCAGTTGTGGCACACAGGCTTAATTGCTCCATGGCACGTGAAATCTTCCCGGACCAGGGATCGAACCCCTGTCCACTGCTTTGGCAGGCAGATTCCTATCCACTGGGCTACCAGGGAAGTCTGAAACACCTTGATTTTAGATTTCTAATGTCTAGAACTCTGTAAGAGGATAAACTTGTGTTGTTTCAAGCCACTGAATTTGTGGTAATCTGTTACAGCATCCACAAGAAACTAACATACATGCTCATCTTCGTGTTTAACTTTCTGCTATGGTGAGTGGAACAGGTTTGCCATCTGCAGTTGTGAGGACAAGTTTCTTTCTGAACTGTGTTTGTTTTAAAAAAAAAATGTGCAGGAAGGGTAGCTCAATTAAAGGAAAATCCTAAGTTAACACAGCTGCTCTGCAGTGTGTGAAACTTGCAAAGGTGTTACAAGAATGGCCGTGGTTTAGCAAATACCAGGAGAAACTACTGCACGGGAATTTCTAAGTGGGGAAACCGTTCTGATGGAAGGTTGTGGACTCTGATGCCTTTTTGCTAATTTGCCTGTGCTAATAATACCCAGGAGGAAATCATATCGCACTCATTATCCTACGGGAGCCCTAGAAAGGAGTCACCTGCTTATATTCAGGTGAGGAAACTGAGACCCAGGGAGGGTGAACATCTGATCCAAGGTCATGTCTCTGGGGAATGGCAGTCCTGGGATTTGAAGCCAGGTCCTGCTGACTCCTCAGTTAATGTTCTCGGTCGCTTTGCTTCAGGGAGCTTCTTGCCTGTGGCCACTTTCATGCACACCTGGTGAATGGTGGAGGCGATCTGCGGTGCTCATTGGAGGAAAGCACTTGCTCCATTAGGCGATGCTTGTATAAAGAAGAGACTGTGGCCCTAAAACCAGAAAATAAAACAGGCCCTTCCGTGCACTTGACTTCACAACACTTTAGGGTTGAGGGAGTAAGAGGTGCCATCAAAAGAGAAGACAGTCTTCTGAAGTGCTGCCTGGAAAGGCTCAGTTATTCCTAAGATGTGCAGAAGCACTTGAACTTGCCTGTGGTCATTGCCACTCCGACTGAAATATACCTGTTTGGGTGCAGACACAGGGAGGCTGTGAGCAGAGTCAAGAATCTTTCAACTGCATGCAACAGAAACAGCACACATTAGTTTAAGACAAAATGGAAAATGTATTCGTGTAACCAGAATATCCAGAAGTAGATTTTGGAAACAGTGGGATCTGATCCCCCAATATTTTCGTATGAATCCGCATATGATGATGTACTTTGATGTTTCATCATCTATTCTACTGCTGCTGCTAAGTCGCTTCAGTCGTGTCCGACTCTGTGCGACCCCACAGACGGCAGCCCACCAGGCTCCCCCGTCCCTGGGATTCGCCAGGCAAGAACACTGGAGTGTCATCTATTCTCGAGATTGGTAAATTTTTCCCTGGTGGCATAATAAATATTTTAGGCTTTAGGCTAGGCTCTGCAGGAGCGATCAACGCTGCCATTATGGCCCAAAAGCAGCCACAAACGCTGAGCGAACAAGTGGGCATGTCTGTGTTCCAGTAAAACTTTATAAAAACTGACAGCCGTAGTTTAGTAACCCCTAGATTCTCTTATCGGAGAAGGCAATGGCAACCCACTCCAGTACTCTTGCCTGGAAAATCCCATGGACAGAGGGGCCTGGTGGGCTGCAGTCCATGGGGTCGCTAGGAGTCGGACACGACTGAGTGACTTCACTTTATTTTTTCACTTTCATGCATTGGAGAAGGAAATGGCAACCCACTCCAGTGTTCTTGCCTGGAGAATCCCAGGGACGGGGGAGCCTGATGGACTGCCGTTTATGGGCTTGCACAGAGTCAGACACAACTGAAGCAACTTAGCAGCAGCAGATTCTCTTATATTTGTTTCATTCTTTTTTTGTCTTTTTTAAGCTGGTCATTTTTAAAGTAAACATTCACTAAAAGGATGACAACCTGCTGCTACTGCTGCTAAGTCGCTTCAGTTGTGTCCGACTCTGTGCGACCCCATAGATGGCAGCCCACCAGGCTCCCCCGTCCCTGGGATTCTCCAGGCAAGAACACTGGAGTGGGTTGCCATTTCCTTCTCCAATGCATGAAAGTGAAAAGGGAAAGTGAAGTCGCTCAGTCGTGTCCGACTCAGCGACCTCATGGACTGCAGCCTACCAGGCTCCTCCGTCCATGGGATTTTCCAGGCAAGAGTACTGGAGTGGGGTACCATTGCCTTCTCCCGGATGACAACCTACTCTTTGAAAAACTCGTTTAATCTTTGTATTAATAACAATTTTATGAGTTGATTAACCCCATTTTACAGATGAAAAACTGAGGCACACAGAGGTTAAGTAACTTGTACAGTCATCTAGTGGTAAGAGGTGGAACTAGCTTTGAACATAATAAGCAGTCTGGCTCAGAACCCACACTCTTAACCTACTACAAAACACTCAGTAATTACTGGCTATTATTATTATCCAGCCAGCTGTGGGAAAAAAAAAAAGACCACAGTCTTATAAGTTAGTTTCAAGATGAATTTGGGGGAATGCCTTTCTTTTCTTCAAAGCGTTGTGATGCTGATTAGTGTGGCTCTCACCTCTTTAAATTATAAACAGAATTAAATGATGAATTAAACCATCTACTACAAAAGCGTTATGTGCTTAAAATAGAAAACTTGGAAAATTCAATAAAGGAAATTCTCTTTTGGACGAATAGAGCTGTGATTCATTACATACGACTTTTTGGTTCAAAACTTGGACTCCTTCAGAAATGAAAATGGTTTCCTCCTAATCCACAGGGATTGGGCAGAAGACCTCTAAGAATACGGCTTAAATCGGAGAGCTTAGATATTTGGAGTGATGAAGGCACTTGACAGAAAACAATTGCCGTCATCTAAATTAACATCTAAATTAACCCCGAAGAATTTTTTGCATTCAGATTTTGAAACCTCCAGGAATCCACATGCCATTTTCCTCCTTCAAGTTTGTTTGATATTCGATTAATTTCGTTTTAGGAAAAGACTTTCTGTTTTAAGGCTCTTACCCTCTCCACCCGCATCCAGGAAATACAGCCATACGTCACAAGATAACTTACTGATCCACAAGGCAGATCTTTGAGGGGCCCATATGGTGAACACCCCCACCATCTTCCTCTAATTAAGAGAACCTCACCAAGAATGCGTGATAATTAGGTTACAGCTGCATCCAGACCCACAGCATCTGCCTCGAGGGGGGTTGTTGTGCTTGGAACGTCCTCATCAGCCTCCTAAATGAAAGCGTCCGTAGCCCACCTCGCCGTCATCAAAGCCGAACCCTGACAAATCTGTAGAACATGAGAGCACATTGAAAAAATCTGCAGTCTGATTTGTACCTTCGTGGGGAGAGAACCACCCAGATTCTTGAGTCAAAGATGACATTCCATCCACCCGACCCCAACGGCCCCCAGCGCAGTCCTTTCCACAGACAAGTTACAAATCGAAGTGCGTTTTGGGAAAACTCCCTTTTCTCAGTTCTCCATTCTGGTTTAAATTGATTGTTTTTTAAGCACAATCTGTTTCTTGCTGTTACTTAAGAAATTAACCACTGATTTTTTTTTTAATCCAAAGAGTATGTAATGATTAAGAAAATGGTTTTCATGTGAGATGGTATTTTCATAAAGCACATCTTTCATAGCATCCCATCTGATTCGGGATATTCCTGCTGGGTTTACAGAAACACGAGGAAGCGCACTGGGATGTTTTGACAATAACCAGCGCTCGTAGAGTGCCTGATATGCCAGACCCTGGGCTAGGGGTTACATGTGTGCTGTTTCATTTAGTCCTTTTATTAGTTGGAAAAACATGATGCAAAGACTCCATATTTTAGGCTTTCTTTGACTGGGAGGAGTGCTAGTTCAGGTGGGCTTCCTCCCTCTCCAAGCTACACAGGGTGAATTAAGCTAGCAAACCAGGATGGTGTGTTTATAGAGCATGTCAGGGATGCATTCAGAGGGCAGCATGAGATGAAACCCCTGTCACCCTGTCCTCACATTAATTCATGCTCAGCCTCCACCAATTTTTGTTTCTTCATTTCTCAGTCTTTACAACCCTGAAAAAAACATTTTCTACTTGGATACAGTGGTCTGGCCCAGAGTAACACTGTGTGTCACTTAACTACAGGGACAGCTGCACTTTTCTTGGGCTGTTCTAGACTTTTCCACCTCAGCAGAACTAGTTTTTATCAAGTATCTTGAAAAGAGGTTCCCACTACACAGTTTAAAATCATATAATAGGCAGCATGCAAGCAGATTTTAGAAAAAACTGAAATAAGAGAATGCTTAGGGAGTAGTTAGCTATTCTAAAAGTTCTCCTCAGAAACCTTTGGGTGTCTTGAAGTTTTTGTTTCAGTTTTTAATAATCCCAGAAATGTTTGAATCTCTTCTTTAAAAAAAAGAAATTGAGAATATTCTAGATAATGCTAAAGTTCACTTTGATCATCACTTCTAATTCCTCTCTCCCCTCCACTCTGCTTTCCAAAGGTAATTACTGTTCTGATTATGGATATATAGCTTTGCAGATATTTACAGATATATAAGGGCCCATGGAAAATATGTAGTAACATTTTATATGTCTCCAATAAATGGTAATAACATGCAGTATATAACTCTCGGATATATACTTTCAGTCAATAATAATTTTTTGATGTGTCCATGTTAACACCTGGAGATCTGATTCATTTGTTTCTATTGAATTTAGTTTCCCATTGCACGAATATTCTACATTTTATTTCTCTAATCTCTTCAGTGGACAGCTAAATAGTTTTCAGTCATTTGCAGTTTACAAACAACTCTGTAATGAACATCTTTTTACACATCCCTTGTTCACATATATGGATTTTTCTCTAGGGTAGTATTTACTCTGGTCTTCCCTGGTGGCTCGGACGGTAAAGAACCCGCCTGCAATAAGGGAGACCTGGGTTCGATCCCTGGGTTGGGAAGATCCCCTGGAGAAGGAAATGGCAACTGCCCACACTCCATAACTCTTGCCTGGAAAACCCCCATGGACAGAGGAACCTGGCGGGCTAGAGTCCATGGGGTCACAAAGAGTCGGACACGACTGAGTGACTAAGCATGCAGTGTTTACTGGAGGGTAACGTTACTTGCCGAGGTTTCCATTTTTTGGCGGCACTGGGCCTTCGCTGCTGCACGGGCTCTCTCCAGTTGCGGCGCTCGGGCGTCTCACTGCGGTGGCGTCTCTTGTTGTCGAGCTCAGGCTCTGGGGCCCGCAGGTTCAGTGGCTGTCACGCACAGGCTTAGCTGCCCCATAGCATATGGAGTCTTCCTGGACCAGGGATCAGACCCGTGTCCCCTGCTTTGCCAGGTGGATTCTTAACCACAGGACCACCAGGAAAGCCCCTCCTTTTGTTTTTAGTTTTCTTTTAATCCAAGAAATATATGCGTAGAGTTTAAAACTCCTGTCTTCTCCAAAGGAAGGGATTATGAAACGCAGCAAGCAGTCCCCAGTGATTTGCCCCCAACCCCACCCTGTTTTTTCGCCCAGAGGCAACAACTCTCAACTCTTCTTGATTCTTTGGGTATTTACCTTCAAATTTTGAGGTAACCTGCTTCTTTACCCACTGCATGATTTTTTTCTGTTTTTGGCAGGATCTCTGGCTTTAGCTCTCTCTTCACACCCACCCTTGCCTCTCACACACATGTAGACTTTCTCTCCACACCCTCCCAATATCAGTAAGTCATCATTTCAGCTTTTTTGATGTAGAGGATTCGGCTTCTTATAACCATGCAAACACTTGTCACAGGTAAGCCATTTTTGTCTACAGTAACTGCTTTTCCTGTTTTGTGTGCTGGCCTGAGAGTTGACATTTTTCTGAATAAATCCTTTCAGTGGATGAATCTAGATGGCTGCTGCTTCTTGCTTCCCACTTAGCACATGGAGGGCTGGGCATAGGTGGTTAGGCGTACAAACAGCCTCACTAGGAAAGAATGTGTGCACTCCTGCGGAGGTGAAATGGTTTGGTTTCAAGCAGTATGTGGAAACACCCCCCAAACCTTTCCCCAGGTCACACAGTGATTCCTTACTTGGCTCCAAAGAGTTTGTTTTCCCCGTTTCCTCTTCGTTTTTCATGGACCACTCTACCCTGCGACTTCCAGCCAGGGCCTGGCGTGCTAAGCTTTGGCTATGGAAGCCCTAATGAGGTGTTTCACCTAATGGCTATGTTCCTGGGCTTGATCCTTCACAGTTGTGTGTGTGAAGCTGAGATCACCAGCTGCGATTTTCTATTTTTTTAAGGGTCAAGACGGGTTTATGTCATTCATTATTTGTTTTTATAATAGAGGTAATACAGCCTCCTGGTGAAAAATTCAACTGGGAAAAGAGGTGTATGGAGGTCAAGGCCACCTTTCCTCCTCTCCCAATCCTGGCCGCTCCGAGGCCTCCTCTGAAGCCGAGCTGCCCTGAACCAGATTACTGGCTTCAGATCCCAGCACTCGCTAGCTGTGGCACCTTGAGCAGGGTGCTCTGTGAGCCTCAGTGTTCTCATCTCTGAAATGGGAAGATATTAAGTGCTCGCCTCAGAGAGCATTGTGGGGATTAAATGAGTCAATAAATACTTAGAGAGTGGCACAGAGAAAGCACCTAACAGATATTAATGAGGACTATTACTAAGTGTTGTCTCTCCTTGTAGACCAGTGGTCCTTAACCTTGACTGCACATTGAAATCAGGTGGGGAGTTTAAACTTCTCTCGTGCCTGGATCCCACCCGCAGCCATTGTGATTTTATTGATTTTTAAATGCTCCTCACGTCAATAAAGTGTGCAGCCAGGGTTGAGAACCATTATGCGCTATATTTCCCATGTGTGTGCTCTATATTTTCCACGTGTATCAGTTGGAATCAGTGAGGTTATGCTGCAGTAACAAACATGCCCCGAATCTCACCTGCTTCTTATTTATGGTACATGTCCGTTGTGGTCTGTTGTAGCCCTGACACTCATCATCTTTATTCTGGAACCCAAGCTGATGAGTCACTTGTAGCTGGAACATTTAGCCTTTTGAAGTGGGAAGAGAGCATGGCAAACCATACACTAGCTCTTAAAGCTTCCAACCAGAAGTAGAAAAAAAAGGGAGGGGGGAGTGTTAGTCGCTCAGTTGTGTCTGACTCTTTGAAATCCCATGGACTGGGATCCCACAAGGCTCCTCTGTCCATGGAATTCTCCAGGCAAGAATAGTGGAGTGGTTATCCATTCCCTTCTCTAGGGGATCTTCCTGACCCAGGGATCGAACTTGGGTCTCCTGCACTGCAGGCAGATTCTTTACCGTCCCAGCCACCGGAGAAGGCCCTTCCAACCAGGAGTGAAACATATCTTCTGCTGACATTTCGTTGGCCAAAGCAAGTCACGTGGTCACCGTTGAGTTCCACAGGGAACCTCTAAATCAGGGGTCAGCAGCCTTTGTCTTCAGGGGGCCAGATAGTCAGCACTTTAGGATCGGTAAGCATCTGTCACAGCTACTCACCTCAGCCTTCAAAGCCCAAAAGCAACCATATACAACACACTCTCCAAAAATGTAAAAATCGCTCAACTTGTGAGCCATTCAGAACAGACAGCAGGCCAGATCTGACCTGCGGGCTGTAGTTTGCCAGCGCCTGGCGTGTATCCTCTTCCTACAGGGAGAAGCTTTTCAGGAAGGGACCCCAAATATGGATGAAGAGTAATGCAGTCTACACATTATGTGTGTAGGAACAAGAGGGCGAGAGAATGGACCCTTTTATTGTTCCCTGTGTTTTACACAGTAATTGCATGCGTGCTAAGTTGCTTCAGTCTTGTCTGACTCTTTGTGACCCTAAGGACTGTAGCCCGCCAGGCTCCTCTGTCCATGGGATTCTCCAGGCAAGAAATACTGGGGTGGTTTGCCATGCCTGCCTCCAGGGAATCTTCCCAACCCAGGGACCCAACCAGCGTCTCTTATGTCTCCTGCATTGGCAGGCGGGTTCTTTACCACCTGGGATGCCCTTTACACAGTGTACTGTGATACAATTTGCTCTTGTTCTTTATTACTGTGTTTCTGGATGATTCTTTCATGTCAGGAGTTCTAGCATGACTCCATTTTTTTAATGGCTGCCTAGTTTTCCCTGGTATGGATGTACTACAGTGGGTTTTGTTTGTGCTTTTATAGTTAATCCTCTCTTGTTAGATAACAGTGGTTTTTTTCAAACATCTGGAGCAGGAAGGCAGTGTCATAGACTGATCAGTGTAAAGAGAGTACCAAGATCCCAAGTCTGCCAGTAGTTTATAGATGGTTTATACTGCTCTCCCTAAAATGTCTTGTTTTCTAAGAGGTTCTCTTTTCCTCCAGCCATTTGTGGTTCTTGCAACACTGAACACAGGTGCCATTCCAGAGGCATTTGGGGGGGAGATTTAAACACTGATGAGGATAAATAGAAATGATGAAAAGGTAGACGTGAAATCCCAGAAGCTGTGCAACATTATTACCCTGAGCCCACCTGGACACACATTTTAGGCCACGTGGGAGCCACAGAGATGAAGACAGAACCCAAGCGCCGGCGGGGAGGTTGAGATGGCACCAACCCCACTTGCACGCTCTCCTCTTCCTAACAGGACACCACGGCGTCCGTGCGCATCGGCCTCATGATGGAAGAAATGATCTTCAACCTCGCAGACACACACCTGTTCTTCAATGACCTGGAGGTTTGGAATTGTTTGATTACTTGTTTCATTCCATAGTTGCTTTATTTAATCACCTGCATCTGGTTTGGGGGCGGAGACACTGCCTTTTCATTTTCCCTTTTTTCTTTTTCATTTGGAGGCTAGAAACTTTTGCTTGCAACCCCCAAGAAGGCATAGGACTGTGGCCAGCCACAGCTTATTGGAAACACACTCGACCGGATTCCCTCTGTGGTTAATGGGCTTTTCTCTCTGCTCTAGCAGTGATGTCCACTGGCAGTTTTACTAATCCAATCAAGGCTGTGTAGTTTCTTCCTCCTGAAATTTACTATTTAATAAAGTTTATTAAGGCAAATTAGTATGGATCCTCCTGGGTCAGGAATAATTAGCAGTGGGCCAGGATGGAAGCTTTTAAAAACAATTTACATTCCCCTGAAAACATGTTTTACAAAGAGAAAGGGGAGGGGGAGCATGCTGATTTAAAGTATCAGCTTCTGTGCCCTTAAGCAAGGAGCAAGGGAGATGGGAGAAGGGGAAAGCAGCTTCAGAAATAAATTTAATTCATTTGTTTATACACTGCCTGTGTCCAAAAGATTGGGGAAGAATCTCAAATAGAAAACATATTTAAGATAGAGCTACTAAAGCAAACACAAAGGAAAAGAAAGCCATGTAATGAATAAGGCTGAAGCATTGTACAAATATAAAAATCTGGCTTGGGTTAATGACAGCAATTCAGAGTCTGTCTGTGAGCTTCCTGGTAGCAAAAGCAAGAAAGGAAATAACATGCACTACCTTCCCCTAATGAAAACGCAAACGGCTTTCTCCAAGGTAAGGAAAGGTTGTCTGATAAGAGAATTAACATAGGAATCTTCTAGATTTGTAAATTATATTCTCGTTATTGGCTTAACAGATAGAAAAATAAAGGCAACCTAAAATATAACTGCTTATGAAAGAACAATTCTATTTATCCTGGTAGGAATATTTTTTCCTAGAATCTGAAAAATCCCTGGGGACTCCACTACGAAGTAGAAACATCAAGGCTATAAATTTCAAATCTGTCCTGGCCAGGCTGGAGCATTGCCAATATTTATCATCAGGAAAGGATACAGGGTTTCCTTTCTGTTCTGCTGTCCTAGAGTTCCAGAGGGAAAATGCTTGCTGAAATGATCAGTCTTGTGTTCTGTCCAGTCTCGACAAGCCATTTGGGCCTCAGTCTTCACGTCTGTGAAATGGGATTGATGCTCTCTGCCCAGCCTCTTTTTTAAGAGAGGATTGAGATAGAAACTTGCTGAGGAAGAAAGAGAGCTTTGGAGTAGTGGAAAATGCCAGTAGCATCAAAGCCCAAAACTATCTCTTTCACCAAAAGCAACATGCAAGCTCTCTTTACCAAGGCCTCTCATATCTTGGAGGGGGAAAAAAAGAGAGAGAAAGAGCTTAAATTTTTAAATTGAAAAAAAAAATGGCAATTGAATTCAGCAAGTATTATGGAGCCTAATGTAGTAAAGACTCCACTGATCACACATAGCAAAACCCAAGTCGCTTTAGCAAAAAATGAAAACTATTGGCCCTTGTAGTTGAAAAGTCCAGGGTAGATTTCGTTTTTCCCTGTATCCTGCTTAGAATATTACTTATATGAGAGCAGAGACCATGTCTGTCTGATTCACCTTAAATCCCTGGAGACCAGGCAATAAACAGCCAAACAAATCCGTAAATAAGAATGCTTGTGAGAGTGAAAAGGATGTGAAGAAAATAAAACAATCAGGTGTGATAGTGAGGGAACAGGTTGGAGTAACAGCATTCTCGTTGTCGAGGGAGTCAGGGAAGGTGTCTCAAGGACATGGCATTTGAGCCAAGGCCTGAATGATGGCAGGGGTCAGCCAGGTAGAGATGAAAGGAGATGGGGTCAGCAGGTGCAAAGGCCCTGAGGTGAGAACTAGTGTGATGTCTTCTAGGTTCTGCGAGAAGGCCACGTGACTGCAGTGGGTGAGTGAGAGCAGAGAGAGATGAGTCTAGAGAGGCAGGCGTGAGCCAGACACAAGCCATAAACATCAGGGTTTATTCTGAGTGCTGTGGACAGCCATGGGGCGGAGAAGCATGAAACAGGAAGAGCCACGTGACCTGGCTTATGTGGCACAATGACCACTCTGGCTGCTGCATGGAGAACAGGCAATAGGAGGGGGAGGGGAGAGACTGGGGGACTAACATAGAGGTACCTCCAAGCAAAAGAAGAAAAACAGGTTGGATTGAGATGGGAAGAAGATGTGCACTTAGGGATGGTGGTAAAGCTAAGAGGCCTTGCTCACAGGTTGGACAAGGGGGATGAGGGAGAGTGAGGAGGCAAGAGAGACTCCTGGGCTCAGCCTGACCTGGGTGATGGTGCTGTTCTCTGTGATGGGCAACACAGGGGAGGTGAAGAATCCATCCCTCTGTCGAGCGCACCTGGGGTCTGAGATGTCTGGGACACTCCAGCGATGACACCAAGTGTGTGTTAGTTGCTCAGTCGTGTCCCACTCTTTGCGACCCCCATGGACTGTAGCCCACCAGGGTCCTCTGTCCATGGGGATTCTCCAGGCAAGAACACTGGAGTGGGTAGCCATTCGCTTCGCCAGGGGATCTTCCCAACCCAGGGATCGAACCTGGTCTCCCACACTGCAGGCAGATTCTTTACCATCTGAGCCACCAGGGAAGCCCGATGATACCAAACTGTGAGGCAAATACATAAGCGTTTGAAGCTCTTATGCAATAGAAAGGCAGATACATAGTAGGGGCTTTGTCCACCTTGGTTGAAACTGAAACTCAGAGCCAGGTATTTTGAGGGGACCGTTGTGTGTGAGTTCAAGCCCGTATCTTCAGACCCTTGCCCCCTCTGCTATTCCTCACTGGCCCCAAAGTCAAAGTCGCACCTCTTAGAAAACCATCGTAATTACCAGCTGGAGCTACTCAGGGAAGACTGTTTTTATTCTCTACACTTTTTTTTTTCCCCCCAAAATGTCCCCAATGCCAGAAGCCCCAAGGGCACCTCGGCAGAATTGAAACCACGTTCCTCGATGGAGAAGTTAAGACTCACACAAGTGAAAACATACTGTTTGATGGTGCCGGGGAGCCCCTGTCAAAATCTGAAGAGCAGCCTCGTGAAGCTCCGCAGGGAGGCTGTTCCGGGCTGGGCAGAGTCGCGCTGTCTGCGGAGCCCAGTGCAAGGCCTGGCTCCTGGGCCGATGGTTAGATGATGGCGTTTAGGGAGCAAAGTCCGATCCCTTTCTCTGAGCCTGCAGTGCTGTCTGTAAATTAGGAGGTCGGCTTCCACAAGCAGCAGCGATTTATGGAGAATTTAGCGTTCGCCAGGCCCTACTCTTAAGTGCTGTGAATTCAGTGGCCAAAAAAAAAAAAAGCACAGCAAGATCCCGCACCCTGGACGCACTGACCTTCCAGTTGGGGAAACAGACCATAAATAACTGAATATAAAATGTCAGATGAAATGCTCCAAAGAGAGCCTAGCAAAGTCAAAGGAGATGGACCCAGGGGGTATTTTACTTGGTATAACCAGATAAGACTTCTCTGACATTGGAGCAGAGACCTGAAGAGGTGAAAGAGAGGATCATGTGGGTATCTAAGCAAAGAGTGTGCCAGACAGAGAAAACAGAAGTGCAAAGGCCCTGGGGCATGGGCAAAGTTGGCAAGTTCCAGGAGCAGGGAGGAGAGGCCAGGGCAGCTAGAGCCAGAGCAGGAAAGATTTGGGGGAGGGGAAGACAGATCATATGGCCCATGGTAAAGTTCCAGGTAACATTCTGAGAGTGACCAGAAGCCACTGGACGACTTTGAGCGGGGGAGCAAAATGACCTGACTCGTGGTTCAGAGGCGCCCCCTGGCTGCTGGGTGGAGAAGACCAAAGAGGGAAATGGTGGAAGCAAGTGTTTTGCATTAAATCTGATTCCGGGCCTCAAGGGTGAAAGGGCTCCTGGGGCGGGGGAGGGGAGGGTGGAATCCACGGAGGAAGAACTGGTCAGAGACAAAGTAGGTGCCAAGTTCAGCTTTCCCTCTGGACATTCGGGATGCGCATCCTGAGTTCAGAGCAAGCACCTGCTCATCAGCTCAGTCTGCCTTTGACTCCTGGCCCCACCATCTCCTGGGCTGTGTGGCCTGAGTGAGTGACTGCAGCTCTCTGAATCTCAGTTTTCTCATCTGTTAAAGGGGTAGCTGAAAAGCCCCTACCTTCCAGGGTTATCGTGATGATGGGAGATGTATGGAAGCAGTCAGCACAGAGCCTGCTCCCCTGTACATGTCCAGCAGATGGGCCTCCCCACCAGTGGCCACATGTGCCACTGGGACCACACGAGAATGGGGTAACATGGTACAGGGGCAAACCGATTAATAATTGTTAGATGCATTGTGTGGTGAGCTAGAAAATACAACTAGCTTACCCAATCCCTGATTTTACCATAATTCGGTAACAATACTTATAATACAGAGATATGGCAAAGAAAAGACAGTGGTGGGTGACGTGGACCTCCGTTGACAGCCAGTTGCTGGAGTCTGGGCAAAAGTCTTGACAATTACCTGGCCAGTTTGCCTTTGTGCGAGAACTGCTTCTTTTGAAGGAAAATCCAGGGCAGAGGACCCTCACCTGAAATGCCAGCGGAGCTGCGGGGCGAGGGTGGAGGCTCGATTGAATTCACACGCCAACAGCTCCGGAGCGGTCAAGCCTCCGGGGCTCATTGAACTGCGCGTGCGCCCCCGCCACGCAGGGGCGGGACCCAGTCCTAAGTCCCCGTGACTGCAGGCGCTGGGCGGCAAGCCCTCTGGGCTTTGATTTCAGGGCTCAGTGCACCGATGGGGTGGCGATGCCGATCACCCGCGTGGCCCCTGGGTGAAGAGGTGAGTGGGGCAGGGCAGATTCAGGCGAGAGACAGCCAGCCCTCACTTTCCCCACCTTCCCTGCTCTCAGGTGTCAAGTGGAGGAGAGTGAGTGTCGAAATGGGAGGGAAGAGTGGGTTATCACACGAAAGGGAAGAATTTTTTACTTCTAGCAGGCGGAGCCAGAGAGGCCACATAACCCAGTACTTCGGACGGCCTTGTGCAATGAGGAACCATTCCACCCAAAATGCCAGGGGCACCCCGTTGAGAAATGCTCTGCGGAGCCCTTGTATTTGCATATCACCTAGTCAACTCTACCGTATTTACGAATTACCTAGCGTTCAGCACGACCCAGGCTTCATGTAACTTACTTTTACTTGAAAAAAAAAATATTTTTTGTTGTTAAACTTATTTTTTTTCTTACTAATTTTTTTTTGGGGGGGGATGACTAGCACATTATGCCAGCGATATCATTGGTGATATTGCTTAGAATGAAACTAAGGTTTTATTTATTGTTTGTTTGTTTTATTGAAGTATAGTTGATTTGCAATGCTGTGTCAGTTTCTGGTGTACAGCAAAGTGATCCAGTTATATACATATATTATTTCATATTCTTTTCTAAGTGCTTTGTTACAGGATATTGAATATAGTTCCCTGTGCTAAATATAAATCCTTATTGTTTATTTTATATACAGTGTTGTATATCTGGTCATCCCAAACTCTCTTTCCGCTTTGGTGACCATAAGTTTGTTTCTTATGTCTGTGAGTCTGTTTCAGTCTTGTAAATAAGTTTGTATCATAGTTTAGATTCCACATATAAGTGATATCATATGTTATTTGTCTTTCTCTGACTTCACCAAGTATGATAATCTCTAGGTCCACCCATGTTACTGCAGATGACGTTAGTAAATTCTTTTTCGTGGCTGAGTAATATTCCGTTGTGTGTATGTACCACATCTTCTTTATCCATTCCTCTGTTGATGAACACTGGGTTGCTTCCGTGTCTTGGTTATTGTAAATAGTGCTGAATGAACATGGGGTTATGTGTCTTTTTGAATTAGGAGTTTTTTCCCAACACCTGCCTAAGAGTGGAATTGCTGGATCATATGGTAACTCAATTGTTCGTTTTTTAAAGTACCTCCATCTGGTTCTTCATAGTGGCTACACCAATTTATGTTCTCACCACCAGTGTAGGAGGTTTTCTCCAAACCCTCTCCAGCATTTGTTATTTGTGGACTTTTTAATGGTACCCCACTCCAGTACTCTTGCCTGGAAAATCCATGGGGTCGCTAAGAGTCGGACATGACTGAGTGACTTCACTTTCATGCATTGGAGAAGGAAATGGCAACCCACTCCAGTGTTCTTGGCTGGAGAATCCCAGGGACGGGGGAGCCTGGTGGGCTGCCGTCTATGGGGTCGCAGAGTCAGACACGACTGAAGCGACTTAGCAGCAGCAGCATACAAGTATACAGAGAAGGCGATGGCACCCCACTCCAGTACTCTTGCCTGGAAAATCCATGGGGTCGCTAAGAGTCGGACACGACTGAGCGACTTCACTTTCATGCATTGGAGAAGGAAATGGCAACCCACTCCAGTGTTCTTGGCTGGAGAATCCCAGGGACGGGGGAGCCTGGTGGGCTGCCGTCTATGGGGACGCACAGAGTCGGACACGACTGAAGCGACTTAGCAGTAGCAGCATACAAGTATACAGAGAAGGCGATGGCACCCCACTCCAGTACTCTTGCCTGGAAAATCCATGGGGTCGCTAAGAGTCGGACACGACTGAGTGACTTCACTTTCATGCATTGGAGAAGGAAATGGCAACCCACTCCAGTGTTCTTGCCTGGAGAATCCCAGGGATGGGGGACCCTGGTGGGCTGCCGTCTATGGGGTCGCACAGAGTCAGACACGACTGAAGTGACTTAGCTGTAGCTGTAATGATGGCCATTCTGACTGGTGTAAGGTGATACCTCATTACAGTTGAGATTTGCATTTCTCTGGTAATTAGAAGCCAATTTTTTAAACATTTAAACAGAGTTGACTGAAAGAGGTATGATAAGAGTGCACCACACATCGTAGTAGTGAATACTGTTTGAGAAATTGTTTCAGTGACATCAGTTCTGTTTCAATAATTTAAATCTCTCTGTGATAGAAAACGTGTCTCTTATGGAAGGTCACAGTCAAAACCACTTGAAAGCCAGTATTCTAGAGCAGGGCTGTCCAGTAGAATTTTCTAAGCAATGTCAGTGTTCCGTTCTGCACTGTCCAGCACAGTAGCCACTGGCTACCTGAGGTTGCTGAGCACTTGAAGTGTGGCTAGTGTGACTGAGGCCCTGGATTTTTCATTGTATTTAACTTTTAAGTAATTTTAATGTAATAAGCCACATGTAGCTGATGGCTATCATATTGAACAGGACAGAACATTTATCTCATTGTACTCATTGTGTTAGGCTTCCATGGTGGCTCAGTGGTTAAGAATCTGCCTGCCAAGCAGGAGATGAAGGTTTGATCCCGGGGAGGGGAAGATCCCCTGGAGTAGGAAATGGCAACCCATTCTAGTAGTCTTGCCTGGAAAATCCTATGAACAGAGGGGCCTAGCGGGCTATATAGTCCATGGGGTTGCAAAGAGTTAGGCGCGACTTAGTGACTTAAATAACAACTCATCGTAGCAAGTTCTATGAGACAGTGCAGCTCTGGAGCCCTAAATTTGTAAGACATGACCTACATTTTCAGTTAGGATGGCGATGATAATAGTAATAAGAAGAACAGTGATCACAGTTGGCATTTTCTGAGCACTTACCAGGTACCAGGCGCTGTTCTAAGTAGTGTACAGGTATTAACTTGTTTAATCCTGGTTATTATTATCCCCACTGTCTCAGTCTGCCCTAGCTGCCATAAAAAAACACCACAGACTGTATGGCTTACACAACAGAAATGAATTAGGGACTTCCCTGGTGGCTCAGATGGTAAAGAATTTGCTTGCAATGCAGGAGACCCAAGTTCAATCCCTGGGTCAGGAAGATCCACTGGAGAAGGGAATGGCAACCCACTCCAGTGTTCTTGCCTGGAGAATCCCCATGGACGGAGGAGCCTGGCAGGCTACAGTCCTGGGGTCACACAGAGTCAGACACGACTGAGGGACTAACAGCTCTGGAGGCCAGAAGGCCCAGATTAAGAGACTGGCAAATGTGGTTTCCAGTAAAGGTTCTTTTCCTGGCTTGTAGAGATCACCTTCTCACTGTCTCCACATGACCTTTCCTCAATGTGTGTACAGGAGAGAGAGAGAAAAAGAGAGAGAGTGTGTGTGTGTGTGCGCTGGCCAGTTTTGAGTCTCTTCTTGACTATTATGAGCGCATGTGCTCAGTTGCTAAGTCAAATCCGACTCTTTGCAACCCCACGGACTATAGCACGCCAGGCTTCTCTGTCCATGGAATTTCCCAGGCAAGAATACTGGCATGGGTTGCCATTTCATTCTCCAGGGGATCTTCTTGACCCAGGGATCGAACCTGTGTCTCCTGCATTGGCAGGTGGATTCTTTACCCTTGAGCCGCCAGGGAAGCCCACATGAACACACTAATCCTATCAGATCAGGGTCCCACCCTTACAGCCTCACTTAACATTAATGACTTCCTTAGATGCCCCCTCTCCAAATAGAGCCACACTGAGGGTTCACACTTCCACACATGAATTCGGGGAGGACGCAAACATTCAGTCCATAACATCTATTTTACAAATGAAGAGACTGAGGTACAGAGGGGTTAAGCGAACAATCCAGAGTCACACAGTTGGCAGTGACCATCTTCAGAGCCAGGCAGCTGGCTCTGGAGCCCTTCCACGCATCGGCTGTGCTGTGCGGTCTCTCCCAGGAGAACGATTGCCATCTGGCTGAGAGCAGAGATTCCCAGTGGGAAATCTCGACTTGCACAGGGCTGTAGACAGCAGGTTCTGAGGGAAAGGGGGAGCAGGGAGGATAGATGTGCCAGGACGCCTGGAGAAGGACTGACAGGAAGAGAATAAATTCCCGGTGCACGTGAAGAAAGTGAAGATGAGAAACTCCTCTGTGAATTAGCACGGCATCTTCACATTGTATATGCAAAGGTCACACAGATAACAGCAGCCTAAACCACACTACAGTACTAGAGCACCCTCCCTCCCCCCGACCCCTGCAACAGGAACAAAGCAATAAACAGAGAATCTAAATGCATTTCTATATAGTAGGACATAGACAGAGATTGGAGCTGAGTAGGAGGCACTGGTGGGAATAATAAACTCAATCACAGTGACAGCTGACATGTCCTGAATGCTCACCTGTATGCCTTCATTTAACCTTTACAGCAGCCACAGAGGTAGATTCTGTTATGTATCCCCATTTTAGAGATGGGAAGACTGAGGCACAGAGAGGTTAACGTACTCAGGGCTGACTTGTATTGAGCTCTAACACTGTGCCCTGCATCACACATATATTTTCTCACTGAAATCTCACAAGTACCATGCAAAGGAGTTGTTTCTTTTTAAAGTCTATTTTATGGATGAAGAATGAAACCCAGAGAGGTCACTTTTCGACGGTCACAGAGCTAGTAAGAACAGAGTGGAGGTCTAATCCCGGGCCAAGCTGACTTCTAGGCTAGGAATTTATCTTTCAAAGAAGATACAATTTTGAGATGAATGGGGACTTGGAGAAGGAGAACAGGTCCACAGAGTGGATGGAAGAAAAGAGTCCTTCATAAGAAACGAGATCAACAGAAAGGTTTTGGCAAAAGGTATCCCTGGCCCGACTCAGGCCTGGCCAGGCAGGCGGGTGGGCCAGAGGGACAGATGCTGCTGGAGCTCTGGGAAGGCTCATGCTGGAGGGACTCAGAAGTGGCTGGAGTCTGGGCAGGACGTGGCTGCCTGCCTGACACACCGGCCTGATTGCTAAGCGTCTGATTTATGGTTCTGCAGGAGCTATCAGGGAGAGTAATATTTCACCGTGTCAGCGCTGAGCTGCTCTCCAGAACGTCCTGCCCAACTGACCATTAATGCAACATGGACCACAGCCTCTTTAATGCTCTTCAGAGAACTTAAACATTCAGACAACACGAGGAAGATGGCCCAGGTTTCCCTCCCAGGAAGCAGGGCCCTCGCTGGCTAATCTAGAGGCAGGATTAAGCAACCTCGCTCTTAAAATATACCTGCCTCGGAGGAGAAGGAGTGGGCAGGGAGTCCATCTGCGCTCTGAGTCATTTTTCTAAAGCAAATTTGTCAACAATTTGCTTTCTGCGTTCGTGTTTCCAAGCAGCCAAGGACAAAAAGTAATGGGATTGGACCACAGCAGAGCAGGTCGGGAAAAGCCCAGCTATCACCAGCTTAATCAGAATGGATTTTGATGGGTATTTGTCACCAGGCTTACTGTTCATAAATGAGCAAGGATACAAAGTAGCGAAACCTGTGGGATGCAGGCAGAGTCTAATCCAGATAACCTTAAATTACATTTACTAGAAAAACCAGGAAAATTAATAAGAACTGGTCATTGAAAAGACCATTAAAGTAGATAAGCCCTTGGTAAACACAAACAAAGAAAAAAAAAAGAGAGATCAGTAACCAACATCCAGAATGAAAGAGTGGACATTATCGTAGGTTCAGAGGAGAGTCTCTTTTTTAAATTATTTATCTATTGTATTTATTTATTTGGCTGCACCGGGCCTTAGTTGCAGCACAAGGAATCTTTAGCTGTGGCATTCGACTCTTAGTTGTGGCATATGGGATCTAGTTCCCTGACCAGGGATCGAACCAGGGCCCCCTGCATTGGGAGTGTGGAGTCTTAGCCACTGGACCACCAGGGAAGTTCCTCTTGTGTGTTTTGTTTTGTTTTTTTAATTATGAGAATAGCAAAAGTAAAGTGAAAGTGTTAGTTGCTAGGTCATGTTCGACTCTTTGCGACCCCCATGGACTGCTATAGCCAGTCCGATTCCTCTGTTCATGGAATTCTCCCGGCAAGAATACTGGAGTGGATAGCCATTCTCTTCTCCAGGAGATCTTCCAGACCTGGGGATCAAACCCTGGTCTCCTGCATTGCCTGCAGATTCTTTACCATCTGAGCCATCAGGAAAGTTCCAATTATGAGAATACCAAGAGCAATATTATACCAGTGAACTTGAAAACCTGGGTGAAGTTGACCCTTTTCAGGAAGGAACAAATTGTCAAAATTAACCCAAGGGGAAATTCTTTAAATAAATATAATAAATCAATGGCCATGGAAAACTGAAATTGTGGATAAAGACATACATCTCTAAAAAGGCACCAAGTCCAGCTTGTTTTAAACAAGAGTACCACCAAACATTCAAGGAAAGGATAAGTCCCATCAAACTGCAAAGCAAAGAAAAAGAGGGGGTGCTCTCCCATGCATTTGAGGAGACTGATGTCACCCTGAAATTCAATCTGGACTTTGAGCACATGACAAAAGGATAAATCCCTGTCATTGGTGATGAGCGGCGGGACACTCCTGCAGTCCCCCAGCACCTTTGCCCAGGCCCTGTGACTCTGTATGTAAGTTCCACTGACCCGGTCTGAACTTCAGTTTCCATGCTAGTGAAAGGAGGAGTCGGGACTATCATTGGAATCCCTTATTAGGCCAGCCGTATGCCTCATTACACACCGACAAGTGGATGCAGTAACCATATTTCATGATTTTAAAATCTTGGAGACCTTGAAGGCCCAGAAGCAGTGACACTCCTGCAGCAACTAGCATACGTGGCACCCAGATCTTGGCTTCTAAACACCATTTTCCAGTGAAAGGAACCAGGGCTCCTTGGATATGAGACTGATTCTAGGGCAGGACAGGAAAGACATGGTAACATGGAGCATCTTACAGTGCCCCAAACTAAGGACATACTCACAAAGCCCCATGATGATGGGATATGTCATAGGGATACAAGAGCTGACCAGAAAGAGTCCCCAATGGTTCGAGCTGGAACAATTTGAGTACTAAAACAGATAACATAGCATCTAACCCTAAGAATGGGCTTCCAGGTGGCATAGTAGTAAAGAATCTGCCTGCCGATACAGGAGGTACAAGAGATACAGGTTCGATCCCTCAGTTAGGAATATCCCCTGGAGTGGGAAATGGCAACCCACTCCAGTGTTCTTGCCTGAAAAGTTCCATGGACAGAGGAGCCTGGCAGGCCACAGTCCATGGGGTCATGAAGAGTCAGACGTGACTGAGCAACTAAGCACACACACAACCCTAAGTACAAAGTAAGTGCCCGTGAGTCCATATTGACGCAGATAAAGGATTGAATAAACAAACAAGATGGGGAGAAGAGACAGCTTTACAGTGGAGAGACCTGAGGAACACTGCCCGAGCCAGGCGATCAAGGTCAGCATCGCCAGTGTTACGTCATGTTGGTAGAGCATACCCTTGATGTGATGTGCTGGGAGTGGCACTTTCACCTCTGTGATCTCCCTCAGCAAAACCCCTAGCCCCGGTCTAACCACGAGCAAAACATCAGCTAAATCCCAGTTGAGAGACATTCTGCAAAATACCTGACCAGCATTCCTTTAAACCGTCACCAAAACCAGGGAAAGTCTGAGAAACTATCACAGTCCAGAAGAACCTAAAGAGACAAGATGAAAAAATATATCATGGTACCCCAGATGGGATCCTGAAAGGGAAAAAGGACGGTAATGGAAAACGGAATTAAAAATAGACAGTAGCTAATAATAATATAGTGATATTTATTAGTTGTGACAAGCCGTTTGAATATAAGATGTTAACAGCAAGGGAAACTGGGCGTGTGCTATATGGGAACGCCCTATATTATAGACACTATTTTTCTGTAAATCTAAAACTATTCTAAAATTTAAAGTTTATTAAAAAAAAAAACAAAACTGGAGACTCATCCAGTAACTTGCCCAAGATCACACACCTAGGAAATGGCAGGGCTGGTACTGGAGCCCAGGGATGGGCTTTTGAAGGCCAACTACAAAGTCAAGGCCATGTGAAACTTAATGTGTCTACCCCTGTTCTGTTCTGCCCCATTCCCTGAGATGTATTAATGTGCAGCATCCTGATGTGTCCATGGGATTAGGACTAAAGACTACAGTGTTCTGCTTTGCTTCTAAATTGTTTCATCAGCAGAACTGACCATCCATGAGCCTCTTGCTGTGGTGAACTCAATTCAGTTTGAGGCTATGGAATCCACAATAGTAATACTAGCAATAATCAAGACAAACGTGTATGTGGTATTTTCTACAGTCAAGGGACTTTTCAAAGTGCTCTATCTGTATTAATTCATTCAGTCCTTACAAAACCCTAAGTGGGAAGTACCATTCTGCAGCTCAGTCACAGACAAAGAGGCTGAGAGTCAAAAAGATTCAATACCTTGTCCAAGTTCATTCTGTTAATAAGTAGCAGAGTCAGAATTTGACCCAGATCCCAGAGTCTGTGCTGTACTCTCTGACCAATTTAAAAAAAAAAAAAAAGGACACTACTTTACGATTTCCCAGTTTAGTAGATGAAACAAATCAGCCAGTGTATCAGGCCTAGATTCATCCTACAGGCCCCACAAATTGCAGAAACAGAGAAACATTTGTCCTGAAATGGGGTAGAATTGGGGCAGTTTTTACAAAGGCAGTGACATCAACAAACCTTGGCAGGCTTTAGATAGTTGGAAAGAGCGGGGGAAAGCATTCAGAACATAAGGAACAGCAAGTGCAAAGGCCCTGGGGCAAGAAGACGAGGGTTGTTGAAGGACTAGCAGAGGCTAAGTCTGCAGTGCGTTGGGAAATGGGGGGTGGAAGGTGATGAGTAGCAGGGTGTGCAGACAAGTGGGGCCTGAGTCATGGTGAGGACTCAGAGGGAGGTGGGAGCCATTGTGGGGTTTTGAGCAGGCGAGGGCCAGGATCTGACTTAGGGTTTAGCAGGATCCCTCTGGCTGCTGGATGAAAACTAGGCTGGAAAGATGGAGGGGTAGAAATGACGAGGTGATGGTAATAGTCCGAGTCAGAGGTCCGCAAACTTCTGTCAGGAGCCAGAGAGTAAATATTTTAAGTTTTTCAGGGTCAGACTGTCTCTGTCTCAACTAGTCACTTCTCCCGTTGCAGGACAAAATCAGCCACAGACCAGAAGTAAATGAATGAACATGGCAGTGTTCCAATAAAACTTTATTTATACAACAGGTGGCAGGCCAGATTTGGCTCCCAGGTCATAGTTTGCTGCCCCCTGGTGTAAGTGGGAGGTAATCATAGCTTAGACCATGGTGGGAGCAGCAAGGGAGACTCTTTCCCGAGACTCTTTCCCTTTGACATGTTAAGTTCCTGTTTCCAACCAGATTTATTATCTTCCGGATCTTTCCATTTTCATTTATGTGTATGGATACATTCGTATATAGTATCTCATTTTGTTTTTCAGTTCCGTTCGGTCGCTCAGTCATGTCCCACTCTTTGTAACCTCATGGTTTTTAATCCGTGTAGACCCCGGTGATACCGGCTGTCTCCTTCTCTAGTCTGCCGCTTTTTGCCCTGCAGGACGTCTTTGTGCTAGCCTAACAATCTCCGTCTTCCTTCTGAGCGGCCGGGTGGGAGTGTCCTGAATGGATATACCACAGTTCATTCCGCCGTGACCCAGTTGAGGGAACTGCAGGTGATTCCAGCTTCTCACTGGGGTGAACGGCCTCCTTGCGCAGGACTCTGTGTGTGTGTTTCTCTGGGTCAGAAAGTGTCAGTTCCTCAGCACCACTGCGCCTCACCAATGTCGAGGCCACAGGAACCCCCCACTCTGTCTTGGAAGGGTGTTCCTGCTCAGATCCCCCCCCCAAAATTATAGTCACACTTTGAGTCCAGAGAGGCCAGAGGCACCCTGGGCAGTGAGAAGCTGGCATCCTCAGCGTGAGGATGCCCATCCCCCACGCAGCCCAGTTGAGGAGCCGGGGGTCCTTGCCCCCAGGACCCAGCCCAGTTGAGGAGCCGGGGGTCCTTGCCCCCAGGACCCACCCCAGTTGAGGAGCCGGGGGTCCTCGCCCCGGGACCCAGCCCATCCTCACATCCTCCGCCCTGTCCCGCTCCCCTCGGTGCCGGCTCGCAGGTAACTCGATCCCGGTCAGCTGGCGGAGTATGAGGTAGCGTCTAGCTGAGCGTCATGGTATTTTATTAAGCCCGAAATGTGATCGCTACTGTTGTCGCACTTTAGCGCCCCCAACAATCCCCTGGCAGATGAGAAAACCAGAGCCTTCCCGCATGCCTTTCCCCTGACGTCAGGGAAAGTGCAGGGAACCCTGCCCGGGGGCCCGAGAGCCTGGGTGACTCCCCAGAGCAGCTTTCAAGCCTGAGGGAAGGACCGGGGGCCACTGGGCAGTGTTTTTCCAATTTCAGGCAAAGCAACGGACTGGGGGAAACCTGCTATTAATTTCTCCTCGGTGCCTGGGTCTCGGAAGTCAGCACTGGCTTTTCAATACAGTCTTCGTTAACCTATTAGGATGGCAGGCCCTAGGATCCTTCCATCTTGATGACGTTGCTCCGGATCGGAGGTCTCAGACAAGGATGCCCAGGGGGGCCCAGGTGAGGTAAAGTGAGGAAAACCCAGCAGAGGCTGTGGGGGAGTGGAGATGGAGCTTGAGGCTGTGGATGGTCAGGACAGAGGCATGCAAGCCCTGCCTTGCCAGAGCATGTAAATTCTCAAAGTAGCAGAAAATCTGGAGAGACAGAGAAAGAGGGAGAAGAAGGGAGAGAGAAGGGAGGAAGGGGAAGTGAGGGAGAGAGGCAGGGAGAGAGACGGCTGTTGTTCCAAAAAATGTTTTATTGTTTTAAGACAGTTTGGGCTAGATGAGATACACCTCCTGGCCAGCTTGCAAGCTCTTCCCTAACTGAACCTGTCAACACAGCAGTGAAATTGTCCACCCTGTTCCTTTGTCCCTCCAGAACTGCACTGTGCAGTGGAATTTTCTGCAGTGATGGAAACGTGCGCCATCCAGCATGGTAGCCATTGGCTCCATTTGGCTATGGAGCCCAAGAAATAGACCTAAGGAACTGAATTTTCTATTGAATTTTTTAAGTTATTTATCTTGCACTGCACTGGGTCTCCACTGCTGCACATGAGCCTTCTCTAGTTGCAGCACGTGGGCTTCTCACTGCAGTGGCTTCTCTTGTTGCAAAGCCTGGGCTCCAGGGTGCGTGGGCTCAGTGGTCGTGGCACACAGGCTTAGTTGCCCTGTGGCATGTGGGATCTTCCTGGAGCAGGGATCGAACCCTTGTCCCCTGCATTGGCAGGCAGATGCTAAACCACTGGACCACCAGGGAAGTCCTCTATTTAATTCTAACTAACCATAAAGAACCACGTGTGGGGACTTCCCTGGTGGTCCAGTGGCTAAGTTTCTGTGCTTGCAATGCAGGGGCCCTGGGTTTGATCCCTGGTCAGGGAACTAGATCCCACATGCCACAATTAAAGACCCTGCATGCTGCAATGAAGATCAAAGATCCTGCATGCCCCAACTAAGACCCTGAGCAGCCAAATAAATAAAGTTAAATATTTAACAACAACAAAAAAAAGAACCACATGTGACTGATTGCTACCGTATTAGATAACGTGATTATAGAACCTTTTCAGTCAGAGGTATGCCATCACAACTCTTTAGGAAAGAACACGCCGTCTCAGGGACAGGGATCAATTATACCACCAAGAGATTAGAATCCTGGGTGCATGGAAAGAAAGGCGATGTGGAATCATACCTAAAAACGGTTTAGGTGTCAGCCAGATGTCTGCTAGCTTGAAGAGTGGTCATTCATTGCCTCCCAGGTTTTTTTTTCCCACTACTACCCAAAGAGTCTCTCAGTCGGGGTCACCGCTGAGCATCCACTATGTCATTTGCCCTCTGGTCTGGCTGCCCTCTGCCCAGGGCTGACCCCAAGGAAGCCCCTGGGTGGACCTCCCTGCTGTTGTTGCCATCCAAGCATGTCAGAGTGCACCACCCACCCCCAGGGACCTCAGACACACCAGGTCCCATGCCACAGGACCCCAAGTCCTACTTTGTCACTGCCACAGAACTGTGGGCAAAGCAGGCCAGGGACTCTGGGCATAAACCTCTTCCCAAGCCAAAGGCTTCAGCAAACCCCCTTCCAGTCCACAGCCCCATGAGGAGGCCAGGGAGGGGTCAGCGCCACACCACCCCTTCTTCTAGGTTCTGACCTTAATCCCCACAAAGCCACCCAGGCTTCCCCAGGTACGACTGTCTCCACCCTGCCCCCTGTATCTCCATGACAACCAGGTTCCCTCTGTATATCTTTCACAAGTGATGGGAAGGTGGTTCCGTTATCCCCCAGCAAAGCTCCTGTCCTCAAAGATGAATTCCAGCCTCCTCCTTGTGTAAAAAGAAATCTGCTCAAGATGTTGATAGCACCATTTTTTCCCCCAGCGTGTCTCCTCCTATGAGGAGTCCAGGGATGTAACAACCAGTTTTTTTCTCAGAGGTCAAGCTCAGAGTTCCACGTGTGTCTTCTCTCTCTAACAGTCTTTACTAGGAGGTCTCTACGCCCTGAAATTGCCTTGCAAAAACCAAAACGTGGATGTTTACAAATCTTAACACAGTAATCAAAGCTAACATTTATGTAGCACCAGGCTTTTCTTCTCTAGTTAACCATGTAAGCAGGTTCTATTGTTATCTCCATTTGCCAGTCTGACCTCTGAGGTTCAGGATGGCTGTGTCATTTGCTCAAGGTCACACAGCTAGGCAGTGGTTAGGTCCAGGATCCAAACCCAGGCGATCAAATTCCAGAGCCTGACTCTATAATCAGTACCATGGTGGCATGCACAGCACACTCATGATTTTTGCCTTATAGATCTTTCACCTGAATGTACTTTATGATGGAGGTGGAGCTCTTCACAGGATTGGTGGGATTTGCATGTGGCCTCCTTGGGGGCACTGGCATCACCCTTGCCTCTTGGTTGCCAACTGCAGAAAACCCCTCTCCACTCCCGTAAACAGAAAAGTCCGTGTATTCCTTTCCTGTGACTGCTGTACAAATTACCACACGCTTAGCGGCTTAAAACAACACCGCCCTAGAGGTCAAACGTCCAAAATCAATTTCACTGGGCCGAAGATGTCGGCAGAGCCGGTTTCTTCTGGAGGCTTTAAGAGGAGAAACTGTTTCTTTGCCTTTTTCTACTCCTGGCAGCTACCTGTATTTCTTGGCTTGTGGCCTCTTTCTCCACCTTCAATGCACCTCACTCCAGTTCTCTTCTCTGTCATCAAATAATACCCCTCTGCCTCTTACTTGCAAGGACCCTTGTAATTACATTCAGGATCCAACCAGCGTACTCTCCCCATCTCGAGATGGTTAACTTAATCACATCTACAGAGTTCCTTTTGCCCTGTGAGGTTCCTGGGATTAGGACATAACACATGTTGGGGGGGGCTGCGGTTCAGCCTACTATAGTGGTCAGGGTGGCCTCTCAGTTGCGGCGGGATAGAGCGAGTCATGTGATCGGACCTCATCCCCCTCTCCAGCTCCCAGACCTGCTTTCCTCTAACAGCCCCAGGCTTAACCCCACCATCCAGCAGCCTCAGGGAAAGGAGAGCTCCTCTTTCTCAAAAGTCCCAGGGCTGGTTCTCATTGGTCCATCTGAGACCACACCCTCATCTCTGAAGCAATCACTGTGGCCAGAGGACCCTGGGTCTCTGATTGGCCGAACCTGGGTCACGTGCCCACCAACGTCATCCCCTCCTCTCTGCCTTAACTGCCACGTGTTAAGGTATTTCTGCAGAGAACATGAGTGGTGGCCGGCAGCTTGTTACTGGAATCCGTTGAATGGCCAGCGCTTGAAAGGGTAACCTGGCACATAGCAGACGTGAAGCTGCTCAGTCGTGTGCGACTCTTTGCGACCCCATGGACGGTAGCCTACCAGGCTCCTCAGTCTGTGGAATTTTCCAGGCAAGAGTGCTGGAATGGGCTGTCATTCCTTCTCCAGGGGATCTTCCCCACCCGGGGATCAAACCCAGGTCTCCTGCATTGCAGACAGACAGACGCTTTACCCTCTGAGCCACCAGGGAAGCCCAAACTATATGCCTGGCACATAGTAAGTGCTCAATAAATGATGGTCACAGATGGTGGGACTCAGAGGGGAACTTGGCAGGGGGTATCGCCTGAAGCTAATGCTTGAAGAATACAAGGTTCACTAAGCAGATGAAAGCAGAGGGCCCTCCACACAGAGGAAGCACCTTGAACAAAGCACAGGCTTCCACGGTATGGCCATGGTGGCCGTAGGTCCTAGTGTACCTGGGGACAGAGGGAGATTGGATTGGTCCTATTTTGTGCCTGTCCTCCCAGTGTATTACTAATAGCAGCCCCCTTTATGCTGCAAAACTGTCCGGGAGTGCATGATAAATTATACAGTCCTCACCACACCTTATAGCCAAGCAGCTCCTTCATAAGGAAACCAAAGGCAGAAGAGGATGAGACTTACCCAAGGTCACCCAACATTTAGTAGCAAAGTCTGGACTGGAATTCAAGACTCCTGACTCCCAGTCCAGTGCTCCTTCACCCTCCAGCTTATGAAATCAGCTCTCAAAGCCTGCATCAGCTTCACCAGTCACACATCTCCCTTTTTCTCTTCTTGCCAAATTCTCCATAGGATTGTGACCAGATCCACGTGGACGATGTCTCATCTGATGACAATGGGCAAGATTTAAGGTAGGAATTCAGGGAATTAAAAATGCCCCTTCTGGTTGCGAATCAAGCTCACCTATCACTGGGACGCAGAGAGGAGGCTGGTTATCAGTGAAGGGTGTGCCTGCCTCCACCATAACTGGGACTTGTTTCTCTGAACTTAAAAAACACAGTCATGCCCCTGACCCTGTAGCTTCTTCCACATCATCTCAAATCACTAGAGCTGAGCTTTCCACAAATCCCCTGTAACTCTGCTTCTGCTGATATCTTTGTGGGTCTTTTCTTGCCCTGCTAACTAAAGTAATCCATGCATGGGGGCACGGGTTCAGTCCCTGGTCAGGGAACTAAGATCCCGCAAGAATAAACTAATGCATGCATATTGTAAAAACTGTCATACACCACTCCTAATCTTGCCTCCCAGAATCACTACCATCAAGAGTTTAGTACACCTTTTTCCAAGGATTGACTGCACTCATTAACATATATATATATTATTTAATATAAGATCAACACAGTCAATACTCAAAAATATTTCTTGAATGAATAAATGGTATGTTGGTTTTCTAGGAAAATCACTCCTAGGACATGAAGTCCAGAAATAAGGTCCCCAACTGCTCAAAATGAGACAGCTTCCTGAAGAATGTGGCTGAGGAATGTTCCAAGCCTGCCCACTATAAAAAAAAAAACCCTTGTTAATCTATGCTTATCAAAATGATCACTATTCAGCACCTCTCAGCCCATCAAAAGTATTGTGAGACCAAAACGATGTCTTGCTTGTGGGCCATTTGTGGTAATTTCGCTTAGCATTGGCTTCTGAGGTGTGTCTTCCAACTTAATCCAAAAAAAGAAATCAAAGTGTCTGTTACTGAGCCCTGCAAGTCTTTTCAAAGCCCAGCTCAATTAGAAGTGATTGGTAGGCATCGCCTGCTTCGCTTTAATTAGCCATTCAGAAAATCCTCTGCAGTCAGGCCTGGCCAGGACCAGGCTCCAGGGCCCGCCAGGACTGCTCAATTTATGGAGTAAATAAATCCCAGATCAAGGCTAATTGTGTCCTTTCCATGAAGTCATCCCTGGGAACCACTCTCCATTTCAAAGCAATAAGCAACCAGTGTTTCATTTTTATCCTTTCTGCTGTAGTGGCTGGCTTGCATCGAAAGCAGTGCCCCTCTGAACCCTGACTTGAGCTAAACTGTTGGTACCTCATTTCAAGAATCCACAATCCAAGGGTGTTTTTTGCCCCTAGGAGCCAAATTCCCCCTGTGTTCATTCAGGAAATATCTGTTAAGGACCTACTGTGTGCTAGGCATCAAACGCCCCCCCCCCTTTTTTTTCTCAGTTATAGTAAAAACTGAGACTGCCCTGGCGAACCAATAGTTAAGACTCTCTGCTTCCAAGGCAGGGGTCACAGGTTTGATCTGTGGTCGGGGAGCTAAGATCCCACGTGCCACAAAGGTGGCCAAAAAATAATTTAAAAAACAGTAAAAGCAACAGTGGTACCGTCCTTATCTTGCACCATGCCCTGTTCCAGGTGCTTCACGTGGCTTACCTCATTGCACCTTCACAGCAGTTAGGAAAAAGTGGCTCTTACCACCCTCGTTTTACACTGGGGAACAGGAGGTGCAGAGAGGTCACGTAACTTGCCCAACCTGACACAGCTGGTAAGTGGGGGAGGCAGGATTCATGGACACCCTGCCCTGCCCTCCATCTCTTGGCAGAACATCCAGCCATCTCCCCAGTGTGTCCGCTGAGTTTTAAGTCAGCATTTTTCAATAAATCCTCTAGCCTTTCTGCACTACCCAGGGAGGGGCTACTGGTGGCTACCCATCCCAGAGCTGACACCTGCCTCTCCCGGAGGCTCTGGGGTTAACCCGCCCACCGCTGCTCTGTGTAGCACAGACTCTCCTCTGAGCGGTCCCTGCGATACCAAGGGAGCTTCCCCAGCGGGTCTGATGCGGTGGATACTGGTCCGGGAAGTCGCACATGCGCGGTACCATCTCCCGTGAGTACCCAGGAGGTCGTGCCTGAGCTCTGCTTCTCCAGGGATCCAGAAGAGTTTGAAAAAGAAGAAGAAGCCACTTTTGAAAAGGAGGAATGTTAGGGTGAATGGATGCTCCAGCACCCAAGTTCACTGCCACTCAACCAAGGCCACAGATGGGTCTACATTCACACAGACGCCCTCTGTGCCTGCCCAGCTGCTCCTCGTTGGAGACTGAGGTGCTCAGACCACTGGATGGGAAGTGGTCTGAAGCTGTTCTTCCACAGACTCTTAAAAAAAAAATGGAATAGAAGTTGATAGAAATTAAATGAAAAAACAAAATTCTCTAGCAAGATGAGAACCTTGACTACAGAGGAAGGAGCATGTGGCAATTTAAAGCGTGGGTTCTTGGGGCATAAGATTCTCCTTAGTAACATTTGTATTTCAAACCTTATGAACATTCCCTCTTATAATTTCTCTTCCTAGGGACATGGTCTTTGTATTGTAATTTATCAAAATCCACTGACTTTCATAAAAAATACGTATTTTCCCAACATATGTTAAAAAAAAAACTCTAGTTGAATATCACTCATCAGGCTATTCGTATCAGTGGTTTTAAATACTACTCCAAAATGTGAAACTTAAATTTCAGGAAAAAAATGTCTTAATATTTTTTGTAAAATATTGTGAAATATCCAAAATATTTTCCCTTACTGCATCAATTGAAAAGAACTCATAAAATTTCCTTTACTTGATAAAACTAATGAGTTAAAATTTTTTTTAAATCCAGAGAAAGAGACCTTATATACAGCAAGCTATGTAATGATTTCCATTTAACATTAGACATAGCAGTGGTCACTCAGATAAGAAGTAACCTTGTATTTATCCAAACACCCAATAAAGCAAAATTCTCAGGTGGAAAAAGAAAAAGTGTCAATTCTAGAAAAGAGGAGCCCTGATGGGATAAAGTCACATAGCCCCTTTCTCATCAGGTTAAGAATGTGCTCGAAAAGTGCCCAGCACAGTGAATAATCCTTACTAAATGGCTCTCTGTCCCTTTGATTAGATGTTGTCTGCTCCCTTTTACTAGTTGGGCGTATTTTATTTCTCTTTAGCCCCTGATCACCGCCACCCAAGGGAGGGGCTGAGAAATAAGCGACAGCAACACGTCTGTGTAACAAACCCACCCGCATCTTTGGTGGGAAAGAGGAAGGATTCCATAATTTCACTTTCCAGTCCTCAGGAGAGATGGTCCCAGCTTGTGCAGGACTTCTGGGGCCAGCATCCACTGCGCCAGATCCGCTGGAGAGGCTCCCTTGCGGTTCAGGGATGGTGGGGAGGAGAGTCTGTGCTACACAGAGCAGCGGTGGGCGGGTTAACCCGAGAGCCTCTGGGAGACCCAGGTGTCAGCTCTGGGACCAGAGTCACACAAACAAGTTGTTAGAACAGCCACATCTTATCTCCAAGCAGAAAACATTTTTTAGTAATGTTCTCAAGATCTCAGAAGTTATGATGTTAAATACCATGTTACCAAGCTAGCGGTTAAACAAGCTAATTACACACAATCTGTATTTTTCTTTTTTCTTTTTTTTTGGTCATGCTACACAGCTTAGGAGATCTTAGTTCCCTGACCAGGGATTGAACCCACACCCTCAACAGTGAAAGCATGGAATCCTAACCACTGAACCACCAGGGAATTCCTCATCTATTTAAATCTGAGTAATTCAGTAAAAAGCAGAGCAGAGACTGTGATCATACCTATTTGAATCTACCGTCTCCAACTCACCACTTGCTGATATGACTTACTTGCTTCCAATCTTGTACACACTCACAAATGTCTGTGAAAAATGACCCAGGTGAATGCGTGTGTGTTTATGGCCATATGGGCAAGAATTTGTCTGAAGAACAGCTTCTATCAGCCCATTGGTATCTCTGGGATTGTCCATCCAGCCTCCTCTGGAGAGAATCCCAGCGTCTGCAGCTGAGCCCTTTCACATTAAGTCACCCTGGTCAGTGTCCTCCTGGGCCGCCTGCCCCGGTGGTGAAATTTGATTTCACATTTGAGGCATCACGTAAGGCATCTCTGTGGATCCTGCAAGGGTTTTGTTGTCACTAGTTTGATATTCAGGCTGAGCCCCATGCACAGGAGAGAAAGACCCAGCACTTCCCATTTCCAAATTCCCTTTTCTCTGTCGCAGCACTTGTGTTGAAATGGGGATACCTAAGGTACAATTCGCCAGTGTTGTTTCATTCCTAGTGCATCACATCTCCACCCTTAAACCCATCACAGACAATCCAGAAACAATAAAATAATAGGAAGAGAAAAACGTCAGCCAGTCCCCCCACCCCGCCGCCATTGAGAGGCTCTGGTACCACGCTGAACTGCTCCCCATGCCACACCCAGGCTTTTTCTCTCTGAAGAGACCTTCACTTTGGAAGTTTTTGGTCCACATATTGCCTTGTGACGTCCCGTGATTTTGCAGACCTGCACCAGGCTTCCGGTGGAGGGAAAGAAAATGGTGTTCCATGAGAGCTGGGGTTTTCCTTCTCACGCTCTAGGTGACAAATCACACACAATTCCCCCTTCTGGTTCCCAGCTGGCACTCCTGTCATTAACTTCCTGTGATGCTCTGACATGTCCCCAGGGCATGCTTCATGCTGACGGAGGGTTCTGTCTACAAAGTACCAGCAATCGACTCTGCCTGATTTTTTCTTTTTTTGGCTTCAGCGCTGTGCACAGGCTTTCTCCAGTTGGGGCAAGCAGAGGCTACTCCTTGCAGAGCACAGGCTTCTCATTGAGGTGGCTTCTCTTGTTGCGGAGCACAGGCTCTAGACTGCGGGCTCAGTAGTTGTGGCCTGGGGGGCTTAGCTGCTCTATAGCACATGGGATCTTCTGGGACCAGAGATTGAACCTGTGTCTCCCACACTGGCAAGTGGATTCCCAACCACTGGACCACCAGAGAAGTGTGACTCTGCCTAGTTTAAAAGATAAAATTAGTGTGGGGAATGCCTATGGAAAGACACAGAGATGCTCACAGCCGAGGAAGAAAAGGTTAGCCGCCAGACCTTTCAAGGCATGTGAGGCAGGGCAGATTTGGGGATCAAAGTATCAAGAGCTCACTGGTATTTTCTTCTGGACTCTTCTCTCGGGGTGAACCGAGGCCAACCACTTTTTTGGAATTGCCTTTCCAGCTTCAGATTCCAAAGTGGGGGAGAGAGAGGCTTTCCTTGGCTTGGCCACTGCATGCAGGAAACAGAATGACTGCTCCTCAAAAAAAGAAAAAAGAAAACAGAGATGTTCTTTGATACCAGAAGGAAAGAGAATGGATGCCGACTGGGCATGAGCACAGGATGCCACCGTTGTTTGGGAAGTTAATGAAAGCTCTGATCCTGCTTCTCCCACAACGCAGATACTCAGAGCATCCTCGCACGTTCGGGGACTCAGGCAAACATAAGCCCACCCACGAGTCTCCTGGTGGGAAGCTCCCACCTCCCCACAATAACGCTGTCTCTTCTCCCTCTGCCGTCTCCCCAGCACCTACAACTTCTCCGCCGATGGCTTCCACAGTTCGGCCCCGGGAGCCAACCTGTGCCTGGGCTCCGGCGTGCACGGCGGCGTGGACTGGATGAGGAAGCTGGCCTTCCGCTACCGGCGGGTGAAGGAGATGTACAACACCTACAAGAACAACGTCGGCGGTGAGCGGGCCGGGGAGAGGGCGCCCGTGGCGCTCAGAGGGTCTGCCTCCCTGGGCCCCGGGAGCACCCCCGGACCGAAGGGAATTCATCAAGAATGGATGCTGTCACTCACATCCCACCTGCGCGGCGCCAGGCTCCGAGAGGCCCGCAGACCCTAGCTCACCCGGGGTGGCCCTCATGACGCCCTCTGGGAGAGGGCACTATGATCTTGTCACCCCCACTTTGGGTCTGGGGAAGCTGAGGAAGTGATGACATGTCCTGCCCATGCATGATCACGCCTCCGGCCCCGCCATGGTTCTCCACCTCTGGTCCTCGGACCAGCAGCATCAGGGTCACTGGGAGGCTTGATGGAAATGCAGATTCTCTGGCCCCCACCTCAAACCTGTCAGATCGGCAGCTCTGGGGTGGGCCTGGCCCTCTGCATCTTGACTGGCCCTCCAGGTGATTCTGATGCTTGTTGAAAGCTTGAGGGCCACAGGCTTCAGACCTCACTACTCAGATTGTGGCCCCTGGAGCAGCCACATGAGCATCACCTGGGAGCTGGTGAGAAATGTAGATGCCCAGGCCCCTCCCAAGGCAACTGAGTCAGATCTGTGTCTTTAACAAGATTCCCAGGTGATTCGTGAAAACTCTGGTTCACAAGCTTGGCTCATATTGGAACCCCCCAAGGAATTTCCCCTTCTGCTTTTCTTGACCTGGCTGCCGCTTGGCTTCGGGACTTACTGAGTTCCCTGCGTGATTCTACTGTGTGGCCAAGTGAAAGCCACCAGCTTCAGTGGCAGGAGAGCGTTGGTTTATCACACTGAACAAGAAACCTGGAAGGCAGGCTGGAGGCAGGGTGGGTTCACCAATGACCAGGCCCTTGATCAATATTTCTGGAATTCTCTAGGCCTTTGACTCTTAACAGGTGAGGCTGCTTCTTCCCCGGGAGGTACATGGGGATGTTTTTGATTATCACAATGTCTCTAACCAGCTACTGGCCGGTAACGGGAATTAGATTTGAGTAGGCGGATAATAGAATCTGCCATCTACACCTTGACCCCATTCCCGGAAAGAGTAGAGTCCCGGGAAGAATTCAGGGTCTCCAACTGGACAGAATCCACTTCTAGTCCCAGCGCTGCCACTTTCTAACTCCCTGAGCCTTAGTTTCTTAAGTCTGTGAAATGGGGATAAAAATAATTCTGCTTCCCTGGTGACCGAAAGGTTTGTTGTTAATGCATACAAAAGGCAGGACTCTGTGCCTGGAATGCAGCAGGCACTCAGTAAACAGTAGCATTTAGCACTGGTTCCTTTCAGTTTCGCTGTCTTTTAGATTCTTCTCTGTTTGCTTTCTGCGGGTAGAGCATCAGTTCTTCAGGACAGATTTTCTGCCTTGTCTGAGGCTGCAGTCCTGGCAACAGCGAATGTTTATTGAGCATTTCCTCCATGTGAGGCTCTGTTACGAAGGCTTTTTTTGTCTAATAGCTTTTTTGCTCTTCACAACACCTCTGTAACAACTTTCTTTTACATAATTTTTCTATTTATTTCTTTTGGCCTGTGCTGGGTCTTCGTTGCTGCACAGGCTTTTTCTCTAGTTGCAGACAGCAGGGGGCAGCTCTCGAGTTGTGATGCAGGGGCTTCTCACGGCAGGGGCTTCTGTTGCAGAGCACCGGCTCTAGGGCGTGTGGGCTTCAGTAGTTGCGGCTCCCAGCCTCTAGAGCACAGGCTCAGTAGTTGTGGCGCACGGGCTTAGTTGCCTCATGGCGTGTGGAATCTTCCCAAATCAGGGATTGAACCTGTGTTTCCCACACTGGCAGGCGGATTCTTCACCACTGAGCCACCAGGGAAGCCAGGTATCAGTTTTTATCACGCATGTTGTACCAAGGTGGAAACGGCGGTTAGAGAGTCTCACAGCCCAGGCGGCAGAGCCAGTCCTGGGCCAGTGACTTCTCCACCTCTGCCCACACTTCACGGCCTCTCACACCCAAGCCTGTCAGCTGCAGGAGGGAAGCAGAGAGCTTCGTGGTCAGTCCTGCCTGCTCACCCATCTCTGCACACAGATGGAGGGAAGTGGGTGTGCTTGGAGTAGGGGTGACAGGGACCGAGTCAGCCAACAGAGGCCCTCAGGTCCTCATCCAACTTAAGCCCCAGGAAATGCCCAGGGCTTCTGTAGGGCTGTTCTGCTTTCCAATCAGCTCAGGGGAAATTATCTGATGTATCAACAGGCAAGGAGCTGGCGGCTGGCAGAACACCAATGCGCAGCCCCTTCTTGCTGCCCCGCCCTCAGCTATTTCTGCATCACAGAACCAGCCCAGTGAGGGCTGCGGCCGCCAGCCCAGGAGTCACTGTAGACAGCAGCATCCTAAGGGTTTCAGTAAGTGTGTCTGGAAAAGAGCAAGATACAGGATGTAAAGAGAAAATGCTTAATAAGTCAGCATCTGGGAGGCAGTGAATGATCAATCCATCCATCCATTGAGCCTATCAGTCAATCTCAAAATAAAATTTAGGTCACTGGACTGAAGTTGTCCTTGGGTGTCACCTGACTTGAAACCTCAAAGTACAATAGCTAGACTCCCTTTCTGTCACCCTACTTCCCCAGACCTCTAAAATGATAACTATATGTTTTTTTGCTTTGTCCACAGGCTTAATAGGAGCTCCCAAGAGAGAGACCTGGCTACAGCTCAGAGCCGAGCTGGAAGCTCTGACCGACCTCTGGCTGACCCACTCTCTGAAGGCACTAAACCTCATCAATTCCCGGTAGGTGGGAGCCCCCATTTCTCTTTGTGCCGCTGAACTTTCTCCCATTCAAGGCTGGTGGCCCCTTCACATCCACACTGGGACAATCGAACTCTCCAAATTCTCCCTGGCACACTTTCCAGACATTTGATAAAGCTGGGATGTACCAGGCACCATGGACACCTTGTCCCATAGATGAGCAGATAGGTGCAGAGACTCAAGCAGGGGCCAGCAGAGCTAAAGACTTTGGTCCGTAGGACGGTCTTCTCCGTCCACTCTTGCCCACAACACCCTGCAGCCACAACATCGCCCTGTGAAACCCATTTTATAGAATGCCCCAGTTTACCTGGTGGGCCCTTAGTGAGGTCAGGGGAGTCCAGTTTCATTCTAGGCCTCCTAATAAATTGCCTCTTACTCTTTAAAAAAACAAAAAATCACCTGCAGCAGAGAACAAATTACTCTATACCAACATCAGAATTCTTGTGACCCAACATATGAATGCTTACAAAATGGCAGCCCGTGAGCTGAATCCACCCTACTGATGCATTTTGTCTGATACACACTTGGCCCCAAAGACAGGGAAGGTTAATCCAGAACCGAAAGGTTTTGAGGATGTCAGGTGTCAGAACTCGCACGTGCTTTCCAGTCCTTACGCCAGGCCTCACGTCTCCCTGCTCTCCCACACTTGTTCTGTACCGCTCAGGTACGTTTCCAGCAGGTCCCTGCAGCTATTTTAGTGACCCTTGCAATAAACATTTGCTTTGTAAATAGAAGTATTATACTTGTATTCAATTGTAATGCGTCAGGAGGCTTAAAAGAGAGGAATGGCGGGAGGATCCTGGAGCTCCATCCACCCTCACCTGAAGATGACTTGGCCAGAGCCTCCATACTGCACCAGAATTCCCACCGACTCCAGGCTCAGCTACTAAACTCCTTGTGCTATCCTGGAGTTCTGACCCACAGTCTTCTTTGTCCTCAGGCCCAATTGTGTCAACGTGCTGGTCACCACCACTCAACTAATTCCTGCCCTGGCCAAAGTCCTGCTGTACGGATTGGGTTCTGTGTTTCCTATTGAGAACATCTACAGTGCAACCAAGACAGGTAGGGGAACCTGCACCTACCGGGGGGAGGGTAAGGTTGACTTTGCCTGCTGGGATGAGAGGTTTAATGACACCAGGGAAGTTAAAGAATTTGTCCGAAGCATGACCAAATTCCCCAAACCACCCTCATAACCTCTGCTTCTAGAGAAATTGCTTAGTTTTGCAGTTTTCCAAAGTGTATTAGTAAGATATGCACAAAGCTGCTATTAACAAATACCTGCAAATACAAGGGTTTCATTACATTCATGTGTGTGTGTGTGTGTGTGCTAAGTCGCTTCAGTCGTGTCTGACTCTTTGCAACCCTGTGGACCACAGCCGACCAGGCTCTTCTGTCCATGGGATTCTCCAGGCAAGAATACTGGAGTGGGTTGCCATGCCCTCCTCTAGGGGATCTTCCTGACCCAGGGATCGAACCCGCGTCTCTTTTGTCTCCTGCATTGGCAGGCAGGTTCTTTACCTCTAGCCCCACCTTTGGGAAGACCCTAATTACATTAGGGCCAAAGCTAAGTTCTCTCAGAGGTCAAACAGACCAAAGGCGAGTGATCCAGGCTGATGGGGTGATTCTGTTCATACTCATCCAGGAAGCAAGGTTCTTCCCATTTTTCGCATCATCATCCCTTCTAATTTTATTCTCATGTATACGGTCAAATCAGAATCTGCCATATTGTTATTCTAGCTTATGGGAAGGGAGAAAAGAGGAAGGGGTGATACACCGCCAGTATTCTAAAAATAACACCGGGGGCGGGGTTTACTTCTATTCACCTATTGGCCTAGCTTAGTCACGTGGCCACAACTAGTTGCCAGGGAATCTGGGAAATGTAGTCCATAGCTAAATGACCATAGCTAAGTCCATGGGGTCGCTAAGAGTCGGACACAACTGAGCGACTTCACTTTCACTTTTCACTTTCATGCATTGGAGAAGGAAATGGCAACCCACTCCAGTATTCTTGCCTGGAGAATCCCAGGGACGGGGAAGCCTGTTGGGCTGCCGTCTATGGGATCGCACAGAGTCGGACACGACTGAAGCGACTTAGTAGCAGCAGCAAGCCTGGGTAAAACTCGGGAAATTCTATTACCAAGGAAGAATAGGAAAACATTTCCCACCCCAGGATGGTACATGAGGTGGTTTTATTTTAGGTAGTACATTGAATAACCTAACTTTGAACCACACAGAAGACTGTTGATTTTTTAATGCTCTTTCAAGAAGTGTCTCAATTTAGTGTTACCCCGTTTCAACAACTCTTTCATATTTGCTAATCTCCCTTATTAACAGATAAAATACCTTAGGCTCAGAGCTTTCATCAAATAAGAGAATTCAGTAACTAGAAATGAACAGCAGCATTTGTCATCAGGACAAGTAATATTGGTTTTTCTGGGGTAGGGGTAGAGGGACACTGTGTCTTGATTAGTGTGTGTGTGTGTGTGTGTGTGTGTGTATCACCTAAAAATGTATAATAATACAAAATCTAGTTAAGATGTTTTTGATGAGATATTTTTACCTGTGTTTTGTTCTGGAGAAAAAATCAATTTATAATATATACTTTGGAAGCATTTCCTTAGAGCAGAGCCTTTACTAAAGTTCTAGACCAGAGATGGCACTGGATATCCTTCAGTGCTCAGGGCGGCAAAGAAATTAGCCAGCCCAAAACGTCAGGAGCACCGGGGCTGAGAAATGCTGATACAGGTGAAGCGCTCAGCAGGCGCCAGCAGAGAGTCACCAGTTGTCAGTACTGGAGAGCTTCTCGTTATGATGGTAGTTCCTAAACTTGCCGACAAGGTCAGGATGAGCTAAGATCTGAGTTCAGCGTGCCAGGATTGATGCTGCTGCCTGGCCACCTGGGACAGAGGAAAACATGAAGAGATGATCATCTACACGAAGCAAGAGAAAAACAAACCGGGGAATCACATGAGGGCCACCCTGGCACCAGGCTGCCCATCCTCGGACACGTGAAGCCCGACACTTCTGCTTCCTAACCCTGGGACCCTGGGCAGATCACCTCACCTCTCGGGGCTTCACGTCTAATCTGTAAAACGGGTCCATCGCTCTTACAGCGGACAGCTGCACAGACACCAGAGCGTGTTTCAAACCCCTGTTCTGCCTTTCTGCTGGGTCCCCGTGGACCAGCCTCTTAACCACTCTGGGCCTCTGTCTTGTCATCCTGTCGCCTGGGGACAGGGACACCTCCAGGTTTGCTCGAGGATGAAATGATTCATCCCAGGTCCTTAGGAAGACGGCTGCACTAAGTAAGCTCTTAATTAGTGGTGATTATTCATCGCAGCCCCGGGTCCTCACTGAGCATCTCCCTTTCCTTCCGTGCGTGCAGGGAAGGAGAGCTGCTTCGAGAGGATAATGCAGAGGTTCGGCAGAAAGGCTGTCTACATCGTGATCGGCGATGGCGTGGAAGAGGAGCAGGGAGCCAAAAAGGTACTTCCTCCACGCAGCTCTCAGAGCGCTTCCCCCTCCTCTGTTGAGCCTGTCTCCTTTCCAGGCTCTTTGGTCACCGGTCCACTCCCACTCAGAAATCACAGAAGCATCCTGAGTCATTTCCTTCTGCAAATCCCCCCTCCGTGCCTTTGGCTGCCGTCCCTGGTAGCCTTGCATTGTTTCTGGGACAACTGCTCAGGAGCCCAGAGACCCTCCGTCAGGGCAGGCTGGTGGGGGAGCTGGTGCACGTGTGTGTGTTTTATTTAATACTCACTGATCATATGTTCCAGAAACCCTTCCCAGTTAATAAAGACAGCATTAAGCTAATGAAAAAGAAAATCCTGCTTTTGTGATCTCAGGCGCATGAGGAGACAGGCAGGGGGGTTCTGGTGGCCTCAGCTCTGTTCTTGGAAAAGAAACAGCTGCTAAAGTCTGGGGTCTGGACCTGTCAACAGCATCCCAGAGAGCCTGCCGCCCCCCAACCCAGAGGCCTGGGAAGTGGATTGTTAATGTCACAGAGCTTAATTTGGGGGACCTGGATTCCCCCTTCCTGCCTCAGAAACAGATTCTAAGGAAATGCAAAAATGTTTAGGGTCTCAGCGGATGAAACCCACAAGAAGATGGAAGGTCCGGAGACGGGCTCCGGAGAGGGGAAGCTTAGAAGGCTTTGCATATACTGGTCCAGCCTCCTGGAAGGCTCCTCCCTTTCCCTTCCTTGCTCCTCCCCTTACTCTTCCTGATTCATCCTTTCCCAGCCTCAGCCTCCCTCCAGAGGAGGATTTCCCTCCCAGCTCCCACTCTGACCTTCCAGCTCAGTGAAGCCTGCCTGCACTTCCCTCCCCCAGCTCTTCATATTCCTCCTCCAAGGCCTTATCCCCTCGCATCATGAAAGAGTTACCTTTGTGACTCGTGGCTGCATCACCGACCCTCCACCTGGAGTGCAAGCTCCGTTAGCTGAGCACCTACTGTGTGCGGCCTCTCTTGCAGGCGCTGTGCCTGGGCAGTGAGCAGAACACACGGACCGTCTCACCCCTCACTCAGCTCACAGCCTGGGGACAAGCAGTCAGCACCTAAGTGTAACAAGCATGTCAGATGACCACCAGAGCTTGGGAGAAAAGCAAAGTGGGGAGTGGAGAACAGAGGCGGCACTAGGGGTGGGCAGGCTGGGAGTGTATGTGGTGATCAAGACCGGCCTGGCTGCGAGGTGACAGCTGAGCAGAGGTGGGAGGAGAGGAAGTAAGCCAAGTGAGCATCCGTCAGTTCAGTCACTCACTCATGTCCGACTCTGCAACCCCATGGACTGCAGCATGCCAGGCTTCCCTGTCCATCACCAGCTCTCGGAGTTCACTCAAACTCATGTCCATTGAGTCGGTAACACCATCCAACCACCTCTTCCTCTGTCATCCCCTTCTCCTCCTTCAATCTTTCCCAGCATCAAGGTCTTTTCTAATGAGTCCATTCTTTGCATCAGGTGGCCAAAGTGTTGGAGTTTCAGCTTCAGCATCAGTCCTTCCAATGAATATTCAGGACTGATTTCCTTTAGGATGGACTGGTTGGATCTCCTTGCAGTCCAAGGGACTCTCAAGAGTCTTCTCCAACACCACAGTTCAAAAGTAACTTTTCCCTCTGATGAAGTGAGCATCAGAGGGAGGGAATTTTGGGAGAGGAACCAAGGAGTTCAAAGGTCCGAAGGCTGGAGCTTCCTGCAGCGAGCCGGCGTGGCCTCAGGGATGCACCAAGCAAAGGGCACGGAGGGTCAGGGAGGTGCGATCATGGAGGTGCCTGGGGCCTTCAGAGGGACTTCAGCTTTTACTCTGAGTACTTCTTTTTAAAGCAGATTTCTTTAACTTTAAAAATGAACTGATTTTGAGGGACTTCTTTACCTGGCTGTCCTTACCACTGGCCCTCCAGTGGCTAAGACTCCACACTTCCAATGCAGGGACATAGGTTTGATCCCTGGTCAGTGAAGTGAGATCCCACCCAGCACAGGGCATGGCTTACATTCAATTTAGAGGAGAAAATATTAATCATAGCTATCGGGGTGACCATGAAAAAAGCTGAGCACTGAAGAATTGATGCTTTTGAAATGTGGTGTGGAGAAGACTCTTGAGAGTCCCTTGGGCTGCAAGGAAAACCAATCAGTCCATCCTAAAGGAGATCAGTCCTGAATATTCATTGGAAGGACTGATGTTGAAGCTGAAACTCCAATACTTTGGCCACCTGATGTGAAGAGCTGACTCATTTGAAAAGACCCTGATGCTGGGAAAGATTGAAGGCAGGAGGAGAAGGGGACGACAGAGGATGAGATGGTTGGATGGCATCACCGACTTAATGTATATGTGTTGAAGCAAGTTCTGGGAGTTGGTGATGGACAGGGAAGCCTGGCATGCTGCAGTCCATAGGGTCACAAAGAGTCGGACACAACTGAGCAAGCGAGCTGACTGATATGGATGATACACCAGGATATGACCAAAACAGTGGTGTGAACCTCATGAATTATCACATGAATGCAGAACCGGTGTGCCAGGTCAAGAGCTGGTCTCTGGTGAACCTACCTGAAGCCCACTGCTGGGGTGGGAGGGGGAGTCTAGAGCCCCTTTTTCAAGTTCAGATCTAATTGAGAAGAACTTCTTCCCAAGCATATGACAGCGATCAAAATAAACTTTAACTCTGATAGAAGCAGATTGAGAACCTGCTTAGGCCTCTGGTTGTGGGCACCTCCCTACCTGCCCTCTGGTTCTCACCTGGAGAATGACAAGGAAGTCCATGGAGCAGTCACTGCTGTTTACTTGCCTTCTCACATTGAAGGGCGTTTCTTAGGACAGTATAATAGCAGATGTTTTCAAACGTCTTCAAATGAGTCAGCTTTTCGCATCAAGTGACCAAAGTATTGGAGTTTCAGCTTCAGCATCAGTCCTTCCAATGAATATTCAGGACTGATCTCCTTTAGGATGGACTGGTTGGATCTCCTTGCAGTTCAAGGGACTCTCAAGAGTCTTCTCTAACACCGCAGTTCCATCAATTCTTCAGCGCTCAGGTTTCCTTATAGTCCAACTCTCACATCCATACATGACTACTGGGAATACCATAGCCTTGACTAGATGGACCTTTGTTGGCAAAGTAATGTCTCTGCTTTTTAATATGCTGTCTAGTTTGGTCATAACTTTCCTTCCAAGGAGTAAGCATCTCATTTGAAAAGACCCTGACGTTGGAAAAGATTGAAGGCGGAAGGAGAAGGGGATGACAGAGGATGAGATGGTTGGATGGCATCACCGACTCAATGGACATGAGTTGAGTAGATTCCGGGAGTTGGTGATGGACAGGGAGGCCTGGTGTGCTGCAGTCCATGGGGTCACAAAGAGTCAGACTGAGCGACTGAACTGACTGAGCAAATGTTTTGAAATGATCATTTACTATCCTGAAATGAAATGGATAATAAAACCACCTTAAAACCATAATGGCCTGCCCCAGGAAAATTTTAAAAAGAAAAAAAAAAAAAACCATAGCGTCCTGGAGACCAACATCCAGTGATACAGAGAGAGATAAGGGCGGGGCCTCCCTGGTGGTCCGGGGGTTAAGACTTCACCTTCCAGTGCTGGGGGCGCAGGTTCTATCCACAGGGGGCTAAGATCCCACATGTCTCAAGACCAAAACATAAAGCAGCAGCATCTGGTAACAGATTCAATAAAGAGTTTAAAAATGGTCTACATCAAAAAAAAGTTTTTTAATGAAATAAGGAAAAGTCATTTGTACTCAAGGGTTCCTCAGGTGGCGATAGTGGTAAAGAATCCACCTGCTAATGCAGGAGACATGAGAGACACAAGGTCGATCCCTGGGTCGAGAACGTCCCCTGGAGGAGGGCACAGCAACCCACTCCAGTATTCTTGCCTGGAGAATCCCATGCACAGAGGAGCCTGGCGGGCTACGGTCTATAGGGTCGCAAAGAGTTGGACACGACTGAGCACACACACGTATTTATACTCACAATAACGTGTGCTCCAGTAGGTAAACCTTTGCGCACAGAGCCTTGCACCCAGAAGTGCTGTCACTGAGGATGCAGCCCAGCAAATGCAGGAGGACACGCGTGTGCGGTCTCGGCCACTCACAAAGCCATCCAGCTGCTGCAGCCGTCCCGTAATTGCTCCAAACTGCAGAGCAACCCATGGTTAGGCTCGGAGTAAAACGAAATATAGGCTTCCCCAGCTCACACAGTAATTGCAGCCCTGGAAAACCTTTATTAAAAGCATGTGAAAGATACTCTATTTATGTGGCAAAGTGGAGTTAAGGGTCTCCACTCAGGTTATTATGAATGGGTTTGTACTTAAATATCTGGCAGAACATTTGAAAATCACTCAAGTCTAAGGTGTGTGGGATGAAGCAGGCGACTGCCCCACGTGTAGTGCCCCCAATCATGACAACAGTCCAAACTCACACAGTCACTCCTAGGGGGCAGGCTGCTGCTTTGAGAACTGTTAGTCTAGGGTCGCCCTCCCTTAGAGAGCCAGGAGGAGGGGGAGCTGACAGAGATGCCTCTTGATAAACTAAAGGAGTCCTTTTTTTGTGTGTGAGATCTTAGTTCTCCAAGCAGGGATCGAACCCATGCCCTGTGCAGTGGAAGTGCAGAGTCTTAACCACTGGACCTCCAGGGAAGGTATCTCTTCCAACTCTGTGTTCCTGGCTCCTCCCTCGCCTCACCCTACAGCCACCTGGCTCTCACAGAAACAGGTGGCCAGGGGAGTGTATTTTGCCCTAAATCCCAGCTCTGCCATTGTTGGCTGTGTGGCCTTCAGCCAGTGGCAACCCTCTCTGAGCTGCCTTTTTAATCCATCACACCTGCAGAGAACAGACACCAAGGGGGCCAGCAGAGGAACCGTGCAGAGTTAGCCTTCAATAGCCCAAAGCTACTACTCAATAGCCCAAAGTTACTACTCCCTGGGGCTGCGGGAGAAAGCTAAATCCATCTTCAGAAATTCAGAGGAGGGCCTCTCTCCAGGGGAGCCAGCAGAGAAAGAAAACAGGAGTCCGAATTTGCACATAACAAAGAGGGAAGATGAATTGAGCAAAGAATCTAATTAAAAATAAGCAAAGAAGAGGAGGTTTCCCTGGTGGCTCAGTGGTAAAGAATCCACCTGCCAATGCAGGAGATCCAGGTTCGATCCCTGGTCCGGGAGGATCCCACATGCCACGGAGCAACTGAGCCCATGCATCAAAACTGCTGAGCCTGTGTTCTAGCGCAGGAGCCTTACCTACTGATCCACTTGCCCTGAGACCGTGGTCGACAACAATAGAAGCCGCTGCAGTGAGAAGCCTGAACACCACACCTGAAGAGGAGCCCCTGCCCCTTCAGCTGGAGAAAAGCCCTCATGGCAGTGAAGACCCAACGCAGCCAAAGATAAATAAATTTTTTAAAATAAGGCAAAGAAGTTTATAAAAGAAAACAGGAGAAGTCTGATAAAAAAAAAAGCAAACATATCAAAAAAGCCAAATGTCATCACAATAAATGGGAATGAAGCACAATTTCAAAGTCAGTGATTTTCTGACAGTTTTTTTTTTTTTAAAGCTGGCTGAATGTGAAAGATTCCTAATATAGAGAACAGTTAAAAAATACAGAGAAAGTGTTCATATGTATACTAACAAGGAAAGCCAGTACAGCTGTATTAATATCAAATAAATGGATTTTAAGGTGAAAGTCATTACTAAAAAATTAGAAATATGAAAGTATTCATTTGAGCTAAAATTCAGTTCAGTTCAGTTCAATTCAGTCGCTCAGTCATGTCTGACTCTCTGCGACTCCATGAACCACAGCACGCAAGGCCTCCCTGTCCATCACCAACTCCTGGAGTTCGCCCAAACTCACGCCCATCAAGTCAGTGATGCCATCCAGCCATCTCATCCTCTGTTGTCCCCTTCTCTTCCTGCCCCCAATCCCTCCCAGCATCAGGGTCTTTTCCAATGAGTCAACTCTTCGCGTGAGGAGGCCAAAGTATTGGAGTTTCAGCTTTAGCATCAGTCCTTCCAATGAACACCCAGGACTGATCTCCTTTAGGATGGACTGGTTGGACCTCCTTGCAGTCCAAGGGACTCTCAAGAGTCCTCTCCAACATCACAATTCAAAAGCATCAATTCTTCGGCCCTCAGCTTTCTTCACAGTCCAAGTCTCACGTCCATACAACTTGCAGGTATCTAATAAAATAGCTTGGGCTTCCCTGGTGGCTCAGAGGGTAAAGCGTCCGCCTGCAATGTGGGAGACCAGGGTTCAAATCCCGGAAGGAAATGGCAAGCCACTCCAGTACTCTTGCCTGGAAAATTCCACGGACGGAGGAGCCTGCTAAGCTAACGTCCATGGAACTGCACAGAGTCACACACGACTGAGCAACTTCACAATAAAATAGCTTAAATAAGAAAAACAAACTCTGCCCACATAACAAAAGCTCAGCCCAGTGTCTTGTTTGGGCAAAGTCCACAGGAGCAAGCGTCACTGGACCCAGGCCAAGGGGGTGGGTGAGGTGGCCCCCAGCAGGGTCAGCTTTTGTTCAGCGGAGTTTGCGACGCCAGAGATGCCGGCCGGCAGCTTCAAGAGCGGAAAGCCATCTCTTTCTCCCGTCAGCTGCCCAGAGGGCGGGGGCAGCCCCAGGGGCCCAGGCCCCTTCCGTCTCCTTGCTCTGCCAGTCCTACTACTGCTCTCACCACACAGTCCACGACCGCTTCTCTCCCCTCCACGTCTGCGTTGCCCCCACCAGGAAAATCAAGGGGAGGGGGGCGGGGAGGACTTCCCGGCCCTTTAAGAGCACAGAAGATACAGGTCGACATCACGGCTGCTCAAATCCTATTGGACAGATTTTTGAGTCAGAAAGTCACACCTTGCCACAAAGCGAGCTGGAAGATGTAGCCTTGATTCTCAGCCACTCCTGCCTAGCAAGGAAAGAAACGAAGAAAAGGAAGAAAACAAGAAAGGAACATTTTCTGAGAGAGAAGGGGAGAATGAATGTAGGGAGCCAGCCAGCAGTCTCCACCACAGCCGGCAGGTGGCGGGGCTGTAACTCATCCCAGCCTTCAGTTCAGTTCAGTTGCTCAGTCATGTCTGACTCTTTGCGACCCCATGGACTGCCGCATGCCAGGCCTCCCTGTCCATCACCAACTCCCGGAGTTTACTCAAATCATGTCCACTGAGTCGGTGATGCCATCCAACCATCTCATCCTCTGTCATCCCCTTCTCCTCCTGCCTTCAATCTTTCCCAGCCTCATGGAAAGAGTCTGTTCTTTCCAATGAGTTGGTTCTTCGTATCAGTTGGACAAAGTGTTGGAGTTTCAGCTTCAGCATCAGTCCTTCCAATGAATATTCAGGACTGATCTCCTTTAGGATGGACTGGTTAGATCTTCTTGCAGTCCAAGGGACTCTCAAGAGTCTTCTCCAACACCACAGTTCAAAACCATCAATTCTTCGGTGCTCAGCTTTCTTTATAGTCCAACTCTCCCATCCATACATGACCACTGGAAAAACCATAGCTTTGACTAGACAGACCTTTGTTGGTAATGTCTCTGCTTTTTAATATGCTGTCCCACTACTCTTTATTACTGATGTCATCATTTTATTTAATCCTCCAAGCCCCTCCCCCCACAAAGTGGGTACCACCCCACTTCATTTTATAGAGGACCTGTTTGAGACTCAGAGAGGTTAATTAACTTACTTAAGGTCACACAGCTGGTCATGTAAACCGCTGTGTGTTTTGCGCCAAACACGTGGTAGGAATGAGGCAGACTTAGGAGTTTGAAACACTGTCGTTCCACACCCCCGAGCTAGTCAGAAGAGAGTGGAGTCCATCCAAGAAGCCTAGGGCACACCACCCCCATACGCCAAGCTCCTTTGAAAATGCCCACCGGTGTCTGAAGCAGCAGCCCCAGCCCGTTAATGAGCAGCTCTGTGCGCCAGCAGCTCTCCTGGCCTGATGGATGGGCCTCATTAGCCCAGGCCGCTGGACACCTGAGCAGCGTGAAATACGGCGACAGGACGGGGGCTTCGGCTGTCTCAGCTGACAGTGTTGTTAATATCTCCATTTTAGCGGGTCATTTGTCTCCACCTCTCCACAAGTGATAAATCCACCCGGGCTCTGCAGCCACCAGGCCTGGGAGGGAGGCTGCTGAGACAATCTCTTCCCCTTTGCTCATTTCCTCCCAGAAAAATAAATTACTTTGTTTAAGGAGGGACTGGATTGGTCAGGCAGCCACCAACATCCATCTTTGCAGAGAATGAAAGGCTCAGCCAGGCTGAGGGGAGGCGGGTGGGGGAGCTGAAAGGCATTAAAGAGATGGCATCTGTTGCCCACGATGGATCATTTTTTGCTTCCTTTGGGCAAAAGAGAAAAAAATGTGTCCATTGAGAACTTTGCTTTGAGAAACTCTCCTTCCCTCTTCTTCTCCCTCCCTTCCTTTTTTCTTTCATTCCATGAATATTAAGTGCCCACTGTGGGCCAAGAGGCATGCTAGGCAGCAGTGAACATGACCTTCCAAGCTCAGACCCTCCTTGGGGCCTTTGCACTTGCTGTGTCTTCAGCCTTGACTACCTCCCCCTCCCCCCAACATTTGCATGGCCCCTGCCTTCCCATTCTCTGGGGCCTACTTAAATGTCACCCCTCCGGAGACACCTGCCCTGACCCAGCTATCAAAAGTGCAGAGCCCCCAGAGGCAGGAAAGGGTTTATTGTGCTCCTGGAACAAAAAGGACACTTGTATAGTTTCTACCCTGTGGGCAAAAAACCTCACAGGGCAGCACATCTACCACGGAACTGGGGTTGCAGCACATCTACCACGGAACTGGGGTCATTCACATATGTTCATCAAGCATCCCCTGTTCACTCAGTAAATAACTGAAGGTCAGTGACTGTCTTGAGGAGGCTCAGTATCTTTTAGCTGTAATGAAGACTTAAACACTTGCTCACCTAACAAGATTAGAAGTAGGTGTACCCTAGATTGTTGCAGTGGGTCCAAAAATTCACGAAGTATCCCTTTCCATCATTTTGCTCTACCTTTCTAATCATCTTTGGCTTTTTCATTTCTGCAGTATTTCCTCATGATCTCAAAACAGCTGCCACAGCGCCCGACATCACATACTAACATGCCAGCATTCAAATGAAAAGGGAATATAAGGAGAAAAGAGTTCTCAGGTGGTTATCTCTAACCATGAGGAAAATCTTTCCCAGATGCCCCCAGCCAACTTCCTCATTGGCTTCAATGGCTCACAAGTCAAGTGGGATACAGGACAGATCCCTGACAAACAGGGTTGGGGTTGTCATAGCTTACTTATATAATCATAATTCACCCCTTACTTACCTCTCTGGCACAATGCTGCCAAATTCAGGGTTCTGGAAGTAAAAAGGAGGAGCATGGCTGTTGGACAGGCATCAGCTTTAGTTCATCTGGTGATGAACACGCAGTCAAGTTTTTTCTCTGGAGTCAGACAGAATCTCTGTGTGCCCCAGTCTCCTCATTTGTAAAACAAGATAGAATGTAAAACAAGATATCCCCATCTTTCAGACAAGCAGCGGAGTAAATCACTTAAGGTCACCCAGCTAATGAAGGCAGAACAGAGCTCTGACAAGGACAGTCTTAAACATTTAACCTTCACACTATGGAAGTGTTTCACAGCTTTCTCCTTTCACATGAGTGATTTCTTTCCGTAATCAACATAGCACTTCTTTTACACCAATTACTTCTGCTGTATCTGCATGCTGCCTGTCCTGTTATCTACTTCATGTTTCCCTTTCAGTCAGCGCGTTTATGTTTAAAATGAAAAACCTCATTGCGTGACTGTAACAGACAGCAAGCATTGCCTGCTGTAAAGAAAAGATAAAAACAGTCTCTGGGACCAGCCCTGTCTGTTCACACGGGAACTAGTGAGTGTCAGGGAGGGGTTGAAGACACTGTAGCATCTGGCCAAGACTTTCTGTCTGGAATACCATGATTGAGAACACATTTTTAAGACAGAATTGCTTAACTGCTGTGTGAATTGATGCCATGTCTGTGCAGCGCTTCCCTGGTGGCTCAGACGTTAAAGAATCTGCCTGCAGTGCAGGAGACTCAGGTTTGATCCGTGGGTCGTGAAGATCCCCTGGAAAAGGGAATGGCAACCCGCTCCAGTATTCTTACCTGCAGAATTCCATAGACAGAGGAGCCTGACAGACTATAGTCCGTGGAGTCACAAAGAGTCAGACACAACTGAGCGACCATCACTTTCAGCACATCAAGACCATAGCGGTCCCAACGGAGGGGAAAGGAGTCAGTCAGTCCACATGTCAGACAGTACAGGATAAGGCATCAGAAGAGGCGCAGAAGGGGACTCCCCTGGTAGTCCAGGGATTAAAACGCCACACTCCCAGTACAGGGGACACAGCTTCCATCGCTGTTGGGGAACAAAGATTTCCCCAGGACACTGGGCAAAGCCAAAAAATAAACACAGGCTCCAAAGAAATAGAAAGGATGACCAGACCGGTGGGTACTGATCACATCGGTGGGTGGTGGGGTCCACCATGATGTGGTGACTTGGTGACGTCTCCTAAGGCTCTCGCCACAGGCGTGGGATCCAGCGGGGCTGCAGGAGGTGCCAGCAGAGCCGTAACCATGTGTCCGCGGTTATGTGTTCCAGCACAACATGCCTTTCTGGAGGATATCCTGCCACGCGGACCTGGAGGCGCTGAGGCACGCCCTGGAGCTGGAGTATTTATAGCAGCACCTGCGGCCTCGCCACTTGCCGTCAGAGATGCAGCCCACCAGCCCAGGCCCCTGGCTTTCCCCGCCGCCCGCGCCAGATGCTGGACACGGGGCAGGGTCCCTGCAGCCAAGAGGTGTCCAGTGACCATCTCAGAAGCTGTCCTTTCAGTCCCAACGCGGGTCCTGAGAAACAGGGCACCCAGCAGTGGCTTTGGAATATTTAACTTTGGGGAAGAGGGCTGGCTCAGAGTCCAGACTTTTCTGCAAGACTCACAGAACAAAAGCAAGGAATTGCTGATTCGGGGGAGGGCTGGTGATGAGAAGGGAACAGGCTTTTTTTTTTTTTCCCACTTTAATTTATGGACTAATCTCATTACTCCGCTATTATGCTCTTGTACCTGTGTTGTTGGTTTTCTTAGCTGTTGGTTTTTTTGTTTTCTCAGCTGGCATGTTTGGCGGTGCACAGTTCTAATCGAAGCCTGTCTGCTCCGAGGTGTGCTTTGGGGGGACTAGTGAAGGAGGCGATTCGGGGCTGTGGGGAAGACTGTGGCTTATTTTGTTTTTAAGAACCTAACCTGACATCATGTGGACAGTGCGCGTGCCTTACGCTGCCATCTTGTTTTCTGGGAAGAGGGGACCCTGGGGAGGAGGTGGTATTTTGCGACGGAAAGAGGCATTAAATAAAACCACGTTTACATTTTGAAGTGGGGTAGGGTGTCACTACTTGATGACCACCTTTGCGGCTTCTGAATATGTTGGTCTTTTCCTCTTTCATTGCAGAAGTATAAAATCCAACTCAAATTGGCTTAAGCCAAAAAACAAAGCGTCTCCAGGAACTTTAGTCCATATATGTCTTCAGGCATAGCTGGAGCCTATAGTGGAGATGGGAAAATGACCTGATGATGGAGTCTCAGAGCTAGAATCTGATGCACAGAAAGCCATCACAACAGTGAGATAGGCGCTGAGCTCCCTGGGGGCAGGCGCCGTTTGTTTCATGTTTCCCCCCAAACCGAGCATGGGTCCTGGTGGTCGAGTGACTTTCTCCTGGGTGGTTTTACTTCTCAGGCAGGCTCTTCCCTGTTGTGGCAAAAATGGCTCCAAGAATCTTTCAGCAAAAACACACCAGTAGAAAGAGCTGCTTCTGCCTTAAGGTTCCAACAAGAGCCCCAGGATTGTGTCTCATTGGCCAAACCTGAGTCATGAGCTACCCATGGAGCTGGATTTAGGGTTCAATCTCTCATGAGCAGAAAGTTGGAGAGAGCTGGTTCCCCAGAGGAGGAATCAGTGAGCTACTGCTAAAAGAATTTGGGGGGTGCTATGGAGAAGGCAATGGCAACCCACTCCAGTACTCTTGCCTGGAAAATCCCATAGATGGAGGAGCCTGGTAGGCTGCAGTCCATGGGGTCTCGAGCAGTCAGACATGACTGAGTGACTTCACTTTCACTTTTCATTCACTTTCACTTTTCACTTTCATGCATTGGAGAAGGAAACGGCAACCCACTCCAGTGTTCTTGCCTGGAGAATCCCAGGGACGGGGGAGCCTGGTGAGCTGCCATCTTATGGGGTCGCACAGAGTCAGACACGACTGAAGCGACTTAGCAGCAGCAGCATGGAAGTAGAACTAATCTCCATGCCAATGGTAGGAGTTTGTTTTCCAGGGGATGAACTGAGGATTCGGTGTAGGAAACAGGAAGGGACATCCAGAGGAGTTCCAAGGACATCTTGAGCTCTGATGCTGCCCACAGAGTTCCCAGCAGAGCCTGGATCCATTTGATTGGATGCTAAGCCTAAGTATAAGCTCCTCCTCCTATTCATGTTGGTGAAATCCAGGGTCTTCAATTGACTGGCATCCATGTCAGCAGAGATGGGAAAACGACCTGATGATTGGAGTCGCAGAGCTAGAATCTGATACATAGGAAGCCATTACCAACAGTGAGTCGACTCCTTGCTAGGCGCTGAGCTCCCTGGGGGCAGGTGCTGTTTGTTTCATCTCTGTTTCCCCCAAAATCAAGCATGGAATGATATTCTTGGAATCAATCCACAGAGTGGATGCTAACACAAATTGGAATCCCATTATAGATGAGGTTCCTATGAAAAACCGACACAGCATATTAAAAAGCAGAGACATTATTTTGCCACCAAAGGTCCACCTAGTCAAAGCTGTGGTTTTGCCAGTGGTCATGTATGGATGTGAGAGTTGGACCATAAAGAAAGCTGAGCACCAAAGAATTGATGCCTTTGAACTGTGATGTTGGAGAAGACTGTTGAGAGTCCCATGGACTGCAACCAGTCCATCCTAAAGGATATCAGTCCTGAGTGTTCACTGGAAAGACTGATGGTGAAGCTGAAACTCTTAATACTTTGGCCACCTGATGCAAAGAACTGACTCATTGGAAAAGACCCTGATGCTGGGAAAGATAGAAGGTAGGAGGAGACGGGGATGACAGAGATGATATGGTTGGATGGCATCACTGACTCAATGGACATGAGTTTGAGCAAGCTCCGGGGGTTGATGATAGACAGGGAAGCCTGGCATGCTGCAGTCCATGGGGTTGCAAAGAGTCGGATACAACTGAGCGACTGAACTGAACTATAGACGAGGCAGAAAGAAGGATGGAAGTATAATTGAAATCATAGTAAGGTAATTGGCTGGGTGAATGGAGTATTTGTAAAAATGGATGAATAGATGTTTAAATAGTTGCGTGGGTAGGTGGCTGGTTATGTGATTGGAGAATGGATGAACAAATGGATGGATAACACTTGGGATGACTAGATAGATGGTTATATAGACTATGAGTGGTTGGATGATTGGATAGATACCTGAATTGATGACCAAATGGTGAGATGGTGAGGTGGATGGGTGGATGCTTGTCTGGATGAATGGACGGTTGCACGGTGAGATGGAAAGATGGATAGAGGGTTAAGTAGGTGAACGAGTGGCTAAATGGATGGGTATTTGAATGAGTAATTGGATAGAATGACTAATGGTTGATGGGTGACTGATAGTAATACTGTGATAGTTGGATAGTGATTGCAAGAATGGTATAATGGTTAGATGGACAGGTGGTTAAATGGAGGTAGAGAATCCCCAGAGTTGGCTGCTGAAAATATGGGTCAACCTCACTGTAATCTGCCAAAGTGGGTTTCTTTCGATGAGTGGAGTTATACTGGATGAATTGACTTCTGGCTGGAGAAGAGAGAGCCTGGAGCAGAGCCACTCAGGGAACCAGAGATGTGAACACTCCTGGATCCGCCCTGTTTCCCCCTTGACACCCTGGCTACTTAGGTACCCACTTGTAGTCACGTGGTATCCACCCTTCCCTTGCAGTCACCATCACAACCCGCTGTCAGGTAGAGAACAGAGTTGTGCTTGCCAAGGGTGGAGGGGAGAGGGACGGGCTGGGAATCCGGGGTTGGTAGATGCAAACTACTACGTTTAGAGTGGATAAACAACAAGATCCTAATGTACAGCACAGGGGACAATATTCAGTATCCTGCGATGAACCATAATGGAAACGAATGTGTACATGTGTGTAACTGAGGTGCTTTGCTGATTTGCAGAGATTGGCACAGCACTGTAAATCAACTATACTTCAGTAATTTGAAAAAAATAAAATAGTGCTACCTCCAAATACTAAAAAAAGACAAAAACTGCTGTCAAGAAAAATTCTGTTTAGAGTTTAACAAAGAGTAAATTTACTTATAAAAAATAAATTTTATTTTAAAAGGCTTCCGTTAGTGGCACGAATAGTAGACTCTCAGCTGTCCACACAGAAAGAGGTTTGGGGTGAGACAGACCTGTCCCTTAATCCTGAAATTAAGGGACACTGCCTAGGTGGTCAACTGCTTCTCTGTGTGCTGACTGACTGCTGAAGGCTGGTGCTGACAGTCCATAGTCGGAAAGTGTTTCCTTCTGAATTCTAGATGACTCGGAGCTCTCAGTGGGTAAAGACAATATCTCTCATTCTGTAAGAGATGGCAATTAATGAATGTTGGATGATGGATGGATGGATGGTGGACGATAGGCAGGTGGATGGATACATGGATGGACGGATGGATGGGTAGCTAAGATTCAGTAGTCCCAGGCTGCTTGCCTTCACTGTTTATCCAAAAGTATCTTGCAGCCCTCTGGGACACTCTTAGAAGTAGAGTAACTGGACTGTGCAGTACTCCCAAACAAAAGCCCTTGGCCTTCTGGAAGTCTGAGCATGGCACCAGCACTTCCTGGCCAGCTCAGCAGAAGGACAGAGAATCAAAGAAGTCTTCAGGTCAGCCTCCAGGGCTGAAGGTATTTGTTTCACAAGGGATTTAGAAATCAGAGAGCTAACATGGGGATTTTTCAGTTGCAAATGGCATGAATACCATCAAAGTGGCTTTTAAAAAAAAGATGCCTTTGGCCTACTTGACTGAAAAGTTCAGGAATGTGTGATCTCAGACCCCATCACCACCCCAAATGTAGAATTCAACAAGTGTCTTTAAATTCTTTTAAATTCAGTCTTTGTCTCCACCCCTGGACTCTTGTTTCCTCTAACTTGGCTTCATTTGTGGACAATAATTCACACGCTTGGGGTAAAAGATGTGGCAGGAGTGATTCAACAAAGATTTCTATTGATTGAGCATTGGTTAATTCTTAGAAGGATAATTGCTTAGGAAAGATAGGTTAAATTTATTATGTGAGATTAAAGTGTCCTGATGGTTGAAATATTTTGAGTTTGTTCTTCCTTAGTTATTTGCAGCCAAGAGCATCTCAACATATATAGCACGTAATAAATAGTAGTAGTATTTTATCACATGGGCTCATACATCTACGCAGAAAATCAATCACTCAAATGGAGTGGACATTTTTCCATCAGATATTAATCGAGTATCTACAATGCATTGGCAGTGTCCCAGGTACAACAGACACATATTTGAGTAAGACGTTGTGCTTTCAAAAACAAATTGAGAAATTTGACCACCTTAAAAAACTTACTGAAAAACGTAAGTAAGGCTTCCCTGGTGGCTCAGTGGTAAAGAATCCGCCTGCCAATGTAGGAAATGCTGGTTTGATCCCTGGTCTGGGAAGTTTCTACATGCCGAGGGGCAACTAGACCCATGCACTACAGCTTACTGAGCCTGTGCTCTAGAGCCCGGGAGCCCCAAATACTGACGCCCACTTGCCCTACAGCCTGTTCTCCACAACAAGAAAAGCCACTGCAATGAGAAGCCTGTGCACCACAGCTAGAGAGTAGCCCCTGCTCTCCCCAACGAGAGAAAAGCCCTCGCAGCAACGAAGACCCAGCACAGCCGCAAATAAATTATAAAAATAAAAACATGAGACAAAAGTCAAATTGAAATTCAAATCGCAGACAACAGCAAGCGTGAATCCCCCTTAATACATAAAAAGCTCCTAGAAATAAATAATAGGCCAACAACCCAAATAAAAAATGATCAGAGGCCATGAACAGACATTTTTGTATTTTTTTAAAGTACAACTGGTTTTTAACTTATACAAAGGTGCTCAAGTTCACTCATAATAAGAGAAATGCAGATATTTTGAGATACCATTTTTCACATCAGATTGACAAAAATTCGAAAGTTTTATGACTCACAGCGCTGGTGGAGCTGTGGGGCTTCGTGCATTGCTTATGGAAGCTGAAATCGGTACACCTAAGGAGGGAAAGTTGGCCATATTTATCCAATTTGTAAGTTTGACTCAGTAATTCCACTTCTGAGACTCTATCTACAGATATATTTACGTAAGCGTGCATATTCTGTATAGAGTTATTTTCTACAATACCATCTGTGATAGCAAAGAATGAAAACCAACCCAATATCCATCAGCAGTGGACTGATACATATTGGCTGTGGGACTTTTTATTTCGTTGGAGTTTGGATCTTACTCCAAATCCAGTGAGAAGACACCAGAAAGTTTAAAGCAGGAGAGGGGCATGATCTGACTTCTATTTTTAAAAATCATCCTGATCTGGGGGATGGGTACCCAAGTATAACCATGTGTAAGAAAATGTCACGATGCGCCCTTGAGCTTGGTGCAGTAAGCTGGGTGTAGGTTACAAAGGGAGAAAATACCCTCAAGGTCATGAGAAAGCCCATGACCAGCTGTTTTTGCCCGGACACCCTGCCTCCATCCTTCCCACTGGAAACCATGCTCCCCGACGCAGATGAGGAGGGACGACGTCTCCAGGTCCCCTAAAGTGCCCTTCGTGGTCCTTCCCAGCCTCTCCCCGGTCTTTCACCTCTCTCTTGATTTCTGTCACCCCAGATCTCCAAGCTCCTATAAATGGACCCATACAGAATGCAGCCTGGTTTCTTTACTCACATGTCGTCCGGATCCATAGACAGTTCATTCTGGGTAAGGGAAAATCTGAGTTGAGCGCGCTCTGCGGTTCTCCCCCAGCGCCCACAGCCCCAACGATGCTGCCGGCTCAGCACCCGCGACGCTGTGCTCGCCAGTGACCACCAGAGGGCAGTGCGAGCCCGCCATTGGCCCCAACTGCCGGCAGGTGCCACCCAAAGTTAGGCCTGGAAATAGCACTGCAAGGATTCCAGAAGCATTTTCTTAGGCTGCGCCCTTGCTTCGGGGAGTGCTTCCCTGAAACTGCAGCACCTTCAAGGATATGTTCAGGCCCAAGAGTTAAGGATTAACTGACCTGCTGTGGTCACAATGGGGATTCCAGCAGAGAGCAGCATGGTGGCCTCGAGCCATCAGTAACCACTGCCCTGGAAGCGCTTCTTCCTACACTGAGCCTGGCTTTAAAAGTTAACTGCCCTCATGCTTAATAATACCATCGTCATGATAGTTTAAATTGTTTACCAAAATGTTGGGGGTGTTTTTTATCCATAAATTCAATATAGCAAAATATGCAGAAGTTCATTCAAGGATGATGGATAAGCCAGCTCCAGCCAAATACTGATTTTAAAATTCAACCATCAAGTATTTGGCCAAAAATGAGTATTTGGGGAACTCAGGCTGCAGGGGAGAGGGTGTCTCTTTGCCCCTGTAGCTCCGTCCCCACCGCACGGGTACCGGGACCACAGAAGCCCAGCCCTCCTGTTTCCTGTAGCCCTTAGATTCCTGGACGCCACCTGGCGTTTCTGAATGAGGAGCTGCACACAAGCCTGACTTCTGCATTTATTAAACACCTGCTCTGCCCCAGGCACCCGGCTAAGCCCTTGACCTGCACTAGCTCCTCTCATCGCAGTCACACAGGTGCTGTCTGGAGAGGACAGATTGCACGTGGTTAAAATGTGGCCTGGGGTCAAATCCCAGCTCTTCCTTTTCCTGTTTGTGGAAACTTCACTCTCTGAACCTCAGCCTTCTCACCTGTAAAATGGGGTTGATGAGAAAACCCACCTCACAGAAATGTTGCCAGCATTGAATGCATTCAGACATGAACATTTTTTATTTGAAAGCCTCCTTTTCGGTCACTGCACATGAGAAATGCATATTATATATATCAAGGCCTAGTCTAACGTAGATATGTGTGTGCATATTATGTGTCTAAAACTAAAATATGTTCCACAAAGCAATGCTTACCTATAATACTATGATACATCCTGATATTTTCCATCCTGTCCTGGTTTCTATTTAAAAGATGCAGGTCACAGTCCACTAAATCGACTCCATGACCCACCATTTAGAAAGTACCAGTTCAGTAAAAGGCTCGGCAGACCATGTTGTTCTCAGGAGTCCCATTTTACAGAAGGGGAAACTGAGGCCCAGAGAGTGTCTTGCCTGTGACCCCACCCACTGGAAGGTAGCAGAGCCCAGACTCCAACCCAGTATCTCTGACGCCTAAAGTAAGGCTCTTCCACACAAGATGTAAACTGGCCAGATCTGACCCACAGAGAAGTTTGACTGATTTTCACAGTGTTTGCAAAATTTGGTACAACTATAGACAACTTGGAAGACATAACTCAAAATATGAATCTTCAACTTCCCACTTAAAAAAGTGGGCAATCTGGCAACACGGGAACCTGCGTACTCACGGGATCAGCAGGAGCCACACCAGGGCTGCCACTCTGAGCTGCTCTCCAGGTTCACTCGTTTACCCCAGTCCCCACCGTGCCATGGAGAGAGGAGCCTGGCGGGTTACAGTCCATGGGGTCTCAGAGAGTCAGACATGACTTAGCAACTAAACAACAGCAATCACTGCCATTTTGTGTCCCCAACACTGAGACAAACCATCAATTGCTGGAGTCTATGGTTTTTTCAGAATGGAGAAATATTTTTCTATCACAAAAGGAAAATCAGGACTTCCCTCGTGGTCCAGTGGTTAAGAATCTGTCTGCCAATGTAGGGGACACAGGTTCGACCACTGGTCTGGGAAGATCCCACATGCCATGGAACAACTAAGCCCATGAAAACCATTGACCCCACATTCTAGAGCCCATGTTCTGGAAAAAGGGAAGCCACCAAAGAGAGGCCCACGCACCGCAACTAGAGAAAGCTCTCTCACAGGAATGAAGACCCAGCACAGTCCAAAATAAATAAATTTTTTCAAAAAAGAAAAAACAAAAACTTAAACCAAGGGACCTACGTTTCAGAAAAAAGCACAAATCTTTTCTCACATATTTAAATACAAAGAAAACACATCGATATCAACTTAACCCCAAACCTGTTTCACCTGTCTCTATTCCCTGACTTGTTGAGAATTTGCAACCCCCATCCTAACACTACCTTTATCTACCTCCGCCTGGTTTGCCCACCACTGTGTCCCCAGCACCCGAAACTGCTCAGCCAAGAAAAAGTGCCTAATTAAGAATGAATGGCTTTTATACAAAAGCTTCTCCCAACATTAACAAATACGCGGTAACGGTGAGGAGCAGGCACTCTTTGTGGTCAACAGGACGGCTCGAGTCCGGCTTCTGCCGTAACTAGCTGTGTGACCTCAGGCAGCTTCCTCCGTCTCTCTGGGCCCCGTTGTGTCCTCAGCTGCAAAATGCACCGTGTACATAAGTGACCGGGAATGTGAAAAATGCAGGATAAATGAAGTTCCCTTCTCCTCCTTCATTTCGTCAAGGTGAACCCAGGTCAGTACTCAATCATGTTAACAAGTCATCTGGTGACCAGTTAGCCTGGCCTTGGATTATCTGCGGGGCCAGGGAGGTGATGGTTTCCCATTAACATCATGGCCTGAAAAGAAAGCCCTGGGCCAGATGGCAACATCAGAGATTCGATCCCCAGGCACATCTCTGGGTGAGAACTGGCTTTTTCAACGTCCAAGCGTTCCTCCTGCTGCTTACCTTCCTGAATTGAAGAGGCTGGAGAGCAGAAAATTTCATCTCCCAGACTCCCTTGCAGCCAGGGATCTGAAGCTTCTAAGGGCTCACCCATCAGCCGTGAGCTTGTGCTGAGAAAGGGAAAATGGCTAAGCACAAGAGACTGGCCTGCAGATGAGCAGGGCCTCCTGATCCTGGGGCCTGGCTCCCCTGGGGCCCAGGCCTGCAGTGTGGCTTCCTCAGCCCTCCTGAGATTCTGTAAATACTCATGATGTTATCAGTCATACCCTAGGAAATTTGAGCAAACTCAGGGAGACAGCAGAGGACAGAGGACTGACATGCTGCAGTCCACTGGGTTGCAAAGAATTGGCAAGACTTAGCGACTGAACAACAAGAATCAGTCACACCCAATCAGGGAAGCAGCTAGATCCAGCCCATGTGGCTGGGGTATAAAGAACCTGCCTGCCGATGCAGGAGATGCAAAAGATGCGAGTTCGAGCCTGGGGTGGAGAAGATCCCCTGCAGGAGGGCATGGCAACCCACTTCAGTATTCTTGCCTGGAGAATCCTATGGACAAAGGAAGCATGACGGGGTACAGTCCACTGGGTCACACAGAGTCAGACACGACTGAAGCAACTTAGCACGCACACATGCATGCACAATTTATTATGAGAATCATTAATAAGCCTTATATGTCAGCATGTGGGAGGAGGTTGAGAAGTGAGGTCTGAACAGGGACTTGTGGAGCCACTAACCAGGCAAACTGAGAGGCCCTGGGGTCCATCTAGTCACCAAGTGAGGCTGCTGAGGGCCAACAGTAGAGAAATGGATAGGCAACCATTGCCTCTGCGGCCAAGCGGCCGGTGACAGCCAGGTGCTGATGCCCAGGAGTCAGGAGGAAGACATGGACGCAGCCCAGAGGACAGCAAGGACACGCCGGAGCCTGCAGGCAGGTCTGCAGCTATTTGTCACCACATCAAACCGCAGCGACCTTGTGAGAGAACAGACTGCTGCTCCCCATCCACCTTCAAACTCTCTCCCAAGTTACTGTCGGTCAGTTTCTACCTGGGAACCAAAGAAAGGGATTCTGGGAAATACAGTCCCAGCCTAGCCAGATAAACACAGCGGAGCACAGACCACTGGCTCAGTAAACCCTTCTGCTTCAATTAGTAGGGTGACTTCTGCTCAGGTAAACTGACCTGACTGATAGAGAGACTTTGGACAAGTCTGCAGTGGGTAGACATTTTTGGCCAATGCTTTAATTTCCCATCTTACAAATCTGCACTAGAAACAGCCTGAATCTCACTTTCCCAGCCTCCCCTGCAGTCAGAATGTAAGCATGTGATGTAGGTTCAACCAATCAGATACACCCAGATGGTACCCAGGCTCAGCCAATCAAATACATGCAGATGGTACTTGGGCCTCAATTAGCTACAGCCACGTGGAACGTAGGCTTAGCCAATGGATACACCTACAGGTGAAAGCAACGCCGGCGGATTCTGCTGCGTAGAGTTCCATCTAGAGGAAGTGGAAGAGACATAACTAGTGTTACTAGTGACAGGCGCTGTGTGTGGACCAGTGGTGGTGACATGAAGGTCCTGCAGTATAATTTGTATGTTGCTCATTGCTGTCTCTCCAGCCCTCCCTCCCAGAGATCTGAGTCACTTAATCTCCTTTGTAAGTTCCTTTCCTGCTCAGACTTACCTATAATGGATGGATTCTACTGTTTTCAAGTAAAAACTTGACGCACCTCTAACTTCATTTAACCGCCAAGTCTGTTTCCCAGCCTAGACAGAGGGAAACAACGACCACTCCCGGGGGCAGTGGAGTCGGACAGAGGCATTTTGTACACTTACCACAGTGCCACAGACTCTGGCCCCATGTCATCGGAGGCCGTCACAGACCTGGGTCGTGAGTCAGGCAGACTGATTTGAATCCCGGCTCTGGCGCTGACTGACCTGTTTTGTGACCTTGAGCAGACCACTTTCCTCATCTGGAGAATGGACTGGGATTAGTGCCTGCCTCAGGGGGTTATCATGGAGACCAAAAGATTCCAGTACGGAGCAATCTCTCAGCACACAGCTCAGGGTGCGGGACGCACCCACACCAGGGATGCTAGAGGGAATGCGAGTGACCTTTGTTTCGCTGGATTAAAGAAAATAAGTAATAATAAAGGTGGTGTCCTGAGGGAGTCCAAGATGAAGATGGTCTGTGAACGCTGAAGTTTAGAAAACATTTACATGTTTAAAACCAAACCTTGATTAATGTCACTGGATCATACACTTTAAAAAAATGTTTAAGAGGACAAATTTTGTTACATCTCTTTTACCCCATTAAAAAAATAATAATGTGAAATACCCATAGCAGTAATACACTTTAAATGCTATGTCAGTAAAGCTTTTTAAAATACCAACCACCCTGGCTTCCCAATTCCTTCTGATCCTAATTCAACCCCGCGCCCGCCGACCTCTCTTCATTCTCTGACCTCATCAACCTCCAGCGCTGAATCCCTCATTCTGGCCTCTCTCGCCTTCCTCCTCTTCTTAGAGGATCCAGACGCCCCCTCGGGTCTTTTTCATTTGCTCTCCCTTCTGCCTGGGATGTTCTTCCAACCAGGCTACAGGCTCTGAGATCGAGCTGCCCATCAGGATCACCTGAAGAGCTTTATGGAGGGCCAAGCCCCACCTCGGAAAGTCCGATGTCATTACTTGGGGAAGGAGGGTGGCACATGCACATTGATTGGTGTGTTGTTTTAAAACTTGCCAGGTGCGTCTAACGTTCAGCCAGCGTTAAGAATCACTGCTCTACACATCATACTCAGTCCCCACCATCTTCAGGTTTCAGTTCAGAGGCCAGCTCTCCAAAAGGCCGTCCCCAATCACACCATTTACCTCCCTTCCATATCCTGCTTATTTCATTCTGTCCCCCCTAGGATTCTGTCATATACGTATCTGACTGCTTCCCAGTGAGAATGTCAGATGGGTGAAGGCAGAGGCTGGGTCCTCAGTGCTTGGCTCACACAGGTGCTCAGCACACAGCTGTTGCCGGAAGTGAACCTCCACCGGTCCTGCCTGGGTCTAGCGCCAGCTCTAGGGGCTGCAGTTCTCCAGGGAGGCCACAAGGTGGCGATAGTACCTGGCTGCATTAAACGGCACTTTTGTCAACAAAGGTCCGTCTAGTCGAGGCTATGGTTTTTCCAGTAGTCATGTATGGATGTGAGAGTTGGACTATAAAGCAAGCTGAGCGCCGAAGAATTGATGCTTTTAAACTGTGGTTTTGGAGACGATTCTTGAGAGTTCCTTGGACTGCAAGGAGATTCAATCAGTCCATCCTAAAGGAGATCACTCCTGGGTGTTCATTGGAAGGACTGATGTTGAAGCTGAAACTCCAATACTTTGGCCACCTGATGCGAAGAACTGACTCATTGGGAAAGACCCTGATGCTAGGAAAGATTGAAGGCAGGAGGAGAAGGGGACAACAGAGAGTGAGATGGTTGGATGGCATCACTGACTCGATGGACGTGAGTTTGGATAAACTCCGGGAGTTGGTGATGGACAGGGAGGCCTGGCGTGCTGCAGTCCATGGGGTCGCAAACAGTCAGACACGACTGAGCGACTAAACTGAACTGAGACCCACCAGGCCAGCTGGGCAGGGCGGGGTGGGGAGGGGGGCCCATCCTGCCCTGCACCCGGCCATAGCTCAGAGACAGGGGCAAGAACCACAGAAGACAGCATGGGGTTCTCCCTCTCCTCATTCCTAGACTCACAGCAACTGAGCCCTGAGAACACTCCACTCAGACTAAAGTCAGAGGGAGAAGGTCCCGCTGCCCTGTCTGGAACCTCCAAGTCCTCCCCCCTTACCTGGCCTCTCACTGAGCCCTGGATGTAACCTGGGATGACTCCCACAGGCCCCTCCGCTGACTCATGACCTGCACACGAGGCAGGTGTGCTAGCCACGCCTGAATATCCATCAACTGGGGGCCGTGACACACACTGTCACCTTCCACGTGGCAGGCTCCCACACCCACGAAGGACAAAGGAGCTCTCGTACAGTCCTCTCTAAATCAGTCCCATTCCGGTCCTTTCACAGCACCCGCCAGGGATGGCCTGAGGGGCCAAACCATGCCCTGCTCTTGTCCAGCCATGAGCTGAGGTGTGTTCACATGTTTAAATGATTGAAAAAAACAAAACCAAAATTATTACATGATGCATGAAGATGAAATGATCAGGGTGTGCCTGGGCAGAGTCAAGGTGACACGTTGCCCACAGAGCTCCCTGTAGCGCAGGCTGCCATCCCAGCCACAGAAACACAAATTCACTCCCTCCCAGCGTTCTTCCAAGACTGACCCAGGATTTCCCTTCTGTCTCCATCTCTGTCAGTAAATCCCCAAGAACTGGACTTCCCAGGAAAGCTCCCAGTGGGGGCCATTATTTATAATGTGGAGAGAGGGGTTCCTGACCTTGTGTGGCCCTGTCTCTGTGTTTGGTCCAAACCTGACACGGCCATCCCAACCAAAGGGAAAACTGCAAATTTGAGGACGACCAAGGCATTTTTCCAAAACAGTTTAATTAAAAAAAGGGTGAAGAATCTGAAAAACTTAAGGGGTGGGGGGAACCCAAGAGAGCATACCGCGTGAGTCCACTGGCTCAGTCACAAAGAAACACCATCATCAAAAAAGATATTTAAGTTTAATACAAATTTTATACAAAGAAAATGTGAAAAAATACTTCCATATGCTAAAAGCAATTATGCTTCACAAATAAGGCCAGCTAGGCTAGGGTTTTTTTTGTTGTGTTTTTTTTTTGACAACTGCAATCGACAAATGTTCTTTCCTGTTTTCTTCTAGGACTCTCTTTTTTATTTCTTTTCTAATATGGGTAACTAGCTGGAAACTGTACAGTTCGCATCCTCTTATCAACAATGAAGAGAAAGGAAACGAGACTAAGATGTACAACAGAATGTACTGGAATGATATCGTACAAGTAATTTTTCTCATATACATACATCGCCTTTTTGCTTTGTTCAACGCTTCTTGTTTACACAACATACAAAATGGTACTACAGCATACGTAGTGTGACAGACAGCACGGCGGCGTTCTGCTTCCCCTCAAACTGCCTTTATTTCATGCTGACGTAAGAACGTAAAATGCCATCGCATAAATATTACATACATGCTTCATCTCAAGACTCACATGTCCTCTCCGCGTGCGTCTCGCCTTTGACCTCTCCCTTCCGTGAAGCGCAACCACCTCTTACCGAGCGGGTGTGAGTGTCTTTAAAGGAACCACAAAGCAAAGCAAACCTCTCTGTTTCGGAGCTTCTGACTCGAACGCTTTCTACGGTCCTCTTCTGCAAACTGAGCTGAGCGGGGCTTGTTTCTAGTTAATCTTCTGTAAACAAGGATGTGGGTGTTTTTTGTTTTTTTTTTTTTTTGTCTTTTTTCCCTTTTATAGGAGTAGAGTCATCGTGGAAACCCCATAAAATTAATGAACTCCTCCGTGTGTCCTTCTGGTCCAGAGAGCTTGCCTTTTGTAACATGATAACGTAGTATTTGAAAGGGGCCAATGGGTGCATGGGATGTGTCCACAGCAGCACCGAATTCTGTGCCGGAAATTCCTGATCCCAATGTGCCGTGTACTGACATACGAATGGAAACAGCTCACGGGGCATCAGAGGAGGAGGAGGAGGAGCTGTGCGCCCCAGAACGAGCCCCACGCCCTCTCCGCACCCCTGTGACAGACGGGCTGGATGACCATCCTTTCTCCAGCATCCAGACGTTCTTTTTGTTGTTGGGTGTGTTTTCTGTTTTTTATTGTTTTTTTTCTCCTCTCTCTTTTTTTTTATAAGTTAAAGTCAATACAAATATAAAAAGGGGAAGGTACTCTAGGCTCGATGACATCCACAAATTGTACATTATTTACATCTAAAGCAAAGGTTTCACGTGGGTGGAACAGTCCTCAGTCAAGGCTATCGCCGGACGTGACGTAGTGTGGGCGGCCCTCCGTGCCGGGTGCAGAGGCCGAGTCTGAATGGCTGGCATCCTCCAGGCTGAGGGTGGCGGTCTTCCGGTCTCACGTTTCTTTGCGGTTTCCGGTTTCCCTGGTGTCTGGGTTGTTTCCCTCCATGGGGTGGGCGGCTTGTGTCCCAGCGTGTCCCTAGTCCCAGAAGGTGTCCAGGCGGGACTCTTTCGGGATGAGGCTCTTTGAACTGGTACCGGCGTTGTGCTCGGAGCGGGCCGATCCTCGCTTCTCCTCGCTGCCGCTCCAGCAACTGGATTTACTGCTCCGGGAATGGTCTGGGGAGGGGGGAAGCCAAGGGGAAACGGAGCCTTAGCATCCCTGCCCACCCCTGGACAAGGGCAACCATCCCCTTATACGTGATCTGCACCTGGTCCCCCAGGAAGCCACCTTCCCCTCCCGACTCCCCACAACACACAGGGGCAAAATCCTGCCACCGTTTACTGCCCTGCATTTGGTGGGGGGTCTGTAAGGATTTAACAAGAGCTGGTTGGAAAAACAGGAGGGCATCATGCTCAGAGAAAATAAAGACAAGTGGGGAAAAGGTACTAAATTATCGAGGAAGATGTTTTGTGCCACTTGGGACCAGGCACCCTTGCTGCATGAGCAGATGCCACGTACCCATGTCCTCACTGCGTCCGACCTTGGCCACTAAAAAAGGCACTGAAATTTGGCGTTCAATCTACTCACTTCTGTTAATGGGGTTTCTTTAATCATTGTACAGGCAACTTGAAAAAACAGACTTACACCTAAACCAGCCAAAGGAAAAGCAGTGAGGACCAGAATGGTTAAGCCCACCTGGGCTTAATGGTTAAGACCAACTGGCTCCCAGTAAGGATGAGCTTAAGGGTCAACTGAAGAATGCAAGAACCAGAGTGAGACCTAAGGGAGCTTCAAGGACGTGTGCGTTGTAAGGAGCTACGTCGTGGATGAGTAAGACGTGAGGACTCTGAAGGAAGAGCCAAAGGAGGTGTCTGTCCAGCTGGGAGACAGTCCAGCCTGCAGGCTCAGCGGGATGGCCGACTCTGAGAGACCCACCAGCACATCACTGAGATCCCATCATATCCTAGATCATTTACAAGTTCAGACAGATTGGGACAACACTTTTTTTAACTTCTTGAGGTGGGATGAAAATATTTGATCGAAAGAAGTCGGCTGTCAAGCTTAGAGACAGAACTGGAGTGAGGGAGCAAGGGACCGGATCACCACCTAGAAGGGTGACCGCTCGTATCACCGCCTGGTGATAGAGGCATGTGTGCAGTCCTGAGCTCTGGTTCTGGAAGAGAAGCAGCAAAGACAGTGATACGGATCTCCCAAGTCCTGGATTCACTCAGGAGGAAATGCTTCCTCGTCACTTGCATCTGTGACCCAAAGGGGGCACTATGTGGTGGGCAGAGCTGGGGTCCAGCTCTCTTACGGTCCTTGAATCCACCTCTTCTTACACGTTCTTCCCTACTCGTGACACCTAGACTCTTGTTCCTCTGGAAGGTCAGTGATGCAGCTGGTCATCACGACACGGAGACTCTGACCACAGGCAGTCAAGTCACACTGGAGTCTCCCCAGCTCTGCTGAAGGCCGATTCCAGCTGGGCAGCAGGACTTAGCTTTCTTAGCACAGAAGCCGCATCCCAGAGCCAGGCTGGCCACCTGAGGAACTGCACAGCCGACAGGACAGGGCGTGCTGGCTGGTTCAGCTGGTCACTGCAGAGCGTGTGACTCTAGGACTCATCATGAAAAGACCAAGGATGAAGCGCCTTCAAGAAGCCAGATGGGGAATTCCCTGGCAGTTCAGTGGTTAGGACTTGGTGCTTTCACTGCCAAGGGTAACAGGTTCAATCCCTGCTTGGGGATCTAAGATCCCATGAGCTACATAGCATGGTCAAAAAAAAAAAAAAGAAGCCAGACCACCTGTCCTGGCTCTCTCGTTTCCTACTGCAGCTTCTGATGGCCATCAGAGGCACACCGAGGAAGAAACCAGGCAAAGCCAAGACCTATCACTCAGGAGAACAGGAGAAGACACGCCCACAAAGAAAACACACACGCACACACACAAGACGAGCCCTCCGCCTGCCGGGAAAAGCTCCCCGCTGGCTGCCGTGAGGCGGTTCATACTTACACTTCTGGGCTGGGTAGTTGGGGTGCGGCTGGTGGTCTGTGGAGGTTGGGGCAGAGGCAGGTTGCTTGTCGCACCTGTTGCTAACTGGAGAGAGAGCACAGGCCCCCTCAGAGTCTGGCAGAGAGCTGAGTCCGCCAACCCCACGGGCTCGCTCTCCTGCTCATCAACAGGCTACTGGTCTTAGCATGGGGGAGCTGCTGGGTTGATGTCACCATTTTCCAACTCAAGGCATTCACAGGAGACTAAGGCTTTTAAAAATGCATATTAAAACCATGAACAGGATCACTGGACACAGCACGAGAATACAGGTGGAAATACGGCATACAAGGACAGAAAAGCAACCACGTGAAGCCATCAACTCCCAGAATTCTGACAGCAAATTTTTCTCGGAACCACTAGCTCTACCAAGAGCTTAATTCAGCTAGGGAAACGGGAGGTGCCGGCCTCACCACACTTAGGTGGGATGGCTCCACCCAAGGAACCCAGATTATTTAGGGCGAGTATAATCACAAATCTACTGCCAAGGCTGAGGACAGATCAGAAAAGAGAGGGCAATGGAGGTGTGTGTGGTGAAAAGGACTGAGGGAGGAGCCACAGGTGAGATTCAGTGGGCTACTCTGAATCTCAGGACACCAACACGTAACTGTCTGAGATGGAAGAGCCCGAAATGTGCGACAGGAAAAATGTCTCAATAAAACAACTGTCATGGCGAACAACCTGGCAGGGAAATCGCTGAAGATACGATACAGGGGGGAGGAAAAAACCTCCAGGGAAAAGTGGCTATACAGAGACGGGAATGTATTCAGAGTGTACTATTTGACTCTGCAACGAACAGCACGACCGTAATGATGGAAACACAGATGATCACCTGTCAACCTTAAGAGAGCCAACAGCCGGAACTGAGAAGGACCAGCTGCAGTTAAAGAGAATGCACATGTTCTCCACCTTGATGATGGGGAGTCAGAGCAGGAAGATGGAAAAGGCTGGATAGGACAGTGGAGGAGAGGTGAGGGAGGCGAGGAGCACCAAGAGAGGGGTCCAGGGACACTGCTTCCTCCAGCTGGAGAACAAGGACGAAGGAGTAAGTGCTGAATTGGACCCAGGGAACCCACAGAGCACATCAAACAGGGACAGAGTGGTCTGGGAGAGAGGGGAGAAGAGGGGTGATTAGTGACCCCGATTCTCATCTTCTAAAGCCAGAAGTCAATAAGCAATGTCTAGATAAAGTCGAGAAACAGAAATATGGGGAAACAAGTTATTTACAAATAAGTACCAGATGCAAAAAGATAGCCATGAAAATTGGGACAAGGAATTTTTTTTCCCTGTATGATTTTCTCTGACTAGTCATCCCTTGGTATCAGGGGTGGTACAGCAGATTCATTCTAGGACCCACCATGGATACCAGATTCCATGGATACTTAAGTCTCATGGTCAGCCCTCCATATCCACATCCACAGATTCAACCAGCTACAGACTGTGTAGAACTGTATTCATTTATGGGGAAAAAAATCCACACAGACATGGACCTGCATGGTTCAAACCTATGTTGTTTAAGAGTCAACTCAATAGGCAGGCATCGCTTTAAAATCTTAAAATGAAGAGACAAGTGAACAGGAGAGGCCCACGCCCACCCCCAGGAAGCTCCTGTCTCCTATCAGCCAGGTTCCAGAAGCCAATAAAGAGCACAGGAACCTCCATGTTTTTGCAAAGCCCACTTTTCTCCAGATTCTTTCTACACTGTCAGCGAGCAGCAAGCACTAACAGAAGCCCAAAGACGTATGAGGAATCAGAAAATGAGCTGGTCTGTCTACTTTGACGACAGCCCGTCAGCCAGACGGCTGTGGAGCGCAAACGGGGGGCAATGAGGAGCCATGAGCTCCCAGTCCTGATCCAGCCTCCAGGGACCTCTGGTTCAGCTCCCTTCTGCCCCCGCTCTAGAGTAACACTGCAGCACTCCCTAAGAAATGCTGACAATTCGGGATCTTTCCCTCCCTCCCCTTCTAGTTATCAGACTCCCTGGGATGGTCTTCTCCCTACTCCACCCTCCGCACCAACTCCCCAGCAACTGGAGCCTCCCTACCTCCTCTCTCTATCCTCCCCTTCCATTCCCTCACACACCAGGGTGCTTCAGGTCGGGGGTCAGCCAGTGACGGCCCACAGGCCAAATCCAGCCCAGCGCCTGCTTTTCCAAGTCCAAGTTCACTACAGCAGAGGCCCATCTGTTTACATGCCATCTGCGGCTGCTTTCATCCGACAATGGCAGTTCTGATAAAGACGGTGTGGCCCTCGAAGCTTCACCTCTTGTACTCTCTGGTCCTTTACAGCAAGTCTATCAACCCCTGGGCCAGGGAACACCTCATCCACCTCACAACTGGGAGATGCTGCATCTCCCAACCGCCTTCCTGCATGAAGCCTCCTTGTCCCACCGGACTCCATACCCCACAGCATCGCTGACCTTCCTAAGGTCCATTAATCTTCCCACGTGGATGCCGCCACTTTGCTGCTCCGAGACCTCAACAGCGCCCCCTGCCCGCAGCAGTATTTTCCCCAACTTGAACCCTTCCCCACGTCAACCACCTCTGCAGCTCTTACACATCCAAAATCCTCCTACTTATGGCTCAGCTGATGTTTCTAAACTCACTCTCCACTTAAGTTGAACAGAAACTCTTATATCACCACCAAAAGCAGGAACGCATAATACCTGCCATACACAGCAGGCAACTCTACAAATCAACATAATGAAACCCAAACTGTAGCAAGAAGCTCTAGGCGGGTGCCATGCTGCTGAGGTCTCGAGTCCACTCTGCCTTTGTTAAAAAGAGAAGCTAGAAGAAGGGATGAGGAAGACACCTCAGCTCCAAACTCAGCGTATCCTCAAAATGCAATCACAAGACCTGAGAGTGAGAAGGGAGTGACAGGTGGCTCAATCATATTGCCCCTGAAGTCAGCTCATCCCACCCCCCCCACTTCATGTCCCCTGAACCTAAACCCCACTTCCAGAGCCACTGGGAAACCTCCAGCCACCCTAACAAGGGACATGACTTCTTCCTCTAGGTACTCAATATGCAGAAATGAAAAAAAAAAAAAAGTTTGGTTTGCAACAGAAGAGAATGATCTAGAAGAGAAAAAGACCCTGGCTGGAGCTGAAGGACCCTGAAAGCAGCAGAACGGTTCTCACCGAGGATGAACCCTTTTGGAAGGCCCTAAAACTGGTTTGAGAGGGGGTAGGGGAAACACCCACTGGGCTAGAAGACAGTGCAAACGCCACAGAAGAGGAGAACCAGAAAAGTTAGCGCCAGCCTGCCAGGTTATCCCTTGAGAGGAAAGATTGCTAAAGAAGAACCATCTACTAGAAATGGTTTTTTTCCTCTAAAGGCTCAAGTACCCTCCTCCACGGAATGCGGGCGCTGGGACCTCAGGGACAGTTTCACTCAATTTCATTCCGCTTGGAGAAATGCCTCAACGCCGCCTGCCCAGCTGCTCCCTCACCCCTGCTGACCGGCCCAGGGCACCCCCGAGAATCCCTAAGGAAACCCAGTTTGCAAACCACCGCCCTGAACCCTTCAGGCTCTCCCTGAGGACATGGTTCCCCTCTGCCCGTGTGGAATGTGAGAGCACATTCACCCACCAGGGGGGCAACATACCAGAGCCTTGGTTGGAGCCTAAGAGAATGGAGGAGGGCGTCTCCCTGGAGCCAGAGAGGTCGAGGGTCTAGAAACACAAAAAGAGAGAGATGGAGGCAAGCCACTGGGGTCAACGGAGCCCTTCCAGGAAAGCCCTGGGATCTATGGGGGTGCTCATCACGGCCCCACCAGCACCTTCATGGCCCCTGCCTGGCGCGCTCAGGGAGGGGAGGCCAGGTCAGCTGGGGTGGCCCTACCCCTGTGCCTTTTTCTGCCCTGTCTCCCTGGACACAGGACTAGGGGGCCCCTTACTCCACTCTAGAGCCACAGCGTCAAGAACACTGTTCCTCAACTGCCCTCTCTCTGACCTACTCCCCTCTCCGAATTTCTGCCCTATCCCAAAAAGGAAGTACAGCTGTCCCCAGGACCCAAGGTAGAATGAGTTCCAGGAGCCCTCAAGGATATTAAAACCCAAGGATGCATAAGTTCCTTATATAAAATGGCCCAGAAGGATGAAACTGTGCCTTTGTATCTGAGGGTTTCGCATTCACGGATTCAACCAAACACAGAATGCCATTTTGGCAGGTTGCATCTGCAGATGAGAAATCCATGGATACTAAAGGCTGACTACATATTACACCGTATTATATTGATTCACTTTTATTTCACAATAACCTCTTCCTAGGCAATACTATCAATGAAATCAAAGAGGTTTGACTTCTGAGATGACTTGATGTTTTCCCTAGTACACATGAAGTAAGCCCATAATGACTACAAAAGTAAAAAATGGCCAACGTGTCATCTAAAATAATGTCTGCATACAATCTACATACCACACCCAGGGAAAATAAGAGGTGCAACCTCTGTGTCCAATACAGCAGCCACCAGCCAGCCATGGCGATTGCATTTAAATTAGTTATTATTAAATTAATTTAGTAACATCTGAAATCCAGGTTCTTGGTCACACTGGCCACAGTTCAAGTGCTCAACAGCCACCTGAGGCTGGTGGCTCCCACAAGGGGCAGAGGAGATAAAGAACACCGCCATCATCACAGAAGGTTCTACTGGACAATGCTTGCCCTCAACACACACCTGGAGAGAAGGAGCCCTGCAGAGACCATCGCCCCCACCTGCAGCCTGAAGACAGACAAGCTCCTACAGCACGGGACTCGCCGTGCGGGTGGGAGCGGGGCAGGTCTGAGATTCTGCTTGGCCCCAAGGCGTGTGGGATGCTCACCGAGCCACCGTCCTTGCTTTTCTCAGCTGGCGTCTCCTTCTCTTTCGAGGCGCTGCTTTCCGCGGGGGCTGCCTGAGTACTGGAGGAGGCGCCCTGGGATGACTTAGTTAGTGTTTCTGTGTTCACCTCAGGGTCTGCTTCCTGCTGAGGGGCGGTAGCTGAGGGCAAAGGGCGACAGAAGCCATGTATAAGCCGAGCGTAGTAGCACCCAGGCCCTGCTCCGTGCAAACCACCACGTGTTAAGAGATGCCAGCCAACCCCGCCCAGGGCACAGCGCCGGCCCAGAATAGCTGGACTGGAGCCTTCCCAGACGCAAGAATTCCAAACTGTGCATGATATGTTCATTTTTCCGAGTCTGTGATTTAAGTTTTATTAAATCATTTTGGAGACAAAAGCATGTTCATGAAGCAAACAGCCTGGTACGGCTGTTTCAATTACTCATTTCATAATTTCTGATTTTAGACCAGTGTTCACCTCATGCACTCGCTTTCACCCGGTAACAGCAGAGTTGAGAGGTTTTGACAGACCCCATGGGCCACATATCCTAAAACATTTATTCTCTGGACCTTCATAAAAAAAGCTCAGCAACCCCTGCCTAGAGCTTCTCAAACTTGGGTCATTCATCTACCACCTTTGAAAAATTGGCCAGTCCACTGATACAGTCCTTTGTCATATTATTTATGTTATTTGCATTTAAATAAATTCTTTGAAGTGGAGACTTTTACTTCTAAACACAGAAATCTAATATTGGCCATAAATAAGCGCTAACTGTAAAATATTACTAATAAATATTATTAATAAGTTCTAACTAGACGGTGTTTCCTGCTCGAGTCTCCTGGCCTGGGATCTGCTTGCTCTGCATTAGAAAGAGATTTCAAAGACAGATTAGTTCCAAACCAACACTTTGCCGTTCATATAAGAACTGGTGATTGTTTAAAGCCTTCAGTGCAGGATGGGCTCCATGGTGGGGGGCTGTCCTGTGCATTGGAGAATGGGGTAGAAGATGCATTTGATTTGCGTGTGTGTCTGCTTAGTCACTCAGTCATGTCCGACTCTTTGTGACCCCATAAACTGAAGCCTGCCAGGCTCCTGTCTGTGGGATTCTCCAGGCAAGCATACTCGAGTGGGTTGCCATTCCATTCTCCAGGGGATCTTCTCAACCTAGGGATCGAACCCAGGTCTCCTGCATTGCAGGCAGATTCTTTACCATCTGAGCCACCAGGGACGCCCACATTTGGTTTGGGCAGAGACAGATACTGCCCCCAGTGGAGAACCACAGCAAGCCACAGGAAACTGAAGTCATCTGGGCTGTCATTACAAGCTCCGTTCACACAAGGGAACGCCACCAAGGAAACCAGAGGGTGGAGACAACGGAGCCTGGAGACCTGGCTACATGTCTGCCTGCTCTCTTGTGTGCAGGAGTCACTTGTGGTGAGTGAGCACGGCGAGTGTCCTGTGGTCCACGGGGGGCCCAGGGCCCATCCACCACAGCCTGGGCAAGGGGGCGCTCCTAAGGCCTACCTGACTGGGTGCAAGACTTCATGTGCTCGGGCCAGTGGGCCTGCTGGCAGGGGTAGTCACAGTAGCTGGTGTTCCAGCAGCAGTAGAAGATGGCCTCCTTCTTGCAGTTGGCGCACCACTGCTTCTTCTTGGTCTCGTCCACGGCCTGCTGCTTCTCCAGCTCCAGTTGCTTCTTCACCTCGGCAATGAGCCGGTCCCGCTCCTGCTCTAGGCTCTGCCGCATCTCCGCCATGGTCAGCTCTGCCAGGAGAGGGGAGGGGAGAGGACACCAACTTCATTCCCCGATCCCAAGCCGTGGGCTCATTCACAGCAGGTCAGAGGGTGGATCCTAACAGCTGCAAATCCCTGGCTCAGGGATGTCCTGGTCATGTGAGCCAGTGCAGAGAGTCACCCTGCCTCCCTGAGCTCCAACGTCCTCATCTGTAAAATGGGCATCCACCGAGCTGATCTGAGGAACTATTTGTGATCAGGAATGTCAGGTCCTGAGGATACTGATGACGGGGCCCCGTGGTGACTCTGCAGGAAGTGCTCACATACATCCTCAGAACAATTTTCACTCAATTCCTTCTAAAATTTATCATTCATATAAGCTTTTTTTTCTATCAAATACTTATACAGCACCTATGATCTGTAGGCACTGCTGTAAACACTTTATAAATATGAACTCTCTTAATCCTTAATCTTAGGGAGGTGACTACTTCTATAATACCCATTTCACAGATGAGGAAACTAAGGCACACAGCTGCTAAGATGGGCAGAGCTGGGGCTACAACTTGGATATACTTCCTTCTATGATGTGTTTAGTGGCAGTGGATCTAATCTGCCAGACAGGACATCAGGACTGATCACTAGGCTGACAGGACAATTATCAAACTGCTCAGGCTACTGAGAAGTCTCTCAATTTTACAGCAGGTCAGAGCTCACAAGCAGGAGCAGCTACCACAGCTGTTGAGATGAACTGGTTGCTGACGTCAGTATCTGGAAGAGAGGAAAGGGGGTTCCCGCCAGCTCCTGCTTCATACCTGGTTTCTCCAGGTTAGACTCCCCAGGATGCTGTGTTCTCCCCAGGAGTGCTACATCCCCCTGGCCTAGTTTTGACCCAGTTCACATCTGGGCCCAACTCTAGACACGGCAAGAAGAAGTTCCCATCCAGAACCTTCATCAGTGCAGACCAGGTCAGCAGCACCTACCCAAGTTGTGTTTCATTTCCGAGAGCTCCTGCTGGTGCAGCCACTGGAGTTTCTCTATCTCAATCCTCAGCCTGCGGATCTGTAAGGGGACGGAAAGGCTCAGAAAGCGCATCTGGGTGCCTACTGCCAACAGGGCTCAGAAGCTCCAGCTCTCACTATGTCACGTGCTGAGTCAAAGGGCGGGCAGCCTGGTCTCTGCTGGCCTCCCCCAGATGGGTGCCAGTGAGTTAATCCAAATCCATGAGAAATTCTGCTTCAAAAAACCAAATACAAGTGATTCATCTTTTCTAAGAGATACTCCAGGAAAAGCCATTTAAAGCGAAAAAGACGACCAGATTTTCAAAATAAATAGTACAGTGAGTCCTCTACATACGAACAAGTTCCATTCCTAGAGCCTGTTCATAAGCCCAATTTGTTCGTAAGTCCAACAAAGTTAGCCTAAGCAACCAACTAACACAATGGCTATACAGTACAGGACCAGCTCCATCCCCGCCGCTTTTACGCTTGCTTCTGGACATCCGGGCTTGAGATAAAGACACCGTAATACTGCACTCTATAAAGCACACAAAGCACAACCGCTTGCAGAGGGCATACGCATGTGACAATGTGCGCCAGACACGTGGGCTAACTTACGTGGCTGGACACGCAAACGTTCACGTCTTTGAAAATTCCCAATTTGAAGGTTCACACTTAAGAGACTTACTATATGTAAAAGCTTTGGGCAGGACTTTGGCCTAAAAAACTAAAACATCCTAAAAACAGCTTTATTTTATCTCTGACCTAAAGTTTTGGGTGGGGGCCATAATCATTCACCTGAAATCCCAAAGCTTAACCATTCTGGAAACCATGGGCTATTTGGGGTGGAGAGGAGGAGGAGTATATTTGGGGCCAAATTCATCTGGAGAGAAGAAAATATAAACCAAAACTGAATTGACACAAGGCTGCAGACAGTGTTTAATCATTGCCATGGCTCTTAACTGGGATGACTTTTGCCCCCCTCCTCTATGACGCTGCAGTGCCTGGAGACACTCTGGGTTGTTTCTGGCATCCAGGGCGTAGAGACCGGGAATTCTGCTCAACATCCCGAACGGACAGGATGGCCCCCACCGGAGCAAAACATCTGGCACCAACATCAGGAGCTTCAAGGCTGAGAAATTCTGATTCCTCCAACACGGTGGGAACAATCATACTGTATCACTGCAGACGTGTTGCCTCTAATTGTGGAAGGGGGCTGTGTATTACCTCGTTAAAATCTGGAATGTTCTGACATCTATAGAGACCCAAGGTTTCAGGTAACCCGACATCAATTAAATGAACAAAAAGGAATGAAGTATGACGACAGGTCAGGGTGAGGGAGAGGAGGTTTTTCTAAAAACAGCATTTGGCCTTGTTGTTTGACACTCCAGCATAATCATAAAGACGGTCATATAGCAAAAATACCTAAAGAGATTCACTGATTTTTCTTGGGACCTCCCTGAAATCTTTACATTCACACAGCTCTCTTGGAACTTCCCTGGCAGTCCAGCGGTTAAGACTCCACGCTCCCAACGCAGAGGTCACAGGTTCAATCCCTGGTCAGGGAACTAGGATCCTATAAGCGGCTCCGTGTGGCACAAAAAAAAAAAAAAAAAAGCTGAAGCACACAGTTCTCTGTTTAAGGCCCATCAGAGCATCTTCCTGGAGATGTTCCCCTTTTTCCGGGTGCCAGCCTCACTCTGCCTGCCCTCTCACATCAGTGGCTCCATGTGAGGCTCCCCTCACTTTCCATCGTGACTTTCAATGATCTCAACAAGTCCTGCCACCTGTCATTTCCCCAAGGGACCCGTTTGCAGCCGGCTTGAGCTGACATTATCCTAGGAAGAAAATTCAGGGAGGCTTTTCTTTAAAAAAAAAAAAAAATAAGTGGTCACTTCATAAGTGGACATTTCCATGTTTTAACCCTCCATTCTCTAAGTAATTGCCTAAATTGAGGTAGTTTGGGATACTACCTCCTGAACACCAAGATCACTTGAATAAAAAAGTCCAAACTTCAGGAGATGACAAAGGGGCCAATTTTATATGGGGCCAAAATAACCGGTTTCTGGTTTCACCAGTGGGTCAATAACTCGGGCTCTGGTTTCGGCTGTTTGGTTAGAAGTGAGGTGATCGCAGAGAGCAGGGTGTGTCTCCACGGCACCAGCTTCCCAGGCAACTGAAGAAATACCTCAACACCATCAAGGCAGAGCAAGCCTGGGGACCGGGGCCGGAGCCTGAGAGGGCTTTCCAGAGAACTTCTTCAGTTCAGTTCAGTCGCTCAGTCATGTCTGACTCTTTGCGACCCCATGAATCGCAGCACGCCAGGCCTCCCTGCCCATCACCATCTCCCGGAGTTCACTCAGACTCATGTCCATCGAGTCAGTGATGCCATCCAGCCATCTTATCCTCTGTCGTCCCCTCCTCCTCCTGCCCCCAATCCCTCCCAGCATCAGAGTCTTTTCCAATGAGTCAACTCTTCGCATGAGGTGGCCAAAGTACTGGAGTTTCAGCTTTAGCATCATTCCTTCCAAAGAAATCCCAGGGCTGATCTCCTTCAGAATGGACTGGTTGGATCTCCTTGCAGTCCAAGGGACTCTCACGAGTCTTCTCCAACACCACAGTTCAAAAGCATCAATTCTTCGGCACTCAGCATTCTTCACAGTCCGACTCTCACATCCATACACGACCACTGGAAAAACCATAGCCTTGACTAGACGGACCTTTGTTGGCAAAGTTCTTCAGGGCGCCCCCATATCAGCCCAGAGAAAACACCCTTAGCAAACAGGGAGTAAAGAACGGGAGGGAGGCTCAAGGGAAAGGAGACACACGTATACAGACAGCTGGTTCACACTGTTGTACAGCTAAAACTAACAACACTGTAAAGGAATTTTACTCCAATTTTTAAACACTTTAAAAAAATAAAACAAGAATGACATGTGTCACCTCTGACCTCAGCTATCGTGCTTCCAGTAGTGTTCTTAGAAAGATCGTTATATATTTCCGTCATCGTGCCTTTTATTGCATCCATCATCTGAAAAGATAAAAAGAGAAACAGTATGGGTGATCAACTTCCCTGCAACTTTTTCTAGATGACATATATCCAAAATCTACCTGTAGGCAGCAAAGGAAAGCATAAACAAAACAAAAAGACAACCTTCATAATGGGAGAAAACATTTGCAAATAAAGCAAGGAATTACTCTCCAAAAAGGAATTACTCTCCAAAATATACAAACAACTCATGCAGCTCATAAAAAACCCCAAGTAACCCAATCATAAAATGGGGGGAAAGATCTAAATAGACATTTCTCCAGAGAAGATACACAGATGGCCAAAAACACACGAAAAGATGCTCAACAGCACTAACGATTAGAGAAATGCAAATCAAAACTACCATGAGGTGTCCACCTCACACCAGAGAGAATGCCCATCATCAAAAAATCTCAAACCATAAATGCTGGAAACAGGGTGGAGAAAAGGGAGCCCTCCTCCACTGCTGGTGGGAATGTGAACTGGTGCAGACACTAAGGAGAACTACATGGAGGTTCCTTAAAAAACTAAAAACAGAGAGAGCTACCGTGTGAGCCAGCAATCCTCCTCCTGGGCATGTGTCTGGAGAAAACCGTAACTCAAAGGGAGGCACGCACCCCAGTGTCCACCATAGCGCTGTCGACAACAGCCGGGGCTCAGACAAAGCCTCAAGTGTCCACCACAGAGGAACGGATATGGAAAATGTATCTATGTACGACGGAGTACTGCTCAGCCATAAAAAAGGCAGGAAATGGTGCCATTTGCAGAGATGTGTGCGAACCTAGAGACTGTCATACAGAGTGAAGTGAGACAGAAAGAGAAAAATACTGTCCAATATCACTTCTATGTGGAATCCAAAAAAATGGCAGAGATGAACTTACTGGCAAAGCAGAAACAGAGTCACAGATATAACAAACAAACTTTCGGCGACCAAATGAGGGGATGCGGGAGTAGGGAGATTCAGACTGGGACTGACATATACACACTACTATGTATACAACAGATAACTCATGAGAGCCTACTGCTCGGCACAGGGAGCTCTCCTCAAGGCTCTGTGGTGACCTAAATGGGCACACACCCGCTGAGCCCTCCCACATCACCGGAGGGGCAGGAGGGGACAGGAGGCCAAACCAGGTCTCGGATCTGGCGGGCCACCGGCCAAGACGCCCTGGCGCTATGCCGTTTGCTCCAATTCAGCAAGAAAAGAGGATGAAGAGCACCCTTGGATCAGATGCCCGAGATTTGTTCCTGCCATTCTATCTTGCCATCCACAACTCTCTCTGAGCCCCAGGCATAAAACAAGGATAACAACAGTGCCCCCTTGTAGGGTGTGTACAAGGATTAAATGAGGAAAAGAGGAGACTGTGGTTCCGTACCTGCTGAGGAGTTCATAAAGAAATACCTGTTTTCCTATTTTCACAGAAGAATTAATTCTCAAGAACATGTGATCGCAAAACTGCTGCCAACCCCCAAAAGAGTAACCCCCAATTCACCCCCAAAATAGGCAGAAAATGAATAAAGTATCTGTTGAAATATTAGTTCTCCCCCTTGTTGCAGGGACCACAGGCAGACATTGCCAGCAAAAACACTTTGTGCTTTATGGTCAGTCATTCTGTACGGGCCTCCCTGATCAGGTCCATTTAAAATATTCAAACGAAATTGCTTTACGAGAAAACTTTAGAGACTGGATGAAATCCAATACTTTACTAATGCCATAGTTACATTCCATTTTAAAGAAATCATGAATTTGTGGGCTGACCTTCATTCTCACTTCCAAATATAGCAAAGAACTCAAGATTAATAAAAAGAGCCCTCCTGCCAAAACACACAAATCTGGGTCTTCAACTCTGGGTCACCTCAGACACAAGCAAGTTCACCAGCTCCAAAACTACGTCGCTGAGTGTATTTTCTTAACTACAAAGAAAATGCCTATCAAAAAGTTCATTCCTCAGTTTTGCTCCATGAGTAAGGGGGAGAACTTTAGGAGATGGAATAAGAAGGGCTGCAGGAGCGGAGAACACTGGGCTTGGTGTGAACACCAGCCTGAGCTGCGTGGCAAACTCACTTTTCTCATTTGTAAATGGACAACTTGGACCAAATCAACGGAAGGCGATACAAGAAGTCCAATCAATGGCAAGCAAACGAGAAGCCATCTGGGGGGACTTCCCTGGTGGTCCGGTGGCTAAGCTTCTGCACCTCCAATGCAGAGCGCCTGAGTTTGATTCCTGGTCACAGAACTAGGTCCCACATGCGAACTAAGAATCTGCACACCACAACTAAAGACCTAGAACAGCCAAACAGATAAATAATTTTTTTTAAAAAGCCATTTAGGCAATACCAGACATCTAAAGTCAGTAGTTTTAAAAATTACCCTCTTTCAGTTCTCTTGTAATTCTACAACAGATCTTGTTAGGAAGAAAGTCTCCACGTGGTACCAATAATAATTCTTTTTTTTAATATAACTTTATTTATGCATTTATTTCTGGCTGTGCTGGGTCTTTGTTGCTTCACAAGCTTCCATCTAGTGGCAGCGAACCGGGGCTACTCTCCAGGCACAGTGCACAGGCTTCTCACTGCGGTGGCTTCCTGTGCTGGACGGACAGCGTGGGCTCTAGGCACGGGCTCGGTGGTTACGGTTCCCAGGCTCTGGAGCACGGGCTCGGTGGTTGCGGTTCCCAGGCTCTGGAGCACGGGCTCGGTGGTTGCGGTTCCCAGGCTCTGGAGCACGGGCTCGGTGGTTGCAGTGCATGCATGGGCTTAGTTGCTCTAGGGTGTGTGGGATCTTCCCGCATCAGGGATGGAACCCATGTCTCCTGCATTGGCAGGCGGATCCTTTACCGACAAGCCACCAGGGAAGCTTGCATTAATTCTTTAACACTTTCATGCGAATCACTCTTTAACAGAAGAAAGATAGGCTTAGGCTTCAAGCCTTGAAGAACAGGATCTGGTGAGTTTAGACTTAATTTTACTTCTATTAAGTCACTATAAGTAAAAATATGAAGTCAGTCCTAGTTCAAGGTGATGAACAGGTAAGATGAAAACCCTGGGGATGCAACCATACCTAACAGTTGAACCCTTCCTGTTCCGAAACTCGGGGACTCAATAAAAATTCTTGTGTTTTATTCAAAAGGGGGGGAACAGAAATACTAAATAAAGAGATGTTACCCCAAGACTTGGATTTTATCTCTTTTAGCCACACTGACTCAAGCGCAGCTGCTTTAAAAAGCCACATGTAAGAACAATAGGTTTGTGGACACTGGACAACTGTGGTCAGCAGGCCCGGTGTGAATTCACAAGTCAGCTCAAAGCCGGGTTAAGCGGATACTCTAGATCCTGGCTGCTACCATTCAAATGCCAGTTATACATTCACGGTTTATGTGACCCTGGACAAGTTGTATGGCCTGGCTAGCTCGCAGCGTGCTCATCTATAAAATGGGTGTGAGGACGTCCCTGGCAGTCCAGTGGTTGAGACTCTGCCTTCCACTGTTGGGGGTACGGGTTTGATTCCCTAGTCAGGGAGCTAACATGCCACATGCCTTGCAGTCAAAAAACCAAAACATTTTAAAAGAAGGAAAATAAAACAAATATTGCAACAAATTCAATAAAGACTTAAAAAACTGTACGCATTTAAAAAAAAAAAGGTGCTGATAAGAAGCCCAATGAGAAGTTAGGCAGCAACCTGCTTTCATTGTACAACTATGCATCAAGCACTGTTCTAGGCCCCAGCAGAGAGCAGAATGGACTCCCCAAGGAGCTGCAACTCTGGTGGTAATTTTCACTCCCTGGGTTCCACAGACATGAACCTGAATATCACTCCAGAGCACTTTCATTTGACAGCGAGGAGAGCTGCAAGCTTTACTTGCCCGAATTCAACAGTGAGCATAAAAGCACTTGGCAAATTAAGAGAGAAGTGGAGAGGAGGGCTGGGGTCGGGGATGGGATGCATCGGGAGTCTGGGATTAGCAGAAGCAAACTATTATACATAGAGTAAATAAGAAGGTCCTCCTGTATAGCACAGGGAACTACAACCATTGTCCTGTGATAAACCATAAAGGAAAGGAATATGAAAAAGTATATGTGTATATAACTGAATCATTTTGCTATACAGTAGAAATTAATACAACATTGTACATCACCTATACTTCAAGAGAATAAATTTTAAAAGAGAGACGACAGAACCTGCATGGAGAGGGTGCCCACAAGTGAACACAGAACAGGCGAGCCTGCCCACCACACGCCTCCACAAGGAACACGCCAAGAGGACAGGCAAGTTGGGAAGAAACTCCACCACCTCCTGGTCCCCTTCAATTCCTGGAAAGATCCAAGGCTGGTCCTCCCCGATCCCGCCGCAGGCACTCACCTTGCTAGTGTACTTGGCGATATCTGCAGCGACATCAGCTGAAGCGGTGGCGATGGGCAGGTCTGCGCTGACCGACGATGCGAGGGTGCTTGTGGTCCCTGAGCTGGTGACCAGGGGCGACGACTGGGTGCTGGTGACCAGGGTGATGGTGGAGGTGGATGGGCTCTGTGTGATCTCTTTCTGCTGGACAGCTGGGAAAGCAAAGGTTCTTGGTCACCCCACTGCCTCAGGAAGGCTACCCCAGCTTGAAGCTGTGGTGGGAGCAGGGCCCAATCCACACCATTCGAGTTTCTCTGCTTTTAAGGGACAAAAGTTCTCTCGTCGGCCAAACTCAAGCGAGGTTCCTCCGAGCCCTTTCTCAGTGAGACCTCCATCTGGGTCTATAAGGACTAATACGGTTTCCAACAGCTCAAGGCTGCATCCCTAGGATGACCCCCACCCCTTTAAAGTCCCCACCTAAGAAAACTCAAGGCTGCCAATAGAATTGCCTATTTGCTCCAGTCACCACCTAATGACAGGGCCCAGTGTCCAGTCTCTGTGGGAGGGCAGAAGCCTACCTTCAAGACGTACCAGAGTCAGCAAACCCAGACATTTCACATGGACCAACACCCCCTTCCCACTTTGTGTAAAACTGTCCCTTTCTGACTCTACAGAGCCCCCATGATTCTCCCTCCCTGTTCCCAAATTCTCCCTTTAAAACCCCAGTCCCCTGTGTACACGTTCAAGTTGACTTCAGTTCATGTCAGACGTTTCGCCCCACTGCAACAGTATATAGCAGATTAAAATCCATCTAAGCCACTTCAACTAGTGGCCAGCTTTGTTTATCTTTAACAGAACAATCTGGGAATTAGGAGCCATACCATCAATGAGCTCCTTCTCGCCAGCTCCCAAGTTCCCCAGGATGGCTCATTATACTTAAGGGCTATGAACCCAGGAGACTGGAACTGACCGTCCCAACCTGAAAGATCCCAGACTCGGTTCTGCCCCAGCAACTCTTCAGACAGCAGGATCACTCCGGCTGTACTCCAACACTGTGTGTCCAATCGCTCAGTCTCCTTCCACCCCAATCTTTGAAGGGTTTCACTGGGGGCCCAGTTCAAGATCTGGCTACTCTTTCATTTCACAACCTGCTGCACCTCTTAAGAGTTCTACTCACAATAGTGCACTCAGTACATGAGAGTTTCGATCAAGGAGCCCAACCACGAAGGATCTCGATGCGGGTTTCCCCAGGAAACAAGCCCTGTGTCAGTCCTCACGAGAGCTGGACAAACTAGCACCCATCAGATCAGTGCTTTGTTCGGCTTTACGTCAGCCCAGATGGAGCCTCCTGCTGGGAGCTGTCATTCCGCTCCTCAGCAACGATTCCTGAGGCTGGATCTTCTTGCGTTGAGAGGCTAATCCCTACTTATTAAGGTATCCTTTACTATCCACTTCTCATACTGTACTCTTTCAAAAATAATGCCCAGGGGTACACGGGCATGCACAAGGAAACTTATACAAAGGTATTCATTGCAGCACTGTTTACAACGGGGAAAAACTGGAAGCAACCTAAATGTCTATCCATAGGGGAATACTTTATTAAATAAACTGGAATACTACGCAGCAGTCCAAAAGAATCAGGGAGATCTCTATGTACTGACATGGATGGACCTCCAAAACATGCTGATGGGTGGGGGGAAAAAAAAGGCAAGGATGGTACCATTTTTATGTTTCCAAAAAGAAAAAAAAAAAAAAGTAATACTTTTATGAAGTCATATATATATATACATAAATATATATGCATACATGCATTAAAAAAAGATCTTATGGTTAACAATAACCTCAGAGAAAGGGTGGAGAATGAAATAGAAAGTCAATCAAGACAACAGATTTTTGTGTGTCTAGGCATCTATTTCACCCCTTTCTAAGAAGACGTGCATGTACCGTTTATAAAATGAAAAAGGAAAAAGAAAAGTACAAAAAGCAAGCTACAAAACAACTTTGAAAAATAATGCCAAATGGAATGTGTCAGGCCTCCAGGGTACAGTGGCCAGGCAACCAAGGGGAACTGAAAAAATAAAACGAGGACGATTTTTCTCCTGTCCATGTGGCGAAAAGGGAGCGGGCGCCACGGAGAGCAGAGGGGGAGGCTCGGTACCTTTCACAGCCTGTCTGGTCTGATATCTCGTCCCCTGGGAAGACTGAGGCTGCTGCTGCTGCTGGCTTTGCTGCTGCTGCTGCTGCTGCTGGCGCTGCATCTTCTGCATGTGCCACTTTTGGGAGGACGTTTGAAACTTACTTGAGGAGTTCCACACGACCCGCTGCACGGCCGGGGCAGTCTCCTTCGGTAAAAGCGGCCTCTGCTTTTTCACCGGGCTTCCCGTGGTGGTGGCGGCGGCGGCGGCGGCAGTGGCGGCCGGGGCCGTGACCGTGGACGTGGTGCTGGCCGTGACCCCAGCCGTGGGAGTTTGGGAGGATGAGCGGGTGAGGACCGGCGTTTCGGGGGGAGACTGGCTGCCTGCTGTCGTGGATGGTGGAGCTTTACCTACGACTGAAGCCAAGGCATGAAAAAACAAAACAGAAAGTAGATGGGACTCAGGCTAACCTGCAGGGTCTCCAGGCCAGCGAGTTCTAGGTGACCATCCCAGGCTAGCACGCCAAGGACCTCCCCGTGAATGGGCACATTGTCACTTTACATGCTTAGGCCACTTCTGCAGCAGGTTCTAGCGTAAAACATCAGCCTCCTTGGGTTACGTGCTGGCTCACATTTGAGATACTTGTCAAGGCCTCCGGGGGACTGAGGCCAACATGACCCAGCCCCTGGTCTGGAGTTGCCCACCTGCTAGTCGATGACCCAGTGGATGAACAGAATCACTGCAAGTACCTTGTTTTACAAAGTTAAGAGTTCAGTAAGCACTTTGAGAAAGACTTAGCCAAAGTCCATCTGGAAATCCTTTCCTTGGCCAGGAAACCTACAGAGCATATACCCCAAGGAACCAGACAGCCTCCCAATGGCCAATAACAATGAATCACCCAGAAAGAAGAGTATTATCTTTCATCTCTTCTAATTCCTTCCAGAATAGTCTCAGTGCGGTCCTGGCAGCCTTGACACCTAACACGCAAGGGAACTCCACCCCAAGGCCAGAACCTTCCCCAGCACAATGGTATTTATGGAGAATTTAGAAGCCTTGGTTTTGTTTTGACTGCAGTTATTCCTGTTACGTCTTTTATGCAGAGCACAAAATACTGTTTCACCTACTGTGTGGTAGTCTAGTTTAAGTCCAAAATTGAGTTCAATTTAAAAAAAAAAAAAAAAGAGCTGCTGCTTCAAATAAAAATATATTAAGTCAATAATTGTATGAGCAGGTCTTGGGTATGGCAAAAAGAATGAATGCGAGTGACTCGGGTTTGAAAAAAGCTGCCTTTTGGAGTGTATCTTCTGGGAGGAGCTGGGCTGTAAGGGAGGAGGGCAGGATGTCAACAGGCAGCAGGGAGAATTTGGAGGGGAACCACTTTAGCCAAGACATGTCCAGGAATCGGCAGCATATTGGTGAGTGAGAGCAGGCAGTGAGAAGGGCTGGTCAGAAGGCAAGTTAGAGCCAGAAGCACTGAGCGGTGGAGAGGGGATGACCACACGAGTGCTCGTCTATAAGGGGGAGGGGGTCAGTTACTACTGCGGGGGCCCCAGGCCCTGCAGAGACAAACCTGCATCCCCAGAGAGGATTCCCCGGGATTCACACAAAAAACACGGGTGCAAGTCAGCATCCTTGATCTCAGACGATGTGCCTGGACATCAAACACTTTTTCATAAGGACTGAAAGTGAAGTCGCTCAGTCGTGTTCAACTCTTTTGCAGTCTCATGGACTAGCCTGCCAGGCTCCTCTGTCTGTGGGATTTCCCAAGCAAGAATACTGGAGTGGGTTGCCTTTTCCTTCCTTCCCCAGGGGATCTTCCCAACCCGGGGAAAGAATCTGGGCCTCCTGCATTGCAGGTGGATTCTTTACTAGCTGAGCCACCAAGGAAGCCCTTAATAAGGACTACACCTTTTTTAGGGGCTCAGCATGCTTCTGACGTGTGACTCTATGCCTGTCATTTTTAGATTTCTATCACCCAGAAAAGACATGAGCTCTTGATCATTCTAGGGGAAATTTTCAGTTAACGGTGGGTCTGGAAAAACCAAGGAGTATGAAAAGAAAGGAGTGTTGACAGGCTGACTTTACTGCCTGGGGCTGGGGGTGTCTCGGTGGTTATCACAACTGACTGGCCCTCTTGGCTCCTCTGGGGAAAAATTCAGCCAAGGTCCTGGGCAAGAACACAGGGCAGGGCTGGGAGAAGATCCCTACCTACAGTGAGGAGCCCCCATCCCTGCCCAGGACAACCTTCCAGATATTGGATGCAGCCTCTGCCCCTTCCCCTTCCGGGGCAAAGTGGCTTTGAGCTTAGCCCTTCTAAAAAAGCAGAGATCCCACAGGCAGGGCTTCTAACCTGCAAAAGCATCTTTAGTGCCTCTCTTTTCTGCCATGTGATTAAAAAATATACTGCCTTGTTGATTAGTTAGCCTGAACCTTCCTTGGGCAAAGGGCAACCACAAAAGGTCTTTTTCTCTCTCTTATCTTGCAAAAGCAAACAGCTGGCTTTGTAGATGGGTAACTGCTCTGCAAGAGTCCCTTTGGAGCTCTTTTCCAAATTAAAAAAAAAAAAAATTCCAGGTTTGATGCACTCTTGGTGGGGGGGGTGGGTGTTTCATTTAGACACTAAAACATTTTAATTTCTAGAGGATGCTGATGGTTTATTGGAGGTAGGGGTAGGAAGAGGAAGGGCCATGGAAAATTCCATTTGTCCTAAAAATTTGGGAGCGTATAATCACCTGCAGTCTCAAAAAGAAGTGAATTTCTTAAAGGTCAACACTCCAAAAACGACCCCACCCAACTAACCTACTTCTATCAGACTCAGGTTGCTGTCCTGTACATTAAAAATGGACTTTTTAAGAGAAGGCTGGAAATGACTGATGTGACCCAGGTAAGCATAGTCAAGGTCCTGAAGTGAGCTCCCTTAGCCTCTGCTCTGGGATCTCTAGCTAGAACAGCCGTCTTTCTATCTGAGGATTCAGATTCTGTGTATAAGCTGCACTCCAAACTGAAGATCAGCTGGAGGTCACCAAGCACTCTCCAACACACCTTTCACTTAATAAACTCATAAGTGAAAGCACATTGTTGAAAAGATGCTCAACTGCAGAGTTGGACACGAAGTTGAATCTTCATAACGCAAATCATCCTCAGGTGGCTCTGGGTTTCAACCCCTGCAAAGTTCCTCTAACTGAATTATGTTTCAGAATCATCCTTTGCTTGAAAGTCCCACCACACACTCAGGGGCTCCTAAAGAAATTTGCTCCAGATACCAGTGAGAGGAACAGCTCAGCTTCATTTTATCAACTGGAGTGCTTTCTATTTAGGTGGAGATCTTTTAGGGCACTCATATGTGTTTCCCTTTTCGCTTTGACTGCCAGGAAGCTCGGAGCCAAAGTGGAAGCCTAGCTTTGCTAATTCTGAAGGCTGAAATAGTTATTTCTGTATACAAACTTTCCCCAGATTTCTCACTGTTCTATTTTCATCTTTCTCACTGATGTCTTGATTTCCATTTTATCAGTATGTCACAAATCCTTTCTGGAAGGAGCAAAAAAATCCCACAACCAAACAAAAGATCGATTCCAGAAAGAGAGGAATAGTATAAATGTATCATTCATAAGAACACTGCCATCTGGGACCCAACAATTCCACAAACTTCATGGAATAATTGCTACTCCTGTTGCTTTCTGCAGCATCAGAAGTGGTACCTCAAACCCCAATCCACACAGAAATGGATGTTTCAGATGCCATTCATAATTCTAAGGGATAGGGCAGTAATCCATCCTTCCTGACCCACTCAACTGCCTCTCTCTCTTCCTGCCTTATATCACTGAGAGATATTCCATCCTCTTTCAATGAACTGCAGGAACTGAGGTTCCAGAACAGTTCATGTTGATACAAACACAGAAGGAAGATGCTCAAAGCCCATCCCCCTCCTGTTTAAGCAGCCAGACTAAGAAATCCCCAGGGGATACATAACTGAGAAGTTACCTCCTGTCAGAAGTTGTGTGTTGTCTGTTTAGTCACTAAGTCATGTCCAACTCTTTTGTGACCCCATGGACTATAGCCCACCAGGCTCCTCTGTCCATGGAATTCTCCAGGCAAGAATACTGGAGTGCATTGCCATTTTCTTCTCCAGGAGATCTTCCCAACCCAGGGATCGAACCTACGTCTCCTGCATTGGCAGGAGGATTCTTTACCACTGAGCCACAGAATTAAACCTGGCTATCCCCTTATGTAACCCACAAAGTACAAGAGGTTTTAGGGCTGCAACCTCCAATTTGTCTTTTGGCCATGTCACTCCTGGACCCTGAATTAATTCTTCATTATCTTTCTTGGGTATATTGGAATCCCTCACCACCCACTTGCCAAGCCAGCTGAGAAATTTGCTGACTGCTTCGCCCATGGGCCAAACATGTTTCAAATCATTCCCATGTTCCACTGGGTGGTCCGCCAACATGCCTGGGATGCAGTGGGTTTGAGACCAGCCACTGCTAGTTTGGTCCCTAACAGCAGCGAAGGGAGAACTTAGGTAGTAGTCCAGAACTAGGGGCGATTTTGTTTTGTCAAGACCCTTTTGAAGGCCACCACTGGGTAGATGCTACTGACATCCAGGGATACTGCTAAACATCCTCCAATACACAGGACAAAGAATTATCTAGCATAAAAAGTCAATTAGTGCCAAGGCTGAGAAACCTCGGGCCCATGTCAGTTAAATGCAAATATGGCAGAACACGGGCTCAGGTGGGCATCATACAATAATGCCCCCTTGGATTTCTAGAGGCCTTAAGAAGAACTCAGCAGGCTGGTGCCACCGACCCAAAAGGTCTTATACTCTAGTAAGAAAATGTGTTTTGAGATGCCTGGGCAGCGTGAGGGGAGGTAAAGGAGAATAAACTCATCAAGGTCTTTGAACTGAACACTTTTAACAATTTCAGCCCTGTTCAATGTCTTAACATTGACAAACACTTTAGGCATGTAAGTGAACACACTGGAAAAGAAACTGCTTAGGTTCAAAATGACTTGACTGTTAGAAGCAACTACTACTCTCTAAGAGACTTCTTTTCCTGTGTCAACATCAACCACATCGGGTACTGAGAAGGTACAAGGTGGGCAGGCCCAGGTTAAGGCCTGGTCCCACTCAGTAACTAAGCTAGGTGACCAGGAGCCAATCCAAGCTTTGCTGTGCCACCCTTCACGATGTCAGAGCGTGACATGACACATGATACTACAAACGGCAAGGTGGCACTCTCACACCAAACCAAGAAACCGGAAACGGGCGCAAGCACTTACCCTCCTGCTTGGGAGACGGTTCTTTGGGTTCCTTCTTATTTTTTCGACCCTCCCGCCCAGAGTGGTCTTCTCCTAAATCTATGACAAGTTCGCTCTCTGAATCGGAGTCCAGGCCCAAATGCACTGTTGGGGAATCTGTCTCATCTTTTCCCTTCAGCTTATCCTTTGTGGGATGAGGCGAGGGTTTTGCTTTGTCTGAAAAGTCCTTCTCAGGCTGGGGGCTCGTCTTCTCCTTGACCGAGCTTGGGTCCGCTTTCTCGCTGGCTGGTGACGTGCTGACTTTCAGCTCCTCTTTCGTCTCCACTGGGTTCGGCAATTTGGGCTTTTTTTTGACAGCAGATGGCTCTTTGTCCATCCGCGCCCCCTCTTTGTCTCCGGCATCTTCTGGCTCGTTCTGGGACCTCTGCTCCTCATCACTGATCGAGTCACTACCGCTGCTATCTGACTTCTCAGAATCCTCCGAATCGCTGTGCTCGACAGCCGTATAAACATCTTCCGAGATTTCATTTATGCCTAAATTCAAAAAGAAAACCCAGCATGTGGCGTAGTCACAGAATAAAGAGCAGGACCAAAAAAACGCAAACATTTTCCACGCCCAACGCTGGAATAAAAAAAAGAAACATTTCACATTGCATCACATTTGGCCTGGTGGGGGTTAGCAGTAGACTCAAGTTGCAGCTGACTACAGGTGACAAATGGAACTTGTCTGCTGAGGGTTTCAGTTACTGACATTCCAAGATGACATGGGACCAAACAACACGAATTTCTAATTTATCCAGAGCTCAATCTTGGCAGCATGGGTAACTCACTGGGACACAGAGAACGGGAGGGATGGAAGGGAATGCTACAAAGGAGTTGTTAAAACTGATCCATTTTACAGATGAGAAAAAAAGAGGCCCTGAGAAATCACTTGTCCTGGGACACAAAGAAAATCAAGAGAGGCGGGGCCAGAGACATGGGCTCGAGTCACCACTAGGGCTCTTCCCACGAATTCCCAAAGCATTAAGTCTTTTACCCTTTGTGTCCAGGACTCAAAGAAATAAGCCAAGGCTTAAAGCATGGGATGCAAACTCACAGCCCATGAGCCACATGAGCAGACGTGTTATTTAGGAAGCAATGGTTTGACTCAGTGCTTTCCAACATTGTGTTATTTGTTATTTTTAACTTAGAACGTGCTGGCCAATTCATAAATCGGGAAGTTTCACACAAAAATTAAGATGCTAGGCTTGTGCTGCAAGAGCAGAAGCCCTGGCCACTCTGGGTCACAGGCCTGCAAGGCTGGCTGGGGCTGAGAACCACTGGCCCCTTTCGGTTGGGGAGCACTGTCTCCAGTGACCCAGCTGCCCAGCCCCCACCGGGCTCCCCGCCCTGAGGCAGAGTCAACACCACTGTGTTTCTACTGTTTCTCTACTTGTAACCGAGTGCAGAGCAAAGTTACCCATTTCCATGTCTCAAGCACAACGAGAAACGATAGAACAGCAGGAGTTTCCTATATACACAAGCCCAAATGGGCAAAAGCCTATATTTCTACAATAGTTTCATTTAATCTATTCAGGTTTCCTGCTCTCGGTAGTGAGCGTCATCCACCTGGAGGTAAGTAATCCCATACCCTACAATTCTGAAAAGAGGAAATCCCCATCAACTCTGTATTGTCTTCATTCTAGAGCAATGGTTACCATGAGTGGGGTCACGGAAGAGAAACTTGTAAAAGGCTAAGAGCCACAAACAGCCCAGCAGGATCAGGAGTGAATTATATCCACCTCCTCCAGGGCTCAAATTGAAAGAATCTAAAAACCAAATCTGGTTTAATTTCTGATCTCAGGGCTTGGGCAACTGGTAACTAAAGGCTGGACACCAGGCTGGCGAGCAGGACCACACATGCTTGGACACTGGAGCCCAGAGGGTATGAATTCAGATCCTGCTCCCCCGCTTCTATTAGTTGTGTGACCCTGAAAGAGTGAACTTCCTCTCTGAACCTCCATTTCTTCACCTGTACAATGGGTTTGTTAACAGTATCAAACTTCCAGGACAACCTATGCACAGTGCAGGAGGCATGGGAAGTCCTCCATAAATCCTTATTAACAATAACAAACTGAGGAGCTAGACCAGCTGCTTGGAAGAACCCAAGAGGGATATACCCTGCAAAATTTCATCCATGTCACTCAGTGTCCTAACCAAATGGACAACCCAGCAAGGAATGCTTTCCTCGGACAGCCTAAGTGACTCCCAACTAGCTCCTTTCTCAGCCAAAGGTCCAGAGCACCCAGTGACATGGAAATCTCATCATGGACTGGCTTTCTCTACTGAGACCCAGCCACCCCCTATTTCCTTATAAATACCTTCTGACTTCATTGACCTCTTCAACAAACATTCTAGAGCATCACTATGTGTATAAGACCAAGAACCCTGGAGAAGGCTAGTCTTTATAATGTCTTTATAAGACAAACCTCTCTGCCCTCAAGGAGCTTCCAGTCTAGACTGGGAGGAGTACCCCCACACAAAAGGACCACTGATGCTTTGGAGCCATAAAGTACCAAAGGAGGTGGGCAGATGGGGAGGGCAGTCAAGGAAGACTTCCTGGAGGAGGTGACGCCCAAGCTCAGCCTTAGGGATAGGATTCAGGTAGGCAGTGTAAAAAGGCAGGCAGCATGGGGACGAGGAAAGGGGACAATAGATACAGAAACAGGATGTATGTGCCGGGGGCGGGGACAGGGGGGTGTGGCCCAGCCTGGAGGGGCAGGGTTTGTGCTGGGGACACTTGTGGGATACACATGATGCTGAAGTGGAGACACCGACATGTGCAGAGAAGCACAACAGCAAACTCAAGAGGCTCTTCCTGCTTCCAAACTTTCTTACAAGCGGCACCTCGAATCAGCAGGCTGCCACAATCAAAGAATGCACTCTGACAAACTCAAAATACCCCACTGAACAATTATCTAGCAAATGTGAAATATTCTGCCATGAGAAATAATTTTTTGTTCAACAAACACACCAAAGTTAAACCTGCTGCGCAAACAGCAGCCAGGATCGGGATTTCATTTCATCCAGGTGGTCCCCCTAAAGACAGTAACGATGGTGATGATGACATAAGCAAACCGAGACACATACCTAATTGTGCTTTGCAACTCTCTATCGTCTTGTCAAGATTTAGCTGGAATCTGCTGCGAATCTGTCGCTTGGGAGAGATGAGTGGAACAGGAGCAGACTGCTGCTGGACAGACTCACTCAGCTCCTTCAGGTCCATCTCGGCCTTGCTTCGATCTGGAAGACACCACCACACCCTCATGAGATCAAGCACTGGAGGGAACTAGTGAATTATGCTCATCACTCAGCTTCTTCTCGAAAACACACTTTTGAGCCCAGGAGGGAAAAAACCTAAAATGTGTCTGTTTATCCCAACAATATTATCTACTCGACGGCCTGGGCTGACTTGGCGATAAGAGCCTGAGAGAACATTTGGCCGGTTTCTACTGAACTATCACCTGGGTTGCTTTCAATACAGAAAATGCACAATCCCAGCCAGATCGTTGGTTTCTAGGAAGCTCAGCATCACTGTGGATCCTCCAAAGCCAAAGGTTACATTATGTTCAACCTCAACAACAGCAGATAAAGTGACACTGAGTCTGGCCAGTTTGCTTTGAATTTCAGGCCCAGATCAGAGAGGGCTTGTAACCGAGAGAGGCGCTGAGCCTTGCGGAGAACATGTTGTTAAAGACAAGGAGCCCAGCTCCTCCTTTACCACAGACACTTCGATCTTCGCCGACCTAGTCTGGAGCTCAAATTAGAAAGAAACGGTAAACGGGAACCTCCCTGGTGGTACAGAGGTTAAGACTCTGTACACCCAATGCAGGGGGCACAGGTTCGATCTCCAGTCGGGAAACTAGATCCCACATACTGCAACTAAGAGTTCACATGCCACCAAGGAAGGCCAAAGATCCCGCGTCTCACAAATAAGACCCAGCCTAGCCAAATAAACAAATAAATACTTAAGGAAAGGGGAAATACAAGACGGGCAGACCCTCCAGCCGGTATGCCGTACCTCCCTTTGGCTCCTGGCATCTATCTGAGGAATGGGGACCGATTAGTCTTGGACATGAACCTGTGTCTTCTTGCTACAGTAAGATGTCAACTCCGCCTCACCCTGACTGCAGGCAAAGGCCTCTGCTTAATGACTCAGGTCCAGAGGTACTGCCCACCCCCACCCCATGGCTGCTGTGGGTCTTTGTACGACCAAGCTGGCCCAGATTCCAAAGGATCCATGAGCTTGTATGTCTTGAACTCCTTCCCTACCTCCTCTGCTGCCTCCTCTAGCTACTCCCCAAAACATAAAAAGGGGACAAAATGGTGGAAGTTAGCAAAGGCCAGGAAACAGTGAGAGACTCTGCAGGAAGGAGGAATGGTCTTTCACCCTGACGTCGCCTCCAAGACCCCAAGCAGAGAATGCGCTTGGGGTCTGATAAGGGGGTGGGGGGTGCCCAGCGCCTCTTCTCAATCCCTGAAAGCGGGTCAGGGTCAGAAAGGATGTGGGATCCCTCAAGGATCCATCAAGAACAAAGATGAGCCACCTGTGAGCTAGTTCCACCGGCTACGCTCTCACTACCTGACTTCTCCCATCTCTCTGTTACCCCCACCCAGAAGGCCACCTCCAGCCACCAACCTGGTACAAAGACCAAGATACAGACTGAGTGCTGGACTGCAGGGCTCCTCCAAAGCCTTCCTTCTTCCCTTTAACATGACCCTTGCATTCCGCCCTGTACCCAAGAAGGGGGCATGCTCCTACCACCACACACCAGAGATTTACCCATTTAAGGGGCCACAGGTAGTCTCCCCAAAGTCCTACACAACCCACTCATAGACGACTGGAGTCACAAATTGCTCCAACTTCATTTATCACCATAACGAGGTAAGATTAGGAAGAGCCCTCTCCCAAAGACACACTTCGGGTTGGCCACCAGCGAGATTCCAAAAGTGAGCTTTCAAAGCAAACAGGGACAGCATCCTTGTCATTAAAGCAACAGCTCTAAAAAAAACTGACCTGTGTGTGCACGCATGTGTTTGTCTGGTGTGCGTGCACAAGCTGATCAGGGGACCTTCAGAGAGCCTCTGGGGGCCAGGACTGAAGATGCTTGCAAGGAGAATGGCTGAATGCACAACTACTTCAGAGGGGGAAGAATATTCATTCAATTTTACTGGAGAGGCATCTTACAAAGTAAACAGAGAGAGTGAAAGAGATAAAAAAAGAAAAAAAAGGACAACTGGGGAACAGAGAAAAGAGGAAGATCTGATTAAACAACAGTGTGATCAGGACTTAAGGACTTCAACTGCTGAGCCAAGAACACGACAGTAAAAGGGGGAAGATGCAAGGCCCGTCTCGTCATTTCTGCTTTCAGAAAAGAAGAAGCACTGCGTTCCAGAGGGAAACTGCAGGCAGCCTTTTTAAGCATAAAGTTGGAAAAGAAGTATCTCACAAAAATACTTTCCATGAAGTGGAGAAGCAGGAGACGGCGGTGTTGCCTACGTTACAGGAGGACACCCTGTCCTCTACAACATTCCTGTGTAGTTAACAGATTCCACACAGCCGTTACCGAAAAACACAACTGACCATATCAGGCAAGGGTCAACCAAATTTTTTCCATAAAGGGCCACAGAATAAATGAAGCTCTGCAGGTGTATAGGCTCTGCTGAGTGCCATAAAATAATGTGTTAAATGAATGTGGCTGCATTCCAATAAAACTTTATTTACAAAAACAAGTTGGGGGCCAGATTTGGTCCACAGGCTGGAAACTGTGGACCCCTGACTGCTAACCTTGGCTGCACATTGAATTGCTCACTGTCCAGTCCAGAGCTTTAAAAAAAAAACAAAACCCTGACTTCTTGGCCCCATCCCCCAGAGACTGAATTCACCAGCATGGGGGGAGGCCTGAGCACTGGCCATATAAAGGTTCCCCAGGTGTTTACAATTGGCAGGTAAGGCTGTAAACCCCCGGATTGGACCAACGTTGTCTGTGAGGAAAGAAAATGCCTCATGATTAGCCTTAACCCTTATGCACCTTGTATGAAACCTTGGGGTGCATACAAACAGATCTACACATCGCCAAAATAATCCAGTATGAGCACGTGTGTGCACCTGTGTGTGTCTACACTGCGTTGTTTTGTTTTGTTTTTGCACGTGCGCTCAGTCATGTCTGATTCTTTGCAACCCTATGGACTGCAGCGCACCAGGCTCCTCTGTCCATGAGATTTCCCAGGCAGGAATATTGGAATGGACTGCCATTTCCTACTCCAGGGGATCTTCCTGACCCAGGAATCCGAATTGACAGGTGGATTCTTTACCACAGAGCCACCTGGGAGGCCTAAAGGGCATGTTGCCTCCTTTGTGTGTCTATGTAAGGGCAATCTCTTAACTTTAGCCTACAGATTGATTATTCATAATCAAGAAGAATGAAAAGATAAAGCACTTCTCTACTGTGATGTTTATTCTAACGAGAAACCACCAAAAGCCAGGGAGGGGGCTGCTCCAGGGTCCCTGAGAGCGGACCTTCAGGAGTTAAGCCAGATGTAATTATCTTTCTCAAACTTTCAGCTGTGTGTGGACACAACTGTCCTCCGCGGGGAGAAAAGATGAGCTTCTCTTTCTCACTTAGCTCCTAGTAGCTTATCAGGACTCCTTCCACCTCTGCCCTTCTATATCGGGAATATCTGCAGAATCCACCCTGGCTGTCAACATTTTGAACTTCTCAGCTGATAGGAAGACAGCTTAGGCTATAAATGGAAACCAGGGATTAAAAAAAAAAAAAACCACCCATGCTAGAGAAACAAGGCACGATCCTCACATTGCTGGAGGGAGCATAAATCAGAACCACCCTTCAGAGGGCGATCTGGCAATATCTTTCCAAATGTCAGCAGCTCGAGGCCTCTGACCCGCAGCTCCACTTCTAGGAACATATCCTGTTTCTAGATCCTGTTCACTACCACCTGGGCAGAAGGGTCTTCATCACAGCTGTTTCCAACAGCAAAAATGGAGATCTACTCAATAACTAAAGTGCCTGGATGAATAAATTACTGGTCACCTTTCAAGTGAATAAAATACAGCCACTAAAATAACAGCAGCATAGCTCTCTGTGTGGTGATATGGAAAGCCCATCTGTTTAATAAAAAGGAAAATAGTCAGTCAAGGACATGAGCGCTGGTGCGGGGCAGAAAAGGAGGAAAGGAAATGCAAATACTAATATATGTGTTCTCGGGCTTCTTGGTGTGGGCATTTGGGCCTAGCGGGGAGGGGGAGGGGGCCAGGAGAGGTTCTGGCACTGCAGAATGTTTGACAGCAACCCTGACCTCCACCCGCTAGATGGCAGTAGCACTCATGTCCCAGCTGGGACAATAAAAGGGGGCCCAGGGGATTCCCTGGAGGTCCAGTGGTTAGGACTCCACCTTCCAGCAGGCAGCACAGGTTTGATCCCCGGTTGGGGTACTAAGATCCCACATGAGATACACAGTGCAGCGTCCCGACCTGGACTCCCTGATTCAAAAATGTCTAGACGTTGCTAACTGGGGACCAGATCACCCAGACTGATGTCTAAAAGAGCTCTCCAAGGAGATTAAATAGAGCCAACAGGGGCAGAGGATGGACCAAAAAAAAGGAGCCAACACTGGTCACTCTCTTTTTCGGCAGGCAGCAGGGGGAGGATGAAGAGAGGAACAGGTGATCAGAGGTGACAGGTGTAGACTGCCTTTTCATTACTCATCTTTCTGTACTTTGACTTGGAGAAGGGAATGCCAATCCACTCCACTATCCTTGCCTGAAGAATCTCCATGGACAGAAGAGCCTGGCGGGCTACAGACCATGGGATCGTACTTTGACTATTTGTTACCGGTGTGCATTCATTACTTATAAAAACACTTTTTTTTCTTCAATCGTGTGATTCTGCACAAGTCAAAACACACTAACAGCCGAGCCATCCCTGTGGTGTCCTGAGAGAAGACAAGCCAGCTTAGACATATGACAGACTAAAATCCCACGACCAAAGGCTCCAGCCACAAGAGAAACAGCCATCACAACAAAATGCTTTAAGGGCACTTCCTTGGCAGTCAGTGGTTAAGACAAAGTTTTCACTGCAGGGGGCACAGGTTCCATCTCTGATCTGGGAACTAAGATCCTGCATGCCATGAATCATGCACCTCCCCCCGCCACAAAAAGTTTTAAAACAAAAATATAAGTGCTTCTTTTTAAACTTAAAAAAAAAAAAAAGAACTCCTTTATTCAAAAGACATAGGCAGACTATAAAGAATGGTCTTTCAGGAGGCACAAGATAATGGTTCCTTCAAAGGAACAATATCTTTAGACAAGACACCCGGGCAGATGCTCTTATCAATCAGTAAAGCAGAGATCTTCCTCACCTTATTCACTCTTAAAAAAAAATCAAGACAACATCTGGACAACCGGGGTACCCAGCCCTGCATCCACATCCTCAAAGAATGCCTGGCCTCCAAAGTCTTGCCTCCTGCTGGCGACAGCAACAGTGGAAGAATAAACTAGAGGTTTACGGGTCTGAGGACGTTCCATCATCGGCATCTCTGACGGGGCATCGAGGCACATTTTGTCACTAACAGTATGACTAACTGCTGAGTCTGTTGAGCCCAAAGCAAACACCGTGCATGAGACAGGAGGAGAGAAGGTTCCCAGAAAAAGCAAAAAGGAGTCGAGGTGAAGGAAAGAAACACACACCCCACCCCACCTCCATCCCACCACGTGCCACAAGCACATTCTTATTCAGGACTCATCTTATTAACTGCCAGAGAGGCACAGAAGGAGCCAGAACCATCTGCCTAACTTGGCTCCTTATTTTAGAGCAGAAGAAGGGGCCCAAGACAGCAAGTGAGGCGCAGTGTAAGAGCAAGCAGGGCCTTCCCCTCCGTCATGCTGTAAAATAAACCGTAACAGTATCCAACTGGTATCTAACCAGTGGGCTGGCTATATTTTTGGTTGTACTTGTTTCTTTGGTCTAAAAGGTGATGGGTGGCTTGGTTTATTTACTTACTTACTTCCTTGTTTATCTATTTTAATTTGCTGCTGGGATTTTAGTTCCCTGAAGTGAAGTCGCTCAGTCATGTCCGACTTGTAGTGACCCCATGGACTGCAGCCTACCAAGCTCCTCTGTCCATGGGATTTTCCAGGCAAGAGTACTGGAGTGGGTTGCCATTTCCTTCTCCAGGGGATCTTCCCGACTCAGGGATCGAACCGGGGTCTCCCACATTGTAGACAGACGCTTTACCGTCTGAGCCACCAGGGAAGTTCCCTGAGCAGGGATCAAACTCGCCCTTGGCAGTGAAAGCACAGTCCTAGACACTGAACCTCCAGGAAATCCCCAAACAGACGTTTTTAATGAAACTGATGGTCAACTTTTAAAACCTAGAAGAGTTCATATTAAAAACCTGGATTTCTGTTTTCTTGAAAATTCAGGGCTGGACAGCACAAGTTCAATGGGTGGGAGCGGCTTCCTTGAAAAACGCACTTTGTGCTTCATTCCACTGCCATCCAAATCCTCACCTGACCCTTGACCCCTACAGCTGGGCCAACTAACCGTACAGCAGTAAGCGGTAAGAGCCCACGAAAGTGAAAATATGCCCCGTCCTGCAGCGCTGCAGTTCACGTGTCTTGGTTAAAAACACAAGCTACACATGGCAGACATACCCAAATCTAAAGGCCAAACTCAACCACAAACCATGTGTGATCCTGGGAGGTAACTTTATTTCTCTGTGCAATGGTGCTATTACCTTACCTTGAAGGTCACTGTATATTTTTTAATAGTTTTCAAACACAGAGAGTAAAATTCACTTTTTGTAGAATACATCAATTTTAACACCTGCGCAGATGCAAGTAACCACCAGGACAAACAGAATGCAGAACAATTCCCTCTACCAAAGAGTTCCTTTGTGATGTACAGTCAAACCCTCCCCAACTCCAGACAATAACTGATCTTTTTTCCATCTGTATAATTTTGCCTTTTCTAGTTTTTGGTTTTGTTTTTCTTTTTAATGAAACACTATTTTGTTAGACAGAATAATGTCATTATTATCCCTGGCACTCTCACCTCTCTCTGCTCAAAGTAGTTACAGGGATGCCAGACATCAAGTGCCATGAGAATTATTATTTCCCTCCACTTTCTGATTTTTCTACCCATTCACAGCACTTTTCACCAGTCCCTATCTGATCCTCTTGGCATCGGGTAACTGAAATGCCAGCCCATAAACTGCCAACATTGCCAACGCTTTTGTTTCCACTGACATGAAGCCTATGTCCCAGGAATGGAAGGAGCTGGCAGGGAGCTTCTGCAAAGAGAGCCTGGGACTCCGCTGTGCCCACCACCAATACACACGCCAGGAGAAAACGTTTCTCTCCCACCGCATGACTCAAGTCAAACAGAAAGACCCAGAGCATTGCACAGATGCCCAAGGACAGCCTTGTTTAGGGAAGGAGCTAGTCCTGCCACGCATGACTGGCAATTAGGAAGGGTGACCGTGAGAACGCCTACATACAGCTTTCTTTTTGAGGGTGTGGAGCAGAGTGTGAGAAAACAAACCACACTGCTGAGAACGGGAGTGATCCCCAGGGGCGCACATGGGTCCTCATGTGTTCAAATAAGGAGTTCCCACCAGCCAACCTGAGTGGGTGCCCCTCAAGCCACTGCCCAGCCTGTCCTGTCACTTCTGGGCCGGACAATCAGGTGACGGGGGTGAACATGTCCTCGGCCTCCGTGGGGACAGAGATGCGCCCCAGCCCTGCCACCTCTGCCTCTGCAATCCCAGTCCCTTAGGGCCCCCTCTCCAGGCCTCAGCTCCTCCATCTGAAAATGGCATCTCAGGACAAGATGACCCCAGAGGCACTGACCACCAGAGTCTGTGAATTCAGGTTGGAGCATCACTCCACACAGGTGGCTTCCTCTCCCTCCCTGCTGCTGCTGCTAAGTTGCTTCAGTCGTGTCCGACTCTGTGCGACCCCATAGACGGCAGCCCACCAGGCAACCCCGTCCTTGGGATTCTCCAGGCAAGAACACTGGAGTGGGTTGCCATTTCCTTCTCCAATGCATGAAAGTGAAAAGTGAAAGTGAAGTCGCTCAGTCATTCAGGCTCCTCCGTCCATGGAATTTTCCAGGCAAGAGAACTGGAGTGGGGTGCCATTGCCCTCCCTCCCTAAAACCTGGTGTATTCAAAGGGCTCCGGATCATACACCCCGAGCGTTGCATTCTGCTTTTCTCCTGCTCCTTTCTCAGTCTCCTCCACTCACTTTTCCTAAGGTCTACATGCGCGAATGGGCTACCCTGATGGCAAAGAACCCGGCTGCCAATGCAGGAGACTCAGGTTCCATCCCTGGGTAGGGAAGATCCCCTGGAGAAGGAAACGGCAACCCACTTCAGTGTTCTTGCCTGGAAAATCCCATGGACAGAGGAGCCTGGGGGGCTACGGCCCGTGGGGTTGCAGAGAGTCAGACACGACTGAGCGACTAAACACCAACGTGTGCCGGTGGCCCCGGCCTCTCACTCTTCCTTTATGCTCTGGGCCAGGGTCTCTGAGCCTCAGCAGTGCCCCCATCGCGGCTGGACAATTCTCTATTGTGGGGACTGCTCTGTGCACTGCAGAAAGTCTAGCAGCATCCCCGGTCGGCAGTCACATGCCAGCAGCGTCCCTCCTTCCCCTAAGTTATGAGACCTACTGTTTTGAACCCAATCCCACGAATAAATCAATATTCTCAGAATTACACGTTCTGCCCTGACCTGGCCTGATCCAGGCCTCCACCTGCCCTCATGTCCTCTCCACCTAGGAATCTAGCAGGCATCTCAAACTTATGAAATCGAAAACTGAACCCTTGGCTCCTGTTTCTCCTGCTGTAATCAAATCTGTCCACCCAGGCATGACCCAGCAGATCTCCTTTGCGGGGCCCACTCTGGATACTGGTAGCAACAGCCTCCCCCGCGAGCTACAACAACTGAAAAATGTCTCCAGACATTGCCAAGTGTCCCCTGGGACAAGGCGGGGGGTTGGGGGGGGGGGCTGTCCCTGGTGAAGAATGGCTGACACAGGCTAATTCCCAACACAGCACTCAGAGAGGTCCTTCTAAAATGCCCGGTCACATCACTCCTCTGCCCAGATGGCCCCACCTCAAAGTCCACAAGGTCACAGTGTTCTCTGACCTCAACACCTCACCTCCGCCCCTTCACCCACTGGGACGTGTCACTGGGCTTCCTTACCATTGCTACAAAACACCAAGTTCAGACTGATCCTAAGGCCCTGACATTCCTCTTCCTTCTAGAATGTTCCTCCTAATACTGGAACGGTTATCTTTCCTTGTCAGACAAACCCTTGATGGGATATCACCTCCCCAGAGGCTTCCCCTAACCACTGCCTCTTGCTCCCCGCCGCCATCCTGCCCAGCTCTCCCCTTATCAAAGGAACGCCTTTTACCTTCCATGACGACATGACCTGTCTTGTTTTTCTTCAGTTTGATTATTATTTCTCCCTCTGTAGAACCTAGCTCCACAAGAGAGCAAGGCCCACACTGACCACTCTCTGCCCCAGGCCAAAAACAGTGCACAGCACATAACAGATGCTCAATCAAAATCCGGGCTCATGATGCAATGAATTAATAAAATAACTTCACAGTTGAGTGTTTAGCATTCCTGGTGCCAAGTTTTGTTAAAGACTTTGACCTGAGATAATGCTTTCGAAAGAATCTACTGAGACTCAGTAAGTTTTTTTAAAAAGAAAGTAAATACTGATTCATAAAACAATAGATACTATGTGTATACACATAACTTTAAATATACATGTTTACACATGTAAGAACTGGGCTGCTGTGGTCAAGGGCAAGTAAGGTGGTAAACACTGGCCTAAAGTATTTCAAAATAAAACAGCCTTGCATTTCAACAAGTGCCGAGCAATCCTGTGCCAGTTCCTTCTACTGATGTCTCTTCATCTCCACCCACTGTATCTTTTCAATATTTTGCACAGAGAAAAGAGTGGTTCAAGAACCACACACAAGGACTTCCCTGGTGGTGCAGTGGTTAAGACTCCATGCTTCTAATGCAGGGGGCATGGGTTCAACCCCTGGTCGGAGAACTAGGATCCCACATGGCCAAAAACAAATAAAATAAAATAAAATAAAAATACCAACCTTAAAAAAAAAGAACCACACAAAAGAGAGGACATTTTAACTTGCAGAAACATGCACAGCTGCCACAGAAAGAAGCTTCCCAAAATTTCAACTGACCCAGGTTAAGATTCAGGATGCTTCCTGTGGTGGATGTCTTGTCCGTTTTCGTGGTGACTGGCGTTGATACTTGAGGAGAGAAAGGTTTTGGGCTGCCGGATAAACTCCCCGCTTGTCCTGTCTTGGTGGAGGCTGGTGAAGCTGAAAAAGCAGGTTACTTGTTAAAAGACAGATTTACAAATAAAGGAACACATCAAGCTTGTAGGTGTGGGGCAGAGAAGAGAGTACAGAAACTGTATTTGATTTCAACCAGACCCCCAGAGCACCATGGAGGGGATGAAGCGGGAAGAGCTGGCCATTTATTTCGAGCAAAGAGCTTTAACCCAATGTTAAACCGTTAAAGCCACGAAGGAAAAAGGCCACCCCAGTCATTCTATTAAACACAAAGCTCTAAGACAAATCGGCTAAGCTGCCACTGAAATTGGTTTGGCCCATTCACGGGTGTAAATCTCAAAATAAAGAGCGATTAAACCGGCCCCCACCACAGTCCAGATGCAGAGGCCAGAGCCAGGCTTACAAATGGCATGTCATCCGTTTGTGGGAGACACAGGGGCCGTGTGCACAGCCACGGCACCTGCCCCAGAGGCCAGCTTGACCCGCTGGGGGCTCGTGGGCTTCCCATTTCAAAGGTCCTGCGACGCTGAACGAAGCCAAACTCCACACCAGATGAAGTGAGGGAGTGTCTGGTCAATTATCTGCCTCCTCACTGGGTTTCAAACTCTTATAGGACAGAGTCATACCTATGCCCAAGTCATTTAAAAAGAAGTTAAAATTCCCTACTTACTGCTCCCCTGAGCCCTGTCCACTGGGTGGCGGGAGGCAGGACAGAAACCAAACCATTTAACAAAACAAAGCATTCGAATGGGCCAACTGGAACCTGCCAAGAATCTCTGAGATACCGCCCCTTTGCTGCAATGGCTCTATATTACTGGGCTGTCCTGTTACTATAAATATGTGACAGGGACTTTCCTGGTGGTCCAGTGGCTAAGACTCTGCGCTCTCAGTGCAGGGGGCCCAGGTTCTATCCCTGATCAGGGCATTAGATCCCATGTGTCGCAACTAAAGATCCTGAATGCCACAACTAAGACTCAGAGCAGCTGAAATAAACAAACATTCAAAAAACAAACAAACAACGTGTGACAGGCAACCAAATGATTGTCCATCCCCTCAGACGCACAGGAAACCTCAAGAAAGCTGTGGATGGTGACGGGTTTAGAATTGAGACATCCCGGGGACTTCACACGTGCTTAGACTCGCTGGTGGGTTCTTGCCTTGGTTTCCTTATCTGCCAAACAGGGATCCTCAAAGTGAAGATTTAATGGATTTAACTCTACATCAGGTTCAGCCAGTCAACCTACATGAGGCAGCCCCAGCTCCAGGGCCAAGACCTGCCAATGCTATTTTTAACACAACACAGTGGGAAAGACTCTAGACGTAGAGAGCAATGGATCCAAGCACAGATCAGGAGCCAGAAGCGAGGTTCAAATCCCAGCTCTGTGGCTGGCATACTACGTGACTTTGGGCAAGTGACTTAATGTCTCTGAATCTCCTTTCCTGATGGCTACAAGGAGGGACACTGATAATATAATACAAAAGGATCGATAAAAGTACCCAACTTGGGGACTTCCCTGGTGGTCCAGTGGCTAAGCCTCCATGTCCCAAGGCGGGGGGCCTGGGTTCAATCCCTGGTCAGGGAACTAGATCCCACATTCCACAACTAAGAGTTCCCATGCTGTAACTAAAGACCCCACATGCCACAATTAAAAGATCCTGAGTGCTGCAACTAAGAGCCGGCACAGCCAAATAAGTAAAGTTTTTTAAAGTCACTAAAAAAACAACCAAAAAAGCACCTAACTCATCAACTATAAGGAACAAATAAATTCATCAATTATCTAAACACTGCCTTATCTCTATTAAGTACTATATTATCATCTGCTATTAGTATCATATAATTTCACCATTATTTCCCCATTAACCTCCAGGGTTTTGGTTTCAATCGTCTAACCTGTGATTCTCAGCCAGGAGTGACTCTGCCCTCCAAGGAGCACTGGGCAGTGTCTATAAACTTTTTTGTTTGTCAAAGCTGGGGAGGGGGGGTGCTCTGGAATCTAGTAGGTAGAGACCAGGGATGCTGCTAAACATCCTATGATGTGTAACACAGCACCCCCCCTCAGAACAAATAATTATCTTTGGCCTCAAATGTTAACAGTGCTAAGGTTGATAAATCCATACAGGGATGAAGGAGGTGTGTCTCCAGGAAACCTTCACCTCATTTGCAAATAAGGTGAGGAGGCCAAAATGAGATAAGCAAATACATGCCAACTGGTGCTTAGCAAGTGTTCAATAAACATTTCACATTATCTTGAGAAATTAAATTGTTTAAAAATATAATCAGTTTTACTGGAAGGATTAAATGCCCTGCCCCAGCACCTGGCAGACAACATCCTCTCAAATCATGACCCTGATTCCCACTTGTTCTCTAACTGCAGGCACTCCAACAAGCAGAACTGCTTGTCACACAAAGAAGTAAGAATAAACAAAGATAAAGGCATTTTAAAAGATGTAAGTAGTACCAACAAAACCTTCAGCATTAGGACTTTAAAATTATGATTATTCATTCATGTCCATTGTTTCCAAAAGAGATAAGCAGTGGCTGAAAACATCAGGGTAGTGTGCTCCCTCCGCAAAGACTTAAGTCAGGGCCTTTTTAGTTGCATTCCCTTAAGTAAACGCACACAGCGCGGGCGGCTGCGACCGGCGCACATAGCGCGGCCGAGAGGAGCTACCCCACGTCCAAGGTCAGGGGCAGAAGCCGGGAGGACCCCATGCCCGAGGGGCGGCAGCCAAGAGGAGTCACCCCACGTCCGAGGTCAGGGGCAGAAGCCAGGAGGACCCCATGCCCGAGGGGCGGCAGCCAAGAGGAGTTACCCCACGTCCGAGGTCAGGGGCAGCGGCCGAGAGTACCAGGCTGCGATGGCGCAGGAACGGCGAGAGGAGCTACCCCACGTCCGAAGTCAGGGGCGGCAGCCGAGAGGAGGTACCCCGCGTCCGAAGTCAGGGGCGGCAGCCGAGAGTGCCAGGCTGCAACAGCGCAGGAGCACCGAGAGGAGCTACCCCACGTCCGACGCCAAGGGCGGCGGCGGGGAGGAGCTACCCCACGTCGAGCGGTGGCTGCGCCGGCGCAGGAGGGCCTAGAGGAGCTATTCCACGTTCCAGGTCAGGAGGGGCGGCGGTGAGGAGATACCCCTCCTCCAAGGTAAGGAGCAGCGGCTGCGCTTTGCTGGAGCAGTCGTGAAGAGATACCCCAGGTCCAAAGTAGGAGAAACCCAAGTAAGACGGTAGGTGTTGCGAGAGGGCATCAGAGGGCAGACACACTGAAACCATACTCACAGAAAACTAGTCAATCTAATCACACTAGGACCACAGCCTTGTCTAACTCAATGAAACTAAGCCATGCCCGTGGGGCCACCCAAGACAGGCGGGTCATGGTGGAGAGGTCTGACAGAATGTGGTCCACTGGACAAGGGATTGCCTTGAGAACCCCATGAACAGTATGAAAAGGCAAAATGATAGGATACTGAAAGAGGAACTCCCCAAGTCAGTAGGTGCTCAATATGCTACTGGAGATCAGTGGAGAAATAACTCCAGAAAGAATGAGGGATGGAGCCAAAGCAAAAACAATACCCAGTTGTGGATGTGACTGGTGATAGAAGCAAGGTCCGATGCTGTAAAGAGCAATATTGCATAGGAACCTGGAATGTCAGGTCCATGAATCAAGGCAAATTGGAAGTGGTCAAACGAGATGGCAAGAGTGAACGTCGACATTCTAGTTATCAGCGAACTAAAATGGATTGGAATGGGTGAATTTAACTCAGATGACCATTATATCTACTACTGCGGGCAGGAATCCCTCAGAAGAAATGGAGTGGCCATCATGATCAACAAAAGAGTCCAAAATGCAGTCCTTGGATGCAATCTCAAGAACGACAGAATGATCTCTGTTCCTTTCCAAGGCAAACCATTCAATATCACAGTAATCCAAGTCTATGCCCCAACCAGTAACGCTGAAGAAGCTGAAGTTGAATGGTTCTATGAAGACCTACAAGACCTTTTAGAACTAACACCCCAAAAAGATGTCCTTTTCATTATAGGGGACTGGAATGCAAAAGTAGGAAGTCAAGAAACACCTGGAGTAACAGGCAAATTTGGCCTTGGAATACGCAATGAAGCAGGGCAAAGACTAATAGAGTTTTGCCAAGAGAATGCACTGGTCATAGCAAACACCCTCTTCCAACAACACAAGAGAAGACTCTACACATGGACATCACCAGATGGTCAACGCTGAAATCAGATTGATTATATTCTTTGCAGCCAAAGATGGAGAAGCTCTATACAGTCAACAAAAACAAGACCAGGAGCTGACTGTGGCTCAGATCATGAACTCCTTATTGCCAAATTCAGACTGAAATTGAAGAAAGTAGGGAAAACCAGTAGACAATTCAGGTATGACTTAAATCAAATCCCTTATGATTATACAGTGGAAGTGAGAAATAGATTTAAGGGACTAGATCTGATAGAGTTCCTAATGAACTATGGACGGAGGTTCGTGACACTGTACAGGAAACAGGGATCAAGACCATTCCATCAAGATCATGGAAAAGAAATGCAAAAAAGCAAAATGGCTGTCTGAGGAGGCCTTACAAATAGCTGTGAAAAGAAGAGAAGCGAAAAGCAAAGGAGAAAAGGAAAGATATAAGCATCTGAATGCAGAGTTCCAAAGAACAGCAAGAAGAGATAAGAAAGCCTTCCTCAGTGATCAATGCAAAACAACAGAATGGGAAAGACTAGAGATCTCTTAAATTAAGAGATACCAAGGGAACATTTCATGCAAAGATGGGCTCGAGAAAGGACAGAAATGGTATGGACCTAACAGAAGCAGAAGATATTAAGAAGAGGTGGCAAGAATACACAGAACTGTACAAAAAAGAGCTTCACGACCCAGATAATCACGATGGTGTGATCACTGACCTAGAGCCAGACATCCTGGAATGTGAAGTCAAGTGGGCCTTAGAAAGCATCACTACAAACAAAGCTAGTGGACGTGACGGAATTCCAGTGGAGCTATTCTAAATCCTGAAAGATGATGCTGTGAACGTGCTGCACTCAATATGCCAGCAAATTTGCAAAACTCAGCAGTGGCCACAGGACTAGAAAAGGTCAGTTTTCATTCCAATCCCAAAGAAAGGCAATGCTAAAGAATGCTCAAGCTACCGCACAGCTGCACTCATCTCACACGCTAGTAAAGTAATGCTCAAAATTCTCCAAGCCAGGCTTCAGCAATATGTGAACTGTGAACTTCCAGATGTTCAAGCTGGTTTTAGAAAAGGCAGAGGAACCAGAGATCAAAGTGCCAACATCCGCTGGATCATGGAAAAAGCAAGAGAGTTCCAGAAAAACATCTATTTCTGCTTTATTGACTATGCCAATGCCTTTGACTGTGTGGATCACAATAAACTGTGGAAAATTCTGAAAGAGATGGGAATACCAGAGCACCTGACCTGCCTCTTGAGAAACCTATATGCAGGTCAAGAAGCAACAGTTCAAACTGGACATGGAACAACAGACTGGTTCCAAATAGGAAAAGGAGTACATCAGGGCTGTATATTGTCACCCTGCTTATTTAACTTCTATGCAGAGTACATCATGAGAAACGCTGGACTGGAAGAAGCACAAGCTGGAATCAAGATTGCCAGGAGAAATATCAATAACCTCAGATATGCAGATGACACCACCCTTATGGCAGAAAGTGAAGAGGAACTAAAAAGCCTCTTGATGAAAATGAAAGTAGAGTGAATAAGCTGGCTTAAAGCTCAACATTCAGAAAATGAAGATCATGGCATCGGGTCTCATCACTTCATGGCAAATAGATGGGGAAACAGTGGAAACAATGTCAGACTTTATTTTTTTGGGCTCCAAAATCACTGCAGATGGTGACTGCAGCCATGAAATTAAAAGACACTTACTCCTTGGAAGGAAAGTTATGACCAACCTAGATAGCATATTCAAAAGCAGAGACATTACTTTGCCAACCAAAGTCCGTCTAGTCAAGGCTATGGTTTTTCCTGTGGTCATGTATGGATGTGAGAGTTGGACTGTGAAGAAAGCTGAGCGCTGAAGAATTGAGGCTTTTGAACTGTGGTGTTGGAGAAGACTCTTGAGAGTCCCTTGGAGTGCAAGGAGATCCAACCAGTCCATTCTGAAGGAGATCAGCCCTGGGATTTCTTTGGAAGGAATGATACTAAAACTGAAACTCCAGTACTTTGGCCACCTCATGCAAAGAGTTGACTCATTGGAAAAGACTCTGATGCTGGGAGGGATTGGGGGTAGGAGAAGAAGGGGACAACAGAGGATGAGATGGCTGGATGGCATCACTGACTCGATGGACGTGAGTCTCAGTGAACTCCGGGAGTTGGTGATGGACAGGGAGGCCTGGCGTGCTTCGATTCATGGGGTCGCAAAGAGTCGGACACGACTGAGCGACTGAACTGAACTTAACTGAAGTAAACGAGGGAGCCATGAAGTCTCAAGAGAGGGTCTTAACACACTCCAGAAGTTCTGCTTCTGGCTGCAGGCAACTCTGACAAGGAACTCGAACCCCAGAGGGTAGCAGGAACCAAAAGCCTGCAAAAGTGTGGGGTCACATGGAGAACTCAAGCAAGTAGTGTCCATATTTCCCTTCTTAACAGATCAAGTTACAAAAGCAAGAAGAAGCAGCCAGCAGGCAGTCTAGCAGAGCCCTCCCCGACTGAGAGCCTGCTGCAGGGAATTTACCAAAAACACAGGAGAGTCATTAGTTTTATAATTGTGTGTGTGTGTGTGTATATATACGTGTATGTGTGTCTGTGTATATATTCACAGAGTTAAAAAAATAATTATTGGAAAAATGAGCCTTTAATTTCACAAAGTTTCCTTTGTTAATAAAACTTAAGTATTGAAGGTTTAAGAAACATGTCTAAACCATGCCTCACCCAACCTTCAGCAAGGCCTCTGCACACCACTTCGAAAATATAGCCAAATCTCCCCACTTATCTCTACCCCCATCTCCAGGGCTATTACCTTAGTCCGTGAATTCTGAACAGGGGTAATGTGGGCCCTCAAAATAGATCTTAGGGCCTGAAAAAAATCTTACTCTTTATATATATAAAGCGCATTCACAGTATGTAATGGGACATATAACACTTTCAAATTTCATGAGGGTCCACTCCTAGATATAGAGCCCAAAGAACTGAAAACTTGCACTCAAACAACGCCTCAAAGCAGCCCTATTCAGCCCAAAGATGGAAACAACCCAAACATCCATCAACAGACAGGCCATGGTGCAAAAGAATGAAGTTCAGATGCGCGCTGCAATGTGGGTGAAAACATCATATGACGTGAGAGGAGCCAGACACAAAGGCCACGTTTTACAGGATTTCACTAAAATGAAGTATCCGGAATGGGCACATTCAAATAGAATGCAGCCTGGTGGCTGGCGGGGCTGGGCTCAGAGGATGGGGCGGGGGAGGCGGAGGGGTGGCTTGGTAGATACAGGATTTGATTCTGCAGTGACAGAAAAGTTTTGGATCGAGGTAACAGCGGTGAATGCACAATATCACACGACGTGGTGACCGCACTAAATACCGTTGAATTGTTGGCTTTTAAATGATCGATCTTCTGTTATGTGATTCTCACCTCCACTTAAAAAATTCACGGGAGAACCATTAGGAAGAAAGTGTCAAAAAAGGCTCCTTAGGGGGTGATAATCAATGGAAAAAAAAAAGGTTGGGAAACACTGCCCTTACCTACCATTTCCACAGAGACCCTGTAAAAGCTTCCCACTGGTCCCCCAACTGCCTGCCACAGCACCCCTCTCCCGGGGCACCTCCACCTAGCAGCTGTGAGCCACCTAAACAAGGAAAGGGAGCACCCAGGGGCATCCTGCCGGCCAGCATAAAATCCAAGGACCTTTCCTTGTCTCTTTCTGGAATCTCCAGCCACGTGGCCTTTTGTGCTTAGCCCTTCCAAGATCAAGTCTGCTCCTACCTCAAACCTTTACACTTGGACTTTCCCAGGAAAGACACCCTCCCCACTACCCACCACTCCCACTCAGATCATCCTGGCTGGCAGTCCTCTACATTTGGGTCCAACACCATCTCCTTGAAGCCCTCCCTGCTGGCCCCACCTAAGGTGGCCCCAGTGCCCCTTCTGCCTTGAGAATACCAGCTCCACAAGCACGGCCTCCTTGCCGGCCTCTGACACTGCCAGGCACCGGAGATGACAGAATGAGTCAATATGTGAGATGATTAATTGAAGAATCAGGTCTCCATTTCTCTTCTCGTGACTGTGGTCACAATAAGCAATAAAGAAACGATAATGACAATCAAAATGAAACCTCTCTCATACACAGGTGCCAATGTACACCATCTCCTCGATATTCTGCAGCGTTCTGAGTGATTAAGCGTCCAAGGAAGAAACATGGATAAGCAGCCCACAGAAAAAAATACAAAAGCTCAAGAAGCACATTTAGAGAGAAACTTGAGTTGGATATAAATAAAGGTAAACTCAGCTAACAGGCACAGAGATAAATAGATACAGTCTGTCTATTTATAGGCTCTATCCTACAGCCTCTTCATCTGCATGGTACACTTGTTACAAAAAATAACAACTTGGGCCTTCCCTCCTGGTCCAGGGACTCTGTGTTCCCAGTGCAGGGGGCCTGGGTTTGACCCCTAGTCAGCCTACTAGAGCCCACATGCCTCAACTAAGAGTTCGCATATGGCAATTAAAAAAAATCCCGCATGCCACAATAAAGACTGAAGGTCTAGCGTGCTGCAACTAAAACCTGAAGCAGTCAAATAAATATTTTTAAAAAATAAAAATGAAACATACAGGGAATTCCCTGGCAGCCCAGTGGTGAAGACTCTGCATTTTCATTGCCAAGGGCCTGGGTTGGACCACAAGTCACACAGTACAGCCAAAAAATAAGAAGTGTGGAAAAAAGAGAGGGAGGTAAAATCAAGTGTACAGAAATGCCCCCATATGTGTAAAGACTTTCCAAAAGCAGTCCCACATCCTTAGATGAATGCATACTTTTTTTTTCCTATCAGCACATTCTATAGCCATAGAAACTTTGGAGAAAAACTGGAGCCCAGAATTCAAAGATTAACAACAACAAAAAAAAAAACCTTTACCTTTTCTTATATACCTTTCTCACCTGCTCTAATATTGCCTGGGCTTCATTTTGTTTTAATTCTAACCATATGCATTTAGTCGTTTCATCATTTTTTTTAAATAAAGTCAACTAGAGGCATTTAGATTATGGACCATTTTGCTCTTTTTAAAATGCTTTTACTATGGTTTTGTTGTGGGGGAGAAGCATTAAATCGGGTGCAAAAATATATTAATATAAAAAATGTAAGGAAGTGAGAGGAATTCTGTATGATTCCAGTAACATTCAATAGATATGTTCTTGAAGACTTTTATTTGTGACCATCTAGAGAAACATGTAAAATACTAAGCTGGCCAAAACACCTTCAGCACTGGGGGTTAGAAAGTGAGCAAGGACTCTCTCTCCCTCTCTATATATATATATTTATATATAGTTGACATTAAGAAAACAAGTTGATGTATCTGTTTAAAACATCTGCATTCGTATGATTTCATAAAATCTACCTACTACTATTGATAATGAGAACTGTTGTTGATGTTTAGTCACTAAGTCATGTCCAACTCTTTTCAACCCCATGGACTGTAGCCCTCCAGAGTCCTCTGTCCACGGGATTTCCCAGGCAAAGGATACTGGAGTGGGTTACCATTTCCTTCTCCAGGGGGTCTTCCTGACCCAGGGATCAAACCTGTGTCTCCTGCATTGGCAGGCAGATTCTTTACCACTGATCCACCAGAGAAGCCCAATAAAAAGTGCATGCAAATAAAATGATGTCCAAGACACAATGCCAAGTTGAAAGAAGCAAAAAGTTCAGTATGATCCCATTCTATCACACACATAAAAATAATTTTTCTTACTGTCATCATCAATGTGATTACACACGTTAAAAATCTGAAGGACCACCCAATTCTTACTAGCTGTCACCTCTCAGGATGGAATAATGGACTATTTATTCTACAATGTTAAAATTTCAGAGGAATATTTTATATTCAGGGGGAAATGATGAAATATAAATATTGAAGAGATTCAAACCTGAAGGCTGAGCAAAGTTTTATCGGTGCTGAAAATCAAAAGCATGGTACCTACATCCATGATTTCCGATGAGGACTGGAGAGATGACCGTGTGTGACAATGTCTGGAGAGGTTCTGACCACGGCAGGGGTACAGACTGGCATCAAATGGGTGGAGGTCAGGGGTGCTGCAGGGCACAGGACAGCCCCACCACACAGAAACATCCGGCCCAAAATGTCAGTAGTGCTGGGGTTGAGAAACCCTGTTTTAAATCACTCTAGACATTTTCAAAAGCAGAAAGACATTTGGAAATGCTCGTTTCAATTATGCCTTCAAATGGATGCCAATCCTTTTATTAAGCCATAAATCTTGCCCAAAGGAAGACCTAATTGCCTTTGAAGTCACAAATAATTTAATCAGATAATCTACTTTGATGTACAATTCACGAGTGCCGGCTAAAACACATCATTTATTATCTACATTTACAAAACCCCCAGCCTGTGCTAAGTGCCCTTTTGACTACATGAAATGTAAGTTGCAGAATTAAACTAGAAAAAAGGGGCCCTTTCCTCCCACGCACCCCACCACTCTGGGTGGGGTAGCCGGTGGAGGAGTCATGGTTCATGCTTCAGCTCCTCTTCTTACACAACTTTGGAAGCAACCTGTACATTCAAAGGGCTGCTGGCATCTTGCACCGCTCTTGGTGGCTTGTCCAAAGGACCTATATAGCACAGCATCACTGGATGATCAGTACAGGACAGAAATGCTGCTCTAGATGGTTATTTAGTAACATGGAAAAGCAGTCAGAACACAGTTTTATTTTCCTCAGATCAGCTTTAGTCGCTCTGTCGTGTCCCACTCTTTGGGGCCCCATGGGCTGTGGCTCGCGCCAGGCCCCTCTGTCCATTGAATTCTCCAGGCAAGAATACCAGAGTGGGCAGCCATTCCCTTCTCCAGGGGATCTTTCCAACCCAGGGATCGAACTAGGGTATCCCACATTGCAGGCAGATTCTTCACCACCTGAGCCAGCAGGGGAGCCCATTCAGAATACAAGGCTAAGTTAAATAGGTCCACACGAAAGAGGTGGTCCACGAAGCAAACAGTTCACGGACGCATTTGATGCAGCCTGTAGTTTTTTCACTTGTCTTGGTTTGTAAGATCCCACAGCATGTGCGATCTTAGTACCCCAACAAGGATTGAACCATGCCCCCTGTATTGGGAGAGCAGAGTCTTAAATCACTAGACCACCAGGGAAGTCCCTCTGAGCTATTTTTAAAAATGGAAGATAACGTGTAAAAGCTGGGGTAGTCTGCATTTTAAAAAATATTTGGGATTTCTCTTGAACAACACAGAAATGTGGCAACACTGAGCCAACCTTCCCACTTGGCTAGAACCAGCAAGGGGAGAGGGCCGCCAGTGACTTTAAAAATGCACAGGTCTCTAGCTCAGCACACACATACAGAAGAGTCAGTACTGCTTTGAGAAGCGTTACAGACACAGGCACCCATGAGTTGGTTAAATGGTCGTGAAGACAAGCAGATTTCTGCTTCAGTTCAGTCCCTGTCACTTCCAATCCTCGCTTATTTCTGTATCTGCCTGATCTCCCAAAGTACTTGAATTTTCAACTTGGCATATGATTGTGTCAACCAACATAGAAAAAAGCTCAAGACGGGGAATTCCCTGGAAGTCCAGTACTTAGGACTCCTCATGTTCACTGCCAAGGTTCGATCCCTGGTCGAGGAACTAGGATCCAGCATGCCGTGTGACAAAAAAGAAAAAGTTCAGGAAACAATCTCTGAGGGCTGACTGTGGAAGGTGGGATTATCCCTGACTTTAGTTTTTCTAACTAACCATTGGTTTATGACAAATACATATTGATTTCACAGAACAAAGTGTATACGAAACCATCTTCCTTTTTCCCTGGAGTAACCCATGTGGAGCTGCAAGACCAAAGAACCACCATTAGCCCAGAGGCTGGTGAAAGCCAGGCCCCAGGATTCTTACCCTAATACATATTAATTGTAATTTTATATGTATAATTTCAATATGCATATAAAATGCAACAGGATCCTGCAAGCAAAATACTGGCAAGGCATCAATTCTGGCCAGGAGGTCTAGATAGAGGAAGCAAACAAAGCATGGAGAATAAACTACTCTGACTTGTAACATGACAAGATTCCAGGAGTGAACAGCTTCTGGCTGACCAAAGTGCTCCTCGAAGACTAAAACCAGCCCTGAGGATTACAGACACATGATTCTGAGCTCCTCAATGCCCTAAACAAAAGGAGGGTTTCTAAACTCTCATGAAATTTTTATCTAATAACTTATTTCAATGTGTACGTTTATGCTGCAGACTATAAATTTTTCCCTGCTGAAACTAATGTTTTGCAATCCTATGACAAGCTACTATTTTAATACAATCTTAGACAAAACACAGTCTTGTCTCACTTACATTCTCAATGATTGTGGGGGCATGTCAACAAATATCCCATGTCTTCTTCCACTAAATGCTATTATCACTGCCAACAGCAGAGGGCAGTGGCACGCAGGGCAAAGAAAGCCCGTCTCAGAATCTGGCTGTGGAACCCCCTCATTCTTCTCAGAGACCTCACCTTGCCTTCTGTAAAAGGAGGAGAGTGACTCAGAGTTTCTCTTACTTTGCACCACATATTGGCAAACCAACCCATGTTGCCTGCAAGCTAAGAAGGGTGCTGTTCTTGTTTCGTCACCAAGTCACGTCCAACTCTTTTTGACCCCATGGACTGTAGCTCGCCAGGCTCCTCTGTCCATGGGATTTTCCAGGCAAGAATACTGGAGTGGGTAGCCATTTCCTTCTCCTGGGGATCTTCCCGACCCAGGGATCGAACCTGTGTGTCCTGCATTGGCAGGCAGATTCATTACTGCTGAGTCACTTGGGAAACCAAGAAGGGTATTTACCACTTTTAAGTGGTTTAGGGGAGAAAAAAAGGATTCATAGCTCCTGAAAACATAACAGTCATATGGAATTCAAATTTCAGTATCCCAGTCACATACTTACTGCCTATGGCTATTTTAGTAACACAAACAAGGTGTTGAATAATTGCAGAGTTGTGACAAGAGACCTACAAAGCCTAAAATATTTACCATCTGGCTCCAGAAAGGGGACAGTTTCTAAAACTAAAAAGATTTTTAATAAATACCTTCTCTTCCTACACTACTCATTGGCTGCCTAACTAATGATCAGCAAAATAACTCAGACACATACTAGCAAGCAGATTATGTTTCGCGAAACAGATTTTAAATTCTACTGAAACGGGGCATCTGCTAACTCACCATCTCAAAAGTCACTCAAATAATGAGGAACTTTGTCAGGAATTCTGGCATCATTTCAACCTCTGCCCCTCTCGAGGGATGAGAGAAGTTTAATTAAACCCACGATATGTGTTCCTCACACTCCTCTGAACTGTGTTTCCTGAAATATGGTGTAGAAACATCCACAGTGGTTCACGGACCAACATGTTTTACTTTACAAGCTATGTGCTAATTTCATGTACATTAGGGGAAAAAAAAAAAAAAACAGCAAGCAATTTAAACACATGAGCTTGTGTATTTTATTTAGCTTTACATGAAGCTAAATTGTGAATCTAATATATAAGAATATAATAAAACAGGTGGTATGCACACTATAGCAAACAAAAAAATCATGGGTGATAAAAAGTTCAGTTCAGTTCAGTCGCTCAGTCGTGTCCGACTCTTTGCGACCCCATGAATCGCAGCACACCAGGCCTCCCTGTCCATCACCAGCTCCTGGAGTTCACCCAAACTCATGTGCATCGAGTCGGCGATGCCATCCACCCATCTCATCCTCTGTCGTCCCCTTCTCCTCCTGCCCCCAATCTCTCCCAGCATCAGGGTCTTTTCCAATGAGTCAACTTTTTCCATGAAGTGGCCAAAGTATTGGAGTTTCAGCCTCAGCATCAGTCCTTCCAATGAACACCCAGGACTGGTCTCCTTTAGGATGGACTGGTTGGATCTCCTTGCAGTCCAAGGGACTCTCAAGAGTCTTCTACAACACCACAGTTCAAAAGCATCAAGATGGACGGAGGTACGTGACATTGTACAGGAGGAGACAGGAATCAAGACCATCCCCATGGAAAAGAAATGCAAAAAAGCAAAATGGCTGTCTGAGGAGGCCTTACTAATAGCTGTGAAAAGAAGAGAAATGAAAAGCAAAGGAGAAAAGGAAAGATATTCCCATTTGAATGCAGAGTTCCAAAGAATAGCAAGGAGAGATAAGAAAGCCTTCCTCAGTAATCAATGCAAAGAAATAGACGAAAACAATAGAATGGAAAAGGCTAGACATCTCTTCAAGAAAATTAGAGATACCAAGGGAACATTTCATGCAAAGATGGGCTCGAGAAAGGACAGAAATGGTATGGACCTAACAGAAGCAGAAGATATTAAGAAGAGGTGGCAAGAATACACAGAAGAACTGTACAAAAAAGAGCTTCACGACCCAGATAATCACGATGGTGTGCTCACTCACCTAGAGCCAGACATCCTGGAATGTGAAGTCAAGTGGGCCTTAGAAAGCATCACTACGAACAAAGCTAGTGGACGTGATGGAATTCCAGTGGAGCTATTCCAAATCCTGAAAGATGATGCTGTGAAAGTGCTGCACTCAATATGCCAGCAAATTTGGAAAACTCAGCAGTGGCCACAGGACTGGAAAAGGTCAGTGTTCATTCCAATCCCAAAGAAAGGCAATGCCAAAGAATGCTCAAGCTACCGCACAGTTGCACTCATCTCACACGCTAGTAAAGTAATGCTCAAAATTCTCCAAGCCAGGCTCCAGTAATACGTGAACTGTGAACTTCCAGATGTTCAAGCTGGTTTTAGAAAAGGCAGAGGAACCAGAGATCAAAGTGCCAACATCCACTGGATCATGGAAAATGCAAGAGAGTTCCAGAAAAACATCCATTTCTGCTTTATGACTATGCCAAAGCCTTTGACTGTGTGGATCACAATAAACTATGGGAAATTCTGAAAGAGATGGGAATACCAGAGCACCTGACCTGCCTCTTGAGAAACCTATATGCAGGTCAGGAAGCAACAGTTCAAACTGGACATGGAACAACAGGCTGGTTCCAAATAGGAAAAGGAGTACATCAGGGCTGTATATTGTCACCCTGCTTATTTAACTTATATGCAGAGCACATCATGAGAAACGTTGCACTGGAAGAAGCACAAGCTGGAATCAAGATTGCCGAGAGAAATATCAATAACCTCAGATATGAAAAGTTCAGGCAACAGTAATTCATGGGATTGCTGCCCATTGAAACACTTTCTGAAGCAGTAGGATTTCAATAGGAACTCAGAGGCTAAGGAGCTTGTGTGATTATACATCATATGTTGTTAACTTGGCTTAAATGAAATCATGTCATGGGATAAAGTAAGCCTTTAAGGACTCTGGTCAGAAACAAGGGGGCAAAGGGCAAGCTTTTTTCTGAAGCTATGTCAACAGAAGTTATGTCATCCCAGAACAAAGCTCTTAACTCAACCTTGAATCCGTCAACCACGTGGCTGGATCAGAACTGAAGAAGAGACTGCAGCCTTTACTCTGAAGAATCAAAAGCCGCTGGTGATGAACTCTGCTCCACCTAGAGCCATTCAGAGCAGCTACAAGCAGTACTTGAAAATAAGCGGCTACCCAGAAAGAAGCCACAGCGTGAACCAAAATGAGTAGAAATCTTCTGAGTTCACCATTGACTAAGGCGTCATCATTTATCTTCTGGGGATATTGATGTTCTCTTAACTGATGCCTGCTCCTCTTTTTTTGGGGGGGAGGGGAGGGGGGTGCCATGCAGCTTGTGGAATCTTAGTTTCCCAACAAGGGATCGAACCCAGGCCCCAGCAGCGAGACCTTGGAGTCCTAACCACTGGACCACCAGGAAATTCCCGATGCCTGCTCCCTCAAGAGTTCTCTGTGAAGGAAAGAAGGGAAAGAGGAAAGGAGGGAGGTGGGGAGAGGGGCTGATCTGAAAGGCTATCCAAGGGTAATGCTCTGGCCAGAAGCCTAAATACTGGTGGTCGAACCTGTGGATGTGCTTTATTCATCCTGGCAAATATCTTAAGACAGTTTGAGCTGAACTTTCATAACTGGCGAGTCTACATAAAAAGGCAGATTCCCCATTTCTCTATAAAAATGTTAAAACGTGAAAACCCTAAGTCCACATTTCTGGGCAGCAACCATGGGCTGAAACCCTTGAGAATGGGGCCTGTGCCTGAGGTTCACCAACAGTGTCCTCAGCCCAGAGCCTGCAGGCTGCCTGCGTCCAGCATCGCGTTTAGTGTAAAGCTTTGTTTTCTTCCCTGTGCCTCTCAGAGCACAAGAAAGAGCAAACAGTAAAGGCCACGTTTCAAGAAAAATGACAGTAAACCCATTTCCTTGAGGAAACCATAAAGTTCTCACAGGGTTTTTTTTTTTTTAATATTTATTTATTTAGCCGCACCAGGTCTCAGCTGCGGCATGCGGGATCTAGTTCCCTGACCTGGGTCCCCTGCATTGGGAGCTCAGAGTCCCAGCCACTGGACCACCTGGGAAGCCCCCTCATAGGTTTTTAACATGCAACTGAATTATGTCTGGATAGAAAAGAATTCAATTTAAGTCATCCTTGCTTTTGTCACACTCAGCCAGCACCCCTCCCTTGCAGCACCCCTCTGGATCCGTATCAGCACGGGACGAGTGACTACCAGAATAACAGAGCAGCCAACATTTTTGTAGCACTTATTATCTTAGGTACTATTCTAAACCCCTTATGTATATCGTTCATTAATCCTCACAAGAAACACTGAGGCAGGGCCTATCATTATGGCTGTGTTACAGGAGAGGAAACCAAGGCATGGGAGGGTCAGGCGCCTTGCCTAAAGCCACAGAGCTAGTAAATGACAGAGCTGGGACCTGATCCGAGACCAGCATCCTCCTCCTTCACCTCTGCTACAGCAGCCAGGCTGCAAGATGCAACATGACTGTTAACCTGAGTGGGACGCGGGGAGGAGTGGACTGGGACCATTCAAGAAGTGGGAGTCCTCTGCTCTCTCTGGGGAGAGAATATTCTTGTTTCCCTTACATGTTTCTCTAATGTTTGAGCCTTCAGTAATGCGAGTATCTGGTTTTGATAGAAAAATACTGTTTCCATTAAAATAAAATTCTTGAGAATGAAAAAAACGATTGCAGGAAGTTGTGATTCATCTCCGAGGCATCTGAACCGAACTCTGAAGGATTTCTGGCCACCTCTGCCCACTTCTAGGAATGACCTCCAGCTGGCCTTTGGGGAACGCTTTTCTCATTTGTGGGGCTGTGCTGCAGTCCATGGGGTCACAAAGGGGCAGACACGACGTAGCGACTGAACGACAACAGCAAGAATCCCAGTGGGTTTACTCACTTAAAATTTAAAATCAGCTCCACTGGGATGAGATTCCCCCCACCCAGCTCCCTCTGACTCTGTGATGCTCACCAGGTAGTCAGGGCCAGACAGGTGTCCCCCAGATGAGAACCCCTGTGTCGCAGGGACCCCCTGCACCCTCTCTCCCTGGGGCTGACCTGTGCTCTTGTCCAGGAAGTCCATGGACTCTTCACTGGCGCTGAAGTGGCTGGATGTGGCCTTCTTCTCAGTGTCCTGCTCCACGTCGGAGCCCGTGTGCACGGAGGAGTTTGTACTCATGGGGGAGCGCGGCATGTCGGACAAGGAGATCCTGCGGCCTGCGCCCCCACTCAGCATCGGCTTGCTCATCAGGATCTTGGGCGACGCCGTCATGTCAAAGCTGAGCTTGACCTTCTCCTGCTTGTCCATCTTGGCGGCACCAGCACCGGGGTTGGAGGGGTCGAGCAGCATTTGGTACTGGCTGTTGGGCGTGTAGGGTGTCCTGAATGGAGAGTAATTAAAAACCCCAAACTTCCGGCGGATGTTCTCCACGTAAACCTCCATCTCTTGCATTGCACTGTTGAAGATGCTTTTAGTCTTTTTCACAGAAAAAGGAATTTCTTTAGACATGAGGTAGCAATTATTTATTGGAACCCAGGCCCTGGGAGCACAAAAGAGAAAGGGAGTTTAAATCAGCCTTGGTCATTTCCAAGATTAAGTTTTTTGCTTTTTGTTTTTTTTTACAAATTTGATTGTGCAAGAACACTTAAGTTGAGATCTGCCCTCTTAACAAATGTACTCTCTTAACAAGTGTATCATACATTACTGCTGTGTCAACGGAAAAACAACACAGCCTAAAAGTTGAGAATTATGTTTTATTTGGCGGACAAAACTGAGGACTTCAGCCCAGGACGCAGCCTCTCAGATCACACTGAGAGATTGCTCCAAAGAGGCAAGGGAGGAGTCAGGATATACAGGAGATTTTTTGCAACAAAGACCAGGTAGCCAGAACTTCAAAAGATTCCTATTAAAGAAAAACCAGGTATCTCGTGTTAAGGAATTCAGCATTTTTCTCAGTCTGGGAAGATGCAAGAGTCTGGGTTCACTGAAATCTTTCCTCTGACATGCAGCTTAGCTATCTGGGGCTTTCTCAGCCTGAGTCCCCTCAGGGTGCACCGCTGGGGGTCGGCTGCAGCGGCTGAGCGCTTGGCAGCCGAGTACCCATTTGTCTACATCCTAAGCTCCCTCAGGGTTCATCATCTGGGAGTCTGTACTGGCTTGATGGCAGTACCGTCCTTTGCCTACTGATAGAGCAGGCAACATTTTTTAAACAGCTAGCTGTAGGTATATGATGCTACTGCAGCTCTCTACAGCTTATTCAGGTTGTTTAATTGAAACTTTGTATCTGTTAATCAGTAGTCTCCCTTTTTCCCCAGTCCCCAGCCCCTGAACCTGACTATCTCAGATACCTCCTACAAATGGAATCACGCAGTATTCGTGGAACTGGCTTATTCCACTTTGCCCAAAGTCCTTCTGATACAGCCGTGATGCTTCATCTTTCTTAAGGCAGAACAGTATCCACTGTGTGCAGAGACCACATTTACTCCATCCATTCATCTCTCGATGGCCACCTAGGTTGTTTCCAGAATGGTGTTTTTTCTTTTTTTCCTTAACGCAAACCAAATTATCCTGGTGGAATTACCAAGATTCTTAAACACGTATTCCATTTTTAAAAAATGACTTGGTTTGAATGGTTAATTAACAATTCACTTAACAGGCATGTTCTGTCACAAGGACGGAATGTGAACAAGACACTCAGCTACATTAAAAGGCTCAATAGCTTAGTCAGTTTAATCCATTAAAAAAATAATAAATCCCCTTTGCCTCTGGGTTGGTAGAGAGTAAGAAAACAGTCTGGATCCTAGACCACACCTCCGAGAAGATAATTATTCCCCAAATCTCACTCTCATGCACTCAGACATAAAGAGGTTTCTTTTCTCTCTTAAAACTGCGATTCTCCATGGGACTAGAAGGAAAGGTTGGAAAACCACAACCCTAAAAGGGGTGCATGGTTCTGAACATGAGATAATTCACATGGAAAAAATGGGAAAACAGACTATTAGCCTTGGGGTATAAGCCCTTCAACTCTTGATTCAGGCTAGTTCTGTCTTCCTACATCAACCTTCACATCCTAGTGTGCTCTGCAGAAATCCACTAGAATGTGAGCTGCTTTTCTGGAATCAGCCACCCAAGTGAAGGCAGGCAGGAGATGGAAACAAAACCACCATGCTCTGGGGAAGGCAAGAGTGGATATACGAGCGTTCGGGGTGTGCCTTTGTGATACCTGATGCCCCTAGCCTCAACCCAGCGTATAGATGGGAATCTGGTAGGAATAAGCGTTTCCAAGGAGACCTCAGGGATTTCATAGACCATAAACTCAACTCAGGTACAAAGCCATGGGGAGCAACGTGGACTTAGTGGGGAGAGCAGGTGGGAAACTCACACCCAGTCTAATGCAAGGACCCCCTACTCAGGTGCTATCAAAGTGCCTTGGGAATTTGGACCCAACACCAAGTCTTCCAAAATTTTAAAGTAGAAAATAGAAACTTTTTATCTTCTCTTTTACCCAAATGTTAAGAGCATCTCCTTCCTATTTTTTAAGAGAAAACCACCAAGGAGAAACAAAACCTGGCCATGGGGCAGAGTCCAGGGCACAGGCTGGCTGCCCACAGCTCACAGCTCTTGGTGATGCTAGGTCACGATGCAAATGAACATGGAACCCCTCAAAATACCCACCCGCGCCCTCAGAGTGCTGGAAACCACCCTCTTCTCATCCGCTCCCACTCACTGCTGTCATTCTGCAGAGGCCCGAGGAAACAAAGGTGCAGCCAGGCAGAACAAGGGCTGGGCAGGAGCCAGATGCCCCAGGGCCAGCGTCTGTGGGGCCTCCGGGGCTTTCAGTCGAGTGGGCAGGAGTCTGGACCAAAATGGGGCTCTGAGGAGCAGCGGGGAGCCCCAAGCGGCCCCGACAGCTGATGCCCCTTCGCTGGGCCAGCCTCCACTCTGCCGGTGAGGTGGAGATGAGCCCCTGCCTGGAGGGGTGCTGGGGAGACGCATCTGACCGCTACCCTGCACCCCCAGGAGCTGAGCAGCCACAGTCACTGGGGTTGTACCCTCTCCCATTTTTGTCCGGCACTGGTATCCTAAGTTCCATGAAGTTATTTTACAAGTGATTTCAGAAAAGGGTTTCTTTATCTTAAAGGAGACCCAGGAAATATTGAAAGGGATATCCTATTTGCTTAGTGACAGGAAGCCTCTAGGAGGCTATGTCTTGAGAGGCAACACAGTCACACAGCTGAGCTACTTTCTAGTTCTGGGCCTTGGTTTTCCTATCAGTGAAATGGGGATAAAAGCAGCTTCTATTTAAAAAAGCACTTAATGTCAGCTGCCACAGTAGCATGCACTCGGCCTGGCACACGGCACACACTGAAAACATGTTTCTTTGAATGAATGAACGAATAAGGGAATTTCAGAAAGCTTCCCAACAAAAAATGGTCAAGATCAAAATATAATACTTGCTATCAAACCCAGAACCATCTCCGCTAATTTCCACCTTGTCTCCTATCAATGCACTGCTTGGATTCCTGGTAAGTGACTTTGCAGACTACTTTGAAATTTGTTTTTTGTTTTTTTTCCCCAAGATGACAAGCAAAATTTTACAAGGAGCAATTATTTCAGATTCTGCTGTTGTTTCAAATGATAAACTGTATTTTCTGTATGTTCTGTGGGTGGGTATAATTTTCAAAATATGTCTTTTAAATATATACACACACAAACACTTTCCCAGCCTGCCTGCTAGGGCTCGGGGGTGGGGGGGGGGGGGGGGGGCCGCGGTTTGCCTCATTTAATCACAACATAACTTGCTGAAAGAGAGCTGGAGATATTAACCGCTGCTCATCTCCATCTACCTGTTGTTCTGAAGCAGGTGGGGGGCTGCGCTCTGCAGAGAGCTGCTATTAGCTAGAGTAATTCACATCTAGCTAGAATAATTCGCATCGCTAGGAGGGGGAGGGCAGGAAGGCTAGGAGGGAGGGCTCCTACCTGTCAAAACAGCAACCCCTTCTAATTTCCCATTTTAGCTCCACAGAAAAAGGAACAGGAGGGGACTACCCCACATGACGATGGGAGATTCATTTACCAGCAATCTGGGGAAATGTTTCTGATCCCTGAAAGCATTATTTTGAAAAGCAATTTGTGCGGTGATTTAATTTACTGCAGGGGGGAAAAAAAAAGAGAACAGCAGAGCTTAAAATAGCCATGGAACCTATGCCCATGCTGGCTACATCCACAAAATCACAAAAGCAAGATCCTTTCCAACCTACCTGAAAAAAACGGAAGCCAGTGCACAATCAGGCTTAACACAGCCCAGGCCAGTATTTTTAAAGTACAAGATCATCGGTGGGTATCATGACAATCAAATAATAGCCATGCCCCCCCGCCCCGTCTCGCATACACTGGCAGGATCAAAGGCTCACTCGGAGCTACGCATTTGAAGCCCGTGTTTAACTCCCACCTGTCGTGTTGTCCAAAGAAACGGGCATCCACCTGCCCATCTTTATCCCTCAGAGCTTTCGCAGGCCAGAATGGAAACCCCTTCAGTTTTGCCCAAACCAAAGGATGTGGATTGCTCTAGGAAAAGAAAAACAAAATCCCGAGTTTGTACGTATTCGACAGCAAGAACCATATATAAAGCTCGGTAGGTGAGGTTCAGGCAAGGGAGCGGTGAGACAGGCCACAAAGTGAAAAAGGACAGTTTCAAACAGGGTCTGTCTCCCCAAGCAGCAGTCCCCAGATGCGTGGCCAGTAAGCCTGGGCAAAGCTGGCAGTTAAACGGGGAAACTGAGAAGAAGTGAGCACTGACAAATCCAGGCTTGAATCCTGGCTGTGCCACTACCACCTGGATGGCAGTGAGCAGGAGACTGACCCTTTCTGGGCAACACGGGGACAGTAATACCTACAACTCTCCGTTAAGTTGGAGGGTTAAATGCACATGACACCGAGCACAGAGTAACAGGCAGCACTACATACCTTTATTCTTCATCAAGTGCTACTCAGAGCCTAACTATTCAGATATTCATCTCCAAAGGCAGGAAAAGCTATCAACTATGCTTTGATTCTCAACTCTAATGACAAGTCTTGCTGCCCAATTCCCTCTACCCCCACCCCCATACTCCCAGCCCACCCCAAAACACACCTCTCTCTACAAAGCACCAGTTTGGAAAATGTAGATCCCTGGGGACAACAAGGGTGACTGACATTCTCTCCCTACCCCCATCCCATCCTCAAGAACCATGGTTTCATATGTAAAATAGACAGCTAGTGGATTTTACATATGGAACACAGGGGAGCTCAACCTGGTGTTCTGTGACAACCTAGAGGGGTGGGATGGGGTGGGAGGTGGGAGGGAGGTTCAAGAGCGAGGAGACTACGCATGCCTATGACTGACTGGTGTATGGCAGAAACCAACACAACAATGTAAAGCAATTATCTTCCAATTAAAAACAGATTTTTTTTTTTTTAAAAGGAAATCCAGACAACCCTGTATTTTCCTGCTCTTTCCTGAACTCTGACTATGTCAGTGTTGATTAAATCGTTGATCAAATCTTAAAGAAAGGGGGAAAAAAAGAACCATGGTTTGGCGAGATCATGGAGTTTATCCTAGAAGGGATTTCCAAACCTCTTAAAATAGACCCGGGTGATTCGTAAGGGACAGACTCATTCGCCGCTACTGGCTCACGGTCTGCATGGCGTTGGTGTGTCTTCCCTCTGATGAGTTTTTCTTTTACTCTGCATCCTGCTGTTTTCAAGGACTAACAGACCCCGTCAATGATGATGCTTTGAACTTTTAGCCAAAGAGGTTTATCCCACCTGAATTACTCCCTTTCTGACTATAACTGTATCAGCAAGAAAATCATCTAAAAACATCATCCAAAGTTCCATCCAGTAAGTCACCTGATGAAAGCTGTCCTGGGTCATCCAAGGCAAAGAGTTCAGAAAACAAAGATAGAAAAGGAAACCCAACTTACACAAGGCTCACAAAACCAGTTATCTCGTTTTTGGCAGGCAGCTAGATAACACTCTGGACAAACTTCAATTTCATTCATCTGTAAAGCAAAAAGGTGTTAGAATGTGTCACTCCCAGGGGCCTCATATCTGCAAGTCCTCAAGAAATACATGACGATACTGGCAGGTAAGGTTAGCTAAACTAAGTGCCACGGTGGGGAACACCCTGGACATTAACTGGACTCTTTCTCACCAACCTTGATGCATTCACCTAGCCCAAGCCATCATCATCTCTTTCTGAACCTCAGCGTCCTAACTTGGTCCATTCCCCACACACATGGAACAGCCCGAGCCCAGCCCAGGAGGTTCATTTCATCCACACCATCAAAACTAGGGGGCATTTTTCCAGAACACCTAGGCCATTCTTGGAGAAATTCAGGACATTTCCTGCAAATAATGTCAAATGCAAACACCTGCCACAAGAAATCTGAAAGGGAAGAAGGGGTCGGCCTTTGAGCAACAGCGACACAAGATGGCAGCCACCACGGGCTCGGACAATTTATGAAAACCGAATATACAGCCTTAAAATAGAATGTGGACCTAAATACCCAGAAGCACCCCCCTTTGTAAGATTTGTAACAAAAACTAATATGAATGGAGCTAATAGTTCTAATGGAGTGGCGGACCCAAGAGCCTAACGTTATCAGTGCTAGCAAAATGGCAGAATTCGTATAGCATCAAAGTTGTCCTGCAAGAGATTCGGCGCCTAATGATATCTAAAGAAAATATGAAACTCCCTCAGCCGCCTGAAGGACAGCGTTACAGCAATTAATCAAAAAGAAAAACCACAGGCCTCCCCTGCCCCCATCGACTTAAGCAGTCTTCATTTTCCACAGTAGTAAATTTTCTAGATTCGTCTTGTAGACCTCAAAGTACTGGAAAGAAAGCTTCCATTCAAAGGCAGTTTATCTTAAGATACTGTAAATGATACTAATTTTTTTGTCCATTTGAAATATATAAATTGTGCTATAACCAAAAAAGAAGACTAAAAAGGACCCAGGGAAATGCCACAGACTATGGGGCAAAGAATCATAATCTCTACGCTACATGCAGTGCTTGACCACCAGTCAAGGCTGAAAAAATCCTCTCTCTTAGATCACAGATAAGGTAAGGGTATTATCTCATCACATACTAGGGTCCTCTCTGTTGCTTTACAGACAAAAGACGCTGTCTGTGCGTCAACAAATACTCAAATCTCCACAACTACCCTCAGACAATTCCACCAATGGGAACATCAATCACCCAACCCATCATTCCAGTTACACTTAAAAGGGGACAGTGAGAAACACATACCTCATGCTCACAGATTTTGATGACTACTTTTGCAATTTGTGTCAATTTGTGATTTCCTAAGGGAATAAGACAATAGGATTAATTCAAATGGAAACACAGAAACACCTTAGGATTTACACCTCTATTAACAACCTTTTCACTTGCTTTCCCTTGGCAGTAACCCTTTAAAGGTTAAAAACAAGACATGTCTGGCTTCTAACATCAGTGTAGATGACTCTTCCCAGGAACCAGCCTTTGGTGCTGAGATACTCCCTGAAAGATGACAATTTGTGGTGGTTTCCCAATAGTTCACAAGTTAACATTTGAAAGATGCTTTTAGAGTTTCAAGGCCCAAATTAGTGGAAAGGAGCCTTCTGGACTTCCCCAGTAGTCCAGTGATAAAGAGTCCGCATGCCAATGCAGGGGACGCAGGTTTGATCCCTGGTCCAGGAAAATTACACGAGTTAACTGAGCCCATGCGCCACAACTACTGAGCCCAAGCACCTTAGAGCCCATGCTCTGCAGCAAGAGAAGTCGCCACAATGAGAAGCCCACGCGTCTCAACCAGAGAGTAGCCCCTGTTCTATGCAACCAGAGAAAAGCCCTCGCAGCAACAAAGACCCAGCACAGCCGTAAATAAATAAATATATAAAGGAGCCATCTTCTGCCCATTGTCCCAGACCCTAACCCAAGAAAAAGTGAAAGTGAAGTCGCTCAGTTGTGTCCGACTCTTTGTGATCCCATGGACTGTAGTCTACCAGGCTTCTCTGTCCATGGGATTTTCCAGGCAAGAGTACTGGAGTGGGTTGCCATTTCCTTCTCCAGGGGATCTTCCTGACCCAGGGATCGAACCCAGGTCTCCTACATTGCAGGCAGATGCTTAACCCTCTGAGCCACCAGGGAATACTAAGAAGAGTCCAGGGAAAAGAAAACATTTAATTGACTAACTCCAGTGTGCCTGGTGCAATGAAATTAACTCCTTAAAAAAGACTTATTAGGAAGCAAGCATGAATGGTCTCGTTTCACCTAAGAGTAAACCGAGGTTCAGGAATCATCACATATATGAGATCACTGAGCTAATGAATTGAGATTATGGCTCCAGGTCTAACTCTTAAATCCCTCACCTTTGCACTAAACCAGAGAACAAGAAGGTCAAAAAGCCATGTTGTATTGAACAGTATGTTTTCAGAAATTGTAGATTTGGTGGCAAAAGATTTCATACACACAAATACCTAGATTTCTGACATGTTTGAAAACTCAGATCAGAAAACTCTGTATCCAATAAAGCACTGGAGTGTCCAATGGCAACCTCTCCAGAGTGGGCAGGAGTTCCCTGTTGTCTGCAGTCTCCAGCTCCCCACACTGGTCATCCTGGCTTATTCTACTGTTTTTCTGCTACCTGGCTTCATTCACTTGTTTATATGATCTTACTGGCCTTTCTCTGTATTTGAGTTTATAACCTTTACACAAATTCCCAATGCCTAGATACATATCTTTCTCTCATCCCTGCATCCCCAGCCCTGCAAACACATTAGTAATGCAAAATATGTACTTTAAGCAGATAGTCATCCACTCATATTTCCTTCTTCAAACATCAGCTAACAACAGTCTATGCTAGGCCCAAGTGTGTATAGGAAACAAGATAGGCCCTTAAAGACCTTACACCCTGGTGAGCAACTCAAAATTTAAAAAGCACCATCAAGAAAGCGCGATAAATACTGTCATGCAGAAGGACAGGTACTGAGAGCCCTTAACAAAAGTATGTAATACGGTCTGGGTCACAAAGGAAAACTCCTCAGGACGGAAAGGCTGAGACTGAAGGACAAGGAAAAATCATCAAGGCAAAGAGAGAGGAGTGTTTCAGCAGGGGACTAGAGGAGCAGGATGGGGCAGGACACGCTTAAAGATCTACCTGGCAAGAAGGCAGACAGAGAGGATTATGGGAGAAGATAGGGCAATGGCAAAGGTGCCCATGGAATAGGTTTTAATGGGAAGTCTCCTCCAATCTGTCCAGAAGGCTTAATCCACAAAAACATAACTAACAAAACTTTATACAGAATCTAAAGAAAAGTCCTAAAACTCAATAACAAAAAAAAAATTCAATTTTTGAAATGAACAAAAGATGTGAATAGACGTTTTACCAACAAAAGATGCATAAATGACTAATAAACACAAAAGGTACTCAATACCTAGTCATTAGAGACCAATAAAACGGCCACTGCATAACACTTCATGCCTTCAAGAACGGCTACACAAACTCAAATGTTGGCAATGATATGGCACAACAAAAACCCTCACATACTTGCTAGAAGGAGTGTAAAATAATACAACCAACTGACAAAATAATTTGGTAAAATTTCTTACAATTTAAATACAAACCTACTCAATGATCTAGCAATACCACTCTTGGGTATTTATCCAAGAGAAATGAGAGCCTATGTCCACACAAAGACTTCTGTAACAATGTTGACGGGGTGGGGGCTTTATTTGTAATAGCCGAAAACTCAAAACAATACAAATATCCATCAACATCAACAAAGGAAATGGATAAATTGTATATTGACACAATACTGAAGAAACAAAGCAATAATACATACAACAGAAATGAATCCCCAAAATATTATACTCTGTCCACATAGTCAAGACTCCACTGATATCAAATTCTAGAATATGGAGAATTAATTCTCAGGTATGGAAAACAGAGCAGTAATTCCTTTTGAGGAGTGTGGATTTAGTGGAGAGAGGCAACTGGGATATAATAGGGTGATAGAATTGTTTCAGGGTCTTATTTGTGGTTGGAGTTATGGAGGTGGAACACATTTGTCAGATTCAGGGAATGTACCTGTAAAACCTGTGCTTTCTATTTTATATAATTATTCCTCCATTAAGAAGGACAGGGAGGCCTTCCCTGATGATATAATGGTTAAGAATCTGCGTGCCCATGCAGGGGACACGGGTTCAATCCCAGATTCCACATGCCGTGGACCACCTAAGCCCACACACCATGACTGAAGCCTGAGCACTTAGAGCCTGTTCTCTGCAACAAGAGAAGCCACCGAGATGAGAATCCCATGCACAGCAACGAAGAGTAGCCCCCACTCGCCGCAACTAGAGAAAGCCCACACGAGGCAGCAAAGACCCAGCGCAACCAAAGATAAATAAATAAGTATTTTTTTTTAATTAAGAGGACAGGTAAAAGCATCACATAGTCACAAGCAACAGTGGACATCAGCTCATACCCTAAAATGCATGTAGTCACCGCGCCCTATTCACACATATTAGCAATCTACACGTAAGTTTCTTCAGCTCTGGGTTGACGCATGAGAAAAGATCCTGATTTTTTTTTTTTAATGAAAGGCAAGAGAATAGGCAACACACACAGCACACTCTCTTTTCTAAGAGTCATCTAAGCCACTCACCCCCATTATAAATGATGCAGTTGTGCAAAATCCATTTTGCATCAGCCAGGAAGGCTTCTGTGCAGCCATACATTTTCTTTTTAGCATTCTGGGGAGAAAAGCCACAGAAAATAATCACCAGTGAGTCTCTATAAGCCACAGCCTGTAACACCTGCGTCCCCACATAATTTTCTTAGCAGTCATTTGCCAAATTAATTAATGCTTTTACTCATTTCCCAAGATGCTATTACAGTTGAGATCTATAACTCTATAAAAATGCATTCACTGAATTCATCACACTAACCTGAATCTTCTCATCTTATAGCACTGTCATTTATCAAGCAGCTTCTTCCAATGAACCAGGGTATTTTATATATTTACACATTTATTATTAATTGTACAGTCTCCCATAAGCCTCATAATTGAAAACTCAATGAAGCCATTCTTATCCCCATTTTACAGACAGAGAAACTGAGGTATAGTAATGTTAAAGAACTAATCCAAAGTTCCAAAGCTATTAATTTCTGAAATTAAGATTCTAACCTCATCTTTTTGGAATGTCTTTTTTGTTTAACATCATAAGGGTGTAAGCAATTTTCCAAAGCAGGTTGAATTTACTGTTTGGAGGTTGGGGGAGTGGGTCCATCAATACACACCATATAAAGTAATGTTTTCTCCTCATTCATGCTTTTCCTTAAGAATATTTTGGTGCCAAAAATTTGAAAATCAGCACCAAGATGACACACAGTCTAAAATGCTACCAGTGTAATTTTCAGCATGGAATTTCAGTTCAAACCTTTGAAAACCAGGGTTAGGCACTACTGAAATACCCTTCTCCGTGAAATAAGTCAAGATCTAAGAAGCCACATGTTTACTGCTAACATGAAGGTTTCCCAGATACTTAATTTTCTCTGATTCCTTCCTGCTGCTCTCATTAACACCTCCAAAAGAAAGAGAAGGGTAAACCCCAAATCAATCAAATCACTAATGCTTACAGGCTGTAACTTTCTCAGATAAAAGGCTAGAATCACCAGCAGAAATACTATTTGGCGCTAAGCAGTGGGTTTCAACGCCCACTGCAATCCTTGGGAAAATGTTACAAAGACGTTAGGGGAATGAGCGTTCTTCCATCCAAATGAAAGTGGCGCAGGGGAGACACAGAAGAGCCATCTAACTTGAGACAGGGCTGGGAAGTGAGGGCGAGTCTCGAGTCATCTCGACAGCTGTGGGCTCTCTGATGGAAGCCCACCTTTTCCAATGTACAAAGGTCCATGGGGTGGAAGATGTATTCTGCATAGTCAGGATGTTGCTCCAAGGGGACAGGCTTCTGAAATGCATCTGTCTGTAAAAGAAAGGACGCGTGTACACAAACACAAACCCGTCACTGCCACGGAAGACCGCAAGCATTAACGCCTACGAAGCGCTTCCACAATGAGACATCTTTCCAGAAAGTACCGCTCTAAACCTTTCTACAAAACAGGCCCTTGAAAGCTCCGAAGTGGTTTACCTTCTAATTCTGCCTGGTTATCAATAATCATGGGCCCAGCCATGTTCCAGTTTTGTCATCTGTTCTGTTTTCAGTGTAAACTCAAAAACAGGTCCAGGCCTCTTCAGTTAAGATCGACAAGAACAATGGGCTATCAGTTACTTTAGACCTCAACTCTGAAGGAGGCTCATCTGTAGTACACTGCAAATGCCCATGATTAAAACTGACTGGCGGTGAAATTTGGCTACACCTAGGGATGACATCGGAAAAGGCAATGGCACCCCACTCCAGTACTCTTGCCTGGAAAATCCCATGGACAGAGGAGCCTGGAAGGCTGCAGTCCATGGGGTCGCTGAGGGTCGGACACGACTGAGCGACTTCACCTTCACTTTTCACCTTCATGCATTGGAGAAGGAAAAGCCGACCCACTCCAGTGTTCTTGCCTGGAGAATCCCAGGGACGGGGGAGCCTGGTGGGCTGCCATCTATGGGGTCGCACAGAGTCAGACACAACTGAAGCGACTTAGCAGCAGTAGCAGAGATGACATGCCAAAAAGTTCCCCTAAGTGCCAACAGATATTTTACACATGGGTGGAAATCTTAGTGAGATTTTGCTCCTCCTCTTAGGAGCCAAATTACTTTCAACACAGGGACTATGTAAAGCAACGGTTCCCAGCCTTTTAGGCACCAGAGACATGTTTTGTAGAAGACCATTTCTCCATGGATGGGGGTGAGGTAATGGTTTGGGGATGATTCAAGCATATAACAATTATTGTGCACTTTATTTCCAATCTAATGCCACTGCTGATCTGACAGGCGTGCCAGTCCGTGGCCTGGAGGTTGGGGCCCTGGAGTAAAGGTTTTGTATCTTATTCCACTTTTTTAAGCCCTATTTGAATCAGTTCAAAATGTGAGGCCTGGTTTGTCAATGGGCACTATTTACTTATTAATAAAAAAATATATAGGGAATTCCCAGTGGTTAGGATTCAGCACTCTCAACGCCAGGAGCCCAGGTTTGATCCCTTGTCAAGGAACTATGACCAGGAACACACATATACAATTTTTACAGACACACACACACTTATAGACAAGATTTAATTAACGACCAAATTGTGCTCAAGCAAGGCATGTGAATGGGTTACCATTTGCAGTCACCCAAGCTCTTTCTCATCCAGAATAAGTTTGGCTTTGTCAGTTTAAAAGATGCTTCCATAAAATCAGCAACTTTCTGCCCTGATTTTGTAACAAACAAGTTAGGTAAGAAATTAATACCTTCTTTGATTTTTCTTTTTGGTTTATAATTCTACAGTGTTGACAAATCTAAATAAATCAATTCTTCTTGTCAAAGTTTGGTGTTTTATTTTTAATGAGGCTATATACTTTTGCTTCCGCTGATGGGAGTTTTTGTGAAAGGGGTTCGCAATTTAGCAACACCCAATGGGCATGCTCTGAACTTTTTCCATCATGATAGCAAATTTCAGAATAGAATCTCAAAAGTAAAGTTTCTGCATTTTTAAAGAAATTAAACCACTAGGGCTACTAAAAGCATTCAGATTCTGTATTTCCATATATTCCTTTGACTTAGAAAGCAAAGTCTGAAGAGTTTCACACAGGGTCACCACTAGCCCATCTGGTGCCTTTGTGTAAATCTACCAAAGAACTCTACAAAAGAACCCAACTTTCTGTAGGAAAAATGTCCTAACGTTGATAATCTTGTCATAAAGTATTATTTTTAAAAACAAGGTATGTTACTGCCATCTTTCTGACAACAGTCGCAAAAACCTACAAAATTGCAGCTATGATAACTGGGACTCTGAGAGAAGCCGCTTTAAAGTGCACAGCTTGCCAGCTGAGCACGGCAGGCCTGCTTTCACATCGGCTTTCCTAAGGGCAAAGGCTGCGCATCACAGCCCAATTCAAACTTAAAGAAACTAAGCAAATCCTCACCCTTTACAGGAATCTCACTGGTTGAGTTTTACTTGAAGGCTCCCCCTCATTAGACCCTGATTACAAATCAACTGGGTTGCACTCAGCTCTCTCACTGAAATGGAATTTTTACCACTCCCCCTTATCTAGTGTGGTCTGAGGTTTCACTTTGCAACCACTAAGAATTTTAAATCCCCACCAGCTTCCTAATATATGTCACTTCCTGACTAAACTCCTAGGGGACGCCAAGTGTTCACTTTTGAGAATTCACTGAATGCCTCTGTCCAGTTAAATTTTCAGGGATTTGCATCTGGGCACACAAGACCCAAAGAGTAAGAAGCACACGTGTCTGAAAAGCCAAGGTAACTACAAGGAACAAAAATGTTAACAGAACAAAAACCACCATTCTCATTAACACATGTATCAAGGGGAAGTGTCTTCTTACCCCTGGCTGTTTCATTTTCTGGATGGCGAACTTGAGCAGGTATGATAACTGTTCGATAGTGAGCATCGTCATGGCTTTACTCTGAGTCTCGATGCATTCTGCTACTGTGATCTTCTGCAAGTCAAAATCACACAAATACCCAGTTAGGAAAGAATATTACGATCCCGTGTATTCATTTCCCTTTCCTAACTTTCCAGTAACTTCACACATACAAAATGATCCCCATCTAAACGAGACCAGTTGTTTCGCTTGATGAGGACTCCAATCTACTTGACCTGGGGGCTGGATCTGTGGATAAAAATGAAGCAGCACATCAATCTACTGATGACCTGATTATGAAGTGTTGTTAGCTCATGGAGACAATGTAATCTGAAAAGAGGGGGGGTGGGCAAGGACCCGAAAAATTGTCATTCTTATAACCTTGGGTTTCAAAAATAGGACGTGAAAGGCCACTGGAGGCTTCAGAGCACTCTCCTCACACAATGAATGAACCACTTTCCTTGAGCCTCTAAAGGTTCTGGGCTATCTTTCAGGAAACTGACAAGGCATTGATGCAATGACATCATGGATGGGGCAGGACAGTCTTCCCTATAGAAAAGTCTAATGCGTGAAAGCGAACGAATAAGTATGATTTCATTCTCCGTCACCACTGACGTGAACCCACTCAGGACACTCCAGCAAACTATCCAAGGAGCAATCTTACATGTCTGCCTCCATGGGCAAGAAAAGAGAAATTCCTATCAAAGACATGTCTGAAACCAGATTCTGCTATATAAACTGGTACCAGACCTCAGAGCTGTGGAATCCTTAGGTAGCAGCAAGAACAAAAATAGCCAACTCGGATGATGTCACTCTTGAATCACCTGTGTAGGGAGAGCAAAGCAAGGTTTCTCCAACTGATCTGGATTTTGTTTCCATTCTTCAGATCTCCAGATCCTCCAAAAGGAACTTTCATGGTTGGTTGTTGAGAAAAAAGGGCAACACAAGAGGTGCTCGGAAGAGGAGATGACGCATGGATCTAACTGTTCGGCTACCGGAACAGGAAACAGCTGGTCTTCCCAGTTGACTGCCTCGCCCATTCACTCCTGGAAGAAATCCAGGACTCAAAAGTCTTAGACACAGATCACATATCTGTTTGAACTCCAGTTCGTTTCCAGGTAACTATCCATGGTGAACACCTGAGTTGCTCACTCAACTGTAGACCTCTTCTCTCCCAGCCCCAGCCCAGTCCTCCTGGCTGGCAATGCCTGGGTCCTACAATATGGACTGAAAAGGGGCCAGACAGACATTTGCAAGCCTTTCCTGCCTGGGGATTGGTGAGCCAATCCTGACCAAGGAGCCCAAGGACATGTCTTTTGCTTGATAAAAAGGGATGTGAGGAGACACACTTCTCCCAGGAGGACTACTGTCTAGCCACACGTGATAAAATCTCCAGCCACCATCTTATGGCCAGGGACACGTCACCTCAACAACAAAATGTGAAGATTCTGGCTCTCAACAAACTCTGTCCTGGTCCTGCCTCTGGTTTCTTTCTATACAGGATAATAAATCCCTATGGTTTCAGCTGCCTTTCATCAAGCTCTATTCTCTACAGCAAAAGTATCCTTTCTGAGCCACTATCTTCGCTGAGAAATTATTAAACAATTGGGAAGGAATGGTCAAGACAAAGGAAACAGATGAAGGCTCCAATTTCCACAATTAAATGCAGAGAATGAGGTTGGACTCTGAACAGGAGGCCACTGCTGAACAATGTCTCTGTCTAAAGTAACCCAGAGAGAATCAGGGATCATCTTTTGCAATTCTAGGGGCATAACACCATTAAAATGTCATCATATTGATCTGATACCTAATTTCTTCCCATAGATTTTCCCTTTACTGTACACAAAAACAGTACTACAGACACCGTCCTAAAGCTTGCCTTTTTTCCCCCATGATCAACATCTGAGAACTTTCCATTTCCTACATAGAAAGCATCCTCATTTGAGACCTAATACCAATGTACCTTTGAATTCAGGTGACATTCCATATTAAATAACTTTGTAGATGACATTCTTTTTGTTTGCTGCTGCTGTTGTTTCACTTCATTTTTGTTTTCTAGATAAAATTCTTATTTTCAGCATTTGGAAAAAGCATCTCAGATCGATGTTCCCAAGACTAGAGGACACTTCAGAAGAGTGGAAATCATAATTGTTTTCATGAAGAGTGTTCAGGCTTTGCTACAAATGAAATATACACGTTCCCTTCACTGTGCCAGCGTGCTTCTGACTCAGTTCCGTACCCACTGCCTTTTCCCATGGCTCCATGGCGCTTTCCCTTCTTTAAGTCTTTCTCAAATCATAAGAGGACTTCCTGGACCTCTTCATTTAAGAGGTATGCAAAAGAGCATCAGACGGACACGTGGGACATACAAACAACACTGGTCTTCCAGCTTGGCTACTGCCGAGGATTCAATGATGCAGCAGGAAACAACATCCAAGAAGGAAGAAAAGAGCTCGGGATCTTTTCGAAACGTATGAACTGGTAGAAGTTTGTAACTTCTGGAATGCTCACTCCAGAAGAATCAGAGAAGACTGAAGATCTCAGAGTGATCCAAAAACCCACGGAGAATCAAAATCAATATTCAGTGCGATTGTCTTTGCAACAGCTGGAGTGCTAAGGCCACTGCCAGTGTCGGTCCCCAAAAAGGGGATGATCAGGATCGAGCAGAGGGAAGGCAAAAAACTTCTCTTCTCCTTGTGTTTGGATTATTTGAAAAATTTGATATCAAAGGAGGAAACAGAAAGGAGAGTAAACGAGGCAGACAATGCATTCATTCATCAGGAACTAACCTCACATTCAGGACAAAACCAGTCCCCCTCTGGTTCCGATGTCAGTCTCAGACACTTAGCGTGATAAACCCGGGGACAGAGCTCACAGCAAAGGACTTGGCCTTCCCGGTGACAAACCCAGCAGTAGAAATCATTTCGTCCGTCCTGCGGTACAACATCAACAGGGTCTGTGGTGAGTGGCTGCTTCATATAGTAAAACGGACCATGTCTTAGTTCTGACTGAAATGTAGGCAAGAAAGACAGGTTTGGTTTCAAAACAAATGTGCATTCTCAAAAGGAATTCGAACAAATACAACAATAACAACAAAAGAAAATCAGAGCATTACACACATTCATTAAAAAGCTATCTGGGGTTACTCTACTTTATATTAATATAGACTTTGCAAGTTATTAGGTATTAAAATTTATTTATTCGATATTGTATTTGAAGAGGCCATGACTTGAAAAGCTGGTGTCTGAGAGTTAACAGGCAGCCTACCAAGAGGGCACAACGGCTAAAACCAAGGCATGCCTGGGTTCAAATTTAGCTCTACCAGCTGCAGGACCAGGGCAAGTCTCTTAACCCCCCAGCTTCAATTTTCTCATCTGTAAAATGGGGTTGATAACATCTAACTCCATGGGATTGTGGTTGGAATTAAAAGGAATCATACAATGTATGCAATTAACACAGCGCCACCATGACAAATATTGCTAATACACTTTAAAGTCCAACATATGGAAGTCTAAATGTAAAAAGCCAAGCAAGTATGGCAATTTGCCCTGGGAGTCTTTCAACAATGGGCCATGGGAGAATGGATCCGTTTGGAAATGAGTCACCAAAAATGATCGTTCATTTTTTTGAAGGCCACCCCTAATGCACAAAGAATTATAGCCAACAAGAGGCATTCCTAAAACCATGCTTCTCAAACACAGGAGGCCCTGGTATTTGCAGAGAAGCCACATTTTTTACTGAAGACAAACAAGGGCAGAAAGATAAGAGCTGGAAGTGCCAATTCATGAGAGCTAGACCCCTCCCTACGCCAAAATAGCAAGAGAAATGCTTCCCTGACGATGCATTGGAAAAGACCCTGATGCTCAGAGAGATGGAGGGCAGGAGGAGAAGGGGATGACAGAGGACGAGATGGTTGGATGCCATTACCAACTCAATGGACATGAGTCTGAGCAAGCTCTGGGAGTTGGTGATGGACAGGGAAGCCTAGCAGGCTGCAGTCCATGGGGTCAAAGAGAGTCAGACACGACTGAGCAACTGAACTGAACTAAATGATACATTACAAAATCCGGCAAAGCTACTCTCTGAAAACAATCCCTCAGAAGAAACTCATTCAGAAAATGCCTATTGGAGACCAGTAAGAAATCTTATTTAGGAAGTATGAGAAAGTCTAGGGGTGAGTGTTCAAAATGACCTGGTAACTTCCCATGTGACCTTGGGAAAGCTACTCAACCCACTTTAGCCTTGATTCCATGGACAACAGGGCAGCCACAGCCACAATGCCTACCTCGACAAAAACCTCCTTGTTAACAAGCTTTTCCCTGTCCTTCAGTAAAACTTTACAGTTCTTTCCATAAAGATTTCATGTATTGGTTAGGGACTGCATAATTTTTGTTGCTGTGTGAATGGGTCATTTTCCCATTACAGTCTCTAAATAGTTATTGTTGGTACATAGAAGCGCTATTAGATTTTTTAATACTACTTATATACACACAGTTCTAATAGTTTATTGATTAAAAACTTTTATCATCTCTAAGTAACCTTAGTTTTGTCTGCCCATGTCTACCATTCGTGTATCATTTTAGTTTTCTCCTTATTTTACCAGCTAGGACCCCCCAGGATAACGGGAGCGAGTGACCACAATTGCAGGCATCCATCTTGCTCCTGGTTCTTATTATGAGGTTTTAATGTCTCCCAAATGCCTGGTACTTCCACCTTTCTTGATAAAGAGTTTCAGAGATGCTTGCTTAGCAGATCTCCATGAATCAATCCTTCTAAGCCTCCCAACTCACTTCTACTAAGAAAAGAGCTAAGACTAATAAGGGTGGTTGTGTAATTTTTGAGTCCTGTTTCAGTTCAACATTTAGAGTACTCTACTTGGTTTCCAGCGGATAATGTCATCATTAGGCTATTCTCTCCATGTTACGTTTTTCAGCACACTGTCACACACACCATCTTCACTCTGTCCTCACCATCCCCCAGAGAGGCACTCAGGGCAGACCCCACTAGTCCTAGTGGACAGATGAGAAAACGAAGCTTAAAAGACTCATCTGACCCCTCGAGTCCAGAAGCAAGGACTCCCACCCAGGTGTCCTAGCACTTTCTCTCACCCCTATGCCCCACAGAAGATGAAGCTGAATGCAAAAGAGATTTTGATGATTCAGTGACCCCCTCAGAGAACATTCTCTGTAATTCAAAATAACTTCTGCCAAACAAACTTATGATTACCAGGGAGTAAAGGGAGCGGGGGATGAATTGGAAGATTATGATTGACATATACACATTACTATATATAAAATAGATGGGCCTCCCCAGCGGCTCAGTGATAAAGAATCCACCAGGAGACTCAGGTTTGGATCTTCCTGGTTCAGGAAGTGGTTCAGGAAATGGCAACCCACTCCAGTATTCTTGCCCGGGAAATTCCATGGACAGAGGAGCCTGGTGGGCTACAGGAAATGGGGTCGCAAAAGGGTTGGACGTGACTGAGTGACTACACAACAATACATAAAACAGAAGACTAACAAGGACCTACCATATAGCACATGGAACTCTACTTAATACTCTGTAATGAACTATACGGGAAAAGAACCTAAAAAAGACTGGATGGATATACGTTATGTGCCTGTTTCTGTTTGCTGTATGCCTGAAACTAACACATTATAAACCAACAATACACCAGTAAAAATTTAAAAAAAAAGTAACTTCTGCTAATGCAAAAAAGTAGAGCGGAAAAAAAAAATCTAAAATTTAGGGAGACAACTAAAAACAATACAGGGGGCAGGAAAAGATAACAGCATATAGAGTAAGGGCTTCTCAACTCAGATGGGTTAGGGTTAGGGTTAGGGTTAGGGTTAGGGTTAGGGTTAGGGTTGGTTGTGGGGACCTGCTCCTGTGCACTGGAGGATTTGTGGCATCATTCGGGGGCACCCCCACCCGCCACGCACCAAACTGGGACAACAAAAGTGTCTCCAAGCACTGTCCAAGGTCCCCGGGTGGGGCGCAAAACTGCCCTCAGTTGAGAGTCACCCAGGCAGAGGCCTGCTCTCTGCCTAGGAAAATGGGTGCTTGAATTTCTACGGGGGAGGGTGTGAAAGTGGAGGGGCTAGGGGAGGGGAAGACGGAGGAAGCCCCAGAGAGATAAACTGGACCTATCGAGCAAGCAGAACGATTTCTAGCCCGAGTGGGGTCCTCCAGGATGCGCTGCGGCTTTCTGCAAGATAGCAGGAAGGCGTATTTGAGGGCCCAACTTCCTTTCAGTAAGTTAATAATAGAACAGGAAGAGGCATGAAAACCTCAATGAAACTAGAAGAATCAGAATGTGACAGCTCATCATCTCTTGAGCGGGCAACCCAAGTCCTTTCCATCTAACAGAAGCCAGGGTATTGCCCCTTGAGAAGTTAAACTCCCCTCCTCCATGTCCCTGCCCCTACCCCCACCTGGCCAGGGGTGGGCGTTCCTGGGAGGACCAAGAGGCGGGCAGACCAGGCTGCCCTTTTTTTAGGAGGGTTCATCCTTGATGAGAACTAGCTGGCTGGGAATCACGTTGCCAATCAGATACGGGCCTTATCTGCTGCTTGTAAGTGTTTTCTGGGCCATAAAAATAACCTGATAAATATGCAACATTTAATAAAAGGAAAGGCAAATCATTTCAGGTAGAATGAGTTATGATTTTTTTTCTCCCCCACGTGCACAAGGTGTGTTCTCAGAGTCAGGCAAGCAGGTTGAACACGCGTTGCTCTAGGACTAACTGCAAGCTCCGAGCACACACGTTCTTATGTCCCTGCTCCTTCCACAGGTCAGCTTAACGAGAAACAGACAGGCTTGTTCATCGGCTTCTGGAACACCCCATGGAACACCCCAGCCTATACCAGCAGCCAGCAAACCTTCTCTACGAAAGGGTTCTATAAAGATAGGAGGTGAACAGCTGAGGCTTTGCAGGTCGAATGGTCTCTACTGCAACACTCTTGTCACAGGAGAGCAGAAGTGACTACAAACGAGGTGTCACTAAGTGGACGTGGCTTTGTGCCTGTAAACTTCATTTACAGAAACAGGCGCTGGGCCACACCTGGTCTGTGAAAACCAGAGAACATGTCTGGGGAGGACCACAGACTCAAATGCCTTCTGGGGCCACACAGGAAACACAGAGGAAGGAAAACTGTCCTCATTCCAGCATGTGTTTTCCTGCATTTGATAAAAATACACAAGGGCTGCAAAATAAAGAAAAACTGCTCGGCCCTGGAGCATGAGGATGGTGCTGGAGAGAAACAGCAGGAGGGCAGAGCATCCTCAAGGCCCTCGGCTCCAGTGATCGGCAATCCTACTGACTGTCCCCTGATCTATCTTGGCTGTTAATATACTGCTCCCACCCAATAAGGAACCTGTTTTTAAGACAATGCATGTGCTGTGTGCTGTGCGTAGTCGTGTCCCACTCTTCGCGACCCCATGGACCGCAGGCTCCTCTGTCCATGGGGATTCTCCAGGCAAGAACACTGGAGTGGGTTGCCATGCTCTCTTCCAGAGCATGTTCCCAACCCAGGGATCGAACCCAGGTCTCCCACACTGCAGGCGAATTCTTTACAGTCTGAGCCACCAGGGAAGCCCAAGACAATGCATGGGCCCAACAAAATAAGTCCCAGCTCGCCTCCTTATGAATATGTATAGCCCTGAACTCAGAGGAGGCAACAGGGGCCCTGTCATTTCTCCGCCATATTTGATCAAAGGTACACCTAAGGTCATTATGCACAAATCTGTTAGCAGATTATTGCTCAATACTTGAATAAGAAAGAAAAGAAGTAAAGAGAGGAGGGAGAGAGAACCTCCCAAAGGATTCAAACTCAAAAATGTCCTAAGAACTGCAGATAGACTGGAATTTCTCAACAAAGGTCCAATGTCACTTGAGAAAAGGTATTTCTCGCCCCATCTACCAGAGGTCATTCAGCAACCTGACCCTCCTCCACACACCAGAAGCATCCTTCCAGGCTCTGGGGTGTCCCCCATCCCCAGTTCCAAGAAAAAAGCGCCTACATACTTTCTCACCTTTGTTAGAAGGTGAAACAAGATGATGGTGGTCCATTCCAGGTGGCGAAATCTTGGTGGTCCAGTGGTTAAGAATCCCCACCTCTCAATGCAGGGTACACGAATCTGATCCCTGGTCCAGGAAGATCCCACATGCCTCAGAGCAACTAAGCCCGCAGGCCGAAACTACTGAGGCCCTCAAGCCTAGAGCCTGTGCCCAGCAACGAGAGAGGCCGCTGCAATGAGAAGCGCTCGCACCACAAAGAGCAGCCCCTGTTCCCCACAATCAGAGAAGGCCCGCGTGCAGGAATGAAGACTCACCACCGCCAAAAAATAAAATCAGTTAAGTCTTTTTTTAAAAAAGGTATTTTAAAGAAGTAAAATCAGTAAACAAAAAGGTTGAAAAAAATTAAATACAAACCTTAGAACCCTTCCCCTAAAAGTAAAGTGTGTTCTAAAGTTCTTCTTAAAACTCTTAGAACTCCCCTAAAAGTACTCCCGCATTCCAGGCAGAGGCTTTAACCTAAAGTAATGAGCCCCCAATACATGAAAAATGGGTGGAAACTTAAAACCCATAACTCTACTTCATAATAACCCATCTCTACCAAAAACAGGAAAATATGAGGGCGGTGGGGGGAGTTATTATGCTAGAATGGTTTTCTTTTTTAGAACAATGGAACACAGAGAAATTTCAGCGTGAAGAAAAACAAGAAAGGGATGAAGAATTTTGATATATACCAAAAATCAAGAGTATGAACGCCTAGAGAGCACTAAAGGCAGAAGGAATGAGCAAAGCTGGCAGGGGACACCACTATAGGGAGGGATGGGGAGTGCAGAAAGATAGAGCACACAGATTCAGTGTCCAGCTATTGTTGGATTTTTCTGAGTTTTTGTAGGAACTATAAGTTGATATTGACATCTCATGATCATCAAATGTTGATGACTAGCAGAAATTACATTGGTAAAACCTAGCATATGGAGACATACATTTTGCATTTAATTCCATAACTTTTTTCCAATTCTGTAATCTAAAAGAAGAAAGAAAAGGGAAAGAGAAGATAAAAAAGAGTCCAGAAGAATTTTTTTTAAGGATTTAAGTTACCCTTAGGAAAACAGACTGTGCTCAAGGGAAGCTGCCTCGAGGGAAGGTTTGCATAGTTTATGCAAACACTATAAACTAGAGTGAATTATGGAGTCAAGGGTCAGGAATTTCTTTTCTTTACAGTTCAGGCTATTTCTCTGTTGCCAACTCCTGGCAGTTCAGCCCCAGGGAGTTTTAGATGTGAAAAACAAAAACCTACAATCAACCTTAGAATGTTCCTTCCCAGTTCAAACCCCCATTTTACCAGGATGGGAAAGCAACTGACAAGGTCATTTCCCAGATGCAGTGGGGCAGGAAGGAGTCTGGACAACAGGTCTGGACCCCTTCTCCTCCAGAGACACGGCTCTGTAAACTCTTTATCACTATGGAAGATGACCGATTCTGCAGACGTATAGTCACGCCCTGTGTCCGGCCACCCCTGCTGCTCGGCTCCACATGCACGGTGCGTTCTGTATTCATGAGCTCCCCCTGCGTCAAGCTCTGGGGTGACAGCAGCCACTGGCCACTTTCTGGCCACAGATTTACAAATACACCATTGTGGTCATGAGGTTTAAGTGTTAAGAGGACCCGTGGATGAGGAAGGGGGAAAAGAAAATCTGTGAATTGCCTAAGTTGGTCAGATTCTAGGAAGAGAGATGTGAGCCAATTCTTTTTAATTTTTTTTTTTTTTAATGTGAGCCAATTCTTAAAGGACAGGAGGAAGTCACTGAGCGCACACACACAGAGAACCACTAGGAGACTCTCTCTCCCCAGAGGACAATATCTGCTTCGTGACTTTACTGATGATAACTGGTAAAAGAGGGCTTGCCTTAAATTAAGATTCGAGGATTATTTATAGCCTTTGTGTTTCTTAGTCTTCAAGCCCAACAGCTATGGGATGGCTAATGGTGATGGGGGGTGGGGGACCGGGGCTGGGGTGGGGGCAGCAGCTTCAAGCCAGACAGGCAGACCTATGCTTCTTGCTATAAAGCCTTGGGGAAGTAACTTAACCTCTCTGCCAGTAAAACAGAGACGACTACCCCTCCTCACAGCATCGTTACAAACATTTACACAAAAAAAGGCTTATGAAAGGAGAGGCACACTGCAAGTTCTGCTTTTAGTATTAGTCTCACCAACACTATTACTGAGCCACCATAGCTCACTTGGTAAAGAATCCGCCTGCAATGCAGGAGACCCTGGTTCGATTCCTGGGTTGGGAAGGTCCCCTGGAGAAGGGACAGGCTGCCCACTCCAGTATTCTTTGTCTTCCCTGGTGGCTCAGCTGGTAAAGAATCCGCCCACAATGCGGGAGACCTGGGTTCGAAACCTGGGTTGGGAAGATGCCCTGGAGAAGGGAAAGGCTATATATACACTCCAGTATTCTGGCCTGGAGGATTCAGGACTGTACAGTCAATGGGATCACAAAGAGTCGGATGTGACTTACGACTTTCGCTCACTTTTCCAACACTGTTAATGATCTTTCAAATTGCAATTTGAAATGATCTTTTCAAATGCTCTTGATCAAGATCTTGAAATGATCAAGATCAATGAAAAGAAGTGATCTTTTCCAATTGCAAAAACTTATTTAGAAGCTATCAGTTTCTCCTGTGATGGAAGTTCCAACTCATTAAACCTGGGCTGACCAACATGGCAGCTATAAACCAGAGGTGGCCACGTAAATTTAAATTCAATTAAAAATTCAGTTGCTCAGGCACAGCTGCCACTTTTACAAGTGCTGTGGCCACACGTGGCTTCTGGCTATCACACTGAACAGCACAGGCCTGGAACATTTCCAGAGCTATTTAATTATTTCACAGATAGTCTGTGTGATTATTTCACTTAGTGTAGACTCTCGCTTAACTTTTATTATTTATGTCATTTAGTTCAATTCCTCTTCACAACAGCCCTGCGAGTTTGGTAGCAGTAAGATCATTATTCTCATTTCAGAAAATGAGAAAATGAAGCACAAAGAGGTTAACCTGCCCACAGCCACAGGGCAGCAGCCGCGCTGGCATTTCACTGTGTAATTTGGAGAGAAAATAGATTCGTGCCCAGAAACGGCCCCTCTCAGAGTCCCGGGCGTTTAACCGTTGCTGGGTTCCTTCCCGTGAAAGCAAGAATCTTATTTTATTCGACCTCAAATCCCCAGGGCCCACTTCCATATCCATAATCTGCACAAATGTGTGAATACATCCCAAGGAATCTCCTCTAAAATGGTTATCAGGAAACCGGGCATCCTGCTTGCTCCACGCTAGGAGACTCGACCTCATGGACCACAAAAGCACCTCTCATCTTTCTAAGTCAGAAGAGTAGCTAGTTTGCAGCACAGAATTTTAGAGCTAGAAGGTCCCCGAGATAAGATATAAGATGGCGAATCGATGTTTGCATCGAGGATGGGGTCTGCCAGGGACCGGGCACTCTGAGAAGAGATGGGGACCAATTACCCAAGTCGCGGTGGGCAGTGGGTTGGGAGGGTGGCTGTCTCTCACCACAGTCCTAAACCCATTCTTTTACAGATGAGAAAATTGACACCAGAAGGGAGCACAGGCCTCAGCCATACCACATCCTCCAGGCAGAACTCCACACTGTCCTACCAGCCCAGCCTGGCAGGGTAACACCCTCAGGCTACGAGGGCAAACAGTGCCAACATGAGAAAAAAAGAAATCCAAGGAAAATCCCCAAATCCTAGAGCATGGTATCTCTATCTTATCTGGGTCACTGCCCTGTCCCCACAAAGAGATCTGAAAAGCCACTGGGAATTTCTCCCCAGGCCCATTTTGAGCTCCCCTTTCTGTCCTATGCAAATGACAGCTGGAGCAAGGCAGCTTCCTAAATGCCAAGCAGCCGGGCAGTTAGAGAAACAGCAGCCTGTGTCTGCAGCCCCGCCCCACCCTCTAGAGTGCAGACGCCATTCCCGGGCCTCTTACCTGCTCCTTATTGTTGCTGTTCAGTAAGCCGGGTTTCTTTTTCTTTTTAATGGGACTCGTGGATGTGTCCTGTGGCGAGTGGCCATTGGAGGAATGAGGAGGGCTGGGGAACTTTCTTTTCTGGGCTGTTCTCTCTGTGGAGCCAGGATCTGAAAGAGACACACAGGATCACGTATTTTAACGCAGTCAGGACTAGGCCCCGCAGTAAGCGGGGTGTGGAGGACACACTCATTTTGTCCCCAAACTTAATGCTATCTTATTGATCCTCCTAGAATATACTTACCCCACTGTCTTCATCGCATGTCTCAAAGAGGTAAGACGGTCTTTCTTTTGCATACATAACATTTCTGTGAAATTTGTAATTTATGGCCAAAATAAAAAAATTGAGAAACTTCAAATAATACCCTAGATTTGGGGCTTCTATTTAAAAAAAAAAAAAAAATCAGAGCCTGCAGGGCCTTATACAACCAGATAGAGCTGAACACTTGCCAGCCACTTTTTAGAAGGGAATATGCCCTCTATTTTGCCCAAATCCCCACCATTCCCTTTGTTGATAAAGGTCCATCTAGTCAAAGTTATGGTTTTCCAGTAGTCATGTATGGCTGTGAGAGTTGGACCATAAAGAAGGCTGAATGCCAGAGAACTGACGCTTTCGAACTGTAGTGTTGGTGAAGACTCTTGAGAGTTTCTTGGACTGCAAGGAGATCAAACCAGTCAATCCTAGAGGAAATCAAATCATTGGAAGGACTGATGCTGAAGCTCCAATACTTTGGCCACCTGATGCAAAGAGCCAACTCATTGGAAAAGACCCTGATGCTGGGGAAGACTGAAGGCGAAAGGAGAAGGGGGCAGCAGAGGATGAGATGGTTGGATGGTATCACTGACCCAATGGACATGAATTTGGGAGACAGTGAAGGACAGGGAAGCCGGATGTGCTGCAGCCCATGGGGTCACAAACAGTCAGACATGACTTAGCGACTGAACAAGAACCACCACCAGCCTTCCCTACTGTGTCCCTGTTGACCAGGTCATGAACCAGCAGCCATGAGCTGCACACACCCAAGAAAAGAAAGTGAAGTCGCTCAGTTGTGCCCAACTCTTTGCAACCCCATGGACTATAGCCTACCAGGCTCCTCTGTCCATGGAATTTTCCAGGCAAGAGTACTGGAGTGGGTTGCCATTTCCTTCTCCAGGGTATCTTCCCGACCCAGGGATCAAACCCAGGTCCCCCGCATTACAGGCAGACGCTTTACCGTCTGAGCTACCCGAGTCACAAACCCAAGGCTGATGGCAAAAGCAGGAAACCATGAGAGACAGGCCAAGAAAAGAAGGCCACATACTTTTAAGAAAATGAAGGCAAACATAACTCGTGGTAGAAGACAAATATTTATTCACGTTTATCAGATTAACAAAGTATAACTATGTAAAAAATATACATATACCCCACCCACAGGAGTTCCCATGACCCAATCACCCGTAGATAACTTGTTTGTGACTATCCTCCAAACAGAGATCAACAGAAAGCTGCATTCTCACCCGCGTCTCATCTGAAAAATACCAACGCCACCCTCGACAATCCGTTTCTATTTTTATTCTCCCCGTACCTCATTTTAACACAAACATTCACACAACCATCCTATCTTCACCTGCAAAGATCTGAATCCGTTTCATGCCTGATGGCTCTCCCACTAGCTGACGGAGGCCTGGAGCCCCTGCTATGCTTGAGGAATGAAAACTCCAGGGACCAGAAGAGCACAGGACTGTGCCAAGAACACAGGTGGCAGAATGGGATACAGAGTTCAGAAAGATGACTATCTGCGAAGATGGCCTGATGACGTTCCCCAGTTCCAGGGTTAACTCTCGGGCAAGTCCCAGCATGCGGGCTCTGCTGTGTGTAACCAGCCTGTGTCTGGGATGGTGGCCAGAGCTGCTGGGGCAGATCACCATGGTCCAAGGGCTGGAGCACCCTCCAGCATGCTTCAGACAATGGACCACTTTTGCAAAATCCAATCCACACCAGGGAGTTCTCTCTGCTCACCAGGCAGGCTGCAGGAAAATCCTGAACAAATGTTTGGAGTGCTGCACTGAGACCAGCCCCGAGAGGAAATTAAATGCTAACCACAGGCACCTTGAGGGAGAAGAGACCTCCGAGTCAAGGGGCCACCCCACAGACATCAAAACAGAGGCCTGGAGAGCCCAAAGGGATGGCTCAGAGGCACACAACAGCTAGTTAGTGGGGAAATGCACTAAAAAGATGTAGCCTAGGATTGGCAAGTTTCCCCGGTGAGAACCTCCTCTCATTCCCACAGGGATCCTCACCTCACATCACCATCATACGTGAAAATGCGCACGTTCTCCAGAGGGTCTCTGACCTAACAATCTCCTCCTAGAAACATTCTACAGGCCTGGTCACAGGGCAGCAAAGCATATACAAGATGATTCAACTGCAGCACTTGGTGTTACAGCTAAGACTAGAAAGGACTTCCGTGTCCACAAACTGGGAGTTGGCCTGAACATACAGTGGGATACAGCCATGAAGAAGAACAAATCACCTTGAGACAAACTGCCGTGTGATAATCTCCGAGCTTCTGGGTCAGGTTAAACAGCATGCAAATACCAATGACGTTCTCCACAGAACTAAAAAAATTACAATTTTAAAATCTGTATAGGAACACAAAGACCCTGAATAGCCAAAACAATCTTGAGAAAGAAGAACGGAGCTGGAGGAATCACACTCTCTGACTTCAGACTATATTATTTAATACAAAGCTACACTCATCACAACACTTTGGTACTGGCATAAAAACAAGACACATAGATCAATGCAACAAGACAGAGAGCCCAAAAATAAACCCACACACTTATGGTCGATCTATGACAAAGGAGGCAAGAATATACAATGGAGAAAAGACAGTCTCTTCAATAAGCGGTACTGGGAAAACTGCACAGCTACATGTAGAATAAAATTAGAACATTCTCTAACACCATATACAAAAAAGTAATGCATGTCTAGCACCCTTAATAGACCAAAAGACACAGCCCAAAAAAGATGGGTTGGTTTGAATTAGCTTGGTTTTTTTCGGGGGTTTTTTTTTTTCTCCTCCATTTTGTTTGGGTTTTTTGTTTCTTTTTGAAAAAGATGTTTTCATATATACTCATATTTACATAAGCCTAAAATACTCCTAGTTGAACCCAAAAGCGTAAGTTCTTAATGGGGACCGGAGGTTGCCTCGGCGGAGGAGAATCTGCAAGGAGTGGACGCAGGACTTCTTTCTTCTTTCCACTGTGTATCCTGCTGTACTTGACCATGTTCCTGAACTACTTTAACAAAATAAGGAAAAATAAAAAGGAAGTATTTAGAAGGTACAGTGTCATATTTAAAAAAAAAACAAACAGTAGGTGCAAACCAAAGCCAGTAATGAGCAAATGACAGAGGCCTGACTCAGGATAAAAAATGTGACCAGATGTACAAGCTTAGGGTTGATCCGTGCGGGCCTACAGACCCCAGGAAGGAGCTTGAAATTTGTTCTGTGTGCATCTAATAAAACCAAATAACCCCATTTATGTATCAGAGGACAAGTGTTTAACAAAATCATTTTGGGGGCTCAAAGGAGATGTGTCCCAGAAGAAATGGTACCCGGGCCAGGCAAAACTGAAAGCTGCTGGGCCAAGGTGTTGCTTCTGTACGTACTGTTCCCTTAGTGTACAAAGTTTGAAAGAGGAGAGCACATGAGCAAAGTCAGGCCAGTGGAAAGCTAGGAAAGTGTTTGGGGAAAACACAAATAACCACTGACTCTTGAACAACAGGGGTTGGGCCCTCAACCACCACCGCAGTTGAAAATCCACATACTGCTATCTCTGCCTCAAAAACAAAGGAATTGATAAAGGACTCACCAAAAAGCAGGAAGCTGAAGCAATCTGGATAGAATCAGGACTCAAGCCCTGGTTTTTTGTGATCCCACATACTGTGATCTGTAATCAAACACAAACTTTTCCCCGCACTTAAAAATTGGTAAAATGAAAACGCGTGCGTGCTCACTCAGTTGCGTCCGACTCTTTGTGACCCCCATGGACTGCAGCCTGCCAGGCTCCTCTGTCCATGGGATTTCCCAGGCAAGAAAATTGGAGTGCGTTGCCATTTCCTACTCCAGGGGATCTTCCTGACCCAGGGATTCAACCTGTGTGGCCTGCATTGGCAGGCCGATTCTTTATCATTGAGCCACCCGGGAAGCCCAAAATGAAAAGACAAGTATTCTATGTATTGAAAAAAAATCCACGTGTAAGTGGATCAGAGTAGATTCAACACATGTTCTTCAAGAGTCAAGTTTAGCGTATCGATGTTTCTCGATGGAGTACTAGTGGATTTTGGAAAGGATGGCCCCTCCTCATAGCAAGGACAACCCCAGCCCCCTCATTCCCGCTGCCATTGACGGTCCCAAACACTGTGACAAACAAAAGCACCCCCAAATACTTCCTGAACCCTCCCAGGAGTGGTACCAGCCTCCTGGAGCACCTCAGAGCTAGAGTATGGGGCACAGTGGATGGAACCCACAGCCCAGCCCACGCCTGGTCAACCTCGGGCCAGAAATGGCTCCAGCTCCTCCCTGAGCCATCTAAATCATCCGCCTGTGGCTGAGATCTCCTAGGACAATGGTTCCCCATGCAAGTGTTGTTCCCACACTAGCTGCAGCATCACCTATGAATTTGCCGGAAGTGCATGTTCTCAGGCTCCATGTCAGATCTACAGAATCAGAAACTGGAGCAAGGCCCAGCAATCTGGGGCTTAGGCAGGCTTCTGGAGGATTCGGGAGCACGCTAATTTGAGCTGCTCTCGCCTATGTGTTTGGGAGACAGAGTCTGAGTTCTCCAGTCTCAAGAATTGCCCTTATACCTGTGGCGGATTCATTTTGATATCTGGCAAAACTAATACAATTTTGTAAAGTTTAAAAATAAAATAAAATTTAAAAAACAAACAAACAAAAATAAATAAACAAATGTAAAAAAAAAAAAAAAAAAAAAAAAAAGAATTGCCTTGCCTTCCTCATCGCTATCTGGAGGGTTGGTTCAGGACCCCAGGAAACAGAAGCCAAGAATGAGGCAAGGAGAAAGAATTGAAACAGCTGAACAACTTTGCCTCCTTCTCAGGACCTCGGGGACACATCTGTAAAATGGGAGGAAAGGTAAGGAAAGGGACCAGACCAGTTCTTACCTGGAGTCCATGAAAGTGCCTCAAGGCCCCATGAGCTACCTGCCACAGTTCTATACGTGGATGCAGCTTCCTGAGAAAGGGGGCCTGAGCCTATTTCACCTTCTTAAAGGTGAATCGACTCTAAAGATCAAAAAGCTATAGGACCAGAGGATCCTAAAGTCTTTTAACTTTGAAATTCTTTAATGATACATGAAAGAGTAGGATGGGGCAGGGGGGGTGGGAGTCACTAGAAATTAATATACTCATAAGCCATTGAGAGTGGAGGAAGCAGTTTTCCCCAAGGCCACCGGGAAATAAAAGGGCAGGAGGGTCTAACTCAGTGAGAGGAGGGGGTCTGACCCAAGGCTGCCCACACCCCAGAGGATCCTCAACCTTCTAGTCTGAGCAAAACAGAAGAAAATGCCCAATTCTGTTCACGGTTACACATACAGCAACTCACTCCAGAGTTAAGGTGAGTATCTGTACAGTGGCTGTATCCAAGGGGATACAAGAAATTTAATAGGATCCAAACAACAGACACATCTGTCAACAGCAGAGGCTCTCACTGAAGCCTCTTAGGGAGAAAAACTGAGAAATGCCTGTTGGATTCAGTGTCCTTCTGAGATACGAGACAGCAGGCCGGCAGCATTCCGATTACCAGCCTACCCACTCCAGTGGAGGCCAGGCCTCTGCTGGTGATAGAATGGTGGGTGGGAACCTTGCTGTAGTCATGGTAACAAAGCTGCCTTGAAGACCTTTTCCAGAAAGCTGAGTCAAAGGTTTTTGGGGTTTTTTTCCCTTTTTGATGATTTAATTCTGACAGGGACATATTTCTAAATGCATTTCATGTATAAATTTGGAATGATGATGATACACACCCACTGTGCACCGAATCACCCGGGAAACGGTTCACCCTTGATCTGAGAGACCTTCCTGGCAAAGTGGCAGGACCTGGGATGCTCTGGGCCTGGCCCACGCCCACTCCCCCAAAGTCAGTCTGGTTCTGAAGGAGTTAACATGGGCAAGAGAGCAGAGCAGAGAAGAAAAGGCCAGGAGCTGTGACTCAGGAAAACAGCTTGGCATGGAGCAGGAAGCAGGAGAATTTCCCCTCCTGTGACATTTCGCTGAAATCTTAATAATATGGCAAGTCTCCTGGGTATTAGGAGCCAGGCTTGTGACGCCATCCTCCCCGAACCCGGGTCTTGTGAAAGGCCAGAAATAATCCCACTCAGCCCTTCCTAGATGTCCCTTGACACAAGGGACGCCCTCCTCCCAGATAACGCACCCACAGGTAGTAACAGCTAAGATGCGCTTGTATTGTACACAATGCACCAAGCCCTGTTCAAAATGCCTCCCGTGTCCTTCCCTCTAAGTCACTGGCCCAAGAGCACACAAGCGGCCAGGCTGGGATTCAAGCCCAGGCAGCAGAACTCCAAGGCCCACGGGTTGGGCCTCACCCCAGGGAGAGAGGCTTGCCTCAGGTCTGTTGCCCGAAAACTTCCTAATTCAGGGTCTTTGTGTTCAACAGCACACACTCCTTTTGCTCCGATCACGCGGGATGTGGGGGTTGGGGTGCTCCAGGAACCAGGAGGAAGATGGAAAATTGTGACTGTGTCACCTGCAACGATGCACGGTATTGAAGCACATCCCACCTCCCAACCTCACAGGTGGCACCACAGCCTGGCTGGCATCACAGAACAGGCCAGTGGGGAGCGGCGCTCCACGGCCATCTGCCTTCCCCCACCACTCCTCCCCAGTGTCCATCCATCCATCCATCCAGGCACCCCTGCCCCCACCCACATCCGGCACCTGAGTCACAGCTCCCCCGCCCTTCTCCAGAGTCCAGGAAATGACACACCAATTACAGGGAATTGTCTCCTCCAGAGAGGGAAGGGGCCCCAGCCGAAGGCCAGGCGCTTCCTGGGGAGGACCAGCCCAGTAGTGTGTTTTTATGGGTGTTAAATTTCCCTGATGCTGTCAATAGCGAGGCGGCCAGGGAGGGGCTGAATGAAACAGGCCCGGACCAGCACCAAAGGCCACAGAGGTGGGGTGACCCACCATCAGCTGGCTGGAGATGGACAGTCTCAGGCAAACCCGGACAAGCTGGTCACCCTACACTGAAGTCAGGCCGGGCGGCACAGGATACAGGGCAGTCAGGACATGTGAGAGTGCAGTGTGGCTCTAAGCAAGTTCCTTAACCTCTCTGTGCCTCCATGCTTCCTTCCGGCAGATGGAGATGGCAGTACCCCATGGAGTAATCCACAGATTAAACAGAGTTAATTCATGAGATGCACTTGGTAAGACAGAGAGGAAGCACTGGATAAACTGCAGCTAGTTCTTTTAAAAAGCAACACACATCCACATCCCCCTTCTTTCTCATCTTCCTCCTCTTCCATCCTTCTCCAAAAACAGAGTCGATTTCTCCGAGAAAGCGTGTTAAATCAAGGCCACAAATTCTGTTATGGAAATACCAGCCTATATAAAGTGGAGACGGGAAAGAGCCCAGGACGTGATGTCTCCACGTCCATCAGATCGTACAGAGTCCAGGTTTCCCCCTGCCACAGCGAAGGCAGGGGCAGGGGCAGACCGGAGGCCTGCGGAGGCTCAACCACGAAAGCAGGCGCCATAGCTGCCCGCCTTCATCGTGGCCTCCTTCCAGCATGACCACAGGCCGCTCTTTACCAGGAGCAGCAGAGCCCAGTGCGGCTCATCCTTTCCGAGCCTTTCCCAAAGACGCAGAGCAGGTACCCTAACAGACCTCCCTCCCCAGGAATCCTTCAGGCCCTCTCCAGCCAGTCATTACATCATAATGAAACAAAAGCCCGGAATTTCCTCCAGGCCCGGAGCAGAAAAGGAGAGGAATCTAGAGCAAAACGTGGGGGCGGGGAGGGGACAACGGTTCTCTTGCCACGGACCAGGTCCCGGCCACGAGGAATCAGTGAGTGACCGAAACGCTCAGGTGAACAGTCTGCGGACCAGGGACCCACAAAAGCTGGAAGACACGGCCGCGACCTGGGCCTCCCAGGGAAAGGCCACCCTGGCCTAAGCCGGGCTCCTTTAAAGGTCTCCCGCATGTGACTGTGAACTTCCAAATCAGGGAAAGAAGGGCTGGAATGCAGATGAGGAAACGGGTCGTTCTCAACTTGGGGGACACGTCACTGGACCAGAATCTGGGTACCTCGGAGATCCAAGCGAGCGAGGGGCAGATAACCCTGCGAACGGGGCACTTACCTGCCATTGAGAAAGCTCTGCCGTTCGGAGGGCCTAGCCTCTCTTTAAAAGAGAACAGAGGCTCACACATGGCACACATTCCTGCTTCCGGATGCTCAGCGGCCTCTCCCAGGGGGAGGAGGAAGCGGCAGGGCCGGCAGGCTAAGAGTCACCGCTTCCCAGGCCGGCCAGCGGGGCCGGGACAGCCTCGCCTCCCTGCAATCAGACAGCCCGAGGCCCACGACAGGCCTCTGTGTCCCCCAGGCTTGCAGGCTCTCATTTATCACCCTCAGCAGACAGCGGCTCGGCTGAGCTGAAAATCTTCAGTGCCAGCACCAGAGAGCCATTTATTTCGCTGATGTGAATAAACACAACAAATTGCATGGTTCTACTTGGCCCGACTGAGAATATCAAAAGGGAGGGTGGGGGTGGGGGAATGAAAGTTGGGGTGGCTTGCATTTTGAAGGTGGGTTTGTTTTTTTTTTTCAATAATTGTCTCCAATTTAGTTCTGATGCGCCTCTCCCAGAAATGAGAAAACCATCTTCCCACTGTACAGACTCAGTCTCCCTCTCCCCCACCCTCCTCCCTTTCCACCTCCCTCTTTCTCCTCTCTCTCTCTCCCACCCAATAATGCAGAAGTGGTGATTAATGGGCACATTCATATGTAAAAGATGAACTTCCAAACTCTCCCGGCCAGACAGAGAGATGGCTTCCACCAAGGGAAGGAGAAGAGGCTGATTTACAAATGAATTCCCTGTTTAGCCTTCAATATCTAGAGGCAATGGCAACCCAGTAGCCCTTTCTCCTTCCCCCACCCCGCCTCCCCCAATCCCAGCTGGGATGAAGCCTCTGGAAAAAACGACAACATCTCAACAGGAATTTCCTGGTTCCCGAATGCCAAGCTCTTTCAGGCTTTACAGAGCGAAGGCAGGGCCCAACTCCCTAAGAAAAAAACCCGCTGTGCCCCACCCACCCCCCTCAGCAGGTCTAGGCCCAGAAGGCTGGCAATCCAACGCGTGTACACAGACGAGGCCTTTAAAGACCCGCCAGACTGCCACAAAGAAAATGTGGAGGAACCAGTTGCCCCCGGCCTTTACAGTGCAGCTGGCAGAGGAGCAAGGTCGCAGGAGGAGTTGGTCCCAGCGCCCCAAGCCCGTGTGCATTATTTATCCGGGCGGCAGGGACTCGGCTCAGGTTCTGGAAAGCTCAGGTGCTGGTGGGTGGCTTTCAAACTGCAATGGGGAATTGCAGCATCAGAAGGCCAGTTCCGAAACAAAAAGACTGCCAGCCGCCAGCTGAAGTAGCAAAGTGGGTTGGAGAAGAAAGCGGCCACAGGGAAGGGGGTGGGCAGATGAAGAGGTGCTGCCCCCGGTGGTAACCAGGCAACGTTCCCCACCCACCCTGGGCGGGGTCTGGCCTCTCTATAAATCGCCTTAATGAAGACAAAGAAAATTCTCTAGAAGACACCAGAGAAGAAGGGACAGGCCCTCTAGTCACCTCATTGCCTTTTTTCTTTTTTTTTTTGGAGGAAGCAAAGATGTTAGGCCCAGAATGTCACTCAAATTACCCCGGTCAAAAGGACGCCCTCACATCACCTGGATATGGAGGCCCCCAGGCTTCAGCGTGTACAGAAGCATGGGTTAGCACGGCCAGTACAACACGCCGTCAGAGCAAAGTCAAAGATGGGCAGTGACTCCAATGTCATCCACAGGGGACTGACGCACCATCATAAAATGAAATAGGGAAGGAAGCACGTCTTTATGTACTGGCGTGGGGCAAAATCCAAGTGCAAAAAGGCCAGAAATAGAACCTGGGTGAAAGAAATAGGAGCTGCGTGGGCTCCGGGTTTGCAAAGGCCTGGAGGAACACCCAGGAAAATCAGCCAGCACGGAACTCCTCTTTGAATGCTTTCTGATCCCAGTCACGTATTTAACTATTTAAGGTATTTTTAAATGGCCATGGGGAGAAATGGATGATAACAACAAGATTTACGGGGCTCCCAGTACATGCCAGGGACCACGTCTGCACCCCACCCCCCGCACGCAGGAGAAATTCAGAACATCTCCCACACCCCACCACCCTCTCCCTACCCGGACATTAATGAGGAGCTGCTCTTAAGGGGCTCAGGTGTCTGAAACAGTGAAAAACTGGTTCTCAACCCGTTCCCCTCAGGGGACACTTGGCAATGTCTGGAGACAGTTCTGGCTGTCACAACCAGACAAAGAGAGGGGGTTGCTACCTGGACTCTGAGTCCAGGGGTGCTGCCCAACACCCCACCGTGCTCAGGTCAACTCCCATCCCAGTAAATGATCGGGAACAGGACACGTCAATAGCACCCGATGAGAAAAACCCTGGCAGTAAAGAAACTAACAGGGAGCTGCCAGGCAGGTCTAACTCTGTGTCAATACACCACCCACGAAGGTTTCTGCAGCCATTAAGAAGGAAAATGATGCCTTATGTTTCACCTGGCGGCCCTGACTTCAGATTTCAAAGAGAAGAAAACAATGGGATCAGTCAGTCAACAAATAGTCACTGAGAAACTCCTAGACATCTGGGCTCCCTGAGAAACCACCCAGGGAAGGGCCCTGCCCCGCTGGGAGGACAGCCAGAGACAAACAGCACCAACAGCTCCCGTCGGTGGACCACGTATCACCTGCTCTCGACGAACCGACTGACTCCCCACTGCAGCTCTAGGAGGCAGTGGGGCCAGAGACTCCCCCCGTTTTACTGATGAGGAAACTGAGGCCCAGAGAAAAGCAAGCCCAGGAGGAAGTGACTAGTAAATAATGGATACAGAATATATTCCACCTAGAAATACTGAATGAGAAACTGATTACAGATGGACAAAAAGCTGAGCAGGACAAATACCGGGAATTTGTGAATAACACACTGGGGAGAGAGCATAACCAGGAAAGGATCTCTGCGCTTTCTTTCTCAAACTTGGCTTGTGTGAGTCACAGCTGATATTTATTAAGAAGCTACTTTACAAATCCTCCCCCAAATCCCATGAGGTAAGGATGGTTTTTGTTTGGACTTTCTGCTTTGGTTCTTGGCCATACCACATGGCGTTTGGAACTTCCCCGACCAGGGATCAAACCTGGGCCCTGCAGTTAAAGCACAGAATCCTAAACCAACGGACCACCAGTGAAGTCCAACGATGATGGTTTTGTACCCATTTCATAGGTGAGAGGTGAAATTACCTGTGCCTTAAGGCACGCAGGCCAAAGCAGCAGGCTGGGGCTCCATCATAGCTGGGTCCCACTCCAAAGACAACACCCCCTCCCCCAAATCAGTAAGCTGACTTTCCTGAAGTCCAGGGTGTCACCTAGTAATTCTCCATCACTACGGGTATGTTTACCAGTGGGGGGCTTCCCTGGTAGCTGAGCTGGTAAAAAAAAAAATCCGCCTGCAATGCAGGAGACCCCAGTTCAATTTCTGGGTCAGAAAGATCCCCTAGAGAAGGGAATGGTTACCCACTCCAGTATTCTGGCCTGGAAAATTCCATGGACTGTATAGTCCATGGGATCACAAAGAGTCAGACACAACTGAGTGACTTTCACACACAAGGGCATGTTTGGTGCCAGCCAACGTCAACACAACGCTGTTGTTCAGCACATGGCCTTTGGAGCCATACCCCACCAGGTCTAAATCCGAGCCCTGTCACCAAGTCCTTCGGCAAGTGACTTAACCTCTGTGCCTAGTCAACCCAGCTGTTAACTGTTAAAGACTCTTCCTTCAAGGACTGTTAGGAATAAAAGAGGTCTTGTGAGCACAGTGAACAGCTCAAAACACCACCAGTTATTACTGGTAAGTAACCTCGGTGCCAGGGCAAAGACATAAACCCAGAAATCTCAAACCAGTTTCCCCCAATCATTTTGCCTCTTCACCTTGATTTGCCCCCCAATGAGCCCTTCCCAGCCTGTTCCTGAAAAGGGTTCACTGATGGGAAATACCAGACTTTCATAGTAAGTCCTCCCAGGCTGGCACAAGTTCAACCAAGCCAGCTTCAAATCCCCTCAGGGCTCAGGATTTCCTCCCAGATCAAAGAAGAAGCACCAGGTTGGTGGCCCACAGACCCAGCCCCGCCGTGACCTTCCACCCTAGGTATGCCTCCTAACGCCCTCTCCTCCCTACTCAAGTGAGACTCAGGAAGCCTGGGTGAGCACTGGCCTCAGAATCCTAGTAATCCGCAACATGCGTGAAGAATGCCAGACCTGGCAGGGTCAGGATGGAGGCATGGAAGTGCCTACGTGGTGTCTGGCACACAGCAAGTGCTCTGCAGAGGGCTGTTCCTCCCCTGCCCACCCTCCTCCTGCCTGTTCCCACTTGGCCCGCCCTTCACAGTGGCCACCATCTTGATCCCAGCCCTGGGACTATTCACTTGCCCTTGCCAGCAGCCTTCTTCAAACCTAAAGAAAATAAGCCGTCCCCTACTTAAAACCCACTGCCAAGGGGCTTCCTGCAGACGCCCATCATCTTATCAGGACTCACCACACCCGCAGGGATCAGCCATGCCCATCTTTTTCCACCTTTCTTTTACTCAGTGCTAACCACAAACAGCTTCTTTTATGGCTCAGCTGGTAAAGAATCTGCCTGCAATGCGGGAGACCTGGGTTTGATCCCTGGGTTGGGAAGATCCCCTGGAGGAGGGAAAGGCTACCCCACTCCAGAATTCTGGCCTGGAGGGTCGCAAAGAGTCAGACGCGACTGAGCAACTTTCACTTTTAACCACAAACAGCCCCGAAGGGCCAATCTCATTTGTCCTGGCTGATTCTTCAACCTGGCACGTCCTATGCCCAATCTTCCCATAGTTGGCAACTTCTACTTTTAGCCTCAATAGTCACCTCCCCAGAGAAGCCTTCCCTTACCAACCCAGTCTCCGTGCTTCTTCTATCATCTTAAAATAGTTTCCGCCCCCACAGCCCGCCCCTTCATTGAAGTCATCTCTAGCTGGAAATTATCAAAACATTCTCTTTTTTACTGATTCACTAGCTTATTGTGTCTCCTCCAGAATGCGAACTCAATCTCAGTTTTTCTGTCTTTCTTTGCTGTAGCTCAATGCCTGACACCCAATGTGGCTCAGAGGCAGTCCCCAAACACACTGGACCAGCTAAATGAAGTGTGATCACAGCCAACTTCAGTTTTTCTTCCCAGGTCTAAGCATTTGTCCCGGGAAACCAAGACGGCCAGAGGGTCTTGGTGAAGCGGGCAGGGAGGATTACACAAAAGGGAGCCTTGCCATTCCAGGGTCTGAAAGAAACTGAAGGAGGAAATTCCCTTTCAACAGGTACTCGGCTATTCTCGCTTCTGGCCTAAAGAGCCCATTTTCCCCAAAGGAGGAGATTAAATGAGGATTTATATCTTGAACGTGATGGGGCCTAGCAACTAAACTCAATTACAGCGAAACCAAAGGCGGAAAACTCAGAAGGGTTTTCTCTGGCCACTTATTTCCTAACTCCCTCCATTCTTCTTGGGGAGAGCTGTTGTTTCAGAAAGATTTAGTGTTAGAAAAGAATGACTTTCTCCAGGGAAAACACACTCCCAACTGGGAGACTCCCCACTGTGATGATCGTTTACCACACCTCTTAACCCAGATTCTTGTCCCTTTTTCTTATCAGACCTTTTTAAGGCCACCGAGGTTCTCTTTTCCACGCCTCCCTGAAGGCTCGCCTGGACTGTCCAGCATGGCCCTGCAAGATGAAAAAAGGGGCCCATCGCATGGGCACTCATCCATGGGAAGCCAGCAAGATGGGCTCAGCCTCAAAAAGGGGAGAGTAAAAAATGACTTCTCAAGTTCATCTTCCCTCCATCCCACTCAACAGGCATGCGACAAGAGAAATGAACTCTGCTCTCTTCTGTCTCCATCTCTGTTTCCCTGGGCTTCTCAGATAAAAGCATTTTCACCCGGCTTGAGGGGAGTCTCGATTTGAAAGATATTTGTCAAGTAACTCTCAGCAACTACTAATATGTCTGGTCTCAACCCAAGAAATAGCAGCCTGGTTTAAAAGATGGTCCCCATGTTCCTGTGTGGGTATGGGCGGTTACTAGAGGCTGGTTAAGAAGGTGAAGGGCAAAACCAGATCAGTCTTACTAGGAAGAGGGCCCAAGTGACAGCTGATGAAATGAGCCAGTGATCTAGAAGAGAAGCAATGGCCAGGAAATCATCTGAGCAAACTGACAGCCCTGGCCTGGGTGGGAGATGGCCCCACGGAAGGATTCCAGACTGCATCCAGCCCACCCCTCACAACTGTGTGATTCTTCAGTTGTTGATATTTAGAAATTGGGAAAAACTGATCTAGAAATCCAGATTACTAGCTCCTCTTTAAAAAAAGAAAATTAAGATCAAGCCACAAAAAGTCCCCATTTCCACATGGTACGATCCTCCAGGCTGCTTCCCCTACCCTTAGGATGGAACATGAAATTCCCCATTTGCCAAGGTTTCCATCATTCTTAACTGTCAAGATAATTAATCGTAACCTTGAAAATCCCTTCAAGGCAGAGCAGAGAAGGGCAAAGCAGGTAAATAGTAGGATAAGAGATAAAGGATGCTTTGCTAAAATAGCCAAGATCCAGACAATGCAAGCCCAACATGGTATACCTTTGTTTATATTTTTCTAAGAGGAAGACAAAGGACAGATGAAAACATATCAAACTGTCAACTAGGTTACCTGGCAGAGGATATCTGAGCTTTTTCTTTGTATACTTCAGCTTGTTGCCAGGAGATGAACTGACTTTATCATTTGAAAAAATCCAGGGACTCGCCTGGAAGTGCAGTGGTTAAGACTCCACGTCTCCACTACAGTGGGTGCGGGTTCATCCCTGATCTGGGAATTAATATCCCACATGCTGCAAGGTGTGCTCAAAAAAAAAGATTAAAAAAAAGAAAAGAAAATCCAGGGCTTCCCTGGTAGTTCAGTGGTAAAGAATCCGCCTGCCAATGTGGGAGACACGGGTTCAATCCCTGCTCTGGGAGAATCCCACAAGCCACGGAGCAGCTAAGCCCATGCACAGCTATGAAGTCTGTGCTGTAGAGCCTGGGACCCGCAGCTACTGAAGTCTGTGCATCTTAGAGCCCATGCTTCACAACAAGAGAAGCCAACGCTCCACAGCGAGAAAGTAGCCCCTGCTCTCTGCAACCAGAGAGCAGCCTGCGCAGCAACAAAGACCCAGCTCAGCCAAAAGTAAATAAATAAAAATTTCTTTTTTAAAAAAAGCAAAGAAAATCCAATCAACCACTTTATTCCCTTAGTTTCTATTTCTTGCAAGAGAGTCTTCATTCAAAAAGCATTTATTGAGCAGCTACTACAAATCACGGTTTAGTCACTAAGTCGTGTCCAACTCTTGTGACCCCATGGACTGTAGCCCGCCAGGCTCGTCTGTCCATGGGATTCTCTAGGCAAGAATACTGGAGTGGGTTGCCATTTCCTTCTCCAGGGGATCTTGCCGACCCAGGAATTGAACCCAGGTCTCCCGCATTCAGGCAGATTCTTTACTGACTGAGCCACAAAGGAAGCCAGGACTAGAAATTGCTAGCCCACATTAAAGAGGTAAGAAGACCTGGTCCCTGTTATCAGTTCAGGAGGAGACACAACGAGAAAAGAATGCAACAATAGAGGCTGAAGGCTGGGGAGACGGGGGCCCAGCACATCCTGGATTCTTTTTCCCCCAGCCAGTGCACCAAGATGCCAAAGAGCCTGGCAGAAAGGCAGTTCAGAGGGGCCTGGATGGCAAATACCAGTTGAGAAGATGGGAAGATAGCTGTGTTCTTTCTTTGCACATCTTTTCAAAAAACAGCAAGCCCAGGAGAATCTAATCAAGGGAAATTTAAGACACCAATAGAATAATTTTTTTAGCATGTTCTATGCTGAGCCAATCCGTAGCTAGGTGTTTCCACCTACTACATCCAGCACGACATGTTGATGTATCGAGAGTTGTAATGCAGTGCCGTCCAACAGAACTTTCTATGGTGATGGCAACATTCCGTATCTGTGCTATCTACATATCTGGACAGCCTCTAGCCACGTGTGGTTACTGGGCACTTGCAATGTGCCTAGTCCAACTTAAAAAGGAATTTTTATTTCAATTAATATAAACTGAAACAGCCTCGGAGTAGCTACCTAATCAGACAAGCCTCGCTTTAGAAGCTCAAGCTGGTTTTAGAAAAGGCAGAGGAACCAGAGATCAAAGTGCCAACATCCGCTGGATCATGGAAAAAGCAAGAGAGTTCCAGAAAAACATCTATTTCTGCTTTATTGACTATGCCAAAGCCTTTGACTGTGTGGATCACAATAAACTGCAAAATTCTGAAAGAGATGAGAATACCAGACCACCTGATCTGCCTCTTGAGAAATCTGTATGCAGGTCAGGAAGCAACAGTTAGAACTGGACATGGAACAACAGACTGGTTCCAAATAGGAAAAGGAGTACGTCAAGGCTGTATATTGTCACCCTGTTTATTTAACTTATATGCAGAGTACATCATGAGAAACGCTGGACTGGAAGAAACACAAGCTGGAATCAAGATTGCCGGGAGAAATATCAATAACCTCAGATATGCAGATGACACCACCCTTATGGCAGAAAGTGAAGAGGAACTCAAAAGCCTCTTGATGAAGGTGAAAGTGGAGAGTGAAAAAGTTGGCTTAAAGCTCAACATTCAGAAAACGAAGATCATGGCATCTGGTCCCATCACTTCATGGGCAATAGATGGGGAAACAGTGGAAACAGTGTCAGACTTTATTTTTCTGGGCTCCAAAATCACTGCAGATGGTGACTGCAGCCATGAGATTAAAAGACACTTACTCCTTGGAAGGAAAGTTATGACCAACCTAGATAGCATATTCAAAAGCAGAGACATTACTTTGCCAACAAAGGTTAGTCTAGTCAAGGCTATGGTTTTTCCTGTGGTCATGTATGTATGTGAGAGTTGGACTGTGAAGAAGGCTGAGCGCCGAAGAAGTGATGCTTTTGAACTGTGGTGTTGGAGAAGACTCTTGAGAGTCCCTTGGAGTGCAAGGAGATCTAACCAGTCCATTCTGAAGGAGATCAGTCCTGGGATTTCTTTGGAAGGAATGATGCTAAAGGTGAAACTCCAGTACTTTGGCCACCTCATGCGAAGAGTTGACTCACTGGAAAAGACTCTGATGCTGGGAGGGATCGGGGGCATGAGGAGAAGGGGACGACAGAGGATGAGATGGCTGGATGGCATCACTGACTCAATGGATGTGAGTCTGAGTGAACTCCGGGAGTTGGTGATGGACAGGGAGGCCTGGCGTGCTGCGATTCATGGGGTCGCAGAGAGTCAGACACGACTGATCTGATCTGATCTGATACAACAGACAAGAGAGGAAGTTAGCAGGCAAGCGGGATCCTTCAGAATCCTCCACCTATGCCTAAGGGAAGAATCTGGTAGTAGCCTTCAAAGCAAAATGATCTGGGGGCTAGAAATGTTTGTGGACTTGCCACCTTCAGCCTAGGTTGGAAATTTCTCAAACCTTCAGGATGTGTGAGAATGTCTGATCCGAGCAGATTACCATCCTGTCCTTTTCCTGGCCAATTTAGGGGACTTTCCAGGGTGATTTCTTTTTTCTTCACCACGCTTGCAGCTTGCAGGATCTTAGTTCCCTGACCTGGGATCGAACTTGTACCCTCGGGTAGTGAAACCATGAAATCCTAACCACTCGACAGACTGCTAGGGAATTTCCCCCAGGAAGGTTCCACAAGAGGGGAGCCTGGGTCCCCGAGGACGTGGAGAAGACAAGTCCTCGGGGAGAGCAGCCTAGAAGGATGAACAAAGGTATGACCCAGTAAGGAGCAGGAGGGAGCCGGCAGGCACTCAGGTTGGACAGGCTGAATAGGAGGGGCAGGTTCTGCAGGGACACTGACCAGAGTCCCAGAAAGCACAGATGGAGCAGGGCCTTGAATCTCGACTCAGGACTGGGGTCATCTTCAGGAGCCACCAGCAACCCAAATCAGGCAAGCAAGACAATCGCACTTGTGTTTGGAAAAGGGCCCATTACAAGTGGGCTTAATACCTGGGGAAGGAAAGAAATCAGAGGGAAGGGGGCCATTTCAAAGAGCCCCATATCCCTGGGGGGAAAGACAGATAAGCCACCGATCATTTCAGAGAGAAGAAATTTGAGCTTAGGTAATTATTTCCAGGCGCGGAAGATGCTGGAAACAAAGCCATCCACTCTAGCTGAAAGGCTGCTTTTACTTCCTTCTCCAGGAGTTCTATCCACCTGGTAGACAAAGTCAAGTCATTCACTCATTCATTCAAGAGATATATTTATTGTGCTCCATCTGGAACAGGAACAAGTGGTGGTAAAACGGGCACCGGGGAAAATGAGATGCACGAAAACAAGAGGCAGGACCCACCCCCACCTGGAGCCTGAGCACCCAGGGCAGGTAGGATGTTGGGAGAAAAAAGAGCGGGGAGGACCTTCCTTCAGAGGATCTGAAAAGATCAGTGTGGCTGGAGTAGAGAGAAAGGGGCACACAGAGGCAGGAGGCTGAAAAAGCAGGCAAGGCTCACACACAAGGATTTTAGGATTTTGCTCTTCATCCTAATACCAAGAAGTGAGCCCTTAAGACTTCAAAGCGGGAGGTGGTAGCTGAAAGAGAGGTTCCTTTTAGAAAGATCAGGAGGGTAGGGCAGATAAGAGATGGGAGCCCAATTAAAAGACTACTGCGGGGACTTTTCTGGTGGTCCAGTGGCCAAGACGCCCCACTTCCAATGCATGAGGTGCAAGCTTGGGGGAACTAAGAGCCCACATGCTGCTGGGTGAAGCCAAAAAAAAAAGACTAGTACAGTTCACTGGTGATAACCTGAAGAAGAGTGGTATGTACAATGTATTATTGTAAGAAAGCAACAAAAAAAGGGCAAAAGGATAGAAGAATCAAGGCTCAGTCCCATATCCCTGGCCTAGCCAACTGGCAGAGTCCTGGCTTATTCACCATGGGGGAGAAGCAGGTGTTTTGTTGGGGGAGCAGGAGAGAGGGTAGACAATGAAGTCAGTTTGGGACATGTTGAGTTTGAGACGCCCATGACCAACAGGTCGGGCAGTCAGGTAGGCAGCTAGCCCTCTGCATCGTAACTCAAGAAACATCTAGGCTGGAAGTAAGATACTCATGAGTCATAAAGCCACAGATGTGGGCGAGATCACCCAGGGAAAGAACATGCTGGGCAAGATGAGAAACCAAGCTTTCAGCGACGCCAACACTTAACGGTGGGGAGAAGAGGAGGAGCCAGGGAAGTCAGAGGGAAAGCACAAGAAGAGGCAGGTTCCAGGAGAAGAATGGTCAGCAGTGTCCACTGCCTCTGCTAGATCAGGGCACCAAGTGCTGACACCACCCCCTGGAGTCTACAGGAAGCCCGGCGGGAGCTGCTAACACGCAGCGTCTCGGTGGATGCCACCGCGGAGCTGGCAGAACAAAGCAGGAAGTAAGGAAACCAAGACCTAAGTACTGACACTCCTTTTACCAAATTTGGCTATGGAGAGGCCAGAAAAAGGAGAAACACTAATAGGAAGGATGCAGGGTCAAGAAAGGGAATGTGGAAAAGACCTGCGCGTGTTCAAAACTCTGTACATTCCTCAAAAGGCTAAACACAGAGCTACCCTATGACCCCGTAATCACACGCCGAGGTCTACATCCAAGAGAAATCAAAACATACACCCACATAAAAACTCATCCACTAATGTTCACGGCTCCGTTCTTCATGACAGCCAAAAAAAAAAGAAACAACTGAAGTCCATCAACAGATGAATGGATAAATAAAACGTGACAACAGAACAATGCGATGGAACATTATTCAGTCATAAAAAGGAATCAAGGAGTGGGATGAGGGGACTTCCCTGGTGGTCCAGTGGCTGAGACTCTACGCGCCCAACACAAGGGGCCGGGGTACAATCCCTGGGTCAGGGAACTAGATCCCACATGCTGCACCTAAGAAGTTCACATGCCACAAAGTTGCTTGCCACGACTAAGACTCAGCACAGCCTTAATATAAGCAAATAATTTTTTTTTAAGTGGTATGTGCTACAACCTGAATAAGCATAAGAACTTTAATCTACAAGTAAGAAGTCAGACATGAACGATCACATACTAAATGATTCCATCTATACGAAATGATCCAGGTAAGCAAATCCAGAGAGGAAGAAAGCAGGTTAGTGGTCACCAGGGGCTGGGATAACTGGGCAATGAATGGGGAGTTACTGCTAACGGGTCAGGGAGTGTTTACTAGGGTGATGAAAATGTTCCAAAACAAGACTGTGGTGATTCACTGAATGAAGCTTCCCTGGTAGCTCAGCGGTAAAAGAATCCACCTGCCAATGCAGGAAATGAGGGTCTGATCCCTGGGTCGGGAAGGTCCCCTGGAGAAGGAAATGGCAACACACTCCAGTATTCCTGCCTGGGAAATCCCATGGACAGAGGAGCCTGGAGGGCCACAGTCCATGGGGTTGCAAAAGAGTTGGACGTGACTGAACGACTAAACAACAAGATGATCACTGAACAATTCTGTGACTGGATTAAAAAACATGTTGCTGGGAATTCCCTAGTGATCCAGTGGTTAGGACACTGTGTTTTCAGCACCAAAGGCACTGGTTCGATCCCTGGTCGGAGAACTAAGATCCCATATGCTGAGCATATCGGCCAAACATAATACTAATAGTTTAAAAATAAAAACCATGGTACTGTTCCCTTTGAAACGCTGGATCTCTGGGTTCCAGGAAAGCTGAAGGCAGGACAGAATTGGGCAGGGGGGCACCCCCACTCACCCCAACTCTGAGATGTGGGCTTGCCAAGCTTGCTCCCCTCAAGTTAATCATCAAGGGGCCTCCACCAATGGAGCAAAGTGAAATAACTACTCTTTGAAACTTTCAAGCAAAAAAAAAAAAGTGCCAGGATCTCTAAAAGGCCTCAGACCTAGAATGTTAACTCCAGAGGCACTGGGAGGAGGAAAAAGGAGAGATGGTTCTTTTGAAACTAAGGTTGAAAATGGTTCGTTGGAGATCACAGTCTTGTGGAACAACAGCAGTCACATAAACATGGCAACGTAAGTCAGGCTTCAAAACTGGGGCAAACGCAAGGTTTTCCACGAGTGAACCACAGAGATAAATTGCACAGAAGGTGCTGACAGGATTCCATGAGCAGACTGCACCGAGGCTCTGCAGGCCAAGAGAAGGCAGGTTTCTCATTCAGACTGCACCGAGGCTCTGCAGGCCAAGAGAAGGTAGGTTTCTCATTCAGAAAGCCGTATCCAACATTCTCAAGAGTTGCAGGATATTTTAGACCTTGTTGGGAGAGGAACAATCTGGTAGTTATCTAACTCGCAAATCAGTTCCTTCCACTGCACAGTACAAGGATGGCACTTCTCGGGCTGGAGGAAATGTGAAAGAGCCAAAACTGAGTTAAAAATACTGATGCTCATTTTTGAAAAGAAATATTCTCAGCACTTCAGCCTCGCACTGTGATTTAATGGGTGTTTACGGTTGTATTTTCTTAAAGTTTCCTTGGGGAGGAAAAAAAAAGAATGATACAAGGTCTCTGAGAGCCGTCCTCATAAACAGTCCCTTTGTGAAACAAGCTTAATTTACATACAACAGTGAGAACGAGGATCCTGTACTAATTAAGGTCGGGCTGGTTAGCAAATTGCTGTAATTGTATATTCTCCAGCTTCCTGTCTTGGAAAACATATTCATACCGAGGCAAATCTCAGCAAGAATGATACTGTTCAAGATTTTAATATCTTGGGCTTCCGTTGCATCTGTGCACGGTTTCCAAGTGGCTCGTTCCCTTGCGCGGGTGACATTACACAGACATTTTTAAAAAATGGTTTCAGCTTCGGCAGCCTGGCATCCGCACAGCACAATCATTACTGCAAAACGCGCACACAGCAGGATCGAGACGCAGGCAGCCCAACAGGGCAGCCTTTGTACGGGGCCGTGAGCACCCAGCATCCATCACTTTCCAGACTTTAAGTCCCTGTCCTTGGAGGAGCCACACTCCTACGTCGTGTGGCTAAAATCCCATACTGAACTGTGCTGTGTCCAGTCTCCTGCAGAGAATGCAAACCCACAAGTCTCCCACCACTTGTGACCCGGAGATGTGTTCTGCTGGGTTCGTGCATGGTCTTTCAGAAACTGGGCTACACAGATCACGATTCTAAATCAGGCATTTTTACAGGAGGCGGGCGCAGAGGGGAATAAAATCCCAGCTGGTGACACCAAGTGAGACATATTCCTGCTTTGTTCAGCAATCAGATGGAGGCACCCTACCCCTTTAGGACAGACGGTCTCCCACCCACCAAAGGCCCCCAAACCCTGAATACCAGCTACATTCACTGGTCCACCTGCTGGCCCCTGAGGACATCTCACCCGGGATCCTGGGGACTCATGACCACGTACAAAGGTTGAAGATCAAAGATAAAACCTAACCTCTCTTCTCTACTTGGCCACTTCATTAATCCCTCTGAGCTTCAGTTTCCTGAACTATAAAATGGGAATTAACAACACACCTGTAACACAGCATTATTAAGAGAATAAAACGAAGTAATCTACATCTAATACTTGACACCTAGGAAGTACTCAGAAAAACAGCAGCTAGGCAAACACACTTGGCACCTCGACAGCACTTCCGAGTTTTGCTCTAGCATCTTTCAGCAGATCATTACCCCTGGACACAAATGTCAACCTGACATCTTGAAAGTGCGAAAGCTTTGTCTCCTGAGAACTAAAACGCTCCAGTAAATGCCAGGACTGGCGTTATGGCAATGACTGTCTTGGGAATTATTCAGTTAATAAGTGAGTATGTGTCAGGGGGAAGAGGGTACACAAATTGAAATTCAGTTAGAGAATCTAAAAGGTCGTACAAACTAGACATAGGAACAGAATGAAAGAATTCTGAGCCAATTCCTGTTAGGGTTTCTACGTTTCTCCAGTACAGTTCAGGGTCTCCTCTCCACCCACAAGGAGGGCATGATGCTGCCAGTTTCCCAAGATGCCCGGTGGTCCTCATCCTCCTTTGAGGAATTATCTCTTCCCCAGTGAGGGCAATCCTGGGGGGTCCAAGTGTCTAGTACCAGCACTTCCTTGACCAAAGGGCAAAAAAAAGACACTAGGTAAGGGACTCTCCCTGGGGACTCTGTCCTATTGATCTGAAGAGACTGTACATTTAGTTTCACTCCCCAGAGCAGCCCTGGGCCTTCAGCCACTCCACTGAGTCCACGAGGCAACTGACCACCTTCCAGTCCATCCCTTCCCTGCTCCAAAGAACCCGACCTGGCTTCTGCTGCTCACAACAAAAGAACCCCAATCGGACGGTATCAGGTAGGGGCCGAAGCATGAATTTCCCAAACCGTAAGAAAAGCAGGCTAGAGGAGCAAGTATGTGTTCACGGAGCCCACAGCCTCACAACGTAGATTTCGAATCATCGGGACTAAGAGAGAGATAAGCCTTCACTCCCGCCTTTGCAAGGGGGTCACATTTGGACCAGGCTAACTTTAGCTCTCAGAGCCCCAGCAACCCAGTATCATAACTCCAGGCCTTTCTTTGCGTATGCGGCGTCCTCACCTAACCCCAGAGGTTCTATCAGAAAGGTTCCCTAGACATGGAAGCAGCCAGTCAATCCTAACCTGGCCATCCGATGACCCTGGAGGGTGGGAGCTCGGCTCCACACAAGGAAAGCCATCCAAGGCAGTCCCTGGGGAGAGTAAAAGGTCTCCCTCGAAACCAGGTACCCCTTCCCCTCCCGATTCCCCACCAGAACAGAGGCTCCAAAGGTCCTGAGAAAATCAGTCCAAATGTCTCAGAGGATAGGATGCCTGTCCTGAGCATACTCACTGGGCTACCCTATACAATCCTCTTTTTTTCAACTGAAGTACAATTTTTTATTGATTTATGTTATATTAAATTCAAGTATATCGCATTTCAATTCAGTATTTTTACAGATTATACCCCATTATGACAAAGTGACTGGAATCCCCTGTGCTGTGTGTATATCCTTATTGTTTATCTATTTCATATATAGTGGTCTGTAGCTCTTAATCCCATACCCCTACGTTGCCCATATATATATATTCCACACGTGACAGCATACAGTACTTGTCTTTGACTTATCTTGCTAAGCCAGATATTGTCTAGGTCCATCCACGTTGCTGCAAAAAGCAGAATTTCATTCTTTTTTATAGCTGAGTAAGACCTGAATAGACGTAAAGAAGATGTGTGTATACAAATATTCATTTGTATACACACATCTTTTTTATCCCTTCTTCTGTTGATGGACACTTGGGTTGCTTCTATATCTCAACTATCATAAATAGTACTGCTATGAATATCAGGGTGCACGTGTCTTTTCAAATTACTTATACACACACACACACACACACACACAACCAGGAGTAGAACTGTTGTAACACGGTAGTTCTATTTTTAGTTTCTTTGACGAATCACCATACTATTCTCCATAGGGGCTGCACCAATTTACCATCCCACCAATAATGCAGCAAGGGTTTCCTTTTCCCCATATCATCGCCAATTCTCATTATTTGTACTCTTTGATGATGGCCATTCTGAAAGGTATGAGGTGATCTCTTATTGTTAAAGTTTTGATTTGCATCTCTCTGACATTTGCGACGCTGAGCATCTTCCCACGTGCCCAAAAGCCATCTGTGTGTTTTCTTTGGGAAAACGTCTATTCAGGTCTTCAGTCCATTTTTTGATTGGGTTGTTTGTTTTCTGATACTGGGCTTTATAAACTGTTTATATATTTTGGATTATACAATTCTTCATTAACGACCTCCATGCCCTCCTCCCAGAGAAGGCAATGGCACCCCACTCCAGTACTCTTGCCTGGAAAATCCCATGGATGGAGGAGCCTGGTAGGCTGCAGTCCATGGGGTCGCTAAGAGTCGGACACGACTGAGCGACTTTGCTTTCACTTTTCACTTTCATGCATTGGAGAAGGAAATGGCAACCCACTCCAGTGTTCTTGCCTGGAGAATCCCAGGGACGGGCGAGCCTGGTGGCTGCCGTCTGTGGGGTCACACAGAGTCGGACACGACTGAAGTGACTTAGCATAGCATAGCATAGCATAGCAAAGCATAGCATAACATGCCCTCCTCCTGGAGACTGAAAGCAGGGAAAGAAGCAGAACTTGCTGAGTAAGGCTTCCATCTGATAGGCTTATCAACACAAGTGTATCCCTCCTCAGCTGATTCTAATCATGGTTAACACTTCCATGCACTAGCCATGTTCCTGGCACTGTTCTGGGTGCTCTGCACATGTGAGCAAATTTAATCTCCACCATAACCCTCTGTTTTTATCACCCTCCATGCACAAGGGGAAACTGAGCCATGAAGAATGGCCCAGCTAGGCACAGGGCAGCCAGAATGCAAGCTCAGGGAGTCTGACACGAGAGCAGGTTTTCTTAAACCTCCATGCCATCCTGCCTCTCAAGTGGAAGGGAAAGGTTGACAGTGGTGGTGAAGGCCCTGGAGAGAGAAGGGGCCTGCAACATGGCCTGGGAGACCATCAACAAACAAATAAATAGTAGCATAATATCATAGACAAGGGCTATGAAGAGCTTCTGGAATGCCGTGAATGTTCAACTACCTTGATCTGGGCCATGGTTCCACAAGTGTACACACGTGTTAAAGTGCATCAAGCTGAATGCTGAACGTAAGATTTTAAATGGGGAGTTCCCTGGTGGTCCGGTGGCTAGGACTCCATGCTTCCAATGAAAGGGGCCTGGGTTCAATCCCTGGTCAGAGAACTAGACCCCATATGCTGCAACTAAGAGTTCACATGCCTGCAACTAAAGATCCTACATGCTGCAACTAAGATCTGGTACAGCCAAATGAACTTTTTTTTTTTTATGATTCCTTACCAGAAAATGGTAAGGAATGGCAGATGGTAGGAGCCACTTCTCACTGTGAGAGTGGGAGATCAGAGATTACTTTAAGGACAGAAAGCTAGAAGGATCCAGGTGGTAATGGATCAGAATCAGAGACAACTGTAGGAACTCAATTTAACATAGATACAGATAGAAATACTTATAGACGTGCCTACATGTAGGTTCCCATACACATACGTGTTTCTTCACTCTGTCAGCTCAAAGGACCTAGAAGCAAAGACACCTCAGTAGCAATGAGCACATCCAGCATCCAGATCTTGGTTTCTAAAGCTATTCTCCAATAACAAACAGGGGACCTTAGGGAAATGGCTAATTCTAGGCAGAAAATACATACAAGATGAGCCTATGTGGTGGTGGTGGTTTAGTCACTAAGTCGTGTGCGACTCTTTGAGACCCCATGGACTGTAGTCTACCAGGCTCCTCTGTCCATGGGATTTCCCAGTCAAGAATACTGGAGTGGGTGGCCAATTCCTTCTCCAAGGGATCTTCCCAACCCAGGGATTGAACCCGTGGCTCCTGCGGCTCCTGTACTGCAGGCAGCGTTCTACTGTACCCTGAGCCACCAGGGAAGACCCAAACGAGCCTGAAGCATGCTAAGAAATGCCGAGAGCACTTCTGCAGTGGAAGAAAGTAAAACAGTATTCAATCAATCAACCAACAATGACGTCAAAGGGACACAGGAGCCAACTGAAAATGCTCCCAGTGGCCAAAGCTGGAACAATTTGAGCAACAAAATAAGTAAGTAGTACTGAACTATAACCCAAAGTATAAAACAGTTTAGTCCCTGCTGATATAAATAAATGGCTGAACAAACATATGAGGAAAACAAGACAAATCTCCCATACAGAAGAATACAAAATACTTTATGTAGATATTCTGGCCTTCGGGAGATGGGACGTGGCTCCCCACTCTGTAAATGTGGGCTGGGCACTGTGACTTCCTTCCAAAAAGGAAGGGGAAAAACCTGACAAACATCCCCTTGGCCAAGTGAAAAAGGTCAACATCACCAGTGGTGAACTATGTTCACAATACATACCCTTGATATGATGTGATGGAAACGGCACTTTAAAGCCTTCCTCTCAGAAACCCGTAATTCCAGGCTACTCCAGTCCAACCATGAGAAAATTATTATCCCCAAATGAGGATCATCCTACAAAATACCGCCTAACTAGCAAAACCATCAAAAACAAGGAAGATTTAACAAACTGTCACAGCCAAGAGGATTCTAAAACGGACACATCACTTAAATGTCATGTGGAAGCCTGGGTAGGGTCTTGGAACAGAAAAGGGATCTTTGTGGAAAAAACTAAGGAAATCTGAATGAAGCACACCAATTCATTAATTGTGACATATGGGCCAGACCAATATGTGGTGTTAGTAAGAGAGGAGAAACGGTGTGTGTACCTATGTGTGTAGGGCGGGGGCAGGAGGTAATATGGGAACACTCTGCTTATCCAGAAACCTAAAAACTGCTCTAAAATGAGGCTTATTTTGAAAACCTATCAGAAAACAATGGAATGGCTCCGTGGACTGGGTGGCCACCGAAGGCCTCCCTGAGGAGATGACGTCTGAGACGGCTGAGATGAGAAAACTAGGCAGCCAGACCCAGGGCGGCATGCTCCCAGAAAAGGGCCCCCAGGAGAAGACGGAGTGGGGAGGAGGAACGGGGAGCTCAAGTGAGGTCAGGTGCACAGAGCGTCCCAGGTAAACAAAAGTGAAGGAAGCTGAAGGGCTCAGGCCAGGCAGGACGGTCACAGTGACTGCAGACTGGAGCCTGAGGGCACTGGAAGGGCAGTGGAGGGACTCAGCAAGAGCAGACAGATCCGACGGACGTGTTTTTCCAAGATCACCCTGGCTGCTGTTGGGAGAGGATGGGGAGGGGCAGATAAGAAAGAGGGACAGAGATGATCCCAGAGCGATCACACCTCGGGCAGCCCAGACATAGGGTGAAGGGCCAGGAACGTCCAGGGGGTCTGCAAGAAGATGAGAAGTGGGGTCTCCACACACAGACGGACGGGCCTGAGCAGGCTGATAGTCCCCAGTTTGGACCCTTTTGGAGAACGACTGGGTTCCGGGCCCTTCCAGGCCCTGAGTGTTCAGGGAAGAAGCACCTCCTTGGAATCAGAATCGATGTGGTCCGATCCCATCCTACACTTACTACCTGGGAGACATTAGCACTCGGAGCCTCAGTTTCCTCATCTGTAAAATGGGAACACGACCTCCCACATCCTCCCAGGTTAAGAAAAGGCTCCTGGACCCTCCAAGCACAGCCTGCATAAATGCCGCCAGCATGCATTGTCTTCACAAGAGAAGCCCAAGGTGGAAGGACTCTTGGAATCTAACCCAACAGCCCATTTTACAGATAAGAAAACTGAGCAGCAGAGCCAGAAAAGATGCGCAGGTCAAGCACAAAGAGCCTGCCTCCAGCTCCCATTCTCTCGAGTTTCTTTTCCATAGTCAATTCTGACCACAAAGGGGAGCTGGGACCTGCTTCCCATCGGCAGCTGTCTCCGGACACCTTTTGTTCAGATTCCCCTGCGGCTCTGCTGCTGGTCTAGCCTGAGCTGGTTGGGGGCTGTGGGGAAGGGCAGCAGGCCTCAGAATGGGCCTTGTCTCCCTCCCAACATCCTCTTCCCGCTCCCCAGGCACTGACCACCCACCCGGGCAGCCCAGCCTGCCCACCTCTTTGAACCAGGCCAGACCCTATCAGACTGGCCAGACCCAACAACAGCCACCACCGGCTGACGCTCCTCATCGCCCAGAACGACAGGCTGTCTTATAAAAACCCTCAAAAAGCTCTGTTGTCTCAAACGCCTTTACGGAACCACATTTTGTGAAACTCTTGAGCTGGAAAGGAGTCTTTCTAGCTGAGTCTGTACTCATCCTCTGTCTAGCCCTTCCCGCCGCCCCCAGCACAGGTACCCAGAGACTTGTCGAAGGCATAACAACACCATGGTACAACCACTTAGTTTGGAGAGGAGCATTTTCATCAACCTTCTAAAAGCACCCCTAAGGCAACGTGGGTAACTGCTTCCTTGTAGGAAACTTAGTAAAATCTCATACAGACCAAACAAAAAGTTAGCAATATCGCAATTAGAAGATCTTTGAGGCGCTCTAACACAGGATTCTGAACAAAAGCACACACCTGTGTTTACTCTGACTTGCAAAATTCTAACACTGGCCCCAGAATTCCAGGAGGTCCTAACATTTTCTTTTACTCACTAACCAAGACCACCGTTTTCCAGGAAGTGGATCACCTTCGTTCCACCTTCGCAATTCCAAAGAGACCTTTTATTAAAATCGGAAACCAAGAAGCGGCTGGAGATGCCCGTTGCTTCTAGAACATGCTTTATTTAAATTGATTCCTAAAAGTCACCCTGCAGAGAGCTAGCCAGCCATCCTCAGTCATGACACACACCATGTAAAACTGACTGTCGGGACAATTCCTAACAGGTCAGAACACCTAGCCAGACATGCAAGGGAAAGAAAATCAGGAGGAGATTTCTCTATAAATGAGGGTCATCCATCAAAGGCGCCAACCTCTCAAAATGGGAGGAGTGTTGCAACCTCGGCTCGTAAGCCACACTTGACTGCACTACAACAACAAGAAAAAGGAATTCCAATTTCCTCCTCTGCTCTGGAATAGATAACACAAGGTTTTTACTTACCTTTGGAGCGGGTGGAAATATCCATGCCCTCTACCACCTCCTGTTCTGTTTTTATTTCCTCTTCAGCCAAGCTGAAACAGAGCAAATTATGTTCACGTTTTAGGTAGACTGAGAACTTGCCCCATGGGGGCATTTATTCAGAAGTTCTAACAACAAAGCCACCTTTTTAAGACAATCCCCCATCCTTAGATGAGGCAGGGGGAAAGAAACCCACATCTGATTTCAAACGAAGTGTCAAGATTCCTATAGGGGTTTTTTTAAATAATAGTTTGTTCTTGAAGTCAAATGACTATTCCAGTTGTCATGCTATTGAGGGATGCAAAAGGCTTTTTTTAAATGAGACACACAGTTATAATCTACCGCCCTGGACCAGTGAAAACCCAGCCTCTGAGTAAGTTTCTTGTTAACACTGGGTTCAGGCTGGAGATGGTTTTCAGGGTACTTGGAGTTCTGATCTCTTTAAGTTCTGCAAGGCAAAGAGTATCTCTGCAGACCTCCCTGCTAAATCTTAAAATTCCCCGATGAGGCAGTGATGAGGCAAGAATATGAAAATACATACATTAAATCACAAAGTAGAAAAATATGCCTAGGCTAGAAGCAAAAGGCCTGGCTTCAAAACATTCAAACCACCAGCATTTAGCCCAGGAATTAAGATTGGGGTCTCCATACTCCCAGCCCCTGGGATGTTTCTTCTCTGCAGCAGGCATGGCTTAGAGAAAGCATTCAGCACTCTTCTGAGCTGTGACTAATTATCTCCCCCCCCCCCCACCCCCACCAAAGTGGAATGAGGAAGGATTATTTAAAAGACAGGCTGAGAGTTGGGGGTTGGGACAAGAAGTAGGGAAAACCAGGCCCCTTCACCAGAATCTTCTCTCCCTCTCTTGGCCAGAACTCTCCCCAGCTGAACAAAGTGCAGGCTATTTCCATTTTTCCCATGGATACACATACACTTCTCAGGCCATGCCAGGAAGATCTGCTTTTAAAAGTGCCAACTATTTGAGGTGTTGGAACTTTCCAAACATTCAGCTGACAACAAAGTGATAAGAATTTGAGCAATTATTCTACATGCATTTCCATCGGACTGTGGTTCAACAAGAAGAAATGAGTGCATCTCCAATTGAGATGGCTGAAATTTTCTGGAAGCCTCAAGAGCCAGGACAGGAGGGAGGCTGGGTAAGGCAGGAAGAATCAGAATGTCCCGCCTGTGTTTTGTGGTCTGGGACAGTGATGAGACAAAATCCCAAATGGCTTGGAACCTCAGGGTCAGGTGGAGATGCATTTAGGAGAGTTCAGTGTTTGGTGAGACTAGATAGAAAACGGAAGAGACGAGAGCTCAGGACTTAGTTAGAAGAACTTGGAGGCCTCCAACTTCACTGGTCTCAGCAAAGAGAAGAAAGAGAAAGGTAGTTTGCTTTTAAACCAGAATATTAACACATTTAGGCCTCTGATATTGAACCCTGTTGACAATTTCATTCACACTGCATCTGTAGGGAAAGCTTGGGACACAAACCACCAGAGAAACAAGACATGTTGTCACAAGCGGTTTTCGTCAGAAGCCAGCGCCTCTGAAATTTAAACATGTCGCTAACATGCACTAATAGAACAGTGATTTGTGGCAGGTGATTTTAGCACGGGTACTTTTTCTTCCAACTTAAGAGGCAAACGTTCTCAACTTCGAAACACACCCCCTGCATGCAACACACCCAGTCAAATGGATGCTGCTGATGGTTTCTTGCTTGGGGTGACTGGAAATAAATTTTAACCGAAAGCCCCAGGCGGTCCCTTCAGAGAGGGGGGGAAATGGTCAGCTTCAAAAGCACAAAAAGCAACCTTGATCTTTCTAGCAACTAGAATTCTGTTCCCCTCTCTAGCACGAAGTATGTGAAATACTAAACTTCTTGAAACTGATCCCGTATTTTGAGTGATGGAAGAAACGCTAATCTGGTATCCAACCAAAATGTTCGGTGGTGAAAAGAAACAATTATGCATTTACAGAGCCCACCCCTCCTCCCCCAGACCCACTTGAAGGATTTCTGCAGTGATGAAAACATTCAAAGGTGTATTGATCACGGAGGAGGGCTGCATTCAAGAGAACAATTATTTGGCTTGTAACAGCCTAGAGGAGGCTGAATACTTCAGGGAGTAAAGCTGCTGAGAGGCTAAGAAAATGCAAACTAGCAAAGGGGTAGCTATTTGCTGCAGAGTTTAAGATAATCAATGCTGGAGCAGAAAAGAGGGGGAAAAAAGTTAAGCTGTTTTATCTTTCCAAGTATTACAAAGTGGGCACCATAATCACCTAACTCTAACAACAGCACCACCAGCTTTAGCCAAGGATTTGAAGGACAACAATTTCAGAAAACCATCTTTTTCACAGATCAGCAAGCCATCCTTTCAAAGGGAACTCATACATGCACATGCATGCACACACACACACACACACACAAAATAACTTGTATTTGACTAAAGGAAACTGCAATGTCTATGCATTTAAAGGGCAAAAAAAAAAAAAAAATTCATTTACAAAAGCAAAGACCAGAATGCAAAATTAGTCATTTTGAATAGCCACATCTAAAGGGACTTCCTTTTTTCTACACCACTGATCTCATTTTTTTTTTTTTTTTTGCTTTTTTGGTTTAGTGTTAAGTACTAGTATGTTGTTAGGTGGGAAAAATATGAATATTACATCAAAAGTGGTGGTGAGAAAAGATCTGTACCTGTCTGAATGCCCCCACAGATCTCGGTCAATTTAGGTTAAGACCTGTTCAGTCATTTGGAGGAAAATAAAAAAGCAGTCAAATAATAACTGTTAAGAAAAAGAGGCTATGTCTGGAGAAAAGACGTTGAACTCTTGTCATTAACACATTAAAGTCTTACAAAATACACAGCATTTTTCCTTCCATATCTGCTAGCTTCCAGCAACCCCGATTATTTAAATCCAAAACAATGGAACAAGCAGTCCTTGTTTCAAACTGACATTACTTTTTTTTTTTTTTAGGTCGGCTGGGGGCCCGCTAAGGGAAAGAGTAAAATTAGCTGAAAATCAAACAACAGCCTCTCACCCCAACAGGAAAATACCCCACCAACTAGTTGTATATACTGTATGCTCCCCCCACCATCCCCTCTTACACTCACAGGTTCGCCTAAGTCACTTGCCCCTGGATTTCACACACTGATACATTTCAGGCAATTAAAGAAGAAATAACCAGCGCCTGCACAACCAAGACCATCCCATCCCGCCCAGAAAGAATAAAAGGTTTCTCCCCCAATGCCTGAGCAAGAAAACCTCTGCTTACTTAACCTGCATGCACTGGAAAAGAGCAATTAAAAGTTGCAGATGAACTGCACCTCCAGGATGTTTTAAGCCTTCTGATTATTAATTCTGAAGACTCAAGGCTGGTCCGTAATTCCCAGGAATCCCATCCCCTCCACACTTCCAGTAGAGAGAGAAAAGAGAAAAATAGCTAGTTTGGATAGAAAACTGCCTGGAAACACAATGCCCAGATATTTCTTTTCCCCAAGTGCCCTTACTATTTGACTTTTAACCAAGAATATCTAACCCCTCTTAGAATATATAACCAGCATGCACAAGACTCTGGGTCTACAGCTGAGGACCATCACACAGCAATTCAAGAATCATGCAATCAGTAGAAAGGACTTTTCCTTCAGCTTTTTACTTTCATTCAAAATACCAAACTGGTCCAGGCTGTAAGAAATATTTCATCCCCAAGATACAAACATCTTTCCTCTTCCAGATCACAAAAGAGGGAATATCAAAATCCAAACACCATGCTTCCCTAAATCTGCAATTAATTTCTTTAAAAATGGGGGGGGCGGGGGAGGGAGGGAATGGTTAGCAGCTTTATATAAGCACTCACCTAAAACAGGCAGAGTCATCGGGAGCTAAGCTATTTATGCAGGATTCTTAAAATGGCGTCTGGCAACACTGCCTCATTCCTGTATTGAAGCTAAAATGGTAGCAGTTTGTTCAATAGCTGTAGCTCTGGCTTAAGCAGCCCTGCTAGTTTCAAAGCCACCTTCCTAAATATCAGAACTAGGAAAAAGCTCAACCAAAGGACACCAACAACCCAACGTTTAGAGGCTTAAAAAAAAATCTGCAGTGACAGGGGGAGTTTGTGAAGTCACAGGTTCCTAAGGAAAACCCTTCTCTTTCAGATCCTGAGCCTTCAACGTGAGGCTCTACAGTGAGGCCCCCTTACCCTCGAATTAGGTGGGTGGAAGGTTAGGAATCAGGCAGCCCTGTGGCATAAAGTGCAGACAGACAGGTGTCTGCGCAGACAACAAAAATCTTAAAAGGGCACAGGCTGGGGAGGGGGAAGGAAGCCCATTTCCCCTTGCTGGTAGATTAGAAACCAGCCTTGCATCCCTACCAAAGAGGAGCTGGGGAAAATGAAAAGTGCTTCCAGGGCAGCAGGCATCTGAAGGGCTGTACCCCAGTCTGAGGCCGGAGGAAAATAAAAAGGCCGTTTAATAAGCCTGGAAACGGCCCCCAACACCCAGCCAGTCCTAAGACAGTTAACATCAAGGAAAAGACAATCCGAGTCTGCAGAGGAGAAACAACAGGAAAACCTCCCCCTTAGCCAAGGCGCAGAAGAATACTCACAAATTAATTTTTGTCCACCCCCAACAGAGCCCTCAAAATTAACCATGGGTTTGGCAAAACCTGCTTTCACAGGCCGAGCTAAGAGCCTCATAGTGGATAATGTAATTTACGGTTACAGGTCTGAGCATGGCCTCAGAGTTTTCAAGGTGACTGTTTTGGAGCTTCAGGAGAGAAAGGAGGGCAGAGTGCCCAACGCTGTGCCAGGGCGAGGACGGGCGGCTGGCTCCTGGCCGGCCGGTAGGTAGGTAATCTTGATGAGGAGGGACAGGCTGGCAGCCCAGTTCGCTGCACTGCTGAAATGGCTCCTGCCTGCTTGTTTATCAGTAAGCAGAGTGGGGCGGAGGGGGAAGGGCGGCCATAGCCTTAGCAACCTGAAGCCAAGGGTGAATCCTTACTTGCTTCTGCCTTTGCAAGCAAGGCAAGGGCTGGCTTGCTACACTGACTCGCCCTTCCTCCTTCTCTGCGGTGGGGTGACCAGGGCACTTTTGCAGGTATCCTTCTTTTCAGGGTCAAAGCAGAGGCAAAGCCAGACCTAGGGCTTTCCAGCTGACAAATGTTTGTGGCCTCTGCCCAGGAGACAGAAGGGGAAAAGGAGTCAAGAGAAACAAAGAGATCACACACATGTGAGGTGGCTGGACTTTGCAAAAAAGAAAAACCTACCTTTGCTTTCAGGTTTTGCTGGGTTGCTGTCACCCCGCTTTCTGAAAGAGTGACTCATCGCACCCCCCCACCCCCCCCCACCACAATCTCTCCTGTTTAAAACCTGAAGCCATTTCCCCACTGTTCTCCCCGGGTAAGAAAAAGGGGAATGTTTTGTTTAAAATAAAAGGGGTAACAAGAAAGAAAGAAAGAAAGAAAAAAAGCTATTGTTTTCATCTCTAATTTATAATCCAGGAGGCCCCATTGTTGCTTTTCTTCCTGACTCAAATCTTTGAGCTGTTAATTATAAAAGTAACTAGACTCAGCTTCAGCAGGCAAACCATGTTCCTATGCAGCAATTAGAAAAACTCTGTAGAAAGTTTACTGAGTGATTATATATAATTAATTCTTAGTTACAGACAGAACACTGACCATTTTCTGGAGCTAATAAAAGCAGTTACTCCCCCTCCCCCACACGAATGCCACTTAATTTCCCAAAGCAGAAAGTGAATCCATCCTGGAGGGTCTTGAAGGGAAAAAAAGAGAGAGAGAAAGAGAGGAATCAAAAGCTCCAGTGTGTCTGTGTTTGTTCCTTGCAGCTGTGCATCCTCTTTGGGGATTGAGGAGGCAGAAGGAAAAAGGAAAACAGCCCAACAGTTCTGGTCCTCCTTCTGCAATTTACAAATGTGGCAGAGCAAACCAGTCTACCTTGATGTAAAAAAGAAAAGGCGGGGGGAGGGAGATGCCCTAGGCATGGAACCTAGGGGATGCTTCAGCTCAGCAGACCTCCTTTTCCTAAAAGGAACAAAGATGGTAGAAATTTCCAGAAGGCCTGATCTGGGTCCGGCCACTGCAATTGTCAATCTGTAACCTTTCCTCCAAGTCTATTGGTTCAAAAGCTGGAAAGAGGAAGCCCATTAGGCTGCACGGTGAGGCAGGTCTGCTGCCTCTTACCTAGTCCTGCTGCAATGCAGACATTTATTTACCACCACCCCCCACCCTGAGTGAAAGCTGGAAAACAATACTACTTTGAGAGCAATTAACTTTTTACAGACTCATGTCTGCTGCTTGGCCACAGTACCAGAGGCAAGAGGCTGGCTTGGTCCAGGGCTGAGAACTTGCTGGGGCTGCACATCTGAAAACAGATCTTGGCTTTGCAAACCTGTGGGAGCCATTTTAATGCAAGCTTTTGGAGGACAAGTGCCCTGCCCTTAGGTCTCCTTCCAGCCCAACAAATACACCATTATGCAAACACTGACGGCAAGAAACCAGCAGTCTTGTGATTAGATACTGCGCCTATGAACCTCAATATGTAATTTTCATTTACAGCCAGGAGATAAGAACAAAGAAAAGAGCTAAAGTGTCTGAACTTTCTGGTGTGGGGTACAAGCACACAGTTCTAAGTACGTTTCATCATTAATGGCCTGTCTCTTTACTCTGAGAAGCTGGCCTGTCTTACACAGACTTTTCTCAAGCTTAGAATGAGGTACATGCCTCGTTATTAAATGCCTTTTCCCAATGGGTTCTCAAAGGTCGGTTGCTGAACACCACTTTAAAAGAAAGACTACTGACTCCCTAAAGTTGGCATAATACAGCAACTGAATATACTTCCAGCTTTTACAGTCCTGGATTGGTCTCCAGGCTGGAAATGTATGAAGTGGAACGTCTAGGGAAATTCTGAAGTGAACGCTAAACAAGAAGCTACTTTTTTGACTCTGAAGTTCTAGCTGCAGCCTTGAGAGATCAAGGGGAAATGTAAAAAGTAAGAAATAAATCAGAAGTAAAGGCAGGCGTGCATACAGATGTGTGGGGCAGGCTTGGAAAAAGGCCGGGTCTGGGATGTACTGAATCCTGAATCAGACCAAGTTTGGCGGTGGGTGGGATTTTTACAGACATGTTAAGTATCTTAAAACATAAGTACTGACACCACCCCCCCACACACACACCACCACCCCAGCTCCTCCCCCCCCACCCCCTGCTCTGTGACTCTAACACCAAGCAGTTTCCTTACATTTCACAAGCAGATTGCCTCCCCAGAGTTTTATACTTAATATCCAAACAAACCCAATTCAAGGTCTCAAGTCAAGTCACAATGAACTGAACAATTTCTCCCTGTCTGAGGGTAAACAGGAAGTATAATCTTCAATCCTAGACCCAGGTTATCAGGAAAAACAGTGGATTCAAACAGTCACCTGAAATCAAGACTATTTAAAAGCCCTCCTTGGGTTCCTGCTCATTAAAAAAAAAAGCCCCCAACGGCTGGAGCCAAGACCCCCCTGTTACAAACAGACCCCAAATGTTCGCCAAACTCTTTATACATGGTCACAGAAATGGATTGCTTTACTTACCCAACAAATGTTCAAGCAACCGTCTCATTTTTCCACAGTTAAGAAGAGAGAACAGGCTGGCAGATTTGGGACTTGATCAAAAAGGAAATTTTTTTAAACAGTTACACGGGATTATTAAAAACACACACACAACAACAACACCACAACCCAACCACTGAATATGGAATGCTGTCATGAGCCACAGATGTGATTTTATTTCCTCTGCACTGTATCACACAGGAGGACAGAGGATGATACAATGTAAGAGGAAAGGAGAATGAAAAGGCAGGAGAAAGGATACATGAGTTCACTGAAAACCATGCAAGAGGAGAAAACTAAGGGATTCAAAAGACTCCTCAGATTTATTGCAGGATGTTGTCCAACATCTCTCCCCCCACAACCTCCTACACTCCCCCCCCCCACCCCCAATCCCCATCCCTACTCCAAAAACTTCCTCCAAAGCCTAGAAAACACTTTCAGAAACATTTGCTGGCTGTAGGCTGGCTTTGCAGAAGAACACTCTGTTATCAACAGAAGTCAGGAAAAAAGGCTGAACAATGTAGTTTCAAGTGAAGAAACCCTGCAGGAAGAGAAAAGACCATAGGGAGACACCACCACCCACCTAGGCCCCAGGACCCAGGATCTGTCCTTAGCACTGCTCTTCTGCTGAGGCCTTTGGTTCTGTTTCAAACACACGTCCTCTCTGGCCAGCACTGAGTCCGGCCTTCCCAGCACCTCTTTGGAGGTAAACTTGCCTGCTTTGCTGTCTGCCATGAGCTCTCCTTGGAGGGGAGCCTGCTTGCTTACCTTCCATTTTCTTTCCCCAGCAGGCATGTGACACAAGAGAAGACAATAGTACAGGGTTGGGGGGGGAGGGGGGAACTGCTCAGAGAGAGAGAGAGAGAGAGAGAGAAGAGGGAGGAAGGAAAAAAAAAAAAAAAGCTTCTTTTTTGGCAATACCAGGATCTAGCTTCACACTCTTCTAGAAACACCATGTCCTGGTGGAAGAAAAGGTGTGCCAGGCCCTTGCCAGTTTGCAAAATCGAGCTCTGGCTAATGGCTACTTAGCCATGTGACCCAAGAAAGCAAAAAAAAAAAAAAAAATTTTTTTTCTCTCTAAACAGTTCCAAGTTAACCTAAGTGCTGTGGGGGTGAGTGTGGCACGGCCAGCCACAAGAAATCACACGGCTCGCCCACAAATGCGGATGTCTCAGAGGGAGGGGGAGAAAAGATGGTTAAAAAGTCGAGCTTACCTCTGTGGATGCATTGTTAACACTGTGTAATGTCAATACTTATAAAACATGGAGGACAGGCTCCTAGTTCTCACAGAAAAAGGGTTTGGCACTTCGGCTTGATGATCTGGCCGCTTCATGAAAGCGCACCCCCGATTGGCTGCCCCGGCAAATCGGAGTGTAAGGCGGCCCCGGATTGGCTGAGACACTTCCTGAGCGATTATCTTTGTGAGGCTCTGGTGAGCAAGAGAGCCATCCTGTGCATAGAGAAAGACAGGCTAAGCTAGGCCTTTTGCAGCAAGAAAAACTGAGGAAAGGGGCCCCCAGACGCCCTTCTCCCACACCCTGACTAGATTTCCCGGCGCGGGCGAACCAGTGCAGCCAGCCTGACCTGCTCCAGCAGAGCCTGAGGCCCGCAGGCCACGGGCAAGAGAGTTTTGGGGGGTGAGCTGGTCGGACTCAACCTCATCTGCCCCCTCAGAAACGGCTCTCTCTCGCTGGGAGGAAGGCTAACCCTTTTCTGGAACAATCCAGCAGAATGTTCTGCCCCCCACCCCACCCGCGGGGGGAGGGTGGGGAGTGATGGCTGGAGGGAGAGGAGGCCCAGGAAAAGGGCCCAGGGGCAAGAGAAAGAGGCTGGAGGCAGGCCTCTGAGCAAACCAGACAAGCCAGAAGAGCCCCCCGACCCCACCCCGAAATCACCCCAGAGCAGTCCTGGGCTTCTCAGAGGCCAGAGGACTCAGGCTGCCAGGGGAGGAGGGGAACCAAGTGGTCAAAGTTTGCATCGTCATTGTCCAAATGCCTCCTCTGGACAAAGCAGACCAGGGAGGCCACTTGTCCCCCGGCCCAGAATCTAACCTCTTACCACCCCCACCACCCCCGCCAGCCAGAACTCAAAGGAAAAACCAAAATGGTTTCCAGCCTCCCTGCCAGGATGCCAGGGCCCCCACCCCCACCCCCACCTCCGTCCTTACCCTAAGAAAAGCCAAAGGCGCTCCTAGCAGGCCACATGCCTACATCTACAAACTTCCCTTCCCCTCCCCGGCCCCCTCCCCCACGGCTGAGGCCTGCTAAACCTGTCAGTTAAACAAAAATCTGACTTCCGTATTAGTCTGCGATGGCTTCAGCTTCCTGCCTATTAACCCTCTCTCGGACTCTGGGCCTGGCTGGGAAGAACTAGGCCCTGAGATCGCAGAAAAGGCCTGTGGAAAAATACCAGCGGCAGCTCCCCCGGCAGATGCAGAAAGAGAGAGAGAGAGAGAGTGAGCGAGCCGCTGTCTCTCTCGCCTTGGCTTCCCAAGGAGGCGTGTACCTTCTGAATCCAGGGCACAGGCAGTGCCTCCCGGGCTGAGAAGCCATTTAAATCCAGAGGGAGAAAGAAAGATGTCAAACTCAGCCGGGAACAAGAACCCCCATTATTAGTCAGGCCTACACCCACTGCTTAGACCTTCCTGCCACAATCAGCCTTGTATGGTGGTGCTCGGGAAACTGGGCCCTCGGTGGGCAGACAGATCCCGTGAGCTTTATTAAGGACTCTTGCTTAAATTTATTTCTACAGAGAGCGGCTTCTTCGGGTCCCCAAAGGCAGACGGAATGGCTATTTCACGCTTAGCCCTACCCTGGCAGTCCCCACCCCCCACCACCTCCACCGTATCTGTGGCCCTGCTCCCCAGTAAAATATTAACTAGCATTTCAGAACCATTTATAATTCCACCCATCTCAACAGTATTAGGACATCTCTGCCTGTTTCCTCTGTCGGGCTGCTTTGCCGTGGGTCTGTAGCCTGAGGAAGAAAAAGCAGATCCAAAAAAGGATCTTAAAACATTTGGTGCTCGCTTGCTTCTTTTTTTCTTTTTTAAGACAAGGTGCTTAATGAACAAGTTTAAAAAAAAACAAAACAGCAAGCTGGAACAACAGAAACTAAACACCGTTCTTCAGAGGCTGGAGAGATCTTCCAGAGGTGACGCACATATGCCAGGAGGTAAAAACCATAGCCCAGGAAAGTCTCCCCTTCTCCTAAAATTAGGACTTGCGGGCTTTCTCCTTCCTACCCCGTGCATTGCCACAAAGAAAACGGTGGAGCTGAGGGCCTGCTCGCCCTGCCCCCACCCCCCACCCCCATGGACAACAGATGCCCACCGCGTGTACATCAGTTCCTCCTGGCCGGGAATCTCCCATCAAGACAGGAACAAGCCAGGAATCCAGCCCAGCACACTGTACAGCACAGGGGAAGGGCCCAGGCTGTATGAAAAGGGAGGGGATTTTGTGGCTGCTGTCTTGCATTTTAGGCTGAAGAGGCCAAGATGCAGGGAGGGACACCTCCACAAAGGGCTAGCACTCAGGACAGCAGGCTGGGCCTCACCCGAAGGGAGGGGCCCCCTCTTCCTGGGGGTGGAACTGGGTGCCCGGAGACCAAAGAGAGGGCGGGGTGGGGGGGACTGGGACAGGAGGCCAGAGCTGATCGGACTGTGCTCTCCCTCCCAGCAGTGTGGGCAGGGGCCCCCCACCGCCGTCCCCAAAGGAATACTCTCTGTGTCCAGGAATACTCTCTGTGTCCATGGGTGCCGCTCTGGGGGAGGGGGAGACAAGTAGGACAACGAGTTTGTGGCGGATCTCCCAAACAGCTCACTTCCCAAGTGGACGAGGAAATAAAATACAGCGCTGGTTGGCGTGGTGGATTTTAACCCCGGATTAAAGCTGGTTGCATAAGCAGCTGCAGCATCCTCCCCCTCCCCCCCTCCACCCCGATCACTTGATCACTTGAAATGTTTTCTGGGGCAAAGAGCAGGAAGCTGCCGGCTTATTCTGGCAGCTCCGCTCTGTTTGAGGAATGCTGCTGGCATTCGAGTAGGTCTGAGGTTATCTGGAAAACAGCAATTCGGCTGGGGACAGAGACAAAGGTATGGTGGCAGATGGAATCCTGGGAGGGACGCGGATTGAAAAAGGAAGCCCAGAGCAGGCCTACTAAGGGCCAGTTCCCAGGGTTTGATGGAATGTGGCTGATAAGCAGGGAATAAAGAAAACCAAATGCTGCTGGCTTCAATCGAGAGATTACCCAGTGGGCCCCTCTCAAACCCCCCACTGCACAGAGTAATCTCAGCAGCTTCTGCATGCTCGCCCTGGGCCTGGCGCTGGCTAAATCAGCATTTTACACAGACTGACTCCACGAAGTGGGGAGCATTGTTTGAGAGCTGGAACTGAGCCCAGAGAGGTGAAGTGAACTGCCCAAGGTCACACAGCAAGCCAATGCTACAGGTCAGATTTCCAACCCAGTGAAGACGTCATATCCCTAAAGCCTGTACTTTTGCCTGCCTCTCAAGAAAAGAAAAAAGCCGAACCAAGCAGAGCAGAAACGAGGCTGAAATCTACCAACAGCGACTGCATGCTCTGTGTTTTCTTTTAGGAGTTTGACTTCTTTGAGAATGTTTTAAGTACTGAATAATGAAATTGGGAGACCTTTAGGTCAGAATCATTCAAAGACTCAGAGAAAGCTCCTCTCTCCCTACAAACCTCCAGCAAGATGTCCAGGGTGACACTTTGCTAACTCTAAAATCAGAAATATAAAATCCCTGGAAATCAGCTTTTCTCAAAAGGGTGGTTTTGCCCCCCAGGGGATAGGTAGCAATGTCTGGAGACTTTGGGGCGGTCACAGTGTGGGAAGAGAAGTGCTCTTGGCATCCAGTGGGTAGAGACCTGGGATGTGGCTAAATATCCTACCGCGTGCAGGACAGCTCCCAGCAAGGACTTACATGATCTAACCATTCACTGCACCAAGGTGGGAAACCTTGGCTTAAAGGAAAGGAAGAAAAATCCAACCATTGTGCCTCTGGATAGCAAAGCCAGCACAGGCCTAAACAAGCAGGTTTTGTGGTGATATGAATAAGCCATGAGCTAGTAAGAATAGATGAAACATGTCTCTTTTAATATTTCCAGGAGACAGAGAATCTGGGGATAAAATCTGGCTGAAGGAAGCCAGAGTGTCTCAGTGACAAAGCTGAGGGCCTCCGAAGAGAGCAAAGGGTTGACCTCAGCCCCCTTCCCTGGGCTTCTTACCGGCCCAGGCCTGGCCCCACTGAAATGGCCCACAGCCAGGCCAGCAGCAGGAGCGACCGCCTCTGCAAGCTGCATCCCAAGATAGTCTGTTGGGCTGACTATGAAAATAAGCACCCTTGGAGTTATCTGCCTCCAGCGAGCAGCAGGCCTCCCTGTCCGTTACGTGAAACGGCCAGGGCCGAGGGCGGGAAATGTCTTAAATATCTTGTTTTGTTTTGTTCCCTTTTGGCCAATTGAAACCAAGGCCGACTTCGGGCACGGAAACAGAAAAGCTCACTCACCTTCAGAGCATGAAGCTGACCGAGTCATGTTACAGCCGTAAAGGGGCAATTAGGATTTGGTCCCCTACCTCGGAGAAGAGGGGTCCTCTAGAAGGTTTTCTTCGTTTTGTTTTGTTTTTGTCTTCTTTCTAGGAGGGATTGGCAGGATTACGCTAATGGAGGGAGGAGGGAAGGAAGGGCAGGTGGAGGTGGGGGAGGGGATGGTACTTGACCATCAGGCAGATGGTGGCAGTGTGGGTGGGCAGAGATGTAATGGATGCAAGAGAACAAAAAATCAAAATCAGGAAGATTCAAGACCTCCCGACCTGCTCTTTTTTTTCCCTAGCCATTACCATTATGGAAAGAAGAGCACATATTTATATGCTCTGTTTTCATCTCCCACTAGACCAGTGCCAGTGTCTGGAGACGTTTTAGGTTGTCACACCTGGAGGAAGGGAGGCGATGCTACTGCATCGAGAGGGTAAGGATCAGGGATGCTGCTAGATGTCCTAGAGTGCCCAGGGCAGGCCCCCACAGCAGAGAGCTAGCCAGCCCCTGAGTCTTCAGGGCTGACGCTGAGAAACCCTACATTAGCCTGAGAGCTTCTACAAGGCAAAGATCTGGCCTGAATCCTTCACCATTGTCCCCTTAGAGTCTAACACTGTAATCAATATGTATTAGAGCTCAATTAAACATCATCTCCTGCCTGGACAGTTACACTTGTCTCCTACCTAAGCCCCTGCTTCTGCCCTTGCAAATGCTTGTGCACGCGCGCGCATGCACGCACACACACACACAGATCCTTTAAAAACAAGTCAGATCTCATCCCTCCTCTGCTCAAAATCCATCAATAGCTGCCAACTCACAGTAAAAGCCCAAAGACTAAATACGGCCCACGGGCCTCCCAGGAATATCAGGGCCCTTGCATCTCTGACTTCATGCATCTCCTTCTCTGTTCCCTTGGCTTACTCTGCTCTAGCCTCTGTCCATCTGTTCTTTCCAGGGCCTGACTCCGAAACTCCCCCCTCTGGGCCTTTGCACTTGATCTTCCCAAGCTCCCAATCAGTGGACCTCCCAACTTCCCCAAAGCACCCAAAGCAGCCATTCCCGCCCTCTGCCTGCATGTGGCTGCCTCTTCCTTCCTGCCTTCTTGTCGGTTTCAGAAAGGAGGTTGCATTCCCACAGCCATCACCGCATCCCCCCTAGCCCTGCTCCTTCTATCAGATGCCTTCTGATCTGAGCCCAGGCTCCACAGCCTTTCTCTTACGTCTTTAACCTTTTTCCTTTCTTTCCCACATCAAGAGGGAGAATGGTGCAGTGGTTGAGTGTGTGGCTGCTGGCATCAGGCTGTCTGAGTGTGAATGCACCTGCCCTACTTGCCAGCTGGGCAGTCTTGCCTGAGCAACAAAATTCTCTGTGCCTTGATTTCCTCATCTGTACAATGGGCACAATTGTAATGCCTACTTGGAGACATTGAAGGGACCCATCCCATCAAGACTTGCAGCAACACAGCACTCGTTTGCTATTCCTTTTTCCCTCTCTACTTACTCTTAAAAGGATATTTCCTGGATGGTTCCCACTCAGTTTTCTTTGTTCTTTCACCATCAAATTTTCCAAAGGAGAAAAATAATAAATTCCAATACCTACCATATTCCAATTACTATGTCAGATACTGTTCTAAGCAATTTACATGAACTAATCCATTTACCAATACAACTTTGTAAGGTAGTGTTAGAATCATCAACCCATTTCCTAGATGATGAAACTGAGGTAGGAACAATCAATAGTCCTATTCTAAGAAAACTTCTGTTGTTTCTTGACTTCCTACTTTTGCATTCCAGTCCCCTACAATCAAAAGGACATCTTTTTTGGGTGTTAGTTCTTAAAGGTCTTGTAGGTCTTCATAGAACCATTAAACTTCAGCTTCTTCAGTGTTACTGGTTCGGGCATAGACTTGGATTACTGTGATATTGAATGGTTTGCCTTGGAAATGAACAGAGAGCATTCTGTCATTTTTGAGATTGCACCCAGGTACTGCATTTCAGACCATGCATTTTGTTGACCATGATGGCTACTCCGTTTCTAAGGGATTCCTGCCCACAGTAGTAGATATAATGGTCATCTGAGTTAAATTCACCCATTCCAGTCCATTTTAGTTTGCTGATTCCTAGAATGTTGACCTTTACTCTTGCCATCTCCTGTTTGACCACTTCCAATTTGCCTTGATTCATGGACCTAACATTCCAGGTTCCTATGCAATATTGCTCTTTACAGCAACCTTGCTTCTACCCTTGCTTCGGACCTTGCTTCTGTCACCAGTCACATCCACAACTGGGTATTGTTTTTGCTTTGGCACCATCCTTTCATTCTTTCTGGAGTTATTTCTCCACTGATCTCCAGTAGCATATTGGGCACCTACCGACCAATATGGGGAGGAACTGGGGAGTTCCTCTTTCAGTATCCTATCATTTTGCCTTTTCAACCAAAAAAAGATGTCCTTTTCATTATAGGGGACTAGAATGCAAAAGTAGGAAGTCAAGAAATGATGTAACAGGCAAATTTGGCCATGGAATACTGAATGAAGCAGGGCAAAGGCTAATAGAGTTTTGCCAACAGAACGCACTGGTCATAGCAAACACCCTCTTCCAACAACACAAGAGAAGACTCTACACATGGACATCACCAGATATTCAACACCGAAATCAGACTGATTCTATTCTTTGCAGCCAAAGATGGAGAAGCTCTATACAGTCAGCAAAAACAAGACCAGGAGCTGACTGTGGCTCAGATCATGAACTCCTTATTGCCAAATTCAGACTGAAATTGAAGAAAGTAGGCAAAACCAGTAGACCATTCAGGTATGACTTAAATCAAATCCCTTATGATTATACAGTGGAAGTGAGAAATAGATTTAAGGCACTAGATCTGATAGATAGAGTGCCTGATGAACTATGGACTGAGGTTCGTGACATTGTACAGGAGACAGGGATCAAGACCATCCCCATGGAAAAGAAATGCAAAAAAGCAAAATGGCTGTCTGGGGAGGCCTTACAAATAGCTGTGAAAAGAAGAGAAGCAAAAAGCAAAGGAGAAAAGGAAAGATATAAGGATCTGAATGCAGAGTTCCAAAGAATAGCAAGGAGAAATAAGAAAGCCTTCCTTAGCGAACAATGCAAAGAAATAGAGGAAAATAACAGAGTGAGAAACACTAGAGATCTCTTCAAGAAAATTAGAGATACCAAGGGAACATTTCATGCAAAGATGGACTCGATAAAAGACAGAAATGGTATGGAGCTAACAGAAGCAAAAGATATTAAGAAGAGATGGCAAGAATACACAGAAGAACTGTACAAAAAAGATCTTCATGACCAAGATAATCACGGTGGTGTGATCACTGACCTAGAGCCAGACATCCTGGAATGTGAAGTCAAGTGGGCCTTAGGAAGCATCACTACGAACAAAGCTAGTGGAGGTGATGGAATTCCAATTGAGCTCTTTCAAATCCTGAAAGATGATGCTGTGAAAGTGCTGCACTCAATATGCTAGCAAATTTGGAAAACTCAGCAGTGGCCACAGGACTGGAAAAGGTCAGTTTTTATTCCAATCCCAAAGAAAGGCAAAGCCAAAGAATGCTCAAGCTACCGCACAGTTGCACTCATCTCACACACTAGTAAAGTAATGCTCAAAATTCTCCAAGCCAGGCTTCAGCAATACGTGAACCGTGAACTTCCAGATGTTCAAGCTGAATTTAGAGACAGCAGAGGAACCAGAGATCAAATTGCCAACATCCGCTGGATCATGGAAAAAGCAAGAGAGTTCCAGAAAAACATCTATTTCTGCTTTATTGACTATGCCAAAGCCTTTGACTGTGTGGATCACAATAAACTGTGCAAAATTCTGAAAGAGATGGGAATACCAGACCACCTGACCTGCCTCTTGAGAAACCTGTTTGCAGGTCAGGAAAGCAACAGTTAGAACTGGACATGGAACAACAGACTGGTTCCAAATAGGAAAAGGAGTACATCAAGGCTGTATATTGTCACCCTGCTTATTTAACTTATATGCAGAATACATCATGAGAAACGCTGGGCTGGAAGAAGCACAAGCTGGAATCAAGATTGCCAGGAGAAATGTCAATAACCTCAGATATGCAGATGACACCACCCTTATGGCAGAAAGTGAAGAGAAACTAAAGAGCCTCTTGAAGAAAGTGAAAGAGAAGAGTGAACAAGTTGGCTTAAAGCTCAACATTCAGAAAACGAAGATCATGGCCTCTGGTCCCATCACTTCATGGGAAATAGATGGGGAAACACTGGAAACAGTGTCAGACTTTATTTTGGGGGGCTCCAAAATCACTGCAGATAGTGACTGCAGCCATGAAATTAAAAGAAGCTTACTCCTTGGAAGGAAAGTTATGACCAACCTAGATAGCATATTCAAAAGCAGAGACATTACTTTGCCAACAAAGGTTCGTCTAGTCAAGGCTATGGTTTTTCCAGTGGTCATGTATGGATCTAAGAGTTGGACTGTGAAGAAAGCTGAGCGCCAAAGAATTGATGCTTTTGAACTGTGGTGCTGGAGAAGACTTGAGAGTCCCTTAATTGATGCTTTTGAACTGTGGTGTTGGAGAAGACTCTTGAGAGTCCCTTGGACTACAAGGAGATCCAACCAGTCCATTCTGAAGGAGATCAGCCCTGGGATTTCTTTGGAAGGAATGATGCTAAAGCTGAAACTCCAGTACTTTGGCCACCTCATGCGAAGAGTTGACTCATTGGAAAAGACTCTGATGCTGGGAGGGATTGGGGGCAGGAGGAGAAGGGGACGACAGAGGATGAGATGGCTGGATGGCATCACTGACTCGATGGATGTGAGTCTGAGTGAACTCCAGGAGTTGGTAATGGACAGGGAGGCCTGGCATGCTGCGATTCATGGGGTCGCAAAGAGTTGGACACAACTGAGCGACTGAACTGAACTGAACTGCAAGGAGATCCAACCAGTCCATCCTTAAGGAGATCAGTCCTGGGTGTTCTTTGGAAGGACTGATGCTAAAGCTGAAACTCCAGTACTTTGGCCACCTCATGGGAAGAGTTGACTCATTGGAAAAGGCTCTGATGCTGGGAGGGATTGGGGGCAGGAGAAAAAGGGGAAAAAGGGGACAACAGAGGATGAGATGGCTGGATGGCATCACCGACTCGATGGACCTGAGTTTGAGTGAACTCTGGGAGTTGGTGATGGACAGGGAGGCCTGGTGTGCTCCAATTCATGGGGTCTCAAAGAGTTGGACACGACTGAACTACTGAACTGAACTGAACTGAAGAAAACTTCCCGTTTCTTCTGCCTCACTACTCACCAACTCCTTAATGCCTCTCAATTAGCTATTTACTCAGAAGACACCATGCTATCAATAAGGGAATGGTTAAATAAACATGGTTCTGCCACACAACAGAATACTATGCAGCTGTGAAGGAAGAATCTGGGTCTAAAAAGAAAGAGAAATAGACGAATAAATACAGAGAAGAAACTGGTGGTTGCCAGAGGGGAGTGGGATGGGAGAGGTTGGACTAAACAGGGGAAGGGGAATAAGAGGTACACAGTCAGAATGCTGAAGAATTGATGCTTTTGAACTGTGGTGTTGGAGAAGACTGTTGAGAGTCCCTTGGACTGCAAGGAGATCCAACCAGTCCATCCTAAAGGAAATCAGTCCTGAATATTCATTAGAAGGACTGATGCTGAAGTTGAAACTCCAGTACTTTGGCCACTTGATGCAAAGAACCGACTCACTGGAAAAGACCCTGATCCTGGGAAAGATTGAAGGCAGGAAAAGAAGGGGACGACAGAGGATGAGATGGTTGGATGGCATCACCAACGCGATGGACATGATTCTGAGTAAACTCTGGGAGTTGGTGATGGACAGGAAAGCCTGGCGGGCATGCTACAGTCCATGGGGTCGCAAAGAGTCAGATACGACTGAGCAACTGAACTGAACTGACTCCCACTTATAAATAACAGAGATGTAGTGTACAGCATAGGGAATAGTCAATTTTGCAATAACTTTGTATGGTGACAGTAACTAGACTTATCATGATCAATTCATAATGCATATAAATGTTGTATACCTGAAACTAATAAACTATTGTATCAACTGCATGTATGTATGTACTGCATGTACAACTGTATGTACTGCAATAAAAATAATAATGGTGTGGGTTTTTTTGCAATTTGTGTTTTGGCCACACCATGTGGCTTGCTGGATCTTAGTTCTCCAACAGGGGCTTAAACCCAGGCCGCCACAGTGGAAGTGCCGAGTCCTAACCAGTGGACTATCGACTGTCAGGGAATTCCCAATGTTTTTAATCTTAAAAAAAATAATCTGGGGGGGTACTCTTTCTGCCCCCTTCTGATGCCTATGTCAAAAGCTTTCTCTATCTTCTTTATACTTTAATAAAACTTTATTACAAAAAAAAAATAATAATCTGGGAACCCTTTTATGGAACAAACTCTAAGACATATTGTTGAGTTTAAAAAACACAACAGAACATGGAATATAGTCATTTGTTGTTTTTTAATAAGCAAACCTGTGTGAGTGTCTCTTTAACATGTTCGCTTATTATGCATAGAATTTCTTGGAAGCATACGTAAGAAATGGATAGCAATGGTTGCCTGCAAGGGGTCCTGGGTGGCTGGGGGTCAGGAGTAGGGAGGAGACTTTACCATTTTATCTTTTTATTTTTTAATTGAAGTATAGTTGATTTACAATGTTGTGTTCACCACTATATCTTTTGAATTTCAACCATGTGAATGTATTACTTCTTCAAAAATAAATTAATAAATGTAATATGAGGAAAGTTGTTGGAGACTGTAAAGGGGCAAAGAAAGATTAACGTGTAGCCTGTGTAGCTTCCCCATTGGTTACCTGTACCTTTCATGGCTTTGGCACTATTTTACAACTCTATTTTACAACTTGTAGAAGAGGAATAGTTATGCAAATGATGCTCGTCCATAGAAATGCAAATGGAATCCCCTGGAATGCAATTGATTATTGCCCGGTGGATACTGAACTGCCGGTTTTTGCATCTATTTGTAAATTCAGCATTCCTTCCTTAGCTGTGCAGTACTTGGAATCCTCCTTTGAATTTGGTCCTAACACCTTAGAAGCATCATTATTTAAATGAGTTAGATAAAATCTCTAATGTGTTCATTTTATATTTATATTATTTTTGAGCAGTGATTTTTAAAAAAGAGGTCATCACTGACCTCCAAGAATCTACTTCAACAAGCTAGTTAGTATTGGGTCCACGTTTGATACTGGGCATTTCTGAGTCTCCAACTGTCCAGAGACTCCAACTCTCCATCTGCACCTGTAACTCCAGACTCTGCTCCATCTTCCTGGCCAACAGTGCTTCTCATCTGGGCTCTGGAGCCAGCTTATGGGGGGAAAGGGGTCCATTCCAAGCTCCCTCTCTTCGTACCTATGGAACTTGAGCAGGTGACTGCCCTTTTTATGCCTCAGTTTCCAAGTCTGTGAAATGGGGATTATGGTCCCGGCTGCAGAGACACTGTGAGGATTAGTTTAACAACAGGCACAGAGTGCGGGCTTAAGAAACCTTAGATGTTTTTTTCTTCCCTCGAAACTTTTCACGTAGTCATTTCGTCCATTGCCACAGCAGATTCCGAATGTAACTACCCAGGTCCAACCTTTTCCCTGGGCAGCAGGCATTTTCTTGCTGTGGATCCAAGCTGTGTGCAAATATGCAGGGAGCCCTAGCTCTAGCTCTGAGATTTATTGTCTGTTCCTCCTGTCTTCAAGGAGCTGACAGCTGGGCAGTGGAGGTAGGGAGCTATTAAACAAATATACTAATAGCAGAACAAATTGAGACTAGCGCTGTGAAGAAACAGCTGGGTGAGGGTATAGACAAGTCACAAGATGGTGGGGGGAGGCCTGCTTTACACAGGTAGGGAATGCGGGGGTGACATAGGAGCTGAAGGATGAAGGAGATGGAGCCTCCCAGGTGGAGCAGGCAGCAGGACAAAGGCCCTGCTGAGGCAGGCCTGGCTTGCTAGCTTGGTGTTCCAGAGGAACAATAAAAGTCCAAGTGTGACTGCTATACTTGAGCGTGGAGAAGCGAGAAACAAGCTCACCACTTCCTGCCATCCTTCCGTTACTCAGACTCAAAAATCTTCCAGAATATTCTTTATCCTTCCACATACACACCCCCCACACGCACGTAGTCCACACCATCTCCAAGTCTACCCCAAATGAGAGGCCCCTGGGACACGTACAGTCAGGGCCTGAGCCGCTGGGAACGAAGTCTACCGCCGCCAGGTGACAAAACCCCTAATTTCCATAACGCCCTACACCTGGCTCTCTACCTACAAACAGCACTTCCAATCTCATAAAGTTGGACTGAAGAGCCAAAGAAGTAAAAGGTGTGAAGGGATAAATTAGGAGTTTGGAACTGTCAGATTCAAGCTACTATATATATTAATAGATAAACAAGGTGCTACTGGATAGCATAGCGAACCGTGTGATAACTTATGATGAAAAAGAATATGAAAAATGGTAAATGTATAACTGAATCGCTTTGCTGTACACCAGAAACTAACACAAGGTTGCGAATCAACCATTCTTCAACTTTAAAACCTTGATTAAAACAAATAAAGGGTATGAAAGTACCCGCCATTAAACAAAACATTCACAATGACCTGTCTCATTGCTGTTTTCTGAGCGATTCTTTACTAATTAAATGCAACCTTGACTCCCCCCATCAGCACCCCTTCATCTAACCCCATACCTGACTTTCCCACCCCATTGCCCTGTTTTTCAGTGAAGCTGGGAAGCATGTCCCAAGTCTGTCCCCCTGGGGCTCCTTCTCCTGTTTCCCTTGCTTGCTGGCATAACACCCACTCTTCAAGTCCTGGTTGCCACATCACCTCCAGGAGGTCTTTCCTGATTTCTCACCTGGGAGATTTCTAGGCCCCCGAACTCCTCATGGCCCCTGCCTGTATGAATTCTCAGCGTGGGGGTTCCTGGGACCTCCCACTGAATAAGGCAAACTCAACTTCTAGACTCTCCCAAACCAGCTCCTTCAAAAGTCGCCTCTATCCCAGTCAACAGAATCACACCCTTTGATGGGTTTGTTTCAAACCCCCACCCTTGACTCCCACTTCCACACATACCCTGCTCCAAACCATCAACACGCCTGGGCATCCTTTCCCCCAACAGTGTTCTGAACCTGGCTCTTGTTTGTCAACTAACACCCTGAATCAGCACCATGGCCTCTGAGCACCCAGGGGACCCCTACGGCCTTCTTCCCAATGGTTCCCAATCTGCCATCTTCCTGCTGAATCACCTGAGGATTCAGTTCTAGCGGTGTGAGAGGCTTGCTTCACGTCCCAGAAGTTCACCCTGTGCAGTCAAGACTAGGAATCCTGTTCTGACTGGTCTCCAGTCTACCATCCTGCCGTCTCTGGGCGCTTCCCCTCACAGCATAGAGGAAGCCTATTAAAAAATATCACCTGCCTGCTCAAAACTTTCCATGGACAGCACTGGTCGCAACAGACAAAAGGTAAAAACAGCTCAACTGTCCACTGACAAATGAATGGATGAACAAATTCAGTGTATGTACACAGTGGATTCAGCTACAAAAAGGAATGCAATACTGATGTAGACAACAGGAGTGAACCTTGAAAGCCTTATGCTATGTGAAAGAAGCCAGATACAAAAAGCCAGATTTAAATGAAAGATCCAGAAGAGGCAAACCCAGAGACAGAAAGAACACTGATGGCTGCCGGGGGCCAGAGAGGGCTGGGGGGAAATATGGGGAGGGACTGCTTAATGGGCATTGGCGCTTTCCTTTTGGGGTGATGAAAAAGTTCCGGAACTGGACAGTGGTGGTTGTACAACACTGTGAATGTACTTAATGCCACTGGATTGCACATGCTGAAATGGGTGACGGGGCTTCCCTGGTTCTCCAGAGGCTAAGACTCCATGCTCCCAGTGCCTGGGGACTGGGTTCGATCCCTGGTCAGGGAACTAGATCCCTCATGCCACAACTAAGAGCCAGCGCAGCCAAACAGGGAAATAATAAAAGGAAACATTAAATAAAATGGGTGAAGTGGTAAATTTTGCATTATAAATATGACAATTTAACAAAACTTTCCACAACATTTTATGTCACCTTGGATAAAAATCCCAACTCCTCCACAGCCCTCCCCTCTACTCTCACCGACTTCCCACTGGCTCACTGCACTCCAGCCACCTGTCTGCCACCCTGCTGTTTTTCAAAGCACCCTTTGCTTTTTCCTACCCCTCATGCGGGGCTTAGTGGTAAAGACTCTGCCTGCCAATGCAGGAGACTCGGGTTCAACTCCTGGGTTGGGAAGATCCCCTGGAGAAGGAAATGACAACCCACTCCAGTATTCTTGTGTGGGAAATCCCATGGACGGAGGAGCCTGGGGGGTCGCAGAAGAGTAGGACACGACTTAGTGACTAAATACCGCCAACAATCTCTCTTTTGACCTTAAAGTTTGTCAGTATTTCTGTCTTGCTCTTGAATCTCTCCTGCTGTTACAAAGGCCACAAGTGTAAAACTGCTGTTTACATCTTGGGTTCCCCTGCAGTGGCACCAGGACTATTGAGGGAAGTCAGAGTTTGTTGAGTGACGAACTACTTGCTTGATTGGAATGGATTCTTAACATCCACTTTCTGGCATCACACCCTGTCTTCATACCTTCCCCTCTTAAATCACACCTTTTCATTCCCTGGCTCAGAACCCTCCATGGGTTCCCATGAGTTGAGAACAGGAGTCTGCAAAGTACGGCCCACAGACCAAATCCAGCCCACCACCTGTTTTTGTCTGGCCCATGAGCTAAAAAAGTTTTGTTACATTTTTAAATGGTTGGGAAAAAAGTAAAAAATGAAAGCAATTTGGAGAATGCATGAATTATACGAAATTTTGGAGAAGGAAATGCAACCCACTCCAGTATTCTTGCCTAGAGAATCCCACACACAGAGGAGCCGGGCTGGCTGTAATCCATAGGGCTGCACAAAGTTGGACACAACTGAAGCAACTTAGCACAGGAAATTCAAGTTTCAGTGTCTATAAGTAATGTTTTATTGAAACACAGCCTTGGGCACACACTTGTTATCCAGGCCTGCTTTTATGCTACAATAATAGGGTCTCATATCACTTTCACTTTCCACTTTCATGCACTGGAGAAGGAAATGGCAACCCACTCCAGTGTTCTTGCCTGGAGAATCCCAGGGACGGGGGAGCCTGGTGGGCTGCCGTCTATGGGGTCACACAGAGTCGGACACGACTGAAATGACTTAGCATAGCATAGCATAGCATAGCATAGTTGCAATAGAGATCATACGTGGTCCTCAAAGTGAAAGTCGCTCAGCTGTGTCCGACTCTTTGCGACCCCGTGGCCTATACAGTCTATGGAATTCTCCAGGCCAGAATACCAGATTGGGTAGCCTTTCCCTCCTCCAGGGGATCTTCCCAACCCAGGGATTGAATCCAGGTCTCCCGCATTGCAGGCAGATTCTTTACCAGCTGAGCCACAAGGGATAGTCCTCAGAGCCTAATATAATTACTACCTGGTCCTTTACAGAAGGGCTTTCCCAGGTGGCTGAGTGGTAAAGAATCTGCCAGTCAATGCAAGAGAGGCCTGTGTGGGGAAGATCCCCTGGAGAAGGAAATAGCAACCTACTCCAGTATTCTTGCCTGGAAAATTCCACAGAGGAGCCTGGTAGTTACAGTCCGTGGGGTTGTAAAGAGTCATACACGACCGTATGACTGAGTATGCATGCACATTTACAAAAAATCTCTGCAAATTCCCTCTCAGATGAAAATCCTGTACCTGGCCTGCAGAGCCCCCTCAGGCCTGGTCCCTAAATCACTGAGCTCAAGGTCTTTGCTCAGCACCCATCTGAGCTGACTCCCTTTTTCCTTCCTAGGACACAGCACAACACACAAGCACCTTAATTCTTCACTTAGTACTTTTTGCTTGTGTACAAAGGAAGGAACTCTGTGAATCTGTTTACTAATATTCCCCAGGCCTCCGAAGACCTGGGTACCATAGTAGCTGCTCAATAAATATTTAGCCAATGAATCACACGTTTTTCTTACATAAAGGAGTTTCTCTGCAACATCTTCAGTAGATCAACCATGGCCCTAATTTGGATTTTGCACCTTCTTGCAACGTACAATGTCATAATTTATATACAAATAGAGAAAGTTGACAACCAGTCATTTTATCTATGGCAATATAGAGAAATATAAACAAAACAGCTTTCCCCTTCAACTGTTTATTGACTCCAGTCACCTGACCTACTTTGGGGTCCTGGAAATGTGCCGCTTGCATCTAGTCAGACTGGTTCCCATCGTTTCTGGACCTCTGCACCTGGTCCTTCTGCTTCAGAGCCAGGACCAAAGGTCACCTCCTCCAGGAAGCTCTCTGGGATCACGCCACATCCCAACAGTGACTTGCCTTCCCAACGCTTACCATATTCTAAAATTAAGTGTCCTATTTCCTTTTAAGGCAGGAAACGTGTTGTTTTCATATACAGTTACCACCGCAGAGTCCAGAGCAGGTCTAGAATTCAAGACTCTCTCAGTGTTTGTTTGGGTGACTGAAATCCCTTGAGTTTCTGTACACATTTTTTAAATAGTTTGTTACTGGATATAAAAAGATGTTTAACCCTTTATTGATGGGGGAGATTTTTGCAGAAACTAAAGCCTGTGGCTGGAGATTTGTTATGTAAGTGATATTGATCCGGCTCTGGTCAATAATGTGTTAATATGTACTTGCTAAGTAACTAGAGTGACTTCTAGGAGCTTTCACCTCCTTTTAAAGCCACTCCCACCTCCAACTCTTGTCAGAAGATATCAGCAGTGTCTGGCAGCAGCATCTTTACCTTAAAGAGCAGATACACCCAAAGTTTACTACCTCCAGGTGCTGATACAATCTTTTATCATTTAATTAATCCTCCCAATAACTCTATGCATCAGGTTCTATTATTACCTTCATTTTACAGATGAAGAAACCGAGGCAGAGAGACTAACGTACTCGTCTGAAAAAGGAAGACATTCGTAAGAAAAATGAACTCCCAACCTCAAATTTCAAGAAACAAATACTGTGGGAAAGAGAATCAAGGCAGACAGGAAACACTCAAACGTGATCCGAAATCAGTTTCACAGCAACAAAACAGAGGACAGTAAAGCCCCCAAAGAAATCCCAGACTTGGGCGATTTGGTCAAAACTCAGTCAATTCTCAGATGATCTCAGGCCACCAAAGCTCGTATTTCCCAGCCCGTGCTGCAAGTCCCAAACCTGGTCATCACCCTTGACCTCTCCTCTCCCTCTCCTCTCCCTCTACTCTCCCACTTTCCATCCGGGAGCTCCGTAGGATTTACCTTCTGAGCGTCTTACACTGTCGACTGCGGCCACGTAACTCCATTCTACAGAGGTGGTGGCCTGCTCCAGATTCACCATTAGCTGTTATCTGGGCAGGAAGGGAACAGCCTCCCACCAGCCCCCAGGCCCCAGTCCGCTCCCATCCCCCACTCTCAGCAGCCAGAGAGATCTATTGAAATTTCAATTTGGATCAGGACACACCCCCATTTCCCGCCCCCTACCTCCAAAAAACTTTCAAAGATTTCCCATTGTTCTCAAGTCAAAGTCCTTCATTCTTAACCAAGCCTTCTGGGGTCTGCAGATTTCCCTTCCCCAGCTTCATCTTAAGTCTCAACTCCAACCAGACCCCAGCCATCTTGGGAGGCTCTGATAGCAACAAAGCTTCTGACCTGGTTCAAATTCTGACCCTGCTATTCATTCTCTGTGTGACCTAGTGCAAGTAACTTAACCTCTCCGGGCAAATGCGAAATGTAACTTAGTCCATAGTGTTGACAAGAGTCAATTGGTTCCTTTCAGTTCCACTGGATCATGGAAAAAGCAAGAGAGTTCCAGAAAACCATCTATTTCTGCTTTATTGACTATGCCAAAGCCTTTGACTGTGTGGATCACAATAAACTGTGGGAAATTCTGAAAGAGATGGGAATACCAGACCACCTGATATGCCTCTTGAGAAATTTGTATGCAGGTCAGGAAGCAACAGTTCGAACTGGACATGGAACAACAGACTGGTTCCAAATAGGAATAGGAGCAGGTCAAGGCTGTATATTGTCACCCTGTTTATTTAACTTCTATGCAGAGTACATCATGAGAAACGCTGGACTGGAAGAAATACAAGCTGGAATCAAGATTGCCGGGAGAAATATCAATAACCTCAGATATGCAGATGACACCACCCTTATGGCAGAAAGTGAAGAGGAACTCAAAAGCCTCTTGATGAAAGTGAAAGAGGAGAGTGAAAAAGTTGGCTTAAAGCTCAACATTCAGAAAACGAAGATCATGGCATCCAGTCCCATCACTTCATGGGCAATAGATGGGGAAACAGTGGAAACAGTGTCAGACTTTATTTTTCTGGGCTCCAAAATCACTGCAGATGGTGACTGTGGCCATGAAATTAAAAGACGCTTACTCCTTGGAAGGAAAGTTATGACCAACCTAGATAGCATATTCAAAAGCAGAGACATTACTTTGCCAACAAAGGTTCGTCTGGTCAAGGCTATGGTTTTTCCTGTGGTCATGTATGGATGTGAGAGTTGGACTGTGAAGAAGGCTGAGCGCCGAAGAATTGATGCTTTTGAACTGTGGTGTTGGAGAAGACTCTTGAGAGTCCCTTGGACTGCAAGGAGATCCAACCAGTCCATTCTGAAGGAGATCAGTCCTGGGATTTCTTTGGAAGGAATGATGCTAAAGCTGAAACTCCTGTACTTTGGCCACCTCATGTGAAGAGTTGACTCATTGGAAAAGACTCTGATGCTGGGAGGGATTGGGGGCAAGAGGAGAAGGGGACGACAGGATGAGATGGCTGGATGGCATCACTGACTCGATGGACGTGAGTCTGGGTGAAGTCCAGGAGTTGGTGATGGACAGGGAGGCCTGGCGTGCTGTGATTCATGGGGTCGCAAAGAGTCGGACACGACTGAGCGACTGATCTGATCTGATCTGATCAGTTCAATTCAGTCGCTCAGTCGTGTCCGCCTCTTTGCAACCCCAAGGACTACAGCACACCAGGCTTCCCTGTCCATCACCAACTCTTGGAGCTTGATCAGACTCATGTCTATCGAGTTGGGGATGCCATCCAACCAATTCATCTCTGTTGTCCCCTTCTTCTCCCACCTTCAATCTTACCTAGCATCAGGGTCTTTTCAAATGAGTCAGTTCTTCCCATCAAGTGGCCAAAGTATTGGATTTTCAGCTTCAGCATCAGTACTTCCAATGAATATTCAGGACTGATTTCCTTTAGGATTGATCTCCTTTGCAGTCCAAGGGATTCTCAAGAGTCTTCTCCAACACCACAGTTCAAAAGCATCAATTCTTCAATACTCAGCTTTCTTTACATTCCAACTCTCACATCCACGCATGACTACTAGAAAAACCATAGCTTTGACTAGACAGACCTTTGTTGGCAAAGTAATATCTCTGCTTTTTAGTATGCTGTCTAGGTTGGTCATAGCTTTTCTTCCAGGGACAAGCATCTTAATTTCATGGCTGCAGTCACCATCTGCAGTGATTTTGGAATCCCAAAAAAAAAGTCTCTCACTGTTTCTATTGTTTCCCCATCTACTTGCCGAGAGTGATGGGACCAGATGCCATGATCTTAGTTTTCTGAATGTTGAGTTTTAAGCCAACTTTTTCACTCTCCTCTTTCACTTTCATCAAGAGGCTTTTTAGTTCTTCGCTTTCTGCCATAAGGGTGGTGTTATCTGTGTATTTGAGATTATTAATATTTCCCCCAGCAACCTTGATTCTATCTTGTGCTTCATCCAGCCCGGCATTTCACATGATGTACTCTGCATTTAAGTTAAATAAGTAGGGTGACTATATAAAACCTTGATGTACTCCTTTCCCAGTTTGGAACCAGTCTGTTGTTCCATGTCCAGATCTAACTGTTGCTTCTTGACCTGCATACAGATTTCTCAGGAGGCAGGTAAGGTGGTCTAATATTCCCATCTTGAAGAATTTCCCACAGTTTTTTGTGATCCATACAGTCAAAGGCTTTGGCATAGTCAATAAAGCAGAAATAGATGTTTTTCTGGAACTCTCTTGCTTTTTCCATGATCCAGCGGATGTTGGCAATTTGATCTCTGGTTCCTCTGCTGTCTCTAAATCCCGCTTGAACAGCTGGAAGTTCATGGTTCACATACTATTGAAGCCTGGCTTGGAGAATTTTGAGCATTACTTTGCTAGTGTGTGAGATGAGTGCAATTGTGCAGTAGTTTGAGCATTCTTTGGCATTGCCTTTCTTTGGGATTGGAATGAAAACTGACCTTTTCCAGTCCTGTAGCCACTGCTGAGTTTTCCAAATTTGGTGGCATATTGAGTGCAGCACTTTCACAGCATCATCTTTCAGGATTTGGAATAGCTCAACTGGAATTCCATCACCTCCACTAGCTTTGTTCATAGTGATGCTTTCTAAGGCCCACTTGACTTCACATTCCAGGATGTCTGGCTCCAGGTGAGGGATCACACCATCGTGGTTATCTGGGTCATGAAGATCTATTTTGTACAGTTCTTCTGTGTATTCTTGCCACCTCTTCTTAGTATCTTCTGCTTCGTTTAGGTCCATACCATTTCTGTCCTTTACTGAACCCATCTTTGCATGAAATGTTCCCTTGGTATCTCTAATTTTTCTGAAGAGAACTCTCGTCTTTCCCATTCTATTGTTTTCCTCTATTTCTTTGCATTGATCACTTAGGAGGGCTTTCTTATTCCTCCTTGCTATTCCTTGGAACTCTGCATTCAGATGTGTATATCTTCCCTTTTCTCCTTTGTTTTAGCTTCTGTTCTTTTCTCAGCTGTTTATAAGGCCTCCTCAGACAACCATTTAAACTTTTTGCATTTCTTTTTCTTGGGGATGGTCTTGATCACTGCCTCCTGTACAATGTCACAAACCTCTGTCCATAGTTCTTCAGGCACTCTATAAGATCCAATCCCTTGAATCCACTTGTCACTTCCACTGTATAATCATAAGGGATTTGATTTAGGTCATACCTGAATGTTTCCTTTGTTAATAGTGTCACTTGCACAGTGTCTGACACTACTTAGCTGTCACTATTGTTAGCAGAAATCTCCTACTCATCCCGCAAAACCCAACACAAAATTCATTTCTTCAGAGTACCCTTCCTGGAGTTACTTTCCAATTAATTAGACTGCCCCCTGCTATTTGCTGAAACCATACTCACAGAAAACTAGTCAATCTAATCACACTAGGACCACAGCCTTGTCTGACTCAATGAAACTAAGCCATGCCCGTGGGGCAACCCAAGATGGGCAGGTCATGGTGGAGAGGTCTGACAGAATGTGGTCCACTGGAGAAGGGAATGGCAAACCACTTCAGTCTTCTTGCCTTGAGAACCCCATGAACAGTATGAAAAGGCAAAATGATAGGATACTGAAAGAGAAACTCCCCAGGTCAGTAAGTGCCCAATATGCTACTGGAGATCAGTGGAGAAATAACTCCAGAAAGAATGAAGGGATGGAGCCAAAGCAAAAACAATACCCAGCTGTGGCTGTGACTGGTGATAGAAGCAAGGTCCAATGCTGTAAAGAGCAATATTGCATAGGAACCTGGAATGTCAGGTCCATGAATCAAGGCAAATTGGAAGTGGTCAAACAAGAGATGGCAAGAGTGAATGTCGACATTCTAGGAATCAGCGAACTGAAATGGACTAGAATGGGTGAATTTAATTCAGATGACCATTACATCTACTACTGCGGGCAGGAATCCCTCAGAAGAAATGGAGTAGGCATCATGGTCAACAAAAGAGTCCGAAATGCAGTACTTGGATGCAATCTCAAAAACAACAGAATGATCTCTGTTCGTTTCCAAGGCAAACCATTCAGTATCACGGTAATCCAAGCCTATGCCTCAACCAGTAAGGCTGAAGAAGCTGAAGTTGAACGGTTCTATGAAGACCTACAAGACCTTTTAGAACTAACACCCAAAAAAGATGTCCTTTTCATTATAGGGGACTGGAATGCAAAAGTAGGAAGTCAAGAAACACCTGGAGTAACAGCAAATTTGGCCTTGGAATATGCAATGAAGCAGGGCAAAGACTAATAGAGTTTTGCCAAGAAAATGCACTGGTCATAACAAACACCCTCTTCCAACAACACAAGAGAAGACTCTATACATGGACATCACCAGATGGTCAACACCAAAATCAGATTGATTATATCCTTTAGCAGCCAAAGATGGAGAAGCTCTATACAGTCAGCAAAAACAAGACCAGGAGCTGACTGTGGCTCAGACCATGAACTCCTTATTGCCAAATTCAGACTTAAATTGAAGAAAGTAGGGAAAACCACTAGACCATTCAGATATGACCTAAATCAAATCCCTTATGATTATACTGTGGAAGTCAGAAATAGATTTAAGGGCCTAGATCTGATAGATAGAGGTGAAAAGCAAAGCAGAAAAGGAAAGATATAAACATCTGAATGCAGAGTTCCAAAGAATAGCAAGAAGAGATAAGAAAGCCTTCTTCAGCGATCAATGCAAAGAAATACAGGAAAACAACAGAATGGGAAAGACTAGAGATCTCTTCAAAAACATAAGAGATACCAAAGGAACATTTCATGCAAAGATAGGCTCTATAAAGGACAGAAATGGTATGGACCTAACAGAAGCAGAAGATATTAAGAAGAGATGGCAAGAATACACAGAATAACTGTACAAAAAAGATCTTCACGACCAAGATAATCACGATGGTGTGATCCCTCACCTGGAGCCAGACATCCTGGAATGTGAAGTCAAGTGGGCCTTAGAAAGCATCACTATGAACAAAGCTAGTGGAGGTGATGGAATTCCAGTTGAGCTATTCCAAATCCTGAAAGATGATGCTGTGAAAGTGCTGCACTCAATATGCCAGCAAATTTGGAAAACTCAGCAGTGGCTACAGGACTGGAAAAGGTCAGTTTTCATTCCAATTCCAAAGAAAGGCAATGCCAAAGAATGCTCAAACTACTGCACAATTGCACTCATCTCACACACTAGTAAAGTAATGCTCAAAATTCTCCAAGCCAGGCTTCATCAACATGTGAACCATGAACTTCCAGATGTTCAAGCTGGTTTTAGAAAAGGCAGAGGAACCAGAGATCAAATTGCCAACATCCGCTGGATCATGGAAAAAGCAAGAGAGTTCCAGAAAAACATCTATTTCTGCTTTACTGACTATGCCAAAGCCTTTGACTCTGTGGATCACAATAAGCTGTGGAAAATTCTGAAAGAGATGGGAATACCAGACCACCTGACCTGCCTCTTGAGAAATCTGTATGCAGGTCAGGAAGCATCAGTTAGAACTGGACATGGAACAACAGACTGGTTCCAAATAGGAATAGGAGCAGGTCAAGGCTGTATATTATCACCCTGTTTATTTAACTTCTATGCAGAGTACATCATGAGAAATGCTGGGCTGGAATAAGCACAAGCTGGAATCAAGATTGCCGGGAGAAATATCAATAACCTCAGATATGCAGATGACACCACCCTTATGGCAGAAAGTGAAGAGAACTCAAAAGCCTCTTGATGAAAGTGAAAGAGGAGAGTGAAAAAGTTGGCTTAAAGCTCAACATTCAGAAAACGAAGATCATGGCATCCAGTCCCATCACTTCATGGGCAATAGATGGGGAAACAGTGGAAACAGTGTCAGACTTTATTTTGGGGGGCTCCTAAATCACTGCAGATGGTGACTGCAGCCATGAAATTAAAAGACGCTTACTCCTTGGAAGGAAAGTTATGACCAACCTAGATAGCATATTCAAAAGCAGAGACATTACTTTGCCAACAAAGGTTCGTCTGATCAAGGCTATGGTTTTTCCAGTGGTCATGTATGGATGTGAGAGTTGGACTGTGAAGAAGGCTGAGCGCCGAAGAATTGATGCTTTTGAACTGTGGTTTTGGAGAAGACTCTTGAGAGTCCCTTGGACTGCAAGGAGATCCAACCAGTCCATTCTAAAGGAGATCAGCCCTGGGATTTCTTTGGAAGGAATGATGCTAAAGCTGAAACTCCAGTACTTTGGCCACCTCATGCGAAGAGTTGACTCACTGGAAAAGACTCTGATGCTGGGAGGGATTGGGGGCAGGAGGAGAAGGGGACGACAGAGGATGAGATGGCAGGATGGCATTACTGACTCGAAGGACGTGAGCCTCAGTGAACTCCGGGAGTTGGTGATGAACAGGGAGGCCTGGCGTGCTGTGATTCATGGGGTCACAAAGAGTCGGACACGACTGAGCGACTGATCTGATCTGATATTTGCTGTCTTCATGCTGCTATGGCAATCATAAATGAATCCTTAATACCTTTAATAACTGGATATAAAGTCAGCATTGATTCCGTATTTAGTGTCTATTTTGTTCAAGTCTGTACCTTCCTGGCACACAGTAAGACCTCAGAAGTCATCTGGTGAGTGTTGAACAAAGACTGGCTGAATGAATCAACCCTAAGGATGCCTAACTCTGCAGTGCTCAAGAAGAATTAGGAAAGTTGAATTTTAATGAGAATTCGGGAAAACTGGAGCCAGCGTGAGGGGGCTTGGGAAGGGAGGGGGTTATTAGGTTACAGAAAGGAAGCTACAGTGATTTGATATGTAAAGCAACAGTGGGAGGGGCGTACAGGGACCGGTCAACCTAAGCTGACTCCTGAGAATTAGGAGAGCAGCTCAAGTGTTACCCTGGGGCAGGAAGCTGCCTGGGATCTGGGTCTTTCCATACTTGTAGCCCTTTCTCCTTGCTCTTACCCCCCCACCCCCGCTTCCCCACCTCCCTGGCTCACCAGCCCCAATTCCTCTTGTCCTAGCTATACCCCAGGCCTCAACCAGCCTAACGTCAGAACCTGTAAAGGGTGGCCAGGTTTAGCAAATAAAAATCGAGGACACCCAATTTAAAATTGAAAAGTTCTGGCACCACTAACTCTTAACTCTCTGGAACCATCAGACTCAACCCAGTAGGGTCTTCTCTTAATTACCTTTCTGTTTTGGAGTCCTGAGCCTCCTTGGAAGAGTCACTCAACCCCTCTGACCTGCTTCTGCCTCTGGGTAAGAGAGATAAGAGTGTCAACCACCCAGGGTGGAGTTAGGACTCTAAGAAAATGAGCTACCCGGCTCTTAGCACCCAGTAGAGATGCCATAAAGAGCAACCAGTAAGGCCATTCTTCTACTCCCTTCTCCTGATGTCATCTCCTGGGGTCTCACCCCGAAGCTTTCAATATGAATTGCTGAACCCATTTTACAGAGGAGGAAAACTGAGGACAGCCAATCAGAGGAGGGCTAAGAAGTGAATTTCCCCCATCTTTAGGACTCTCATGCTATAGCTCTTCTTGACTATCAGATGCAAATGTACAGTAAACTATAAGCAACAGGAAGGCAGGGACTTTCTTGGGTTTTGATGATGGACTCCCAGAACCCAGCACACTGCCTGGCTCTCAGGAGGTGTGGCATAAATTTCTATGGAACCGGGGACTTCCCTAGTGGTCCAGTGGTAAGACTCCAAGCGCCCAATGCAGGGGGACCAGGTTCAATCCCTGGTCAGGGAGCTGAATCACACACAACTGAGTTCCCGTGACAAAACTAAAGATCCCACATCCTGCATCTAAGACCTGGAGCAGCCAAATAAATAAATATTCAAGAGAGATCCATGCAACGGGTGGACGCAGGTCCACCAGAGTCCCCGTTTTGCAAGAGTGCTTGCTCTTGCGTGTTCTCTCTCTGCATGCCCTGGGTGTCGAGCCCACGTCTGCCTTCCTGTGCTTGCTCCATCACCCCAAATACATTGGGTCGGTGAGGGGAGCAGCGGAGGGTTAAGCTTAAGGCAGATTCCTGTTTGTTTTTTTCTTTTCTTTTTCTAAAATGAAGCAAAGTGACAAAATGCAGATTCAAAAGGAAAGAACCATGACCTTGGGGGTGTCAAAACAGCCACTTGGGTTGCTGTCCACCTGGGAAGGAGAGACCTCTGAGAACTTGAATTCAACACAGTTCCATTCTGCGTTCATTAGACACCTCATGTTTTCCCGTCTGCTGGCATGTTGTCCTGAAATAATTAGGAGATAAAGGGATTTTCAGAAGAACAGGATTTTGAGGGTATCTGAGAGCTGTTCTGAAGGAGATCAGCCCTGGGATTTCTTTGGAAGGAATGATGCTAAAGCTGAAACTCCAGTACTTTGGCCACCTCATGCAAAGAGTTGACTCATTGGAAAAGACTCTGATGCTGGGAGGGATTGGGGGCAGGAGGAGAAGGGGATGACAGAGGATGAGATGGCTGGATGGCATCACTGACTCGATGGACGTGAATCTGGGTGAACTCCAGGAGTTAGTTGGTGATGGACAGGGAGGTCTAGCGTGCTGCGATTCACGGTGTTGCAAAGAGTCGGACACAACTGAGCGACTGAACTGAACTGAACTGAGGAGCTGTGCTGAATCCAGCCCAGAGAGCCCACTGAGAATGTGGTCACGTGGTTAACCCGCTTTGAGAGTCACCAGTGGGTTTACAGGGGCAACCACAGTACCTGTTCTTAACTGCGCCCCCCTGGACCTAAAGTCAGACAGAAGCACGGGGGTCTGACCTAGGGAATTATTCTGTTTCTCATCAATGTTTTCTTCATTTGGAGAGAGATTGGATGGTCATGGGGTTTGATAAAAGAAGTCTGGAATTCTAAGACCAGTTTGATCAGACGTCCTGCTCTTTGCAGTTAACCTGAATTGACTTGCCAGTGTTATAGGTTCATTAAATTCTCACCTTTGGGGCACCCCCGCCATTGCCAATGGCAGCCTAGTCATGGCTCTTGACCTGACCAGTGGACCTTTCTCCACGAACGTCTCCTGGAGGAAAGAGCCTTCAGCTCCAAGGTCACCTCCTCCCAGAGGCCTTCCTTGAGGGCTTTAACCAGTGGAGGCACCCCAGCCCCGCCCAGCAGTCACCCTGTATGACATCACCCTGTTGCACTGAGCCCTGGGGCTGTCAGCAATCACACCACAAGCTGTTCTCTGCTGACTTACTGGATTCTTGGTCTCCCCCAGCTAGACGTTCAGCCCCAAAAAGACAGGGTGCTGTCTGGCTAGTTCAAAGTGTATCCCCAGCCCTAGGAGCCTGCCAAGTCCAGAGCAGACATCACGTTAGAGCCTGTTAAAAGGATAAATAATAGTAATAGTAATAATAACTCATGTTAACTGCCTGCTGACTATTTTTTGGTCTCCAGGTGAGGCTCGAATCAAAGTTTTTCATATATTAAGCCACTGAATCCTCCCAGCATTTTGAGGTAGGTACCCTGGCTGCCGCTTTGCACTGGCTGTTCCCTGTGCCTGGAATGTTCTTCCCTCAAAAAGCCACAGGACTCACCCCCTGCCTTCATTCAGGACTCCGCTCAAATGCCAGCAACTCAGAAGCCTTGCCAGCACCCCCTCAACCCATGCCCCACCATTAGGGGCTGAACTGCGTTGTCCCCGCCAAGAAACGTAATGGATTGCCCACCCACCCACCCACCCCCAGCTGAGAATGTGGCCTCTGGGGAAGTAGGATCTGTACAGAGATCAAAATGGAATGGGGTCATGGGGGTGTGCCCTCATCTAAGAAGCGCGGTGCTCTTATTCAAAAGGGACCTTTGGACAGACATGCACAGAGAGAAGATGCTGTGGAGACGCACAGGGAGAAGGCCTTGGGTAGATGGAGGGTTGGTCTGCAGGATTTACAAGCCTCGGAATGCCCAAGAGAGCTGGGAAACCAGCAGAAGTGAGGAGGAGACAAGGAAGGATTCCCCACCCCCGCGCATCCCCACCGACACCTTGGATTCAGACCTCTGGCCTCTAGAAGGGCAAGACAATAAGGCTCTATTGCTTTAAGCTGCCGAGTTTGTGGAACTTTGTTCACAGCCTAGGAAACCAAGACACCAGCTTGTTTTTCTTCCTGGCACTTGCCACCACCTGCCACTGCACTGAGACATTTGTCTCTTTACTCCCCGCACCCAGCCTGGAGTGTAAGTCTCTCAGGGTCAAGGTCTAATGCTCATGCATCTGTTACAAAGCCTGACATGGATTTGTTCTTTCAAGAAGCATCTACTGAGTGCCTACTGTGTGCCAGGTTTTTCTGTAAGTGCTGGGGGTACAGCAGTGAATTTGGCAAATATCCTTTGAAGCTGACAGTCTAGGGAGAAGAGACAGATAATAAACAGGAAATGGTGATAAGTGCTATGGGGACAAATATAGCAGGAAGGGACCCAGGGACTTTGTGGTGGGCGGCAGTGATAATTGGGGTGGACAGAGACCTCCAAAAGGAGGTGACAGCTGAGTGGAGGCCCCAAGGAGATGAGGGAGGAGGCACAAGGGTATCTGGGGAATACATTACAGGAAGGGCCGCGGTTCCCCGCCTAGAGATTTTGCCCCTACCAGAGGACACGTGGCAATTTCTGGAGATATGGAGATGCTGTGGACAGCCAGTACGGAGAGGCCGGGAATGCTGGTGACCATCCTGAAATGCACCCCCCCACCCCCCATCCCCACAACAAAGCTAACTAACCAGCCCCAAACATCTGTAGCATGAAGTTAAGAAGCACAAAGGCATGGGGAGGAGGAAGGCCCGCCCTGAGAGCTTCCTGCAAGTGTAGGTGCTGGGTGCTGGGTGTTGGAGCAGTGCTGGAAGGATTTACACCAGGGCAGGAAACAGCAGCAGAGGAGGTCAGAGGTCGCCAAGGGAGGGAGGAACAAGACGGCCATTGGGACCATTTTAAGGAGCTCAGTTTGTTTCCTAGTTTGGCTGCTTTGAGTCTTAGTTGCATCGGGCGAGATCTTTAGTTCTAGTTCACGGACTCTAACTGCAGCATGTGGGCATCATGGCTCTGCAGCATGTGGGATCTTAGTTCCCCAAACAGGGATCGAACTCGTGTCCCCTGCATTGCAAGGTGGATTCCTAACCCCCGGACCACCAGGGAAGTCCTAGGAGCTCCGTCGTTATCCTCAATGAGACAGGGAACCACTGGCAGCTTTTCAGCAGAGGAGAGACACAGGCTGGCTTACTCTGAAGGATCGCCTCTGGCTTTGCGGCTGCAAGTAGACCAAGTGACGGGTGAGGGCAAGAGGAGGGAGTCCAGTGGAGAGGCTGTTGGGCTATTTCAGGCCCCAGGTGAAGGTGGCCCAGATCAGAGTGGAGACTGAGGAGGTGGAGAAAAGGGGTAAGGTTCTAGATCTGCTTGGAAAGTCCAGCTGATAGGGTTTGTGTGGGGTGGGAGAGAAGTGGATGACTCCAAGGTTTGAGGGCCTGAGTTGCTGAGAAGATGGGGTTGGTGTGGCAGAGATGTGGAGGTAAAGGGGGCAGTGGGTTGAGGGAGGACAGAAGATGGGATGAAGGACTCTTAGTCTTACCGGTAGATGGCAAGGAAGCAGTTGAATAGCCAGGACGGTGAGTGGGGGGAAGGGGGAGTTTGAGCTGGAGGTATAAATGTGGGAAGAGGCATCAGCATATAGACAGTAGATAGTTGGATGGCATCAGCAACTCGATGGACATGAGTCTGAGCAAGCTCCGGGAGTTGGTGATGGGCAGGGAAGCCTGGCATGCTGCAGTCCATGGGGTTTCAAAGAGTCAGACAGGACTGAGCAACTGAACTGAAAGGCATGATAGGGGATGAGATTTCCTAGAACTGGAGGTTCTAGGGACAAGACACAGGTCCAAGGGCCAATCCCTGAGGCTCTCCACGGTTGGAACATTTGGTCCTGACAGTGAACTCCTAAAGATGCCAAGAAGTGTCCGGTGAGCTGGGAGGAGAACCAGTCTAGAGGCGCTTCCTAGAACCCTAGGGGAGAACGTGTCTGAAGGAGGAGGAGTCAGCCACCTCACCAAATGCTCCTGATCGGTCAAGTTGGCTGCAGCCTGAGAACAGACCATTGACTAGACTTACCAACACGATGACCACAGAAGCGCTTCACAAACCTAAACCTTTGTTGATGGACAGCCTCAGACGTCCTCAAAAGATGGTCACTTCAAGCCGTGGGAAAGCAGCAGAGAAAGACATGTGCGTTCAAGCCTGGCTCGGGCATTTTCTAGTTATGTCACCTTGGACATGTTCTTGCCTGCCCCGATGCCCCAGTTACCCCCAACACTGTCAAGTAGATGAGATCATGATAAGTAAAGAGGCTCTTAGCCTCATAAACCCAGAAACGCCTTGTAGGGGGCAGTGACTGTTGCTGGTGTCTGTAAAGACACCACCGCTGAAATCGACACTCAAGGTCACCCGGCTTCTGCTGACATCATCCAGCAGAGAACAGACTGAGAATTCTCAACCTTTCAAGGACAGTATGTGCTGTTAGCGTGAGGTCAGAAACCTTCACGCTGCCTAACAAAGATATAATGCATATATTATGTTAATCTGCATGATTTTGAATAGGAAATGAATACACAGGGTAAAGAATTAAAATATAGAAAGGTATCCAGGGAAAAATTAAGTTTCTCCGATCTTTTGATGCCCTCCCCAGGGGCAATGACTAGCACCAGCTGACAGAAAGTACCCAGCATCTTCCCTGGCAGTGGTACCCCCCTCCTTTTTATTTTTTTTTTAATCTTTTGGCCACACCTCACAGGCATGTGGGATCTTTGTTCCCCCTCCAGGGATCAAACCCACACCTCCTGCTTTGGAAGTGTGGAGTCTGAACACTGGATTTCCGGGGGAAGTCCCAGAAAGGAAATTTAGACACAGACAGACACGCACAGTGGGAAGATGAGGTAAACAGAGGCAAGGAAAAGATGGCCATCTACCAACCAGGGGGAAAGGCCCAGAAAAAAAGTCCTTCTCCCTCCTTGCCCTCGCCCTGATTTTGGACTTGTCGTCTCCAGGACTGTGAGACAGCACATGTCCGTGGTTTAAGCCGCACAATTGGTGGGACTTCACTGTGGCAGCCCAAGCAAGCGTGTGTCGCCTTACCTGCTCCACCACCAGGGGAAGGTCAGCTCCACGGGCACCAGGGATTTATGTTTTGATTTTTTCCAAAATTTTTCACTGAAGGAAAACTGCTTCACGATCTGGTGTTAGCCTCCGCCATACATCAAGATGAGTCAGCCATAAGTACACATGTATCTCCTCCCTCTTTAACCTCCCTCCCACCTCCCACTGTTTTTTTTTTTTTTTTTTTTTTAACATTTGTTTATATTTGTTTGGCCGCACCGGCTCTTAGTTGCAGCACACAGGATCTTCCATCTTTGCAGCAGCAGGAAGGATCTTCGGTTGTGTCTTGTAAACTCCTAGCTGCAGTGTGTAGGGTCTAATTCCCCAACCAGGGATGGAAACCGGGCCACCTGCATTAGGAGCGTGGAGTCTTAGCTGCTTACTGGGCCACTAGGGAAGTCCTGATTTCTGGCTGTTTTTATCACTGCTGTGTGCCCAGAGAGGTACAATCTGGCAGATTGTAGAGGGTCGGTACATTTCCGGAAGGAATAAAAGAAGGCATGTGTGGGCTCCATTCCTGGGCAGGGAGTGTGTGGGGCTGAAGAGGTGCGTAGGACAGCTGTGAGTTACCTATAACTGAGGGGTGGGTAAAGATAGGAAAAACATGCTGTCTTGTCCTGTCTGGACACTGTTCTCCAAATACATAAAAGCCTGTGTGAAAGGTTAAAGATGATAAAAGTCAAAGGTCAGAGAGGGGAAGTGTAGTAGGTTGATTGATGGCCCCCAAAGATATCAGAACCTGTAAATGTTTCCTTATTTGGAAAAGGGGGCAAGTCCGGATGTGATTAAATGGAGGAGGATTTCCAGATGCAGAGATTATCCTGGGTTTTCCAGGTGGGCCCTGACTGCAACCTCATGTATGCATCCCTCTAACAGAAAGGCAGTAGGAGACTTGAAGACAGAAAGGAGACCATGTGACCACGGATGCCGAGACTGGAGTGATGTGGCTGCAAGCCAGGGAAAGCCAGCTGCCTCAGAAGCTGGAAGGGGCAAGAGCCTCCAGCTCTACGACACCTTGATTTTGACCCAGTAACACTGATTCTAGACTTCTGAGCTCCAGAACTGTGAGACGATGAGTTTCTGTGGTTTTGAGCGAAATCAAAGCAAAAGCTGCCTAATTCTGTGTAAGTCCAGGTGTTAAGGACATTCCACGGGCCTCTACCCCGTCCCGCTGCCCCAACCCTGGACAGAACCACCATCGTTTTGTCCCTGGACCTTCACGTATGGCTCCTTTCCTGGTCCCCTCACAGCTACGCTTTCCCCCACATCACAGTCCTGTACCTTCTCCATACCTAGCGTGACCTGAGGATTGTGTTTCTCCCCATGTCTAAATCCTGCCTTTTCACTGCACTTTGGATCTCTTGCAAAATTTCTTTTTTTTAATTTGTTTATTTTTTATTGAAGGATAATTGCTTTACAGAATTTTGTTGTTTTCTGTCAAACCTCAACATGAATCAGCCATAGGTATACATGTATCCCCTCCCTCTTGAACCTCCCTCCAATCTCCCTCCCCATCCCACCCCTCTAGGTTGATCCAGAGCCCCTGTTTGAGTTTCCTGAGCCATACAGCGAATTCCCCTTGGCTATCTATTTTACATATGGTGATGTGAGTTTCTACGTTACTCTCTCCATCCATCTCACCTCTCCTCCCCTCTCCCCATGTCCATAAGTCTATTCTCCATGTCTGTTTCTCCATTGCTGCCCCGTAAGTAAATTCTTCAGTACCATTTTTCTAGATTCTGTATATATGTGTTAGAATATGATATTAATCTTTCTCTTTTGGACTTACTTCACTCTGTATAATAGGTTCTAGGTTCATCCACCTCATTAGGACTGACTCAAATGTGTCCCTTTTTATGGCTGAGTAATATTCCATCGTGTATCTGTACCACGACTTCTTTATCCCTGCATCTGTCATGGATATCTGGGGAGCTTCCATAAAATATGGGACACTTCACGAACTCGTGTGTCACCCTCGTGCAGGCGCCATGGTACTCTTCTCTGTATCATTCCAATTTTAGTATATGTGCTGCTGAAGTGAGAACCAAAATTCTTAAAAAAAAAAAAAATTATTTCCTGTGCTGGGTCTTAGTCACAGCATGCAAGATCTTTGATCTTTGTTATGGCACCTGGGATCTCTAGTTTCAACATAGGAATTCTTCATTGCAGCGTGTGAGATCTAGTTCCCTGACCAGAGATGGAACCTGGCTGCCAGCACTGGGAGCACGGAGTCTTAGCACTGGATCACCAAGGAAATTCCTCTTCCAAAATTCTTGACACTGTCTACAAGACCCAGCCTAGGAATCCAGAACCTAATTTTCTTTGTTGTTGTTGTTGGTGACATGGTTTGATTCTTTAATAATGGTATCATATTACTTGTAAAATATGAAAAGCAAACATAAAAAAAAAGGGAACATAAAAGCCAAAACACTAAACTGAAAAACTATTAGAAATAAATATAATTTTTTAAAAACTAGCAGTATAAATGATTAACATACTCTTCTCTGTTACTCATATTCTTATACAACAAAAAATATACATACATATGAATTTTAAAATCTAGTTAACAATAACAATAAAACCAATTAAGTTGATAGGCACCTAACCTTTAAGAAGAAAACTATGAAACTTTGTTTGTGGAGAAGGAAATGGCAACCCCCTCCAGCGTTCTTGCCTGGAGAATCCCAGGGACGGCAGAGCCTGGTGGTCTGCCGGCTATGGGGTTGCACAGAGTCAGACACGACTGAAGCGACTTAGCAGCAGCAGCAGCAGGGTTGGAAGATAAGAGAATTTGGAAGTGACAACAGCATTTCTTTCTGGGTTAATGAAAATGTTCTCAAATCAATGTTGTACATCTCTGTGCATATATTAAAAGCTATTGAACTGTAAAAAAAAAAAAAGAAAGAAACTTTGTTTGTTGTTTAGTCATTACGTCATGTCCGACTCTTTGCCACCTGATAGACTGTAGCCCATCAGGCTTCTCTGTCCATGGGATTTCCCAGGCCAGGGATTGAACCTGAGTCTCCTGGCTTGGCAGGTGGATTCTTTACCGCTACAAAGGACGTAAAAGAAAGTATAAAAGAATTGAGCCACAAATAGACCCAAGTATGTATGGAATTCTCATAACAGAAGTGATGCATTAAATCAGGGGGAAAAGATGTCTAATTCAGTAAATAATCCTTGAAACAGTAGCTGTTTGGAAAAGAACGGTGCTGGATTCATGCCTTATTCTTTGGCTATCAAAGATGTAATGGTTAAAAACAAATAGACCATAGAAACACTGGAAGAAAGCATGAAAATCTGCCTGCCAATGCAGGAGGCCCAAGAGACATAGGTTTGATCCCTGGGTTTGGAAGATGCCTTGGAGTAGGAAATGGCAACCTATTCCAGTATTCTTGCCTGGAAAATTCCATGGACAGAGGAGCCTGGTGGGCTAGGGTCCCAAAGAGTTGGACATGAATGAGCGAGTGAACACAACACATAACATTTTAAGGCCAACAAGCAACTCAGTTTCAACTTCAGAAGTTAAAACCACCTCCAGTGCTCTTTAGCTCCAGCTGTTAGCTACTACTCAGAAACGTGAGCCCAGTATGGCCAGATCTTATGATTTTTTTAAAAAATCTGAAGTCTAGATTTTTCTGGAGAACACTTTAAAAAAAACCTCACAACTTAGTCCACTTTTAAAAAACATGAGGGAGGGAGGTGGGAGGGGGGTTCAGGATGGGGAACACATGTACACCCATGGCGGATTCAAGTCAATGTATGGCAAAACCAATACAATATTGCAAAGTAAAATAAATAAACAGAAAAAAAAAATCATACAAAAATTTCAATCATTACAAAAATAAATATATAACTAATGAAAAAAAAAACCATGCAACAGCCCAAAATTCGCATGGCCACGCCAGGGCCATCTCAGGCCCATGAACCTCAGGCTACTGCTACGAGCCGGGCTGTCCTCTCGCACTCTTCCCTGTGCCTCAGTGGGGCTACTTTTACTGTTAGTTCCTAAAACCGAGCTCCTGCTGCTTCCTTCCCCGTGGCCTTCTGGCACTTTCCTCTGCACGAGGCCCTGCTTTGCCTTCCTCTGAGCCTGATCAGCACGGACTTATCTGCTTCTCCACTTCCACGGAATTTTCCCCCAAAGGCCCACTGTGGCCACCTCCAGCTAAATTAGTCCCCCCTTTTCCAGTTTGAATCTCTCTTGACTCCTTTTCCGTTTCTCTGTAGTGCTTACCACACTCAGATCAGATCAGATCAGATCAGTCGCTCAGTCGTGTCCAACTCTTTGCAACCCCATGAATCGAAGCACGCCAGGCCTCCCTGTCCATCACCAACTCCCGGACTTCACTCAGACTCACATCCATCGAGTCAGTGATGCCATCCTGCCATCTCATCCTCTGTCGTCCCCTTCTCCTCCTGCCCTCAATCCCTTCCAGCATTAGTCTTTTCCAATGAGTCAACGCTTCGCATAAGGTGGCCAAAGTACTGGAGTTTCAGCTTTAGCATCATTCCTTCCAAAGAAATCCCAGGGCTGATCTCCTTTAGAATGGACTGGTTGGATCTCCTTGCAGTCCAAGGGACTCTCAAGAGTCTTCTCCAAAACCACAGTTCAAAAGCATCAATTCTTTGGCGCTCAGCCTTCTTTACAGTCCAACTCTCACATCCATACATGACCACTGGAAAAACCATAGCCTTGACTAGACAGATCTTTGTTGGCAAAGTAATGTCTCTGCTTTTAAATATGCTATCTAGGTTGGTCATAACTTTCCTTCCAAGGAGTAAGCGTCTTTTAATTTCATGGCTGCAGTCACCATCTGCAGTGATTTAGGAGCCCCCCAAAATAAAGTCTGACACTGTTTCCACTGTTTCCCCATCTGTTGCCCATGAAGTGATGGGACAAGATGACATGATGTTCATTTTCTGAATGTTGAGCTTTAAGCCAACTTTTTCACTCTCCTCTTTCACTTTCATCAAGAGGCTTTTGAGTTCCTCTTCACTTTCTGCCATAAGGGTGGTGTCATCTGCATATCTGAGGTTATTGGCATTTCTTCTGGCAATCTGGATTCCAGCTTGTGCTTCTTCCAGTCCATCGTTTCTCATGATGTACTCTGCATATAAGTTAAATAAGCAGGGTGACAATATACAGCCTTGATGTACTCCTTTTCCTATTTGGAACCAGTCTGTTGTTCCATGTCCAGTTCTAACTGTTGCTTCCTGACCTGCATACAAATTTCTCAAGAGGCAGGTCAGGTGGTCTGGTATTCCCATCTCTTGAAGAATTTCCACAGTTTATTGTGATCCACACAGTCAAAGGCTTTGGCATAGTCAATAAAGCAGAAATAGATGTTTTTCTGGAACTCTCTTGCTTTTTCCATGATCCAGCGGATGTTGGCAATTTGATCTCTGGTTCCTCTGCCTTTTCTAAAACCAGCTTGAACGTCAGGAAGTTCATGGTTCACATGTTGCTGAAGCCTGGCTTGGAGAATTTTGAGCATTACTTTACTAGTGTGTGAGATGAGTGCAATTGTGCGGTAGTTTGAGCATTCTTTGGCATTGCCTTTCTTTGGAATTGGAATGAAAACTGACCTTTTCCAGTCCTGTGGCCACTGCTGAGTTTTCCAAATTTGCTGGCATATTGAGTGTAGCACTTTGACAGCATCATCTTTCAGGATTTGGAATAGCTCAACTGGAATTCCATCACCTCCACTAGCTTTGTTCATAGTGATGCTTCCTAAGGCCCACTTGACTTCACATTCCAGGATGTCTGGCTCTAGGTGAGGGATCACACCACCGTGATTATCTTGGTCGTGAAGATCTATTTTGTACAGTTCTTCTGTGTATTCTTGCCATCTCTTCTTAATATCTTCTGCTTCTGTTAGGTCCATACCATTTCTGTCCTTTATCGAGCCCATCTGTGTGAAATTTTCCTTTGGTATCTCTGATTTTCTTGAAGAGATCCCCTAGTCTTTCCCATTCTGTTGTTTTCCTGTATTTCTTTGCATTGATCGCTGAAGAAGGCTTTCTTATCTCTTCTTGCTATTCTTTGGAACTCTGCATTCAGATGTTTATATCTTTCCTTTTCTCCTTTGCTTTTTGCTTCTCTTCTTTTCACAGCTATTTGTAAGGCCTCCTCAGATAGCCATTTTGCTTTTTTGCATTTCTTTTCCATGGGGATGGTCTTGATCCCTGTCTCCTGTACAATGTCACGAACCTCCATCCATAGTTCATCAGGCACTTTATCTATCAGATCTAGTGCCTTAAATCTATTTCTCACTTCCACTGTATAATCATAAGGGATTTGATTTAGGTCATACCTGAAGGGTCTAGTGGTTTTCCCTACTTTCTTCAATTTAAGTCTGAATTTGGCAATAAGGCGTTCATGATCTGAGCCACAGTCAGCTCCTGGTCTTGTTTTTGCTGACTGTATAGAACTTTTCCATCTTTGGCTGCAAAGAATATAATCAATCTGATTTCGGTGTTGACCATCTGGTGATGTCCATGTATAGAGTCTTCTCTTGTGTTGTTGGAAGAGGGTATTTGTTATGACCAGTGCATTTTCTTGGCAAAACTCTATTAGTCTTTGCCCTGCTTCATTGCGTATTCCAAGGCCAAATTTGCCTGTTACTCCAGGTGTTTCTTGACTTCCTACTTTTGCATTTCAGTCCCCTATAATGAAAAGGACATCTTTTTGGGGTGTTAGTTCTAAAAGGTCTTGTAGGTCTTCATAGAACCGTTCGACTTCGGCTTCTTCAGCGTACCACACTGGGAAGAATGAATTCATTATAGAATCCAGTCTCCCTTTTCCAGGCTGTCACCTCTGACATATGCCCACCTTTCTTTTTTTCTTTGGCGCTAGTGATAAGAACCCGAACCCGCCTGCTAATGCAGGAGACATAAGAGACCAGGGTTTCCTCCCTGGGTTGGGAAGATCCCCTTGAGGAGGGCATGGCAACCCACTCCAGTATTCTTGCCTGGAGAATCCCATGGACAGAAGAGTCTGGCGGGCTACGGTCCATGAAGTCACAAAGAGTCAGACACCAATGAGCACTGACGCATCATCAACAGCCAGATGAAGAGAGACAAGGAGCCAGGTCCCAAACAAGGAAGCCTCTGTCCTTGAGGGGTGCGGGACCTCGCACAATGGCACGTGGAAGCCTTCTGGTTCCCTACATGGAAGCTGTCTGAGAAAGGACTACAGAGCTGTCCTCTGGGGGTTTTATGGAGGCTTGATCACACAGTCATGACTGACTAAGTCATTGGCCAGTGGTGATTGGTTCGACCTCAGCAAGGAAGACCCAGCATAGCCGATAAATAAATAAATCTTTAAAAAGTAAAGATCTTTAGAAGGAGGATCCACTACTTTGTTTCTCCAGCTACGCAACCTGCATGTGAGTCTGAGTTACGGTGCTTTTCTCCCCAGAGGCTCTCAGTTTCTTGAGTAGAGACATCAGCTGTGGAATCCCTTTGTTCTCCGTCCCCTGAAGCTCACTGCTAGGTGCTTAGTAAACTGTGCCTTTATTTGTTCATGTGTTCATTCATTCTAAGGACAGTATAATGCAGACTTTGAAAAGTCTGCCTTACAGGCCCCAGATGTAAATTTCTAACAGTGCGACACTGTGGAGCCCACCATGCATCACTTATTAATTATTAAAGTATCTTCCTGTTGTGCATTCTGCCTTTTATATATTAATTTGTTTTCTGCTTAAGGGGAGGAAAATTCTGTTATGGTAACAAAACGTAGGCTTTTTATTTAGCAAGGCTGCCTTTGCCTGGCCTGGCCAGGACACCCGTCCTTCATTCTGAGTGAGATCCACCCTAGCGACTTCAGAAGGCGGCCTCTGGAGCCGGGCTGGGACCCCAGGGAGTCCAGCGAGGCCCAGGGCCCCACATTTAAGGAGGCACTTGCTCTCAGGCATCCGCTCAATGCTCGCATGACCCTGAGTGTCAGCGCCTCCTTAAATGCTGCCTTCTGGATGCCTCCTTGCCCCACCCCAGTCCCAGCCTGCTTTTCAGTCCAGGGCCGGGGAGTCCTGGCTCTGTGACAGACCCGGAGGTGGCCAGACCCAGGGATGGGGTCTTCAGCTATGAAATGGGGGTCCTGGTGAGGATTAGGTGATGGGGGCTTGTCAGGGGGTGTGCGCAGAGCTTGGCATGCAGCCAGCACGTAACTGTTTGCTGTCTTTTTACCAATTCTTCCCCCAGCCAAGGCCCAGGCCAGGAGCTTTCTGGAGTTTCTCTAGTCTCTTCCACACACAACCCAGGAGAAGCCTGCATCTCAATTCTGATTCTACAGATGAAGGAACCAGGCTCTGACCCCTGGCCTCCTTCTGACTCCAGCACTTTCCTATTTACCCAAAGCTGGAGGCTTTATTAATAAATAGCAAGTCAGGTGCTTCTTGGCTGGGGATTTCAATCCTCATTGGGTGTCAGGATTACCTGAGGAGCTTGTAAAAGCACAGATGCTTCAGGAAATTCTGGATTAATTGGTCTGGGAGAGGACCAGACATTGAGACAGTTTTTAAAGATCTCCAGGGACTTCCCTGGTGGTCAGGATTCTGTGCTTCAAAGGCAGGGGGCACTGGGTGATCTCTGGTTGGCCACTAGGATCCCATATGCCACACTGGGCAGCCAAAAAAGAGAAAAAAAAAAAAAAAACTCCAGCTGATTCTAATGTACAGTCAGCTTTGAGAATAAAAAGCTTTAAACTATCCTGAAAGGGAACTCCAAAGGGTGGTTGTGAATTTCAGCATCTCATGCGATGCATAAATGCATGCACACATACACACCCCAAGCTTTGCAGTCAGTAAGACGATATATATATATATATATAGCTGAAATTCAATTTCAGCTCCACTTTTCAAACAAATGTGGTTTAGGGGAAATCTCTTTACCTCCCTGAACCAACTTGAGCACCATCAGAATCACCGAGAAGCTTTATTGAACATTCAAAGGCCCGCCCCATAATTTCATCAAAAGGTCTGGGGGGGGGCAGCAACTCTCTAGGTGCCGCTGGTCCCTGGAACAGGCCTTGAGAATCATTGCTGCGTCAATTGCCAAGGTAATAACCTCTGATCAGGTCACCATCTCCTGTTTCAGATTCAATCCTTGACACCTGTAAAGTGTATCACCCTGTATCCTCACAGCCACGGGATCCCATGGTTATCAGTAGTTTAGGAAGGAGGCAACCCAGGTTCCCAAACGTGAAGTGGCATGGTTAGGGTCATACAGCCAGAAAACTGCCCAAGTCTGGGTCTGAACGCTTGTCTATAATTAAAGGCAAGAAAGGACCTGTGCCATCAACTTCTTTTCAGGCAGCAGAGCAAGCTCTCCCACCAGCTGCCAGAGCTCGCCTAGACATCCGCGTGGCACACCCAAGGCTACAAACGGGCAAAAGCCTCCTGGCTGCTCTCTATTCAGCGGCTTGGAGAGCGGCCAGCGCCCGACTCCGTGGAGGAACGGCGCTCCCTGGTGGCTGTTTGGAGAGCCGCATTCCGCGGCCCTAGCGGGGCGCTCTTGGTCTTCTGAGTCATCAGCATTCTTGGGCCCTGTTACTAACATGGAAAATATGATTCAGTTCATTCCATCTGCAGAAAGAACTCTCCGGGTGTTGAAAGGGGGTGGGGACTTCAGAGCTGAGGAATGTCAAGGAAGGGCGGTGGACCGGGCCCTGGGGACTTCAAGGGGCTGGGGTAAAATGGTGAAGCTGGTAAAAGCACAGCTGAGAACAATCGGGACTTTCACCTTTTGACCTTCCCCAAGACTCCTACTGAGGAATGTCCAGGATGAAATCTCCTAGAGTTGTTATCGAAGTCCGGTGTGTTCCCTGAAGGCCAGTGTCCCCCTCCTGATCCGGTCCATTTGTTCATTCCGTTAATCATTCAACAGATATTTTTTGAGTGCCCACTATGTGCCGGCACTGTTCAAGGTGCTGGGAATACAGAAATATGCAGGACAGAAACCCCTAGGATGATCAGTGAAACAACGAATCAATGAATGAATAGAACACATGGAGAAAAATTAAAAGGGGGAATGGAGACCTCACTGAGAAGATGCCATTTAAGCAAAAACATAAGGGAGAGAGAGAGAAAGAGGCCATTATCTGGGGTAGAGAATGTTCCAGAAAGAGAGAATGGTAAGAGCAAAGGCCCTGGGGCAGGGCAAGCATGTATGTTTCAGGGCTTAGAATAAGCTTTTGATGGGGAAATTGGGATATGTTTTTTCATATCCAGGAACCACTTGCCCTGTTATAAATGGAATGGTTTTCACTAAATTCTAAAACATAAATACTTCAGCCTGATCGGGGTGGGTTGAGAAGAGAGACGGAGGTGTAAAAGGGGGAGTCAGGAGCTATAAATACACCTTCAAGAAACTTTACTAAAATAAGGAGCAGAGAAATGGTGGCGTCCCTGGGAAGGACATCTAGGATAGGATCCAGGCGGGAGAGATCCAGGTGGCTCCAGGTAAGACTCCTGGAGGCTCAGCTGGTAAAGAATCGCCTTACAATGCGGGAGACCTGGGTTCGGTCCCTGGGTTGGGAAGATCCCCTGGAGAAGGGAAAGGCTACCCACTTCAGTACTCTTGCCTGGAGAATTCCATGGGCTGTATAGTCCCTGGGGTCACAAGAGCCGGACACGCCTGGGCGACTTTCACTTTCGCGTGTCTGTGGACCTTGGATGACCCCTGGATTTGGGTCCTGGATTCTGCCCTCCTAGATGATTTTGTTTGGTGCCAAGATTTTAATTGGCATTTTGCTGATGACGACTTCCCCACTATGTCTGCTCGTTTACGTTTCCTAAGCATGTGTCTCCAGCCATTGTCACATTGTCTAAAACAGAACGCTTGACGGCTCCATTGAAACCCACGGCCTTTCCATTTGGCTTTATAAGCACGAAAGTGAGGACTGGGCTTTGTCCTCTCCTCCCTCCCACCCCACGTCTGGGCTTGGTCAGCCCTGTGGTCGCCAGCTCCCCATCTCTCGCTCTCCTTGCCTTCATCCATGCCCACTGCAACCAATTTCCTACCCAGCAGTCAGGTGGATCGGAAAAAGTAAATCATACCTGCTGCTGCTGCTGCTTAGTCGCTTCAGTCGTGTCCGACTCTGTGTGACCCCATAGACGGCAGCCCACCAGAACCCCCCTGGGATTCTCCAGGCAAGAACACTGGAGTGGGTTGCCATTTCCTTCTCCAATGCATGAAAGTGAAAAGTGAAAGTGAAGTCGCTCAGTCATGTCTGACTCTTAGCAACCCCATGGACTAGAGCCTACCAGGCTCCTCCGTCCATGGGATTTTCCAGGCAAGAGTACTGGAGTGGGGTGCCATTGCCTTCTCCGAAATCATACCAGACCCTCACTTAAAATTCTCCACTGGTTTTCCATAACAAACAGGAGAAAACCTCTCTACCATGGCCTCCAAGATCCTGCATGATGGCACCCTGGCCTCTGATTTCATTTCATACATTCTCTGACTCTTCCATTATACTCCAACCTGTCCAGCCCCACTTTGTGTTTCTCAAAGATTCTCTTTCTAGGGAGTTTCCCTTGAGATACTCTCCTCCAGGGTCTTCGCATTGCCAGCTCCTTCTTGTCGTCCATTCTTGCTGAAATGTCACTTCCTTGAGAGGACTGCCCTGGTGCCCATTCTAACGTGGCTTCCCCAGCAGAGGCTTTTGTGTAAATGTAGCCTCCCTGCTCTGTAAACCACAATTAATCACTGATTCTAGTGCTCATTAGTTCCTACCAACTGGTTTCCTAGCCCCAGGTCCTGGTTTTTCAAGAAGCCTGGTTCTTCAGCTTTTCTTTTAAGTCAATAAATTCCCCCACAGCCTACCAATATATTCCATCTTGTTTTGCTTAATTTAGGCTTTTGGGGGGCGGGGCTTAATTTAGTTTTCTGTGATTTGTAACTAAAGAGCCCTAAGGATTATAGCTTCCATTATAGGCCACAATCCTTACGGTTCAAAGAGAATTCACTGAACTGCACCTCAGAAATGCTTTAGGTCAATGAAATAATGATGATGATAATTGAGAGTGGTAAAGAATCTGCCTGCAATGCAGGAGATTCAGGAGATGTGGGTTCGATTCCTGGGTCAGGAAGATCCCCTGGAGGAGAGCATGGCAACCCATTCCAGTCTTCTTGCTGGGAAAATCCCATAGACAGAGGAGCCTGGTGGGCTGCAGTCCATGGGGTCACATAGTCAGACATGACTGAAGCGACTGAGCATGGATGAATAACAATAATATGAAATTCTTACCCTTATTGAGCACCATATTAGAATGTGGATTCTATAGCTGTACAGAGACCAAAAGAATAGGAGACTAAGCCCCACTCCGTCTATTGGCTCTAATCCCTTGAATCTATTTGTGCATTCACCACATTTAACCGATGAGCTCTCCTAGTGATGCTCCTCCTCCCTGCCTCTACCTTCACACGTGTCATCACAGTTCGCGTTTTTGTGCATGTCCCCTGTGGGAGTTATACTCAGGTGATGCCATGTCCTAAGGTATGTGGGTGGCAAGTCTGGGCAGGTTGCTCCCAGCAGAGCTGCTCCCACTAACAGCCAAATAGGGGAACCTATGCCCCCTGTGAGGCTTTCCTGGTGGCTCAGACAGTAAAGAATCTTCCTGCAATGCAGGAGACCTGGGTTCGATCCCTAGGGTGGGAAGATCCCCTGGAGGAGGGCATGGCAACCCACTCCAGTATTCTTGCTTGGAAATCCCCATGGCCAGAGGAGCCTGGTGGGCTACAGTCCATGGGGTTGCAAAGAGTCAGACATGACTGAATGACTAACTATTGCCCCCTGCAGTAGAAGTGTTGAGTCTTAACAACTGGACCGCCAGTTCAGTTCAATTCAGTCGCTCAGTGGTGTCCAACTCTGCGACCCCACGGACTGCAGCACGGCAGGTTACCCTGTCCATTCCAAACTCCCAGAGCTTGCTCAAACTCACGTCCATCAAGTCGGTGATGCCATCCAACCATCTTATCCTCTGTTGTCCCCTTCTCCTGCCTTCAATCTTTCCCAGCATCAGGGTCTTTTCAAAGGAGTCAGTTCTTTGCATCAGGTGGCCAAAGTATTGGAGTTTCAACTTCAGCATCAGTCCTTCCACTGAATATTCAGGACTGATTTCCTTCAGGACTGACTGGGGTTGGATCTCCTTGCTGTCCAAGGGACTCTCAAGAGTCTTCTCCAACACTATAGTTCAAAAGCATCATTTTCAGCGCTCAGCTTTCTTTATAGTCCAACTCTCACATCCATACATGACTACTGGAAAAACCATAGCTTTGACTAGATGGAGCGCCAGGGATGTCCCAAACTACCTCTCGTCTTAATCCTTGTGATTCATGGGGACTGACCTTGCTCTCTCCTTGACTGCACTGGCCAATCAGCATGTTGCATCTCTCAGTCAAGTGAAAGCATGAGACTCAAGATGGGCCAGTTTAGAGCTAATTTAGCACTTTCACTGCAGTTTTTGGGGATAAGACTCCTGTGGTGGCTAGGCTGGTAATTCTGGAGTTGTTGGAGGCCATCATTGTTACCATCTCCAGGGAGAAGCTGCTTGAGGGGGTGCAGCCTTCACAGAAGAAAGCCTAGCTGAGAGATGAAGATAAAATATGGATGTCATCGCGTGTGCCCCTGGAACCAACCATGCCTGAAGCTGATTTGCATTGAAACTTACAGAAGTCCATAAATTCGTTCTTTGCTGAAGCTAATTTGAGTTGAGCTTGGGTTACTAACAGCGAGAAATATTTACTGGCAGCCCATGCCTCATCTACCCTGCTGCCAGGCACACGTGGGTCAGAGAACAAACGTTTGTTGATTGAATGAGTGACTCCATGTGTGGGAATAAATAAGACTTGAGAAACAACCCCCATGAGCTCTCGAAGAGTTCAGATGAGGTAGTAATACTGGGAAGGCCCATAAATAAGAAAATGGGCTTTAAAAAAATTCCTTTTGCTAAATTTAAATTCTAAAGCTAAACAAGACATCAGAGAAGGTGATGGCACCCCACTCCAGTACTCTTGCCTGGAAAATCTCATGGATGGAAGAGCCTGGTGGGCTGCCGTCTATGGGGTCACACAGAGTTGGACACGACCGAAGCGACTTAGCAGCAGCAGCAGCAGCAAAAGAGACATAGGAAAGCTCACCCACTGCCGTTCAGTTTTGTTCTTTTTGCTTTTAGACCGTCAAGTCATCCTCATTAAACTAGGAAGGTAACTTAAAACCCAGCCACCTGCCCCCTAGAGGAATGGAGTCCAGACAAACACGCACAAGACTTTCTCTTCGACGACTTTCCAGGGATATTTTCCTTTGCACTCATTTTTATGAAAATCGAGTTGACATAGGTGCTAACAAATCCCAAGAGTGCCACCCAGCTGACAATGATTTGAACTAAACATAACATTTGAACGTTTTTGTCTTCAAATTTTTTTATGCATAAAAAAAGTAATATGGGACTTCCCTGGCGGTCCAGAGGCTAAGACTCCATGCTCCCATTGATCCCCGGTCAGGGAACTAGATCTCGCATGCTGCAACTATAATAGATCCCATGAGTTGCAACTGAGACCTGGTGTGGCCAAAAAGAAAGTAATATGTATATTGATTAAAAAAATTTTTTTTGGCTGCTCCATATGATTTGCAGCCCCCAGCAGTGAAAGTACAAAGCCCTAGCCACCAGACAGCCAGGGATTTCCCTGCATTTGATTTTTAAATTACCAAAGGTCCAGAAGAACAGAAGGGCAGGATCCTTTCCACCTCTGACTGAGGCCCCAGTTGCCTTCTCCAGAGGCAGCCACATCGCCAGGTTCTCTTGTCACTTTTTAGAGATTCTCAGCCTATATAAGTTCTATCAGCCAAGCCTCTTGACTGCAAGCAACAGAGACGCTAGCTTACACTGCAAAGGGGTTTACTGGAAGACTATGAGGAGCTTATGGAATCAGTAAGAAGGATAAAAACTGACGGGAAATGAGGGAGCATAGAAAGAGCCAACTCCTTGGAAAAGACCCTGATGCTGGGAAAAATTGAAGGATAAAGGAGAAGGGGCAACAGAGGATGAGATGGTTAGATAGATTCACCTACTCAACGGACACGCATCTGAGCAAACTCCGGGAGATGGTGAAGGACAGGGGAACCTGGCATGCTGCAGTCCATGGGGTCGCAAAGAGTTGGACACAACTGAGCAACTGAACAACAAAGCATGGAAAATTCTGCCCAGGTCAATGTCGCTACCACCACTGGACACGTGGAGAGCCGGATCATATCCCTGCCTGAGCGCTCAGTCGCTGATTCCTGACCAGCAGAGTAGATCCAAACTCACTGTATGTTGATTTCAGCATTTTTGAGTCAAGAACTGAAACTCCTGGGCAGGAACGTCTAATTGCCCAGGTTATCTGCCTCCACGGTCAGGTGGTGGAGAGAAATTCTCTTTATTTGTAATTTTGAGAAATTTTGCTAAATTTCTTTCCAAGAAAGTGACTGTTTCAGTCTCTGCTTCTAACAGCAGTCCAGAAGAATTTATCTTGCCCCAAAGGTGCCAAGAGAGCATAAAGAGTAGGATTTTGAATCAACAGTGGATGACTGAATACACATTGTGAGAAAGATTAAAAACATCTGAGAGTTGTTGGTCCAAATCTCAACAGAATTCAGAGATTCTAGCCTGGTCCTGCATAAGAAGAGAAAAAAGTCGCCAGGATAACAGAGGTGTAATTGGCCCCCCGTGGCACTTAGGGGATCCCTTTGACAATCAGCCTGTGATGGAGGGGCAGGGTCGGATTTGTTTTTATCTCTATTGTTAAGCCTTGAGTTTCGAACTCATTAGAGAAGAAATCCTGAGGGTACCAATTCTCAAAGGGCCCATTAAGATTTGACTTCGGGGAATGGGCTTTTGAATTGCCAAGCCAAACGAAACCATAAATGTAATGGTGGCATGGTACTGCTGTGTCTAAGTAGCATAAGAAATGAATCAGTTGAGTGACTTTCTTCCAAAGTGATTTTCTTCCAAAACAAGGAATCCGGAAGTACGTAGCTGCTGTTGCTGGGTGAAGGATATATCAGAGCCGGCCAGCTACTCTGTGGTCATCTTGGCCTTTCTTTCACGGTGCAACAAAGTGGCTGCTGCAGCTCCTTGTGCCATGTCAGCGTTCAAGGCAGGAAGAGGTCGGGGAAGGGCTGGAGCCAAGTTTCGTCCGTCCCTTTTATCAGGAAAGCAAACGTATTCCTGGAAATCCAATAGCATAGTTGGCAGCCACAGCTGCAGAGGATCTTTCCAACTTCTAAAATAGGAGGAAGAAGAGAATCAGAGGTTGGAAACAGTAGCTGGCTCAGCCAACTGGCTATATCTGTCCTAAGAAACATAAAAAAGCCATAATGTTTTGGAATATTGAAAGCTCTTGTCTTTCCTTCAGTTCTTGCACCTGACGGGCACTGCCATAATTTTTCATGCCTGTATACGTCTACAGGAGACTTAATAGTAAGTCACTATGTGAGTTATTAAGGGTTATTAAAACGCTGTATTTGTGAACTAAAATTAGCCCATTTATCCCCGCCAGTGTTCTGCCAAGTCAGTCTGGCTGCCACTCAATGCTTGATGGCTTTGCCTTTGCACAAATAGCTGAAATTCCTACAGTTTAAGGAAAAGACACTTTGTTATCGAAGTTATCTTAAATTAGTTATGGTTCTCAGGACCTGCTTCTATTTCCTGTATACAAAAAGATATTGCACCTTCTTGTGATTGAATCGTGGCTTCCAAGAAGGTATGTTCTAGTCCTAACCCTCCTCCTGGTGTGACCTTATTTGGAAATAGGGGCATTGCGGTGTAATTAAATAAGATGAGATCATCCCGGGCTAGGGTGGGTCCTAAGCCAATGATTGGAATCTTTCTAAGAAGAGAAAACAGACCTTTGTGCGCTGTTTATGGGAATGAAAATGGCGCAGCCACTGTGGAAGCTAGTTTGGCACCTCCTCAAAAGTTAAGCATAAAGGGACCTCTGGCCAAGGAGTTGTGCTCCTGGGTATACAGTAGGCTCTCCGTGTCAGTGAAACCTCCATCCTTGGATATGGAGGGCTGACTGTAGGTGACTTTAACATCTTTGGATTTTCATATCCAAGGGGCTGGCGGGATGATGGTGGTCCTGGAACCAATCAATTGGTTGATTATCTACCCAAGGTAATTGAAAACAAATTTTCAAAGACACGAATGTTCATAGCAGGAGTATTCACACAAGCCAAAAAAAAAAAAAAAAAAGGCAGAAATAACCCAAATGTCCATCAACTCATGAACAAATAAACACAATGTATTATATTGGTACAACAGACTACTAACCAGTCACAAAAAGGAATGAAGGGGAATTCCTTGGAGGTCTGGTGGTTAGGACCCTACACTTCCACTGCAGGGGGCACGAGCTCAATCCTTGATTGTGGAACTAAGATCCTGCAAGCCATATGGAGTGGCCAAAAAAAAAAAGGACTGAAGTACTGATCCATGCTACAACAAACACGTATGAACCTTGAAAACATGCTCAGTGAGAGAAATCACATGCAAGAAAGGCCACTTACTGCATGATTCCATTTATGTGAAATGAATGGAATAGGTACAACCATATACAGAGAAAGCAGGTTAACGATTGCTGGGGGCTGAAGGGAGGGAGAGAAGAATGAGGAATGATGCTAATGGGTATGGAGTTTCCTAAATTTTAGGACGAAGAAAATGTTTCACAACTAGACAGAGGTGATGGTTACACAACACTGTGATGTGTAACCTCCAGTGATGGTTAATTTTGTGTTATGTGACTTTAATCTCAATTTAGAAAGAGAAGGAGGAAGAGGAGGCAGAAAAGGGAAAGAAAGAGTCATAACATTTATTGCTGGTGGCCAAATGGAGGAAGTCCATATACATTTGCATATTGTTACAGTGGCCTTTGGTCAATATCTTTTAACATTTTAACACTTCTGTGGGATAGGTTCCACTCTTAGGAACCAATATGTAAGGATATACATATTGTATATGAACTATAAAGAAAGCTGCGTGCCAAAAAATTGATGCTTTTGAATTGTCGTGTTGGAGAAGACTCTTGAGAGTCCCTAGGACTGCAAGGAGATCCAACCAGTCCATCCTAAAGAAGACCAGTCCTTAATGTTCATTGGAAGGACCAATGTTGAAGCTGAAACTCTAATATTTTGGCCACCTGATGCAAAGAGCTGACTCATTTGAAAAGACCCTGATGCTGGGAAAGACTGAAAGAAGAGGAGAAGGGGACGACAGAGGATGAGATGGTTGGAAGGGATCACCGACTTGATGGACATGAGTTTGAGTAAACTCCAGGAGTTGGTGATGGACAGGGAGGCCTGGCGTGCTGCAGTCCATGGGGTCACAAAGAGTCGGACACGACTGAGCGACTGAACTGAACTGAAGGATATACATGAAAGATTTATTCAGTATTGTTCATAGTGGCAAAAATGGGAAACAAAGTGAATACCCATTGAAAGGATAGTGAATACATCGTGGTATAGTCACACCACAGAATACTACACAACCATTAACATGCTCTCTGCCATTCTCCAGAGAAGGCAATGGCACCCCACGCCAGTACTCTTGCCTGGAAAATCCCATGGATGCAGGAGCCTGGTGGGCTGCAGTCCATGGGGTCGCTAGGAGTCGGACACGACTGAGCGACTTCACTTTCACTTTTCACTTTCATGCATTGGAGAAGGAACTGGCAACCCACTCCAGTGTTCTTGCCTGGAGAATCCCAGGGACGGTGGAGCCTGGTGGGCTGCCGTCTATGAGGTCGCACAGAGTCGGACACGACTGAAGCGACTTAGCAGCAGCAGCAGCTGCTGCCATTCTCACCTGGAGAGCTTTCCATGTGATACTGTTTTGCTTTTAAATGATATTTATTTATTTACTTATTTTTGGCTCTGCTGGGTTTTCATTTCTGGGTGGGCTTTTGTGTAGTTATGGCGGCTGGGGGCTACTCTTTAGTTGCAGCGCGTGGGCTTCTCACTGCAGTGGCTTCTCTTACTGCAGAGCACGGGCTCTAGGGCACAGAAGCTTCAGTGGTCTCAGCACGTGAGCTCAGGAGGTGGGCTCCTGGGCTCTAGAGCACAGGCTCAATAGTTGCGGCACACGGGCTTACTTACGCCAGGGAGGCCTGGCGTACTGCGGTTCATGGGGTCGCAGAGTCGGACACGACTGAGCGACTGAACTGAACTGATAGACTGGACGTTCTCCCTGTCCATCGCCAACTCCCAGAGTTTACCCAAACTCATGTCCCTTGAGTCAGTGATGCCATCCAACCATCTCATCCTCTGTCGTCCCCTTCTCCTCCTGCCCTCAGTCTTTCCCAGCATCAGGGTCTTTTCAAATGAGTCAGTTCTTCACATCAGGTGGCCAAAGTATTGGCATTTCAGCTTCAGTCCTTCCAATGAATATTCAGGACTGATTTCCTTTAGGACGGATTTTTTAAACCCCTAAGATGGGCAGCCGAAGTTGAGAATTACTGACCCAGCTAAGGTGCTCCTTAAACTTTAGTGTGCACAGGGAGCACTGAGGCCCCACTTTCGACATTCCCATTGAGTAGGTCTGGGTGAGCCCAAGAATTTACACTTCAAACAAGGTCTCAGATAATGTGGATACTGCTGGTCCATGGACGACACTTTTAAGACCTTCTCATCTAGAGGGCTGAGGGGAAGGGGGAAGAGACGAGCAAAGGCTGTGAGCTGTATGTGGGGCTTGGCAAGTCAGGCACTAGAGCTGCTGAGGGGCATGGGGGACAAGAACTTTTAATTAGTATTGCTGTGAATTTCGTTTCTGTTCTTGAGAGATGGGGGTGGGGTGGGAAATGCGATTCCTGTGTAATTACTTTCAGCTGTTGAACTGTGTCTCCCGTGTGACTTCTCCAAGGATAAGCCTACATGGATCTCTTAAGTTCGTGAGGGTTACAACTATCTGGTTACCCTCCATTGTTGTCATTAATTTTTTTGTCCAGTAGAAAGTGATCACAGGTCAAGGATAGGCCATGGAGATTTTGCCCTCTAGAGTGGATCATCGGAGAAGACAATGGCAACCCACTCCAGTACTCTTGCCTGGAAAATCCCATGGACGGAGGGGCCTGGTGGGCTGCAGTCCATGGGATCGCTAGGAGTCGGACACGACTGAGCGACTTCACTTTCACTTTTCACTTTCATGCATTGGAGAAGGAAATGGCAACCCACTCCAGTGTTCTTGCCTGGAGAATCCCAGGGACGGGGCAGCCTGGTGGGCTGCCGTCTATGGGGTCGCACAGAGTCAGACAGGACTGAAGTGACTTAGCAGCAGCAGCAGCAGCAGCAGAGTGGATCATAGTCTAGAGAGTTAGCTCCTGTGGAAATGAGTCTGAGGGGTCTTGTGGAGCCAGGCATACCCCTATAGAGACCACCTTAAAGTGGTTTAACATCTACCAGGTATCCTTGTTTGCAATACATCAGCCCCTCATCTGGGTTCCCTTTGTCTCTTCAGATGAATGGCACATCCATCATGGACAAGACTCCGGTTCTGCTTGTTTTCCCTTTGTTCTTTCTTTCCTTTTTTTTTTCTTTAGTTCTGCCAGTTTATGGCTACCAACCTATCTCCCTCCACCCTCATGCCTGTGTGCTCAATTGTGTAACCCCATGGACTGCAGCGCACCAGGTTCCTCTGTCCATGGACTTTTCCAGGCAAGAATACTGGGTTGCCATTTCCTTCTCCTGTTCTTTGTTTCATTAAACATTTCTTCCACATTTTCTACCTGCCAAGCTTTGATTGAGGCTCTGCAAATACAGATCAAACCAAGCAATAATGGCAGAGATGGCTGGTTGACCACCAATATCCTCATTCCCCCCGCACCTCCTTTAAAAAAAAAAAAATTCTGGCCATGCAGCACAGCGGTCAGGATCTTAGTTCCCCAACCAGGAATCTAACCTGTGCCCCCTGCAGGGGAAGCGTGGAGTCCTAACCACTGCACTGCTAGGGAACTGGCCTCTCCTTCGTTCTTGAACAAGAGAACTCATTAGTTTTACCTGGAACATGCCTGTTCAGTTGATAACTGCATTTCTGAGCTTCTTTTGAAGCTAAGTGTTCATGTGACTAAGTTCTAAGATGTTCATGTGAATTTATGTTAAGATGTGAACAGAAATGATGCATGCTCCATCTGGGCCTATTTAAAATAATGGAGAGGAAATTTCCTGGTGGTCCAGTGGTTAGGATGCCACGCTGTCATTGCCAAGGGCCTGGATTAGTTCCCTGGTCGGAGAACTAAGATCCTACAAGCCTTGGCCAAAATAAAATAATGGATATGTTCTCTGTTTGCTCTTTCTCCTGCCCTTTACAACTGGCTGAGATGATGGTCTGTTGGCAGGAGCTAGAGCAGCAACTTTGGACCCAGAGGTTCAAACTGTGCCTTGAAGTTGTCAGTGTTTCTACCCTAGAACTACCTAAGTCTGAAGCAGGTGAGAGAGAAATCAACTTGATTTTGTTTGAGCCGGTGGCAGCCTAAATTGTACCTAGACTCATAAGTCTCTGCTAATCTCCTGTAGTGAAAGAGACAAAAGAAGTAGTTACCAAAAAAGTGTCACAAGTACTGAAATAAAGATACCCCTATGGTGTTGTGGGGCTCTAAACTAGGGCATGCTCAGACTTAACCTGGGTGTCCAATGGTTAAGACTTCATAAATCCATTGCAAGGGGCATGGGTTCAATTCCTAGTTGGGGAACTAAGATCCCACATGCCATGTGGCAAAAAAAAACACCCAAAACCCAAAACTTGGATATGTTCAGCATAGGCTGGGATGTCCATTGATAAAGGCTAATGAGGAGGACCCCTGAAAAGGATCCCCACAGATGGAAACTGCAGTAGAGCTGGACACTTGAATCAATGAAGATTCTTTGATTTTAAGTAACAGCAACAAAGTCCAACAAGGACTATATTTAAGGGATAATTCATTTATTCAACAAACTTTTGCCTATCACCTGTTATGTTCCTGGCACTGTTTAGGTCCTGGTGATTGGCAGTGACTAAAACAGACAAAACTTGCCAAATCAAAACATAACTCTGCCCCCATAGATGTTATGATCTAGTGCAGGGAGATTTATTATCTCACAAAACAATACAATCCATAGATATGTGGTCTTGGGCTGGTAGATATGGAGGTTCAACACTGTCTTTAAGGATCCATATTCCTTCCATTTCTTTACTCTGCCGTCCTCAGTGTATAAACTTTGTCCTCAGCCTTGTAAACTCATGAGTGCAAGAAGGCTGCCACTGTTCCAGGCATCACGTTGCATGCACATTAACCCAGTGGAGTAGAAAAGACACGGTTTCCTCCCACGCAGCTATTCTTTTGTTATCTAGAAGGAAAACTTCTCAGAAGTCCTCAGCAGATTTCAAGTCCCATTTTCTAGAATTGTATCACATTCCTGATAAAATCTTTGGCACAGGGAAGAAAACAGCTATGAGTGGCTTAATCAGAGATCACCAACTCTTAAAAATTATTAATGACCTCAGGGAGCCTTCTTTTGTGTGATTATATCAATTGATATTTGCTGTATTCAAAGTTAAAATGAAAAATTTATGTGTTCATTAGTTCATTTAAAGTTACCCTTTGCATGTTAATATAAATACGTTTTTTTCAAAATAAAAAATTGTATATTTTCTCAAACAAAAAAATCAGTGAAAAAGTGGCATTTTAGATTTTTCTATATTGCTTTAATTTTCTATATTGCTTTTAATTATATGGCTTCATAAAAAAAGCTGTATTGTAATTTCTATTTTTGCCTTTAATTCATTGTGATAAGTTTTTCTGTTTGAGATATATGAAGAAATTCTGGCCTCACACAGATATGTTGTTGCAAAAAGCAGGGCCTTGGCGACCCTCGGGAGGGTCTCAGGGACCCTCAAGGGTTCTTGGATCACACACTGAAACTCACTGGTTTAGATCAATAAAAACTTAGTCCCCTATTAGCATCTGTACCATTTTTCTGGATTCCACATGTATGTATTAACATGCGATATTTTGTTTTTCTCATTCTGACTTCCTTCACCCTGTATGGCAGACTCTAGGTCCATCGGTGTTTCTACAAGTGAGCCAATATCGTTCTTTTCATGGCTGAGGAGGAATCGAGATGCAGACATACAGAGTGGACAGGGGACACGGGCGGCAGTGGGAGGAGGGGGAGGGGATGGATCGGGAGGCTGGGGTTGGCGTTCCTGCACTGCCGCGTGTAAAGCAGCCAGTGGGAACCCGCTGCGTGGTGCAGGGAGCTCAACTCAGTGCTCTGTGATGACCTGGATGGATGGGATGGTGGGGAGGTTAAAGAGGGACGAGGTTCACGCATACGTACGGCTGATTCACTTCAGTGTACAGCAGAAACTACACAACGTTGTAAATCAGCTACACCCCAATTAAAAAAAAAAAGCCAGAGAGAAAAATAAAACAGCTCACTCCCTGGGCTCTGAAGATGCTCAGCTCCCACCCTGACGCCGCACAGCCCAACCTCCCTGTGAACACATGGCTGCTGCCATTCTTGAAAATCACACAGTTCTTTTAGCAAGGAGAAAGGAGAGTGACTGTTGGGCAAGCAACCCACAGCCTTTGCCACAGAGCGCTGTGTACTAGTGGTTTTCAAGGTTACTCGACTGTGTCCATAGGGAGAGAGAATACTTTATATATATTACGCACGTACATACAACAGGAAGAAAAGTTTTGTAAAATGATTCTTAGCCTTACAACATGCAGTGCCCTGATATTTTCTTTTCCTTTTTTTTGAGTGATAGCCATAACTCATTAATTCATCTCATGACTCACTCTGTCTCATGGGTCATAATCTTCAGTGTGAAGAATACTGCTCTCTCGAGACTTGTTAGTTGATTGGATAGAGGGGCTGGGAATCTAAGAGGAGGGAATTTAATACGAATTGTCTCAAAACTGACCAGAAAAATTTCCTGAGAAGCCCAGGTTGACCCTGCCTTTTCCCTAGTGACCTGTAGTAATTCCTTTGTGTTTATTAGGGGGAAGTAGGCTCAACTCAGTCTTAAGTTAAAAAAAAGAATAATAATTAAAAAATTTTTTTGACTTACAATTGGGAAGCCCAGGAGTTTCTTGAACATCAGGCATAGCTGGAATCACATACTCCACCTATAAACTTGGATGCTCTCCAGGTTGGCCTCAATTTCATATAAGAGTGGCCCCCTTCAGCAGCTCAGCTTTAAAACCCACAGAGGAGGGACTTCCCTAGTGGTCTGGAAGTCTGTGCTTCCACTGCACGGGGCAGGGTTTGATCCCTGGTCGGGAAACTAAGAAACCCCATCCACAAACTGCAGCCCCCAAAAAAACAAAACAAGAACAAAAAAACCACAAACAACCCACAGAGGAAAGAAAACTCTGGCAAAATATCCCGGTGCTGATGCTCATTGGCCATGTCTGTATGCTCACCTTAGGAAGGGGATGTTGAGATCTGACTCATCTGAACTGCATGGGATCAGCTCTCCAGTGAAGGACTGGGGAGCTGTCGCTTAGAGGAGAGGGTTCTGAGCAGGCAAGCCCAGCAGATGTTCACTATCCCAGGCGTCACTATCCCAGGCGTCGTGAGGAAAAAGAAGGCATCGGGTCTGGAGCAATGTTATATTCCTGGGGAGTAGCACAGACGAGGCTCAGAAAATATCTGTTGCCAGAACAAGTCTGATTTGTTTGCATGACAGAGAACACTGACCCCATGTGCATGTTTCAGAAGGTAAAAGAAGTCAAGATAGACCAATAGATCAATGGAAGAAATCAGAGAGGCCAGTTTAAACTGACACATACATGGCATTTTCAATAAAAGTACCAAGGTAACTCAGTGGGCAAAAGAATTTTGTTTTGTTTTTTAAAATAAATATTGCTGGAACAATTTCATAACTGAAAAGAAATGAACTCAAGGAGAATTCCCTAGTGGTCCAGTGGTTAGGAATCCACATTCCAATATGGGGGGCTCAGGTTTGATCCCTGACTGGGGAACTAAGAGCCCATGTGCTCTGAGGCAACTAAGCCTCAACGACTGAGCCTGAGTGTTCTGTAGCCTGTGGGCCACAACGGAAAACGGATGCAGCTAAATAAATGCATACTAAAAACTAAAATAATAAAAAAAATTAAAAAAGAAAAAACAACAACTTGATTCCTACCTCATACTATGCATGAAAAATGTGAACTAGATCATAGGCCTAAACACAAGAGGAAAAATAACCTTCTAGAGGAAAATGTAGGACCCACTTGGAATGGACAAGGATTTCTTAGACAGGATAGCATAAGCACTAACCATAAAAGGAAAAATTTACAAATTGGACTTCATTGAAATTAAGACAATTCTGCTGTTTATAATTCACAGTTTAGAAAACAAAAAGCCCACTGAATTGTATACTTTAAAACGGGTAACATCTTGAATTTTATGTAATGTGAATTTTATGTCAATTAAAAAAATAAATATCATATTGCTGGATTGCGAAACTTGAGAATATTAAATTGTCAAGATGACTAGGGAACAAAATTAAAGCACTTCGAGGAAAAAAGAACGAAAATGAAAGGCACAGACTTAGAGGAAATATTTGTAATACGTGGATTTGACAAGCGAATTGTATCTAGAATATATAAAGAGCTCTTACAATTGAGTAATATGAGGATGACCCAACAAAAATACTGCATAAAATGGAAATTCCCTGATGGTGCACCAGTTAGGACTTAGCACTATTGCTGCTGAGGCCCAGATTCAATCGCTGATGGGAAAATAAGATCCTGATGTGGTCCAAAACAAAACCACAAACGGATAAAGGCTTCAACAGTTGCTTCACAGGAAACGATATATGAATGCTCAATAAATACATGAAATATTGCTCAACATCATTAGTTATCAGAGAGACGCAACTAAAACCATAAATAAATACCATTACATACCTGTTAGAATGACTTAAGAAAAAAACAGACAGTACTAAGTGGTATTAAGAATTTGGGGCAGCTGGAACTCCTGTTCATTGCTGGTGGGAATGGAAACTGGTGCGGTCACTTTGGAAAAGAGTTTGGCATTTTTAAAACAAATTTAAACAAACAGATACTACATGACTTAGCTGTCCTATCTAGATAGTCTGTGTCTCGATTGTGATGGTCATTACATAACCATACACATTTGTCAAACCTCGTGAAACTATAAATGATAAGTTTTACTGTATTAAATTGGACCTCAATACACATGATGAGTACATCATGAGAAAAACTGAGCTGGATGAAGCACAAGCTGGAATCACGATTGCTGGGAGAAATATCAATAACCTCAGATATGCAGATGACACCACCCTTATGGCAGGAAGGAAAGAAGAGCTAAAGAGCCTCTTGATGAAAGTGAAAGAGGAGTGAAAGAGCTGGCTTAAAGCTCAACATTCAGAAAACTAAGATCATGGCATCCGGTCCCATCACTTCATGGCAAATAGACAGGGAAACAGTGGAAACAGTGGCTGACTTTATTTTTTGGGGGCCCAAAATCACTGCAGATGGTGACTGTAGCCATGAAATTAAAAGACGCTTACTCCTTGGAAGGAAAGTTATGACTAACCTAGACACATATTCAAAAGCAGAGATATTACTTTGCCAATAAAGGTCCATTTAGTCAAGGCTATGGTTTTTCCAGTAGTCATGTATGGATGTGAGAGTTGGACTATAAAGAAGGCTGAATGCCAAAGAATTGATACTTTTGAACTGTGGTTTTGGAGAAGACTCTTAAGAGTCCCTTGGACGGCAGGGAGATCCAACCAGTCCATCCTAAGGGAGATCAGTCCTGAGTGTTCATTGGAAGGACTGATGTTAAAGCTGAAACTCCAATACTTTGGCCACCTGATGTGAAGAAGTAACTCATTGGAAAAGACCCTGATGGTGGGAAAGATTGAAGCTGGAAGGAGAAGGGGACGACAGAGGATGAGATGGTTGGATGGCATCACCGACTCAATGGACATGAGTTTGGGTAAACTCTGGGAGTTGGTGATGGACAGGGAGGCCTGGTGTGCTGCAGTCTATGGGGTCGCAAAGAGTCCGACACGACTGAGCGACTGAACTGAAATGTGATGACTTTAAAACAGACAGAATATGATTCACAATACCAAGTAATAGGATGCAGAGTGACTAGAATCCTCCTACATCATTGATGGGGGTATAGATGGTACCACCACTTTGGAAAACTCTTTGGGGATTTCTTATGAAGTTAAACACACACCTGAAACTGAAAACTATTAGTCACTCAGTTGTGTCTGACTCTTTGTGACCCCATGAGCTGTAGAATACTGCCATGCTCCTCTGTCCATGGGATTTCCCAGATAAGAATACTGGAGTGGGTTGCTGTTTCCTTCTCCAGGGGATCTTCCTGACCCAGGGATCGACCCCAGGTCTCCTGCATTGCAGGCAGATTCTTTATTGTCTGAGCCACCAGGGAAACACACATCTAACAGAGCAATTCCACTACTTAGAGGAGTGGATGAAGATATATGAATGCTTATGTCCACACAGGCTTGGTCAACAATAGTCAAAGCAATTCTTTCTATTATAGCCCAAAACAGGAAACAACCCAAATGTCCATCAAATCGGTGAGTGAATAAACAAACGTTGGTATATTAATATAGGAATGTGATCTTGTTCATTTCTGTCTCCTCAGTACCTAGAATACTTGCCTGCTTGGCATATACTGCTGCTGCTGCTGCTGCTGCTGCTAAGTCGCTTCAGTCGTGTCCGACTCTGTGTGACCCCATAGACGGCAGCCCACCAGGCTCCCCCGTCCCTGGGATTCTCCAGGCAAGAACACTGGAGTGGGTTGCCATTTCCTTCTCCAATGCATGAAAGTGAAAAGTGAAAGTGAAGTCGCTCAGTCCTGTCCGACTGTTAGCGATCCCATGGACTGCAGCCCACCAGGCTCCTCCATCCGTGGGATTTTCCAGGCAAGAGTACTGGAGTGGGGTGCCATTGCCTTCTCCATGGCATATACTAGGGTGCTTAATAAGATGATGTTGTGATGATTGTTGATTCTAAAACCTGAATAAATAGCATCTATACGAATATGATTATGTAAATATTTTCCACCACAGAACAACGATGTTACTGGCCTGACAACGGGAAACGGAACTTCCTCTGTGGTACTGTCTTCTGCTACGTGGCCCTGGTCCTAGGTCACCAGTAATATCCCATTGTCTTGAAGTGTGTTGGTACTTTTTACCAATGGTGCACAGGGGCATCACATTCCAGCTCACAGAAACCGATTGCACACATCTCTCCCCAACTCCATGTTCAGCTATCTCATGTTGGCAGCTTGAAACTGGCCATAGTAGGAGTATTTACATCCCCGAATTGGAAAACAAGACATCAGAGCTTTTTCCTAGAGCCGGTTGTGAACCACGTATCAGCACATCACTGCTTAGTCCTGTCCCTAACCCTGGCTGCCTCTTGGTTTCCTTTTAGCTTCTCCGATCTTCCACTACCTGTGTGACAGTTCCCCACAAATTCCCCCTGTATTTCTGCCTTCACTAATGAGATACTAAACTTGTTGAAAGAAGAGATGAATTTCTTCACCTTTTGCTTTTAGAACATCTTCAAATGAAACAAATCTACCTCTTGATGGCGTTTTTCATAGAGCCTGTTGACTTTCTGTCTTGTTCTTAAGTCTTCTCGGACTTGCTGCCCATGCTTATGCATTCTTAGGTTGATTCCACCATCTCTTGCACAATGTGTCTTCCGCTTGCTTTCACTTCCACTTTTAATTTTCTGGGGTACATCTTGAGTTATTAAAAAACAAGCAGGATTATGATTGTTGAATATGGAAATATAGGCCTAAAGCACTATTTGCTTTAAAACTTGAGCTCCATATTCTGAAGGATTTCCTTGCCCTGATATTTCTAAACACTAATTTGGTCTTTTTCTATTTTGCAGCATATACAGAGATGGAAATTTTTTCTTTCAATTTCCAAATTCTTGTTCTGAGGTGCCATCTTGGAATAAAGTTGGAGATGACTGTGGTTGTATAGACAAAATATAGCAAAAGAAAGTTTTTTGCACAAAAAGCATTGAACAGCAAAGATCAAAACAAGACTTGCACACATGCTCTGGTGATGAGGCCATAAGACAAAAGGCACTGGCATATCCTGATAGTACAAAATGATACAACGTCTCTGCGGATACTTTACAACCTGTGTTAAGTGTACACTGGCATTTTCCCTTTGCCTTAGCAACTCCACGGTCAGGTATTTGTATTTCAGACACACCTGCGCACATACAGGAGAAAGTGAGTGCAAAGTTCCCATTGCAGTGTTATTAGTCATTGTAGGAGTGGAAACAACCAGAGTTTCCATCTATAGGGAGTGACATAATCACACGTGCAATAATATGTAATAATAAACGAAAAAAATGAGGAAGCTCTCTTTTTTATTGCTATTGAATAACCTTCAGGAGAGAGTGAAGGACAGGGAAGCCTGGCATGCTGCAGTCCATGGGGTCACAAAGAGTCAGACATGACCGAGCAACTAAACTGAAATGAACTGACATGACTGAGTGACTGAAAGCAGCAAAATATGTATCTTCGGGTTGTATTATTAAGAGAAAAAAGCAGGGTACAGAAAAAATTTATACAGGATGCCACCTTTTTTGTACAAGGGGGCTCAATATTTTTATTTGTGAACAGGAAGTGTTCACAAGAAACTAACAAAAGTGTTTACCAGTGGAGATAGAGGAACTTAGTGGACAGAAATGAGTGGAAGTCAGTTTTTTCTGTATATCCTTTTCTATATCATCTTCCTTTTTTAACCTTATAAATGTAATTTCTGTTTAAAAATTAAACGGAGGACTTCCCTGGTGATCCGGTTGCTAGGACTCCGTGCTCCCAATGCAGGAGGCCTGCGACTGATCCCTAGTCAGGAAACTGGATCCCATATGCTGCAATTAGGAGCTCACATGCCGCAACTAAAGATACTGCATGCCGGAATGAAGACTGAAAATCCCACCTGCTGCCACCAAGACCTGGCACAGCCAAATAAATAAATAAATATATGTATATAAAGAAACATTATTTAAAAATAAATAAATAAAAATTAAATGGAAAGAACGTAAAGCCAGAATATGTCAATCACTTGTTACATGCCAGTTTCTATGCTGAGAGTATTTCATGTAGAACCTCATTTAAAACTCATGCTGAGAAGCAGGAATAAAATCCAACATCTCAGAGGTGAAGACGGATGCTCAGATAAGTTACACTGTAACTCTCTGATTTGAACATGGTACGTCTGATTCTAGGACTTTGCTCTTACCCTGTGGCTGACTACTTTCCATCAACTCCTCCCATCAACTGCACTTCAATAAAAAATAAAAATTAAAGAAAATATAAGATACTTTCAAGGTAGGCATTAAAAAATGTGACTGGGGAATTCCCTGGCAATCCAACAGTTGGGACTTCTCACTTCCACTGCAGGGGCCATGAGCTCAACCCTACAAGCCACGTGGCCAAAAACAAAACGAAAATGTTACTAATCTTGACTCAACTTCAATTTGAATCAATAGTCCAAAAACCAGTGAGACTTTCAGAAGAAAATACATTTTCATGAACTCAAAGATGGGACTGAATTCATTGCTCCCTCTTTAGAAATTGTAACAAGTGGGTATCATGTCTCAAGGCTGCCGTGACCAAGACCTACCCGAGGCTTGGTAGTTTAAAGTGATAGAAGTTTAGCCTCTCACGCTTCTGGAGGCTAGAAGTCCAAAATTAAGGTGTTGCACGTTTGGTTCCTTCTGGAGATTCTGAAGGAGGATCTATTTCATGCCTCTTTCCTGGCTTTTGGTAGTTGGGTGCCGTTCTTGGCTTTCCTTAGCTTGTAGCTGAATCACTCCCGTCTCTGCCTCCCTCATCTCATGCCTTCTCTGTGGGTCTGTGTCTCTCCGCTTAGGAAACCACTCATTGGGTTTGAGCCCATTCTAATCACTATGACTTCATCTTAATGACACACTACTGCCTAAATATGGCCCTTAGACATACTGAGTTCAGTTCGGTCGCTCAGTCGTGTCCGACTCTTTGCGACCCCATGAATCACAGCACTCCAGGCCTCCCTGTTCATCACTAACTCCTGGAGTCTACATGGGTCTCCCAAACCCATGTCCTTCGAGTCAGTGATGCCATCAGCCACCATCCTCTGTCGTCCCCTTCTCCTCCTGCCCCCAATTCCTCCCAGCATCAGGGTCTTTTCCAATGAGTCAACTCTTTGCATGAGGTGGCCAAAGTATTGGAATTTCAGTCTCAGCATCAGTCCTTCTAATGAACACCCAGGACTGGTCTTCCTTTAGGATGGACTGGTTGGATCTCCTTGCAGTCCAAGGGACTTACAAGAGTCTTCTCCAGAACCACAGTTCAAAAGCATCAATTCTTTGGTGCTCAGCTTTCTTCACAGTCCAACACTCACATCCATACATGACCACTGGAAAAACCATAGCCTTGACTAGACAGATCTTTGTTGGCAAAGTAATGTCTCTGCTTTTGAATATGCTATCTAGGTTGATCATAACTTTCCTTCCAAGGAGTAAGCGTCTTTTAATTTCATGGCTGCAGTCACCATCTGCAGTGATTTTGGAGCCCCCCAAAATAAAGTCTGACACTGTTTCCACTGTTTCCCCATCTGTTGCCCATGAAGTGATGGGACCAGATGCCATGATCTTAGTTTTCTGAATGTTGAGCTTTAAGCCAACTTTTTCACTCTCCACTTTCACCTTCATCAAGAGGCTTTTTAGTTCCTCTTCACTTTCTGCCATAAGGGTGGTGTCATCTGCATATCTGAGGTTATTGATATTTCTCCCGGCAATCTTGATTCCAGCTTGCGCTTCTTCCAGCCCAGTGTTTCTCATGATGTACTCTGCATATAAGTTAAATAAGCAGGGTGACAATATACAGCCTTGACGTACTCCTTTTCCTATTTGGAACCAGTCTGTTGTTCCATGTCCAGTTCTAACTGTTGCTTCCTGACCTGCATACAGATTTCTCAAGAGGCAGGTCAGGTGGTCTGGTATTCCCATCTCTTTCAGAATTTTGCACAGTTTATTGTGATCCACACAGTCAAAGGCTTTGGCATAGTCAATAAAGCAGAAATAGATGTTTTTCTGGAACTTTCTTGCTTTTTCCATGATCCAGCGGATGTTGGCAATTTGATCTCTGGTTCCTCTGCCTTTTCTAAAACCAGCTTGAACATCTGGAAGTTCACAGTTCACATATTGCCGAAGCCTGGCTTGGAGAATTTTGAGCATTACTTTGCTAGCATGTGAGATGAGTGCAATTGTGTGGTAATTTGAGCATTCTTTGGCATTGCCTTTCTTTGGGATTGGAATGAAAACTGACCTTTTCCAGTCCTGTGGCCACTGCTGAGTTTTCCAAATTTGGTAGCATATTGAGTGCAGCACTTTCACAGCATCATCTTTCAGGATTTGGAATAGTTCAACTGGAATTCCACCACCTCCACTAGCTTTGTTCATAGTGATGCTTCCTAAGGCCCACTTGACTCACATTCCAGGATGTCTGGCTCTAGGTCAGTGATCACACCACCGTGATTATCTGGGTCATGAAGATCTTTTTTGTACAGTTCTGTGTATTCTTGCCACCTCTTCTTAATATCTTCTGCTTCTGTTAAGTCCATACCATTCCTGTCCTTTATCGAGCCTATCTTTGCATGAAATGCTCCCTTGGTATCTCTAATTTTCTTGAAGAGAAGAGATCTCTAGTCTTTCCCATTCTGTTGTTTTCCTCTATTTCTTTGCATTGATCTCTGAGGAAGGCTTTATTATTTCTCCTTGCTATTCTTTGGAACTCTGCATTCAAATGGGAATATCTTTCTTTTTCTCCTTTGCTTTTTGCTTCTCTTATTTTCACAGCTATTTGTAAGGCCTCCTCAGACAGCCATTTTGCTTTTTTGCATTTCTTTTCCATGGGGATGGTCTTGATCCCTGCCTCCCATACAATGTCATGAACCTCTGTCCATAGTTCATCAGGTACTCTATCAGATCTAGGCCCTTAAATCTATTTCTCACTTCCACTGTATAATCATAAGGGATTTGATTTAGGTCATACCTGAATGGTCTAGTGGTTTTCCATACTTTCTTCAATTTAAGTCTGGATTTGGCAATAAGGAGTTCATGGTCTGAGCCACAGTCAGTTCCTGGTCTTGTTTTTGCTGACTGTATAGAGCTTCTCCATCTTTGGCTGCTAAAGGATATAATCAGTCTGATTTCGGTGTTGACCATCTGGTGATGTCCATGTGTAGAGTCTTCTCTTGCGTTGTTGGAAGAGGGTGTTTGCTATGACCAGTGCGTTCTCTTGGCAAAACTCTATTAGCCTTTGCCCTGCTTCATTCCATATTCCAAGGCCAAATTTGCTGTTACTCCAGGTGTTTCCTGACTTCCTACTTTTGCATTCCAGTCCCCTACAATGAAAAGGACATCTTTTTTTGGGTGTTAGTTCTAAAAGGTCTTGTAGGTCTTCATAGAACAGTTCAACTTCAGCTTCTTCAGCATTACTGGTTGGGGCATAGGCTTGGATTACCGTGATATTGAATGGTTTGCCTTGGAAACGAACAGAGATCATTCTGTCGTTTTTGAGATTGCCTCCAAGTACTGCATTTCAGACTCTTTTGTTGACCATGATGGCTACTCCATTTCTTCTGAGGGATTCCTGCCCGCAGTAGTAGATATAATGGTCATCTGAGTTAAATTCACCCATTCCAGTCCATTTTAGTTTGCTGATTCCTAGAATGTCGACGTTCACTCTTGCCATCTCCTGTTTGACCACTTCCAATTTGTCTTGATTCATGGACCTGACATTCCAGGTTCCTATGCAATATTGCTTTTTATAGCATTGGACCTTGCTTCTATCACCAGTCACATCCATAACTGGGTATTGTTCTTGCTTTGGCTCCATCCCTTTATTCTTTCTGGAGTTATTTCTCCACTGATCTCCAGTAGCATATTGGGCCCCTACTGACCTGGGGAGTTCCTCTTTCAGTATCCTACCATTTTGCCTTTTCATACTGTTCATGGGGTTCTCAAGGCAAGAAGACTGAAGTGGTTTGCCATTCCCTTCTGCAGTGGACCACATTCTGTCAGTCCTCTCCACCATGACCCGTCCATCTTGGGTGGCTCCACACAGAAAACTAATATCATGTTTATGGTGGCCCCATAATCACAGAAAACTAGCCAATCTGATCACATGGACCACAGCCTTGTCTAACTCAATGAAACTAAGCCATGCTGTGTGGGGCAATCACAAAGACCTGGGTTCAAATTATATCTCTATTTTGATCAAGCATACAGTACTGTTTATGGAGTGTCTCCAGGCTCAAGATATGGAGTCACAAGCAAGACAAAACATTGCCATGCCTGTGGACTAGTAGGGGGAATTGACTTTTCTGAATCTCAGTTTCCTCATCTGTAAAATGGATATGAACACAGTACCTCATTCTCAATGTTGCTATGTTAGATATTATTATACTACCTTTTTGCTGTAGATAGGAGTTGAGATGAAATCCATGTGGTCAAGAATCCTTGTAGATTTAGATTCCACTTCTATACGTTGGAGCTTTCTTCATTTGTTTGAAAGTGAATGTGTAGTCGTTAAGTCTCGTCCGACTCTTTGTGATCCTATGGACTGTAGCCTGCCAGGCTCCTCCGTCCATGGGATTCTCCAGGCAAGAATACTGGAGTGGGTTGCCATTTCCTTCTCCAGGGGATCTTCCCGGACCCAGGGATCGAACTCGGGCCTCCTGCATTGCGGGCAGTCTGTTTACCATCTGAGCCACCAGGGAATCCCTTTCTTCATTTGTTTATATACTGTGCTTATCAGTCGCTCACTATGTGCCTGTCAACCTGGAAAAAAGCGAGGCTGAGGTTCAAATCCAAGCTCTGCTGCTGCTAAGTCGCTTCAGTCGTGGCCGACTCTTGTGCGACCCCATAGATGGCAGCCCACCAGGCTCCCCCGTCCCTGAGATTCTCCAGGCAAGAACACTGGAGTGGGTTGACGTTTCCTTCTCCAATGCATGAAAGTGAAAAGTGAAAGTGCAGTCGCTCTGTCGTGTCTGACTCTTAGCGACCGCATGGACTGCACCCTACCAGGCTCCTCCGTCCATGGGATTTGCCAGGCAAGAACATTGGAGTGGGGTGCCATTGCCTTCTCCACAAGCTCTACCACTCCTTAATCAAATGGCTTAAGTCTCTGAGGCTTAAGTGAAGGAGGCTGCTTCAAGATGAAAACGAAAGGAGAGAATAATAAGCAAATGGAAAATTAAAAACACAAGGAGAAGGTTAAAGAGAATGATTTCTGAAACCCAAGCCTCCCGTAGGTATCTCGCTGTTGTTTGTCCCGCCGTCCTCTGTTTGGAACACAGACCAAAATCACACGGCGTTTGAGGAGTTCTTCCTCTGTCCCTTGGCTGAATTGAACTTGTGCTGCTTCCTCTCTCCTTAAATATCCTTTCCTCTGGACAGGATGTTCCTGAAGGAGGCAGAACATCTTGGCTAACTTTAGTTTGCTATTTTCAGGCTGAATTTGTTCCTGGGCAAATCAGCCACGGTCAGAGTATCCTCCCCAGGTTGGATGCTTCTGGCACGATGGTGCAGGGTTTTGTGGGATGCAAAAGCTTAGTTCTACTAAGATCTGAATCTTAAAACCTGGGATGTATCTGGGTTAGGGTATCCTATCTAGTCATTAAAAAAAAAAAAAAATCCCTGAACTGCAGAAGGTATGGCAAGATGGGTAAATTGCTGATTCCTTTTTTGATACAAGTAGGGAAAAATGAACAACAAACCACACAAATCTCAGAGCTGTCTGTAGCGGACTGAGAAGCTGGGGGTACTTAGCCACTGACTCCTGTATCCTAGCAGTTGAAGATGACTCCTAAAGGCAGGAGGTCCCTGGCACTTTTTCTGGGCTGCCCTGAAGCCCGTGCTAGAGGTAGCCCTCAGGCTGGAAGACCCAGGTGTGTGAATTAGAAGGCTGAGAGCGAGCCAACGCTGTCCGGCAATTGTAGCTGACCTCAGAGGTGGGTCACGGGGTTTTGGCATGGGGCACCAAGGGCATTGGTTATAAAGAGAATGCGTGTGTTGGCTTGCAGAATTGGGAATACAGGGGGAATTCCAGTTTCAGGCAGTGCTGGATCAAGGACCTCAAATAATGCCAACAGAACTTGGGTTCTGTCTTTTAGTTCTAATTCTCTGTTGGCTTTATGCTCCACAGGGAGCTCCTAGCAGCTCCAGATTTAGTCCTACTGGTCCAGGAACTGAAACTGTTTACCTCAGATTAGGACTTGACCCATCTGCTGGAATCATACCTGGCCAAAACTCAGTCTGTGACTCACCTACATGGGCCAGCACCTACATGGCTGGGTCTCAGCCAAAACCCGTGGTACCTGGTTTCAGGACCTAATGAAGCTCAGGTTCTTGAAGTCTTATTGTGAGATGTGATGTGGTTAGTTTTTATGGGCTGGGTAATTTCATATGCTAATGAGTGGGAGGATTTTTCCAACTATTTTGGGGACCGGGTGGAGATTTCCAGGAATTGGGTCACCACCCACTCCTTGGTCTTTTGACAGTGCCTTGGAACCTTCCTGGTGCCTCTGGGTGTGTCATTTAGCTTGCTGATTGAGGATCAAGGTTGAGTCTTAGACCCATTCAGTGTTAATTGGTTTATGTTGCATCCTTGGGCTATGTCATTCTCTCAAAAGTTGTGCCCTGCCCCCTTTTCTCCTGTTACAAAACCCCAGAACAGAACACTTCTATTCTAACACCTGAACTGACTCACCTGGCCTGGCTTGAGTTACCTGCCCAGCTGGACTCTGTGGCCATGAAGGTATGGCTCTCTGATTAACCACAACCGAGTCACAACAGTGCTGATAAATGTCTAACATGGCTTTTTGGGAAAATAAAGGTTTGATTTTGGTATTCCTTGGTGGTCCAATGGTTCAGACTCCACATCCACTGCTTGGGGTCCAGGTTCCATCCCTGGCCAATGAACTAAGAGCCCATAAGCCTTGCTGCATGGCTGAAAAATAAAACGAAAGGTTTGATTCATAGAATTTGCCAAGTTCTGTGGTGTAAATACTCCTACCACAACCAATTCAAGTTACCAATGTGGTGTCAACTGCCTTACAATGCTCCTATAATTTCACCAGCAGCTCTTGTGAGCCTGTGTGTGAGCTGTGAGTCAGCTCATGCACAGCACTTGCTCACAAGTCCACCCTTTAGCCCAGGCAATTAAGCCACTCCGTGCATTCCATGTGGACTGAGAGTGGGAAAGGTGTGGTTCCTTAGAGGAAAATCAGGGTGTGGTTATAGGAATAAGAGTGATCAGATGCTGAAGTGGCAAAAACAACACAGGTCCATCCAGTGTCCAGTGACATCCATCCATCAGATTTTTTTTTTTTAGTTCTACTGGTTTATTTCTACCAACCCATCACCCTCCACCCTCATGCACACATGCTCAGTCATGTAACCCCATGGACTGCAGCCCACCAGGCTCCTCTGTCCATGGACTTTTCCAGGCAAGAATACTGGAGTGGGTTGCCATTTCCTTCTCCACATCCATCAGATTAAAAAAAAAAATTTGGCTGCATCAATTCTTCGTCATGGCACATGGGATCTTTAGCTGCATAAGAACTCTGAGTTGCAGCATGTAGGTTCTTAGTTCCCTGACCAGGGATCGAACTCGGGCCCCCCTGTATTGGGAGCTTGGAGTCTTAGCCACTGGACCACCAAGGAAGTCCCTCCAACCATCGTGTTGTATTAGTTCACATTCGCAGCCTTCCTGCTGAGTAAGACATGTCCTCAAAAACCTTAAACTAGTAAGCCCTTATTCTCATGCTCCTGGGTCAGCAGATCGTGGCTGGGCTCAGCGGGCCAGTCCTGCCTCAGGCTGCAGGTATGCTGGGCTGAGTCGGCCCCGCGTGTTCTTCGTCCTTTGTGGACCAGCGGCTCCTTGAGACCTGTTCATCATGCATCCATAGGAGCTCCCGAGGCCAAGTCAAACTCATGGAAGGCTCTTCTCACAGGACATCTGCTAACATCCCATTGGCTGAAGCAAGTCACGTGGCCGAGCTCAGCTCTGGAACTGAGCAGTGCATTCCACCCACAGTGGGAGGACCTGCAAAGTCACCAGGTGCTCACAGGTTAGTGGAAATCTACTGTGCGTGTTGTGTTATTCGGCAAGTCTCTTTGTTCACTTAAGGCCTCATGATTGTTCCTCCAGGTCAGCAGGTATAGATCTAACTGGTTCTTCTGAATATTTGAATCAAATTCCATCCTAGAAACACACCACAGTTTATCAACTATTCTACTATTGTGCATGTTTATATTATCAGGTGTTTTTTTTTGCTTCAAACATTCTGCACTAAATATCTTGGTACACATATCTGTATATATTCTTTTTCTAGAGCAGGGATCAGAACACAGGTTCCACAGATCAAATGCAGCCCAGCACCTATTTTTGTAAATGAACTTTTATTAGAACACAGCCAAACGTATTCACTTGCATAATTTCTATAACTGCTTTCTCACTACTCCGGCAGGGCTGAGTCATTAATGCAAAAACTGGATGGGTCACAAAGCCTAAAGTGTTTACTCTCTGACTCTTTACAGAGAAAGTTTGCTAATCCCTGTTCCATAAGGTAGAGTTCCCACTATGGAGACGCTGGTTAAAAGGAAAAGAGTATGTGTTTTAAAATGTTTAATAGATACTGACATAATTATTTCCCAGCAGTAAAAATATTCCTTCTTTATTTTTTGAAAAATTATTTATTTGCCTGTGCTGGGTCTTAGCTGTGGCATGTAGGATCTAGTTCTCTGACCAGGGATTGAACCTGTGCCCTCTGCATTGGGAGCTTGGCATATTAGCCACTGAATCACCGGGGAAGTCCCAGAATATTCCTCCTTTTTTTGTTGTTGTTCTTTTTTTATTTTATATATTTTTAAAGAATATTTTTTCTTTATTAAAGTTATACACACTGTTGTAGGTGAAAGTGTTAGTTACTTAGTCCTGTCCAATTCCCTGTGACCCCATGGATTATAGCCCTCCAGGCTCCTCTGTCTATGAAACTCTCCAGCCAAGAATACTGGAGTATGTAGCCATTCCCTTCTCCAGGGAATCTTCCCAACCCAGGGATCAAACCCTGTGGTCTCTTACCTTGCAGGTGGACTCTTTACCGTCTGAGTCACCAGGGAAGGTATAATTAAATTTAGAAGTATATAAAGAAGAAAACATACTCCTCCACTGCTCGAATTACCAGTTTGGTATGGCATTTCCAATCAATAAAATCAATGCAGACACACACACACACACACACACACACACACACACACACAGAGTTCCTTATCTCCTTCTCTCCCCACTCTTTTTTTTTTAAAGATGAGAATGAGATCAGTTTGTTCCTATAGCTATTATCCCTGAAACATTTTTGTATTACTCTGCTCTCTTTCCAATGGCTCCTGTCCAGAGAGATCACTGCAGGTGTTTGGACACAAAAGTCCTAGGAGGCAGTGCCCTTAAAAGTAGAAATTCCATTCATCATGTTGAATCTTAGACTACTTGTTGGCTCTGAGAAGATAATAACCACCTGTTTCAATGCTCTCTGTCCCTGAAGAAGCCGTATTTGTATGACTCGTGCTTCAGGTCATCTGGTGGCGTCTCAGTTCAGTGAGTTAAAAATGCAAAGTATGTATTGTAGCCTGCGAAGCCCTCGGTGACCTGGCTCTCAGCCACTCTTCTGGGGCTGTTCTCCCCCGGATTGTCTGTGCCGTCTTTCACTTCCTCAAAGTTGCACCAGGCCCTTTCCGGGTTTGTCCTGGGTTGGCCGGGATTCTTTCAGTTACAGGAGGCAGAAACCCAGGTCAGAGTGGCTGAAGCCCAAAGGAGCTTCTTGACTTGTGTGATGGAAAAGCCCCAGAGAGAAAGTTAGAATAAAGACTGGACGCCTCATCCCCATGGGTTATCTCTGCCCTCTACTGTACTATCTTTATTCTCAGTCTTTCCCAAAGGGATGTGAAGACTCAGCTTGCATCCTAATGAGCTACCCTAGTGGAAAGAGTGGTACTTTCGCTTCCTCCCAATCGCTCTAGAGAAGGACCTATGGATGACACATACTGAGTCAGCTGGGATCGAGTGACTATCTCTGAACCAATCGCTGTGACGATTTGTGGATAACTAGGTATCAGGATACACTGATTAGCCAATCCCAGGTCTTATCTCCCACCGGCCCCACCAGCCCTGAGGCAGAATCTCCTCACCAGCAACTCAGGCACCACAACCAGGGAGTTTGCCCAACGGAAACCAAGGTGCTGCTACCTGAAGCAGGAAAGTGGCTGCTGGCAGGCAGAAAGAATGCCCTTCAGACATACTGTTCCCTCTGCGGCCTCCATCACCTTCCACCTTGATAACAGGGTTCTTCTCTGTAACTTTGGTACAAGGCAAACGATTGAAAATGGCACTACTGTCTATCGAAACAAAGGATTGGCAGTAATCGTGGCTTTCAAAATATGGTTTTAAGAGCAGCAGCAGCAGCACTTGGAAATTTGCTAGGAATGCACGTTCTCAGGCCCCACCCTCCTTTTACTGAGTGGGCCCTGCAGTCTGTGTTTTAAATACGCATGTAAGTTAGAACCACCGAGTTTGAATACTAAAGCTGACTCATAAAATAGAAAGCTATTGGACATTGCAGTTTCAGAAACCATTTCCTTAGAGGCTCAGAATTTGAATAACAGCAAGTTGCTCATTGGTTACAAAAGCTCCAATCACTTTTCTGGCGCTGAGTTTAGCTGTTCAGGCTGTCTTGTGCCATTGTTCCCGTGGCTTCTGTGGCAGCCATTACAGGTAACTTTCAACTTCCAAGTTCAAAACTCTTCTCTTTGGGACTTCCATGGCGGTCCAGTGGTTAAGTATCTGTCTTCCAATGCAGGGGACTCGAGTTCAATCCTTGGTCAGGGAACTAAGATCTCACATGCTGTGGGGCAGCTAAACCTGAGGGCCACAACTCCTGAGCCTGTGTACCATGACCTAAAGCCTGCTCACAGCAAGGAAGACCCAGTGCAGCCAAAAATAAATGATAAATAAAATTTTAAAAATAAATAAAAAGTAAATTTTTAAAAAAAGAAGGAAAAAAAATAAAAATAAAAAAGAAAGAGCAAGTCTTCTCCCTTACCTAGAGGCCAGAAGGCTGAAAATGACATTTCCAGCTCCTTCTCTCCTTGAAGCTAGGGGTGTCTGTATAAAAGGAAATCTGCTGGGGTCCTGGTTCAATCCCTGGTCAGGGAACTAAAATCTTCACAAGCACAAACTGCAGTAGGGCACCCCCCGCCCCCCCCCCAAAAAAAACCCCCAAGGGCAAGTGTACTGACTTCAAATTAAAAGAAAGAGAAAAAACATAAAACAGGAATGAATATGACTATAAAACAGAATTTTATAGCAGCATTATTAATTGTGAAAGCCAGTCTTCATAAAAATGCCTCTATATATGGAAAGCTGTTTGTCGGGTAGATTATCTCACTTTGCAAGAATGCAAAGTGATGTGTGGTAACTGCCAAGAAGCTGCAGCCCACAGCAAATTCAATGAATAATAATCGAATCATTTAAATTACAAAAATAATGGCAGAATTTTCTACAACAAAACAAATAATGCAAATGTGGGTACACTTGAAAATTTCTTATAAGACACGAGGTAGCGGTGGTGGTTACGTTGCTGAGTCGTGTCCGACTCTGGCGATCCCATGGACTGTATGCAACCGCCAGGCTCCTCTGTCCAGGGAATTCTCCAGGCAAGAGTACTGGAATGGGTTGCCATTTTCTTCTCCAAGGGATCTTCCCAACCCAGGAATCCAACCAAGGTCTGCCTACATTGCAGGCAGATTCTTTACCAACTGAGCTGAGACTGGTAAGTGGGACGCTGCAAATTCAAAGGTCCTTAAAATAGCTGTGCTTGGGCTTCCTTGGTGGCTCAGTGGTAAAGAATCTGCCTGCCAATACAGGAGATGTGGGTTTGATCCCTGGTCCAGGAAGATCCCACATGTCAAGGAACAACGAAACCCCTGTGCCACAACTGTTGAGCCTAAGCTCTGAATCAAGAGAAGCCACTGCAATGAGAAGCCCGAGCACCACGATTAGAAAGTGGATCCTGCTCTCTGCAACTGGAGAAAGCCCCATGCAGCCAAAAATAAATAAATGAATAAATCTTAGGAAAAGTAGCCGTGCGCACTCTCACACAGTAACTGTGCTGCATAATCAACGTAGGGCATCTTCTCTAGAGTTTGGTGAAACTGATTATACATAAACCAATTAAATATCCAAGCTCCTAAAATGAGCTTTAGAAGCAGGTAGACCGAACAGTTAGCTTTTTTGTTTGAAGCATCGGCCTTCCAGGGTAAGCGCTGTGCCTGCCTCCAGTATCAGTTCACTTCTTCCTCTGTTACTTAAGTCACTGTGATTTTTGTATCACTCATCACCAAAATGAGTCAAAATTGACACACAGCTAGGTGTAATTTTTTAAAAACATACACATATGAAAAGCATATTTTATTGGTGGTGGGGGCTACACATATGGATACAGGTGCCCAAACTCATCTAACTGTGCATTGAAATTTTTATTGTACATAAATTTCATCTCAAAGTTGGAGAAGAAAGAAATAAAGCACAATAGATATTTTTAATTATTTATTTTTGGCTATGCTGGGTCTTTGCTCCTGCATGGGCTTTTCTCTAGCTGGGGTGCAGGGGCTTCTCATTGTGGTGGCTTCTCTTGTAGGAGAGCCTGGACTCTAGGACACGTGGGCTTCAGTCGTTGCAGCCCCCAGGCTCTCAAGCCCTGGCTGTAGTGTGGCATCTGGGCTTAGGTGCTCTGAGACACGTGGGATCTTCCTGGACTGAGAATCGAACCTGTGTCTCCTGCTTTGGCAGTTCAGATTCTTTACCACTGAGCCACCAGGGAAGCCCAATATTTTTTTTCTTTTAAATGTAAAGAAAAAGTATCTGGGCACTCCTCTGCTTGTCCAGTGGTTAGGGAATTGTGCTTCCACTGCAGGAGGCATGGGTTTGATCCCTGGTTGAGGAACTAAGAGCCCACAAACTGCACAGTGAAGCAAAAAAAAAAAAAACACAAAAACCAGAACCCAACTGTGTTTTAGTCAGGATTTTTTCAAGAAACAGAACCAATAGAATATATATACATATATATATGTGTGTGTGTGTATCTTTATGTAAAAAATAAGAAATTGACTCACCTGATTATGAGGTTGGTGTGCCAAAATCGGCAGAGCTGATGTCCCCGTTCAAGTCCAAAGGCCAGCATAGAACAGGCAAAGCTCATGTCTCAGTTTGAAGGCTGGCAAGCAGGAGAATTCTCTCCTACTGGAGGAGAGTCAGTCTTGTGTTCTACCCAGGCCTTTACAGGATTAGATAAAGCCTACCCACACTATGGAGGCCCATCTGCTTTATTCAGTCTACCAATTTAAATGTTAATCTCATCTTAAAACACCCTAACACAAACAGTAGCTGCAGTACTGTTTGACCAAATATCTGGGCACACCATGGCCTGGACTCTGCTAAGTCGCTTCAGTCGTGTCCGACTTTTTGTGACCCCATGGACTGTAGCCCACCATGTTCCTCTCTCCGCGGGGATTCTCCAGGCAAGAATACTGGAGTGTGTTGCTGTGCCCTCCTCCAGGGGGTCTTCCCGACCCAAGGGTTGAACCCGAGTCTCTTGTGTCTCCTGCACTGGCAGGCAAGTTCTTTACCACGAGCGCCACCTTGGAAGCCCCTATGGTCGGGTCAAGTTGACACATGACATTAACTCTCATACTGAGTGTATTGTACCAGTATGAAAGCAAAACAGAAAAGGAAGCTCATGTTGCTTTGCATGATGTGCCTATAAGCTTGCTTTTCTTTTAATTTATCCCTGAAAAAGGTGTGCATATATATGGAAACTATTCAAACTGCAACACAAATTTCTATAATTAAAATGCTTGACCTGCTGACCATAGTCATTCCCTCTGGAATGACCGTTTTTTGTGTGTGTGTTCTTTTGAACTATGCATGTGCAGGTGTAATTCTGTGTGTGTTTGGAGGATATTAAACCAATGTATAAAAATACATGGGTCCTAGGACGAGACACTCTATAGGCCCAAGATCCAGGGCCTGGCCTGGAGAGTGAGGTCATAGGGTCCCTTACGAAGTGTAGAAAGCCTTCTTCTTCTGCCTCTCGTAGCAGGCTCCTGCCTGGGACTGGGAGCCCTTGTGGAAAAGGCAGGCACGATTGAGAACAACGGGCTTCAAACCAGGATGCAGGTGCCCATCAGGAGCTGCGAAGAGTTTAAGGGAATCCGTGTACAGCTCCTCAACTTCCCTTTGCACATTTCTCTCCAGCTGTTGTTTTTTTTTTCCCCCTACTGCTCCTGCATAATAACTGTTCTCTCCCTTTACAAAGGAAAGTCACACTTCTCCCCATTCCTGAGCAACTTTTATTATGGTTAATTGTCCCAAGGTGTAAAAATTTTCATAGCACCACCCAAAAATGCAATTTGAGAGATTGGTAACCATTATTCCTCTTTAAGTGATCCAGAACAAAAGTTTTAAAACTTTTAATAAGAACACTTTTGGTCACAGGAAACTTTTTGAAAAATAAATTATGTCTATACATATATATTTACTTATGGCCTACATGGCTTTCGGGATCTTAGTTTCCAGCCCAGGGACTGAACCCATACCCCCTGCAGTGGAAGGTTGGAGTCTTAACCATTGGATTTCCAAGGGAAGACCTGGTCACAGGAAAGTTTAAAAAAATATTAATTTCAATCCTTAAACATATTATTTCCAAGGAGGGCAAAAGAGTGATCAATAAAAGACTCTAAAGCACAGACTTATAATACCTTAGGATAAAATATTGTTGGAGGAGCAGAATGCAAATTAAAGAACCACAGTGGGTGAAGTAAAACTGCCATTCTGTTGTTTGTGGCTTTTTTTTAATGGATAGAAATCAAATTATTATGGTATTGATATGCTTTAGGGATAATTTTAGGGTGATGAAACTGTTTTGAGATATCAGTACTTACTGTATGCAAACATTACATCATTTTCAGCTGTTCTAGTGATTTGATTTTTTAAAATTGAAGTGTAGTTGATTTATAATACGTTACTTTCAGGTGTACTGACTTTTAAAAATATGCCATAGTTTTCTTTAAAAAAAATATTTTTATTTATTTGGCTGCTCCAGGTCTTAGTTGTGGCATTTCCTTTCTTCGATCTTTGTTGCTTCGTGCAGAATCTTCAACTGTGGCACGTGGGATCTAGTTCCCTGACTAGGGATCGAATCTGGTCCGCCTGCCTTGGGCTCAGAGTCGTAGCTGTAGGACCAGCAGGGAAGTCCCCTGCATGGTTTTCTTTTCCAACTGAAGTATAGTTGATTTACAGTGTTGTATTAATTTCTTCTATACAACAAGGTGATTCAGCTATAAATATATATATTCGTTTTCACATTCTTTTCCATTTTGGTTTATTACAGGTTATTGCATATAGTTCCCTGTGCTACACAGTAGGACCTTGTTGTCTATCCATCCTATATGTAATAGTTTGCCTCTGCTAATTCCAAATTCCCATTCCTTCCCTTCCCCATCCCCCAACCCCCTTGGCAACCAGAAGTCTGTTCTCCTGCATCATTTTTGAGAATGCCTTCAGAAAAGAAATGACCAAAAAGCTTGAAGACAATTGAGAGAGGGGAAGAGAAAGCCTGAAGTTTTCTGGCTTAGTGGGTCGTGATGGGGGAACAGCCAGGGAGCTGAAAGCCCGGAGCGGAGATGGTGTGAGATGCAGGGAACACGGGAGAAGAGGGCTTTCGCTCATGCCTGATGTGGACTCCATGTGGAGGGGGCTCTGTAAAGTTGCCTCTGCTGATGAAAGACAGTGCAAGCGCGTGGACAGGCAGATGGCAGGCACTCCCAAGGCATTCATGCATGCTATCTGCTAGGGGGTAGATTATCGCTTGGCTGGAGGTGACCCTGCAAGTAAGTCCTGGGGAGCAGCCTCAGCAGGGCCTGGGGGAAGGCTAGAGCAGCAACTTAGGAAGGTCTCCAGCACTGGACTGAGCCCACAGTCTAGCCTGGGGCAGCAGACGCCAGGAGAAAGCCCTGTGATGGGACCCAGCCAGCATTTCTTGGAAGATCCCCACTCATCCCCAGCTAAATGCCCCCTTTGCTGGTGTCCCAAACCCTAAATCATGCTTTTTTGGAACATCTTAGAGAAGGTACTTCTCTAAGTACTATGTACTATGGACTGAGTTATGTCTCTCCCTTCTTCCACAAATTCATACACAAAAGCCCTAACCCTGAATGTGATGACATTGGAGATGAGGCCTTTGGAAGGTAGTAAGTTTTAGATGAGGTCATGAGGGTAGGGTCCTTCTGAAGGAATTAGTGTCTATTTTAAGAAAAGAGCTTGCTGTCCTCTGCCCTCCCTGCCCTGCTCACATGCTGCGCTGTGCTCAGTAGCTAAGTCATGTTGGACTCTTTGAGACTCTGTGGACTGTAGCCCTCCAGGCTTCTCTGTCTGTGGGATTTTCCAGGCGAGAATACTGGAGTGGGTTGCCATTTTCTCCTCCAGGGGATCTTTCTGAACCAGGGATCAAACAAGAGCATTGGCAGGCGGTTTCTTTACCTCTGAGCTACCGGGGAAGCCCTCCCCTAACATGCTGCTGCTGCTGCTAAGTTGCTTCTGTCGTGTCCAACTCTGTGTGACCCCATAGACAGCAGCCCACCAGGCTCCCCCGTCCCTGGGATTCTCCAGGCAAGAACACTGGAGTGGGTTGCCATTTCCTTCTCCAATGCATGAAAGTGAAAAGTCAAAGAAGTCACTCAGTCGTGTCCGACTCTTAGCAACCCCATGGACTGCAGCCTACCAGGCTCCTCCGTCCATGGGATTTTCCAGGCAAGAGTACTGGAGTGGGGTGCCATTGCCTTCTCCGCCCTAACATGAGGACACAGCTAAAAAAATAAGTAGCCATCGATAAACCAGGGCAAAGGTTCTTACCAGGAGTGGAATTGGCTGGCACCTTGATCTTGGACTTTTCCAGTCTCCAGAACTGTAGGAAATAACTGTCTCGTCTGAGCACCAGTCTAAGGTATCTTGTCAGAGCAGCTGGAGAAGACTAAGCGTGGGAAGAAACAGCTCTAAAGGGCTTGGTATTCACTTGACTTCTCCAAGGAAAGCCTGAATTGCCCAAGTAAACTGTTAAAAACTATATTTCTCAGTCGGGGCTGGAAAATGGCATCTGTTGGGCCTTTAGCAAGATGCCTGTGCCTGAACCCCCTTCTCAGAGGTTCTTACTTCATTTCTGTGGGGTGCAGTCTTGGTATCAGAGCCTTCAAAATCCCCAGGTGATTCTAGTATGTAGCCAGGAACAGAACCACTGGTGTAAAGAATGAGACGAGGCCAACATTATTTCTTTTACCTCCAAGCTTCTCTCTCTTTTTAACAGTTTTTATTTTATATTGGAGTATAGTGATTTACAATGTTGTGTTAGTTTCAGGGGTACAGCAAAGTTTTACAGTTGTAAATATTCATTTATTTATCCTTTTCAGATTCTTTTCCCATACAGGTTATCACAGAATATCGCATAGGATGCCCTGTTCTATACAGTAGGTCCTTGATGATTATCTATTTTATAAATATATAGCAGTGTGTATATGTTAATCCCAAACTCCTAATTTATCCCGCCCCCACCTTTCCCCTTGGTAATCATAAATTTGTGGTCTATGTCCCTGAGTCTGTTTCTGTTTTGTAAATAAGTTCATTTGTGTAGTTTTTTTAGATTCTACATAAAAGTGATATCATATGATATTTGTCTTTCTCTTTCTGACTTTCTTCACTCAGTATGATAATCTCCAGGTCCACCCATGTTGCTGCAAATGGCATTATTTCATTCTTTTTTACGGCTGAGTAATATTCTGCTGTATATGTGCACCACATCTTTATCCGCTCATCTGTTGATGAGCAAGTAGGTTGTTTCCATGTCATGGCTGTTGTAAATAGTGTTTCAGTGAACTTTGTGATGTGTGTACCTTTACAAATCCTGTTTTTGTTTTTTTTTTCTGGATATATGCCTAGGAGTGGGATTGCTGAATCATGTAGTAGTTTTTAAGGAAACTTCACATTGTTCTCCTTAGTGGCTGTACAAATTTACATTCCTACCAACAGTGTAGGAGGGTTCCCTTTTCTCCACACCCTGTCCTGCCCACTTTTCATTAGAATTGGGATTCTAATCAAAAGTTCTTTGGTGACACAGCTTACATGCAGGGTCCACACAGACAGATGTGTTGAATGTGAACTGCAGAAAAGCACCTGTCTGAAGGAGTTGAAAACTGAGCTTTGCACTGGTCAACTTCAGTTCATTTCAGTCTCTCAGTTGTGTCTGACTCTTTGCGACCCCTTGGACTGCAGCACGCCAGGTTTCCCTGTCTTTCACCACCTCCTGGAGCCTGCTCAAACTTGTGTCTATTGAGTCGGTGATGCCATCTAACCATCTCATCCTCTGTTGTCCCTTTCTCCTCCTGCCTTCAATCTTTCCCAGCACCAGGGTCTTTTCAAATGAGTCAGTTCTTCACATCAGGTGGCCAGAGTATTGGAGTTTCAGCTTCAGCATCAGTCCTTCTAATGAATATTCAGGACTGTTTTCCTTTAGGATTGACTGGTTGGATTTCCTTGCAGTTGAAGGGACTCTCAAGAGTCTTTTCCAACACCACAGTTCCAAAGCATCAATTCTTCGGTGCTCAGCTTTCTTTATGGTCCAACTCTCACATCCATACATGACTACAGGAAAAACCATAGCTTTAACCAGATGGACCTTTGTCAGCAAAGTGATGTCTCTGCTTTTTAATATGCTGTCTAGGTTGGTCATAGCTTTTCTTCCAAGGAGCAAGCGTCTTTTAATTTCATGGCTGCAGTCACCATCTGCAGTGATTTTGGAGCCCAAGAAAATAAAGTCTGTAATTGTTTCCCCATCTATTTGCCATGAAATGATGGGACCGGATGCCATGATCTTCACTTCTCGAATGTTGAATTTTAAGCCAACTTTTTCACTCTCCTCTTTCACTTGCATCAAGAGGCTCTTTAGTTCTTCTTCCCTTTCTGCCATAAGGGTTGTGTCATCTGCATATCTGAGGTTATTGATATTTCTTCCGGCAATTTGGTTCCAGCTTGTTCTTTATCCAGCCCAGCATTTCACATGATGTGCTCTGCATATAAGTTAAATAAACAGGTTGACAATGTACAGCCTTGATGTACTTCTTTCCCAATTTGGAACCAGTCCATTGTTTCATGTCTGGTTCTAACTGTTGCTTCTTGAGCTCCATACAGATTTCTCAGGAGGCAGGTGAGCTGGTCAGGTATTCCCATCTCTTGAAGAATTTATGACAGTTTTTTGTATTCCACACAGTCAAAGGCTTTGGCATAGTCAATAAAGCAGAAATAGATGATTTTTCTGGAACTCTCTTGCTTTTTTTATGATCCAGCAGATGTTGGCAATTTGATCTCTGGTTCCTCTGCCTTTTCTAAAACCAGCTTGAACATCTGGAAGTTCACGGTTCACATACTGTTGAAGCCTGTCTTGGAGAATTTTGAGCATTACTTTACTAGCATGTGAGATGAGTGCAATTGGGCGGTAGTTTGAGCATTCTTTGGCATTGCCTTTCTTTGGGATTGGAATGAAAACTGATCTTTTCCAGTCCTGTGACCACTGCTGAGTTTTCCAAATTTGGTGGCATATTGAGTGCAACACTTTCACAGCATCATCTTTTAGGATTTGAAATAGCTCAACTGGAATTCCATCACCTCCACTAGCTTTGTTCATAGTGATGCTTCCTAAGGCCCACTTGACTTCACATTCCAGGATATCTGGCTCTAGGTGAGTGATCACACCATCGTGATTATCTGGATCATGAAGGTCTTTTTTGTATAGTTCCTCTGTGTATTCTTGCCACCTGTTCTTTATATCTTGTGCTTCTGTTAGGAGGGAAAAAAAGCCTTTCATAGGGGACTTTTTAGTTGCTCCTTGGCATGTGGGAGCTTCCTGGATCAGGGATTAAACCTGTGTCTCCTGCATTGGCAGGCTGATTCTTTACCACTGAGCCAACAGGGAAGGCCCCAGAGGGGACCTTTTAAAAACTTACAGAAAAGTCCCTTCTCATTAGGCTGGGGGAGGTAGCCTGTAAAAATATGTATAAACTCAACATTCTTTACTTTCTTCACAAGGTGGGAGCTGCCCAAAGATTGTAGTCTATGAACAAGGTCCCACCTGTGGAGTTATTTGGTTTGGTCCAGGCAGTATTTTGATGCAAAGACAATTGTTACATAAAAACCCAAATTTCCTGTTCCTCTTTAAAAGTAAGATCTGGAAAGGACAGCATCTCATTTCTACAAGGCAACAAAATGCTGCTGCCAGAGCGTATGGTCCTGATTTTTCCACAGTCCCCACCATGCCCTGTTGTCTCCTATTAGCTAGATTTACTCATTCACTTTACAACTCATATGAAGTGTTTGGTTTATGAGCTCTGCTCTCCCATCCTACACCTCGCTTTCTTCATTCAATCATGTCTCTTAGAGATTTTTCTATCTGTAAAGTTGCCTCATCTTTTAAATGGCTGCATGCTGTTCCTTTGGCTCTCTGACTTAGAGCATTCCTGTTAATGAACATTTAGGTTGCATCCAACTTTTTACTACTACAAACAGTGCTGTAGTGATTATCTTTTCTCATGCGTTATACTTAGGCAATAGTGTGCCTAAATAGGCTGTTCCTGTCCAGAGAGTCAGTTGTTCAAAACTCATTAGGAGCCAGTTGCTGAACTCCAGGTAGCTTGAAATCAGCAATGGCAAAACGATTGTGTATTTACACCACAGGAATTGGAAAATGCTACAAATCAGAGTGTCCCCTACCACCTTGCCCTGGAAAGCCTTTATACCAGTACACCTTTGCCAAAAGGAATTCTAAATAGTTCCAAAGATCAGGAGTCAGAGAGCAAAGCCAGTTAGCACCATGAAATCAGAACAAGCTCTGGCTGGTAGGGAGATACTTGTTGGTTAGGGGAGGAATTGAGGTCTGGGTAGCTGATTGACTTTTTTCCCGAGCTACGGACCCTTTGAAGTAAAAACTAGGGTACTGAGGGGGTGGAAATTCTTTTTTTTTTAATTTTAACTTATTTTTAAAAATTTATTATTTATTTGGCTGCACCAGGTCTTAGGTGTGGCACGCAAGATTTTCCATCTTCATTGCAGCATGCGGAATCTTTAGAGGCAGCCTGTGGGCTCTAGTTTTCTGACCAGGGATCAAACACAGGCCTCCTGCATTGGAAGCATGCAGTCTTAGCCACTGCACCACCAGGGAAGTCCCCTTTAAAAAAAAATTAAAGTATAATTGACCTAAAACACTGTTAGTTCCAAATGTACAATATAGTGATTAATACTTTTGTATATTATAAAATGATCACCACAAAGGTGGGGATTCTTAGTCATATACGTGCTCACAAATGCCCAGGCGACTAGGATAATGGTATTGCTTAGAGCTGAGGTCAAAGTTTATTGGTGGTAGTGGTTTCGTCACTAAGTTGTGTCTGACTCTTGCGACCCCATGGGCTGTAAGCCGCCAGGCTCCCCTGTCCATGGGATTCTCCAGGCAAGAATACTGCAGTAGGTTGCCATTTCCTTCAGGGGATCTTCCTGTCCTAGGGATTGAACCTGGGTCTCCTGCATTGCAGACAGATTTTTTTTTTTTTTTTTTTTTTTACCAACTGAGCTATGAGAGAAGCCCCATTATTACACAAGGTCAAAGATTCTTGCCCTGTTTGTGGTAGGCATCAAATAGGAAAATGGATGCAGATATTTGGAAAAGTATAACTAGCCTCCCAGAAACATTAGGTAGATGCTAGAAAATCCCCCGGAGAAGGCAATGGCACCCCACTCCAGTACTCTTGCCTGGAATATCCCATGGATGGAGGAGCCTGGTAGGCTGCAGTCCATGGGGTCGCTAAGAGTCGGACACGACTGAGCGACTTCACTTTCACTTTTCACTTTCATGCATTGGAGAAGGAAAGGGCAACCCACTCCAGTGTTCTTGCCTGGAGAATCCCAGGGATGGAGGAGCCTGGTGGGCTGCCGTCTATGGGGTCGCACAGAGTTGGACACGACTGAAGCAACTTAGCAGCAGCAGCAGCAGAAAATCCCCACACAATGGTTTCTTCTATAATAATTAACGCTTTTCCATGGAAAAATCAAGTCCTTCTTGGCCCTGGCAGAGTAGCATTGCAGTGTGCAGTGCTTTGTCCCTGCATTGCCTGAACATCCAGCATTTCATGCCCCAGGAAAGGAAAGATACAGAAAGGGGGGGTGGGGGGAAATGCCCCACACCCACCCTGTCTTTGATAACTGTATTTGTGGAGGCTAAAGAGGCAGTTTGGCCTCATCTGATTGTGAACTCGGTTCTTTTTTCAAAATTTGTATTTATTAAAAAATTTTTTTTTAAACTTTGGTGGAGGACTTTCTGGTGGTCCAGTGGTTAAGACTCCGCACTTCCACTGCAGGGGGCTTGGGTCTGATTCCTGGTCGGGGAGCTAAGACCCTGCAGACCGTGTGGCGTGGGCAAGAAAGAAATACCAGTTTTTCATCACTTGAGCGCCTCAGAAGATGGAAGTGGCTTGGGCTCTTCTCAGCCTCTGAGAGGCCCTGTGAAACCTGGTTTCTTAGCTGAGATGGTCTCGCCTACTTCCCTCCCCACGGCCACGTTTTAGCTCCTGTGGTCAACCCTCCAGTGAGGTCATAGGTCGGACCTTTGGAAAGATGGTGTCTTGGGCTAGCTTCCTCTCTGCCAGATGCAAAGATAGCGGTGCAAATAGTCAGCATGGAAGGTGGTTCCAGGAGGCTCCACGAAGGAAGGAGGACGTAAGGCAAGGGAGGGGAAAAAGCCACCACATTTGTGTTGATGAACAGGCTGCCTCCATTACCAAGTGCAAGGCAAGATCCTACAGGGACTTCTGGAAGATTCCAAGGCACATAGGCCGTATCACCGATTTATGCCACCTGAGGGATGAGTGCCACCCCTATCACTTAGGGCTGCTCCTGGGACAGCTTCCCAATACTCTTGCCTGCCCAGAGCAGGGCCCATGCGTGCCAGAGAACATTCTCAGGTGGAGAATCACAGGTGTGTCCAGTAGGTACCCCCAAACTCAGTGGCTAATGTTCCAAGTCCATCTCCAGTGTTTAGGAGGACTCTGGAAATTGCAGTCACTCGTGAACCCCTCAGTCATGAAGTAACCTGGAAAACCTGTGTACTCACCGAGTTACTGATTTATTAAAAAGAATATTAAAGTGTATAAGTCAACAGTCAGGGTTTCCCCCGTGGCTCAGCAGTAAAGAATCTGCCTGCAGTGCAGGAGATGCAGGAGACGTTGGTTAGATTCCTGGGTTGGGAAGATCCCCTAGAGGAGAAAATGGCAATCCACTCTAGTATTATTGGCTGGAAAACTCCATGGACGGGGGGCTTAGTGGGCTGCAGTCCATGGGTTTGCAGTCAGACATGACTGAGCACAGTACACACCATCAACAACCAGATGAAGACATACAGGGAGCAAGGTCCCAGACGAAGAAGCTTCTGTCCTCGTGGAGTGGGGGCCCTGCAAAATGCCACATGGAGGCATTCTCTCTGAGAAAGGACCCCAGAGTTGTCCTTTGGGGGCTTTATGGAGGCTTCATCCCATAGTCACGATTAACTAAGTCATTGGCCAATGCAGACTGGTTCAACCTCAGGTCCCTCCTGTTGTTGTAAACTAAAGTCCCTCAGTTGTGTCTGATTCTTTGCAACCCCATGAACTGCAGCACGCCAGGCCTCCTTGTCCAACACCAACTCCCAGAGTTTACTCAAACTCATGTCCATTGAGTCCGTGATGCCATCCAACCATCTCATCCTCTGTCATCCCCTTCTCCTCCTGCCTTCAGTCTTTCCCCGCATCAGGGCCTTTTCCAATTAGTCAGTTCTTCACGTCAGGTGGCCAAAGTATTGGTTTCAGCTTCAGCATCAATCCCTCCAGTGAATATTTGTGGTTGATTTCATTTAGGGTTGACTGGTTTGATCTTGCAGTCCAAGGGACTCTCAAGAGTCTTCTCCAAAACCAGTTTGAAAGCATCAATTCTTCAGTGCTCAGATGAGACTGAAAATTTCAACCCTCTAATCACATTTGCTCCTGGCAACCAGCCCCCTGCCCTTGAGTAAGGAACTGAGGACAAGAGACTGAATTTTGGGACTTCCAATGCAGGGATACAGGGGGCACAGGTTCAGTCCCTGGGCTGGGAACTAAGATCCCACATGCTGCATGGCATTGTTCCTCCCTGCCCCCCCCCCCACCAAAAAGACCAAATATTATCCCATTGTTCTTTTTTCAATTAAAAATTTTTTATCTATTTTTAATCAAAGGGTAATTGCTTTACAATACTGTGTTGGTTTCTGTCATGTATCAACATGAATCAGCCATTGGCACATGTATGTTCCCTCCCTCTTGATCCACCCTCCCTGAGTCCTACGGCAGATTCCCACTGGCTTTTTTGCATATGGTGATGTTTATGTTTCCATGCTCCTCTTTCCGTCTGTCCTACCCTCTCCTTCCGTCCGTCCTACCCTCTCCTTCCCCCTTTGTGTCCACAAGTCTGTTCTGTTTTGTCTTCGTCTCCATTGCTGCCCTGCAAATAGATTCATCAGTACCATCCTGCTAGATTCCATATCGCTTTATTCTTTTTTTTAAAATGCAATTAACATAAAACCACTTTATTTATTTATTTATGGCTGCCCTGGGTCTTTGTTGCTGTGCGAGGGCTTTCTCTAGTTGTGGTGAGCAGGGGTGACTCCTTGCTGCGGCTAGTGAGCTTCTCGTCGCCGTGGCTCCCCTTGTTTCGGAGCACAGGTTCCAGGTGCACTAGGTTCTAGGGCTTCAGTAGCTGCAGCTCGCTGGCTTGGTATTAGCGAACAGGCTTAGTTGCTCTGCAGCAAGTGGAGTCTTCCTGGACCAGGGATCAAACCCGTGTCCCCTGTATTGGCAGGTGGATTCTTATCCACTGGGCCACCAGGGAAGTCCCCCTGTTGTTCTTATCTTTCAGAAAATTACAAGGGTTTCGGGGGCTGTGAGCCAGGAACTGCAGAGGTATATTGGTCATCTGAATGACCAAATGGATATTTTTCCTGTAAATTACAATACAGCTCACCAACATTCTGAATTTCGGTGAGAGAAGAGGATGTTGCTTCTTAAGACCCCTCCCCCTCCCTGCACCCCACCAAATCCCAGCAACAATTAAGGGCTGAATAATGCCCCTGGTGGTTTTGATGGGGAGAAGGGAGGGACAGTTTCCAAAGTCTTTCAAAGGCCATTAATGTGATTGCACAATTGCTTTCCAGACAAAAGGGCAAATTGAACTGTTTTTTAATGTCAAGAGCTAAATAGCCTGGAGAAAAATATAAAATAAGCAATAAGCAACAGCTCTAGACATACAACCCTCTCAATGTAACAGCAAGGAGAATCCTGGCTCAACATTTCCCACTTCCAACCAGTCCCTTCTTGGAGTTAACCTTCTTCATTTATCTTGAACTGAGCAAGAGCTAAGCCTTCTTAGCCCTTGGGGCTTCTGATTTGAAAGCCTTTCCTTAAACTTGTCTCAATCTATGTGATTCAAAAAATAATCCGATTACATATTGAGAGTGGCTGTGTTAATTATTGGTGATGATCAGACTTAATGAAAGGGGACTTTGTCAGCCATCCCCTGGCTGTTTTCATAGAAAGGAAGGGTGCTAACAAGTGCTAATGGCTTGACTTGGAGAATTCACCTCCTTGGGGGCTTTTGACCTTCAGTCACATCCTGAAATATTACCCTGGAGTTTGCTCTAAGCAACTGAATGTTTGACTTTCCTCGTGTAAAGAGGGTTGTATATACTCAGAATTCTCTATTGAATTCCTCCTAGAAAATAGAGCCAGGGTTTAAGTCACAGTGAGCAAAACCCAATCACTCTGTTCCTTTGTCTTCATAGCTGTGTTTCCATATAATATGTACTGTGCTCTTGTGTGATGTTACATTGTATTATTTTATAATGCTATAGTTTGTAATGCTATATATATTGTATTTTATTTTTTAGTTTATCTGCCTCACAAGAATCAAAACTCCCTGAGGGCAGAGATTGGTCACCATTTACCTCTATAGCCTCAGTACTTAGATGAGTGTACAATCAGATCAGATCCGATCAGATCAGTCGCTCAGTGTCCGACTCTTTGTGACCCCATGAATCGCAGCACGCCAGGCCTCCCTGTCCATCACCAACTCCCGGAGTTCACTCAGACTCACATCCATCGAGTAAGTGATGCCATCCAGCCATCTTATCTTCTGTCGTCCCCTTCTCCTCTTGCCCCCAATCCCTCCCAGCATCAGAGTCTTTTCCAATGAGTCAACTTTTCGCATGAGGTGGCCAAAGTACTGGAGTTTCAGCTTTAGCATCATTCCTTCCAAAGAAATCCCAGGGCTGATCTCCTTCAGAATGGACTGGTTGGATCTCCTTGCAGTCCAAGGGACTCTCAAGAGTCTTCTCCAACACCACGGTTCAAAAGCATCAATTCTTCGGCGCTCAGCCTTCTTCACAGTCCAACTCTCACATCCATACATGACCACTGGAAAAACCATAGCCTTGACTAGACGGACCTTTGTTGGCAAAGTAATGTCTCTGCTTTTGAATATGCTATCTAGGTTGGTCATAAGAATCCGTAATATGTTTGTGGAATGAATGAGTGATCTGTTTATCGTCCAGAGTCAAAGAAATGTAAAGCAAAAAGTCTGAATTCAAAAGTACATTACTGGGGAAAAGACAGCACCTTCAGGACTGTGGTGCTGGGAAAGCTGGACTGCAGCATGTAAATCAGGAAAGATGCTGGGTTGGTCAAAAAGTTCATTTGTGTTTTCCCATAAAGTATTACTGAAACCTTGAAAGTACATGGGAACATGGGTGGGTGTGGTTCAGTTTGTTGAGTGGGCTTGATGGTGTTGTCAAGGACAAGGTTCCTTCCCATTTATCTGATCTTCTCCTGTGGTAGCAGTTAGTAGTAAAAGCTGACTTCCAACCCTATGATCACAAGATGGCTGCCATAGCTCAACCTGTTTCATGGTTCCTCAGTCATGTGCAGAGAGACTGTTCCTCTCCCAGATGCCCCAGAAAATCTAGCTTCTCGTGGGCTTAAGTTGAGCTGTGTGCCCAGCCTTGATCTGAGAATTTAGGCCCGGATATTGGCTTATGTGAATTAATTTGGATGTATACTATATGCCCCCAAAGTGGGTGTGCAGTCAGTTTTCCTTAAGATACATGCTCTGGGCAGGGGTAGTGTGGTGATTGGCCTGAAAATTAAAGCACTCTCCAAAGACAGTATGATCTATTTTCTATGATTAAATTTCACATTTATGTGAAAAATACTATGTATTTCCTCTGGTGGCGTATATGTCTAGGGAAATCTATATGAAGAATACTGGAAGGATCCACTGCAAACTTATATTAGTGCTTACTTCTGGGGAGAGGCCTCAGACTGCAAATTAGTAATCAAAGGCTATTTTGGATTTATCTAGAAGGTTTAGTCACTAAGTCGTGTCTGACTCTGGTGACCCCATGGACTGTAGCCCACCAGGCTGCTCTGTCCATGGGATTTCCCAGGGAAGAATACTGGAGTAGGTTGCCATTTCCTTCTGCAGGGGATCTTCCTGACCCAGGGATCGAACCCGGGTCTCCTACACTGAATCTAGAAGACGGATCCTCATCCGAGGTGATTCTGCCCCTCCAGGGGACATTAGGCAGTGTCTCCAGATATTTTTGGTTGTCATAGTCAGGGGAGGGGTGCTTCTGGCATCTAGTGGGTAGAGGTCACCCACTGTTAAATCTCCTGCAATGCACAGGACAACTTCCACAGCAGAGGAGAGGTATTAGCCTAAAATGCCACTAGACCTGAGGTTGCAAAACCCTGATTTAGAACATTTTCCTTTTTTTAAAAGCAATTTTATTTATTTATTTCTGGCTGTCCTGGGTCTTTGTTGATGTGTGGGCTACTCTCTAGTTGGTGCTCGGGCTTCTCACTGCGGTGGCTTCTCTTGTTGCGGAGCACCGGCTCTGGGGCACGTGGGCTTCAGCAGTTGTGGCTCCCGGGTTCTAGAGCACAGGCTTGATCACTGTGCATGGGCTTAATTCCTCCTTGTGACCTGGGATATTCCCAGGTAGGGATCGAACCCGAGTCTACTGCATGGCCGGGTGGATTCTTTACCACTGAGCCGCCAGGGAAGCCCCTACCTAGAACATTTTGCTTTTTATAAGGAAGTAAGATTCAATATTACTTGCATAGCTAAAAATTGATTTTTTAATAAAAGGTTGTTGTGGATACTGTGATTTGCTGTCCACTTTCCTGTTCAGGACCCGGGATGACTCACGCTTGTGTCCCTCTTTAGAAATCGCCCTTAGCTGAAGGAAGCTGCCTTGTCTAAGCTTAGGAGAACTCTCTAAGGGCAGCCTTAATCTTGGAGAAACCTCTGCGGCTTCAGACATCTGGGGATGATACTTCTTCGTGGTGGGAGTGCTGCCCTGTGTGTTAGAGGCTGTGTAGCAGCACCCCTGCTCTCTACCCTCTAGAGGTCTCCCCTCCACTTGCAATAATCAAAAATGTCTCCAGACATTGCCAAGTGTCCCTGAGGTGGGGGGATTGGTCCCCTCCCTGAATCATGGACCACAGCTGTATCCATTGCCTGCTTAATGCAAGGGTCCAAAGGGCTGGCCCCCAGCCGCAATTCAGAACATCACTGAGGGTTATTCCAGCATTAGAACTCCTCATGGAGTTGGCCGAGGTCCCTGTAATTGTCTCGTAGCTCCGTTTCTTCCTCTGCCCCATCCCGCTTCCCTCACCCCTTCATAGCTCTTTTTTCAGGAACATCCCCTGGTAAACGTTCCACCTGCTAATCGCCCTCTCAGGGACTGTTCCCTGGGGCAGCCCATCTGAGACCAAGATCAAGGCTCAGAGGGGTTCAGTAATTTACAGCAGATGGCACATTAGGAGCGGAGATGTGATGTGGAGCAAGGTTAGGATGCTGGCTCCTTACTTCCAAAACGGTGCTCAGCATGAAACTTCCAGATCTTCTCCTCACTGGGGGTCTGCTGACACTACCTCAGTGAGCTCTGACTCTTCCACCCCCACGCCTACCCCTTCTCTCACCAGAGGGGCAGAAAAATGCATAGAATGTTAAACCTAATGGCATGAATTCAATTCTTCTCTTTCTTGTTCCTAAGCTGTGTACCTTGTAGACGCACCTGTCTGCAAATTCTTTTGACGAGTTGACAGGCAGCAAGTCCAAACATGTAGGCTTTTCAACTACAAGTACTTCAGACAAGTGCATAAAGGTCTTCTGTTCAGAAAACTTCTGCCTTTAGATAAAAATATGGAGGTAAAAGATGCCCATAAAGACCATGATTGGGAAAAAGTAATTTCTCCTTGTGATGGTCCTTTTTCAATAACAGAAGGTTAGTGGTCTGGTATGACGATTTTTACTATACCAATGATAATAATAATGAATATTATAAAATAATAATAAGCACTAATAGAGCCATTCAGTTCAGTTCAGTCGTTCAGTCTTGTCCGACTCCTTGTGACCCCATGAACTGCAGCATGCCAGGCCTCCCTGTCATCACCAACTCCCGGAGTCCACCCAACCCATGTCCATTGAGTCAGTGATGCCATCCAACCATAGCACCCTCTGTCGTCCCCTTCTCCTCCTGCCCTCAATCTTTCCCAGCATCAGGGTCTTTTCCAATGAGTCAGCACTTGGCATCAGGTGGCCAAACTATTGGAGTTTCAGCTTTAACATCAGTCCTTCCAATGAACACCCAGGACTGATCTCCTTTAGGATGGACTGGTTGGATCTCCTTGCAGTCCAAGGGACTCTCAAGAGTCTTCTCCAACACGACAGTATAAAAGGATCAATTCTTCGGCACTCAGCTTTCTTTATAGTCCAACTCTCACATCCATACATAACCATTGGAAAAACCATAGCCTTGACTAGATGGACCTTTGTTGACAAAGTAATTTCTCTGCTTTTTCATATGCTGTCTAGGTTGGTCACAGCTTTCCTTCCAAGGAGTAAGCGTCTTTTAATTTCAGGGCTGCAACCACCATCTGCAGTGATTTTGGAGCCCAGAAAAATAAATTCAGCCACTGTTTCCATTGTTTCCCCATCTATTTGCCATGAAGTGATGGGACAGGATGCCATGATCTTAGTTTTCTGAATGTTGAGTTTTAAGCCAACTTTTTCACTTTCCTGTTTCACTTTCATCAAGAGGCTTTTTAGTTCCTCTTCACTTTCTGCTATAAGGGTGGTGTCATCTGTACATCTGAGGTTATTGATATTTCTCCCGGCAATCTTGATTCCAGCTTGTGCTTCCTCCAGCCCAGCGTTTCTCATGATGTACTCTGCGTATAAATTAAATAAGCAGGGTGACAATATACAGCCTTGACGTACTCCTTTTCCTATTTGGAATCAGTCTGTTGTTTCACGTCCCAGTTCTAACTGTTGCTCCCTGACCTGCATACAGATTTCTCAAGAGCCATTGCTCTATGCCAATTGCTACATGGTTTTTATAATATTTATGAATTATACATTATTAGCATATGGTATCTTATATTAGTATGTATTTTATATGTATTGATAGCATCAGTCAGTTCAGTTCAGTCGTTCAGTTGTGTCCGACTCTTTGCCACCCCATGGACTGCCGCACGCCAGGCTTCCCTGTCTATCACCAACTCCCGAAGCTTGCTCAAACTCATGTCCATTGAGTTATTTATATTATGTATAGTATATTGCATACCATGTATCTATGATAGAAGTATTGTAATTTTGCTCACTTGTTGATGAGGATTCTGAGGCACAGAGAAGTTAACTAATTTCCTCAAAGTCACACAGCTAGTAACGGGCACAGCCCATCCAGCCTGCATGACTGCTAGTAGTTTTCAGGATCTGCGGTTCCACGTTGGAGCACATTTATACAATTGAATACATTTACTAGCTGCTTCTGCTAAGTCACTTCAGTCATGTCCAACTCTGTGTGACCCCATAGACGGCAGCCCACCAGGCTCCCCCGTCCCGGGATTCTCCAGGCAAGAACACTGGAGTGGGTTGCCATTTCCTTCTCCAATGCATGAAAGTGAAAAGTGAAAGTGAAGTCGCTCAGTCGTGTCTGACTCTTCACGACCCCATGTACTGCAGCCCACCAGGCCGAAGAGATGGAAAACTGTTTTCCTCCCTGCCATCTCTTGTCCCTCCCAGGAAAAAATAATTGAACATAAAAAAATTAAATAGTCTTTATGTTAAGGAGGGATGTTTAAGCTTCCATCAAGGAGCATGTGTAAGTGCTAAACATGGACCTCTGTCATTATATCTTAAAAGGAAAATATAATTATGGATCTGTGATGTATTTTTAAGTATTGGAACTGCAAAGTCTAATGTAATGCATGAGTATGTTATTCAACTTTTGATCCTTGCAGTGTCCTACTTTTTTTTTTTCCAGTTGTGCGTTGTATGTAAAAAGCAGGGGAGTTGATCAGTTACTCGGCAGTTCGAGCACTTTCTGCACTGGATCTCTCTGTGGGAGGAATGTAGTGAGGACTGGGACTGACTGCGTCGCTTGTCTTTTACTCAGAAACTCTGACTTGGGTTTTGTATTGGTCTGTTTGTGCTTCACCACTGGCAAACAGGATCTGATCAGACTGAACTTCCTGTAGAATAATTCACAGAAAAGTTATTTATGGCTTCTTAATCTTTCCAATCTGAACTAGCAACTTAGGGTAAAGGAAGAGTGTTGAGGAAGTCATGCATAGGATTAAAAAAAGAAAAAGGAAGAAGAAAGAAAAAAAGAAATGAAAAAGTCAGAACGATCACCATCCTAGATGTCCATTAGAGGAGGAAACTTCGAAATCACAGGCTGAGCTATATACTGTATTTTTGTCTCATATGTTAAAATCTAACAGAAGATGGGGGAAAAAAATCCCCAAAGCTTCTTAATTCTAAGATTGAAGCCTTCTGCCTTCCTTTTGAGACTTATTCAAGAAGCTTAGCTGCGTGGTTTGGAGTCAGATCACCTGGGTTGAAATTCTGCTTCTACCCCTTCCTAGTTGGAAATCTTTGTGCCTCAGTTTATCTTTGAAAGATTAGCTGAATTAATACCTATAGACAAGTGCCTGGCTCTAAGTAAACACTCACAAATACTATATAATAATAGCATGATTATAATAACAATAAGTAATAATAATATCAGCTGTTATTATTTTAGAAGGAAACTTTTCCCCCCTCACAGTCCAATTTAATTCATCAAATACTGGTTGTGTCCTTTCTAGACATCCAAACTTTGTGCTTGGAATCAGATCTGCTGGAGCTACCATCCATTTTTAAAATTTTATTTTGATTTTTTTTTTTTTTAATTTTGGCTACGCCACACGGCTTGTGGGGATCTCAGTTCCTCGTCCAGGAATTGAACCTGGGGCCACAACAGTGAAAGTGCTGATTCCTAGCCAGTAGGCCACCAGGGAACTCCCTCAGAGCCACTGTTTTAATTTTATTTGAGTTGTGTGTTGGTCTAGGAAAGAAGGTAGACTTGGAGGACTAAAGACTTCTAACTATATAACGAATTAGATATCTAACTATCTAATAGTGATGTCTGATTAATACGATTCATTTGTGGTGTAAAACATGAGCAAATTGCAAATTTTACTGGGTTGAATATCATCCTTCAGAAATTCATGTCCAATACAAACGAATTTATTTACAAAACAGAAATAAACTCACAGTCAGAAAACAAACTTATGGCTACCAAAGGGAAAAGGTTGGGGGAGGGATAAATTAGGAGCTTGGGATGAAAATATACACAGAGCTATTTTTAAAACAGATAACCAATAAGGACCTACTGTATAACACAGGGACCTATACTCAATATCTTGTAATAACCTATAATAGCTAAGCATTTAAAAGAGAATATATATTATATACATAATATATATATAATATATATATATGTCTGAATCACTTTGCTGTATACCTGAAACCAGCACAACATTGTAAATCAATGATAGTTCAATAAAAATTGTAAAAAATTCATGTCTACCAAGACCTTACTTGGAAATATGGTCTTTGTAGATGTCATCAAGTTAAAGGAGGTCATACTGGACTAGTGAAAGTGAAAGTCACTCAGTCACGTCTGACTCTTTGCAACCCCATGGACTGTACAGTCCATGGAATTCTCCAGGCCAGAATACTGGAGTGGGTAGCCTATCCCTTCTCCAGCGGATCTTCCCGACCCAGGGATCGAACAGGGGTCTCCTGCATTGCAGGCGGATTCTTTACTAGCTGAGCGACCAGGGAAGCCCTAGGATGGGCCCTAAATACAATATGAATGGTGTGCTTATAAGAAGAAAGAAATTTGAAAAAAAAAAAAAAGAAATTTGGACAGAGGCACAGACACACAGGGGAGAAGGCCATGTGAAGACAGAGGCAAGGATTGGAGGGATGCATCTACAAGACGGAACAGCAGGAATGCCAGCCCAACCAGAAGCTGGAAGTGGCAAGGAAGGATTCTCTGAAGGGAGTGCAGCCCTGCCAACACCTTGATTTTCCTCCTCTAGCCTCCAGAACTGTGAAAGAATGCATTTCTGTTGTTTAAAGCCATCAATGTTGCGGTAATTTGTCATTGCACACTCACAAGGAGAGAAATGAAAATTAAAATCACACTGACATGCCATTTTTAACCTGCCAGTTTGATAAAGATCAAGAAGTCTGATAACACACTTAGTTGGCAGATGCATTGGGAAATTTATTGCTGTCATGTTTTGCTGATGGGAGCATGCGTATAAAGATCCACCTATAATCTCTTTGGAGATAATCTGGCAATTTCTATCACAGTTACAAATGCACATACCTTTTGACCCAGCAATTCCACTTCTAAGATTTATACTACGTATGAGAAATGTGCGTGGAAAATTGTGCGTAGGCAGATTATGCATTGCAATATTATTTGTGGTCACAAAAGATTGGAGGCTAAATGTTCATTGTCAAGTGATGTTTGAACTATAGAACACCTATACTAGCAGTCAGCAAACTCTTTCTGTAAAGGGCTGGAAAGTAAATATTCCAGGTGTTGCAGATCATGCGGTCTCTGTTGCAGCTGTAGTTCAAAAGAAGTCATACACTATACAAGTGGCCATGGCTATGTTCCAATAAAACTTTATTTACAAAAAAACAGACAATGGCCAGATTTGGCCCATGGGCCTTAGTTTGCCAGCCTCTGACTTATGCAATGTAATTATGAGCTGCTAATTAATGTTTTGTTACTCAATGACTTGCAAGAATAAGTGAAGAAAGGCAAGTTCAGAACGACATGGATTTGTAAGAAAAAAAATACCTGTATAAAAACAATGTATATTCATGGACTGTATAATGATCAACAAGATAGTTGACCCCAGTGCTTATTTCTGGTACAGGGAATTGTGTGGCTCAGGAATGCAGTTCAGGGAATATTTTTCTTTGTACCTTCTGAATTCTGACCCATGGTAAATTACCTATTCAGAAAGCTAAGTAAACATTTAAAATTTAAAAAGCAAATGGATTTCTTTTACTACCACAAAGACATTCACTTCACAATCAGTGAGCTAAGAAGGGTTTTTATTTTTAAAAATAAAAAATAAAATTGATTTCTTTTAAATCAAAAGAAGAATAATTTTTAATACATGATATAAAATTCAAGTTTCCATGTTGATAAACTGAATTGAAAGTCAGCTACATTCATTCATTTATGTTTTGTCTGTGGCTGTTTGGGGCCTCTAGTGGCAGAGTTGAATCACTGAGGAAGAGGCCTAAAATATTTATTATCTGGCCCTTGATCTAAACAGTTTGTAGATCTCTGTTCTAAACTAAAGAACAAGACAATCTTTGGCAAGCTTCTAGAAATAGAATATTTTAACTGAATATCGAATGACCAGGGACTTCCTTGGTGGTCCAGTGGCTAAGAATTCTCCTTGTACTGCAGGGGATGGGGTTCAATCCCTGGTCAGGGAACTAAGACCCCACATGCCTGGAGCAGCTAAGTCCGCATGCCACAACTAGAAAGTCAACTCTTCATTGCGCTGATGAAGGATCCTGTATGATGCAAATAAGACCTGATGCAGTCAAATAAATTAAGATATACATATTGAGTGACATGTCCTTTTTCTTTTTTTAAAAAAAAAACTAAATGGCTCATGAAGAACTCAAAAGGAAACTGGGAGTTTTCTGGCTTCTTCTTAGAGAATGTTAGAAAAGCCAGGGCCCCTGTAAACTCAAGACCTTTACCCGTCAACTTTGTAAATCAACTATACTCCAATAAAAATTAACTTTAAAAAAAAAAAGACCTTTACCACCTGTCTGGATTGCCTTGTTCTCTAAGCTTGGAGGGGTCATCAGAGTCAGAAGAAGTATCCCAACCCCCAACCTTATCTTACCAAAAATTCCAAGTATTTGAGGTTAACAAAAAGCCCCAGATGGCCTAGAACTTCTTTTAACCTTTATTAAGACTGAATCAAAGCTTTGGTTTTTGTTGGTTTGATGGTAAGAAGAGTATTTTGTCCCCAATAAAACAAGCCTAAAAGTTTACCCACTCTGAAAGTTCAGTTCTTGGTATATCAGTGAAAATGAACACATATAAAAAGTTAGGTAACAATTGGACAGTCAACAGCCGTGTGTTTCAGTCTTTTGGACACTGATCCCCTGTACAATATAAATTTCATACTATGATCCAGTATACACGTAAGTACCCATATGCTGAAATAAAAGTTCTGGTTTCAATGTATGTCATTTAGTGCATTGTGATATCTTCTATTTCATTTCATTATTTCCCATTTCATTTTGGTCTAGTCTAGTTTGCTTGTAAATGAAGTATTAATCATAACTCGGAAAATTAATTTCAGAACGTACTAATGCACTATGAAATTCATGGACTGAGATGTGAGGCTTGAAAAACACTGGTCTCTACTCTTTAGGAACAGTGTCAGGGAGAACGGTGTATGGAATTCCCTGGCGGTCCAATGGTTAGGACTTGGCACTTCCAGTTCTGTGACCCAGGTTCAATCCCTGGGGGGTGAATTGAGAACCCCCATGCCGGCAATATGGGGGAAAAAAAAAAAAGAATGTGGAAAAAAAAAAAGAATGGTTCAAAGAAATTGTTTAAGTGAAATATGATACAAGTGTACAGTGTAATTATATAATCATTAAAATAAATGTGGATAAAGTCTGTGTCCTGATGCAGAAAGGTTCCCCCAAATATATTTTTGTATTTAAAAAACAGGTGGTAAAATGCACAGTATTAGGTAGGACTGTTTTGGTTGCAGATAACAACAAACACCCACATTCATATTCCAACTTCCCCTGGCTTCAGCAAAAAGGAAATTACTGACCTTGCTTGACTCTCAGCTTCTTCTCCTGGAGTCAATCTATAGACTTGGAGGTGGGTGAGAGACACTTCCCAGGTGCTGCAGTGGTAAAGAATCCACCTGCCAGTGCAGGAGAAACAGGAGAGCAGAGTTCAGTCCCTGGGTTGGGAAGACCCCCTGGAGAAGGAAATGGCAACCCACTTCTCTTACCTGGAAAAATCCAATGGACAGAGGAGCCTGGTGGGCTACAATCTATGCGGTTGCAAAGAGTTGGACACCACTGAACAACTAAAACAGCAACAAACATTTGCCCAAGTACAATCTTCTAGCCATTCCCACTTGCTACAATTTCTCAAAGATTACTAACAGCATTTCCTCGATCACATCTGCAAATTATTTCAGTCCTTTGGAATGTAATTCATCAGTTTAAAAACTTTTTGACAAGGTGAATATGGTAACAGAGTCCAAAAGTTGAGCGTTTTTCCGGGAGCCTTCTCAACCTCTCCCCTTCGTGTAAGATTGTCCTCTGATTACTTCTCCTTTAGTCTGTGTTTACATTTTGTGATTTCTTAAAAGTGGGTTCCTAGGCAACCAGCAGAGCTGGGGTCCTGGTTGTGCACAGAGAACTAGGAACTGGGAAACTGGGCTCCTGGCGTGACCTTGCCCAAGTTCACCACATGACTATAGTAGATGTCTGTAGTTTGGTCCACCTAGCAACTCTTCCTCCTCCTTGTAGGAACTTCACTCCAGGGTTCCTCAGGGGAATTTCCCCTCCCCACTTGGTCACTGGTTCTGGTGGGGCTGACCCTGTCCCCCACCCCCTACCCCAACCAACCCTTGGGCTCCATGAATAAGCAAGTCACTCAGATCTGCCTGGTCCCCAGTATAGCTCTTCTCTGATCTCGGTGATTGGCTCAGAGATGAGCACGTGACCCAAAGCAGTCCAGTGAGAGTCAGTTCTGGGATGTTTACTAGAAGTCTTGGAGAAGCGTGCTCTTTTTCCATCAAAGGATGATAGGATATAGGGTTGTACCTACTGTGGGCTTTGGTGGGCCACCATCCGAGGAAAGCTTATTGGAAATGAAGCCAAAGCAAAGGAAATGACCAAGAGATGAAGGGAGGATCATGATCTTACTCTTTGAGCCTCTGGATAGGTCCATACCTGAAGCTGGAACTGTCGGTGTGATTGCAATCCAGTGGACCTGTGACTTCTCTTTTCGTAAGCTAATTTGATTTGGATTTCTGTTCCTTACTGTCAAGAATCCTGATTAATACAGTCCTTGGGTGAGTTACTTCATCTGTTGTTGCCTTAGTTTTCTTATCTGAAAAAAAAGTACTGACAATGTGAAGTGAAGCAATTTATTGAAAAGCAACTGAGACGAATATAAAGGTTATACCAATTTCTGTTGTTGCCAAATAACATATGAGAATGCCTAGTTATTTCCCAACATCCATTTTTTTGTTCCTTCATATTAACAGACCGCCAACTTCTAGTATAGCTTATTGTCACCTAGAATCACAGTTAAATTTCCCAACTTCCCTTGCAGTTTGGTATAGTCACATGACTCAGTTCTGGCCAGTGAGATGTAAGTGGAAGCGAGTGGAGGCTTCCAGAAAGGAAAGGGTGTACCTGTCTCTCTCTCTCCTTGCTTCCTGCTGCAGGGATGCAGATAGGACAGATGGTGTTCCAGCCGCTATCCTGAGTCCTGTGGCTTTAAGAGTGGAAGGCTAGATGAAGCAGGCAAAGAGAAAGAAACCAGGACCCTCCGGGAAACAGACTTAACATACCAGCCCTGGGCAGCTGACCTACAGAGTTCTTTTACATGATAGAAGGAATGAACGTCTGTCTCACTTACGCCACCAGTTTGTCACGCCTCTGTTATTTGTATCCAAACCCCAGTTCAGTTGACAGTGCCATTTTCCCCACACCCTCAGCAAATTTAAAAAAATTTTGGGGGACTTCCGTGGTCCAGTGGTTAAGACTCTACACTTCCAATGCAGGAAGTGTGGGTTCAATCCCTTGTTGGAAAACTAAGATCCCACAAGCTGCACTAGCCAAAAAATAAAAAATAAATAAATTAATGTTAAAAACATTGTTTTCATTTTACCAATTAAAAATCGGTAAAAGTATTAAAAATTACAAATTATTATTAGTAAAAAAAAAATTATTTAAGTTGTTAAACTCTTAGGGCTTCCCTAGTGGCTCAGTGGTAAAGAATCTGCCTGCCATGCAGGAGGCATGGGTTTCATCCCTGATCCGAGAAGATCCCACATGCCTGGGAGGCAACTAGATCGGGCCTGTGTTCTAGAGCCTGTGCTCCACAACAGGAGAAGCCACCGCAACTACAGAGTAGCCCTGGCTCGCCACAAGTGGAGAAAAGCCCCAGCAGCAACGAAGACCCATCACAGCCACAAAATAAAATAAAAAAATAATTAAAATTAGTATTATTAAAAGTTTTTCATTTTACCAATCTGGTAGGTGAAAAGCAATGCCACTTTATAGCTTTAAATACATTTCTTGTAAGAGATGATCTTATTTTTATACGTTTATGAGCCATTTGCCCTTTATCTGTCTATGAGCTGTTTTCATTTTTTTTTTGACTCTAATCTCAGGATGCCTCTTCCCTATGGTTGTAAAATAGTTACCAGCTGCTCCTGGCTTCTGTCTCATCCTCTCAGCAACCTCAGCAGGGAGATACCACTTCGCTAGATGATCCAACAAAACTCTAGTGATTGTCAAGGGAATGAGAAGGCAAGGCACAGATGGGAGAAAACATTTGCAAATGACGTACCTGATGAAACACTGTTTTCCAAAATAGACAAAGAACTCTTAAAACTCAACAATAAGAAAGCCTACAATCTACAGAATGGGCAAAGGATCTGAACACATTCCTCATCAAAGAAGATAGTCAAATGGCAATGTCATCAGGGAAATGCAAACTCAAACTGTAAGTAAATATCATTACAGAGCTGTTAGAATGGCTAAAATCCAAATGACTGACAGCACCAAGTGCTGGCAAGACTGGGGATCGGCAGGAACCCTTGTTCGCTGCTGGTAGCAGTGTGACCATGGTACAGCCGTTTGAAAAAGTGTTTATTTCTATTTATTTATTTATTTGGCTGCTCTCGGTCTTAGTTGCGGCAGGCAGGATCTTTTAGTGGCAGCGTGTGGGCTGTAGTTCCCTGTCCAGGGATTGAACCCGGGCCCCCTACATCGGGAGCGTAGAGTCTTAGCCACTGGACCACCAGGGAAGTCCCGGAATGGCCATTTGGAAGACAGTTTGGCAATTTCTTATAAAATTAAACATGTTCTTACTGTATAATCCAGAAATCGTACTTTTTGGTATTTAGCCCAAATTAGTTAAAAACTTACATCTGCACAGAGCCTGGGTCTCTGTTGCTACATGCGGACTTGTCTCTAGTTGCGGCAATCAGGGGCTTCTCTCTAGTTGTGGGGCACAGGCTTCTCATTGTGGTGGCTTGTGTTTTGGAGCACAGGCTCTAGAGTGAGGGCTTCAGTAGTTGTAGCACAGGAGCTTAGCTGCTCCTCGGCACGTGGGATCTTCCCAGACCAAGGACTGAACCCGTGTCCCCTGCTTTGCAAGGCAGATTGTTAACCACTGCACCATCAGGGAAGTTCAATAAATGTTTATAGGTGCCAAGCTTGGAAGCAAGCAAGATGTCCTTCGTTAAGTGAATAGATAAATAACCTGTGCCACTTTCATACAGTGCAAAATTATTTAGTGCTAAAATGAAATGAGTTGCCAAGTCACGGAAAGACGTCAATGCATATCACTAAGGGCAAAGGACAGAGAAGGCAATGGCACCCCACTCTAGTACTCCTGCCTGGAAAATCCCATGGATGGAGGAGCCTGGAAGGCTGCCGTCCATGGGGTCGCTGAGGGTTGGACAGGACTGAACGACTTCGCTTTCACTTTTCCCTTTCATGCATTGGAGAAGGAAATGGCAACCCACTCCAGTGTTCTTGCCTGGAGAATCCCAGGGACGGGGGAGCCTGGTGGGCTGCCGTCTATGGGGTCGCACAGAGTTGGACACGACTGAAGCGACTTAGCAGCAAGGGCAAAGGAACAGGCTCTGTACTGTGTGGTTACAATTATAGGACATTCTGGAAAGGGTGAAACTATGGAGACAGTGAAACAACCAGTGGTTGAGGGATGAACAGGTGGAGCATAGAGGACCTTTAGGGCAGTGAGACAGTCCTGTGCCATGGAGCCATGCCATCCTACATCTCAGGTGGCCCAGTGGTAAAGAACCTGCCTGCCAATGCAGGAGGCACAAGTGATGAGCGTTTGATCCCGGGCTGGGGAAGATCCCCTGGAGTAGGAAATGGCAAAACCAATCCAATAATCTTGCCTGGAAAAGTCCACAGGCCATGGAGTCTGGTGGGTTACAGTCCACAGGGTTGCAAAGAGTTGGACAGGACTGAGCGACGGAGCACGCACGGGCATAGAATATTTGCCAACAAGACTGAACCCTGAGGTTAACTATGGACTTTGCGTGACAATGATGTGTCAGTGTGGGTTCACAGATTTTAGCCAACGTACCATCTGGTGGGGAATGCTGAGGGTAGAGAAGTGTGTGTGTATTAGGAGGGAGGGTATATGGGAACGCCCTGTACTTTCTATTCAATTTAAAAAATGCATTTATTTATATTTATTGATTTGACAGCTCCAGGTCTTAGTCATGGCACCTAGGATCTTCAGTCTGTGGCAGCATGCAGGATCTTTAGTTGCGGCATGAGAACTCTTAGATGTGGCATGTGGGATCTAGTTTGAGGATCAGGAATCAAACCCAGGCCCCCTGCATTGGGAGCATGGAGTCTTAGCCACTGGACTGGTACAGAAATCCTTGTGAATCAGAAACTGCTCTAAAAAAAAAAAAAAAAAAAAAAAAAAATTAAATCTATAAAAAAAAACAAAGCAGAGGGTTTGGGCCTGACTAGATGAACTTAGCTCACATGCCTCTCTCTGATCCAGAGTGTGGCCGGGAAACTGAGCACGCAGGTTGAGGAGGCCCAGGTACATGGCCGTCTCTGGAGGGAAATCAGTCCTCCAAAACTACATGGGAGAGGGATGGGGAGAGGTAGATGCCTAGAAAGAAAATAAAGTCTTGTTTCCTGAGAGGAGGAGAATGGATATTGGGAGTTGAAAACAGCAGATATGGACTTATTGACTATCCTTGGCATTGAGGAGCCATCCGATCATCAGACAGAACAGAAAGTCCAGAGGCCTGGAGGTAATAAAAAAAGTCAGAGCTTTTAGGTATTTAATGAAGTCCCATTGAAGTTGACAACTTTGTTAATTTATTGAGCACCAAATATGGGTCAGAGAATATGCTTGAAGTTGTAGAGACTTTTGTGAATAATAACTCAGTGGACAAGTCCATTAATTTTCAAAGGCTTTCGTGTTTATTCAGTGAACATGTAGGAGACAGTTCCACCACTCCAAAATTAAATTACCCATGGCCTAATTAGAATATCCATAAACCTCCCAGATCATTACAATTTCGGAGAATTCCAGGGTTCAGAGGAAGCCAGAGCAGTCCCGTGACTCACCACAATCCCCACCCCCACCCCCAGGCTCCCAGGACACACAGCTAACTTTTGAACTTGACTGACTTATAATGACCACTTCAAGGAAAGAAAGTGCTCGCCAAGCGTTGCCCATGGTTACTCTTGAGGACCCTGCCCCCTAACTGTGTGCGTCAATCTGGAGATTGTGTAATTGTTCAAAAGAGTGAAATTCAAACCAGACGGTAATGAACTGTTTTCACATAGCCTTCAAAAAGTTGTTTTTACATAGGCCTTTTGAGGCCAACAAAACCAACTTTTGACTATAATGCTTTGAAATGAAACACAAACACTTTTATTCTGAGATTTAGTCTCTGGATACTTTTGAAGTGATTTTGTTAGTTTTTTAGGTTTTGCTTCACTAAGTCCCGCATTGTTCCGTCACCATCTGTGATAAAGAAGGCAACAATTCCTCTGCCTCCTCCACCCCAGATTGTTCCAGTTTCTTGGTTAAAGAGACATTTACCCAGAGGAGAGAAAGATGGGCCATATCATTAACCCTTTCAGTCCATCTGCATTTATTAAACACTTAGTATGGACTTGATACATGAAAAAAATCAAAGAAATGGACCCTACAGACCATCCATAGAGGAATAAGACTCTCTCAGTGACAGGCTGTGTGATCTTCAGCTAGTTACTTAACATCTCTGAGCTTCTGTTTCCTGAATGTAAAATAAGGATATTTTATATTCCTATATAATATGTTATATTATATACTATATTCCTGCCAGTCTTTTTTAAAATAATTAATTAACTAAGGGCTACGCTGGGCCTGCATTGCTGCACTTTCTCTAGCTGCAGTCCGAGGGCTTCTCATGTGTGGCTCCTCTTGTTGTGCAGCACGGGTTCTAGGTGTGTCGGCTTCAATAGCTGTGGAGCATGGGCTTAGTTGCCCCAAAGCATGTGGAACCTTCCCTGACCAGGGATTGAACCTGTGTCTGTTGCATTGGCAGGTGGATTCTTAACCATTGGACCATCAGGTGGTTTACTTACTCATTTATTCAACAAACATAGTTGGAGCTTCTGCTCTGTGCCCCCATACTCTTTTAGGAAGTAGGGCCTCACAGTAACCCTGTGAGTTATACAAGGATTTTGGTGCAGATGGAAGCCAGGCAGTAAACAGGAAGCCTTTATGGTAAATTACCTACAGAAACCTCAGAAGGAAAGAACACAAGTCTCGAAGGCCACTGTATTAGTTATCTATTGCTATGGTACAAACTCGGAGAAGGCAATGGCACCCTGCTCCAGTACTCTTGCCTGGAAACTCCCATGGACAGAGGAGCCTGGTAGGCTGCAGTCTATGGGGTCGCGACAAGTCGGACACGGGACACGACTGAGCGACTTCACTTTCACTTTTCACTTTCATGCATTGGAGAAGGAAATGGCAACCCACTCCAGTGTTCTTGCTTGGAGAATCCCAGGGACAGGGGAGCCTGGTGGGCTGCTGTCTATGGGGTCACACAGAGTCGGACACGACTGAAGCGACTTAGCAGACTTAGCAGATGGTACAAACTGCCTCGAAATTTATGAGCTTAAAATAGTCAACATTTCTTGCACAGTTTCTGGGGTGGGGTCAGGAATCCAGGAGGGTTTAGCTGAATGGTCAGGGTCTCCCCCTGGGGGCTGCAGTCACCTGAGGTTCAGTAGGACTGCAGGATGGGGCTCTAGCTCTTTTTACGTGGTTGTTGGCAGGAAGTATGGTCCCTCGCCTCACAGGCCTCTTCATAAGCTGGCTTCTGGCAGAGCAGCTGGCTGAGCAAGTGATTTAAGGAAGAGAAAGAGGGGACTTCCCTGATGGGCCAGTGGTTAACAGTCTGCGCTTCCAGTGCAGGGGCCACTGGTTTGATCCTTGGTGGGAGAACTGAGATCCCACGTGCCACATAGAGTGGCCCCCCCCCAAAAAAAGAGAAAGCAACCGAGACAAACTTGGTGTCCTTACTTGGTGTCTTTTATAAGTTTATCTCAGAAGCGACAATGTATCATCATTCTGCCTGATTCTCTTGGTCTTACAGACCTGCCCACTGCTATGCGTGTGGGAGTGGGGAGGCCTGCACAGAGCTGTGAAAGCCAGTGGAACAAAGGATCACTAGGGGCCATTTTGGGGTTTGGCTACTAAAACCCCTCTCCCATAGGTTTTTTTTTTTGGTGATTTCTCATTTTAAGTCAGTATTCACCTTTACACTTAAATTTGTGTTCATCATTCTGTTCATTTGCTTGGCTCTATTTTTTTCTTTTTGCCCATACCTCACAGGATATGGGTTCTTAGTTCCCCAACCAGGGATTGAACCTGTGCCCCCCAGCAGTGGAAGCATGAAGTTTTAACCACTGGACCTCCAGGGAAGTCCCATTTGCTAGTTTTTAAGGAAGGCTTCCTCAGATAGCAAAATCTTCAGGTCCCACTAAACCTGGGTCCATCTCTGGTCCCAAAATAAGTCTGCTGTTCGTGACACTGGGAGTGTTAGAGATTTTGCATGCAGGGTTGGAAGAAGATAGGACCCAGTCCAGGGAACTTGCTAGCTGAGGGCCTGCCCTGCCTGGGGGGATGGTGTAAGCATCAGCTCCTCCCTCACGGCCTTCACTCAACATTTCTTTAGAAGGTTAAACTGCTGGAATCAAACCAGAGGTTTCCAGGAGTGACAAAGAGATAAAGTTTTGTGTGTGCACTGTGGTGCTGTATTTAAACATTTTGACAGTGATCAGGTGAAACTTTGCCAGTGCTGATCCACTCTCCTGTAAGTGTTTGTGCCTGGCAGGGGGGCTGGCCTAGTGATTGGACACTCACTTTCAAGTTAATTGACTTGTTTGGTCTCCTTAAACCAAGCAAGTGATGAAATGCAATTTTTTTTCCCCCCTCTGTTTTCTTTCCTCATGCACCAAGAAAAACAAAGCTGGCTTTGAAACTCTAATGCATCTATTAATTTCTGAGGCTCCAGCTCTAAATTAGCAAAAACAAAACAAATAGACAAAAAAACTCCAGCTTTTTTGATCCTTGTTTGGGCCTCTGTGATCTGAGATGGACCTGGTTTCCCTGACCCCACACAAAGTAGATTGTGAATGATGTGTTGTGATTTGTTGTATAAAGGAAATGACCACCATATACTGAATATGCACTTTTTGTGTCACAGCTTCTGTATGTATTATCTTATTTGCCATTCATTTAACAGGCTAAGTTTAATTATCCCCATTTTGCAGATGAGGTTCAGAGAGGCTAGCTTGCTTACGTACGGTCATACAGCGGAGAAACGACAGTTTGGGTATGAATGGAGGTGTGTCTGGCTTAGGAACTCATGTTCTTTCTACTATGAGGCCCTCCTCCTTCCTCTGATTAAGTCAGATTCTTCTACTATATGATTTGAAAGCATCCAGTAGCTTTGCTGCACAGTATTTATTCAATTTCATTGTTATAGTCCATTGTAACAGTTACCTATTGCTGTGTAACAAAAAAACTATCCCAAAACGCAATTGCTTAAAACATGTTTTTTTCTTATGAGTCTTTGGGTATGGTTCTTCTGGGTTTGCTGGGACAGCCAGATGCCTGGTTCTTTTTCACCTCAGGTCTTTCCTTCAGTGCTTTTGGTGACCTGGTGGACTTACGGCAGAGTTCCAAGTGAGTGAACATAGAAGCTGCAAGGCCTTTCAAGGTTTGAGCTCTAGAACTCGTACAGTATCCCTTCTACTCATTATATTGATGGAAACGGGTTCCAATAAGCTTCACGTGGGTTTAAACCATGTCACGGTGTTTCCCCAGTGCCTGGAACAGAGCTGGTACACAGAATATTTGTTGACATAAATAAGATGATCACAATGTATTTTTCTCCTAGCACTGTGGAACTCAGAAGTTCGCTAAAATGGTGGTTATTCTTTTATAGCTTTCCCAGGGAACATAAGTAATATTGATGATTTTTATTGCTATTGGGACACCAGATTTCTACCGAATGGCACAGAATGATCTTCATTGTTCTTGCCAACCTGCCCCCAGTTCCCTGTTATCTGATACTTAGTAAATTGCTAGCAATGCATTGCCAAATTAATAGAGGGGCAGTGGAAAATAAGAATGAAGAGTATGGTCATGGATTTCAAATCCTTGTCCTACCTCTTACTAGCTGTGGGATCTTGGGCAAGTCATCCAAGCTCTCCGTGCTTTTGTTTTCTCATCTTAAAATGGGCATAATACTAGAATATACATCTGGAAATTGATGGAAGAATCAAGTGGGTTAATACTTGCATAAAGCAAGAAGGGTTGGCATTCTATCACTATTATATAAGTGAAAGTTGCTCAGTCATGTCTGACTCTGCGACCCCATAGACTATACAGTCCATGGAGTTCTCCAGGCCAGAATACTGGAGTGGGTAGCTGTTGCCTTCTCCAGCGGACCTTCCCGACCCAGGAGTTGAACCGGGGTCTCCTGCATTGCAGGCGGATTCTTTACCAGCTGAGCTATCAGGGAAGCCCAGGTATCCTTGCTTGGAGAATCCCATGGACCAGAGGAGCCTGGCAGGCTACAGTCTGTGGGGTCACAAGAGTTGGACGCGACTGAAAGACTAAGCACAGCACAGCATTATATAAGAGTTAACTGTTATTGTAAGTAACCTACAGGGCCTGACTTCAAGTTTCCAATGAGTCACTTTCTTAAGATACCACATGATCTTTTGAGAGCTGTTGTTCTCTGCCTTATCCAACAGTCTTCAGAGAATCAGGAAGCCATCAAGATGAGCTCTGAACAAGCGTGAAAGCAACCTTCGCCAGTTCACGGTTGGACAGCTTTAATGCACCAATTTCTAATTTCATTTATAGTGCTTAGATTTTTAACTGTAGTTTTCTATCCATATGAAGGAGGATGACTTTTAGAGAGAAGTCAGCTTTACAGGCTGACACAGAAAAATTCTATTATAGCATGGTGCTTTCCTTTATTGTATTATTATGTTATAATGAAAAATTTCAGACGTGTTCAAAAGGAGAGAAAAGAATATAACCAAGCCCTGTATCCATCATCTATCTGATGATTTGAGAAGCACCTTGCCGAAGATATGGTGGTCTGTCTATAAAATGGTGTACAGCAGGCTTTAAAAAGAAAAAAAGTCTTCTGTTATGGAAAAGATGTCTAAGAAAATTAATAAAAAAGTTACAAAACAGTCTACACACTGTATTTCCATTTGGTATAAAAACAATGTGTTTTATTGGCACATATTTGCAATACCGTCATTTATTCCCACAGAGCCTGAAAGAGTGGGCAGGATTACCAAGCAAATTTACTGCTACACAAGCCACATGCACACATGTACACACACAAACGCACACAGACGTGGGGTGGCTGGGATCAGGGGATTGGGTCCCTCTTCTCTCTGCCCATCCCCGAATCCAGTTTGGGCCTGGATGGAGCTTGCAATCTTGGGCTTCTTGGGGATGTTGTGGTTTGAAATGGCAACACTCTAGAATGCATTTGGAGCTGTCTTAGCAGGAAGCTGGGGCTTTTTTGGTGGCTCAGATGATAAAGAATCTGCTTGCAATGCAGGAGACCTGGGATCAATCTCTGGGTCAGGAAGATCCCCTGGAATGGCAACCCATTCCAATATTCTCACCTGGGAAATCCCATCGACAGAGAATCCCATGGGCAGAGGAGCCTGGCGGGCTACAGATGATGGGATCCCAAAGAGCTGGACACGACTGAGCCACTAACAATTTCACTTGCTTTAGCAGGAGGCTACTTGGCTTTCTGAAGTTCTCAGAGGGGAGTGTTTTTGTAAGACACACATCTCTTTCTCATGTTAATGTCGGGAGCTTCCCTGGGTTCCACTTTCATGTATTATCATTCTGGACTGAGATGGGGAGGGAAGGAGGTGTGTATCACCGACACCACCCCCCCCTCCCGCCCCGCCTTTGGCCTCCTAGGGGCTCCCGAGACACTGGAAGTTAACATCTTGGAGTGTTTGCCTGGAACTTGTGTTTGCAACCATGCTGGGGGATGGGTGCTGTTCCTCTGCACAGCTTAGGGATGAGGAAGCTGCAGAGAGTTCAGAGACGTTCCCAAGGTCACACTGCTAGGTGTGGGCTGCCTTTGAACCTCAGTCTCTTAACCGCTATTAGGCCAGCGGCCTAAACACAAAAAATGTTCTAGAAAGACAGCAGAGACTGAGTTCAAGGTGGTTCCCTCAGGGGATGGAGCCTGGGCAGGGGGAAAGTGTGAGGGGAAGGGTGCAAGAAGGCTTTTGGTGTCCACCTACTACTTTGGCCAGACAGGTGATAATAGCACAGTTGTAGCTAAGATCAAAGCACAGATTCAGAGCCAGGTGACCCAAACTCGCGTGGGGCTTGACCACTTGACTGGCTAATGACTTGAGCAAGTGACTGCCTTCCTCTGCAATTCAGTGTTTCCCTATTCACACGGAGATGATGATCAATGTCTGCTTTCCTGGGGTTGCTTGAGAACTAAATGAGTTAAAGTTTTTGTTTGTTTTTGGCTGCCCTGTGTGGCTTGCGGGATCTTAGTTCTCCTGACCAGGGCTCGAACCCATGCCCCTGGAGTGGAAGCTCAAAGTCTCAACTGCTGGACTGCCAGGAAAGCCCCTAAATGATTTAAGACAGTCCTAAAACGCTTACAACAGCTACAAAACACTTAGAATGGTGCCCTGTCACATGGTAAACACCCAACAAATTTTAACTAGTGTTATTCTTTGGCCACCTCATGCAAAGAGTTGACTCATTGGAAAAGACTCTGATGCTGGGAGCGATTGGGGGCAGGAGGAGAAGGGGACGACAGAGGATGAGATGGCTGGATGGCATCACTGACTCGATGGACGTGAGTCTGAGTGAATTCTGGGAGTTGGTGATGGACAGGGAGGCCTGGCGCGCTGCGATTCATGGGGTCGCAAAGAGTCAGACACGACTGAGTGACTGATCTGATCTGATCTGATCTGATTCTGAGCATTGGTATTTTTGCATGAATATGTGTTACTTTTAAAATAATAAAAATAATAGACTAGTTCTTTTAAAAGGTCAATACAATGTCTAATAAAGTTAGACATATACCTACCTTGCCGCTAAGTCACTTCAGTCGTGTCCGACTCTGTTCGACCCCATAGACGGCAGCCCATCAGGCTCCCCCGTTCCTGGGATTCTCCAGGCAAGAACACTGGAGTGGGTTGCCATTTCCTTCTCCAATGCGTGAAAGTGAAAGTGAAGTCGCTCAGTCGTGTCTGACTCTTAGCGATCCCATGGACCGCAGCCTACCAGGCTCCTCCATCCAGCCTGGGATTTTCCAGGCAAGAGTACTGGAGTGGGGTGCCATTGCCCGGTAATTCTACTCTGGGGTTACGAGAAATATGTGCACATGACCACAAAAAAACTTGTTCAGGAATGTTCATTACAGCTTTTTCTTATAATAGACCAAACTGGAAATGTCCACCAACAAGAGGACAGATAAGTAAATGGTGGTACAGTCAGAAAATGGAATGAAAAAATGAAAGTGTTAGTTGCTCAGTTGTGTCCAACTCTTTGTGACTCCGTGGAGTGTAGCCCACCAGGCTCCTCTGTCCATGGGGTTCTTCAGTCAAAAATACTGGACTTGGGTAGCCATTCCCTTCTCCCGGGATTCCTGACCCAGGGATTGAACGCTGGTCTCCTGCATCACAGGCAGATTCCTTACTGTCTGTGCCACCAGAAAATGGAATACTCAGCAATAAAAAGAAACAGTTAAAAAAGAAAGAAACTGTTGATACCTCCAGCAGTCAATATGATTGAATCTGAAAAACATTATTTGGGTGAAAGAACCCAGATGCATAAGAGTTCATTCTGTATGATTCTGTTTATATCAAGTGCAAGAACAGGCCAAGCTAATGGTGATAGAGGTCAGAATGGGGGCTAACTGGTTTGGGGGAGGGGGAGAAGGCAACTTTCTAAAGGACAGAAATGTTCTGTGCCCCAGAAGCCATTTTGGTTGTCACAACCAGCAGTGAGAGTAAGGACTACGAGCATCTGGTGGATAGAGGCCAGAGATGCTATAAACATCCTCCAGTGCTCAGGACTGTCCCCACCACAGAGAATTATCTGGCCCCATATTTCAATGAGAAACTGGTATAGGGTTTAAGTTGCTTAAGCATGTCCAAGGATTTCTGCATTCTCATAGATACTTGCCGTTATTATAGGCAAAATCTGAGTAGCAGAGATGAGTAGTTACCCTTGGGATAGGATTGTTGCTGGAAAGAAGCTATTCAGCCAGGAATTTTTCCCACCCTCCTTTGCATCTAGGCACACCCAGACAATTCATTCTTGCGAATAGAAGGAGCAAAAGTAATGTATGTTAGCTCGAGGCGAGGCAGTCAGGAAACACGTACTCTTTCCACACACTTTTCCCTGCCCCCTCTGGATGTAGACAGTGATGAAAAACTGTCAGTCAACCGGCAACCCAGCACTGGATGGCCCCACGAACAGGAGATAAAAGTCTGTTATGCAAACCCTGGAACGTTGGGGTTTATTTGTTACAGTGGCTCATATGATTCGAATAGAGTGTTCAACCAAAAATATAGTCTCCAAAGTGCAGATTTTCCAAGCTAATCTGTTAAGGAACAGTTAATCTCACTTGTAAATTCTCTGAGAGCAGAGATCATAGGATACACATTTTCTTAATCCCCCATAAGGCTAAGCACCCTGTATCTTTTTTCTTCTGAAGTCATATGGCTCAGTGGATTGGAAGAGATTTTAAGTATCCTTTTGTAACCTTTCCAAGACACATTTATTGGACCACAAAACACCAGCTCTCATACTCTCATCCCATGTCTTCTGGGGTAGTTACCTTACCTGATGCTCCAGTCTTGGGTTCAGACTGACTGAAATCAATCAATGTATTTTCATCTTCCTTAGAATTGATGCTTTTGAACTGTGGTGTTGGAGAAGACTCTTGTAAGTCCCTTGGACTGCAAGGAGATCCAACCAGTCCATTCTGAAGGACATCAGCCCTGGGATTTCTTTGGAAGGAATGATGCTAAAGCTGAAACTCCAGTACTTTGGCCACCTCATGCGAAGAGTTGACTCATTGGAAAAGACTGATGCTGGGAGGGATTGGGGGCAGGAGGAGAAGGGGACGACAGAGGATGAGATGGCTGGATGGCATCACTGATTCGATGGACATGAGTCTGAGGGAACTCCGGGAGTTGGTGATGGACAGGGAGGCCTGGCGTGCTGCGATTCATGGGGTGGCAAAGATTCGGACACGACTGAGTGACTGAACTGAACTGAACTGAACATCAGTCTTTGGGTCACAGATGGGCACATAACCAAGTCAGAGCCAACATGATATAGGATTGTAGCTGAGGCTCCTGCACAGGAACAATTCCTTCTCTTTCAAGAGAGAACCCTGGGGACTTCCCCAGTGGTCCAGTGGTTAAGAATCCACCTTCTAATGCAGAGTATGTGGGTTTGAGCCCTGCTTGGGAAACCTGGTGGCTCAGACAGTAAAGAATCTGCCTGCAATGCAGGAGACTTGGGTTCGATTCCTGGGTCAGGAAGATCCCCTGGAGAAGGGAATGGCAACCCCTTCCAGTATTCTTGCCTGGGGAATCCCATGGATAGAGGAGCCTGGCGGGGTACAGTCCATGGAGGTGCAGAGTCGGACACGACTGAGTGACTTACACACACACCGGGGAACCAAAATCCCACATGCCTCAGGGAAGCTAAGCCTGTGAGCTTCAACAATGGAGCCCACACCTTCTTGGGTGGACCATGCTCCACAATAAGAGAAGCCTGCACACTGCAACGAAGACCCAGCACAGCCAAAAAACAGAGAGAGAACCCTGAATATATTCTCTCTTTGTCCAGTTGTTGCTGTAGGTTTGTGAGGCTTCCATGAAATCACTTTGCTGACAAGACAACAATGCTTGGAGCTGACAAGGAGCCGCAGGTAGAGATGGTTCCCAGGGGCTCAAGCAGGGTCAGGACTTAACATTCTTTCTGCATTTCTTCTCTGCTTCACTCAGCATCTTAGCTTTGCTCACTTGTGGTGACAAAACGTAACCCACAGTTCAAAACATCCTAATCACAATGTCACATACCTCTGTTTACAAGAAAGACCTTTCCCAGGAGCACTCAGCAGACTTCTCCTCTTATTGGTCTAGAGGGTATCACGTGACAGTGCCCCACCAATCACTGCAAGGTGTCTGCGTCCCCATGATTGGCTCTATCGCTCATGCTTCTCTTCTTCAGGTTGAGGCTGGGACCAGGACCCATCTTCCTGGAAATACATGGCCACCAGAAGGAAACCTGTTCACAACCAGAATTCCGATGTAAATAGCAAGAATTTTTTTTTTTTGAGTAGGCAAATATAGTGTCTGCAATTATAAATATTTAATTATGCTTATTTGTGTATAGCTATATCAGTCAATTGGCTTCCAACATGGCTCAGTGGTAAAGAATCTACCTGCCAATGCAGGAGATGCAAGAGACTTGGGTTCGATTCCTTGGTCAGGAAGATTCCCCTGGAGTAGGAAATGCCAACCCACTTTAGTATTCTTGTCTGGAAAATTCCAAGGACAGAGGAGCCTTGTGGGCTGCAGTCCCTGGGGTCCCAAAGAGTCAGACACAACTGAGTGGTTGAGCACCCATGCATATTGGTCAATTCCAAAAAATAGAAAACTTTCAAAAAAGAACAAAAAAAGGGAGAAATTGATGGGCTTGCACAATTCAAAAGTTCAAGGGCTTCATCTTCAGATATGGCTGGATCCAGGAAACAATGTCCTGAATACATGTTCTTACTTTTCATCTCTTGTTCTGTTTGCCCTTTATTCTTGGGCAAAAGTTCACTAAGAGATGGCCCCAGAAGTAACAAGCTTACTCCTTACTTAGCAACTCTTAGGCAGTTGTTTTAACAAAAGTTTAAGAATTGGCTTGGATCACAACTCTGTCCTTGGCCACAGTCTCACTGGCCAAGCATAAATCCTGTGTTCACCTCTTGAACATGAGGTCATCACTATCTCAAAACAGATTCATAATGTGGGAAAAGAAGCCAGAAGGCTACTAAACTGGACTTGGAGTGACTGGATGACCCTGAGGGCACCTCCCGGTCCCAGCATGCTTTGTCCAAGGCAGAGCATTCTGGAGCTTCTCAGACTTTCTTGGTTTCCTTCAGTGATTCCTCCCTGAGACTGAGACTTGGTCTCTCTTTCTCTGTACTTAGCCTCTTAGGCCACTGCTTCCCAAAGCCTACATCTGGGGTAGGGAGAAGGGGTGGGGGTCTTTTTAAAACTCAGATTCTGATTCAGCATCTCTGAGTTGGAACCCGAGATGCTAGGTTTCCGTGAATCTCACTTTGAGTAGCAAAGGATTACAGTGCTTCCTGGATATGCTCTCAGCTTCTAAAGGAAGCCACAGTTGGCTTAGGAGGAGAATCAGAAAATATGAACTTTCCTTTTTAAAGAAATGTAAATTAAAAGGTGAATCAACTTAAAGAAAAAAAACTATTAAGGAATAAAAAAGTGGTTTGTGGCCATGGCAAGATTCCTAAAGGCATTACACGACCGACTGATATCTGCGGAACTCTGCTAGAGCCAGGCTCTCTTTTGGACTTTGAACCGAGCTGGACAAAGATTCCTTGCATGAAAGCTGGTGCTAGAGAAATCTTTCAAAGACAGACAGCTGCTGCTTCCTCCAGGTCAGGCTTCAGAGTCCAAACAGCCTTTATTCACAGCCTCTTTAAAACCTGGGGGCAATTTTTGTTTTCCTCCGAATAAGACCTTAATATTTGGGAGAGGAGAAGGCATATACTAACTGCCAGTTGCAAGAACCAAGCGGCCAAGGCATCTGGCTTTTGAAGTCTTGCCAAACACACTTATAAAAGTTAGCAGCCCAGGCAAGACCCCAGAGTAGCGTCCAGAATTTGAGGCCTGGAATGATCCTAGCTGGTTTATTTTCTGGAAGTTTGCCTTTGCTGACCAGGCAGATTTAAGCCCCACTCAGTGCTGTAAAGATTGTGTGTGTCTGTCCTGGGTTGCTCTTCTTTGACTCATTCAATTATAAACACCTGATTTCAAGGAACCATGGCTCATGTCAGCTTGGATTTATCCCTGGAGCATCACATATTTATTTTGGAGGTGGTTGACGTGGCAGAAAGAGTGCCGACGCACCCCAGAGGGGAAGTTTAAGCATGTTTTTTCTGACCTCGGTTTGCACCAGTAGTCTCCCTAAAATCATACCTCATTTGGATTATTTTGGTGAAAAGTGCAAACTGATTTTAAAAAGTGCATCTTTATTCTACAACACTGTTAAATACTGCTAAATCTGGATAATAGGGATTATTTTTTTGTTTGTTTATTAAAAAATTTTTTTTGGCCATGCCACGTGGTTTGTGGGATCTTAGTTCTCCAACCAGGGATTGAACCCAGGCCCTCAGCATTGAACGTACAGAGTCTTAACCACTGGACCTCCAGGGAATTCCCTGGGGTATTTTTAAAATGCAGATTCTGATTCAGCAGATCTGAGTTGGGGCGTGAGGGCCTATATTTTCATGGACCGCACTTTGTATTTATTTATTTATATAGAAATATAGTTGGTTTACAATGTTGTGTTAATTTCTACTGTATGGTAAAGTGACTCAGTTATACACATGTATACTTTCCTGTTTTATATTCTTTTCCATTATGTTTTATACCAGGAGATCGGACACAGTTCCCTGTACTATACAGTAGAACCTTGTTGTTTATCCATTCTAAAAGTTATAAATAGTTTGCATCTAAGAACAAACCTTTGTCGGCAAAGTAATGTGTCTGCTTTTTAATATGCTTTCTAGGTTTGTCATAGCTTTTCTTCCTAGAAGCAAATGTCTTTTAATTTCATGGCTATAGTCACCATCTACAGTGATTTTGGAGCCCAAGAAAATAAAGTCTTTCACTGTTTCCAGTGTTTCCCCACCTGTTTGCCATGAAGTGATGGGACTGGATGCCCTGATCTTAGTTTTTTGAATGTTGGGTTTTAAGCCAGCCTTTTCACTCTCCTCTTTCACCTTCATCAAGAGGCTCTTTAGTTCTTCTTCGATTTCTGCCATAAAGGTGGTGTCATCTGCATATCTGAGGTTATTGATATTTCTTCTGGCAGTCTTGATTCCTTCTTGTGATTCATCCAGCTTGGCATTTCAAGTGATGTACTCTGCATAGAGTACTTCTGCTTTATTGGCTATGCCAAAGCCTTTGACTTTGTGGATCACAACAAACTGTGGAAAATTTTTCAAGAGATGGGAATACCAGACCACCTGACCTGTCTCTTGAGAAATCTGTATGCAGGTTAAGAAGCAACAATTAGAACTGGACATGGAACAACAGACTGGTTCCAAGTAGAGAAAGGAGTACGTCAAGGCTGTGTATTGTCACACTGCTTATTTAACTTATATGCAGAGTACATCATGAGAAATGCTGGGCTGGATGGAGCACAAGCTGGAATCAAGATTGCTGGGAGAAATATCAATAACCTCAGATATGCAGATGACACCACCCTTATGGCAGAAAGCAGAGAACTGAAGAGCCTCTTGATCAAAGTAAAAGAGGAGAGGCTTAAAACTCAATATTCAGAAAACTAAGATCATGGCATCCGGTCCCATAACTTCATGGGAAATAGATGGGGAAACAGTGGAAACAGTGAGAGACTTGATTTTTTGGGGCTGCAAAATCACTGCAGATGGTGACTGACTGCAGAAATGAAATTAAAAGACGCTTGTTCCTTGGAAGAAAAGTTATGACCAACCTAGACAGCATGTTAAAAAGCAGAGACATTACTTTGCCAAGAAAGGTCTGTCTAGTCATAGCTATGGTTTTTCCAGTAGTCATGTATGGATGTGAGAGTTGGACTATAAAGAAAGCTGAGCCCCAAAGAATTGATGCTTTTGAACTGTGGTGTTGGAGAAGACTCGTGAGAGTCCCTTGGACTGCAAGGAGATCCAACCAGTCCATCCTAAAGGAAATCAGTCCTGAATATTCATTGGAAGGACTGGTGCTGAAACTCCAATACTTTGGCCACCTGATGCGAAGAGCTGGCTCATTTGAAAAGAGCCTGATGCTGGGAAAGACTGACGGCAGGAGGAGAAGGGGACGACAGAGGATGAGATGGTTGAATGGCATCACTGACTCAATGGACATGAGTTTGAGTAAACTCCAGGAGTTGGTGATGGACAGGAAGGCCTGGCGTGCTGCAGTCCAGGGAGTCACAAAGAGTCAGACATGACTGAGCGACTGAACTGAACTCGGCATAGAAGTTAAATAAGCAGGGTGACAATATACAGCCTTGACATACTCCTTTCCCAATTTGGAACCAGTCCGTTGTTCCATGTCTAGTTCTAACTGTTGCTTCTTCTTGGCCTTATATCCTCTTTTTCCCCCTAATTAAGCATTTATTTTGAGATATCTGAAGATTCATGTGAAATTGTAAGAAATTGCATAGGTCCTGTGTACCCTCTACCAAGTTTCCCCCATAGCAACATCTTTCAAACGTATAGTACAATATCACAACCAGGAAGTGGACGCTGATTCATCCTCGATACAGAGCATCTTCCTCAACACCAGAGTTCTCATGGAGCTGCAGGGTGTTTGAGGGCTGAAGGGATTTAGTCTGTGGGCATTTGCTTTCTTAGGAGAATAATGCTTGGAACACAATTAAAACTTCTAACTAATTTGAATTTAACAATTACAGGGCTTCTTACATTTTCCCAGGACTTAACTCAGGCCCAGACGCCAGGTCCTGGTCACCTGGTTTCCATAGCTCATTGGCAACTGGAAATTTAGCACAGTCATTGTTGTTTTTGCTTCTCTCTCAAGGATTTTCAGATATGTAGGGACCTGATCCTAGAGAAAACGCTTTGGACCCAGGGGAAGCTAAACGGTGGCTTTAAAACCAAATACCTTCATTTAAAAAACTTTTTGGCCGTGTTGTGTGACTTCTGGGAGCTTAATTGCCTGCAGTAGCAGTAGCAGTGTTAGTCACTCAGTTGTGTCTCTTTGCGACCCCACAAACTGTGGCCTGTCAGGCTCCTGTATCCATGGGATTCTCCAGGCGAGAATACTGGAGTGGATTGCCGTTCCCTTCTCCAGAGGATCTTCCTGATCCAGGGATCAAACCCAGGTCTCCTGCATTGCAGGCAGATTCTTTACCATCTGAGCTACAGGGAAGATCAGGATAGTTCCCTGACCAGGGAGCGAACCCGGGCAGTGAAAGTCTAATCACTGGAATGCCAGGCAACTCCCCACATATCCTCATGTTAGTTGAGAGGAAATTATTATGCCCAGCTGAGAATATCTAGGTCTCCCCTCAGAGTCATCAACTATCCTAATTTTCCCAGGATTGAGGTGGTTTCTGGCATGTAAGTGCTAAAACCAGGAAAGGTCCTGGGCAAATAGGGAGGAGTTGGTCACCCCACACTCAGCTCAGATTTGGAGGATGGAGGGGAGATTTCAAAAGACAAAGATTAAAAGAAGCAACAGTTCTGTTCTTTCAGATACTTTTGGTTTGCTTTTTCCTCCTACACAGTTTGAGAGCTCCATGTACACAGAGCCCATTTTTCACCTGTAGGTCACCCAGCATCTATCTGCTGAGAACAAGGTCCCTGCCCTCCCTCATGGAAGTACATTCATCATCGCGTTCAGGAAATTCATCATGAACATAAAACTGTTTTCTACGATACCCTCTTGTGCTCAAATTTCCCTAGCTGTCCTAGTAAACTTCTTTATAGCTGCCTTTTATTTTTTTTTTTTAAATCAGCAGTCGAGAATCGAATATTGCTTTTAATTGCCACAGCTCCTTTGAATCTCTCTCTCTCTTTTTTTTTTGGCCATGTGTGCAATCTTACTTCCCCAACCAAGGATTGAACCTTCGCCCTCTGCAGTAGAAGTGCAGTGTAGTAACCGCTGGACCTGCAGAGAAGTCCCTTTGAGTCTCTTTTAGTCTAGATGCAATCCAGCCTCCTGGCCTTCCTTTACCTTTCAAGACAATGATTTTTTTTTTTTTTTTCCCAGAGTCTAGGCTAGTTCTACACCATGTCCCTTAGTTTGGGATTTGTCTGATTGTTTTTCCAGGTTTAGATTCCGGTTAAACATTTGGCCAAATATTGTACTACAAAGGTGATAGTGTGTGTGTCCTTCTTGGGAATAATTTTTAAATTTATGAGAGCTGACAGCCCAGCCCCTTAGAGGGGAAAGTATTGAAATCACTGAAAGGAGAAGTACCTTGGTCAAGGTCATATTTGCTCCTTTATTGGTGAACCCAGACTCTAACTCTGGTCTCCCATGTCCCTCTGAATCTACATTCTTGGTCTGTCTTCTCTGTTCTTGGAAACTGATTTTTTTTACCTCCCTCCACAGTATACTATTTTTTTTTCTTTCTGGTCAGAACTCTGCTTTTGAAAAAACAAAACCTTTTTTCCTCATTACTTTTGCACAACAAGGCCTGGACTGCTATTGTTTGCTGCAAACTTCTTTGCATCCGATTCTTCCTCTTTTCAAGATAAGGCCTGTTTTTTTCCCAGGGTTTAGGGAACCACACCTATAAGAGCTGTTCCAGGCTCTCCAGCATTGTTTCCCTTTCTCTGATAAGGGCCTTTGCTAAGAGCTCTCCCTTTGTCTCTTACCTGTCTCCACTTAAAGAGTCATATTGTTCATGGGGTTCTGAAGGCAAGAATACTGGAAGAGGCAGAAAGCGAAATGGGAGAAAGCAAAGAAGAATTAAAGAGCCTCTTAATGAGGGTGAAAGAGGAGAGTGAAAAAGCTGGCTTAAAACTCAACATTAAAAAAACTAAGGTCATGGCATCTAGTCCCATCACTCCATGGCAAATAAATGGGGAAAAAGTGGAAAGAGTGACATTCTATTTTCTTGGGCTTCAAAATCACTACGGATGGTGACTTTAGCCATGAAATTAAAAGACATTTGCTCCTGGAAGGAAAGCTATGACAAACCTAGCCAGCATAATAAAAAGCAGAGACATCACTTTGCCAACAAAGGTCGGTCTAGTCAAAGAAATCTATGGTTTTTCCAGTTGTCATGTACGGATGTGAGAGTTGGATAATAAAGAAGGCTGAGCACTGAAGAATTAATGCTTTTGAACTGTGGTGCTGGAGAAGACTCTTGAGAGTCCCTTCGACTGCAAGGAGATCAAACCAGTCAATCCTTAAGGATATCAACCATGAGTATTAATTGGAGGGACTGATGCTGAAGCTGAAACTCCAATACTTTGGCCACCTGATGCAGAGAGCCGACTCACTGGAAAAGACCCGGATGCTGCGAAAGATTGAAGGCAGAAGGAGAAGGGGGAGATAGAGGAAGAAATGGTTGGATGGCATCACTAACTTGATGGACATGAATTTGAGCAAGCTCCGGGAGATAGTGAAGGACAGAGAAGCCTGTTCATGGTGTTCATGAAGCCTGCAGTTCATGGGGTCGCAAAGAGACAGACACGACTTAGCAACTGAACAACTCAGAGAGTCACTTTTCTCTTAGTTTGGCAGCATGGCCATTTCTGTGATGATGGGTCAGTCATTCCTGTGTTGTGCATTCTTGAGAGCCAGTTAGCAACCATCCCCCCAAATCAGGGCTTAAACCAAAGGTTCTGACACTGGAGAATGTTAGGATTTCCTTGGTGGTCTGGTGGTTAAGAATCCACCTTGCAATGTTGGGGACGCAGGTTCCATCCCTAGTCAGCGAACCGAGATCCCATATGCCTTGGAGCAACTAAGCCCGAGCTCCACAATTGCTGAGCCCACATGATGCGATGAAGATCACATCCCCCTGTGCTGCAACTAAGACCCAACACAGTCAAATAAATAAACAAATAAATATTAAAAAAAATAAATAAAACTTGAAAAGTGCATTGGGGCTTCCCAGGTGACTGAGTGGTAAAGAATCTGCCTGCCAATGCAGAAGACTCAGGAGACTCAGGTTTGATTCCTGGGTTGGGAAGATCTCCTGGAAGAGGAAATGGCAACCCACTCCAGTATTCTTGCCTGGAGAATCCCATGGTCAGAGGAGCCTGGCAGGCTACAGTCCATGGGGTCTCAAAGAGTTGGACACGACAGAAGACTGAGCCCACATGCATGCTAATACATCGGAGCCACCTGCAGGGCTTGTTCAGTCACTGATTGCCAGCCCTACAGCCAGAATTTCTGTTTCAGTCACTGGGGAGGGGAGGATGTGCATTGCTAACCTGTTCCAGGCAAAGAGGATGCTGCTCGTCTAACAGCCTACACTTTTAAGAATCATTGACTTGGAATTCCTCGGTGGTCCAGTGGTTAGGACTTGGTGCTTTCACTGCCAGGCCCAGAGTTCAATCCCTGGTTGGGGAACTAAGATCCTGCAAACTTTGTGGTGCCAAAAAAGAAAAAGAAAAATCACTGCCATAAGTTGGCATTTAGGTAATACTCAAATGCTTCTATTGAAGCAAATTACAGACATTATAATACCCACAAACCTGATAATGCCCTCTTCCTAGCAGCTCAAAACCTCTACTTTCCCTTCTTCCCACTTCAAACTAATCTCCTGAAGTTTTTTCCTAGCACCCCATATCCATCCCTTTCTCCTACATCATCCAATTCCAAGCTCACATCAACCTCTCACCCTGATGCTGCAGCCAGTTCCTCTCTGGTGTCTTCTCCAACTCCTGCCCACCCCTCTACCCCCCTGTCACCCAAGTGATCTTTGAAACCTGCAAGTCAAACCATGTCACTCTGCTGAAAACACATCAGTAGCTATTGCTATTAGAATAAATTGCAAACTTCTTTTACAACAAACCAGAACCTGCCTGTCCCAGCCCCCTGCCTCCCTGCTGGAAGTTATCACCTACTTCTCCTGCACTGGAGTCCTCCAGGCTCTGCACACAGCAAACCATTTGCTTGAATAAATGGGTAACCCTGGTTGCCTCTAGGGAGGGAACCTCGTTAATGTAAGAAATAAGTAAATACAATAAAAAACAAACCAAAGAAGTAGTTCTGGGGAATTTCCTGGTGGTACAGTGGCTAAGGCTTTGCACTCCCAATGCAGGGGGCCAGGGTTTTGGCCCTGGGAACTAAGTCCCATGTGCCTCAACTAAAGATCCTGGTGAATCTTCCCTTCCTTCCGAGGGAAGACCAAAGCTCCCTCGTGCCACAGCTGAGACCTGGCACAGCCAAATGAATATATATATATATATTTTTTTTTTTTTTTAAAAAGAAGTAATTCTGTGATTGCTCTCTAACCTATCATAATAATCCATGTATTTCTCCTCCTTTCTTAAATATATGTTTTTGCCCCACCACGCAGTGCACAGGATTTCCTGACCAGGGATCGAGCTTGTGTCCCCTGTACTGGAAGTTTGGAGTCCTAACCACTGGACTGCCAGGGAAGCACTTCTTTTTATGGCACTGATTATAATCTGTAATTATCTTGCTTCTGTGTTCAACGTTTCTTTCCTGCCCCTGCCCCATCACTAGATTAGGCTCCCTGAGAGCAGGGAGTGTGTCCCTTCCCTCCCTCCCTCCCTCCCTCCCCCTCCCCACTGGGGCTCACCATTATATTCCCAGGGCTCAGCAGAGTGCCTGGTGGATGGCAGTTATCTTCACAAATATTTGTGGAATGAATGGATCTTGTATAACAGGGACAAGGTGGGGAGGAATGTGTAATGAAATCACCTGGAGATTTAGAACCTGCATACTTGGACTCCAGACCTGTTGGGACGGAGCCTTCCGAGGTTAATTACTGTGTAATGCACTTTGAATGCCCAGACATCCTCTGCCAACTCCCTTGCCAAGCGGTTGTGGCTGCTTGAACATGTCAGAGTCAGCAAAATAATGCCGGAATTGGTTTGCTGGGTCAGGACTTAGCTTTTCTGCCTGCAAAATGGGCAGAGTGAATTAAAGTCAGCTTCAGTCTTTCTGGTGGCTCAGGCAGTAGGCAATGGCACCCTACTCCAGTACTCCTGCCTGGAAAATCCCATGGACGGAGGAGCCTAGTAGGCTGCAGTCCATGGGGTCACTGAGGGTCAGACACGACTGAGCGACTTCACTTTCACTTTTCACTTTCATGCATTGGAGAAGGAAATGGCAACCCACTCCAGTGTTCTTGCCTGGAGAATCCCAGGGACGGGGGAGCCTGGTGGGCTGCCGTCTATGGGGTCGCCCAGAGTCGGACATGACTGAAGCAACTTCGCAGGCAGTAAAGAATCTGCCTGCAATGCAGGAGACCCAGGTTTGATCCCTGGGTCTGGAAGATGCCCTGGAGAAGGGAATGGCAACCCACTCCAGTATTCTTGCCTGGAGAATTCCATGGGCTACAGTTCATGGGGTTGCAAAGAATCGGACACAACTGAGCAGCTAACACTTTCAGTCTTTCTTGTGATGTTTTTATAATTTTTGCCATATACTTGTACCATCAATAATTTTTTTAGTATTTTTCTTAAGATCAACATTTGTTTTTGGCTATATGCATTTTATTTTAAAAGGAAATATTCTATCAATGTATAAGCATCCTTTGATATAAACAGAAAGTAGAATAAAAATAAAGACAGTGAAACAACCTAGTGTGAAAACATTTTGGCCAGCTACTGTTGCCTGCTGGAAGCTTTAGAATTTCAGATGGTTTTTCCTTTGTTAAAAAGGAAATTACACTCCACCGAGACTTTCTACTAAAGGTGGAAGAATTGGAAGATGATGTTAAACATGGATGATTTTCTCACAGTGCTATTTTGTGATATCTGGATATTTTACCAAGAATCATCTCACCTGCCTGCAGGGAAACATCTAATTCAAGCAGCTCATTTCAAAAGTGGGGAAAACAAGGCCCATAATGGGGAATGGAATTTCTCCAGGACACTCACTGGGAATTTATCAAGTGCTTTGGACTGTGAGTTTTGATAATAGGGGCTGCAGCCACCTGTGCCTGGGGCAGGGGCTGGCACAGAGTGTCACTCAAGATATGTATCCCTGATTACTAACATTTCTCTAGTATGGTCATCATCCACTCTATGTAAATTCTAGGTCAATTGACTTTGAATCTTTTTGGTCCTTAACTGAACTTTCAGTTCCTTGAGGGCAGGGACTGTATCTTGGAATGTAGTTCATATACCATTCAATTAATCCATTGAAAGTGTACAGTGCATTCATTCATTTGTTGATTTTTGGCTGTGCTGGCTCTTTGTCGCTGCTCACAGGCTTTCTCTAGTTGCGGTGAGTGGGGGCTACTCTCTAGTTGCTTGGCCTTCTCATCGTGGTGGCGTCCTTGCTTGTAGCACGGCCTCTGGAATGCACGGGCTCAGGAGTTGTGGTCCACACGCTTGTTATCTCTCCAGATGTGGGATCATCCTGGACCAGGGATCGAACCAGTGTCCCCTGCATTGGCAAGAGGATTCTTAACCACCAGAACACCAGGAAAGTCCAGAAGTGTACAATTCAAATAAAGAAAATATATTTATGAAATAAAAATGGTTTGTAGTGTATTTGCAGAGCTGTGAAATCATCATTACAATGTTAGTACAACTTCATAGCCCCCTAAAGAAACCCTGTACCCACTAGCGATCACTCTCTGTCTCTCCCTCCCTCTTGCTGTGTTAACCACTGACCTACTCTCTGTCTCTATGATTTTGCTCATTTGGATGTTTCACATAAATGGAACCCTACAACATGTGGCCTTTGTGACTGGCTTCTTTCACTTAGCATAATGTTTCAAGGTTTGCCATGTAGCATGTATCAGTACTTTATTCCATTTTATGACAGGATATTATTTCATTGATGGATATACCACATTCTGTTGATCCGTTCGTTGGTTGATGGACGTTTGGGTGGTTTCCATTTTAGGGCTTCTATGAAGAATGCTGCTATGAACATTCATGGACAAGATTTTGTGTGGACACATGTTTTCAGTTCTCTTGGGCAGGTATCTGGAAGTGGATTGCCAAGTCACATGGTAACTCTAAGCTTAACCTTTTTAGGAGCTAGATTGTTTTCCAAATAGCTGCACCATTTAAATGGTACCTTGTAGGGGCTTCCCTGGCCATTCCATAGTTAAGACTTCAACTTCTAAAACAAAACACAACAAAACACAAAACAGAAGCTCAGTTGTAACAAATCCAACAAAGACTTTAAAAAATGGTCTGCATTAAAAAAAAAGTCTTTAAAAATGGTATTTCATATTTTGTGTTTTATGTTACTTTGGAGCAGTTGGTTGCAAGGTATCAAGACTCACTCAATGGACTTTAGGAAAGGGTGGGTTTACAGTAAGGATATTTGTAGGAATCTTACCTGTGGCTTCATCCTTATAGAAAGCCAGCAATAGCCAAGTAAATAGGCCTCGCAGGAGAAACAGTATCAAGACCATCTCATCTTAACCTGCTCAGCCACACTGCCTTCCTGCTCCTCCTGGGATGCCCCCAAGTAAATCCCCGCCTTTGCTCCCTCTCTCAGCAATTCCCTTTCCTCAGCTATTTTGAGACCTGCTGTCTTGTCATCGTTTGTGGGTCACCTCAAGTGTCATCTCCTTTCTGGAGTCTGACCTGACTTCCTAAAGTAGCTTCACCAGCCCCTAGCCTCCCTTCAGTCACCTGTATTATTTCTTTCATGGCCTCGAACACGTTCTTATTTTATTTTTGTTTGCTTCAAGATCATTCATCCTTCTGCCCAGTTTCTCCACCCGCAGAACCTGAGGTCCCTGGGAACAGACCTGTCCTGTCCAACCTTCCATCTCCTGTCCTACAATAAGTGTCTGTGAGTATGCCCCCTTACATGGTAGAAGGAACTTGGCAGATGTAACTAAGTCAAGCATTTGGAGATGGAGAGATCATCTGGAATTATCCTGGTGGGTCAAATGTAACCACAAGGGTCACTGTAAGAGGGAAGCTGGAGAGTGAGAATCAGAGATGTGATAGCAGAGACAGAGGTGGGAGTGGTGGGAGTGCTGGCTTTGAAGACAGAAGGAGGCCACGAGCCAAGGAGTGTGGGCAGCTTCTGGAAGCTGGAAAGGCAAGGAAACGGATTCTTCCCTGGAGCCTCCAGAAGGAAGATACTTTTCAACTTTAACCCCATAAGTCCCATTCCAAACTCGTGACAATCAAAACTGTCAGACAATTGAAACTGTCAGATAATATATGTGTTATTAAAAAAATATATTTATTGGCTATGCCGGATCTTAGCTCTGGCATGTGGGATCTCCTGTCTTTGTTGTGGTGTGTGAGATCTTTAGTTGTGGCACAAGGGTTCTTTAGTTGTGGCATGGGGAATCTAGTTCCCTGACCAGGGATCGAACCTGGGCCCCCCAGCATTGGAAGTGTAAAGTCTTAGCCACTGGACCACCAGGGAAGTCCCAGCTTGTGTTATTTTTAGTCACTATACTTGTGGCAAGTTATTAGAGCCACAGTAGGAAGCATTAAGAAATAAGCACTGAATAGTTCAGTTCAGTTCAGTTCATTTCAGTCGCTCAGTCGTGTCTGACTCTTTGCGACCCCATGAATCGCAGCATGCCAGGCCTCCTTGTCCATCACCAACTCCTGGAGTTCACTCAAACTCACGTCCATCAAGTCGGTGATGCCATCCAGCCATCTCATCCTCTGTCGTCCCCTTTTCCTTCTGCCTCCAATCCCTTCCAGCATCAGAGTCTTTTCCAATGAGTCAACTCTTTGCATGAGGTGGCCAAAGTACTGAAGTTCCAGTTTTAGCATCATTCCTTGCAAAGAACACCCAGGGCTGATCGCCTTTAGAATGGACTGGTTGGATCTCCTTGCAGTCCAAGGGACTCTCAAGAGTCTTCTCCAACACCACAGTTTAAAAGCATCAATTCTCCAGGGCTCAGCCTTCTTCACAGTCCAACTCTCACATCCATACATGACTACTGGAAAAATCATAGCCTTGACTAGATGGACCTTTGTTGGCAAAGTAATGTCTCTGCTTTTGAACATGCTATCTAGGTTGGTCATAACTTTCCTTCCAAGGAGTAAGCGTCTTTTAATTTCATGGCTGCAAGCACTGAATAAGCACCTGGCAAAAAAATGGATGATTGGGGAAGACCTCACAGGTACTCAGGTCCTAACAGAGAGCTGTGCTGGCCTGGGCAACAGTCCCAGGACTCCACTTACCACCAGCAAAGCTGGAGCTCTGCCCTTAACCAAGCTCTGTTTCTTTCTCTATTTTGGGGTGTCTAGGGTCATCTTCTTTTCCTTCTTGCCTCCTACCAGCTTCCCTTACCCTCTACTCTGCTTGGTTCCTGGTCAAACTGTCTTGGTCTTTATATATATATATGTATATATATATATGTATACACACACATATATGCGTATATATGAGTGTATAAGTATAGTTCTTTTCATATATTTTGGCCCCTTCTTATGCGTCTTTAATTATTTATTTCTCTCCATGCCACATAGCTTGAAGGAACTTAGTTCCCTGGCCAGGGACAGATCAGACCTGTGCCCCCCACAGTGGAATGCGAGCATTCCTAAGCACTAACCTGTCAGGGAATTCCCTGTGTGTCTTATTTTTTTAATTTTATTTTAAATTAATTTGTGTTGGAGTATAGTGAATTTACAATGTTGCATTGGTTTCTGCTTAGAACAAAGTAAATCAGCTATGCTGCTGCTGCTAAGTCGCTTCAGTCGTGTCCGACTCTGTGCGACCCCATGGACGGCAGCCCACCAGGCTCCGCCGTCCCTGGAGTTCTCTAGGCAAGAACACTGGAGTGGGTTGCCAGTTCCTTCTCCAACGCATGAAAGTGAAAAGGGAACGTGAAGTCGCTCAGTCGTGTCCGACTCTTCGCGACCGCATGGACTGCAGCCCACCAGGCTCCTCCATCCATGGGATTTTCCAGGCAAGAGTACTGGAGTAGGGTGCCGTCGACACAGATTCTAATCTTAAGAAGAACCTTTTTAAGCTCCTTTCCCATCCAGGCTATTTCAGAGTACTGAGTAGAGTTCTCGGTGCTGTGTTGTCGTGACGGTGCTCAGGTTCTCAGTTGTGTCTGACTCTCTGCGACCCCATGGAAGGTAGCCCCCCAGGCTTCTCTGTCCATGGGATTTTCCAGGCAAGCATACTGGAGTAGGTACGCCATTCCCTTCTCTGGGGGATCTTCCTGAACCAGGGATTGAACCTGCGTCTCCTGCGTTGGCAGGCAGCTTCTTTACCACTGAACCATAGTAGGTCCTTGTTAGTTATCTATTTTATATATGGTAGTGTGTATATGGGAGAAGGCAATGGCAACCCACGCCAGTACTTTTGCCTGGAAAATCCCATGGGCAGAGGAGCCTGGTGGGCTACAGTCCATGCGGTCGCTAGAGTCAGACACAACTGAGCGCTTTCACTTTCACTTTTCACTTTCATGCATTGGAGAAGGAACTGGCAACCCACTCCAGTGTTCCTGCCTGGAGAATCCCAGGGACGGGGGAGCCTGGTGGGCTGCCGTCTCTGGGGTCATACAGAGTCGGACACGACTGAAGCGACTTAGCAGCAGCAGCAGCAGTGTGTATATGTCAATCCGGTCTCCCAATATCTCCCTTCCCTCCTCTTCTGTGTCCTTGATAATGATGATATCCTATCTCTTTCATGGTTCTGATCCTAGCATCCTGTCTACTGAAGTTCCAGGGGTCTAATCCCACCTTCGCTGGGTGTGCTGATCCCGAGGATTGTAATTTAGGAAGGATAGGAGCCCAGCGCCTCATTTCCGGTCCTCATATTTGCGTTCCAACCCGAGACCCTTGCTCTTTGAGACACCTCTCTCTCCTGGCTGCCATAGTATTAGTTGGCACTTCACAGGTTTGGTTTTCGGTTCTATTTTGGGGTTTTTTCTTTTTTTTTGCACCTCTGGGGATTTCCCTTATTTTCTCGTGAACTCAGTTGTTCATTTGAAAGAATATTTGTTATCTTTTACCCAGAATTTTCAGATGTTTTTGTAGATGGGTGGTAGGGTGTTTCAGGTTATCTAAATCTGCTATATTGCTGGGAAAGAACTGCCTTCACTTTTTTTTTTTTAGTGTCTTTTCTTCGAGGCCTTTTTTTGACTAGCTGATTCACTCTATAGTTTCTGGTTTAAAGTTACTTTTGATGGAAATCAATCTGTTTCCTGTTTGGTCAAATATTTTTGTACCCAGCTACCTTAGAAATCACTCAGTAGCTCATCCATTGGCTGCCCTTGGTGCTGCTGCTCGTATAGGATCCAGTCAGCTGTAGTGCGAGCAGAAGTGGCCAGTCACATACTACCAAGGATGGTGACTTCTGTCCTTCCTTTAGAATGGCCTGTGGGTGGGGCAGGCATCCCGATTGACACGTACAGCCATTTATCTTTAATAGATTCTGCAATCCAGTTGATTAATAATAGCCAGAGGTTTTATACATATATATATAAGCTAGAATCTTAAGTTGGCTTATCCATTCACCCCTGGCATAGATACTATTTATATGCCCCAACACATCCATTTCTCTAATATGCCTGCTCTATAATTACTAAGTAATTAGAAGAGGGTTTAGTCCTTTTAAATGAGCTCTCTGTCATCACTTTAAAACTCAACTTTATATAAAAATAAAAGAAACTGTAATTCCAGGAATGGGGTCAGCCAACCTTTAAAAGCCCTAGACTACATATGACAGGATGTCATGCAGCCAAGAAAACATAATAAAGATGTTCAACATGTAGCAGTCTGAAAGATCTCCCAGATACAAGTAAAGTAAGTAAAAAAAGCCAAAGGCAAAACAGAGTGTATAGTATGCCATTTTTTGTGTTCCAGAAACATATATATGTATATGTGTGTGTGCGTGTGTAGACATATTTATTTGTAAATGCATCTCTTAAATATTAATAACATCAAAGAAATTGGTAATAGCAGTTGCCTCTGGGAGAGGAATTGAATGGCTGAATAAATTGATCTTGCATCTCCTATGTAGAATTTAAAAAGAAAGGAAAAAGGAAGGAAAGAAGGAAAAGAGGAGGAAGGGAGGGAAAATGTAATAAAAGCCCTTAAGCCAAGGTGGCGAGATTTTGTTGAAGAGTAACTGGTCCTCAGATTTATCCCTCTCTAGAGAAGGGGTGAGGAGTAGGCTGGTCCCTCAAAGCTGCCATTTCATAAGCAATTGCCTTCCCACTGGCAGCGTGCCCCTCTCTCACTTGAATTTATACTTGAGGGGGAGAGGGTATTTGATTCTCAGTTCTGTGTACTAAGCCTGGCAAAAAGGTTTGAGCTTATGAAAAAAAAACGTGGAGGTCAAAGACCTACCCACCTTGCGTGGCATCTTTAAGCATCGACTGTGAATCACAGTGACAAATATATTTTACATTGTGATTCAGTATTCACATTTCTATATATACTTGAGGCAAACATTTTACGAAGTAATACATACCATGTGAAATCCTTTCTGATATTTGGTAAAATTCTATGACCGTTTTTAAAAATAGTGGACTAATCCCATGATGTTGGTTTCCAAACCTAAGACCGGGTTCTGTTTGACCCACCGTCTAGAAAACGGGATATATTCTCATGAAGTCTACTCCAGTATTGCCTTTTGGAGATACTGATTTTGGCATCTTCAAGGATGTCCTCTCACAGCTGAGCCCCAAAGCTCCAGCCTTGGTGACTCTTTCATTTCGAGACACTGAACCTCTTTGATCCAAAACACTGCCGTTGCTGGAGGACTGCCTTGTCTCCTCCCCACCACTTGCTCTGGTTCCATTCCTCTGTTGATGCTGGGAAGATCCTGTTTGATATCACTGAACTCCTGTAGAAAGAGTATGTTAGTGAGATCTCTGCTTCCTTCTTTGTATTCTGTGATGACTTCAATAGTAGCTATTAAAATGTTGCTTTAAAGTAAGAGGTACGGCACACTGCTATATTTAAAATGGATAACTAACAGACCTCTTGTACAGCCCAGGGAACTCTGCTCAATGTTAAGTGCCAGCCTGGATGGGAGAGTAGTTTGGGGGAGAGTGGATACATGTGTATGTACGGCTGAGTCCCTTCACTGTTCACCTGAAACTGCCACAACATTGTTAACTGGCTACACCCCAACACAAAATGTTGTAGGTGTTAAAAAAAATAAAAACATAAAATTAGAAAATGAAAAAGTAAAGTGAGAGGTACAAGGACATTCATGGTAATGGTAAAAGAAAGGAGATAACCTGAATGTCGATGAGTAACAGCCACCTACTTGCAACACTTGTTAAAAAGAGAAACCAGACAGCTCTCTATGAACCTTATCATGAGGTCCTTTGGGGCAATTTCCATGATCCATTTTTTTAAGTGATACAACAAAGGCTGGAACGCGGGGAACAGCAGGCTCTTGTTTGTACAAGAAGCAGCACACGTGTCGGGCGGTGTAAGCAAAGAAGGTCTGCAGAAGGACGGGTGAGAAAACGGCGACAGCGGTGTCCCTGGAACGTGGGGGGAGAGGCTTACTTTCCACTGTTTACCTTTTTGTATCTTTTGAGTTTCTATTGTAAAGTTTAAAAATAAAATAAAATTTAAAAAAAAAGAAAAAGAAAAAAAAAATCTTCTTTTTCATATCCCTGAACAAGATATGAAACAAGATAAGAGCAAGATAGGTACTTTTCATAATTGCATTAACCGTAATGGGTACTTTAAAAAAAGATAGAATTCACATGCCAAAAAAAAACCCACCCCAAAATAAAGTGTTTTTATCATATCTGTAGAGTCACACAACCATCATCACTTTGTGATTTCAAAATATTTTCATCAGGCCAGAAAGAAATCCAGTACCCCACCCCCAGCAACCAACCACCAGCACCCCCATCCTCTGGTCCCTAGCAACCATTTATCTACTTTCTGTTCTATAGGTTTGCCTGTTTTGAACATTTCATCTATAACAAGATTCATATAACATGCATCTGGCTGCTTTCACTCAGCATCATGTTTTCGAGGTTCACCCATGTTATAGCATCCATTTATAATCAGTACTTTGTTCTTTTTAATTGGGCTTCCCTGATAGCTCAGTTGGTAAAGAATCCGCCTGCAATGCAGGAGACGCCAGTTCAGTTTCTGGGTCTGGAAGATCCCCTGGAGAAGGGATAGGCTACTCACTCCAGTATTCTTGTGCTTCCCTGGTGGCTCAGCTGGTAACGAATCTGTCTGCAATGAGGGAGACCTGGGTTTGATCCCTGGGTTGGGAAAATCCCCTGGAGGAGAAAAAGGCTACCCACTCCAGTATTCTGGCCTGGAGAATTCCATGGACTGTATAGTCCATGGGGTTGCAAAGAGTCAGACACAACTGAGAGACTCACAATTCCTGTGGGATAGACCTCTCTGGCTTAACCATCCATCAGTTGATGGTCACTTGGGTTGTTTCCAGTTTTGGCCAGTATGAATAATGTTGCTCTGAAGATTTCTGTGTAAGTGTTTGTGTGGACATGTGTTTGAAATCTTCTTGGATATAAACCCAGGAATGGAATTCCTGGGTCATGCAGCAACTCTGCGTTTCACATTTTGAAGAGCCTCCAGACTGTTTTCCAAAATAGCTGCACCATTTTATAGGCCCACCAGCAGTGTATACAAGTTCCAATTTCTCTTTATCCTTTCATCCTTGCCAACACTTAAAACATGTTTTTTTAAGCATAGGGTAGCAAATGCATTTAAGAAGTAAATCTCAGGGTCTTCCCTGGTGGTCTGGTGGTTAAGACTTTGCACTTCTAATGCAGGGGGTGAGGGTTCAATCCCTGGTTGGGGAACCAAGATCCCACATGATGCCAAAAAAGATTTAAAAACAAACAACCAAACTACAAAATAAAAAAAAGAAAGAAAAATAAATCTCAGAAAGGAAAAAAGCCAGAAGTGAGCTGGGCTTAAAATTCTTCCAGCTGTGGAAAGTCTTTTGCAAGTTGTGGGGAGGGAAAGTCGGCTGCAGCCAGTCCCAGTGCCAGTTTCAATGGGCTCATGTGCCGTCTCTGACATAGATATCACAGGTTGCCACCCTGATCTTGGTGAAAAGCAAGAGGCATGAATACGTTTCCTCTGGATTGAAAGTCTTGGGCAACTCTTTACTACCAGAAATTTGCCTTAAATGTGGTTATTTGCAGCATTGTTCTGCCACTTTGAGCAAAACAAAGTGTTCACTGACTCTAAATCCCTTCTGTCTTTCTGCTGCTCCCCCTCAGCTGTGTGTCCTACCTGGATAGTGGAATGGTTCAGAGTACAGTCTGGGCATGGGCCTGGGCCAATGCCAGCTCATTTTCAGATTAAGTATTTCGAAACAGAGTTTTAGACATGTACAGGGTTAGGTATCCACCCGAGCAATCTATTTTCACTTGCAGGGAAATTTCAGACTGTAATAGCTATAATGAGGCAAAATGGGGGGAAAAGGAGGAAATTGTTCCTAACCTTTGGATATTAATCCCTGCAAGCCCAGACTTTGGAACTGCCACCCAGAATCATCATTAACGTTTATTGAAGGTGTGCTCTGTGTTTGACACTGTTCTTTGGGCTTTTACTGTATTGTTTTATGTAATCCTCATAATAGCCCTGTGAAATAGATATTATTATTATCATTGTGGTTCCCATTTTAGGAAGTGGAGGCACAGACAGTCTGAGGAACCGGTCATTAGCATACAGATTTATAAGTAGCAGAACCAGCTGAGCAATTCAGGCAGTGAGTACTAAAGCCCACACTCTTAACCACTAGGCTGTATGGTTACACAATGATAGAAGGACTGTGAGAAAAGGCAAGGACAGAAGCAGAGACTCTGGGCTGGACCAGACACCTGAGAAGCGTTCACTCATCCACTTACTGTGACTGAAGTAGTAAATGGTTGGGTTGCCAGAGTTCCTTGCAGTGAGGGTGACCCTGTGACCCACATCCCCACTGTAATGAGAGGGAAAGGGACGTTTGTTTGGGAAGTGGGGAGCACTGAGAGGGAAGGGAGTAATTTTGGGAAAGAGTTTTATATTGGAAAAGAATAAGGGATATAATGTTTCTCTCAACACTTATTCACTCTTCTGCTTCCTGCATTTGGACTTGATGGTGAGTGATGTGATGCATCCGGTGTGGCAGCCATCTTGTACCTGTGAGGCTATAAACTCAGGACAGAAAGCCAAAACACCGAAGATGGTGGAGCAGAAGAACTGTGATGATCTTGGTCCTTGAACACACTCTGAAACTGTTTACTTCGAGACAAGTTTTGTTTGGCAATTAAATGTCATTATTGTTTTTGCATCTCTGGTGAGGCAGTAAAGCATAATAGTTAAGAGTATGAGCTTGTAAGCCCTGATTTATATTCTCACTCTAACATTGAGTGCCATACCCTTGGGCAAATTGCTTCCTTGTTCAATGCCCCCCTTAACTCATCTGTAAAATGGAAATAATGAAAGACCCATTGCTTAGGGTTACTGTGAGGGTTAAATGAACTAATATATTTAAAGGACTTTGAATAGTGCCTGGTAAGTATAGGGCTTCTATGAGTGCTGCTGCTGCTGCTAAGTCGCTTCAGTCGTGTCTGACTCTGCAACCCCATAGACAGCAGCCCACCAGGCTCCCCCGTCCCTGGGATTCTCCAGGCAAGAACACTGGAGTGGGTTGCCATTTCCTTCTCCAATGCATGAAAGTGAAAAGTGAAAGTGAAGTCGCTCAGTCGTGTCTGACTCCTAGCGACCCCATGGACTGCAGTGCACCAGGCTCCTCTGTCCATGGGCTTTTCCAGGCAAGAGTACTGGAGCGGGGTGCCATTGCCTTCTCCGAGTTCTGGCTAGTACTATCATTTTTTCTGCTATAAGTTCCACCTACTCCCCCTCACCCCCACCCAACATTCAAACTTGTTATTTTTATTTTGGAAAATTTCAAGTCTACAGAAAACTTGCAAGAATAATGAATAAGTACTTATGTACCTCTGAAACTAGATTTACTAATTGACAAAATTTTGTTTCATTTGCTTATGTGCACTGTGTGTGCATTTGTGTGTGTGTGTGTGTGTGTGTGTGTGTGTGTGTGTGTGTTTTTCCCCTATCTGAATCATTTGAGAAGAACTTGTAGGAGGCGACTTATCACTCTGGTAGTGTGTTACTTGCATATTCAACATGTGACCCAATTGAACGTAGACCAGTTGAACAAATTCCTCTTTTTAGAAAAATAGTTATTTATTTTTTTTGCCACACTGGGTCTTCACTGCTGCTCGAGGACTTTCTCTGGTTGTGGTGAGCAGGGGCTAACTCTTGGTTGCGGTTTGCAGGCTTCTCATTGCGGTGGCCTCTTTTGTGGCATAGTGTGGGCTCTCAGGCATACAAGCTTCAGTAGTTGTGACAAGCCATCTCAGCAGTTATGGTGCATGGGCTCGGCTACCCTGGGGCATATGGAATGACACCAGGGATCGAACCTGGGTCTCCTGCATCGGCAGGTCGATTCTTAACCACTGGACCACCAGAGAAGTCCAACTTTCTCTTTTTTGAATTTGAATCTCAGAACAGGGTGATAAGAAGATCAGATAAAATGATTGATCTTCTCTAGATTTACTGCTGGTCACAGATAAGATGTTCAGGATCTTTGTTTCCCCTAGCTTTTGACATTTCTGGGCCTGATGCTTCAGTTGTTGCTTTGATTCTGTGAGTTCTTGTGTATCATTTTACTACCTTCCAGAGTCTGTTGTTGTTGCTGGCCACCCAAGAACCCTGGCATAGCTGCCCTTGAGGAAGAGAGTCCCCACCCTGGGAGCATGCAGGAGAGGCTTTGTGTAATCAGACATGTCATAAGGAGAATCTCAATTTTTGGAGGTCTTTAGCTACATGACATTCTAATCCCATTTGCACCAAATTTATGCTTCTGTGTCCACCAGGCCAAACAATTTTATTGGAGTAATTTCAGAATTTGAGACTACTCTTCTTGCCTAGTGAAAGTTCTCAAGCATGATTCAACAAAAGTCCACACATGTAGACTATTTGAGTTATCGTTGTTGTATAATAAACCACTGGAAACTTTAGTGGCTTAAAGAACAACCATTTTATTATCTCGCATGATATTGTCAGAGAAGGCAATGGCAGCCCACTCCAGTACTCTTGCCTGCAAAATCTCATGGATGGAGAAGCCTGGTGGGCTGCAGTCCATGGAGTCGCTAAGAGTCAGACATGACTGAGAGACTTCACTTTCACTTTTCACTTTCATGCATTGGAGAAGGAAATGGCAACCCACTCCAGTGTTCTTGTCTGGAGAATCCCAGGGACGGGGGAGCCTGGTGAGCTGCCATCTATGGGGTCGAACAAAGTCGGGCACGGCTGAAGCAACTTAGCAGCAGCATGATATCGTAGGTTGATGGGGCTCAGTGGGTGATTTTTCTTTTCCAGATCTTGTTGATGGGGGCTGTAGGGCCTGGAATGTGCAAGAAGGCTGACTCACGTGGCTTTTGCGTGGGTCTTTCGCTGAAGCTGTTGACTAGAGTGCTTTAGTTTTCTTTCCCTTGGCTTCTATATGTGGCTTGGCTTCCCACAGCATGGCAGCTAGGTTCCAAGAGGAAGGAAACGGAAGTTGCCAATCTTCTTGAGGCAGGCAGATGTTCTGGTAGCACCTGTCACACTTACCCCTGCTGACCTGGGGCCGAGGGTCTCATTGCCTTGTATGAAAGCAGGACAGGGCAGAGGGAGTGAAACAGGAGGGAAGAGGGCAGAGCATATCCTTCAAAAGAATTACAGCCATAGGACAGGACAAAAATTGATTAGAACCAACTAGGTCCAAGATGGCAGAAGATTTGACTTCCAGTATACACTGAGCCTCATCATATGCTCATTCTAATACTTTTGCATGCTAAATGACACATCTATCAGCACCATGATATTTCTAAGGCTAACCATAAAAGGCCTAAAAAGTGGACAGTGGCCCAATTCCTTGAAAACTCCACCCCTTTCCTAAAATAGTTGGACTAATCCTCCCACTCATTAGCCTATGAAATTACCCAGCCCATAAAAACTAATCATCCCATATTTCAGGGTCTCTTTTCTCGTGAGATGGCCCATACTCTGTGGAGTGTATTTCTTTCTAAATAAATCCACTTCTCACCTATCACTTTGTCTCTCACTGTATTCTTTCTGTGATGAGACTCTGTGATGAGACATAAAGAACCGGAGCTTCGGGACTTCTATGTGATTCAATGGCTAAGATTCCACACTCTTGATGCAAGGGTCCTGAGTTTGAACCCTGGTCAGGAAACTAGATCCCACATGCATCAAGGAAGATGGAGGTGCCACAACTAAGAAGATCCAGTGCAGCCAATTAAATTGAAAAAAGAAAAAAAGACAACGACAACAAAAACAGCCTGTGCGTCATTAAATCCTGAGACCAGGTGTGTGATCTCAATGAAAAGACAGTGGGTTCAGGCTGGGTTTGAGTCCCAGTCTGCTGTGCAGTTTCACCACTATAACATGTTCGGGTTGGAAGTGACATAACTTAATATATGTTTTTTCAAAGACCCCTCTAGCGACTGAGTGGGGAATGGCTTGTGTGTGTTCAGTTGCTCAGTCATGTCTGACTCTTTGCAACCTGATAGGCTGTAGCCCACCATGCTCCTCTCTCCATGGGATTATCCCGGCAAGAATACTGAAATGGGTTGGCATTTTTCCCTCCAGGGGATCTTCCTGATCCAGGGCTCAACCCTGCATCTCTTGTGTCTCCTGTAAGGGCAGGTGGATTCTTTACAGCTGAGCCACCTGGGAAGCCTGAGGAGTGGCTTATAGGATGACAGATGACAGGCAAGGAAAGCAGCTAGCTGCAGTTGTGCAGGTGAAAGGTCACCCGGGGTTGTCTTATTTCATCTCTGGAATCTTAACATGTACCATGGGACTTCGTATCTGATGCTTGATGAGGGGGTGAATGCATCTATGCAGTAAGTATTCAGTTCAGATCAGTGGCTCAGTCGTGTTTGACTCTTTGTGACCCCATGGATTGCAGCATGCCATACTATTGCTAAGCTCTGTTGTGAGTGCTGAGAGAGTATGTCAGAGAACAAAAGACCCCAAAACTCTACCTTCATGGAGCTTTCAGTCTAGTGAGGAAAAGATATAATTAGCATTAAAACCAAACAAAATTCCATGGTGTTTCTGGTGATAGAAAGTGTTGCAGAGAGAAATGAAGCAAGGAAGAGGAGTAGGGAAATCTGGGATTGGAGTGGGTGGGAACTTAAAATAGAGAAAACAGGGAAGGCCTCCCTGAAGCAGTGACATTTGAACAATGACTGTGGGGGAACTGAGAGAGTGAGTGATTTGGATTTTCTGGAAAAAAGTGAATGAGGCAGTGTTAGTGTTACTTGCTCAGTTGTGTCTGACTCTTTGTGACCCCATGGACTATAGCCTGCCAAGATCCTCTGTCCATGAAATTGTCCAGGCAAGACTACTAGAGTGGGTAACCTCCCCTTCTCCAAGGGATCTTCCTGACCCAGGGATTGAACCCAGGTCTCTTGCATTGCAAGTGGATTCTTTACCATCTGAGACCAGAGAAGCCCAAGGAATAGCAAATGCAAGACCTTTGAGGCCAGAGTGTGCTAGGTATGTTGGATGGACCCCAAAGAGTCTAGTATTCCTGAAATACAGTAATGAGTGGATGAGAAGTGGGTGATGAGCTTAGAAAGGGATGCGGAGGGCAGAGTCAGGTTTTATGGGGCTTTGCAGGTGACTGCAAAGAGTTTGGAAGACCAACCTCAAGTGACTTAGTTTTTTTTACCAGGATCCCTCTGGCTGCTGTATTGAGAAGAGACTCCTGGGGAAAGAGTAGAATGGACGCAGGGAGAACAATGAGAAGGCTCCTGCAATAGACCATGATGCAAACGGTGGTGTATGGAAGCAGGCAGAAGAGTGAGAAGGCTCCAGGAATAGTCCAGGTGGCAAATGGTGATGGTGGAGCTAGCAAGTGGTTACTTATTTTATTCTGCTGCTGCTAAGTCACTTCAGTCGTGTCCAACTCTGTGCGACCCCATAGATGGCAGCCCACCAGGCTCCTCTGTCCCTGGGATTCTCCAGGCAAGAATATGGAGTGGGTTGCCATTTCCTTCTCCAATGCATGAAAGTGAAAAGTGAAAGTGAAGTTGTGAAGTCACTCAGTCCTGCCTGACTCTTAGCAACCCCATGGACTGCAGCCTACCAGGCTCCTCCATTCATGGGATTTTCCAGGCAACAGTATTGGAATGGGTTGCCATTGCCTTTTATCCTCAGTTCAGTTCAGTTCAGTCGCTCAGTCGTGTCTGATTCTTTGCGACCCCATGAATCGCAGCATGCCAGGCCTCCCTGTCCATCACCAACTCTCAGAGTTCACTCAGACTCACGTCCATCGAGTCAGTGATGCCATCCAGCCATCTCATCCTCTGTCATCCCCTTCTCCTCCTGCCCCCAATCCCTCCCAGCATCAGAGTCTTTTCCAATGAGTCAACTCTTCGCATGAGGTGGCCAAAGTACTGGAGTTTCAGCTTTAGCATCATTCCTTCTAAAGAAATCCCAGGGCTGATCTCCTTCAGAATGGACTGGTTGGATCTCCATGCTCAAAACATGTTTTATTTTTATTATTATTTTTTGCCGTGGACCATATTTAAAGTCTTTGTTGAATTTGTTTCAATACTGTTTATGTTTTGTTTTTTTTGGCTGCAAGGCATGTGGAATCTTAACTCCCTGACCAGGGATTGAACCTGTACCCCCTGCATTGGAGGGCAAAGTCTTAACCGCTGGACTGCCAGGGAAGTCCCTCAACGTATTTAATACTGATTCAGTATTATTATCTATTATATAGTCTGTATTAAAATTTCCTCCAAGGTCCTTTTTACAATAAACAAAACCTGGATCCAGTCAAGGTCCACCGTTTGCCTTTGGTTTTTATCTTTCATGCTGTTAAGAGTCCAGGCTTGGTATTTTGTAGCAAGCCCCACATTCTGTATTTGCTTGCTTTTTGTTTTTAGTTATATTCAGGTTAGCATTTTTTGGCAAAAATACTACGGAGGGGGCGTTATGTTTTTCCTATTGCATCATATCAAAAAACATATACGTCGATTTGGTCCATTATTGCTGATGCTAAGTGAGAGTGATTGATTTGATAGCTTGGTTAAGGTGCTGTCTGCCAGATGGCCCCAGTGCAAAGCAAGCTCTTCCATTTTGTAGGTGATGAGTACTCCGTGGGATGATACTTTGGGACTGAATATACAGTAAATGTGCTATTGCCCAATAACCTTTCATCCAGTGACTTTAGCATCTAATGAACAGCCCTGTGCCTTCCGACCTTGCGCCTGTCTGCTCCTTTGAACACAGGCTAAGAGTGGTCCCTAAGGGATGCTTGTTTTGAGGATCAATGCCTGGCATACAATAAACGCTCCATAAATGTTATTTATTTATTTATTTTTTGTTTGTTTGTTTTTGTTTCATAAATGTTATTTATTACTGGACGAAAGCAAGTATGAAAAAAATTAAGGGCCAGGCTAGGGTTGCACTCAGTACCCCCGGGGTCCGCCGCAGCTCCCAGGCGGTAAGTCAACGACAGAGGCCCTGACGTCCACGCGGCCACGCCCTCGCGCCGCGCAAGCCAGACCGGGCGGGACCACCCAGCGCCCGGGGCCGCGCAAGGCCCCCTGGGACCGGTAGTGCTGGGCGTGGCCGCAGGACTACATGTCCCGTCGGCCTCCGCGCCGCGGCTCCTGGCGGCGGCCGCCTCAGCCCCTTCACAGCGACGGCGGCGGCCGCGGCGGCTGAGTCGGTGGCGGTGGCGGCGGCGGCTGCTGGCTGAGGAGCGGCGAGTTTCCGATTTAAAGCTGAGCTGCGAGGAAAATGGCGGCGGGCGGTGAGTGGAGATAAAGGAAGAGCGGCGGCGGGCGAGCGGGTGGAGGGCGAGGCGGGGGAAGGAGGGCGAGTCCCCCCGGGTTGCGGCGAGCTCGCGGCTCCGGCTCCGCGGAGGCGCTGAGGGGCGCGCTGCGCGAGGGGCGCGCGGGGACACTTTCGGGGTGTCGGGGCCGCGCCGCTCTCCCGCAGCCTCTGGGCTGCCCGCGGCCGCGGGAGGGGTGTCGAAGCTGGGCGGCAGCTAGCTTGAGGGTGCGAGGGGGGTCCTCGCGCCGAGGGGGTCACTCCGAGGAGTTTGGGGGAGACCGCGGGGGTCCACTTTTTCCTCCTGTCCCTGAAGTTTTACCCTCCTACAGCCCTCGGGGTGCTTCTGAAAGCTCCCCACGACCCCCACCTCCTGCCGCCTCGGTGTCTCTCGGTTCTTCAGAAGAAGTAGAGGGCGGGGGGAAGCCGCACTGCTCCCCACTCAGCCCCAGCCCAGCCTCCGAGTGGTACCGAGAAGCGGCTGGGATTTTGCTGCCGTGTTTCCTCCTGCACTTGGGGCGTTTTAAGTATTTTTAACCCAGATTATCTGTGGGATTTCCATTTTGGGCACGGATAGATTCTCAGCACTTTTTCTCAGTAAAAAGGCATTTTTGCTACCTCTGGTGTGAAGCCTGGGAAATGGCAAGTGGAAGTTAGTGAATTAAATTTGGGGTTGGGCTGTCTTTATCATTACTCTCCCACCCCCTCCCCCCTTTTCCATCTCTGATCTTCCTACGTACATTGACTCAATTTGTGATGGTTTAGAGAAACTGTTGGTTTTGCACATGCTTTTAGAAAAGCAATCCACGAGTAGTTGGGAGGGCTTAGTTGCTTCCTAGGCAGTTTGAGGGCACTCAGGGTGGAAAAGTTCACCAAAAGAGCAGTTGTGAGAGGCAGAGAGCATCGTCTCGAAATCTCACAAGCAGGAGGAGTTCGGGCTTTTCAAATGGAAAGACAGGGAAAGGTCTGAAATTCTCCTGAAGTAGAAACTTTTTTCCCCCCTCCCGAATATGAAGACTTCCTTCTTGATCGTTGTGAGCAGCAGTGCTTCAAAGCCAACCTGTTTTTGTTATTAAGCCTGTACCGTAAAGAAACAGGAAGGCGAGTACCAGCTGTCTTGCTGCAGTGGTTTGAAATGGAGTTGAATGAGATGAGTGAGAGGGCTAGTAGTATTGAGTGAGATTGCGGCATCTCCTCGGTTCAAAAGCCTGGGCTCAGATCCACCTTACTGGTCCCTGGCTGCAAAAACGCTTCAGTATTTGTTGCAGCAGGTTGTTTAGAGGATGATGGAAAAAACAAAAAAACTTAAGTCTTGTGATTGCCGCCTAAACCAAAATGTTAAATAGAAATCTGTAAGTTTTGTGAAATGTGCTTTCTTGAAAACATATTCAGTTGTTGCTTGTTTGCTTAGTATAGGTTATGCCCCATATAACTGGTCTCGGGACTACTGGGAGGGTACAAAAACATTGAAAATGAGCCTCTCTTCTAATCTAAACCCTCCAGTTCCCATTTCCAGGAGGCAACAACTCTTACTGGTTTCTGGAGTATTCTTGGTGTTTGGAATAATTATTTTGAGAATTTTCATTTGAAACACACTCCCGTTGGATAGCAAAAGCAGGGAAAGAAAATGAACCAAAGAAAGGGAAAAATGGGTGGGAATACAGTTTCCTTTTTACTATCTTCAACAATTGTTGATGACGACTAGAGAAGCTCTTCCAAACTTACTGTTTGTGTTGCCTTATCTATTAACACCCTTAAGGAAATAACAATCTGTGGGGCTTCAGGGTGAAGAATCCTGCCAGGGTTCATTGTTTGTATGTAAGATGAAGCCTCCGTTTGTAACATGTAAAATGATACTGAACACTAGCTTCTGTCACTGGAGGTTGCTTCAGGTTCTGCATTTAAATGAGCAGTAATCTAGATTGCCAGCGATCCCAAATTATAGGGGAATTTTATGTATCGATAGAAATGACTTAATTGTCCAATTAGCATTTTTAAAAAGGCATATGCCAGCTTCTGGTACATAGAAGAACGTTTTGGACATGAGCATTATGGACTAAGTGGGAAGCTGCATTTGTAGAGCAGTTATTGGAAATATGTCTACCTTAAAATATTCTTTCACTCCAGAAGTGTTGAAAATGCATAACAACCCTAGCATAATTAACAAGATTAAAAAAAAAGTTTTAGGATGGTAGTTTTAAATTTACCAACACTAACAGTTCATTAGAAAAATGATATTAAAGACTAGGGGATTAATGACTCTTAAATACACATTTTGAAAGTGAATATTCTGTGCTTTTTTTGCCAAGTAGAAATTATTTCTGTATGTTGAAGCCTGCATCCCGCAAATAAGCTAGAATTCATTCAGTACAGAGTGAATGTTCTATAGGACCCTCGATCCTTTTTCTAGGAGACATGTAAATAAAAAATAATTTTTGAAATGATTATGTACCAGTACCTTCTTGATTGGTCATTTGAAATAAACTTTCTGTGTCAGGTATGTCAGAGACATATTAAAGATAAAAAGTTTTATTTTTTCTTTTAAATTCGGTCCTTTGAGCGTTAGCAGTATGATTCTAGAAAAGTTCCTATTGATTTGGAGACTAGTAGGTTTTTGAGAAGTCTCTTAAAAGAATGACTTAACATTTTAGTTTGGACAATAGGACAGGATAAAAAAACACAAACTACTATTGTCCTATGCCTTACCGGTGTTAAAATAAATGGCTTTAGGGTTTCTTTCTGCATTTTTTTTTTTTTTTTTAGACTATATAATTTTGAGCTTTGGCCAGAGGATGTGGACAACTTTTGAAAACTTTTAATTTGTTGCAAGTTTAGAATGAATATAGCCTCTAGTGATGATAGGCAGCCAAGTGATCACAGTTTAGCAGTTGTTACTCTTTAAATGCTACCAGGACTAGAAAAAAGTTGCTGATCATGATTGAAGAGGAGCTGCAGTTTCTTGAAGGTTAAACCAGGGAGTACCTATCCCAGTTTAGTTTGAATTCACTGTACCCTGTGGTGTAGAATATTCCTTTTTTTGCTTTATTGAGTGGTTAAAGCTTTGGGAGCAGGAAATTAGTATTGGAAATGTTTGTTAGCTTTTCTTTTTCCTCATAATTCAACACATTAAAGTGATAGGTCAGTCTTTAGATTCTCAGGCATAGCATTGAGGTTGAGTGCTGCAGTAAAATGTGGGCATCTTCTTTGATTTTATGAGTGCTTTTTGGGGTGGGGGAGGGGATGACAAGATGAACATTTCACTTAAGGTGGAGGAGGGGCTCTGTTGTAATGAGGTTTAGTCTTTCACTTTATTAATGCTAGGTAAATTCATTTGGCCCATTGGTTTTCTGACAGGGTTTCTGGGAAAAGATTATTTTGAATTAAAGATGCAGTTTAGCTAGAGCTTAAACTTATTTTCAACTCCCTAACAAATGGTGGAATTGACTAGAGTTTAATCGCCTTTCCCTTTCCTACCTTCTGGTGGAGAGTTGTTAAATGAACAGGAAAATGGCCAGAAGATACACAGCAGGAGTTGAACGGAAGGCCTGCAGTGCCTAGAAGGCTGATTTAGCCCCAAACTGGGTGATCTTCTTAGACCACATACTGCCAGTTCCCAACTCTGTCAGGGTTAAACTCAGTTTGGTAGTTTCTTTGGCCTAGATCAGGTGACAGGGGGGCAGTAATAAACTACCTGTGGAGTAAATGTTGTGGCTTGGAGGCAAAGGAAAGAAGCCTGACCTGACTGGCAGAGAGGCTTCACCTATTTCGAAGAATAGTGAGCTAGTGTTTCCGTGTTTGTCCTTTTCCTCTTTTTCATTAGGAATGTCTGTGTCCTGTTTTTTCTTTTCTGTTAATATTTTTAATTGGTGTGTTCTACCAAAGAGTGTGACTTTGTGTTCACCTATGAAGGAATTCTTTTGAAATTTTAATTTAGTTAGAGCTACAGGTGAGGGTTCTGAAACTCTACTTTTTGGAAAGTAGGCTGACTAGATTGCTAAATTTAACCTCTTCTTCATGCACAGGATGAAGAGAGAATTTTGGCCCTGGTATCCCATAGTAATAGGTAATCTAGTGCTCCCTGGGGCTTTGCTTCTGGTGGCTGTGGCAGCTGAGTAGGAGTGGTAGATGGATAGATGGGGGAAGGACTGCAGAAGTCAGCATAATCCTCAATTAGGATAAGCCTCATGGTTAATTGAATGTTGAGTGTACAGGTTAAATCCCATTATAACAAACTCCAGGGGACTGGCTAAATTATTTTGTTGTACTGGGATTTGCTTTATTGACTAAATAAATTGAAATAAATAATTTGAAATAAATTGGTCTTTATGTTTTTGTTAGAGATGCTGGAAAGATTTTTGTTTGTTGTTTATGGCACACTGTGTATTGTAACAGTTGGGAAGCTGTTACTCATGAGCCCATGTGTGTTTGTGTCTCACCTTCATTTTTAATGCTTTTGCCTTTAAAAAGGAAGGAACCCTTGGTGAGCTGAGCAGATAATTTGTCCTCCATACTCCCCCTATGTCTGTGTCTAGAGTAACTCCATTAGTTTATCTCAACAACCAAAAAAGTTTATTAGCACTACTGCCATGATCAAAGTGTGGTGGGAGGAAATGGGAAATCCCCCAGGTTTCCAGGTGACTGCTGCTGGTAATTTCTTTCTGCCTCTGAAAACTTAAAAAAATAATATTACTTCATTTTCGTGTGACCTTTTCTTTGTCAGTAATAATTAAGGTAACCCTTTTCTGTTCAGCACAGTGTAGTTTGAGATCTTTAGATTTCTATATGGTATTATTTGAAAGAACACATTGGTAAGCTAATCTTTAAGATGCTTCCATATAAATGTGGAATCTTTCAGAAATAGGATTAATACACATATGAGAAAAATACTATTCTTAAATCTTTGCCAGAAATACGCTTTTTTTTCTTTGGATTGGTATTTGTCAAACTTTAGGCATTTACATCCTCCTTTCATATCTAAAGCTAGCATTTTTAGTTTGCTGAGAGCTTTTTGATTGGGTGCAGCAAGACATTTTTGAAGTCATTCTTTTAAATAGATGTCCCATGAAGGAGGGAAAAAATCTGAAAGAGGGAATTTCAAAGCAACCCAAGCGGTGTTTTCAAAGTTCTCAAGTCTTGAGAATAATGACTGACTAGTAGGCAGGAAGCCTCAGTTGTATTGTGGTATTGTTCCTCCATCTTGTGCATTTGAGAACTTGAGTACAAAAGAGGAGAAAGCTTGGGGAAGGGGAAGAAAAGGTTTTAACACGCAAGAAAAGGGGAGGGGAGAGACTATTAGTGTAAATGCTCTTTGCTTTTCTGTTTAAGTGAAATCTAAAACCAAATTTTACTTTGAGGGGAAATATTTGTTTATCAAAATCTGAAGGTCTAAAATTGCTATAAATGATAGTTGATATTGGTGGAAAGATCTGTGCGATCATATGCTTAGGTTTAAAACAATTTTAACTAGGGAAAAAACCCTACAGGTGAAAGAAAAACCTTTAAAAATTTCCCGCTTTGTTACCTGAGTAGTGTCATTTGTTAGCTTGTTACTTTGAAAAGAATAGTACCAGTGAAGAGTTTGAGAATAATTTGTAAGTTTGTAGTCCGAGAGAGCAAATCAGCCTCTTCAGGTGCAAAGAGATGGAGTCTGTGATCTTCCAGGGTTCCTTATATTAGAAAATCTTATAAACTTAAAACATCATATACATATGGAGAATGGCCTTAATTTTTTTTCCCCAAATATTAAATGGTTCGAGCACTTTGTGCCAGATAATGTGCAGATACAGGTTTCTTTGCTGACTCAAGAGTTTGGGGACAGGAAGACTTTGAGATCTTGACTTCACCCTAGTGATATATGCCACAAGGGCAAAATTTGTGTGTGTGTTTGTGCGTGTATGGGGTGGAGCAGGGAGGGAGAGACTCTTCAAACTCTTTCTTCTGGTGTAAGAAAATGAAGTCATATTTTCTTTACTCCCAGTAAAGCTGTCATCAGTGAAATGGATTATTGAATTTAAGTCACTCTGTAGCGTAGCTACATCAGCTTGGTTTTGTTTCTAGATTGAAATTTGGCAGCTGTATTCAAAACTGTTTTAAGGATCACCCAGTTTTCTCTGAAGCAGATTGTGTCTAAATTTAGTCTACACACTCTGTGCTCCATCCAGACTCATCTCTCTCTTCTTTTTTTTTAACCTGCCTGGTGGTGGTGGTTTTATGACAATACTTTCATCCAAGAGAGTTGGTTCCTTTGCTGTCAGAGCAAGTACATGGCCGCATCTAGGAAAATCTTAACTTCACCAGGGAGCAAAATAACTCCACACACATGGTGCATCTCTTGGGAGGGTCAGTGGTATCTTTTCGTAAGAGACAGGACTATTACTATATTAAGTTTTAAAAATAATTTCATTGGGAATCAGTAACATTAATTCAGGAGGCTGCTTTCAGAGTGCACAACCACATCTAGAATGGTGGAAGCCTTAGGTGTATGAGCCCCAAATTAGGCGAACCTAAAATCATGAACTTGCCCAGTAACCTTCTGTCTCCCTTTTTAAACCATATACAAAATGGCTCCCACATGTGACTTTTAAAACTGACTTTCATAGCACCATTTTCTTACTTCTGAGGCCTTAAGCTTCAATCATCTTTAATTGGCCACTGCTTGGCTGCTGCGCACTCCCCCATAAACACACATACTTAAACACTGTTTATTAAGCTTGTACTATTTAAGGCACCCTGAGAGTTAAAAAGGTTTTGACCTCCAAGTGCACACAATCAATCAGGTATTCACATCACTTCACAACAAGGTAATCTGTTTTGCCTGTAAAGATCTTGGAGAAGTTCAGAGGAGGAAAGGGGCTACCTTTGACCAGGTGATCAGGAGGCAGGGCTTTGAAGAATGACTATGATTTTTATTATGGAGAGAGCACAGTTCCTGTTGGTGGGAAATGGTTAGCAAGCGTGAAGAGGTAAAACATTTCAAGACGTGATTATTTATTTATTTGGCTGTGTCCTGTGGCATGCGAAATCTTAGTTCCCTGACCAACCCTGGCCCTCTGCATTGCCCCCTAAGTTTTAACCGCCAGACTGCCAGCAAAGTTGATTATTTTAAAATTCAGTTATGGTGTTGAATAAATGCTTTTGGTTTTGCAGAATCCTCTTGATGTATTATTCTTAAATATATTTTCATTCCAATTTCTAAAACTAGTCCAGGCCCTAGGTTACTATAATACTTTTCAATTAGTCTCTACCCTTTCCCTAATCCTATTTTTCTGCCATTTTACACTTTTTAAACATTTTGAACACATTTTTTTCTAAAAAATCTGCAGAGTACAACCCAAATTCCATAACCTAATACTTAGTTCTTATCATAGCCTTTTTTAAAAAAACTGTCTTTTCCACTTTTGTTGCTGCTTGTTTTAGTCATGCTATTTTTTTTTTTTTTTCCTCTGTCTTTCTCCCGTGCTGTCTAGTCTGGTCATAAGGCCCAGCCTAGAGCCTGTCTCATTTCAGTAAATTTCCCAGGCTACCACAACTGAAAATATGATTGTTCGTTCCTGATATGAATCTTAATTATCTCCTTCCATGTATAGGAATCCGTATTCATTGATTGAGAGGACAAATTCAGTCAGATTGTCTATGCTTTGAGATAGGGACTGTACCTTTTTGTAAGCTTTTAAAATCCTCTTTTCAATTATATTCATTTTAAGTCCCCACAAATGTTTGGTGTTTGAATGTGGAAGTTTCCAGAGTTCAACTCTAAATCCGGTTTTCTACCTGGAAATTGAGATAAAATTATCGTCCTTGGGCTTTGCTTGGGACTTAGGTCTCCCTCATAGAGTTGGCCCCGATGAGTCTTGTCTGGGCTTTAAAATGCCACATTCCTGTTTGCCACTTGCTTGTGGCCTGGGCGGACGGTTGTGTAAGTTGCTTAGATGTTTTCATCCAGTACCACTGTTCTTCAAAGAATTGTGCTAAATGTTGTGGGCTTTAATATCCCTTTGTGATCTAGGAGTTTATAATGTAGATGAGAAATGAGTGTAATTGAAAAAACATAGCTGCAGCAACATAAATAAGTGGTTCAGAGGAAGAAAAGACCATTTTCAGCTGGAATTGGTAGGGAAACTTCATGGAGGAGATGGAGTCTATCTGAAGGGAACTCATTACTGCTTATAATCTCCCTTGCCCACGTCTTTTATTCTGTGGTGCTTACTTAATATAAAATTATAATGTTTAAAAAATTCATTTAAAAAAGTGTATGTGAAAAAGTAAAAGTAAGGGTCCTGGTACCCTAGATCTTTGGTCATTATAGCTACCCCCATGTCTCCCTTAGGCTACTACTGGTAGAGGATATTCTATACTTTTGCTTTCAGCGGTCTCTCTAGTTTCTATTTTTCTACACCACGCCCGCCCTGGGGATTGAACCCAGGCCCTCGGCAGTGAGAGGATGGAGTCCGAGCACCGGGGGAACTCCCATATCTGCGTATCTTACACTGTAGTTGCTGCTGTCTTTTTTTTGCTCTCTCTCTTTAGTTGCTAAGTGGTGCCTGACTCTTGCAACCCCATGGATTGGAGACTGTCAGGTTCTTCTGTCCATGGGATTCTCCAGGCAAGAATACTGGAGTGGGGTGCCTTTTTTGCTCTACTTTCCCCCTTTTACCCCAGTAGAATTCTATTCCCTGCGTTCTGATACAGATTAGCTATAAAAGATAAAAACTGCCATTTATCAGGGACCCGTGTGCCTCACATTGTTGTGTGCTTAATAAGTACATGATCTCATTTAATAGTTTGGGTTTTTCGATTTAGAACCCTTTTTCCTTCTTCAAATGAAGTCTTACACAAAGCCTTATTCAAAATAGAAAAGGTGAGTCTTTTAAAATTTATTTTCTAGGTTGAAATTTAAACTGTTTACTGGTTATAAAGGCAGTGAAAATGAAACTTGTGATGAGTATAAAATTTGAAATTGGGTTATGAATAACTATTATGGGGCTAAATTTTATCTCTGCCTCAAGTTCATTTCTGTATTAAAAAAATTCCAACTCATACATGGATATAGTTGCTGATGGTCTCAGTTCAGAAATATTTTTAAAACTATGTAACAGGTGCACATGGGGCAGATTCGCAAGGTACCAAACGGGTGTACAGTGGAAAGTGAGGCGCCTTCCTCAGCCGTTTGCCAGCCATTTCACTGTCCCCTGCCCAAAGGTGGCCATTGTTACTCTAGGCATATAAATGCATGTACTTGAAAAGGTTTAAGCTTAATGAATTTCTCCTGTATTTGGGGGTAAACTTTATGTTGAAGTGTAACATCACTCAGAAAAGTACACAGTACAGTCTGATAAATTTTCATAAAATGAACACACCTATGTAACTGGCACTTAAGCCCTATTCTGGACTGTGTATACTTTTTAAATGATCTTGAAGAGGTTTCATATCTGTTTTTATAGCTACTGATTTCTTTCTAAAGGTTACACAGTACTCTGCTGTATGGATATATATCATAATTTATCCAACTTCCAACTGTAAGTGTATTCATACATACTTCTTTGTTCCCATGTTTTGTTATAAAGTATATAAAAATTTGTGGTTGGAGAATGTAACTTTAAAGACTATGAATTTAACTTTTTATAGATACTGCAACTTACTCCCTTTAGGGGTATCCATTTACCAGTGAAGTGCCTGTTTCCCTCATCTCTGAGTAGTATGTTGTGGTATCAAATTTTTTAATTTGAGAAATTTAAAATGTTTCATGTATTTACTCTAGTGCTTTTTTTTCCCTTTTAATATAAAAATATAAAAATTTAAAAATTAAAAATAAAGTTAGGATATCAAACTGTTGTGTGTGTGTGTGTGTGTGTGTATGTATATATGTATATATGTGTGTATGTTACTCAGTTAGTCATGTCCAACTCTCTGCGACCCCATGGACTGGGGTCCTCTAGGCCCCTCTGTCCATGGAATTCTCCAGGCAAGAATACTCCAGTGGGACTTCCCTGGTGGTTCAGTGGTTGAGAATCTGCCTGCCAATGCAGGAGGACATGGGTTCAATTCCTGGTCTGGGAGGATCCACGTGCTGAGGAGCAGCTGGGCTGGTGCACCACACCTACTGAAGCCCAAGTGCTCTAGGGCCCTCTCGCCATAATTCCTGATGCTTGAGAGCCCTAGAGCCTGTGCTCTGCAACACAGGGAAGCCACCACAGTGAGAAGCTCTCACACCACAACTCGAGAGTAGCTAACCCCTGATTGCCGCAATAGAGAGAACCTGTGCAACAAAGACCCAGCACAACCAAAATAAGTACATAAATAATTGGGAAAAAAAAAAAAAAGAATACTGGAGTGGGTTGCCATTTCCTTCTCCAGGGGATCTTCCCAACCCAAGGATTTAACCTGGGTCTCCTACCTTGCAGGCAGATTCTTTACCATTTGAGTTAGCGTAGATTAATGAGGTAATAGACTATAATATGTTGTAACTATATATATTTGTTCCTTTTGGTATATTTGAAGATGTTTAAAAGGTGCCTAGATAACATTTGGATGTGCTCTTTTAAATTTTAGAAATCTGCTTTCAGTTCAGTTCAGTCGCTCAGTCGTGTCTGACTCTTTGCGAGCCCAAGGACTGCAGCACGTCAGGCCTCCCTGTCCATCACCAACTCCCGGAGTTTACCCAAACCCATTGAGTCTTTGATGTCATCCAACCATCTCATCCTCTGTTGTCCCCTTCTCCTCCTGCCCTCAATCTTTCCCAGCATCAGGGTCTTTTCCAATGAGTCAGCTCTTTGCATCAGGTGGCCAAAGTATTGGAGTTTCAGCTTCAACATAGTCCTTCCAATGAACACCCAGGACTGATCTCCTTTAGGATGGACTGGTTGGATCTCCTTGCAGTCCAAGGGACTCTCAAGAGTCTTCTCCAACAACACAGTTCAAAAGCATCTATTCTTTGGTGCTCAGCTTTCTTTACAGTCCAACTCTCACATCCATACATGACTACTAGAAAAACCATAGCCTTGACTAGATGCTTTATTGAGGTGTAATTTTCTTATAATAAAATTCAGTCATTTTAAGTGTGCAGTTTGAGTTTTGATGGGTGTAAACAGTTTTACTATCACTACAATCAGAATACAGAAGATTTCCATCACCCCAGAAAGTTCTTGCTCATTTGCATTCAGGCCTCTTTAGGGTTTTGTGTTCAATCATCCACTGTTCTGCTTTCTATCACTAGAGTTTGCCATAATTTTCCTTTTTTCTTGCATTTTTCTTCCAACTTTGAGGTGTAATTGACAATTGCATATATTTAAATTGTGAGATTTGGGTTTTGATGTATTAATAAATGTGTCTACCCATGAACCCATTATAATTACATTTAGTAGAAGTATCTGTTACCTCTGAAGTCCAAAATCTGATCCCTCCTATATTCCTTTGTAATCCCTCCCTCCCCCATTTTCAGGCAATTACTCATCTGCCTTGTGTCACTGAAGATTAACTTTATTTTTGAGAGCTTTTTATAAATGAGTTATATATACAATATGTACTTTTTCTTTAGTGGCTTCTTTCACTTATAGTGATTTTGAGATTTATTCATGTTGCATATATTAATAGTTTCATTTCTTTTTATTGTCTAGTACTGTTGTGTTGTATAGGTATATCACTGTTTATCCATTCACCTATTGATGGACATTTGGGTTGTGTCCAGTTTTTGGTTATCAGAAATAGAGCTTTTATGACATGTGTGTTACAAGGCCTTGTGTGTGTACAAATGCTTTTATTTCTTTTGAGTAAATGTCCAGGAATGGAATGTGTGTGTGTATGTGTGTGTCGTCCCCCCCACTCCAGTTTTCCAAATACTGTTTATTTAACTGAACCCGGGGATGGGGAGAAGGTATGTGAAAGTCTGGGATGCCAAGCCTAGGAGTGTGTAACATTTAAAAATTTTAAGAAACTGCCACCTGTCTCTCAACATGATTGTACCATTATATATTTTTCCCAGCAGTTTGTGATAGTTCAAGTTGTTTCACATCCCCACCAGCACTTCGTATGGCCAGTCTTTTTATTTTTTTTTATGGCCAGTCTTTTTAATGTTAGCTATTGTAGTGGGTATGTAGTGGTAGCTCATTTGTGGCTTTGAGTTTTTTAATGATTAGTGATGTTGAAAATATTTTCACGTGCATACTTACCATTGGTGTATCTGTTTTGGTTAAGTGTCTGTTCATATCTTTTGCCCATTTTTAAGTTGGGTTTATCTTACTGAGATGTAAGACTTCTTTTATTTTAGACCCCTGTAATGAAAAGGACATCTTTTTTTGGGGGGGGTGTTAGTTCTAAAAGGTCTTGTAGGTCTTCTGTTCAACTTCAGCTTCTTCAGCGTTACTGATTGGGGCATAGACTTGGATTACCGTGATATTGAATGGTTTGCCTTGGAAACGAACAGAGATCATTCTGTTGTTTTTGAGAATGCATCCAAGTACTGCATTTCGGACTCTTTTGTTGACCGTGATAGCTACTCCATTTCTTCTAAGGGATTCCTGCCCACAGTAGTAGATATAATGGTCATCTGAGTTAAATTCACCCATTCTGGTCCATTTTAGTTCGCTGATTCCTAGAATGTCGACGTTCACTTTTGCCATCTCCTGTTTGACCACTTCCAATTTGTCTTGATTCATGGACCTGACATTCCAGGTTCCTATGCAATATTGCTTTTTACAGCATCGGACCTTGCTTCTATCACCAGTCACATCCACAACTGGGTATTGTTCTTGCTTTGGCTCCATCCCTTCATTCTTTCTGGAGTTATTTCTCCACTGATCTCTAGTAGCATATTGGGCCCCTACTGACCTGGGGAGTTCCTCTTTCAGTATCCTATCATTTTGGTGATGGACAGGGAGGCCTGGCGTGCTGTGATTCACGGGGTTGCAAAGAGTCGGACACGACTGAGTAACTGAACTGAATTGATTCTAGACCCAAAGCCTTTTTTAGATATGTATTTTAGAAATATTTACTTTTAGTCTGTGGTCTGCTTTGGAAGAGCAGAAGTTTTTACTGTTACTGGCATTCAGTGTATTGATTTTTGTGTTGTGTTTGAAAAATATTTGCCAAAGATTTTTCTCATTTCCCCCCTAGGAATTTTATAACTTTAGCTCTTAAATTTAGGTCTGTAACCTATTTGAGTTAATTGTCTTATATGGTGTGAGATAGGGATGAGGGTCATATTTTGGTATACTGTATTGAACTTTTCCAGCACCATTTGTTGAAAAGATTTTACATTCCCCATTGAATTGACTTGGCATCTTTGTTGAAATTCAGATAGTCAAATAAATATGTGTAGGTCAATTTTTGGAATCTCTTCTGTTCCATTGATGCATATTTCAATCGGTCTCTACTCAAGCTTTGGAATCACATAGGGGAAGTCCTCCAGCTTTTTTTTCCCCCCAAATTATTTTGGCTATTCTGGGTCCTTTGCATCTCTATATATTGTTAAACTCTTGTTGATTTCTGCAAAATGTCTGTTGTGATTTTCATTGTGATTGCATTGAGTCAGTTGATCAATTGGGAAGAATTGATTTCTTAGAATACTGTCTTCTGTTCTATGAACATGTTATATATCTCTCCACTTATTTAGGTCTTCTTTAATTTCTCTTACCAGTGTTTTGTAGCTGTCTGTGTACAATCTTATAAAAGCTTTTATCACTGAAACATATATATGTGCCTAAGTTTTTTTGTTTTTGCTACACCTCACGGCACGTGGGATCCTAGTTCCTCTGCCAGGGATTGAAGCTGTGCCCCCTGCAGTGGAAGCATGGAGCCTTCACCACAGGACTGCAAGGGAGGTCCCTAAATTTTATATTTTAAAAATGTGATTGTAAATAGTATTTTTAAAATTTCAACTTTCAATAATTGGTGTATATAAGTATCATTGAGTTTTGTATATTCACCTAGTATCTTGCCACACTCACTTGTTTTAGTAGCTTTTAGATAGTTCGATTAGGAAGATTTTGTACATCAGTGATCATGTTGTTTCTGAATAAAGATAAGTTTTGTTTCTTCTTTTCCAAGCAGTATGTGTCATCTTCTTTTTCTTTTGGCTTTACTGTAATGGCTAGTGCTTCCAGTAGAATGTAGGGATTTTGATTTTGATTGCATTGAACCATTTGACCAATTTGATTAATTTGGGGAGATAACTTTGTCTTGTTCTCAGCCTTAGTGGGTAAGTAGTCACTCTTTCACCATTAAGTAAGATGTTTTAAAAAATTTTTATTGGAGTATTGTTGATTTACAGTGTTGTGTTCGATTCTGCTGTACAGCACAGTGAATCAGTTTTACGTATATCCACTCTTTTTTAGATTCTTTTCCCATATAGGTCATTACAGAGTATTGAGTAGAGTTCCCTGTTCTATACAGTAGGTTCTTATTAGTTTTCTGTTGTACATACAGAAGTGTGTGTGTCAGTCTCACCTGCTAATTTATCCCTCCCCTATTCTTTTCCCCTTGGTAACCATAAGTTTGTTTTCTGCATCTGTGACTGTGTTATGAAATAAGTTTACTTGTACCATTTTTTTTTAGATTCCATGTGTAATAGCATACAATGTTTGTCTTTGACTACTTCACAAAGTATGATGATCTCTAGGTCCATCTATGTTGCTGCAAATGGGATTATTTCATTTTTTTTTTCCATGGCTGAGAAATATTCCATTTAGAATATGAAGAGCTGCTGGGAAATGTTTAAGGCAAAAGGAGATGGGGGGTGGCACAGGATGAAATTGTTAGATAACATCAACGACTCAATGAATGTGAATTGGAGCAAACTTTGAGAGATAGTGGGAGACAGTGGAGCCTGGTGTGCTGCAGTCCATGGGGTTGGAAAAAGTTGGACATGATTTAGTGACTGAACTAACAACAAATATTCCATGGAATATATGTGCCATATCTTTACCCATTCATCCATTAATGAATATTTATGTTGCTTCCATATCCCGGCTATTGTAAATAGTGCTGCAGTAAACATCGGGGTGCATGTATCTTTCTGAATTATGGTTTTCTCCAGATGAATATCCAGGAGTAAAGATGTTAGTTGTGCTGATCTGTTTTATATCAATATAGCTTCCCCTCCTCTCCCCCATTCTTGTGTTGAATTTTAGGAGGTCTGTTTTTTGATGCTTTTAATGTATATTCTGGATATACATCTTTTTATCAGATGTTTTCCTAATACTTTGTCCCAGTGTTCCAGTCTTTGGTGGTACAGATCTTTATTAGTTGTTAGCAATGTCTTTGTATTAATGCTCAAGTTTTTGGTCATATGTATGTTTTGGGGGATAGCAAGTGTTTCAAAGCTTGAGTAACAGTTAGACAGCCATGTGTTATAGATCCCATTTCTTAGTTCATATAAATGCAAAGAAGCAAATTGTTAACCTGGGCCAAATCAGTTCTTAAACATAGAAAATTATTTGCCACTGTATTGAAGTATTATAAGTCATTTTTCATTTTTAGGTAGTTTGGAACTAGATCTTTTTACCTCTTTAATAAAAATGAAACAATAAGTCCTTGTTTATATTCTCATTTATTTTTACAAATTAAGATGAAAGCATCAAATATTTTGGTCTGGGATAATCCTAATGAGAAGGTGCCAAGAACTCTGAATCTTACCTGTGAGGCTTGTCATTGTTCTGTCTTTAACCCTTACCGAAAAACCCAATCTTCATGGCTCACCTTAGTTTGGAATATATTGCTTTTTCACCAAGCTATACTGTCTGTCTTTTCAAGGTTTCTGTGCCTAACTGTTCTACTGGTTGTGTTAGCTTTTGAATGCCTCCTCTCTAAGCTTATGATCAAATATCAGCAGCTTCACAATGTGCTATTTTTCGCATTTAGTATTTGTATTACATTATTGTAACCTTAAATCACCTCAGTATCTTCCTGGACACTTTTTTTTCTTACCAGGATAGAGTGACACCTTAATTTACTTACCAGTTTCCTTACCCTGATTTGAAGATAAGTATTTTAAATCTTTTCTGATTTTGATTTATTCTTTCTGTCATGCTATAACTTTGGAATGTTTTGCAGTTTACATTTAAGAAGGCTTATTTTAAAAACCCAGTGGAAATTTCCAGCTTAAAAAAAAAAATCCAACTACTGGTCTAATAACTGCTTTGCAGGAAGAAAGAAATATGAAACAGAACCGCAGACATTCTGGATGTCGGCCTGTGAAATTTTCCACTATTTCCCATAATAACATGCAGGCGTGCTTGCACTGCTGGATTCAGTGCGGCTGCAGTCGCACTGTGAGTGGACTGTGGAGCTGCGCTATCGATGATAAGATGGCATCCGGCCAGCGTTTAGAGAGCAGTGCGTACATTCACGCAGTATACTCTATGTTTCATCTCTGCCTGAATAGTGTGGCTATAACACTGAGCTTGCAAAGTTATTTAAAAATCTTGATTTCAAAATATCTGTTCTAGGCGAATTTTGATTTTTAAATGTTCAGTAGGTATATTACACTTCTGAGAATACAGATTTATAAAATTCTTTTAGTCACAATATTTGTAAAATTTTGTTTTAGAGGATTTTATACTCTGTTGAAGAATGCTCAGAAAATTAAAACAAAAGTTTAAAAAATTTTCTCAAGCTCAATATTTGGTGTGATTCAAGAAAGACTTTAGTCTCTATTTCAGGTTCCTTTTAATCTTTCAAAGAACCAAGGAGGCCTTACATTAAAACTAATAATTATGTTTTTATTTTGCTATTTCAAATTTAAAGGCTAACAGTTATACTGTTTTCCTAATGAGGGAAGTCCAGGTTGCCCAGTTCCATAAACTGGCGAAGCTGAATGATGAAGAGTGAATTGCAAATGCGCTATGATTGCCCACTTATGCCTTGTTTTCACCTCTTTCATGGTAAATGCCTCACAGTGGTATTAAGGAATGAAATTGAAAAATTCAGATTTTGTGAATTTAAACTCACTTCTCCAGTGGGGAATTTGAGCATTCAAAGTGATGCAACAGATGTACATACATATCTTTGTATGTTTTAAGACTTGTAAGTCACATTTTGGAAATAAAGACATATGACATGTATCTTTTTCAGAACTGTTGGCTCTTAGGTTTGAACAGGAACAACTTTGTGACATAGCAGGGGCCTCCACCCCAACCTGTGGCCTGCTGCTCTACCTTATGCTCTCTCTCCCTTCCTCCTGACCTCTCCTGTGCCTCTAACCCTTCTCCTGTCCTCTTCATGCACTTCCTCTTATCAGCCCGCATTCCGTCTCCGTCTCTGGCTATCCGATCCCTTTCCTCTCAGCCTAAATTTTCTTCTGGCCCATACCTTTTTTTCCTTTGTCAACTTTCCATCCTTCAGGTCTGTCACTTTTTCTAATTGCTCACTGTTAACCAAATCTTTTCTTTATCTTTGGAAGGCTTCTTTGCTCCAAGCTTCTCTGCTTCTGTCAGATTGATTTTCTTTTAGTTTTTGAACCATCAAACACACATGTCCTCACGCTTTCCCAAATCCTTGAACTCTTATTTCTGCCTTCATGTTTCAATTTATTTTACAGAGATTTATTGAGTGCTAGCCATGTGTTGGGCTTTTCCATAGATGTTCAGGATATACTAGTGATCAGAATGTCTGTGGGGGGAAAAAGGATGCGTAAGGGGACTGGAAACTGGTGTGTATGTTGTGTTGTGGGGCTTGCATTTTAGATGGATAGTCATGGTAACCTTCTCTGAGAAAGTGATGTTTGAGCAGAGTCCAGAAAGTAAGCCTTGTGAGTATTGGTAGAGTGGGGAGCACTGGTGTGGAGGGAGCAGCTAGTGGGAAGGCCCTTTGGCGGGAGAGCGTTCTTAGTGTACTTGAGGGAGGTGGCCAGTGTGCCAGAGCACTGTGAGCAAAGGAGTAGAGTCACAGAAGATCGAGAGGTGACAGTGGGAACTTGTAGGCCGTGGTAACTCTTTGAGCAAAGTGGGAAACCGCTCCAGGTGTTCTGTTTTTTGGTATTCCAGAAAGATCTTGTGAGCATTGTTCACCCCCCTCCACTGCCTTTTTTTTTTTTTTAAGCATTTTGTTTTTTAAATTATAAAAGTAATTTTATACTTATGTGGAAAATACAGAAAAATACAAAGGAGAAAAAGCTTTACTTTATCAAAGAACAAATATAGATTACCAGTATACCTCATCATCCATTATTGAAGATTTTGTGTGTCTCTTCCCACTTGTTTTTCTTTGTGCTTGTGTGTGCATGCATGCCCCCCCCCCCCCCCCCCCCCCCCCCCCACACCACCACACACCCGTGCCTCCTGCACTGTGGGGTTTTAGTGGAGAGCAAGTAAACTGAGTTAGGCTTTACAGAGATTGCTCCAGCTGCTTTGTGAAAAGTAACCTATAAGAGAGCAAGAGGTAGGGAGACCTCTTAAGGGGTGTTCAGTAGTTCAGGTCCCAGGAAAAGTAGCTTGGACTTCAATGGTGGCAGAGGAGGTGATCGGAAGTGATCAAATTCTGCATATATTCAAAGAGAAAGCCAACATAATTTTGCAGTGGATTCAGGGTGGGGCCATGGCAGGGTCGGGTAGGGCCTGGTGAGAGAGAAGGAGGGGAAGAATCAGGGGTGACTCAAAAGTTTTTGGCTTAAGCTACTAGAGACCTTTGGTTTTATTTTTCTTTCTTGTCAAACTGCCCATCCAAGGTTCAGTTCTGGCTTCTTTATTATGTGTTTTTCTTGTTCATTTGAACTCATGATTACTTCTTTCACCAAGCCTCTAGTCTGCTCTGCCCAGCTTGGCGCTTGGAATACACCACAAGATGCTACATATAACAAATTGTTTCATTAGAATTAGTCTTCATAACTAGGTAGTGAGCATCCTTTTACTGGATTGTGCTAAATTTATGCAGTGTGCTCTGAGACTAATAAATTTCTGAGTACTTTGTGGGCATTCAGTAAATGTTGTTTAATTGTATACTCCACAAGCTTGAGAGCAGTATATGAGGAAAACCTTAAAGTAAATGCCTGCTTTAGCTATACTTTGGCATATGGGCATGTGGCCCCCCCACCCCCCCCCCCCCCACCCCGCCACCTCCTCCCTCCCCTTTTTATTTTCCTTTTTACTTCTAACATCTGTTCTGGCTTTTCTCCTTTTCCCCAAACCTTTACTTAAATAATGTGTGTGAAAGTCCCTCAGTTGTGTCCAACTCTTTGCAACCCTATGGACTACACAGTTCATGGAATTCTCCAGGCCACAATACTGGAGTGGGTAGCCATTCCCTTCTCCAGGGGATCTTCCCAACCCAGGACTTGAACCCAGGTCTCCACATTGCAGGTGGATTCTTTACCAGCTGAGCCACCAGGGAAGCTCTTACTTAAATAAAGGGGGAAAAAAAAAGTTTGGATGTCCTGCTTTGTTTCCAGGACTTCATTTTGTGTTTCTGCTAAGATTTTTCTCTAAAGAAAATGTAAGCAGGGTAGTGTTGCCTAGAAGTATTGTGTTTTAGTGTCTGTCTTGGTTTGCTTAGCTTTTTCAATTTTGGAGATAATATGTTAACTCATTTGTGCTTTTGGCTTTTCCTTCTTGTGTCACGGAAAATAGAATATGAACTCTCTGAGGTCTGGTAGTTAGTTATTTTGTTCACTGCTAGATCATTAGTGCTGAGAATGGTGGCAGGCACGTAGTTGGTATTCAAATATTGAATGCATTCAGAGTAGCAGTAGCAACAGTTCCTATTTAATGAGCATATACTATACGCCAAAGTGCTAGGTGCTCTGAATGGATTAGGGGGCATGTACATCTTACTGCTGAATGAGTTTCCGATCCACACATTGGTGTTTGAATGAGTATGACAGAGGAAGGGCAGATGCCAGTTGTTACTGGATTTAACCGAGTTTAAGATGCCGTGGTATACAATGCGTTATTCTACCTACCAGTACATCAGAAAAGGTAAAACTGCCGACTGTGGGGTGTGGTGAGTAGCACATTCTGATTTCAAAGGTGTGAAAACAGGAAAAAAAAATCTTAAGAATTTCTATTGTAAGTCAACTATACCTGACTTTAAAAAAGTGAAAAAAAATCTAAGAATCTTTAAAATAAGGCATACCAGCTGTAATACTCAATCAACATTGGATTTTACATAAACTCTCATTTAATGATCATAGAGTTAGGTAGGCACTATTATTCTTATTTTAGAGATGAAGAAGCTGAAATTTATGGGATATGTTCATAGGTTCTCAAGCTAGAGGATCCAGATTGAGGCCATGACCTTTTTACCACCCCACATTGCTTCAGGAGTCAGGGCAGCAAAACAGTACATTGGCCTGTCAGCTCTGGCTGGAAGGTTCTTACTTGGCCTGGCTTTAAATACTTTCTTAATGTGACTGATTTTTTTTTTTTTAAATAAATAAAAACTTTGTATTTAATAAGTGCCAGCTACTCTGTTTGTATTTTTGAAAGTGCAAGACGTTCAGTTGTGTCCGACTCTTTGCGACCATAGACTGTACAGTCCATGGAGGTCTCCAGGCCAGAATACTGGAGTGGGTCACCTTTCCCTTCTCCAGAGGATCATCCTGACCCAGGGATTGAACCCAGGTCTTTGCATTGCAGGAGGATTCTTTACCAGCTGAGCTATCAGGGAAGCCCTGTTTGTATTTTTATATGGATACAAAACAATATAAGGCCTTACCTCTTTCTCTCAAGGAATTTATTTACGGTCTATTTGGGGAGATGAGAAATAAAAACATGAAAGTTAGATAAGCAGAGAAGATTTAAATAACATTTCAGAGAATAATGAAAGAGGTTTAACAAGGCAATGCAGGATTAATTGCTAAATAAATTGTACAAATAATAGCTTTTTTTAGTTCAGAGGAAGGGGAGATGGCTTGAGGCTGGAATAATCCAGGGAAGGATTTAAATGAATTCCTGGGAGATAGTTTCAGTTAGTGAAATTATTTATTTACTTTAACACTGTATTAATGTTTGTTACAAATGGAATTTTGGACTATGGAACATGAGGAACTTTGGTACATTAAGTTTTTTCTGTCTATATGAGAGCAGAGGAACTGCCTGCCATAGAAAAGTACAAGACATCATGTGGTGTCAAGTAGACAGGCAGAATACTCACTGAGAAGGGCCTTTGGGTGAAAAAGAAGGAACCCCCTAATGCCTTGCGTGCCATGCCCCTCTTACCACATTTTTACAATCCGTTGCACTTTCTGAACTATCACTGAGGTACTTTCTGTGGCTCTTAGGGTTCGTGATGAACTTCTGAATATTGGAAGCGAGCGTTGATGTCCTTTATGTTATTCGTATTTCTTGTATTTTGAAATAGGAGCTCTTAGTTAAAGACTCACAGCACATAAAGAATAGTCCACTATGTTTCCAGAGGATATGATTGGCAGTGTTTCTGGTTACATTCCTGAATCAGACATGGAACTCGACATTAGATTGTAGAGTGTGTTATTACTTGTTTTACAGACTAGTCAAAAGCAAAACAATAAAGGCTTGGAAAGCAAGAGAACTGTGTTTTGGATCTTGTTGGTAGTCTTGGCCATTTTATTTAACCTTCCTCGTTAGGGCACATGTAAGGTTCTTTCCCTATTTTTTTAAGAACATTTTTTTCTTACTTTTTAAATAATTGGTAATATATATAGATGGCTAACAAAATTCAAACTTTTCCAAAGCATATGAAGGTTCCTTTCACTTTCTTTTGTTTCCTAATTCCTTTCTCAGAGGCAGTCACTGTTACCATTTCCTTTTGTATATGTTTACAGACATATCTATGTATCTTTAGAATTTACATATTTGCTATAAGCACATGGAGCAGCATTGTTTTGTACCTAGTACAAAAAAAAACCACATTGTTTTGTACCTGGTTATGTTTAACATTACATTTTGAAAATGGTTTCATATCACTGCATGCAGATCTAGTTCTTTTGTTAAAGTAGATTATCATTTTTATAATTAATTTATAATTAATGGATATGTTGCATATAACAACAGAGTGCTATGGTGAGTTTTCTAATATACATTTTATTAAAGTTTGTATCTGCATCTTGAATATTAGGAGTGAGATTAAACATTCTGCCTCACCTCCTAAATGTATAAAGGGCATTTGTATTTTCTTATTCTATAAACTATTGTCTACTTTTCTTGAGGTTATTTGGAGTTTTTCTTATTTTCATATAATAAAATAAATTTCGTATATCATAAAAAGCATTTGCCTTTGAAAAATACCTGTTGCAAATACTTCACTGCCTTTTTAAATAGTAATTGTCCTTTTTGCAGATAAATATTGCTTCATTTTATACTAAAATGCCCTCTTTTCCACTATTTTTCATTAAATTTTTCATAGTCAATTTGTATATTTTTATACAAGATGAAATTATGCTTTTTAATACATTTTCAATGTAATATACCTAATTTTACTGTGGTAAAGTATACATAACAAAAAATGTACTGCTTTTGTGTGTACGATTCAGTAGTATTAAGTACCTTGACCGTGTTGTACAACCATTATCACTATGCATTTCCAAAACTTTTTCATCCCAAATAGACCTAATATGTATTTAGGTAGTAATTTCAGTTTATGACTTAATAACTGCCTCTCATATTTAAAAGGATACATGTGTGCTCTTTTCAGCCTTGAGACACAGAACTCTATCTATATCCTTGCTTGGAGGAGAGATTTTTAGTAAGAGGCACAGCTATAATTGGGAGTCTTGTGCTTAGAGGATTCTGTTCTGATTCTAGTCACCAGTTTAGGTTATCATTTTCTTGATCCATTTTTAGTGAAACTGCTTTTCTCGGGGCTTCCTTAGTGGCTCAGTGGTAAAACCCACCTGCCAGTGCAGGAGATGCAGGTTAGATCCCTGGTCTGGGAAGATCCCACGTGAGCAGCTAAGCCCGTGCGCCACAACTCCTAAGCCTGTGCTCTGGAGCCCTCAAGCCGCAGCCGCTGAGCCCATGTGCTGCAACTGCTGAAGTCCGCACACCCTAGAGCCGTGCTCTGCACCAAGGAAGCCAGCACAGTGAGAAGCCTGTGGGCCGCAACTAGAGAAAAAGCCCACGTGGCAGTGAAGACCCGGCACAGCTAAAAATAGAGAGATAAAACAAACAAAAAAAAACCGACTTTTTTTTTTTTATGCTTTGTATTTTGGAAAATTTCAAACATAAAAAAAGTAGAATGGTATAGTGTTTCCAATGTGCTTATCACTCAGGTTTACCAATAATCAGTTTATGGCCCATCTTGTTTCATTTATATCTCCAGTTACTGATACTTTCTTCCTCCACATTGTTTTGAAGCAAATACCAGGCATCATACAATTTCCTTAAGAATCTTTAAAAGATAAGAACTCTTTCAAATCCCATCCCCCCTAACCCCACATAACAAGTCTATGTAGAAAAACTAAAGTAATTCCTTTAGCAGCACCAAATACACAGTCACTGTTCAATTTTCTAGTTCTTCCTGTTGCTTCTCCTTTTTAAAAAAAATCTGACTCAGATCCAAGCAAGATTCACACATTGCAGTTTGGTTGGTATGTATCTTATGTACTTTTTAAGTATTGGTTGCTTTGCCTCTCTTCTTTGGAATTTTTTTTTTTTCTATAGAATTTCTTGTTGCCTAGATTTTGCTGAGTATATCCTTGTTGTTGTTGTTGTTGTATTAGTCGCTCAGTTGTATCGACTCTCTGAGATCTCATGGACTGTAGCCCGCTAGGCTCCTCTGTCCTTGGAATTTTCCAGGCAAGAATTCTGGAGTGGGTTGCCTTTTTCTCCTCCAGGGGATCTTCCTGACCCAGGGATCGAGCCGCCTTCTCCTGCATTATAGGCAGGTTCTTTACTGTCTCAGCCACCAGGGAAGCCCTGAGTATATCCTTATGTTATTTAAACTGTTTCTCTGTATTTTTTTTTTTTTTAATATAAATTGGTAGATGGCTGTCAAGATTTGATCAGATTAAGGTTCAGTTACTTTGGGCAAGTTTGTTAGTTATCTGTTGCTGTGTAACAAAAGAATGCCAGTCTTAGCAATTTAGAACATTTATTATCTTGCATAGTTTCTGAAGGTGAGCAGTCTGGGAGTCGCTTAGCTGGGTGGTTCTAGCGTCAAGTCTCTCATGGGTCTCAGTGAAGCCGTCACCCAGGGCTGCAGTCATCTGAAGGTTTGGTTGGGGCTGGAAGATCTGCTTTCAGGATGGCTTACTCCCATGGCTGTTGTCGGAGGTCTTAGTTTTTTGCCTGTCCTCAAGGCACTCTGGACTTCCTCAAGAACTTCCCTGGTGGCCTAGACGGTAAAGCATCTGTCTACAATGCAGGAGACCTGGGTTTGATCCCTGGGTCAGGAAGATTCCCTGGAGAAGGAAATGGCAACTCACTCCAATACTCTTGTCTGGAAAATCCCGTGGATGGAGGAGCTTGGTGCAGGCTACTGTCCATGGGGTCGCAAAGAGTTGGGCATGACTGAGCAACTTCACGTTCTTTCACTTTCAAGGCACTCTGCCAGAGCAAGTGATCAGGGAGAGAGGGAGATAGGGAGGAAAAAAGCTGCAGTGCCTTTTATGAGCCCAGAATTGACATACTGTCAGTTCTGCTCTATTCTCTTGGTCCTACACACCAGCCCTGACACCATGTGGAAAGGGACTACTTAAGGGTATGAATTTTAGGAGATGGATATCACCAGGGAAAAATTTGAAGACTGGCTATTGTAGTGAGATGATTATTTATGCGGTGTGGTTTATTAAGACACACATGATGTTTACTTCTCTCTTTGTAATACTTGATGTTATTGATCAGTACCCTTCATCTGCAAATTTATATGCAAATGCTAATACTGTCATACTCCTACAGTTCATGTAGGAAAGGCAGGATGTTTGGCTCTTTTTCTTTCAGTTCAGTCGCTCAGTTGTGTCTAACTATTTGCGACCCCATGAAACCGCAGCACGCCAGGCTTCCCTGTCCATCACCAACTCCCGGAATTTACCCAGATTCATGTCCATTGAGTTGGTGATGTCATCCAGCCATCTCATTCTCTGTTGTTCCCTTCTCCTCCTGCCCTCAATCTTGCCCAGCATCAGAGTCTTTTCAAATGAGTCAGCTCTTTGCATCAGGTGGCCAGAGTATTGGAGTTTCAGCTTTAACATCAGTCCTTCCAATGAACACCCACCCAGGACTGATCTCCTTTAGGATGGACTGGTTGGATCTCCTTGCAGTCCAAGGGACTCTCAAGAGTCTTCTCCAACAACACAGTTCAAAAGCATCAGTTCTTCGGCACTCAGCTTTCTTTATAGTCCAACTCTCACATCCATACATGACTACTGGAAAAACCATAGCCTTTGCTAGATGGACCTTTGTTGACAAAATAATGTCTCTGCTTTTTAATATGCTATCTAGGTTGGTCATAACTTTTCTTCCAAGGAGTAAGCGTCTTTTAATTTCATGGCTGCAGTCACCATCTGCAGTGATTTTGGAGCCCCCCAAAATAAAGTGTCACTGTTTCCACTGTTTCCCCATCTATTTGCCATGAAGTGATGGGACCAGATGCCATGATCTTAGTTTCTGAATGTTGAGCTTTAAGCCAGCTCTTTCACTCTCCTCTTTCACCTTCATCAAGAGGCTCTTTAGTTCCTCTTTGCTTTCTGTCATAAGAGTGATGTCATCTTCATATCTGAGGTTATTGATAGTTCTCCCAGCAATCTTGATTCCAGCTTGTGCTTCATCCAGCCCAGCGTTTCTCATGATGTACTCTGCATAGAAGTTAAATAAGCAGGGTGACAATATATAACCTTGACGTACTCCTTTCAGGATTGGAACCAGTCCCTTGTTCCATATCCGGTTCTAACTGTTGCTTCTTAACCTGCATACATATTTCTCAGGAGGCGGTTAAGGTGGTCTGGTATTCCCATCTCTTTCAGAATTTTCCACAGTTTGTTGTGATCTACACAGTCAAAGGCTTTAGCATGATCAGTGAAGCAGAAGTAGATGTTTTTCTGGAATTCTCTTGCTCTTTCTATGATCTAATGGAGGTTGGCATTATAGAAAAAGCATTTTCAAAGCATACAGTTATTGTAACATGTTCCTTGTGACATCAGTCTTTTATAAGTAAATATATATTTAATTTCCACTAATTTCATTATTTTTATGCTGTTATGAACTTTCCAGTAATTAGGGTTGTCTGGCATTCATTCTCACATGAATCCCCAGGATTAACTATGGCAGCAGTGTTGTCTCAGTTCTGCCATGTTTAAACGCTTGCTGGTGGCACCTCTTGCTGGTTTGGCTGATTGTAAAATTCTTTCTAGAGTGTGTGTCGTTCCATTGTCTTTGGGTGGAGAGCATTGCTGTTACAGTCTGAGGTGAGTCTGGTTTTCTTTCTAAGTGACTTAGTTTTTTTTGTCTTTGCCCAAATGTCCAAAGGCTCTTTTTCATAGTGCTGTTATGTATTGGTGTTGGTTGTTCTAACTCATTTTTTTTTTTCAAGTAAGTAAATCCTTTCAATATGTAGTTTTAGGCCCCCTCCACTCTCCTTTTTGTCTCCACATCAGGACAGATTTCTTGACTTGCAGGGTTTTTTTTTTCCTTTTGTTTTTGTTGTTCTGCTGCCTTGGTTTTCTTCTTTCAGGTATACACTATACATATGTTGGGTCTTTGTCAACTGCTATGTGAGATAAACCTTTCTTCTTTTTCTAGACTTTATAGTCACCTGTCTTCTCAAATCTTCCCATTTGGATTTCTAATAAAACCTTAAAGTCAACATGTCTAAAATTGAACTTGTGACCTTCCCTTCTAAATTTCCTTTAAGAAGCCTTCCATGTCTCCTTTGTTGGTAATTTGATTCTTTCAGTTGTGCTGGACAAAAACCTGAGCTCCTTTTTCTCTCACTTCCATATATTTAGTCACTTAGTCGTGTCTGACTCTTTGAGACCCCGTGGACTGTAGCCTGCCAGGCTTCTCTGTCCATGGAATTTTCCAGGCAAGAATACTGGAGCAGTTTGCCATTTCCTACTCCAGGGGTCATCCTGACCCAGGGATTGAACCCCTGTCTCCTTTGTCTCCTGCATTGAAGGTGAATTCTTTATCACTGAGCCACTGGGGTTGTGTCTGTTAATAACATAACAGTTGGACAGATATTTTAAAATCCTAAGCCATTTGGCATTTGGCGATATCTCCTTATTCTGCAGAGGTTTTCTCATTTTGTTTAGTAAGAAAGTCCTTCCTTGGTGTATGAGGCCCTCTGCCCTTTGCTCCTGATGGATCTCGGTTTTCACCTTTCGTTTCTCTCTCTTTCTCTTCCTCACTCTTGGTTCAGTACTGTTCTTCATCAAATGGGGCTTAGTACTTGCCTCTGGGTGTGCCGTCTTTGAGGAATGCTTTTTCACTCTATCTGTTTGACTAACTTTGTTATCTCTGTATGTCTCAAATCTCACCCTCCTAGTGAGGCCTATTCTCACCACCCTATTTAATACTGGAACCTTGCCCCTCATAGCACTGATCTTTTAATATACCATGTAATTTACTTAATTATTGTGTTTAAAGGTGATATGCCTTTCCCTGATAAAATATAAGTTCCACAAGGACAGGGATCTTAGATAAAGTGCATGGCATATGGTAGATGTTGATTATTCATTTGTTGAGTGAATAAATATGCTCTGTATTTCCTTGAAAGGAGGATATCCTTCTCAGACTCTTCTCCTGTCCCTGTCTGTGGCATGGTGTTTTTCTGGGCATAGTCTGTCTTTCATCTTCAAACTCCATGGGACTACATTAGGGAAGTCCCTGGTCTCTGTTGGTTTCATTTTAGCTCTTGGTCTGTTTAGGCTGGCACTGGTTCTAGAAATCCATTCAGGAGGGATGTTCACTCTGAATTTGTTTAAAGGTAGGGTGATCTGTTAATATGAAGAATCCCTGAGCATAGTTAACCATTTATTGTATGTACAGGGAATTTCTTTTTATTTTTTTAGCCAGCCTAATAATAATTCACTTTTACTGAATTTTCAGTGACAGTTTGAGGAAGGGGTTGGTAGCTATAGTCATTCGTTAATATGCAGTTGAAAATTGCTTTATTAAAAAGTGTATATGCATTATTATGTCTTCCCAGTGTTTCCGTATTTTGTTTCAGCAAATTAAGAAAGTTACATTGGTCCAGAAAGTACTGTTCGGACGTTTCTTGAGTGTCTCCCCAGGAAAGGCTGCTCTGCTGTCAGGTGCGGGTACACAGTGTGGGGTCCAGGGCACAGCGATGGGTCTTCAACTGGAGAGCGTGTAAAACCAACTACTGTTAGAAAGGGTCTCAGAAAAGTGCAATTTGGTGAGGTTTTAAAAATTATTAGTTATTATTGAAAACGTTTGTTAAATATTCCTTTTCTCAATTTGGATTGGATATAATGCATAAAAAATTCAAAGACATTATAAAAACATTTCTTATGAAGTTAATACCTGTTCTCTGTAGGTGATAGTAAATTAAAATGTTAAAAAAAAGAAACAACCCAGGGAAGATCATTTTGGTATATACCTTTTCAGTCTTTATCTATGAATACACAGTATATAAGAAATGGAAATGAGGTCATATTATATGTTACAATATATTGTGAACATTTAAAAAGGCTTAGTGTTTCATTATGTGGATATAACTTACTCACTTTTCTGATGTTGCCCACTTAGGTTATCTTTATTTTCTATTATAAAATAACATTGCAGTGAAAGTTTCTTATTACTTGTCTTATTCAGCTTAAGTGAAACCTTTATGGATGTTTAAGTAATTATCCTTAAGAAATTTTTATCTTTTTCAAATTATTTTAAAATTGTATGTGAAATTAAAATTTTACAGTAACCTTAATGAAAAGAGGACAGACTTTTGGTAGTCACTTAGATTACCAATACTAGTTAAGATAAAATTCTTTAGAAGTATAATTGACCATTTGCAGTCATGAGTTCTCATTATGGTCATCTTTTTGGTAAGTAAAACATTGGAATGAAGAATGCTTTAGGTGAATAACCAGTGTACCTTTAACCAACTACAGGGATTTTTTTTTTTTTTTTTTTTAAGTACTTGAGACAATGCTTAAATAGGTATTTATATTAAGAAGCATAAGAGAAGAAGCCCACTGTAACTTCCCCCCTAATGCATTGTTAATTTAGGCAAAAATTGGTGCTGTGTGCTCCTTCCTCCTATACGTATATCTTCAAAAATTCTTGTATGGTACCATGAATAACTTAACTACTTGTTTAAAAATATGTAAATATTTAATTAAATTAAGTAAATTAAATAAATTAAGTAAATTATTTACATATTTGTTTTAAAATATAGACTTTGACAAAGCTTCAAAAGTTTCCAATTTCATTTACAGTTTATTTATGCATATTGTTTATAATGCAATTAAGGAAAAATCTTTTCTAATTTTTTGTAAGAAGTAGTATGTTTTTTAAAATGATGAACATTTAAGAGAAATTTAAGCAATATAAAAGTATATGTGTAGAAGCTAGCACTAACAGTTTTATATGTATCTTGCTATATACCTCTGTGTAGACTTTTAATATATATTAGAAATAAGGGATTTTTGCATGCTGTTTTGTAATCTTTTATTATTCCCAGTAATGTGATGAACATCTTTCCAGGTTAATAAGTTGAAATCAATATTATTTTTATGGCTTGTTCTATGCATTTGACATCTTTTTTCCCCCTCTTCTTTCCATATATGCACCATCCTTTAAAAAATCCATCCTTTGCTGATAAAATGTTCAGTTCAGTTCAGTTGCTCATCGCGTCTGACTCTGCGAACCCATGGACTGCAGCACACCAGGCTTCTCTGTCCATCACCAACTCCCGGAGCTTGCTCAAACTCAGTGTCCATCGAGTTGGTGATGCCATCCAATCATCTCTTCCTCTGTCATCCCCTTCTTCTCCTGCCTTCAGTCTTTCCCAGCATCATGGTCTTTTGCACTGAATCAATTCTTTGCATTGGGTGGCCAAAGTATTGGACCTTCAGCATTAGTCCTTCTAATGAATGAATATTCAGGACTGATTCCCTTTAGGATTGACTGGTTTGATCTCCATGCAGTCCAAGGGACTCTCAAGAGTCTTTTCCAACAGCACAGCTCAAAAGCATCAATTCTTTGGAATTCAGCTTTCTTTATGGTTCAGCTCTCATATCCATACATTCAGTTCAGTAACTCATTTGTGTCCGACTGTTTGCGAGCCCATGAACTTCAGCATGCCAGACCTCCCTGTCCATCACCAACTCCTGGAGTTTACCCAAACTCATGTCAAACTCATTGAGTTTACACAAACTCATTGAGTCAGTGATGCCATCCAACCATCTCATCCTCTGTTTTCCCCTTCTCCTGCCCTCAGTCTTTCCCAGCATTAGGGTCTTTTCAAATGAGTCAGCTCTTGGCATCAGGTGACCAAAGTATTGGAGTTTCAGCTTTAACATCAGGCCTTCCAATGAACACCCAGGACTGATCTCCTTTAGGATGGACTAGTTGGATCTCCTTGCATTCCAAGGGACTCTCAAGAGTCTTCTCCAACACCACAGTTCAAAAGCATCAATTCTTTGGCACTCAACTTTCTTTATAGTCCAGCTCTCACATCCGTACATGACTACTGGAAAAACCATAGCTTTGACTAGACGGACCTTTATCGGCAAAGTAATGTCTCTGCTTTTTACTATGCTGTTGAGGTTTGTCATAGCTTTTCTTCCAAGGAGCAAGTGTCTTTTAATTTCATGGCTGCAGTCACCATCTGCTGTGATTTTTAAGTCCAAGAAAATCAAGTCTGTCACTGTTTCCATTGTTTCCCCATCTATTTGCCATGAAGTGATGGGACCAGATGCCATGATCTTCGTTGTTTGTATGTTGAGTTTTAAGCCAGCTTTTTCACTCTCCTCTTTCATCAAGAGGCTCTTTAGTTCCTCTTCACTTTCTGCATAGGAGTGGTGTCATCTGCATATCTGAGGTTATTGATATTTCTCCCGGCAATCTTGATTTCAGCCTGTGGTTCATCCAGCCCAACATTTTGCATGATGTACTCTGCATAGTAGTTGTATAATCAGAGTGACAATATACAGCCTTGATGTACTCTTTTCCCAATTTGGAGCCAGTCCATTGTTCCATGTCCAGTTCTAACTGTTGCTTCTTGACCTGCATACATATTTCTCAAGAGGCAGGTGAGGTGGTCTTGTATTCCCATGTCTTGAAGAATTTTCCACAGTGTGTTGTGATTCACACAGTCAAAGGCTGTAATGTAGTCAATGAAGCAAAAGTAGATGTTTTTCTGGAATTCTCTTGCATTTTCTGTGATCCAGTGGCTGTTGGCAATTTGATCTCTGGTTCCTCTGCCTTTTCTAAATCCAGCTTGAACATCTGGAAGTCCTCAGTTCTCTGAGAAGCCTAGCATGGAGAATTTTGAGCATTACTTTTTAGGTTATTTCTAAGTTTATGCTTTAAATACTTTGTTAATTTCTTAACTAAACAAAGCTAAGACTTATAGTTCGCTTTGTGTTTAAAAATTACTCCCTCTCAGGACTTCCCTGGCGGTCCAGTGGTTAGGATACTGAGCTTCCACTGCAAAGGGCAGAGTTCAGTCCCTGGTAATGGAAGGAGGATCACGCATGCCCTGTGGTGTGGCCATAAAAGAGGGGAAAATTACTCCTTCTCGGCTTCACCTTTTTTTTTTTAATTGAAAATATCTTAGGGAGTTCATTTGAAGTAAAAAGAAAAAAAGCAGGGAAGAAAGTGAAAAGTGAATTATCTTTGGCTGTGAATGATTTAAATATTTCTGCCATTTTAGTTAAGGTATTCAGTATATTGATTACTAACTGATGGCAGAGCATGTCCAATAGATTATTTTTTTGATAGGTTTCTCTTAAAAAGTTAAATGTATTTTAAAAATCAGATTAAGTTTTAAAACATTTAACCTGTTAGTTGATAAATGTGTTTCCATGTTAAAATAGAGGTAAGCAGGTAGTGGTTTTCTTGTCATATATTGTGGAATATAGCCTTTCTAAGTAGTTATTCTCTATCTTGTGTCTGAGTTCTTTTGGTGTTTTGTATAGGAGAGGAATGTACCTTTCCTCTTTAAAAATCTTTTATTAAATCAGTAAGGAGACAATTTAAAGTGATGGGACAGTTTTTCTTCACATTGCAGTTGTAGTTGGAAGTTGTCTTGCCATTTTGGGAACTTTCAAATACTGCATTTTAATTTTAATCTAGATGTCTATCTGTACATACAAAACAGTTTTCTTGTTTTTGAAATTTGACTTTAAAATTGCTTGATGTGGATTAACAAAGCACTGATGTATAAGATATTTAGTTCTCCCCCTCCCTTTTACTTCTTAAGAAAAGATGCAATAGGAAGTAGGTTTTTGAGTGAATATTTAGCCAGGTTTATAGTGTTTTGATGTTGTGTTAGCTTCTGCTGTGAGATAGGTTATATGGCAAGGAGTAAAGATAACTGAAGTTAATAAAAGTCAAAGTCTTATACTCACTTTGACATGTTATTTTGGTGTATTGATTTTTTTTCTCCTGTTGCTAGCCTCATGTTGGGAGGGTATACTTTAAAAAATGAATGTAAGTGTATATATGTATATACACATGTATTTAATTCACACATATACTTACATAAATATGCACAAGTATGTAATTCACTTAAGATTACTGACAAGTTTTAGATCATTTAAACTTTACCTGTGAGCCGATAAATGTGTTTTCTTTTTCATTGTTTATTGTATTATTAATTTGTTTATCTTGGCTGTGCTGGGTCTTTGTTTGCTACGCAGGAGCTATTCTGTAGCTGTGGCGAGTGGGGACTGCTCTTCCTCGTAGTGTGTGGGCTTCTCAGTGCAGTGGCTTCGGTCATCGAGCACAGGCTCTGGGCTCGCTGGCTTCGGTGGTGGCGCACGGACTTAGTCGCCCTCTGGAGCGTGTAATCTTCCTGGAGCAGGGATCAAACCTGTGTCCCCTGCATTGGCAGGCGGATTCTTAACCACTGAACCACTGGACCACCAGGGAAGTCCAGTAAATGTGTTTTTGTGTTAAAATAAAGATAAGAGAGTAGTGTTTACTGGTGTATATCTTGCTAATATACACTAATGCACATTAAGTGATAACATTCCAGAGAAAGTATTTGGTTCTCTTTTTGAGGTTTGAGCTTCAAAATTTCATAAATATTCAAATATTCAAAATTTCATAAATATTCAGAGTATCAAGATGCTTCTCTGCATGTTGATCTCCTGACTTTTGTTGGTCAGTCGGAGCTGTTAAAATTCACTTGCACATGGTGTTTTGATATGGGTTTGGATTTTACTAGGGTCCATGAAGACTTCTCAAGGGATATATGGGCACAAATAATTTTAAGAAACTTTTCAATACGAAATTTCAAACACAAAAAACTAGGGAGAATACTATAATGAATTCTCATGAAACTACTGTCTCCTGGCTTCAGCAGTTAGTAACTCATGGTCAGTTTTTATTCATACTCCTTTTTTCTCCTATATTATGTTGAAGCAAATCCTAAATAACATACTAGTTTATCATAAAAATTTTCATAAATGTCTTAAAACATAAGGACTATTAAATTCTCACCTTAAATTGTTTTAAATATCAAATATCTAGGGATGTTCAGGTTTTCAGTTGCTTGAAACATAACTAACTGTTTTATACTTTATTTGGATCAGATGCACATATTGCAATTTGTTGTTGTTTTTTGTTTTTATTTTGCACTGTACTGCGTCGCTTGTGGGATCTTCGTTTCCCAACCAGGGATAGAGCCCGAACCTTGAGCAGGGAAAGCACAGAGTCCTAGCCACTGGGCTGCCAGGGACTTCCACCCTCTTTTATGTCTCTCCTAATTTAGCACTCCTACTGTTTCCCTCTCTCTTTCCCTTGCAGTTTATTTGTTGGAAAAACTGAGATTATGTCTTGGAAAACTTTCCATTTTGCATTTGATTGGTGTTATTTAGCACATTCTTCTGTCCTCTGTGTTTTCTGTAAAATGTGAGGCTTTAAAGACTTCAGTTTCCAGGTTTGTAAGTTTGTTCTCTTGAATTCTTAAGTTGGTCTGCTTGAGAATGATTTTGTAAAAGGGTCTTTTTCTCCAGATGACTCCTTTTACAATTGTTCTTCTAACTGCCAAAAGAAAGGAATAACTTTTTACTGTGTTGCATTGACACTGGATGTTAGCCAAAAAAAGAAAAATCTGGGGTTTGAAACACATGGTTAACTACATATATTGGTGTCAGGATGTACAAAAGTGAAGGACTCCAGTGGCGGGGTAACAAGCAGTCTGTCAGGTGCTTTTGTGTCTATTTTCATCAAAATCAAAATAGAAGGGAAGGTTAATCAAACTGCTCTCTGGGAAATAATGAACAAATAATTTTTGATAGTTCACTGAGATTTTTGTCATGTAACTAAGATTGCATTGAAAGAATTGCATGACACTACTTTCCCATAACTTCTTCCACTTAATTATCTGTTCATGTCAGCAAGTTTTATTTATAATTTTACAAACAAAATGTATAAATTGACAAATACTGCTGCAATTTATGAATATTATTCATTGTGATATCTGAATGAATGGGGTGGGGTATGGAGAAAAACCCCTGACTCTGTATCTTAACAGATTCACTTACAATGAAAAATGTACTTTTTACATGTATTTTATCAAAATTTATAATATGCTTATATTTTGAACATCAGCATCCTAATGATGGTAGTAATAATTCAAAATAAAATGTGTTTTCAGCACTTAGAGCCTGTGATCAGATGGAATTCAATTTTCAGTTTATGTTACAGAGATGGAATGATCAATAAAATACTTTCAGGCATAAAATAATATCCCATTATGATCAAATACTGTGAGAGAAGAGGAATGAGAATTTGTATTTGAGGAGAAAGGGACAGTTATAAAATTTCTTGCTGTTAGTGAGGGATGATATTAATCCAGATTCCTTTGAATACTTAAGAGTGATCTAACAGTTTATTAAAATGCTAATACTTACTTTGGAAATTACTGATTTGTATCTAGTTAAGCTGATGAAAAATTTAAATGTCAATTTACAAATATTCTGGGTTACATAGTTTTACAAAATACCTTTGGTAGGTACGTGAGCAGAAAGTTTGAAGTCCTTTGGTACCCACTTATGTCAGGCTCTGTGCTTACTGTGTTGGTGATGAAAGCCAGAATAACACTTCGGTCATTTTAAGGAGTGGATTCTCTAGAAAAACTGCATCTATGTCTGAAGCAAAGACACATAACTTTATATATATGAAAACTCTAAATGCAAAGAAGCTTGCATTCCTCCCCACCCCATTCTTAGCAGACAAACAGCTGGTTCTTTAGTTGTATATGTAGGATTACAGTTTCCCGTTTTGTATTTGGAGTTTTTAAATCAACCATGCCTCGTGATTTCCTTGTCAAGGTGCAGGTAGGAAAATAAAGGATTGTGTTAAAAGGAAAGAAAAATTTGACAGTGATTAAAAGAAAATGAGAATAGTGATTCTGTTGAAAAATTTAAACTGTGCACTAAAAAAATAAAAACCATCATTTGTTCATATCTCAGCAGTTTATTTTGCCCATATAGGAAACATGAAAGAAGAAATTTTACATGGCTTAATATTTCCCCATTAAGATAATTTAATGTGTATAGTCCCCCCTTCATGAAGAATAAATAGAAGAGCTAAAAAAGAAAGGTTGATGTATAAACATTGTTTAAACTGATTTCGTCCTTTTTTTTTTTTTTTTTTTTTGACTTGAAGGAAGCTCTGTTTCCCTAGGTTTGAAATCCTCATGCTCCAGGTTGGTCCTTTGACTGAGGATGAGGCACTTTTGTGGTAGTGTTGCCATGGTGACTGCTTTCCAAGTGCTGCCTCAAGGTCACTCATCACTCAGGGTCCTGAATACTTGGATTTTGTTAAATAAAAAAATATCAACACTCAGTGGATAAAAAATGAAGTTGATTATCACATTGCATTATTCAGTCAAACCTAGGAAAATTATACTAAACCATGTTTTGTGTTGACAGTATTGATAAGCTATATTTTCTTTGAATATTGCATTTTAAACTGTCATATTGGAAGGCTAATGGTATATTTATAAATTACTCATGGCCTTGTATTGTAATAATTTGATTATATTTCATTTGTGAACCCTCTCCTCCTTTTTAGATGAAACAACTTAATTTTATTGCTTTTATGTTTGAGTATGTCTTAGCAGACCTGCCTCAGTATTTTATTTGTGGTATGAGACAAAGGCAGTGATTTCTTAATAGTCCCTTTTCTTTTTGGTAAACTTAACTTGAAGTTGCCAGTTGCATCTCATATTAGGATGATCATTTTATTTTCCCCAAACAAGATTTCGGAAATCTATTGTCTACTTGATTTCAACTTCCATGCATTCTTTGTCTTATACTGCTGTTAGTTTTCCTTGTCCTTACTTTCTGGATTTTTATCTTCTGGTAAAATACAAAGGTTATATCATCAGAGATCTTCATATATTGCTATCAAAACTGGTTTTCAGTGACGGAAAATAGGAAAAGAAATGCCTCTTTGCATTAATGTTTATTTTCTCGTGAATATTATTCTAAGGAGAGAAGAGTCAGCCATGTGCCTCCATTAGGTTGAAAGGTGAAATCAGAGATAAGAAACATTTTTTATAAAAAGGAAAGTGCTACCAAAACAAACAAAATGTTATTCAAACACATATGACTAAAAAATTAGGTCTTACAACTTAATTAGAGTCTAACTAATTGCTCTACCTCCAGGGCAGTTGGATGAATTGGTTCTTGTAAAGCATTTTCATCTCTGCTTTTGCAGAGCAGACACCTTTGCAGTGTCTGATCAGGATATTTTACATGCTTGAAATTTCAAAGAATGCAGAGCTGTATAGATAGTATTACAAATATGCCAGGTAGTATGTGCCAGCTAATGTTTGTTTCACTTATACATATTTATGAAACCAAGAATGTTATTTGATGCTATTTTTGCTAATTTATTTGAAAAAGGAATTGATTTAAAACTGTGTAAGCTATGATGTGAGGCAGTATGATCTAGAAAAAAGAATTTTAGACCGAGAAGTCAGGGCCTAGCATTGATCCTCCATCTTTCTCACTCTGTGAATTTGGTCAAGTCACTCTTTGTGCTTCGTTTTACTCAACTCTAAAACAAAGTTTTTCCATTTCCTTAGTGGTCTTCCATGTCCATGATTCCAGTCCTGGTCTTGTTCTGTGTATTACATTTGGATTATATTAAGTGGAGGAAGACTGCAGTTCATCCTCGTCTAAAACGTTGAATCTTTCTGACCAGTTTTGGATATAGATTTATTTTGTGCTTTCTTAGGTCACATTCAAGTAATTTTGTGTTCTAGGTGCATATTTAAGTAGATTATTTTGAAAGGAAGGGAGAAAGAGTTTGGGAGTGTGACTGGTTTACAATAAATAGCAGTTTTTAAAATGTTTCGTGACCAACTCTGTAGAATTATAATTGACTGTAGAAACTGAAAAATATCGAATAGAAATTGATTTTGAGTATCTTGATTGTGTACTTTATATTCTAGACGTTTTCACTGAGGAGGAAGGTTTAGCATGCAGTATGTTTTTCTTCGAAGTTCCCTTAACATATCTCTTTCCACAGCATAGGAAAGCACTAGTCTCAAAATATGGTACCCATCTGTGTTTTTTTTTCTATTAGAAAAAAAGATAATGAGTTTAAAAATTTTACAGGATGTAGGCTATATTAGCAAAAAGTGAAAGCAATTTATGATTTAGTATTGAATGTAAACACATAGTTTTTACTTTGTTGGATCCCATTGTGCTTATTCTGTTATTGCCATCTTTTTGTCAGAACAGAGATCTACTTCATTTAAAAAGTAATGAAAATTCATTAGACTATAATGAATCTAGTATAGTCTAATATTAAGCCAGACCTCTATTGGCTGGTTAGTAAAACAGTGCTACAAAGATCATTCTGCTTCCATTTTACCCACTTTTGGATGTATTGCCATAGAACTCTGTCAGATTTCTGGGTCAGAGGGATATCCTTAATGTTTGGGTAGATATTTCAAAATTGCCTTCTGGAAAGGTTTACAAGTTTACAGTTCTCCTAACAGTAATACCTTTTTGTGTACATTTGGATAATGATCTTATAGCTACCATTTATTGAGTACTTACCTTGTTTTAGGAATTGTGCCAAGTGCTTAATTTAGCTCTCACTAATCCTGATAATCCTGTAAAATGATATTTTCATCCCCATTTACAGTTGAGGAATTTGAGGGTCAGAGAGGTGAAATAACTTCCTTAAGGCCACATAACTAGTAAAGGGCAACACTGGGCTTTTAATCCCTGTTGCTTTGAATCCATAGTCTTGTGTTTCCTTTATCAAAAAACAGTATTTCTAAAATTGTTTGGGTTGACAGTGTTCTGTGACAACCTAAGGAGTGGGATGGGGAGGGAGGTGGGAGGGGGCTTTAGGAGGGAGGGGACATATTTTATACCTGTGGCTGATTTGTGTTGGTGTGTGGCAGAGGCCAACACACTATTGTAGAGCAGTTGTCCTCTAGTAATTGTATTTTGCTCTATACTTAGTATTATACAGTTATAATCTTTGATAATTATTAGTTACTCAAGAGCAGTTATGTTTTATGAGTATTGTTCAGTTGCCATCACCGATAGAATGATACTCAGATGTGTTCTTTCTATAAAACTTGATAAGTAATTTAAAAAAAGATAAAATTGTTCAGATTGGAGACAACTCTCTAATAGGTCCGCATGCAAATTTGGAGTATGCATTTTTCCTTCAAAACAAGTGATACAGTGTTTTAGATCATCTTAGCCCAAAGAGTATAGATAATGCACTTTATTTTAAAAAAACTTTAAAATGTATAAATCATTCTGTATAAAGATTCTAGCTTGAGGTATTTGATTTTTTTAACTTTGAAAATTTGTCTAATTCTAGGTAGTATTGAGATTAGGTTGTGATTAGAAATGTAATGCCAGTCTGTAAACCCAGTCTAGTTTTAGGAAGAGAAGGCTGCATTAGTTTGCTTGGGCTGCCATAACAAAGTACCACAGAGCAGGTGGCTTAAACAACAGAAATTTTGTCACAGTTCTGAAGGCTAGAAAAGTTCAAGACCAAGGTATGTGCAGAATGTTCTTCTGAGGCCTCTTTCCGTGGTTGTAGATGGCTGTCTTCTCCCAGTATCTTCACATGTTCTCCCTCTGTACATGTCTATGTCCAAATTCCCTCCTCATATAAGGACAGTAGTCATATTGGATTAGTTTAGTCAGTTCTCCTGCCCTGATGATCTCATTTTTATTTACCTCTATAAAACTTTATCTCCAAATAGTCACATTCTGAGGGAGTAGGAGTTAGAATTGCCACTTATGAATGTGGGAGGATACAATTCAGTTTATTGTACACCATATTATATTTTGTCTTCCATATTTTAAGGATTTTGGAAGTTTCTGACATTTAAACATGTAATTTTAAGTGCCTTTTCTACATTTGAAATGACTGATTTAGTATTATGAGAATTTGAAATACTTTATAACAAAATTTTCTGTTCTTCTAAAAGAAAATACAGTTTTTCTGGGTAATAATTAGAGCTAGTTTTTGTAATAAGTAAATTATTACTGTTGAGGGGAGGCAATTTAGAAGAAGTACAGTATTCATGTTAGGAAAGAAGCTTAGGGAATCAGAAACAGTAAGTAACAGGAAGAGCCTGAACTCTCAGAATATAACTTTTGCTACCTGGATCTTTGCTTTCTAAGATTCTTGTATCGTAAAGCAGTAATAATATCAATAGCTACCACTTATTGAACACTGGATACATGTGTTAGAATCTGAGTATTTTAAATGTTTTATATAATTTCTATAATTCTCACAATGCCTTAAGGTATTCTTTTTGTCCGTTTTAGGGTGAGACCCTCAACTGGACAGGCTGGTCTATATCCAGAGTTAATTTTTACTACCTTCTTGTTTTCTGCTTGCTTGAAATTTGTCATTTTATACCAGAGCTCCCTACCGTATTATACATGATTTCATCCTTTCTGGGCAGGCTAGTTCCCTCACATGCTAGGAGCCAGAGGTTCTTCTCTGTGTTTGGCGGAATTCCAAACATCATTCCTGGAACAGAGAACTGAAGACATTTGGTGTTTTATAGCATGATATTAAGTCATAAGTGTGTGTGTTTTAAATTCCAGAAACCGTAGTAGCTGTGTTGGCATCTTTTAATTATATTTTAACCTCTTGAGTCCAAGAGATTTATATCAGTACCATAGATTATTTGATGACAGAGTTATTCTTATTTTTCAATAGTGCTTTCCTTTATTTTCACATGTGCTTATAACCAAAAAGATAATCTTCTGTATAGTAGTAGAATATCTTCTTCAGATAGTTTCTCAAATGTTACAAGCTTTTATGTAAAACCTTTTTTAATTTTTTGGCCATTTTAATTTTTTGGCCAGGCCATGTGGCTTGTGGATATTCCCCCATCAGGGATTGAATCCAGGCCATGGGAGTGAAAGCTCAGAAGCTTAACCACTAGGCCACCAGGGAACTCTTGTAAAACCTTCTTATAGATTGGTAAGCAACTTCTAGGTGTTTGACCTCTTCTTGGGGAATGGTTCCTCTAAGATCTGAGCATCTATATGTATTTACTTGAATGTATCTTTTCTACCCTCATTCATGAACAAAGTTTTGTGTGTCTGCTATGTGTTAGGCACTGGCTGAAACAATGCAGAGATACGGACTCTACCTTCAGAAGGTAGAAGGGCAATAAAAGAGGCAGTTACCAGGTGAAAAGCAAAATAGGGACGTTCCCAGTTGTTAGTTACCAAGCTTACTGAAGGGGAGTGTATAGCCTAATATGGGATTGGTAGCATAGGCTGAAAGAGACAGAGTTGAAGCAGCTGGGTAAGCTTTCAGGAGGAGCTGTTATACAGTGTAAATTGAAGGTGAGTGACAGAATCAAAATTGCCAGGAGAAATATCAATAACCTCAGATATGCAGATGACATCACCCTTATGGCAGAAAGCAAAGAACTAAAGAGCCTCTTGATGAAAGTGAAAGAGGAGAGTGAAAAAGTTGGCTTAAAATTCAGCATTCAAAAAACTAAGATCATGGCATCTGGTCCCGTCACTTCATGGCAAATAGATGGGGAAACAGTGAGAGACTTTATTTTTTTGGGCTCCAAAATCACTGCACGTGATGACTGTAGTCATGAAATTAAAAGACGCTTGCTCCTTGGAAGAAAAGCTATAACCAACCTAGACAATATATTAAAAAGCAGAGACATTACTTTGCAGACAAAGATCCGTCTAGTCAAAGCTGTGGGTTTTTCCAGTAGCCGTGTATGGATGTGAGAGTTGGACTATAAAGAAAGCTGAGTGCCGAAGAATTGATGCTTTTGAACTGTGGTGTTGGAAAAGACTCTTGAGAGTCCCTTGGACTGCAAGGAGATCCAACCAGTCCATCCTAAAGGAAATCAGTCCTGAATATTCATTGGAAGGACTGATGCTGAGGCTAAAACTCCAATACTTTGACCACCTGATGCGAAGAACTGACTCATTGGAAAAGACCCTGATTCTGGGAAAGATTGAAGGCAGGAGAAGAAGGGGATGACAGAGATGAGATGATTGGATGACATCACCGACTCGAAGGACATGAGTTTGAGTAAACTCTGGGAGTTGGTGATGGATAAGTAGGCTTGGTGTGCTGTAGTCCGTGGGGTCCCAGTCCGACACTGAGCTACTGAACTGACAGGTCAGTAGAATAGCACTCTAGCTGGGAGCAACTTGGCCAAAAAGACTTGGAGTAGTTGGGTTATTCTCTGGGAAACGGTAATTTATTTAGTGTGGCTGGATCCTATAATACAAGGAGAAATCTTTAGAATAAAGGTAGACTTTTAGAGTAATCCAGGGGAAATGTGCTACTTGAACTGCTAAAGGGCAGTAGTAATGAGGTTAGAAGGAAATGGATAGATTTCAGACATACTAAAAACTATAATGATACTGTGGAACGAAGGAGGTGAATAGGACATGAACTTTTAAGAGCATCTTTTGTCTTGGAGTTTCTGGTTTGCTCACAGTAGGCATTTAGTAACCATTTATTGAGTAATAAAGAAGATAGGTAATTTTGGTGATCAGAGTTTATAAGTCTAACATACTCCTTTTCTCAGTTTTGTGTGTTTCTGGACATCTGAGTATTGCCATTACCAGATGTAGTAGTGGAATTTTCACATAAATCTGTATAAAAAGCTGTTGAAAGACAACATGTCAGATTATTTCCTCATATTTCTAAGGTTACAAAGTGACAGACCTCATGACAGAATTTTGAGATCTTCTTAATTCAGGTGTCTTTTTGTGGTTACCTCATAGGATACTTTGTTGAGGCCACATACCATAATTAATTGAATGATGTTAATTTCATACAAGCCCTTTTGAAGGCTTTATTTGGTATTTTGTTGTTTAAGTCACTCTGTCGTATCTGACTTTTTGTGACCCCATGGACTGTAGCCAGCCAGGCTCTACTGTCTATGGGAGTTTTCCAGGCATGAATACTGGAGTGGGTTGACATTTCCTTCTCCATGGATCTTCCCGACCCAGGGATGGAATCCTTGTCTCCTGCACTGGCAGGAGGATTCTTTACCACTGAGCCACCTGGGTATTATTTTGTTCGAAAGATAATAAATTAAATTTCAACTTTAACTTAACCTTATTGGTGTATTTTGAGAAATGAATTCCATTTCATTTGACAAAAATTAGTTGTGACTTTCAAAAATAATTGTGAAGCAGATTAAGAATCGTAGAGGGCAAATAGGCAGGATGAGAAAAGAAGGATGGAAGGTGTTCTTCACATTGGGCTTCGCGAGATCTAAAAGAGATTTGCTCTAGTTTTCTGCTTCTCAAAAGTGTACTCTGCTTTTCTGCATTATTTTTATCATCTGGGTGATGTTAGAAGGCCTGTCTATCCCAGGCCTGCTGAGCTGTAATCTCTGGGTGTGATACCCAGGAATTGTCAGAGCCTCTCCCCACAGGTGATTCTGCTTCTTAAAGTTTGAGAAGCATTGTTCTAGACAGTAGGAAGGGAGGATTAACTCAGTGTGTTCCTTCTTTTTAGGAGTTTATTAACTCCTGTGTGCTGACGCTTAAGCCCTAGGGCATGCTGTTTTAAACAGTCGGGTTTCCTCTGTAGCAGTGATTCTTAAACTTCAAAGCATATCAGAATCACTTGAATGCTTAAATTACACATTGCCAGGTCCTACCTGCAGATAAGAACTATACAAAAAAAGATATCGTCACAACCCAGGTAACCCCTATGGTGTGATCACTCACCTAGAGCCAGACATCTTGGAATGTGAAGTCAAGTGGGCCTTAGGAAACATCACTATGAGCAAAGCTAGTGAAGGTGATGGAATTCCAGCTGAGCTATTTCAAATGCTAAAAGATGATGCTGTGAAAGTGCTGCACTCAATATACCACCAAATTTGGAAAACTCAGCGGTGGCCACAGGATTGGAACGGGCCAGTTTTCATTCCAATCCCAAAGAAAGGCAATGTCCAAGAATGTCCAAACTACTGCATAATTGTACTCACCTCACATGCTAGCTAAGTAATGCTCAAAATTTTCCAAACGAGGCTTCAACAGTACGTGAACAGAGAACTTCTAGATGTTCAAGCTGGATTTAGAAAAGGCGGAAGAACCAGAGATCAAATGCCAACATCTACTGGATCATAGAAAAAGCAAGAGAGTTCCAGAAAAACATCTACTTCTGCTTTGTTGACTACACCAAAGCCTTTGATTTTGTGGATCACAACAAACTGGAAACTTCTGTGGAAAAGAGATGGGAATACCTGCCACCTTACCTGCCTCCTGAGAAATCTGTGTGCAGGCCAAGAAGCAACAGTTAGAACTAGACATGGAACAATGGACTGGTTTCATATTGGGAAAGGAGTAAAGGCTGTATATTGTCACCCTGCCTTTTTAACTTCTATGCAGAGTACATCATGTGAAATGCTGGGCTGGATGAAGCACAACCTGGAATTAAGATTGCTGAGAGAAATATCAATAGCCTCAGATAATGCAGATGACACCACTCTTATGGCAGAAACAAAGAGGAACTAAAGAGCCTTTTGATAAAAGTGAAAAAGTTGGCTTAAACCTCAACGTTCAAAAAGTGAAGATCATGGCATCCGGTCCCATCACTTCAAGGCAAATAGATGGGGAAACAGTGAAAACAGTGACAGATTTTATTTTCTCAGGCTCCAACATCACTGTAGATGGTGACTGCATCCATGAAATAAAAGATGCTTGCTCCTTGGAAGAAAAGCTGTGATAAACCTAGATAGCATATTAAAAAGCAGAGACGTTACTTAGCTGACAAAGGTCCGTCTAATTGGACCTATGGTTTTTCCAGTAGTCATGTATGGATGTGAGAGTTGGACCATAAAGAAAGCTGAGCACTGAAGAATTCATGCTTTTGAACTATGGTGTTGGAGGAAACTCTTGAAGTCCTTTGGACAGCAAGGAGATCTAACCAGTCAATCCTGAAGGAAATCAGTTCTGAACATTCTTTAGAAGGACTGATGCTGAAGTTGAAGGTCCAGTACTTTGGCCACCTGATGTGAAGAACTGACTTATTAGAAAAGACCCTGATGTTGGAAAAGACTGAAGCCAGGAGGAGAAGGGTAGGACAGAGGAAGAGGTAGTTGGATGGCATGACCCAGTTGACGGATATGAGTTTGAGTAAGCTCTGGGAGTTGGTTATGGATAGGGAAGCCTGACGTGCTACAGTCCATGGGGTCACAAAGAGTCAGAGACAACTGAACAACTGAACTGAGCTGGTTTACACCACAGGACTTGGCAAACACTATGAACCAAACCTTTTATTTTTATTTTTGGGCATGTAGCAAGACTTGCGGGATCTTAGTTCCCTGACCAGAGATCAAACCTGCACCCCCTGCATTGGAAGTGAGGAGTCTTAGTTCCCAACCAGGGATTGAATCCAGGCCGCAACAGTGAAACCGCTGAGTCCTAACCACCAGACTGCTAGAGAATTCCCTTCTTCGTTTCATTTTAACTTCATGGTTCTACATTTTGTATTTAGTAAGTTAAATTTCTTCTTGGTAAAGTAGCTCTGAAGTTTTTGTGTGAATCATTAACAGTGTGTAGGAAAAGGAGTACGTCAAGGCTGTACATTGTCGCCCTGCTTATTTAACTTATATGCAGAGTACATCATGAGAAACACCGGGCCGGATGAAGCACAAGCTGGAATCAAGATTGCTGGGAGAAATATCAATAACCTCAGATATGCAGATGACACCACCCTTATGGCAGAAAGGGAAGAACTAAAGAGCCTCTTGATGAAAGTGAAAGAGGAGAGTGAAAGGTTGACTTAAAGCTCAACATTCAAAAAACTAAGATCATGGCATCTGTTCCCATCACTTCATGGGAAATAGATGGGGAAACAGTGGAAACAGTGGCTGACTTTATTTTTCTGGGCTCCAAAATCACTGCAGATGGTGACTGCAGCCATGAAATTAAAAGACGCTTACTCCTTGGAAGGGAAGTTATGACCAACCTAGATAGCATATTCAAAAACAGAGACATTACTTTGTCAACAAAGATCCACCTAGTCACAGCTCTGGTTTTTCCAGTGGTCATGTATGGATGTGAGAGTTGGACTGTGAAGAAAGCTGAGCGCCGAAGAATTGATGCTTTTGAACTGTGGTGTTGGAGAAGACTCTTGAGAGTCCCTTGGACTGCAAGGAGATCCAACCAGTCCATTCTAAAGGAGATCAGTCCTGGGTGTTCATTGGAAGGACTGATGCTAAAGCTGAAACTCCAGTACTTTGGCCACCTCATGCGAAGAGTTGACTCATTGGAAAAGACCCTGGTGCTGGGAGGGATTGGGGGCAGGAGGAGAAGGGGACAACAGAGGATGAGATTCAGTTCAGTTGCTCAGTCGTGTCCGACTCTTTGTGACCCCATGAGTTGCAGCATGCCAGGCCTCCCTGTCTATCACCAACTCCCGGAGTTCACCCAAACGCATGTCCATCGAGTCGGTGATGCCATCCAGCCATCTCATCCTTGTCGTCCCCTTTACGTCCTGCCTTCAATCTTTCCCAGCTTCTGGCCTTTTCAGTGAGTCGGCTCTTTGTGTCAGGTGGCAAGTACTGGAACTTCAGCTTGTTTCCCATTAGCATTTTGCATTAGTGTGGTACGTGGTTCAGTTCAGTTCAGTTGCTCAGTCATGCCCAATCATCTCATCTCTGTTGTCCCCTTCTTCTCCTGCCTTCAGCCTTTCCCAGCATCAGGGTCTTTTGAAGTGAGTCAGTTCTTCACATCAGGTGGCCAAAGTATTGGAGTTTCAGTCCTTCCAATGAATATTCAGGACTGATTTCCTTTAGGATGGACTGGTTGGTTCTCCTTGCAGTCCAGGGGACTCTCAAGAGTCTTCTCCAACAGCACAGCCAAAAGCACCAAATCTTTGGCGCTCAGCTTACTTTATAGTCCAACTCTCATATCCATACATGACTACTGGAAAAACCATAGTTTTGACTAGATGGACATTTGTCTGCAAAGTAATGTCTCTGCTTTTAATATGCTGTCTAGGTTGTTCATAACTTTCCTTCCAAGGAGTAAGCGTCTTTTAATTTCATGGCTGCAGTCATCATCCACAGTGATTTTGGAGCCCAAGAAAATAAAGTCTGTCACTGTTTCCACTGTTTCCCCATCTATTTGCCATGAAGTGATGGGAACAGATGCAATGATCTTCGTTTTTTGAATGTTGAGTTTTAAGCCAACTTTATCACTCTCCTCTTTCACCTTCATCAAGAGGCTCTTTAGTTCTTCCCTTTCTGCCATAAGGGTGGTGTCATCTACATATCTGAGGTTATTGATATTTCTCCCGGCAATCTTGATTCCAGCTTGTGCTTCATCCAGCCCAGTGTTTTTCATGATGTGCTCTGCATATAAGTTAAATAAGCAGGGTGACAATGTAGAGCCTTGACATACTCCTTTTCCTGTTTGGAACCAGTCTGTTGTTCCATGTCCAGTTCTAACTGTTGCTTCCTGGCCTGCATACAGGTTTCTCAAGAGGTGGGTCAGGTGGTCTGGTATTTCCATCTTTTTCAGAATTTTCCACAGTCAAAGGCTTTGGCCTAGTGAATAAAGCAGAAGTAGATGATTTTTCTGGAACTCTTTTGCTTTTTCTGTGATCTGGCAGATGTTGGCAATTTGATCTGTGGTTCCTTTGCCTTTTTTAAAGCCAGCTTGAACATCTGGAAGTTCTTGGTTCACATACTGTTGAAGCCTGGCTTGGAGAATTTTGAGCATTACTTTACTAGCATATAAGATGAGTGCAATTGTACAATAGTTTGAGCATTCTTTGGGATTGGAATGAAAACTGACCTTTTCCAGTCCTGTGGCCACTGCTGAGTTTTCCAAATTTGCCGACATATTGAGTGCAGCTCTTTCACAGTATCATCTTTTAGGATTTGAAATAACTGGAATTCTGTCACCTCCACTAGCTCTGTTCGTAGTGATGCTTCCTAAGCCCCACTTGACTTAGCATTCCAGGATGTCTGGGTCTAGGTGAATGATCACAGCATCGTGATTATCTGGGTCGTGACGATCTTTTTTTGTATAGTTCTTCTGTGTATTCTTGCCACCTTTTCTTAATATCTTCTGCTTCCATTAGGTCCATACCATTTCTGTCCTTTATTGTTCCCATCTTTGTATGAAATGTCCCCTTGGTATCTCCAATTTTATTGAAGAGATCTCTAGTCTTTCCCATTTTTTTGTTTCCCTCTTTGCAGTCAATTTGATTGCAATCAATCTTTGCATTGATCATTGAGGAACGCTTTCTTTTCTCTCCTTGCTATTCTTTGGAACTCTGCATTCAGATGGGTATATCTTTCCTTTTTTCCTTTGCCTTTCGCTTCTCTTCTGTTCACAGTGATTTGTAAGGCCTCCTCAGACAACCATTTGGCCTTTTTGCCTTTCTTTTCCTTGGGGATGATCTTGATCCTTGCCTCCTGTACAGTGTCATGAACCTTCATCCATAGTTCTTCAGACACTTTGTCTATTAGTTCTAATCCCTTGTATCTGTTTTTCACTTCCACTGTATAATCGTAAGGGATTTGACTTAGGTCATACCTGAATGGTCTAGTGATTTTCCCTACTTTATTCAATTTTCTTCAAGTCTGAATTTGGCAATGAGGAGTTCATGGTCTGGGCCACAGTCAGCTCCTGGTCTTGTTTTTGCTGAGTGTATAGAACTTCTTCATCTTTGGCTGCAAAGAATATAATCAGTCTGATTTCAGTATTGACCATCTGGTGATGTCCATGTGTAGAATCTTCTCTTGTGTTGTTGGAAGAGGGTGTTTGCTATGACCAGTGCATTCTCTTGCAGAAGTCTATTAGCCTTTGTCCTGTTTCATTCTGTACTCCAAGGCCAAATTTGCCTGTTACTCTAGGTATTTCTTGACTTCCTACTTTTGCATTTCAGTCCCCTATAATGAAAAGGACATCTTTTTTGGGTATTAGTTCTAGAAGGTCTTGTAGGTCTTCATAGAGTCATTCAACTTCAACTTCTTCAGCATTACTGGTTGGGGCATAGACTTGGATTACCGTGATATTGAATGGTTTGCTTTGGAAATAAACAGAGATCATTCTGTCATTTTTGAGATTGCATTCAAGTACTGCATTTTGGACTCTCTTGTTGACTATGATGGCTACTCTATTTCTTTTAGGGGATTCTTGCCAGGCGTAGTAGATATAATGGTCATCGGAGTTAAATTCACCCATTCCAGTCCATTTTAGTTCACTGATTCCTAAAATATCCATGGTTACTCTTGCCATCTCCTGTTTGACCACTTCCAATTTGCCTTGGTTCATGGACCTAACATTTCAGGTTCCTATGCAATGTTGCTCTTTACAGCATCGGACTTTATTTCTATCACCAGTCACATCCACAGCTGGGTGTTGTTTGCTTCGGCTCCATCTCTTCATTCTCTCTGGAGTTATTTCTCTGCTGATCTCCAGTAGCAGGTTGGGCACCTTCTGACCTGGGAGTTCATCTTTCAGTGTGGTATGTGGTACATTTCTCATAATTAATGTACCAATATTATAAAATCCATAGTTTATAATAAGATTTACTTTGTGTTTATAGTTCTTTTTGTAGGTTCTGACAAAGGCATAATGTCATGTATCCACTATTACAGTATCATACAGAACAGCTTTACCTGAAAGTTACCTGCGCTTCACCTGTTCATCTTCCTCGCCTTCTCTTCAACCTGTGGTTGCTATAGTTTTGGCTATTGCAGCATGTCATGTAGTTGGAATCATATAGTATTATAGCCTTCTCAGACTGGCTTCTTTTACTTACCAATGTGTATTTATGGTTCCTGCATGTCTTTTTTGGCTTGACTGTTCATTTCTTTTTATTGCTGAATAATATTCCGTCGTATCCTGCAGTCTCTCCATTCACCTATTGAATAACATCTCGATTCCTTTCAATTTTGGGCAGTTATAAATGAAGCAGCTATAAATATTTTGTGTAGGTTTTTGTATGAACATATTTTTGAGTCAGTTGGGTATTTAAATACCTAGGAGTGTGATTGTTGGATCATATAGTAAGACATTGTTTAGCTTTGTAAGAAAGTGCCAACTGTTTTCTTAGGTGGCTGTACCATTTTGCATTCCCCTAGCAATGAGAGTTCCTTTTGTTCCATATTCTTATCAGCATTTGTTACTGTCAGTTTTTTAGATTTTAGCCGTTTTAGTAGATGTGTAGTGGTATCTTGTTGTTTTAATTTGTAATACCTCAAAGATATGCCATTTTGCATCTTGTCATATGCTTATTTGCCATCTGTATATCTTCCTTGGGTCTTCCCTGGTGTCTCAGACAGTAAAGAATCTGCCTGCAGTGTGGGAGACCTGGATTCTTTGGTGTGAGGTATTTAGATCTTTTGCCATTTTAAAATTGTGTTGTTTTCATGTTATTTCTTACTGTTGTTTAAGAGTCCTTTGTATATTTTTGAATACAGGTCCTTTATCTGATAAATGTATTACAAATATTTTCTCTGTCTGTGATTTGTCTTCAGTTTTTTATTTAAATTGGTAAAGGAGAAAGGGGGCTTGATATCTAACTTACCCCAAGTATTAAGCATAAGCATATGTATCTAGGTAGACATGTTCTCATACTTGAAAGCAATCATATGTTGCCTGCAATTTTAAGTTGTTTCATGGACGTCCTTTTAGGTGATTATTTTCATAGATCTGTGTTTGTTTCAATGGCTATATAATTACCATTTTTGAGTGTCCTTTCTTTAGCCATTAATTCATTAATTCTACAAATACAGTACTTGTCATGTGTCAGTTACTGGGGACAAAACATGCTAGAATCTCTCCTCAAAGAGCTTGCATCAAATTAGAGTTCAAATTAGAGTTCCCTATTCATCTTATTTATCTCTCCTTTTTTTTTTTTTTTGCTCTTTTATACAATGTTATATTAAATATCCTTGTATACAGATATTTTATATCTTGATACACTTGTGCTATGTTTCTAGTTATGGGCCTACTGAACCTAAAGATACTTGCTTAAAATTACTGATTTTTGCCAACTGGTAAAAATTATTTTCTTTTATTGTTTTTATTTTACAGTTCCCTAATCCTTGGAAGAATTGTGCTTGTTTTACTGTGTTTTATTGACCATTTGTATGACAGTGAACTGCCTATTTTGATTTTTTTTGCCCATTTTCCCTCTTATGTTGTCTTTTCTTACTGATTTGTGAGAGCTCCTGTATATTGTGAGTTTTTGTTCCTTGTCTGTTAATACACTGCAGATATTTTCTCCCAGTCTTATTTATGTTTTATTTTTTATTTCTTCTTAATTTGGGACTTAAGTTAGAAGTTGCATGATTAAGACTTCCTGGGTGCCCTTCACTCACATTCTTCAAATGTTAACATTTTAGTATATTTGTTTTCTCCTTTCATTAAAAAAAAAATAGTACCATGAATTCCTTGGCGATCCAGTGGTTAGGACTCCCTGCTTCCAATGCTGAAGTGCGAGTCAGGAACTAAGATCCCATTGCAACTGTGTACCTCTGATTGGGACTTGAACCCATGATTTTTAGATTAGAACCATTCATCTGGTGTCTGGACTTGATGAGGCTCAGGTTCTTTGTGTCTCAGTGCAGAAGGAATTCGGCAAGAGGCAAAGTGATGGTCTAGAGGTGTTTATTAATATAGGATGCTTGTGAGAGATGCAAGCTGACAGGTGAGGGGTTCTGCCCTGAGGGCTACATGTTTATAATCAAAGGAAAGAGAGGGGAAAAAGACCCTTTCTTTCTCATACTTTGAGTAGATGTTAGAGCTCCTCCTTCATATTGGGCAGAAGAGGGACCTTCTGAGGTCAGACTAGGACTGACGTAGTGCTTATTCAAATCAGCTGAGGGGTGGTAACAGTTTTCTTTCATTAAATGACCTGGGACTGTATTTCCTGCTTTGTCGTTAAGCAAGCCTGCTTCATTGCACAGTGTTTCTTGAGGCATCGTTGACGTGGCGTGGTCTGCCCGGGTTTCCAGGCTCCCCTCTGTCTGTGAGCTCCGCTGGGGCGTCTACGACTGCCTGTGTAACTGTCCTGCTCTCACCACAGTCATAACGGCCGTACCCCTCCCAGCAGCAGCCGTTCAGGCACAAAGCTTGTTAAAAAAAATTAACCCGCAGATACTGAAATCCTTATGTGTATGTAAACGTCTCTCTTTCAAGCAGTAAGTGTATTTAATCTTTTCTTAAACAGTTCAGGACGTTAGGGACATTATTAATTTTTTTTTTTTTTGGCTATGTGTGACACCGTTTGTACCTCTTGAATTGAACAGGAATGCTTCTCATTAGGTTGAATGAGTCTAGGCCACTCCTAAGAGTTTTTGTTTGCCTTTCTTAAATAAAAAATTATTTTTTTCCTATTTTCCTTCACTGTCTTTTGCTTGCCAGTTAGCTGTACTTTCTTGTTAATAAATACTTTATTGCTTCTAATAGTCTTTAATTTCCTGTGAAGTTGGGAAGCCAGATACATGCAGTATTCTAAGAAGCTGGGTCTAAATAACAAATGCATTCAAGTGTGAGGCCATGGGAGTCTCCCTTAATCAGTGGATGGACTGTATGTTTTTTCCACTAAGAGACATGGCTTTTCCTGACAATGACGGTGGCAGCAAGGATCTCAGACATTCATAACTGCCCCTGGAGATAGGTAGGGCGAGAGATGTTATCCTTAATTTATAGAGGAAGTAATGGGTGGTGGCGGTAATGTTGTTATTAGAAGAGCTGAGATTTGAATCTGTTTTTTTTTGTCTAAATCTATTGAATAAGCATTGTTTTTAGTAATACTTCTTTTTCCTGTCTATTACTAATAATACTTTCTAGAAAGTTATGTTGTGTCCTGGCTTTAAGTACCATTCTCTCATGAGTTTTTATTAAACCTAAATTTTAAATTGAAATAGGTTACTAGCACAGAATTTTCAGGTTCCCATTGGCCTATAGCGTGGGTTCCAGACTAGAAGTGGGAAGATTGAGTCTATTGGACTTAATCAATTTCATTATCATTAATAATTGTTAATTTCATGGGAATTCCGTGGTGGTCCAGTGGTTAGGATTCTGAGCATTCACTGCTGAGGGCCTGGGTTAATCACTGGTTAGGGAACTAAGGTCCTGCATGCTGTGCACTGTGGGTCCCCCCCGCCCCAATAAATTTCATTATCTATTAGACTGTTATATACAGTCCTGTCTGCTATCTGCCTGGAGCTCTCTTTGCTTGGTTGGTTCCTTTCAGCTCTCAGATTAAATGTTGCATCTTCAGAGCCCTTTCCTGACCTGAAATTACTTCTCTCTTCCTATGTCTCTCCTCTTCTGTATCGTATCACCCTGTTTATTTCCTTTATGGCACTTAATCACTTTCTGGAAATGCCTTTTGGAAATATCTTGTGTATTGTTAATATCCAGTAAAATGTTAACTTTACTGTGATTTTTATCCTTTGTCCATCTTTAGGGTTTATTTTATCTCACAGATAAGTGCTTCGGTCTATTTGAACTCCTCCGAGCAGCTTCCTGTGCCCAGGAATGAGGCACTTTGAATTTAAGGGCTTCTGTGAGGGCCTCCTGTCTTGTTTACCTTTGTATCCACAGAACCTGGAATAGCAGACTTGTAGAATATAATTTCAGCAAACATTGTGAAGTGAATGTAGTGACAACATATTACCTTTTTCACTTGAAAGGTACGGTTGAGGCTTATAGTCTAATGTGCTTTTCAGAGAATAAACGTATGGCATAGCTATATTATTTGATGTGGTTCAGTCGCTGAGTCGTATCTGACTCTGTGACCCCATGGACTGCAGCCTGTCAGGCTCCTCTGCCCATCCCAGGCAAGAATACTGGAGTGGGTTGCCATTTCCTTCTTCAGGGGATCTTTCTGACCCCTGGGATTGAACCATCTCCTATTGGCAGCCCAGCTACATTATTACTGATTAATAATATCATTTTGTATGGTATATGTATTTTTTAAACAAAATTTTCAGTTACCAGATAGCCAGTCCATCCAGTTTGAAGCCATAGAAAACATTTGAATTAAAAAAACAAAAACAAAAAACACTTGTTGTGTGAATCTTAGAGTGTGATTCTCAGACTCATGTCTGTGAACCACTTTGACAGAGCAAGGAGACATCCATGCTGGTATCTTGTTTGTTTTGATCGTCAACGTTTCTTTTTAGGTTCCATTTTTGACATAGAAGCTGCATTAGTATGGGAGGAGAACCAGACCACTGACTGCTGTACCCCATTTAGTCAGTCTTATTTTCCAAATGCAGAGTGCTTTGGGTACTCAGATAAAACCAGGGGAGAAGAATGATTTGGTTGGAGATGCCAGGAAAACTGCACTTTCCGTGCCTGGGTTGGTTTGTGACAAGAAGCTTGCTACCTACTGTTGAACTCGGTGCTTTGTTCTGAGTTATTTTTGGAGTAACTTATGTGATGGAAAGAAAGAATATAGAGGATAGGAGAAATTGAGGAAAAATGTATTCCCCTGTCCTGGGGAGACGGTATATAATATAATAGCTAATTTACTCTATGTTCATTTTTAGGGTTTGTTCTGTCGCAAAGGCATGTGATTAGGTCTCATTGAATTCTTCTGAATGCCTTCCTTTGCCAGGCCCAGCTACTAGATTATTTGGATTCAGGACTACTCACAATATTTTTTTGCTTAGTTGCCTTCCTTTTTCTAAGATGATTTTAAAAAGCCCTTTATGTATACAGAATACTCTGTGCCAATTAAATAATAGCTTTTTCTTGCCAGTCATTGAAAGGTAAAAGACTTAAAAACAGCATCAATTTGTTTGAACTTGTGCATGTAATATCATTTTATTTTTGTTGTTGAAGTTAGAATGAAAGGATGGGGAGCATAAGGGAGGGAAAAATTATATTCTCAGTTTATGTAGAAAATAGAAATATAATGGGTTTGAACATGTTGACAATTAAAAAAAGGACCAGGTTTTACGTTTATTATACAACCATTAAAAGCATGTTGCTGATGATATCTCCCTGGAGTATCTTGGTTCAGGCATATCTTCCATTTGGTGGGTAAGAAAAATTAGACACACAAAGTCAGTGTAATTTTTCCAGTTACATATAGAGAAAATAATAAGTGGTGTGTAGATTTCCTTGACTCTGCCTATATTTTATCCAGTCGAAATGTATACGGAACTCAGGACAGGCGATGTACTTTGTATAGTTTCCCAGCTGTTCATAGTAACGGCTCAGTTAAATTTTGACGTTATTCTTCAGGGAGAAGTTTTGTTCTGGTTGCTGATGATGTATATATTGATGTTTTTGAGCATGGACATAATATCTGTGTTCATGTTGATAAGAAAATTGAATTGGATTTCAGTACAAAACTTTTGTAAACATTTTGCGATACAGGCTCTTGTATTTTGGATTTCTGCTTTTCTGATGTTTAGGCCACCATTGGTTTTAGATAAGAGAAATTTGAATCTCTTGATTCTATTTTCTTCCACGGCTGTATCTGCCTTTGCAGGCGTTTTGCATAGCAAGTACAGGTTGTATTGTGTTGAATGCTAAGTTTACTTCAGTGTTTGGTATTAGATGGTTTGTATAGTATATGTACTGAGGATATCTTTGGAATTTTGACATGAGTATAGTATTATATATTGATTACATTTCTGTTTTTAAATATTAAGGAGTGCAGATATTTTAATCTTTACATGCCAAGAATTCTGGGATCTTGTTTCCCCTCCTTTAATTGCTGCTGGTGGAGGTGGAAGCCCTTCTCAGTGTTAATAAATGCCATCACCCGTTCCCTTCCCCCAGCTTTACACTGGAGCCTAGTTTGCCTGCAGCTGCAATGGTAGGCATCTTTCAGGAAGTGACCTTGGCTTGTATTAATCAAATTCAGAACACACAAAAAGCTTCTTGCTAACATGCTGACTTGATGTAAAATTTTATCGCATCCATTTTCTTTCAGAATGAGGCCATCTTGTAAAAAGAAGATATACAGAAGACTCCTCCAATTTAATACATTAAAAAAGCTTTGTAAGCCATGTTAAAAAAAACAAACAAACCTAGATTTTAAAAGTAAAGACTATTAATGGCCAAATGTGCATAAACCTAAATCATGAAGGTTTGGGAGTTGTTAGAAAATTAACTTGTTTTAACGCTGAATAAAAAGAAAGTCCTGTATGTTAGCATCAAACTTATTTACTATTTAGCTACATTAAATACAATTTAGTATTGTATTTAATATATTATTTATATAAAAATATTAAAAAATTAAGCTATAAATTTAATAATAGCTACATTAAATTATTGTGGAAGATTTATACACTATGAATTTATTTTGGGGCCCTTTAGTAAACATGTATTAAGAGAGATACTTTTGTATATAGTTTATCTTTGGGTGTTCAGAAATGACTTTGATCTTACTGTGTTGGTTTGGATAAGAAAACTAATATCCTGCTTGGAATCATTTTCTTATGTAGTGGCAGTACCTACAGGGACTTCTACATATAACAGAAGATTAAATCAGCAGGGCTGCTAAAATTTACCACCTATTGTATTTATGAGAAATATTCTAACTACAAATTCACACAGTTGCTTCTTCACTTTTAGCTGATCATTATGATGGAGCAGTTAGTATAGTCAAAGAAATCTAGTTTTTAAATGTAGGATAGTTAAGGTTTATGTCGTACAGATCTTTATTTTAACCTTGTTCAGTGTTATATGTAGAAAAGAATATTTCATGGATTAGTCTGCTAATGTTTTCTACATTTGGGAGAAATTTACATAAAAAAAAACTTGGAGCTCAGTCGCATCTATTGCCAAGGGGTTCACTCTTGAGTTTATTTTGTATAGGAGTCACTTGTGTGTACTCAACTGTTTTAGAAGAGAAATACAGAAAAAGAAAGCTTAAACTTTAGGAGCTGTACCTGCATTTTGGTAGATGTACAGTATGAAAAGTACAGGCATGGTATGTGTTTATTAATGATTAGGAGAGGCGATAGAGAACCTATGGAAATAAAAAATTGGGGTTAGATACATACTTTAATGGCTTCAACATCTGAGTTATTATTTACTGGAAACATAATCAGCATTATCTGTGATCGTATTGTAACTTGTTCTTAGAATTGCAGCCTCATGGAAATAAATCTATCTGTAACCTGCCTAAGTTCACTCTTTGTCTCGATACCAACATTAATTATTGGTTTGTTAGATACTACAGGAGAATTTCAAGGAAAATGACTCGATCATTTTTCTCCACTCACATACCTGTTTAAAATACATGGTCTTCAATAAAATTGTCACTTTGAACTTAAAATGTTCTTTGCCTCCTCCTCTGCTGCCACCTTCCCATGCCCCCCATTCCCCCCTAAGAAGGAGAAAGGAACGCCTTAAGAGAAAAGGAATACATATAATCCTGGTAGCCAATGAGTTAATGTTCATTTGCAGCCTGAGGGTCAGCGTTCAGTCCCTGTTTCCTGATTGGCTGCTAAAAGGTGAAATTGAAACCACTGTAAACTTTTGACCCTGTAGCAATTCTTGTGGAACGCCTTCCACTGGTGGAGCCCAGAGCTTCAGCTCACCTCTCCACCCAACCCCTCCCACCCGCTTTCCTGTATTTATTTTGTATGATCCTGCAACACTGCATGCGGTTTTTCCAGGAGAGGGGGGAGAGGGAAGCAGAACAAGCACCAGCAAGTGGCTGGCTTCATGCCTGTTTTAGCAACCATGTCATTACTAGCTACAACTCAGCCAGAGATAGGGAGCTTGTTAATAAACTGGTCTGCCAACTGGATTTTTTAGTTTTCTCCTTAATCTCAAGGTAATTTAAAAAATGCAGAATGGTCGTATTTACTGCCATTGTTCGTCAGTGGATAGTATCGTAGTGTAAGCGAAATATATGGCACGATTTCCTGAATGTGTTGAGTTAAAAATAGCTTTCATATTCAGCACCTTTATATACCCCATTAATGTTTCCTATGTCTCTTATGATTTTTACGTAAATGCCTAATGTTTTACAAAAGTTTTTTTTTCTTCTTTGCCTTTGTCTTTTATTATAAAGAAACTCAATTGGCATTTCATTTCTAACTATGGAGAATAATTGCAGAAATTATCTGTACATTCAAAGTTTGTTAATAATCTCCCCCCCCCCCCCCCCCACCCCCCGCTTTTTTCCTTGGATGAGATAAAGGGTCCTGGATTTGTCTTCCATTCACGTGTAAACAGTGCTTTACAGTCACCACAGAAACCCGTGAACACGGCAGGACCGTCCTCTTCCCTCTCCTTTGACACTGTTGTCAGACTCTGCCTTCGTCTTTGGTTCCTGCTTATATCCCTGGTGTCTGGCAGAGTTGATGCTCAGCAGATACTTACTGAGGGAACATAGTTTTCATTTCAGAAACTACAGTGGCTGTTTGTACCTGCTACTCCTTTCCTAATAGCAGGAACCATATTTTGCTTACACTTTGGAGGGCCTGTGTAGCACCTGACATCTGATAGGTGCAGAGCAAACATTTAAGTGAATTAAATGCCTTCCCCAAGGTTATGAATCTGAACTTCCAAAACCTAGGTTTTCTGAAACTAAAGTTTCTGTTTTAACTGCCTCTTTTAAATTTTCAGATTGATTCTACGTAGAACTAAACATTTATTAAAACTTATTAAATGACTATTCAGAATAAGTTATTATAAATCAATTTGGTCTTTTCTAATATACATCATAGGCTGGGTGGTAATACATGTCAAGTATTTTTTTTTTAACCCTGTCCTTACTTCACTAAGCCTGCATGTGCTATAATTTGAAATAATCCCTACTCCCCTTGTCAGAGAGACTGGTGTTGTTGAAAGTTTGTCATCAGTGTATTCCCAGTATTCTCTTGGGTACCAAATACATTTTTCCTTATTTACTTGAACACGAAATAATGGACTAATAAATTTTAAAGAGAAAATTCTTTTTTTCTGTGAAGTTTATATAGCTTTAAAAACAGTAGCATCTTTTTATATAATTTTCTTTCCCCTTTCATTAGATTGGTTGTAGTTGATTGTTGTAAGTAAAATCTGGTGTTAACAATTTTGACAGGATATATTTATTGTTTGATAAATAATCTCAACTGCAAAAAAAAAAACTGTTATTTGTGCCAATATTACGTAATCTTTAAGTAAACGGGGTGTTTAATTGGTGCACAAACTGATTGTGTAGCGCTTTAAAGACGAGTGGGCAACAGCTGGCTTTTCCCAAAGATGGTGGTTCCCCATCTCCATCTATGATTTTAGGGGCCCGAGGAGGGAGTCCCTGGGAGCCCTGCCTGCAGCAGCATGAAGAGAATAATGAGCTTAATATGATTAATAGTAGAGTCCTTGCCCCCTTCCGTGCTCAATAGCAAAAGAAAAACACATTCATAATATTCAGTGGCCTCTCTTTGTCAGTTGGTGTTTCCCAGCATCAGCATTCTGTAGTTTGGATTTTCCTCTCAGCTCCCCTCCCCCAGTTTGATTCTTTGTTCTGGCCTCGAGGCACATCTTCTCAGACTAGCTCTTACTAACAAAGCTCAGTTTGATCTCCCCAAGCCCCCAGTAGCTTTCTAGTGATGCAGGTTTTGATGATGTGGATCTCATCAGTCACCTTTATGTTAATTCTAGTAGACAAATTGGGGCTTCCCTGGTGGCTCAGTGGTATAGAATCCACCTGCCAATGCAGGATATACGGGTTCAGCCCCTGGGTCAGAAAGATCCCTAGGAGAAGGAAGTGACAATCCATTCCAGTATCAGTGCCTGGGAAATCCCATAGACAGAGGAACCTGGTCGGCTACAGACCACGCGCTCGCAAAAAGAATCAGACACAACTTAGCGACTAAACAAACAAACAAAAAGTACAGTCCTAGGAAATCTGCTCTGACTGTTGCTTTTTCAGAATCTTGGTTCTAGACTAGTCAACTGCAGTGTCCCAGCGGTTCCATACTTGACAGGATCTTGGTAGATAGTACTTTTTAGACTACCTACTCCTTGCAGTTTGCTGGTAGGCAAGCCAGTCATTGCTCTGATTATTTGCTGCTAAGTCACTTCAGTCGTGTCTGACTCTGCGACCCCATAGACCAGGCTCCCCGTCCCTGGGATTCTCCAGGCAAGAACACTGGAGTGGGTTGCCGTTTCCTTCTCCAATGCATGAATGTGAAAAGTGAAAGTGAAGTCACTCAGTCGTGTCCGACTCCTAGCGACCCCATGGACTGCAGCCCACCAGGCTCCTCCGTTCATGGGATTTTCCAGGCAAGAGTACCGGAGTGGGGTGCCATCGCCTTTGGGGGCCTCTAATCCAGCTGCACACTTCCTGGGAGAGGAGAACTTTTTAGATGGTACTCCTTTATGTTCTGGGGGTTATGGGGTACAGATGGGCTGTCAGTACTCCTTCGGATAGTTCTCATCGGCAGTACAGAAATGCTTGAGCATGAATGTAGGCTCTCTCACCAGCTTTTCACATTAGGCAGCAGTGCTTGTTCCCTGGATCAGTCATTAGGTACATTCTGACTCAAATGCCTTTTCCTGCCCACCTATCTTGTTCTCTAAGTACTAATGTCACCCCATGAACTCCCCCTTACCTCTCAAAAGGAGCAACGACAAAAGAGCCATTTCTCTTTAAAAATTACATTTATTTGTTTATTTTTGGCATCACTGGCATGCATTGCTGCGTGCAGGCTTTCTCTAGCTGTGGTTAGCGGGGCTCTGCTTGGTTGCGATGTGCGAGCTTCTCAGTCCTGCGGCTTCTCTTGTGTTTGAGGCTCACGGGCTCTAGAGCTCGGGCTCAGTAGTTGTGTACTGGCCGAGTTGCTCTGAGGCACGTGGAATCTTCCCAGACCAGAGATTGAACCCGTGTTCCTTCCATTGGCAGGTGGATTCTTAGCCACTAGACTGCTAGGGAAGTACAAAAGAACCATTTCTGAGATGAAATTTGATTTAAAACTAGGGCCAGAAAACCTTGAACTTTCTTTACAGGACTTTTGCCTACCTTTTCCCCCTCCACTGTCCTCTAGTTAAATTGAATATAAAAATTCAAGTTATAAAACATTGAATTGAGTGAATTAGTGAATTAAAGTCGCTCAGTCATGTCTGACTCTTTGCGACCCCATGGACTATACATACAGTCCTTGGAATTCTCCAGGTCAGAATACTGGAGTGAGTAGCCTTTTCCCTTCTCCAGGGGATCCCAACCCAGGGGTGGAACCTAGGTCTCCTACATTGCAGGTGAATTCTTTTCCAGCTGAGCCATCAGGGTAGCCCAGGAATACTGGAGTGGGTAGTCTATCCCTTCTCCAGCAGATCTTCCCAACCCAGGAATTGAACCAGGGTCTTCTGCATTGCAGTAGGATTCTTTACCGACTGAGCTACCAGGGAAGCTCAATTCATTTAAAAACCAAAGTTGTTTGTGTTTTCTCCTGTTTTTTTTATTTCAGTGTGCTTAGAAACTCTTGTTATACTATGTGTCAGTCTTGTTTGGCTAATAATTGTTTTTATTTATCGAGCTTGTATATACTACGTACTAGTAAGTAATTTTGGAGAAGGCAATCTCCAGTACTCTTGCCTGGAAAATCCCATGGACAGAGGAGCCTGGTAGGCTGCAGTCCATGGGGTCGCTAAGAGTCAGACACAACTGAGCGACTTCACTTTCACTTTTCACTTTCATGCATTGGAGAAGGAAATGGCAACCCACTCCATTGTTCTTGCCTGGAGAATCCCAGGGACGGGGGAGCCTGGTGGGCTGCTGTCTATGGGGTCCCACAGAGTCGGGCATGACTGAAGCGACTTAGCAGCAGCAGTAAGTAATTTAAGCATTTTCACTTAATTGTCACAAGAACCTTATGAGTTGTGATACCTATTTTAAGATGAGAAATCTAAGGCTCAAAGGTGTCTTACATTGACCCAGGGTTACCAGACCAGTAAGTGAAAGAGCTAGGAGTTGGTTGGCTCTAGATCTGGTGGGCTCTGAAGCTTCTGCTCTTTAAGCTATTATGCTAAGAACCTATATGTACTATTGTGGACTGGAAGAGGCGGTCCAAGAACTAGCTAACTTTTGGCATTGTCTCAGCGATAAGCTGGAGACTACTGTGATTATTAGTAGACACGGTACTAGATACAGCAGTTCCTTTTATAACTTTAATTGCATGCCACTTATATATTACCTAGATTTTCTTCTCCCTTCGTCAACAACGTTATGATGTGATATCCTTCTGCCCTCAACCCTCATCCCCCTGTTTCTCACCTTAAAGTGCAACAGATCCTTCACATCATGCACCTAGATTGTGGTTGGTTGTCTCCTATCTACTATGTGGATTGGCCCTGACTGTGATGTGTTTGTTACTTGGAACTTGTGAGTATATCATTTTTCCTTCCATCCTTTCTCAACAGACCTGCCAGTTCCAGCACGAATGCTATTAACTTAAGAGCTTAGCTATGGTTGTTGAATCTATAGATAGCTCTAGAATTAGTGGTAGTCAGAGTGTGCTTTGTCTCATTTGGAAAATCGTAAGGTGAGAGTGAATGTTTTTATTGGCTCACTTTTTTGTTGGACTAGGGCCTGCTCCACATTTCCTCAAGTGCAGAAATATGCAGTTCTGTATGCTCCCATATTTATTGAAGTTTATTTTGAAGAACTGTCCTTCATTTACCTGTCTCCTGTTTAAAATAATTTTTTTGTGTGTGTGAATGAAATGATGTACCCTTTCCTAAAGGGGAAGAAAACATCCAGTACTTTTTTTTTCTTTCTCCCTTTTCCTTGGTTGCTTTATCTATCTGGTGGGTATTTATCTTTTTTGAGCTTGAGGATTTTAATTAGCTTCTTACAGGATATTTATATTGTTTTAAATTGTTAATTTGTTGAGCATTCCCTTTGGACTTGGGGGGAACATCCCAAGTTCAGATTACCCATCTGGTTTCATCACTCTTCAGAACTTGGAGCTGGTCTCCTTCATCACTACTTTGCATTATCCATGTTTACAAACTGTGACGGATTGTATTGTGTATGCCCTGCCTAATTTTTTTTTTTTAAACAGAAGTAGTAATATATGGCAAAATAAGGCATCAAGTTCAAATTCCTAGGAAGAGGCTTCATACTTGATAACTTTTTGTTAGTTTTGTTTCTTATGTCCAGGGACGGGAAAGGTGGGAAAAGTTAACTTGTGTGTGACTAATAATAATATTTATATTCAGAAAGGGCAATAAAAATCAATACCCTTTTTTTATTTGTTTTTGTCCTCAGGATCAAAATACTTGCTGAACAGTGGAGTCAGAGACCAATAAAAACAAACATAAACTACTTGAACAGCATTTGACTGGTTAGCCAGGTAATTCAGTTTTACTTTGGATCCTTTGTCATTTTCTGACTTCACCCTCTGAAGATACTGCACACTTTGTGATTTTATGATTTCATTTTAAGCGTGCTTTATATGTTATGTTGTCCCCTTTAATGATACTGTTAGTTGAATGAAGGGTCTTGGAATAAGTTAATATATATGTATATTCTATATACAAATATAAATTTGGAGGGAAGGAGTATGTTACAGTTTAACATGAGATGCTGCCATCAGCCCTCTTCTTCTTATGTGTGAATATTTTAATGGCACTTAAAATCGGAATCAGCTCCACCCATTTTGACTATTTCACCTTGTGGAGGCTAGTTTCCACAGAGTGCTTGTGCTGGTGTGTAACATTTCAACTGACTCCTCTCCTAACTTTTGTTATTGCATCAGGATAGGAAAAATGAGAATGAAGAAACTGTCTGATAGCCACAAAAGCACTTATGCCTTGCTTAGGTGGTTAAATTTCTTTTTGTTAGTAACATTATTATTCTCTTGGTTGGCTGGGCTTGAAATCTGAGTCATCTTGATATTTTTAGTAAACAAGCCTTATCTGGTTTTCTATTTTCATGTCTCCTCTATTCGGTGAACTTTCTGTTACCAATCTTAGCTTCCTAGGCCAAGACCCCATAATTTCATGCTTGTGTTTGAAATGTCCCTTTACTGCTTCTTATCTATGTTTCAACCCACTTGAAAATTTGCTAGAAAATTTTCTTCAGTATATCCCTTTAATCAAGTCTCTTTTCTGTTAGGAGCTTTGGATGACTGTTCCCTGGCTTACAGAAAAAAAATACAAACTCCTCTCGCTTACATTTGAAACAGTCCTTTATCTGATACTTTATCTAGGCCTCCAGTTTCAATTTCCCAATAAAATCCTTCAGTTAATTATGGGATACACCCATTATATTCTGAACATAGTAGAGAACTATCTCCATAGTATTTATCTTAAAAAACAAAACTTTATTTGGAAATTTCCAGTTTACAAAAGTTAAAAAAATAGATAAAGAATTATCTAGATATCCTTAGTCAGATTCACTCTCTGGTTTTATTATTTGCATTTATGTGGGCTCTTACTCTTTCCTCTCTCTTTTTTGAATTATTTGAGGGTTATGTTCCATAGAATGTGTTTCTTTCCTCTAATACTTCTGCTTTATTTCCTACGAATAGGGCCATTCTCTCATACAACCATTGTATGGTTATCGACTTCATAAATGGATGTTAATATAGACCTGTTGTCCATCTTCCAGTTTTGTCAGTTGACCTAATAAAGTCTCTCCCAGCAGTCTCACTTGCTTCTTGTAATGGAAATGAGTCTAAGCTCAGGTACTACATGTAGTTATTATTTTTCTTTAGCCTCCTTTTTCCTGGAATATTTCCCCAGCCTCTTCTTTGCCTGGCATGACATTGACATTTTTGAAGACTGCAACCCTTCCCCTCCCTTATTAGAATGTTCTTCATTTTCTGTTTGAAACAGGGTTAGAATGAGGCTATTTGTTCTTGGCTGGGATACTGCATAGGTGATGTGATACCCCAAGAAAGATGTACAACTTCTGGAGGCACAGGATGTCTTCTGTCCCTCATTGGGATGTTAATTGTGATCATTTGGCCAATGTGTTGCCTGATTTCTCTGCTGTTAGAGTTTCTCCCCCTTCTTTAAGCAGTGATGGGGGAGACAATGCCAATACCATGATTCTCATCACAGTTTGCCCTAGATTTAGCATTCATTGATGATTCTTTTCTGATCTAATTTTTTAGGGTCATGCTTCCAAAATGGTTATTTTCTCATTCCGTTTCCAGTGGAGCTCTTTCATCATGCTCCTGTGTCCTTGTGGGAAATAGTATTAGAGACCAAGATCCTTGGTAGGTGTCCTTGTTGCTCCTAGATTGTCTTCTCTTCTTAACCCCTTCAGTGGACACAGCTAGGAAATAAATGCATGTTTATACATGTACATACATAAACATACTTGTTCATGTACACACACACACAGCAACATGCATCTATGTAGTTTATAAATCATGTGTTGGTGTCAGTATGTCCAGTTTCCCTCCACATCTGCAGGGTTTTTTCTTTGCACCTCTCACTTTATATTTTTATGTCCATTTTTATACCACGAGAGCCTTGGTTCCCAACATAGTACATTTACTCATTTGGTCTGTCCTATAATATATCTAAAATCATTTCAGATTTGCTTTGCCCATTTAATTACAGTAAACAAAGTGAGTGGGGAACTTGTATATAGTTTTGCCCAGGACTGAGAGGAAATCCTGTATTCCTTTTTTTGACTTACATATTTGTATTTAAAATTTTTTCATTTTTAAATTTTTATTGGAGGTTAGTAGTTGATTTACAGTGTTGCATTAGTGGTTGATTTTCGGGTGTAAGATGCTATATTTTTAAAATACTTGAATTAGTTCTCCCTCATCCTACCTTCCCTTCCCTCCCCATTTTTGTTTCCCACCTTAGTTTCTGCATGATGTAGTTGTGATATTTGTTTGAAACGAAATGAGGTTTATTTATTTGTGTGCTTGAGTTTCAGTTTGTTTTAAAATGCTCCTCCTCATTCTGATTCTGGTTTTATGTTGATTATGTAGAATATGAATACGTTTTCAAAGGTCAAAATTACACAAAAGATACATATTCCCTCTGTATCTTTTCCACCCTCATTTTCCCTATTTCTCAGAGGAAGCCACCTTCAGTGTTTTCTAGAGTGTTTCCCTGTATTTTCTTTTTGTAATGACAAGCAGATATATGTATGGTTTTTTTTTCCTTCCCCAATTGCTCACCAGTAAAAGAGTCTACCTGCAGTGCAGGAGATTCAAGTTGAGTCACTGGGTTGGGAAGATCCCTTGGAGGAGGAAATGGCAACTCACTCTAGTGTTCTTGCCTGAAAAATCTCACGGATAAGAGGACCCTGGCAGGCTACAGTCCAAAGAGTGGCAGTGGGTTGGACAGGACTGAGCAGCAGCAGCAGCATCGTTTTCATTATGTGCACACACCATAGGTTATTCAGTCAGTTTCCTCTGTGTGGGTATTACCTAGGTTGTTTCCAGTATTTTGCAGTTAAAATGATGCTGCAGTGAATAACCTTGTGAAAATATATTTTCATATTCTTGGGGGGGATATACCTTCAGGATACATTCTTACAAGTAAGATTACTAGGTTGGAGGGTAAATGTATATGTAGTTTTTGTTAGATGTTGTCTAATTACCCTCCATAAGCATTATGCCATATGGATTCGCACCAGTCATGTGTGAGAGAGCCTATTCCCCCCTCTCACACTGAATACGTTCTACTGAGTGTTTTTTTAGCTGCATCCACATGATTGAGTGTATCAGTAGTTTATTTTTATTGCTGAGAAGTATTCCATTGGGCTTCCTGTTTTTGGCTTCCATGAATAAAGCTTCTAGGAATATTTAAGTGCAAGTTTTTGTTTAGATTTTTTTTCCCTCTTGAGTAAATACCCAGGAGTGTAATTGTCTTATGTTAAGTGTGTGCTTATCTTTATAAGAAATTGAAACTGTTTTCTAAAGTAGCTATACCATTTTATATTCCACTTGCAGTTTATGAGAGTTCAAGTTCCACTATATCTCTTTATGAAGCGTCTGTTCAAATTTTGTGGATTTCTTAAATTGGGTGGTTTGTTTTCTTATTGTATGACTTAAATTTTTCTGAGTACAAATTCTTTTCAGATATATTTTGAGAGTATTTTCTTCTGGTCTTTCTTTGGTCTCCCTTTTCATATTCTTGAATTTTTTTTTTTTTGAGAATATAGGCATTTTGAATAAAATAAATTTTTTTTTTTGCTTATGAGTAATCGTTTTTTAGTGTGTGAAGAGATCTCTGCCTATTAATGAGTTAATGAAGATTTTTCTCCTTTGTTGTAGAAGTTCTGTAATTTTATCTTCATATTTAGGTCTGTGATCCATTTTGATTTAATATTTGCATGTTGTGTGAAGAAAGGATTGAGGATAAGTTTTTAAAAACATTGACATTCTGTTCCATGGCTATTTGTTGAAGACTCCTTTTTCCATTGTGTTGCATTTTAATTGTGTGTGGGTGTGTGTATGTGTATGTACATGCGTGCTCAGTTGTGCCCAACGCTTTGCTACTCTGTACGTGTGTGTGTGTATGTGCATGCTCAGTCGTGTCCTACTCTTTGCTACTTTCTGTGTGTGTGCTCAGTTGTGTCTGACTCTGCTATTTCATGGACTGAAACCCGCCAGGCTCTTCTGTCCAAGGAATTTTCCAAGCAAGGATAATGAGTAGGTTGCCATTTTCTCCTGCAGCAGATCTTCTCCAACCAGGGATTGAACCTGTGTCTTCTGCATTGGCAGGCAGATTCTTTACCAGCGAGCCACCTGGGAAGCTGGAATATATAGTCGGAATCTCGGAGAAGGCAATGGCAACCCACTCCAGTACTCTTGCCTGGAAAATCTCATGGATGGAGGAGCCTGGTAGGTTGCAGTCCATGGGGTTGCTAAGAGTCGGGCACGACTAGGCGACTTTACTTTCACTTTTCACTTCCATGCATTGGAGAAGGAAATGGCAACCCACTCCAGTATTCTTGCCTGGAGAATCCCAGGGACAGAGGAGCCTAGTGGGCTGCTGTCTATGGGGTCACACAGAGTTGGACACGACTGAAGTGACTTAGCAGCATAGTCGGAATCTATTTCTGGTCTTTATTCTGTTCCATTGATTCATCAATCCTTATGCCCATCAATCCAGTGCAGCTTTATAGTAAGGCTTGAAAGAGGTGGTGTGAGTGTTTCAACTTTTTCTTCTTTGTCATGATTTCTCTGAAAGTGAAGTTGCTCAGTCGTGTCCAACTCTTTGCAGTCTCATGGACTGTAGCCTACCAGGCTTCTCCGTCCATGAAATTTTCTAGGTAAGAGTACTAGAGTGGGTTACCATTTCCTTCTCCAGGGGATCTTCCAGACCCAGGGATTGAACCCTTGTCTTCCGTATTGCAGGCAGACACTTTACCATCTGAGCCAGGATTTTGGTACAAATTTCAGGATATGTTTGTTAGTCCCTGCAGTCTTGTCAGTCTCTCTGAGAAACTGCCCTGCAATATCTATCCAGCTTGACCATTCTGAATTCTGGTTATTATCTTGTCCATTCTGCAGGATTGCTGGGCTCTGTTTGAGTTCTTCATCCCTCTGTTGTGATCTGGAAAAACTGCCTCCTAGAAGGAAGCCTGGCTGATGGTGGGGCTCATGTTACCATGTTGTTCCTTCTCCCCTCATGCCCAGTTGTTTTCTTAATCTCAGGGACCACAATTTCTCACTGTTTGTTTTCTGATATTTGAATATAGTTTGCTTAGTTTATGTTGGGATGAGTCTCCTTATTCTCTCTTGACCTAAATTGGAAGCCCACAGTTGATTCTTGAGTTAATTTAAAAAAAAAAAAAAAAAAAAAAAGTCTCTTCTCATGCTGTGCCAAAAGGAGCAAAAAGATATCTTTAACCATAGAAGCTTCTTTGATTGCTGTTTTATTTATTTATTTTTTGGGCTGTGCCGTGCAGCATGCAGGGTCTTAGCTCTCTGACCAGGGATTGAACCTGGGTCTCCGGCCATGGAAATGTGATGTCTTAACTATTGGACTGCCAGGGTATTTTATTGAACAGCTTCTGAGACCAGAGGATTAATTTCTCTGGAAGTTTTCCTAAGGAATATAGACTTGCATTTCTAAAGTCTCTTTTATTCTCGTATCTTGAGACTAGGCAACCAGTCTCAACAAACTCTACTAGATTTCATTTGCAGGACTTATAAATGTGAATGAATTGTCTCTCCTCCCAGTACATCAGATTTACTGAGTCTCTGGCCTACTTTTGAGGCTGGTCCCTATAAGCAAAGAATAGGTACCAGGCCTGGAGGTATTGACTTATAAAGTGAAGTTATTATTTGTTAATGATGGGCTTGTCATGCCTGACTAAATGAGAATTATTCTCAATTATGACATTCAAGATGCAGACTTGATTATCCAGTTATCCTGATAAATGAGTTGACAGATTTTTATTAAACCTATTCAATTAATAATATTGACATGAAAAGTAGAGAGACTCAGTTTTTATGTTTCTGTTTTTTCCCCTGCAATTTGAGGACATTGAATCAGGTGCCACATAGAATGCTTTTAGAGTACGTAAGTGTAATTTATTAAATTGAGGGCTAGATATAGAAGAGAAGGAAAAAGGGCTTCTTTATAGAACCCACTGGAAAACATAATACCAAACAATAATATTCTAAAACAAATAACCGCAGTTAAAATCTTCACTAGTTTATTCAGTCCTGCGTAAATCTGTTTCGCTTAATCTTTTGTTTTTTTTTTTTTTTGCAGTCTGCTTTGAAGACTTCATCCACTTAGGTGTATAAAGGGACCTAGAAATTTTGACTTAGTTCATCTTCCAGTACAGTTGTAAAATTGTGTAAGTTACCTTAGGTCAGTAGTCTGTCACCCAGAATTTATTTCATAAAATATTTAGATTTGTTATCTCTTCCATGAGAATCTTAGACTTCAAGGCAAACAGCAGAGGAAAGCCAAGCCACCCATTTGGCAGGAAGACATTTTGGATGTCCTTCATTCATTGTTATGGACAGGAGTTTTCATCTGATGTTCTTAATCGTTGGCCTGAAGGAGTACTTTTAGTCCCTAAAGTATTTGAGACTAATTGTCACAGATTTTACTTATGTGAAAATGTTTATTTCACATTCATTTTTGAAGGATTCCCTGTATATAAAATTCTGTGTCAGTTGCTTCAGCACTCTAAAGATCTTGTTGTCTGATTGCTTCTAAAAAGGTAATTTTTATCTTTGTTCCTCTGTATATATGGTCTTATGGTCTTTTTTTCTTGTGACTACTTTCAAAATTTTCTCTTGAAAATCAAGATGTTTGAATTTAAATAGTTGGACTTTAATGTACTTAGGTTTGGTTTTCTTTGTATTTATTCTTGGGATTAACTGAACTTCAGTGTGCAGACTGGTGTTTTCATCAAGTTTGGGGGAGTTTTGGCCATTATTTCTTGAAGTTTTTTGTTTCTGCTTCAGTCTCACTTCTGGGGCTCTGGTTAACATATTTGATAGACCATTTACTATTTCTCACTTGTCCTTTCCATTTGTCTTCAATTTATTTTCCTTCCATTCTTCAGATGGGTAGTTTTGATAACCCTTTAAGTTCAATTACTTTATTTCTTCTCCAGTCTGAATGATATTCAGTAAGAAAATATTTTTCTGTTTCAACCTTGTTCTTACAACCCAGCGTTGTAAAGGGCTTAAGCCAATGGATTTATCAAAGTTGTATAACTAGTTTGTGATGTAACTGAAGTTAGAACTTACATCTTGATTCTTTGCAAACTTTCGACCTTTTCTTTCTATAATTTGTGAACTTTATATTGTAGTAAGTTGCAGTCTTTTTAAATATTCATGCTGAAGAGGTAGAGGATATTGCTTAAACATTATACAGTTGCAGAAATTAAAGGTAAGTTCTTATTTGTGGTTTAAAAATGATTTTTAATAGAAAAATGTAAGTATCACTGAAGTCAGTAATACCTTAGAAACTTACAGATGACATTACTCCAGCATTGAAAGTAAGCCTGTGGTTATTCAACAGAAAAATTCAACTTTAACTATAGAAATTCTAACATCATGACTTTCTGGAGTTTAGGCTGTGATATTATTCATGGTCTTGGAAATTAACTTTTTGAATACAACCTCAGTTAATGGATATATTTCGTGTAGATTTCTGAAACTGATTTTTATGTCATCTTTGTTAAAATTAAAACACTGTATAGTTGGATAGAGGAATGAAAATATTGCCAAGGCCAGGATAATTATCACATGCTTTCATATCATATTTTATTAATAATATTGTAGTTTCTAAAGTTCCGGCAGAAGTCCTGAGAATTTTGATACTTAGAAAAAGTATTGCATATGAATGATGTTCTAAGTTGTGAGAACTGTATTTGTCTCTGTCCTTCAGTTTAGTTTGATATTGAATTACTAGAGTTTAAAGATAACAGTTTTAATTATAAACTGTTTTTTATGCCTTATAGTTAAAATGAATTAAACTCAAGGAAATCTGTAAAGCAACTGTTATTTAAAAACCAAACAGTTTAAGTGAACTGCTTCTCCCCTACTCAGTGTAAATGAATGATCGTTAGATTAGAAGATCAAACTATCAGTAAGATGAAGATATTTAAAATTGTTTTTTAAAGTGATGTGCATAGGGGTGGGTTGAGAATCTATGGTACTTGGTGATGACCAACCTGGTAAAGGCCATACTTCTTCACTATTTTCTTTTTATAAAGACTGGTAGGAACTTCTAGTGAATGTGGCTGGAAAACAGTAACTTCTTATTCAGGATTTCAGATGGGCCAGTTCTATTGAAAGTCTGTTGTTGAAATAGCTGTAAATGGTGCAGTTAAACTCAGAGATTCCATGAAAAAAGGAGTAGAGTATTTGATGTCATAAGTTTTAAGGTTTTTGGGGATTTTTAAGGGGATGAGTGGAAATATTTAAGGGCTTGGGCTCTGACATTGGCAAGACCTGGGTTTAATTTCTAGCTCCATCACTTACTAAATATTTGACCTTGAGTGAGTTATTTTACTTCCCTGTTTTCTTATTAAAAGGAATAAAGTTGAATTCTATACTTTCATCTGTTCTCTGTATCAGAGGACGACTGCAGTGGGGATTGAGTAGTAGATGAAATACAGTCAACACAGGATCTAGCTCAAATGTTAGATTAAGTATTTGTCCACATAGTTTTTAAAATTTAACATTAAGATTATGCAGTATTTTATATGAGCAAGAGTATATATTATTTGTGAGTTATAAAGTATACTTTGATGAACACCTGTGAACCTGCTACTTGAATTTAAGAGCCGGAAGGTTGTTAGGTGTACCCATTCCCTCTGTGTTTCTCCCTGAACTCATCCTGCCTGGATCCCAGAAGTAACAGTTTCCTTTAGTTGCAGTTGCTTTCAAAAAAGTTTGAAAAGCCACACATATATATGTGTTCCTGAACAATGTTCAGTTTTGTCTTTTAGCTTTACAAAAATATAAGGAATGTAGTGTACTTGTTTTTTCAACTTTTGTTTGCTTTTAAGATTCTACCATGTTATATATAATTTATTTATTTTTTCTGCTACTATATGGTAGTCTTTCATATGGCTTTATTAGAATTTTTTACATTTGGGATTGAACATTAGTTTTCTCTAGTTCTTGATGTATGAATGATATTTCAGTGAACATTTTAATACATGTCACTTGTTGCAGAGAGACTTGTTATTACTCTAAAGTTTTAAAAGATAAACTTGATTTTTAACTGCTGATGTAATAAATTTACTTTTAATGGGGAATTTCTTTAGAAAAAAGTAAATTTTCTTATTGAAATAGCCCTGTTTCATTAGCTACTTTATTTCATACAAGTCATTTATTATTTATCACAGGATTGGCAGTATGTACTGCAGTGTTTTTAAACAACTTTATTAAAGTATAATTTGCAAAGAATAAAATTCACCAACCTTCCATTTACAGTTTGAGTTTTGGCCAGTGTAACCATTGTCTCAATTTTGACAGAAGACACTCCTGCCACCCCCTGAAGTTCCTTGTGCCCCTCTGCAGTCTGTCCGCTCTCCTGGTAACTGGTGGCCACTGGGCTGCTCTAAGTCACTACAGTTTTCCTTTTCTTGAATTTCATATAAATGGCAATCCCCTTATGTGTGTATCATTTTGTAATTGTTCCACGTTTCCTGAATATTCTGTCCTTTTTCCTCTTTGTATTTTCATTTTGGAAGAGAGAGAAAAAGGGAGTGAGGGAGAGAAAGAAAAAGTATATGTGTGTATTCAGCCTCACTGGTTCCACTCCTCTCACCAAGCAGCTCTGTCCGTGGACAGCATTCTTTATTTTTGTTAGTGATTTTGATTTTAATACTCTAATTTGGTTTTTTAGAGTGTCCGTCTCTCTCCTTACATCCCCCATCTGTTCCTGTATGTTGTCCACTTTTACCATTCGAGCCCTTAGCATATTAATCATACTTAAAATTGCACAAGTGGTTCCACTTAAAAATTTTTAAAGACCCTGCCTCTTTCCTGTTTACTAGCAGTCTTCAGAGGATTCTTACATAGGTGGCCACATTAGAAACTTAATGTTCACGGTCACAGTGTTCATGTTAGCCGAAAAGGGGAAACAACCTCATGTCCATCAACTGAGGACTGGATGAAGACATATCTGTAAAATGAAGCACTGTTAGATGCCACAACACGGATAGACCTGCAGGCTAAGCCAGTCACAGAGGACTAGATACTGTATGATCCCACTTGTATGAACTGTGCAGAATAGGTAAATCCATAGAGACAGAACATAGGTTAGTGGTTGCCTCGGGTGAGGGTGTCAGAGAAGTTGTGTGGGGCGGGGGTATGGAAGCGTTAGGGGAGTGACAGCGGAGGGGCTTCTTTCCGCAGTAATGAAAGCCTCTGCAGTTGTCAGTGGTGGCAGCTGTGCAGCTCTGTGCTTGGAGCGCTGGACTGTGTGTTCTAAGCGTGTGGTGCATGACCTTTATCTTTGTAAAATTCTTGCTGTTGGTATTTTTTATTTTTAATTGGAGGATATTTGCTTAACAATGGTTTATCATATCTTAATGAATCGTATCTTAATGAAACTCTTAGAGAATATAGCTGATGTATTCAGGAATACTAAGAGTTCTATGATGCGATAAAGGAATTTTATGGGAAAATATGGGTACTTTCCTAATGGCACTGACTTCAGAAAGTGTGCTGTGTATCTCAAACTTTTCTGAGATTCAAGAATAACGTTAATTAAACTCACCTCAATTTTTAAAAAACCTTAGTCTTTGTTAGACTAGTTGGCCTGAAATTATAGGGTTAATGTTAATTCCAGCCCCGTATCTTCATTTGTCAAGAAAGTTTATGTCAAAAGACTTTATTCAAAAAAGAATTCAAAATCATACCGAAATCCATCTACACTTTTCTATATGTCCGTTAAATGCTCGTAAGTTACTTATGGATATTTTGCCGTTATACATCCAGAAATCAGTTTTTTGCACTCAAGCTTATAAGGCCAATTAGAAGATACTAAGAAAGCCATAATTTGGTGGATCTGCTCTCTTGGGCTGATGAAGTGCTGTAGTTTTAAGTGGAAAAGTGAAAGTTATTTTACTTGAGATAATTTGACTACACTAGGTCCCTCACTCCTTTTTTATCTTTTTTAGGTTTTAAGCTTTTAAGAGATTCTTTCTGTGCAGTGATGACTGATGACTAGTGATGTATTTAAAATGTGGATGTCACTGGTTTTATGATATATAGGAGAATATCGATGTATTTATAATTTTGAAAGCTTAGTTTGAATTTATTGTTGGTGAAAGAGCAATTTACTTTTCAAAGATAGTTTTTTTTTTTTTTTTTAGCATAGGTCACATACTATACAGAAAAACTTTAAAAAGAAAATTCCTATTAATAGTTTTGTTCTATTATTAAAGTGAAAAACTGCTTAAACTGGTTTGCTTTTAAGGATGAAGCTTTCTGAATATGTAGAGAAAACTCTTAAAGTTATAATATCCATCTTTGGCACAAAGAACAAACTATCTAAATTGCTCTGCTAGTGTAATCGCTATTTTTCTGCTCTTGGTAAAAGTGGATGGAGGTAAGGTTGTAGTAACTGTTCACAGTCAGGGTTTGTTAAAGGGACAGTTTTATTAGAGTTGGAAAATATAGACATAAAGTCATCAGGTTGGTAATATAGATCTTGTAGTACTTAATTTTGTAGCTTAGTTAAGAATATAATTGGCCTAAATATCAGCTCAGTGATCCAGAAATACAAATAATCCAGTTTATATCAGTTCAGTGGTCCTGTCTCTCATGTGCCAAACTCTTAGTTACTTTTTTATTACTCTGTTTTCAAAAGAATATGTTTGGAATCTGTTATTTTTAACATGTAAAGCCTGCATTATTTTGAAGTTGATATTGAAAACCTATAAACTTCTGACCTTGAGTAGAATTTTCTGTGTATAACCATTACATACAGCTGGTGGATTCAAAATTGCCTTTTCTGGTACTCTGCTTTGTGAAAAATAGTATGTATTGGACATGAGTGTATGACAGCTGACATTTATCAAGGATAACAGGAGCTCATTTTCACATTTTAAAAACTTCGAAAGCTCTGCATGTGTACACATGCTCAGCATATGTTCCTAAGATTTAAATATATTTTCCATCATGTATCAATCTTTAATGAACTTCACATATTAAGCTCATGCTATGTGAGTCCACAGTCAACCTAAAGATCAGAAGTATAGGGCATTTAATTCACTTCCATAAAATTTTGTCTTTCATAGTTGAAAAATCATCCCAAGTAAAAATGAACCTAATGTTTTCCAGGTAGCACTCCTGTTACATAATGCGTGATTTGTCATTACTTTCATTGGCCTACTATAAAATTTGCCCCTCATGTAGAAACGGCCCTATAGAATCTTTATTTTTGCTACATCGACTGCTAGCATATTGTTCTTGGTTTAAAAAGATTTTTATAGAGCTAGTTGTTTCATTGGAGGGTGACCATAAATAGAATTGGAATTGGATGATTCTTAATCTTGTTCTTAGCCTTTTAAAGTTTTCTTTAAAATGAGATTGTGATAATAATTTTAAAAGAACTTTAGAACTCCAGAGTTCATTATGTGTTGGCAAGCTTGTTAATTAAAACAACACCTTTATGGTTGGTGCAGGTTTCAGATACTGCAACCCTTGGATATGTTGACATGCAGATCACAGTGGCTGCTGCAAGGTAACAGGACGTGCATTGACTTCAGAAGATAGATTGGCCATGCACAGCTGTAATCCTGCTGTCTTCTCTTTTCTAGACTTGATTTAGGAGTATGAGGTCTTTGATTTCTAAGCCCTGGGAAATAAGTTGAAATATAATTTTTGTGTATATTAGAGTTTATATTTTGGCTTTTGATAAGTCTGTTATGTGGTGTAAAGGTACCATGTAAATTGTAGGCATTTTATTACTAAAGTAACTCCCAATTCCATTTGAAATACAAGAAGCCTGAGTTTTGTCCTTTTCTGTTTTTCTTTCAGCAGTTGAAAAGGAAGCCATTTTATTAAGAATGATGAGTAATGAATGGGATTTTAAATTTAGGCTAGTTAAATTGCCAGTGTCTTTATTTTTTTTAAAAATTGCAGTGAAATTAATTATGAATTTTAACATGATTTTTCAAAGAAGAAATTGTCCTTAAATTGCAATCCAAGTGTCCTTTCTAATAAAAGATACTGTTTCAACAAACTATTTTTGACAGGGAAATGTACAGTATCAGAGAAGTTTAAGGAAAATATTTGAACTGTTTACATAAGAGCAGTTTAAGACTACTACCAAAACTATATTTGTAGCATCTTTGAGAATTTAGTGCTTCTCAAATGACATCTCTAATCTTCTGTTAGGTCCCAAGGTTTAGATTTGTTTAAGTCTATTTTGCTAATACTGGAGTTGGAAAACACACAAATACATTGTTTCCTGAATTTATTTGAGTTGTAGAGGTAGTTATTTTATAATTATTCTCTCTTTAAAATAATTTTGATTCTGTCTGTAAATCATAAGATTCTTGTGGGAGCCATCTTTCAGGCCTACCATTTGCCCACCACTGAGCTTTTTTTTTTTTCTTTTTTTAAATGTGTGATTTTTTTTTTTAAACTTCTTTCAGCAACCTTGTAAAGGTGATGGTATATCCACTCTCAAGAAAAGAACATTAAGATGCAGAGATTTAAATTTGGCAAATACCGTATTGGGGCTTAGATCAAATCTGTGTTCTTTCCCTTTTTTACTTCACTGTGCTGCCTTCTGGTTGGATTCATCAGTCCCTGCACCCTGCCCCAATTCAGTGATTATGTGTGTGGTGTCTGGTCTAAGAATTAATCCTAGTCTATTGAGTTTTGTTTAAAATGTGGGCTTAAGCATCCCATGCTAACCACATCTATTCGGAGTTCTGATATTTGGTGCTCAGATAATGGGCAGTACCATCTTTTTTATACTTAATAATTTATGAAGTTTTATATTTTTTCTTTTTAGAACATTGTTGCTCTATATGTATTATATTTTCATGGCTGTTGATTGTCTTATTAAGGATTGTAATCATTTATTTTAAACTTATTTGAAGATTTTATTGGGTGGTTAATTCATCTTTTGGAATCAGTGCAATTTCTTGGGCATCTTAGTTCAATTTTTAAATCCACTTGGTAAGTTTAGTTTATAATTTGTATCTTGAGTGGGAAGTTTCTCTTTTTTGATGCACTTTGTGTGTCCCCCTTTCCCTGTCTCTGGCACTCATAGCTTATTTGTGTTGCATTCAGAAATCATTCGGAGAAGGCAGTGGCACCCCACTCCAGTACTCTTGCCTGGAAAATCCCATAGGCGGAGGAGCCTGGTGGGCTGCAGTCCATGGGGTCGCTGAGGGTCGGACATGACTGAGCAACTTCAGTTTTACTTTTCACTTTCATGCATTGGAGAAGGAAATGGCAGCCCACTCCAGTGTTCTTGCCTGGAGAATCCCAGGGACAGGGGAGCCTGGTGGGCTGCCGTCCATGGGGTCGCACAGAGTTGGACATGACTGAAGCGACTTAGCAGCAGCAGCATAGTAATATATTTTCCATTTTCATCCTGTTAATGCACTGATGGCAGAAAAGCAGTGATGCATAAAACGGCTGGTGTCTTAGCATGAATCAGGGCAGCGGCACTACCAGACTACTGGTAGTCAGTTACATTTTTCACTCCTCAGTGCTCAGACTTAAAGGAAAAGAAGCAAAGAAAAACCTCACATAAACTCCACTTCTTTATCACTCGGGATTGTCTTTGATAAAGGAACAAAATTTGCTCATTTCATTAAATCTTGACAGTTGAGTACTGTATTTTTAACATTCTTCTAGTGAGAATGGAAAATACGCAAAAAACACTTCTGCCTACTAAAGTAGGATGGTTGTCTTGGGGAAGAACACTTGTGTGATTGGCTTTTATACTGAACAGGCCACTTTTTTTCATGAAATATAATTTTTACTTGAAAGAATGACTAAAACTCTGGCTTTGGAATTTGGGGATTTGGCAGACAGTTGCTTAAAGCTGAGCAAGGTGAACCTATAACTTTAAAGAAAGCATCTGAGAGTATTTGTTGACAGTGATAAAGCTGGAGTTTTCAAGTAGAAATTAAGTTAATTTTGAATCTGTCACCATGACTGTGACAGCTTCTCAGGACTCAAAGACTTGATGAATGAGACGGGTGGTGAGATTAATGTGGTGGAGTTTTTGATATTGTATAATGTATCAGTATTTGAAAATCTGCTTATTCAGTGAACCAGTATTATCCAAATGATAATGTTTGATGTTGCAGAATCATGCATGGGTAAAAGTTTTTTCAGAGTGTAAGTTAGTATTTTAATGTAACAGTACGAAAGTTCATTGATTGGGTTTCAGATTGCACTTTGCAACTGACCTTTAAGAAAGTACCACTTTCTTAATGCCAGGGAGTGCTGGCAACACCAGAAGCTAGGCGAGGGTGGAGCAGGTCTCCCTTGGAGCCTTCAGGAAGAGTATGGCCCAGTCATGCCATGTCCTTTTTGGACACTGAGCCTGGAGAACTTCAAGACACTATCCTGTTTGTGGAAATTCATTACAGTAGTCACAGGACACTTAATACAGTAAGCAAATCTGAGTAAGATGTATTCAGGGTATGCCTCATGTTATTTTGTTTTGTTGTGTTTTTTGCAATATTTTGTAAGTTTGGAAGAATTTTTAAATGAAAACTGAAAGTACTACTTGCCATTTTAGCATAATATCAAGGAAAATTATTTATAATGAATTATAAAAGGCTATTGAAATAGTCCTTCCTTTTACAATTACGTGTATCTGTGTGACTGGATTTTCTTCATATATTTTGATCAGTATGACGTATCGCAGCAGGTTGAATGGTGTAGTAGATAAGAGGGTTCAGCTGTCTCCTGTTGTCGGACATTAAGGTTTGTAAAAACGTGAAACAGTGCCACCTCTCATGCGATTGTTTTGTTTCATGTTATTTTTCATAAATTGTATACAGTAATGTATGATGGACTTGTTTTTAAATGTAGTAATATTTCAAGTGTTTCTCAGTATTAATTTCTAATGTAGTAAATATTGACGGAGAAGGCAATGGCACCCCACTCCAGTACTCTTGCTTGGAAAATCCCATGGACGGAGGAGCCTGGTAGGCTGCAATCCATGGGGTCGCTAAGAGTCAGACATGACTGAGCGACTTCCCTTTGACTTTTCACTTTCATGCATTGGAGAAGGAAATGGCAACCCACTCTGGTGTTCTTGCCTGGAGAATCCCAGGGATGGCTGAGCCTGGCGGGCTGCCGTCTATGGCGTCGCACAGAGTCAGACACGACTGAAGCGACATAGCAGCAGCAGCAGTAAATATTGATAGACAATAACCCACATAACCAAAGCTTTTTAGAGTTCAAGAAATCCTGATATTAAAAAGGGGTGGAGAACTGCTAGACTAGTGTATTTGGTTAGAACTGTACCAGCTTTTGACTTAAACCTTGCACCTCGTATCTTTGAATAGCTGTGTGACATGGTGTGCTATGTCTGGTACTCAGTTGTTCCTGCTTTTCAGTTACATGAAAGTCTTAGTTGCTCAGTTGTGTTTGACTCTTTGCGACCCCATGGACTGTAGCCCGCCAGGCTCCTTGAGTCCATGGAATTTTCCAGGCTAAAATACTGGAGTGGGTTGCCATTCTTTTCTTCAGGGGATCTTCCCAACCCAGGGATCAAACCCAGGTCTCCTGTATTGCAGACAGATTCTTTACCACCTGAGCCACTGAGGAAGCCCTTTAAATTACATATCAGCCATTAATTTTCAGTGGAGATGTTTTATAGCACAAAATACAATTTGTGATTCTACATGTACTAGTTTGTTGATTTCCTGGCACTGGGTCATCAGCTTGTTGGAGGCCAAAACAAAACCAAAAAAAAAAAGCCCCAAAACAATAACAACAAAAAACTTGTCTATTTTGATCAACAGTTCATCCCAAGCATATTGGTATAGGAAATGCAGTTTCCTTTGTGTGGCTAACATTCAGGCTCTTTAAGATCCCCTGGAGAAGGGAACGGCTAGCCACTCCAGTATTCTTGCCTGGGGAGTTACAGGGACTGAGGAGCCTGGTGGGCTGCAGCCCATGGGGTCCCAAAGAGTCAAAACGACTGAGTGACTAACACTTTCACTTTCACACGTAAAAAAAAAAACAAGAAAAACTTGCCCTCCTCCTCAGTTTTATTGAGAAAATTGTTGACATATGTCACTGAGTAAGTTTAAGGGGTTCAGCAGGATGGTGTGATCTACACATGTGTTGTGGCATGCTTGCCACCATAGGTTCAGCTACATCCATCATCTCACATAGATACGATAAAAGGAAGGAAGGAAGGAAAAAAATGTCTTCCTTGTGATGAGAACTTTTAGGATTTACTCGTAACAACTTCTGTTTCATACAGCAGTGTTAGCATAGTCCTCAGCTGTACATTATGTCCCTGTTACTTTGTGACCACTCGCAGGATGCTTGCTGAAGTGGGTTTTGCTTTTACCAGTTTAGTTGTACAAGGGTTCATAATTAAAATTTTGCCTCAAATGTTCTCTCAGGATAATGAGATGAGCGCCCCCCCTTCATTTATTCCACACGCATAGGCAGGTTTGTGAAGTACACAGAAAGGCTCTTTAAGTCATGCGTCATAGAACTGACCTTTGAGTAGGGGGAAAAAAAAAACCCACACTATGTTTCATGTGAGATTACTTGGGTGATGATCTTTTCATCCTGTTCCTCAGTAGTTCATAGTCTCGCTTGCTGCAGATTTCTTCCCTTGAACAATCATGACCTAGAGGTACAGCTTTTTAGCTCTACATAGTATAGTAGGTATATTTTGGAGGAGAATAGAAGGCAGTTGAAGTCTGGTTTGGACTTTGGCTTTTTTCAGCCATGCTACCACTACACCACCCTCCAACAGGTAAATGATATTAGGAGTGCATTCTTATTTTCTTTTTGGACTTTGGTATATATGCTCTCATTCACTGTTTGTATTACTGTCATCCTCATATCAGTAGTGACTTTTGGAGATTTATTTGAAGAGAGAACTTCTGTCATCAGACATATAACTTCTAGGTATATGGAAACATTATTTTTTTTAAAAAAGAATCCTTTTGAATTTAAGGTTATTTAGTCTAGGAGTGGAATTATAAATCACTGAAGAGTAACTATGCTGTGAAGTCAGAAAAAGAAAAAAGGCAATGGAAACAGCAAGGACTGAGCACAGACTAACTGTAGTCTACATGATGGCCCATTCAGGAAGTCTTATGAGTCAGACTTGCCATGTCGTGTTGCTTAAGTAAGAGACCATCTGCCCCAACATCTTTTCTTTTAGAGAAGGAAATCTGGCTAGGATGTTTTTCCTGTGATACCTTATTTTCTCTTTTTCTACCTTCAGTACCTGTTTTTGGAAAATTATTTCAAAGTGCTTCGTCATCTTATATTTCCCTATTGTTGATTTTTGAGATGTTAGTCTTATAGGGAAACTCAATGTAGCTTCTATATATTCTTGATATTGGTGGACAGAGCTAACTTTAGGACTGCAGGGGAAGTGTCTTGGTACTTCAAGCTTTTTTACTCTGTAGGCACTCCCATTTTATCAATATATGCCTTGCAGTTGACCCATGGTCATCGTTCCCGGTATCATTCATTCATTACTTGACTAGTGCTGCTTCTACAGCAGCTTTGCTGCTCTCAGTCGTTTGGTTGCCAGGTGACTAATGGCATCATTTGTTTAGTTTTAACATTTCTTAAAAAAAAATTTTTTTTTTTAAATTATTTTTGACTGCGCTGTGTCTTTTCCTGCTTTGCGGGATTTTCTCTAGTTGCCATGAGCAGGGGCTGCTCGTCATTGCATTGGGCGGGCTTCTCACTCGTGGCTTCTCTTATTACTGAGCTGAGGCTCTAGGGCACGCAGACTTCAGTAGCTGCAGCCTGTGGGCTCAGTAGCTGTGGCTCCCAGGCACTGGATCACAGAGGCTCAATACTTGTGGCTCTCGGGGTTAGTTGCTCCTCGGCTTGTGGGATCTTCCTGGATCAGGGATCAAACCCGTGTCTCCTGCATTGGCAGATGGATTCTTTGCCACTGAGCCACCAGGGACGCCCTTAGTTTTAACATTTCTTAAAATGTCTTTTCTTCTGCTAGACAGATAGCCTGGAATAGGAGAGAATGAGACACATGCTGTGATCATCTCTCCTTTATATCTTTATTGCTTATTAATTAAATTTATATCAGATTTTATTTCTGCTCTGTGCACACACCCCTCTAACTCCCCACTGCTTATCTTAATCCAGAGCTTTACCAGTTGGCTCAAGGAGATTGAACACTTTCTTCTTCCTTCCTTGCTTCCTTTCTTTTCTGCTTATATTTTTATTATGTGCCAGGGGACAGCCTTAGGTATAAACAATACTTTTGATGTAGAGCTATTTACGTCTTTCAAAGAAAAAATAAAACCACAAATCCAGAAATACAAAGAGGCCTTAAAAAAGAACCAGCACTCTTTGCTTTACCTGGTACCTTTGAAGGTACTTGGATAACCTCTTCAGAATCTTCTAAAAGGTGCCTGTTTACTCTTTAATTACACTTATTTATCTTAAGGACATAGACATCTGTGACAGTAATTTTATTCTATCTTTATGGTTTTATGTTAGCTACTAACTGCCATTCACCACACTATTTCAGTGGGAAAATATTCTGAATTCCAGTCAGTTATCTGTACACTGAAGATAGCCTGAGTAGTTCTGGCTAATTTATTTGTCTGAAGCTTTTTAATTTGTTGTTGTATGGGATATTTGTAACGATTTGTTTTTCAAATGAGAACAAAATTGATGTTGCTGAAAGTCCATCTTTGTTCTTGGTATGGTGTACCTTGGAGGGTTCACCATTTTACCCTATTCCAGTTGCTTGCTTTGTATTGCTTTTCATTCTCACGATAAACCTAAGAATATGGAAGATGTGATTATTCCCAGTTTTTACAGGCGATCAGCTTTTTATAGGTGACAAAAGTCTGATTCCAACAAAGCCCTGCTGTCTTTTTATTGTATCACAGTACGTCAGCTGAAGAATTCAAACCCTTGAGTTTTATTTTGATAGATATCTTGAAGCCACCATATTTTTTTTGGAATGGAAATATCTAAGTGAAAAATGACATGTCGGAAAAAAGCAAAACTGTTTTGCAAGGTGTTTAGCCCCATCCCCCTGGTCTTCTCTGTATTTTAGGAGTATTGTGGTTGGTCAGAAGTATAGCTAATGGGAAGGGAAGAAAGAGGAGAACTGAAGTTGGAAAGAGGAACACAGGGAATGGTGGTATTAGGAGTGGAAAGAGAGAGGGAGTTTGTGATAAGATAGTTAGAGCTGATAGTGTAGAAAGTGGAGACAAATGTGGATAAGGTGTAGTATTGAAAATGTAATAAATTGAAAAATGCATTAGAATAAAGGGGATGGCTTTAAAATTTATTTATTTACTTTTGACTGTGTTGGGTCTTCGTTGCTGGCAGGCTTTCTCTTGTTGCAGGGAGTGGGGGCTGCCCTTTGTTGGTTCTTGGGCTTCTCCCTGCGGTGGCATCTCTTACTGTGGAGCCCAGGCTCTCGGCAGGGGCTTCAGTAACTGCAGCTCGTGGGCTCTAGAGCACAGACTCAGCAGTTGTGCAGCATGTGGAATCTTCCCAGACCAGGGGTTCAGCCTGTGCCCCCTGCATTGGCAGGTGGGTTCTGATCCATGGTGCCACCAGGGAAGTCCCAGGATAGCTTTTACTAATTGGATAATTGGGAATGGTTTCACCAAAGGTGACAGTCATTTGATCCCAAAGGATGACTAAAAGTGTTTCAGTATTGTAGATAAGAGAGGGATAGAGGGGACATCTAAAAAGAAATATGTGACTTAAGGGTTAAATACAAATAATAGCTGTTTTCATGAATATCTTTTGTCAGAATCTTTTTCTTTTTAGGCCACTTGGGTGGTGGAAGTGGTGGTGAGGAAGAAGTACAACTAAATAGTATGTTGTTTAGGAATGGAATAATTTATTATTAATAATAATAAATAATATAATAATAATGAATTAGGTTTATGAAGTTCAGGCTTATGTCTCATTCCTGTGAATGACAGTGATTCAGCATGTTAAATTGTCGGAGTCACTCTAACCTTTAAAGCAACTAAAGAATTACCCAGCTAGTTAGTATGCTGTCAGGCGAGGATAATTTGATTTCGATGGAATTGGCTTTCTTAACTCCCTCTGCACAGTGTATATTCGTGAACTTCATCTCTGTTGCTCGTGTAGAGGTTGAGAAATCTCTTGGCAACAAGCTTCCAGTTGCATCTAGCACCTGCCTTGGCTAATTGGTATGCCCAGTTCTGGTACTAGAACCTCTGGGGAGTTTGTGTTTGAGTTTAGCTTCATCAGGCTTAAACCAGAGCATCAATGTAAAGGGGCTTCGAGGTCAGCTGTTGATTGAGAAGGAAAAGGCAAGCAGTACACCGAGAGAAGAGAGAATGAAACCTTGTGGATGAAATAGCTGTTACTTCATGTTTGGATGTTTCTCACCTCAACTTATATATTAAAAGTAGGATATTTTATTGCTCTTTGCTAGCCCCTTTCCAAATCTGCAGGCATTAATAACTAAAGATGGAGGAAAAGAATTGACCAGGACCTGAGATTTACACTGTTTTGTGGCAGATGTCCACACCAAGTTAGTTTATTGTTGATACAGTTTATATGCTTTTCCCCTGTTTTTAAAAAACTGTAGGCTAATAGGTTTCCTATCAGTTGTGCCTTCATTTTAACACTTACCAAATTATGTTGTTATAATTGTATGTTTTCCTCTTCTGCTTGCCTGAGAGTTCTAATAGTGGGTGGTGTCATTTATCTCTTATTTCCTGGCCCCAAAATGGTCTGGGCATGCAAATGTTTGAACAGAAATGGAATTAGATATAAAAGATGGATTGCATTAGGTGATTTATAGTGCATCCTACTAAACATACCAGGTTCTCAATAACAAAACAAAAGGATATTGCAAGTTAGTTTTTATTTGGACCCCCAACCCCTGGCTTTCAGCTCTTATCCTCTATACCAAGATTCAGTTAAAACGTAAAGGTAGGAGGTAGTCACTGGTGAGGAGATGTCCATAGTAGCTCCATGTTTATGGACTTACCTCCTCCTCTGCTTTTTCTTGTCCCCTAAACACACGCATTTTATTTCGTTTCCTTTCTTTGCTCCATGGTGCTGGTTCTCTTGGAGCTGCACAAGAGACTGAAATAAAACCTCTAATTTTATATTTTAGAAAATATAATCTTGTAGGATTAAGCCTAACTGGTGATGACTATCTATATACTGTATTTGAGTAAGAATGTCAATTTGGAACTTATATTTTGGGTAGCGTGTTTATGTACGGATGTCTCATAAATCTTTCCCAAGGGTAATTTTTTTCTAATTGGCTTAATCAGTCTCTATTTTTATATAATGTTTCAAGCAGTTTTCAATAAATAATCCAAATTCACAGTTGTATGAAAATTTTTTTAAGTTAATGAGATTCTCAGGAGACTCCCAGAAATACTCCCTAATTGACATATTTAATCATACCTTGTATAATATATCAGACAGACAAGCCTGATAAATAAACCAGATTATTGGTGGGATAGTCAGAAGTACTTGGCTCTAGCATTTAATCTTGGGAAACCCAAGAATGAAAAGATTTGACAGGTTATTTTGGTTATAGTTGGGGCTTCCCACGTGGCTCAGACGGTAAAGCGTCTGCCTGCAATGCCGGAAACCTAGGTTCAATCCCTGGGTCAGGAAGATCCCCTGGAGAAAGAAATGACAACTCACTCCACTACTCTTGCCCGGAAAATTCAGTGGACGGAGGAACCTGGTAGGCTACAGTCCATGGGGTTGCTAAGAGTCAGACATGACTGAGTGACTTCACTTTCTTTCTTTTTCTTTCTTTTGGTTATAGTTAACGCTTTTCTGAACTAAGCTTTTTTCCTTGCCATGTGAGCCACTAACTGTTGGTATCAAGTAGAAATAAGGGTCATGGTTAGTAGAGGGCCATTTATTAGGTGACTGAAGAATAGTGGTTGATTTTTAGAGACTTGAGGGAAATAGCAGCGTTAGTACCCGCTGAGCTGGAGGACCTCATTGCTTCTGACCCTAATACTGCATGTTCTTAAACCCTCATGTAACAGCTTCTCAGTGTTCTTACTGATGAGCTGAGACATTCTCCAGTTAACTTGTTTGCAGAGATTGTGTGATTCAACAGTATGATTGGTTAATTTTTTTTTTTTGGAGTGAGGGATGAAATGCCCAAGGAACATCTGATACATATTTTTTTGATTATAAAATTCTAAAAATATTGTAATCCCAGCTCTGCCATCTAGTATCTGTGTGTGATCTAGATGCTGTTTTATCTATAAAATGGGAGTAATACATACTTTGGAGAATTGTGAGAAGACTCTTGAGAGTCCCTTGGACTGCAAGGAGATCCAACCAGTCCATTCTGAAGGAGATCAGCCCTGGGATTTCTTTGGAAGGAATGATGCTAAAGCTGAAACTCCAGTTCTTTGGCCACCTCATGCAAAGAGTTGACTCATTGGAAAAGACTCTGATGCCGGGAGGGATTGGGGGCAGGAGGAGAAGGGGACGGCAGAGAATGAGATGGCTGGATGGCATCACTGACTCGATAGACGTGAGTCTGAGTGAACTCCGGGAGTTGGTGATGGACAGGGAGACCTGGCGTGCTGTGATTCATGGGGTTGCAAAGAGTCGGACACAACTGAACGACTGATCTGATCTCTAATGCCAAATATGTGATATGCCTGGCACTGTACTGCCACAAAAGTTATGTTTCCTTCCTCCTTCCTTATTTATTTAGGAAAATGAAATATTTCAGTTGGTCTCTATGCCATTGGAGATTTACTGGGAAACATACCTCCTTGGGCCTCCCTGGTGGCTCAGCTGGTAAAGAATCCATCTGCAATGTGGGAGACCTGGGTTCGATCCCTGGTTTGGGAAGATCCCCTGGAGAAGGGAAAGGCTACCCACTCCAGTATTGTGACCTGGAGAATTCCATGGACTGTATAGTCCATGGGGTCGCAAAGAGTTGGACATGACTGGGCGACTTTACCTCAGTTTCACTTTACCTCCTTACCATTTTGGCTTGTCGTGGCTTTTCTTAGGTGCTCCCCCTCCCTGAATAACTTCTTGCTCACCTAATGGACACTGGCATTGTTGATTGATACCGCTTCCTTTTGGACATGGTGTACTTCCTGTATCTTTGACCATCTGCATAGTTTGTTGTACATAATCAAGATTTCCCCTCCTGTCTTAACTGTGAATAACCAAAAGGAAAGGTAGTTAATGCTGCTAAGCCACATGTCATTTTTGTGGCTTTTGAGCTGGCAGATACAGTTCTTTGTTGCTTTTAAAGAATGTTCCTTTTCTACCAGTTTGTTGTACTCTGTGTGTATATAAACTTAAACCTGTACCACAGCTTGGTTGTATTGTATAGAAAGGCCTGTAGTATTTATAGAGGAATTTTATCCAGTTCTGTAAGATTTTTGCTCATTTTAAATCTGATTTATCATGAATCTACTTATGACTTTTCCAAATAATACAGAAATAGGTAACATTATATTTTGAGAACGTTGAAAGTTATTATAAATTTATAGTGTTCTATATTGAAATAGTTGCATAGAATATTTTGCTTAAATGTCATTTTAAAGTGCACACTGTCATATTAATGTATTTAAGTAGTATAGCATAGAACTTTTAAGTAGAAACATTTCATATAAGGAAAATAATTGTAAAAATGACTCAAAGATCTAGACAGTTGAGTTTACATTGAAAGATAGAATACATTTTGGGCCTTTGAATCTGATTCAGTGAAAAGTGTTTTGCTCTAGTCTTTCGTTACTGTAGTGTCAGGGGTGTGAAAAGCCTTCTGTGATTAGGTTGTATTCTACCTGGAAGTGTGGTTGAGGTGTTACTCCAGTTTAACTGTCAGCCGGGGAGCATCTACATTCGCAACTTCAAAATATATTATGAACCTCACTATTGGATAAGAGTACAGGTTGTTTGGGAGTAGGGCAGGTATATTTTGTGGTCCTGATTTCTTTTCAGCTCAACTGTGTGGATGATAGTCTATCTGTAGGGGATCAGAATTTAGAAGGGTCTCAGTATCAAGACTGTCCCGACAGTGAGAGGTACTGGGAAACTCTTGTGCTGTATTATTTCCCCTTTGAATATGGATTTTACCAACTCTGTATATTCTTCAGACTAGATGGGCTATAATTTAAGATGTAAAAATGTAGGCTGTACAATTACTGATCTGTGTTTCTAAACTTTTCTGGGGGAGCAGAAATTAATCTACTTGTGGGCCTGGTACATGTTCCATTCCCCCCTCCCACCCTAATTCTTGATGAGTGACTGAAAATGGTCTAGATTTAGTGTGTATATGCTGTATATGCCATGAAAAGAATAACTTACAAAGCTAGACAATATAGCCCCCCAGATAAATATAGTTTGAGTCTGGCTCCACCAGTGAGAAGTAGACAACAGGCCCGGCAAGTAAAACAAATGCTTTTTATAGTTTTTTGTGCTCATAAATAAGATTAATGCCAAATAAATAGGAAACTGTGCATGAAGAGTTCGTTGTAGTCATCTGTTTTTAGGAATTATTGTATTACTGAATATGTGGAAACTTGTTTTTTGGGACTGAAATACTTCTGTTTGTTATTTCTCATGTTGAACATTTTCTTTAGTCGGGTGACATTTAAAGATACATTTATTCTACTTTGATTTTTTTGTTATACAGTATTTTGTCATTCAGACTTGTGTATCATGTGGTCTTTTAGGCATTGTATAGTGAAGGTAGTACCAAGGTTTATCTCTATCTAAGTAAGAGCTAGAAAAAAAAATCTGTCAATCCTGTTTCTAAAAAATGAAATTTGAAAATTATTTTATATCTTAAATAGTTATACCTTCATGTTTGAATAAACACCAGTACTGTGGTTTCAGATTAGAATCATGCACTGGTAGATTTTTGGATAATTATCTCTGTTACTAGAGATCATGGGACTCGGTGAAAGAGTAAACTCGGTAACATGTAGACTGCAGTCATATGCACGTTATAGCCTGCTGTTCTGTTAGATCAAGAGAAGGAGAGCCACGTGTGTATTTGGACATAGTGTTAGTTCCTCAGTCGTGTCTGACTTTTCACAACCCCCATGGACAGGCTCCTCTGTCCATGTAATTCTTCAAGCAAGAGTACTGGAGTGGGTTGCAGTTTGCTTCTCCGGGGTATTTTCCTGACCCAGGGATCAAACCCTGTTCTCCTGCATTGCAGGCAGATTCCTTACTGTCTGAGCCACCAGGGAAGCCCATATTTGGATATAGTTAGACATATTTAGGTTTCTTTTATATGTACATAAACATTGTCTTTACATGAATGATATGTGCACCTGTCTAGTTTACATGATAATTGTGATTACTGATTTCTTTCATACTAAGATTTTCAACATTCAGAAAACGAAGATCAATGGCATCTGGTCCATCACTTCATGGGAAATAGATGGGGAAACAGTGTCAGACTTTATTTTTTTGGGCTCCAAAATCACTGCAGATGGTGACTGCAGCCATGAAATTAAAAGACGCTTACTCCTTGGAAGGAAAGTTAGGACCAACCTAGATAGCATATTCAAAAGCAGAGACGTTATTTTGCCAACAAAGGTCCATCTAGTCAAGGCTGTGGTTTTTCCAGTGGTCATGTGTGGATGTGAGAGTTGGACTGTGAAGAAAGCTGAGCACCGAAGAATTGATGCTTTTGAACTGTGGTGTTGGAGAAGACTCTTGTGAGGGTCCCTTGGACTGCAAGGAGACCCAACCAGTCCATTCTGAAGGAGATCAGCCCTGGGATTTCTTTGGAAGGAATGATGCTGAAGCTGAAACTCCAGTACTTTGGCCACCTCATGCAAAGAGTTGACTCATTGGAAAAGACTCTGATGCTGGGAGGGATCGGGGGCAAAAGGAGAAGGGGACGACAGAGGATGAGATGGCTGGATGGCATCACTGACGTGATGGATGTGAGGGAGTTGGTGATGGACAGGGAGGCCTGGCGTGCTGTGATTCATGGGGTCGCAAAGAGTCGGACACGACTGAGCGATTGAACTGAACTGACTGAAGATTTTCATGGTTTTGATTCTCTATTGATATAATTATTGTCTCTAAAAATTCATTTTGGTGACATCCTATATCAGCCAAACAAGTAACAATTTAGCAAGTTTAATCTTTAAACTTTTTTGTAGATCAGAATGGAGGAAAATCTAAAATACGACTGCAGGGGTTGAATGTTCCATTTACTCAGTACTTTTCGAGGCATACTTATTGATCACCTGTTATATGCTAGGCACCTTAAGCTCTACTGGAGATCCAACTTATGTGTAACAGCAAAGTTAAGGAAATAGTACAAAGAATATAGAATAAATTATGTCTTTCAAGTTAAAGAAATGCTGTTATTCACTAAAGAGTTTGTTAATTTTGAGGATTCAGCTTGTGTTTAACATCAAAGTAAAGAAATAATATCTAAAATTTGGAGTATAAATTTTTAAATTATATTTTTAAAATAAATGTTATTATTCACTGGATGGTTGGCCGCACAATTTAAAAATAACCTGTGAATGAAACAAAAATATAAAGGTAATTGTATTGAGACATAGCTATTTCTGTTCATTAAGGAATCACTTTCTTTTTAAATATGAAGATTGGAAGTCAAAGCTGAATATGCATTTAACTTTATTTGTAAATAATTTTAAACTTAAAGTTGTAAGAAAAAGAATAGTACAAAGAATTAAACAATTTTTGCCCAACTGAGATTCAACCAGTGTCAGCAATTTGCTAGCCTCCTTTCTAGTCTCTTCTTCCCCCTCTTCCCCCATTCCTTTCTCTCTCACTTACTCACTCATAAGTATGTAAACCCTCCCTCCAACCATTGGAGGGTCCTTTGTCTACATAATGGCCTTTTTGTCCTAAATACTAAGAATAGGGATAGTTTCTTAAATAACCACAGTATAGAAATCAACTTCAGTAAATTTAACATTGGTAAAATACTGTATCTGTTGTCCATATTCTAAATTGTCAATAGATCTAATAATGTTGTTTATAGCATTTTCCCTGTCTAGAGCACAGAATTCAGTATAGGATCAAATATTGGATTTAATTATTGTTTCTCATTAGCTTTCTTTAATCTAGAATACTTAAAGACTTTGTCTTTTATGACATTGTCATTTTTGAAGAATATAGTACTGTGGCATTGTGGGATCTGGTTACCCTGTAAAATCATAACATTGGACCATTATGTAAGTTCTTGTCTCTCCTTTATTTTAACTTATGCTGTGAGGAAAAAAACACCAAGTTCTTGAAACATAACAGCTATTCAGCCATTACGTTTTTTTAACCAAAATTATTGGTAGAATAAATTTTGCTAGTGTTGAATTTAATTTAATACCTAGGATATCTGTAAAGATGATAATGTAATCTAAAACTCTGATTTTGTTTTTTCTGAAGCTGAATATTTTAAGTTTCTTGTGTGAAATTTTGCTTCTCTGTTGATTTGTCTCTCTTCCTGGCAGGATTGTGCCACCTAGTGGAAGCTTATGTCCTTCTGTGTAGGTTTCAAACTGTGGATAGAACGCAAGATGTTTTAACAAATTAAGAAAAAGTAGTTTGGCGTGTTTAAGCTTCTCTGTTGACTTGGAATTCTTTATAACAGCGTCTTCATAAACAAGAGTTTAGGACAAATAAATTTCTTGTTGAGTGAAGGCTCAGTTCAGTTCAGTCGCTCAGTCGTGTCTGACTCTGTGACCCCATGAACCGCAGCACACCAGGCCTCCCTGTCCATCACCAACTGCCGGAGTTTACCCAAACTCATGTCCAGTGAGTCAGTGATGCCATCCAGCCATCTCATCCACTGTCGTCCCCTTCTCCTCCTGCCTTCAATCTTTCCCAACATCAGGCTCTTTTCAAATGAATCAGCTCCTTTGCATCAGGTGGCCAAAATGTTGGAGTTTCAGCTTCAACATCAATCCTTCCAGTGAACACCCAGGACTGATTTCCTTCAGGATGGACTGGCTGGATCTCCTTGCAGTCCAAGGGACTCTCAAGAGTCTTCTCCAACACCACAGTTCAAAAGCATTAATTCTTCTGAGCTCAGCTTTCCTTATGTCCAACTCTCACTCCATACATGACTACGGGAAAAAACCATAGCCTTGACTAGAAGGACCTTTGTTGACAAAGTAATGTCTCTGCTTTTTAATATGCTGTCTAGATTGATCATAACTTTCCTTCCAAGGAGTAAGCGTCTTTTAATTTCATGGCTGCAGTCACCATCTGCAGTGATTTTGAAGCCCAGAAAAATAAAGTCTGCCACTGTTTCCCCATCTATTTCCCATGAAGTGATGGGACTGGATGCCATTATCTTAGTTTTTTGAATATTGAGTTTTAAGCCAACTTTTTCACTCTCCTCTTTCACTTTCATCAAGAGGCTCTTTAGTTCTTCTTCCCTTTCTGCCATAAGGGTTGTGTCATATGCATATCTGATGTTATTGATATTTCTCCCAGAAATCTTGATTTCAGCTTGTGCTTCATCCAGCCTAGCGTTTCTCATAATGTACTCTGCATATAAGTTACATGTGCTAAAATTGTGAGTTACTGAGTATTTCTTTTTCCAAGAAGAAATACCCTTATTTTTTTAGAAATACCTATTTTTTAAGGTATTTTAGAAATACCTTATTTTAAAAAATACATTGTTTTTATCAATGCAGCTTTAATCAAGGCATATTTCCTTTCCACCAGTCAATATCAAAATAGTTGTTGCTCTGTGGATCTTGTCAAAATCCTTCCACTTGGATTTTTCTTGTTGTACATCTGCTTTGTAAGCAGAATGTTTTGGAGCTTACATATTATTTACAGAGTCTCAGCTTATTTTGAAGTAGCGGAAGAAAAACACATTGGATGATGAATACTAAAGAAATGATCTACAGGAAAAAAAAACACTACTTTGAAAATAGCTTGAAAATAATTTTTAGATTTATCATTCAAAGACTTTTTGCCAATTGACTAGATAAGATCTTATTTGTATATAATTATAATTTAGTATTTTATCAATTGGAGAGTTGACAGTCTCTTTTTATTAGATATGAAAAAGATGCCTTGTTCTTTGTGAGATATTCAGTATACACGTTACTTGGTCTTGAGAAGCACTTGTCCCAGGGTTGGACATTCTAATTAGTGGAGTATAAACTCTTGAGGTCTTCAGAACAGGTGTGTACTATAAAGAATATTGAGTCTTATCCAGCCATTTAAGGAAAAGTCCTAAATTACAAATTGTAGCCATTCAAGCATATTATGCCTTTATTAGAGTCATGGATATTTTACATGATATCTTATACAAAATAATAAGATATTTTTATCTTATTATTCTCTCTTAGTTGCTAATGTATATTCACGATGAGTGGGTTAGGAGAAAACGCCTTGGATCCACTGGCCCCTGATTCACGAAAACGCAAGTTGCCATGTGATCCTCCAGGGCAAGGGTAAGCAATTTATTTCCTGATGCTTCATCAAGATCACCTCCCCTTGCCTTTATTTGTTTGGTTTGAAGATAACATTTCAGCTTTCTGTTATTTGCTTTCTCTGGTTAGATTTTTATTGTTTATTTGTTTAAATATATAGTAACTGTGATACTGTAAGAAGCATTTCACAATGGAGGATGTAGGAGTTACAAATAGATAAGATTATTATAAGTAAGATAAGATTATTACAAGTAAGAATCTTTAGTATCCTTTAAGAACATGTTATAAATTGATATTTTGGCATTTGTGAGGTTTTATCATTCTTTTCCTGAGTGAAGTTAGAAGTTTAAAAAATAGAAATGAAATACTACATTTTATGCAGTGATACTTCATAGCTTTTGTAGTATTTGCCAAGGTCAGTATCACTTAGATTTCACTGTCAGGGTTGCAAAATAAAAAACAATCTTATCATCAATATAATTCATGAGTCCTTATTATTAATAAGTAGTTATTGCTGTTTAATTATTTGTTAATTTTACTGTCTCTTTGTGGTAAAGACTATCCCCATTTTCCAGATGATGAAGTGAAGCTAACTGACTAAGGCCACCAGGCTAACAACAGGTGGACTTGAGTTTAGGTTTGCACAGATTTCAACTGTATTATACTAGGTCTCCAAGACATTGTTTTGGGAGTCTCTGTGGGCTGAATTTACTTTGCTAGTATATGGATGTAATGGTATTGTGTAGGTACTGATTCTGCTCACAGCTTGATTGTGACTGATATATTTGTGGCGTTTTCCCCCCATTTCCCAGCCTTGCCTGCAGTGGTGAAAAGTGGAGACGGGAGCAGGAGAGTAAATATATTGAAGAATTGGCTGAACTAATATCTGCTAATCTTAGTGATATTGACAATTTCAATGTCAAACCAGATAAATGTGCAATTTTAAAGGAAACAGTAAGACAGATACGTCAAATAAAAGAGCAAGGTAATACAAAGTAAGAGAACACTCAAGTCTTCTGGCAGGAACTTGTTAACTGGGTTCACATTTGTCTTTTGCTCCGTTGTTGCTTAGATGGGAACTGCTGTTCCTTGAGGGCTAGTAGCCTCTGTGGTGCTCCATAGTTAGATTAGTTTGACCAGTGGACCAGTTGTGCTCCTTAGGACATAGTCACCAGAATTGGAAGGAGGCCAGGGCTGCTCACCCTGTTATTTGTTAGTTCCCTTTCAGGAAGCAGTGAAATAGTGCTTTTAGTAGGGAAAGAAAATCTGGAGTATCTTCTACGCTCCTGGGTAACTCAGAAGTTTAATTTTAACCTTTAGAAACTGTAGCATCATTTTCTTATCAGAAAGCACTGTTTATGTGCGCATGCACACCTGTGTGCCTCTTTGTTCTGAGAACAGTTTGAAGGTGCATTGAGACTGCAGCTGATACATATGCTATTTGTAGTACTACCTTATGTCTTTTCAGGAAAAGCTATTTCCAGTGATGATGATGTTCAGAAAGCTGATGTATCTTCCACAGGACAAGGAGTTATTGATAAAGACTCCTTAGGACCACTCTTACTTCAGGCAAGTATAAGGTTTTAGTTCTAAAGTAAGCGGTGTTGAATTAAAAAAAAAAAAAAGATAAAATTTTGGGTAGGATATGAGAGCAAAAAGAAAATGTTTCTTCTCATGAGATAGAACTCAGTATTCTGAATATGATTATAAAATGCTCTTATGTTTAAAATATATGTAACTCATGAGGTCCTATGTACCCCCCTCACCCCATGCATTTGGGCATATTTTATTTTTTTTATTGACTCAGACTTTTTGGGTGAATTTTCCCATAATTGATAGAATGGCACTATAATTTCATATTTTGGAGGAATTTTTAAGACTTTAGATATTTTTTGTAAGTAGTTGTCTTTAATAGATCTAGTTAACCTGTACTTTACAGAAGGTTTCTCTTCTGTACTTTACAGGTTTCTCTTACTTTAAGTGATGGCTAGAAGCCCTTTGTTAAAGCTCACTTATCAGATAATTTTGTTGCAGTTGGTTTGTTCCAACTACTTTTTAGTGGATCAGTTCAGTTCCTCTTTGTAAATTCTCACTACAGAGTGCTCTAGTTCTTATAGCTTGACTTGATACCAGATGGAAAGGGGGGAAGCATTCAGGGTGATTTTTTTTTTTTTTTTTTTTTTTAATTTTTAAAAACTCCTTTGAAGAAGTAATTTTTCAAAAATTAGATTATAAATTAATTCAAATTTCATCTTTACTATCATCTTTTCAAATCATCTATATTTTTCCTAGAACCCTTTATTGATGTTGCTAATGTTAATAGATATGATGGCTGATAGTCATTAAATCAACAGTTTTTTTCAAATTCTGTTTAGTACTAAGGCTGCCATAACAAAATGCCACAGGCTGAGTTGCTTAAACAATAGAAATTTATTTTTTACAGTTCTGGAGGCTGGAAGTCCAAGATCAAGGTGTTGGAGGTCTTGGTTTCTCCTGAGACCTGTCTCCTTGACTTGTAGATAGCTGCCTTCTCCTTGTGACTTCACGTGGCCTTTTCTCTCTATGTGTGCATTTCTGGTGTCTGTCTCTCTTCTCCTAAGAACACTAGTCCTGTTGGATTAGAGCCCTACTCTTATGACCTCACTTAACTTTAATTACCTCCTAAAAGGCCCTATCTCCAGATAGAGTCACATTGAGCTTTAGGGCTTCAACATACGAATTGTGGTTGGGGGTGGGATACAGTTCAGTCCATAATAGCCAGTGTTAACATATCCCACTTCAGGCATTGGATGGCTTCCTATTTGTGGTGAATCGTGAAGGAAACATTGTATTTGTGTCAGAAAATGTTACCCAGTACCTACAATATAAGCAAGAGGACCTGGTTAATACAAGTGTCTACAATATATTGCATGAAGAAGATAGAAAGGATTTTCTTAAAAACTTACCAAAATCTACAGGTAAGTTTTTAAAGTATATTTTCCAAGTAAGTTAAAAATTTTTTTTTCTTAATCATTTCTTAGAAAATTGAATATAATTTTGAAAGTCAAGTGATGACTATATAGAACAGGGAAAGCTGTAAATAACAAAATTTTCAAATATGAATTTAAAATTTGGTATACATTTCATGGGTCTAAGATATATAGTGAGTTACAAAATATGTGAGATACCTGTTGAATTTGAAATTGAAGTTATTCCAGTGTTTTATATATTGTCGCTTTGAACTGTATTGTACTGTGGAAGATGTATAATGAGAAAATATATACAGCTTAAATTCTTTTTTTCTTATTGGCAAATAGTTGATTTATAGCTTAAATTGTTGGTAATAGTCATGGACTGAATTGCTAGCCTTTATAAAACTCCTTTCTATTTGTTTCCTAAAGTTAATGGAGTTACCTGGACAAATGAGACCCAGAGACAAAAAAGCCATACGTTTAACTGCCGTATGTTGATGAAAATACCACATGACATTCTGGAAGACATAAACACCAGTCCCGAAATGCGCCAGAGATACGAGACGATGCAGTGCTTTGCCCTGTCCCAGCCGCGGGCTATGATGGAGGAAGGGGAAGGTGAGAGCCATCACTTGCCCATGATGTTTTATCAAGCAATAGCAGCCACACTTGTTAATTCTTCCTAGTGAATTCCACAATCTTACTTGCCTATTGAATAGACGCATTAAAGGTTAACTTTTCTGTTGTAGACTTGCAGTCCTGTATGATCTGTGTGGCACGCCGCATTACCACTGGAGAAAGAGCATTTCCATCAAGTCCTGAGAGCTTTATCACTAGACACGATCTTTCAGGTAGAAACTGTGCATGTGTGTACATTTTGTTCATTTTGGAAAGTTTTATAAGTTAACTTTTTACAGCCTGTTCTTTTAAGTGCCCACGCCCACTGTCATGAATACTCTGCATGGATTATTTTTGATGTTTGTTATACAACCCTGAAAGAGACTCACTCAAACTGTAGGCATTTGAGTTGGGTGTGTTTGACACTTCAAATCCCTCAAATAAACCCAACAACAAAAAAAGGTGGAGGTACCTGGCTTTCTCTTCAAATTGCATTTCAAATCAGAAGCCAGTATTTCTTTTCTGTAACTTCAAACTCATTTTTCATAAACACTTTTCAAAAATGTGGGTAATTTAATGAGAATTACCGGGAGTAATTCTTGACCTGAGCATGAATTTTTAATTTTGGTCTGCCCTTTTGCCTATGAGAGTAAAGAATGAAAGCCATTGTAGTTAAATAAGGCACAATGATGAAATTAAACACAGTGGCAATTTTATGTTTAATAGGGAAAGTTATTACTATAGACACCAATTCACTGAGATCTTCCATGAGACCTGGCTTTGAAGACATAATCCGAAGGTGTATCCAGAGATTTTTTAGTCTTAATGATGGGCAGTCATGGTCCCAGAAACGTCACTATCAAGAAGGTAAGGAATTTAGAGGTTGATTCTTGATCTCATTTGTCGTCACGTTTGGGTGCTATCAGTTCAGTTCAGTTCAGTCGCTCAGTTGTGTCTGACTCTTTGCAACCCCATGAATTGCAGCACGCCAGGCCTCCCTGTCCATCACCAACTCCCGGAGTTCACTCAGAATCAGTCCATCGAGTCAGTGATGCCATCCAGCCATCTCATCCTCTGTCGTCCCCTTCTCCTCCTGCTCCCAACCCCTCCCAGCATCAGAGTCTTTTCCAATAAGTCAACTCTTCGCATGAGGTGGCCAAAGTACTGGAGTTTCAGCTTTAGCATCATTCCTTCCAAAGAAATCCCAGGGCTGATCTCCTTCAGAATGGACTGGTTGGATCTCCTTGCAGTCCAAGGGACTCTCAAGAGTCTTCTCCAACACCACAGTTCAAAAGCATCAATTCTTCGGCGCTCAGCTTTCTTCACAGTCCAACTCTCACATCCATACATGACCACTGGAAAAACCAGAGCTGTGACTAGGTGGATCTTTGTTGACAAAGTAATGTCTCTGTTTTTGAATATGCTATCTAGGTTGGTCATAACTTCCCTTCCAAGGAGTAAGCGTCTTTTAATTTCATGGCTGCAGTCACCATCTGCAGTGATTTTGGAGCCCAAAAAAATAAAGTCTGACACTGTTTCCACTGTTTCGCCATCTATTTCCCATGAAGTGACGGGACCAGATGCCATGATCTTCGTTTTCTGAATGTTGAGTTTTAAGCAAACTTTTTCACTCTCCTCTTTCACCTTCATCAAGAGGCTATAGAGCCTTAAATACACACACACACACACACACACACATATGTGACAGTAGTTGTTTTCATCTGTGTCGGGAGGAAAATGATTGTTGAACATTGTTATTTTAGCCTGTTCCTAATTTTGGTGAGATTCAGTCTTTTGCTGGATTTTGAGGATTTTGGACTTGCATATTTACTTGCTTTTTTCCCCCTGTATGTGTTTGTTTTGCCAATTGTATTTGCGACTAATAGGATATTTCCCCCAACAGCTTATATCCATGGCCATGCAGAAACCCCGCTTTATCGATTCTCTTTGGCTGATGGCACTATAGTGACTGCGCAAACAAAAAGCAAACTATTCCGAAATCCTGTAACAAATGACCGTCATGGCTTTGTCTCAACCCACTTTCTTCAGAGGTAATGGTTGATTACTGTGAGTTCTCATGTTAAATGCAGTATTCTCAAGATGCTTTATTGTTAATGTAAAAAGGGAGAAAAATTAATGTGGGAAAATAGACAGGTTGTTGGGTTTGCTCAAGTGCACTTAGATTCCTGTAGTACGATGTTTGTTTTTTTAAGGTTACATTTCTATGTGAGAGTGAGCATTTGTTCATTAAATAATTAATTCCTGGGAAAGCTGGAGGATAGGAAGGCTAATGCGTAAAAGAATACATAAAATCTGACTATCTGTGTTACTTTTCATTTCTAATGATACATTACTTTTAAGAATGGAATTTAAAATTTGGAGGTAGACTTCAAGAAGAAATGGTTACTGTTGCTGTTGCTAACAGTAAATGAGCAACACATGAAGGAGCAGGATATTCACCCATAAATTATCTCGAGTAATTTGTAGGCACCTCCAGGTTAACCCCTCAGTATAGGGGAATTGCATAGGGAAAAGCCCCACCGAGATTCCAGCTATTATAACTTTGGGTCCTTTATGGTGCTCTCATGGTGTCACTCATTTAGATTCTGTGGCTTATTAAAATGTATGTTATTAGATTAATGACTGATCAATATTTAAATTGTTATGGTCACTAGGTATTGGAATGATGCTCAAGAAGTTAAGTTTCTGGGACTTTTCATCTTTTTTTTTTTTAATCAGACTCAGGCTTTTAACACATGCCTGTCATTAAAAAATTTTTAAACTTACTTGGCTGTTTTGGGCCTTAGTTGTGGTTTGTGGGCTCAGTAGTTGCTGTGTACAGGCTTGGTAGCCCAATGCCATGGGGGCTTTTAGTTCCCCAGCCACAGGTTGAACTGGCTTCCCCTGCACTGGAAGGCAAATTCTTCATCATTGGTCCACCAGGGGAGTCCCCATGCCTGTAATTTTTTAGTAGAACTGTGATGTTCTGTTTCTTTGCAGGGAACAGAATGGGTATAGACCAAACCCGAATCCTGTTGGACAAGGCATTAGGCCTCCAGCAGCTGGGTGCAACAATTCAGTAGGCGGCATGAGTATGTCACCAAACCCAGGCTTACAGATGCTGAGCAGCAGGACTTACGGCTTAACTGATCCTGGCACCTCGGGGCAGATGAGTGGAGCCAGGTATGGGGCTTCCGGTAGCATAGCCTCCATGAACCCCGGGCCAGGCATGCAGTCACCATCTTCCTACCAGAACAGTACCTACGGTCTCAACATGAGTAGCCCTCCACACGGGAGCCCTGGTCTCGGCTCCGGCCAGCAGAATATCATGATTTCTCCTCGTAATCGAGGGAGTCCAAAGATGGCCTCACACCAGTTTTCTCCTGTTGCAGGTATTTGTGTTGCATTTTGTTTTATTTTTTAGTAATTCTTTTCTTCCATACCACTGTAATTCTTGTTAATTTATTTTAAAATAGAAACTTTGAACTGGTACGTGGTGTTTTTTACAGCATATGATAGTTTATTTCTTTTCCTGATTTTTTTTCCAAATCCAGGTGTGCACTCTCCCATGGGATCTTCTGGCAATACCGTGAGTCACAGCTTTTCTAGCAGCTCTCTGAGTGCCCTTCAAGCTATCAGTGAGGGCGTGGGGACTTCTCTTTTATCTACACTGTCTTCGCCAGGTCCCAAATTGGATAATTCTCCTAATATGAATATAACTCAACCAAGTAAAGTGAACAGTCAGGATTCCAAGAGTCCCCTAGGCTTGTATTGCGACCAGAATCCAGTGGAGAGTTCAATGTGTCAGTCCAATGGCAGAGATCACATTAACGACAAAGAAAGTAAGGAGAGCGGTGTGGAAGGGTCTGAGAATCAGCGGGCTTCTCTGGAAAGCAAAGGTCACAAAAAGTTGCTGCAGTTACTCACCTGTTCTTCTGATGACCGGGGTCATTCCTCCTTGACCAACTCCCCGCTGGACTCAAGTTGTAAAGACTCTTCCATTAGTGTCACCAGCCCCTCTGGGGTCTCCTCTTCCACCTCTGGAGGTGTATCCTCCACATCCAACATGCATGGGTCACTGCTGCAAGAGAAGCACCGGATTTTGCACAAGTTGCTCCAGAATGGAAATTCGCCAGCAGAAGTAGCCAAGATTACCGCCGAAGCCACTGGGAAGGACACTAGCAGCGCACCGTCTTGTGTAGAAGGAAACGTCAGGCAGGAGCAACTCAGTCCTAAGAAAAAGGAAAGTAATGCTCTGCTTAGGTATCTGCTGGACAGGGACGATCCTAGTGACACACTCGCCAAAGAGCTCCAGCCCAGAGTGGAGGGCGTGGGCAGTAAGCTGAGCCAGTGCAGCAGCTCCGCTGTGCCGAGCTCCAGTCAAGAGAAAGATGCTAAAGTTAAGACCGAAACAAATGAAGAGGTAACTTGTCTGCTGCATATTCCAGCTTGATCCTTACATTTCATCTTTTCTGTGTGTTAAAGGGTTATACACAAATTCTTACTTTGTTTTTTAGGTTTATTTAATGGAGGTTAATCTGGAACTGTCATTTTTTTGGTAACTCTTCTGAGCATCAGTAAAATATATTATGTAATTTAAAAATATCAGATGTGTACACTTTCAAATGTGACTTCACCTCATTAGCAGCCAATTTGAAATTTTTCATGAAGGTTTTTGTTGGAATGAGCACATTAGGTCATTAAGTGTATAGAAGAAATGGGAAAAAACCTTCTGAATTAAGGAAGATAATTTTGATTTTTACCTAAAGTCAAGTTTCATGTACATGATCACATTCTGTACAAACATTTCCCGGACACTGTGTAACGTCTCTGGGAGACACTAATATGCACCTGAGAAAATTAAAGTCTTGGAGAAGTTCTACTGTTAGGATGTCTGTTTAATTTTTTTGTGTTTCCCAAATGTACTGATCAAAAACTCTTTTTAAAGCATAGCTATGAATTTGTTGAACATCAGCTTGTCTTTATTATTAATCGTATGTGTTTTTAGAAGTATGTGTAGAGGCAGACGTTGCTGTCAGCTCATGATTCTGACTAACGTTTGCTGGAAAATATCCTTCAGTTTGAGAATTAAATATCTAGAGTAAATTTAAAAGTGCCCCTTTGAAAGCATCTCCAAACCTATCGATTCATCTCAGGATTTGAATCTGTGTTTTACTTTTAAGGTAGAAGTGTAGGGATAGTCATAATCAGCCAGCCTCTACGCTGGGCATTACCATTTAGAGTAACTGTTGTATTTCACTTGTTTCCGTTTCGTTTCTTCTGATGAATATGTTTATATGTATGTATCTCGTAATGAACACTGGTTAATTAAAAACAAATATTTTCAGGGATCCGGAGACTTGGATAATCTAGATGCTATTCTTGGTGATCTGACTAATTCTGACTTCTACAATAATTCCATACCTACAAGTGGTAGTAACCTGGGAACTAAGCCACAGATGTTTCATGGAGCTAATTCTCTGGGTAAGAAAGAACTAGATTTTATTCTTGCCGCCTTTTGAACTTTTCTGCAACCTGTGTGTACTCTTACATTAAGACTAGGACCCAACTTTAAAATGTGTACTCTGCCTTAGTATTTTTTTACTAATTTATAACATAGATGCTTTAAAAACCTTTTTGTACAGTTTCCTATTTCTAACTAATATGGGGCCAGCAATCATGGAGCTTATAGGAAAATATTCTTCTTTGGTTGCTACAGGTGAGTCGTAGGTTCTGAGTCCCTACTAGTACCTTTATTTGTCTTGGCCACAGAGAATCAGATTAAAAAGCAAATCAAAACCTGTCCTTTGATACTAATTTACTTTCGTGTTTGCTGGTTTCACCTAACTTTTCGCCTGTATCTGAGTACTTCTAGATTCATCAGTGTAACAAGGATATATTACATGTATCAATTGAAAAAGAGTAATCCCACAATTATCTGGAAAGGTGGTTATTCATTTTTAGTGGCACTGTTTCCTCAACTATAATGCATAGATAATTAGATCAGTCTAATAGATTGGAAAAAAGATTTGGAAACGTTATGTTATAGTCCTTATTTGACTAGAAGCAACTTACCTGATTATATTTAAATGTAAAATTTTAAACTTTAAGTATGCATATTGAAGAACTTCCAGGACTTTGAAACATTGGTAAAATCTTTACTATTTAATATAAAGTGAAGCTGAATGTGAATGACCATGTCAGGCTGTAGAAAAGTGCCCAATACTTCAGCCCACACCAGGACTCTTGTTTTTTTACTTTATTTGAAATAGGAGGCCAATTTTCTTTATTCTTTTGAATTTCTTTTGGTGTTAAGTGTTTATTTTGTAAAAGAAGACAGTGTTCATTTTGGGAAGAAAGATATTCTTGGGTGGGTGGTATTGGTATTTATGTTTTGTACTTAATTATGTACTGCACCATCAGAAGATACTTACGTATCATGCTTCTGTGTTTTTAACAGGTTTGAGGAGTCCGCAGCCTGTACAGCCTGTCCGTCCTCCGTATAACCGGGCAGTATCTCTAGACAGTCCTGTTTCCGTTGGGTCAAGTCCTCCAGTAAAGAATATTGGTGCTTTCCCCATGTTACCAAAGCAACCCATGTTGGGCGGCAATCCAAGAATGATGGATAATCAGGAAAATTACGGCTCAAATATGGGTATGTTATTTCTAATTAATATCAGTTCAGTTCAGTCGCTCAGTTGTGTCTGACTCTTTGTGACCCCATGGACTACAGCATGCCAGGCTTCCCTGTCCATCACCAACTCCTAGAGCTTGCTCAAACTCATGTCCATTATGTCAGTGATGCCATCCAGCCATCTCATCCTCTGTCGTTCCCTTCTCCTCCTGCCTTCAGTCTTTCCCAGCATCAGGGTCTAATTTAAATTTCTTTTGGGAAAAGCAAATTTAAAATACTTATAGCCACTGAAATAGAGTTAAATAGGATTTTGAATAACAGGAGCATGTTTCTTTCATGAGCATCCTTCGCTTATTCTGTGTCTTGGTGATTTAAACTCTCAAGGAGGCTTTCTGTCCAAGGCATTTTCTTTTCTTTATTTTTTGGCTGTGCCATGTGGCATGTGGAATTTTAGTTCCACAACCAGGGACTGAACCTGTGTCCCCTGCACTGGGGACGTGGAGTCTTCACAATAAAGCAAGTTGTGAATTTTTTGATTTCCTAGTGCATAATAGTTAGGTTGCATTATACTGTAGTCTCGCTCTTTTTTTTTTTTTTTTTTTTTGAATTATATAGTTTTGGCTGTGCTGGGTCTTCATTGCTGTGTGGACTTATCTCTAGTTTTGGCGAATGGGCACTAGTCTCTGGTTGTGGTGTGTGGGCTTCTCATTGTGGTGGCTTCAGTTGTTGTGGTGCACAGACTCTAGATACGTAGACTTCGGTGCTTAACAGCTCCTAGGCTCTAGAGCCGGAGAAGGCGATGGCACCCACTCCAGTACTCTTGCCTGGAGAATCCCATGGACGGAGGAGCCTGGCGGGCTGCAGTCCATGGGGTCGCTAAGAGTCGGGCATGACTGAGCGACTTCACTTTCACTTTTCACTTTCTTGCATTGGAGAAGGCAATGGCACCCCACTCCAGTGTTCTTGCCTGGAGAATCCCAGGGACGGTGGAGCCTGATGGGCTGCCATCTGTGGGGTTGCACAGAGTCGGACACGACTGAAGCGACTTAGCAGCAGCAGCAGGCTCTAGAGCACAGATTCGATAGTTGTGGCATATGGACGTAGCTGCTTTAAGGTGTGTGGGACCTTCCCTGACCAGGGGTTAAACCAGGGATCCTCCTGAATTGGCAGGTGGATTCTTTACCATTGAGTCATCAGGGAAGCCTATACTGTAGTTTCTTAAGTGTGCAATAGTATTATGTCTAAAAAAGAATGTTGTTTGTGCCCAGTTCTTTCCCCATAGACTGTAGCATGGCAGGCCTCCCTGTCCTTCACCATCTCCCGAAATTTGCCCAAGTTCATGTCTGTTGCATTGGTAATGCCATCCAGCCATCTCATCCTCTGATGCTGCCCTCTTCTCCTTCTGCCCTCAATCTTTCCCAGCATCAAGGACTTTTCCAGTGAGTCAGCTGTTCACATCAGATGACCAAAATATTGGAGCTTCAGCTTCAGCATCAGTCCTTCCAATGAGTGTTCAGGGTTGATTTCCCTTAAGATTGACTGGTTTGATCTCCTTGCTTTCCAAGGGACTTTCAGGAGTCTTCTCCAGCAACACAGTTCAAAGGCATCAGTTCTTTGGCGTTCTGCCTTCTTTATGGTCCAGCTCTCACAACCGTACGTGACCACTGGGAAGACCATAGCCTTGACTGTATGGACCTTTGTCAGCAGAGTAATGTCTCTGCTTTTCAACACACTGTCTAGGTTTGTCATAGCTTTTCTGCCAAGAAGCAGCCATCTTCTGATTTCCTGGCTTCAGTCATCATCTGCAGTGATTTTTGGATCCCAAGAAGAGGAAATCTGTCACTGTTTCCACCTTTTCCCCTTCTGTTTGCCTTGAAGTAATGGGGCCAGATGCCATGATCTTAGTCTTTTTAATATTTAGTTCTAAGCTGGCTCTTTCACTCTCCTCCTTCACCATCATCAAGAGTCTTTTCGCTTTCTGCTGTTAGAATGGTATCATCCGCATATCTGAGGTTGTTGATGTTTTTCCCACCTATCTTGATTCCAGCTTGTAACTCATCCAGCCCAGCATTTCTCATGATTTGCTCTTCATATAGGTTAAACAGACAGGGTGACAGCAGAAAGTGCTGTTGTGCTCCTTTCTTAATCTTGAGCCAATCACTTGTTCCATACAGGGTTCTAACAGTTGCTTCTTGATCTGCATACAGGTTTCTCAGGAGACAGAGAAGATGGTCTGGTATTTCCATCTCTTTAAGAGCTTTCCATGGTTTGTTATGATCGACACAAAGGCTTTAGCTTAGTCATTGAAACAGAGATAGACTTTTTTTTGAATTCCCTAGCTTTCTCTATGATCCAGCAAATGTTGGCAGTCGGATCTCTGGTTCCTCTTCCTTTTCTACCCAGCTTGGGCTTCCGGAAGTTCTTGGTTAGCGTAATGCAGAAGCCTAGCATGCAAAATTTTAACCTTGACCTTACTAGCATGGGAGATGAGTGCAATTGTCCAATGATTAGCACATTCTTTAGTACTACCCTTCTTGGGAATTGGGATGAGGATTGACCTTTTCCAGTCCTGTGGCCGCTGCTAGGTCTTCCAGATTTGCTGACATATTGAATGTAACACCTTGATGGCATGATCCTTTAGGGTTTTGAATAGCTCTACTGGAATTCCATTGCATCCGCTAGCTTTATTAACAGCAAGATTCCTAAGGCCCACTTGACTTCAGTCTCGAGAACATCTGGCTCTGGGTAACTGACCACACCATCATAGTCATGTGGTTCATTAAGGTCTTTTTATGGTTCTTCTCTGTATTCTTTTTATCTCTATCTCTTCAGTGTCTACTAGGTCTCTACCGTTTCTGTCCTTTATTGTGCCTATCTTTGGGCAAAATGTTCCCTTGATATTTCCAGTTTTCCTGAAGAGGTGTCTGGTCTTTCTCCTTTTGTTTTCTTCTAGTTTTATGTACTGTTCATTGAAGAAGGCCGTCTTGTCTCTCTGTTCTATTCTTTGGAACTCTTCATTTAGTTGGATGTACCTTTCCCTTTCTCCCTTGCTTTTCATTTCTCTTCTTTCTTCAGCTATTTGTAAAGCCTCCTTAGATAACCACTTTGCCTTCTTGCTTTTCCTTTTCTTTGGGATGATTTTGTTTGCTGTCTCCTGTACAACATTATGGGCCTCCGTCCATAGGTCTTCAGGCACACTGTTAGCTAGATCTAATGCCTTGAGTCTTACTCGTTACTGCACTGTATATTCATAGGGGAGTTGACTTAAGTCCTACCTGGCAGGCCTAGTGGTTATTCCCGCTTTCTTTAGTTTAAGCCTGAATTTTGATATGAGAAGTTTGATGATCCGAGCCACAGTCAGCTCCATGTCTTGTTTTTGCTGACTGTATATAGCTTCTCCATCTTTGGCTACAAAGAATGTAATCAACTTGATTTTGATATTGACCATTTAGTGATGTCCATGTGTAAAGTCATCTCTTGTGTTGTTGAAACAGGATGTTTGCTATGACAAGTGCATTCTCTTGGCAGAATTCAGTTAGCCTTTGCCTTGCTTCATTTTGTTCTCCAAGGCCCAAACTTGCCCATTACTCCAGGTATCTCTTGACTTCCTACTTTTGCATTCCAATCCCCAGTGATGAATAGACTATCTTTTTTTGGTGTTAGTTCTAGGAGGTCTTCTAGGTCTTCATAGAACTGATTAATTTCAGCTTTTTCGACCTCGGTGGTAGGGGCGTAGATTTGAATTGCTGTGATGTTGAATGGCTTGCCTTGGAAATGAACCAAGATCATTCTTTCATTTTTGAGGTTGCACCCAAGTACTGCATTTTAGACTCTCTCGTTGATTATGAGGACTACTCCATTTCTTCTATGGGATTCTTGCCCACAGTAGTAGATGTAATGGTCACCTAAATACACCCATTCCCGTCCATTTTAGTTCAATGTTTTCTAAGATGTCGATGTTTATTCTTGCCATCTCCTGCTTGACTACATCCAATTTACCTTGATTCGTGTACCCTAATATTCCAGGTTCCTATGCAATACTGTTCTGTACTGCATCGGATTTTACTTTCATCACCAGACACATCCACAACTGAGTGTTGTTTTCGCTTTGGCCCAACCGCTACATTCTTTCTGGGGCTGTTAGTAGTTTTCCTCCACTCTTCCCCAGGAGCATACTGGACACCTTCAGATCTGGGGGACTCATCTTTTGGTGTCATATCTTTTTGATATGAACCTATGAGCCATGCTGTATAGGGCCACCCCATATGGACAGGTCATAGCAGAGCGTTCTGACAAAACGTGATCTACTAGAGGAGAGAACGGCAAATCACACCTGTATACTTGCTGTTAGAAACTCATGAACCGTATCAAAAAAGAATGTACATACTTTAACTTAAAAACATGTTATTGCTAAAATATGCTAACCATCATCTGACAACACAGGGTTGCCACAGATCTTCAGCTTGTAAAAGTGGCAGTATACGCAAAGCACAGTATAGCAAAGGTGTGCCTGTGGTGGCCCGTCAGAAATTGTTGACCAGCCCTAATCTGAGAATGACAAAGCACTTTTTTGTCAAGGATCTTTGTCTTAATGATCGCATCTGTATGACATAAGAATTTCTTTCCAGTATGGAAAATACCTCATCATTTCTGTTTCAGGTGGGCCAAACAGAAATGTGACTGTGAATCAGGCGCCTTCTTCAGGAGACTGGGGCTTACCGAGCTCCAAGGCCAGCCGCATGGAACCTGTGAATTCAAATGCCATGGGGAGACCAGGAACTGATTATAATGCTTCTTTACCCAGACCTGCCATGGGTGGCTCGATGCCCGCCATGCCACTTCGGTCCAATAGCATCCCAGGTGCGAGACCAGTGATGCAGCAGCAGCAGCATCAGCAGCCACAGCCACAGATGCTTCAGATGCGTAAGTAGCCCCTTCAGAAGAAAAGAAAACTGGATGTTTTAGGCCAGCTTTTGCCATTGACTTATTTGAACATTTACCCCACCCACCTTTTTTTTTTTTTTTTTGCTCCCCCAGGGCCTGGTGAGATTCCCATGGGGATGGGGGTCAGTCCTTATGGCCAAGCAGCACCATCAAACCAACCTGGTTCCTGGCCAGATGGCATGTTGTCCATGGAACAAGGCCCTCATGGGACCCAAAATAGGTGGGGTTTTATTAAGTGGCTCTATAAAGAATGGAAGCATTGGATTATGTAGAAGGGGGTTAGAGCATAGGAACAAACCTGGAAGAGAATGAGAAAAACTCTCTATGAATGAGGTACTCATTGCCATCTGTGTGTAAAATAACGCCGAGACAGCAGGCAGTGGTGGTGACTGGAGAGGGAAGAGACCATCAGGACGGTCGAGTGGTCATGCCTGGAGCTTCCATGTGCCAGTTGTCTCTCATAATGTAACAGTCCTCTTCCATGCAGAGGGGGATAAGCTAGCACTAGTTTGTCAAGATAAATGGTGCTCAGAGGATGAGCCTTGCTTTTCTGAGAAGTTCATTATTAAGGATTGGAGAATTCTTTTTTAAAATTGTTTAAAACATTTCAGGGATGAAGGTGGAAGTAAAATAAAGCACTCTTCTATTTTTGTGGATTATGCCTGTATTTCACTTTCCAGCTTTGTCAGTAACTCATTTGCATGAAAGAGGCCACCTGTCAATGTCAGCTTTAACTTGAGTTCTACAATAAATTAAACAAATGAAAACGAATTGATCTGTTGAAAAGATGGAAGTGTGATTACATGAGTTTATTAGCTTGATTGTTGCTCTGCTTGGTAGAGAGCAAATAGTTGCATCACAGAATTTTTCTGAGGCTGGATATATTGTCTAGCTCCGTGCTCCTGTAATATGTCGGAAAGCTGTGGCATTGCTGTGGGTGTGTGGGGTGTGTCGTACGTGAGCTCTGTGGGCCATGTATGAAACCAGGTTATTTTGGTAGATCCCCAGACTCAGTTCAGCATGTCTCCCTTTTTTCTTTCTTTTTTTGATTTTTCCAACCTGCAAGTGTCCTAACTGTCACTTCTCTTCTAGTAGGGTCTTGAAGACACTGCCCTCTGCATTCCTCCCATCCTTCTCCCTGCCCCTGCCAAATCTCTGCTGTCCTCTAAATATCTAGCAGTTACGTTTTGGTGGTGGGGTTGGAAGTTGTGAGCTAGGATATGGTGGTTGAAGATGACCTGGTGAGGTTTAGAATGATGGGTCTTGAATTTAAATTGATGCCACTTGTTCTACTCTGCTGTTCTGTTAGTTCATAATTAATACTTGTATCATTTGAGTTACTGCATGTTAAAAATATTGTGTGGGGTTACTTTGCCTTTTTTTCCAAAGAGGAAAAACACCATTGAAGTTGATTACATGTCTCTTTTTAGGCCAATTCTTAGAAATTCCCTGGATGATCTCCTTGGGCCACCTTCTAACCTAGAAGGCCAGAGTGATGAAAGAGCATTGTTGGACCAGTTGCACACACTCTTGAGCAACACAGATGCCACAGGCCTGGAAGAGATTGACAGAGCTCTGGGCATTCCTGAACTTGTAAATCAGGTAGGTAGCAGTACCATGGAAGTAGAAGTGCATGTGTGTGTACCATGGAAGTAGAAGAGTGTGTGCGTGCGTGTGTGTGTGTAGTGTGTGGTGTGTGTGTGTGTGTGTATAAAAGAGCTCTGGGCATTCCTGGACTTGTGTACCATGGAACTAGGGGGGAATGTGTGTGTCTGTGAGAGAGAAGCCATGTATGACAGTACGTAATCTTTCCTTTTCCTTATGATAAAACACTGGGTTCATGGATATGAGCATTAAATTTAGAAAATACTTTTTAATTGTGATAGAACAAACAGCAGTTTGCTGTTTTATAAAGATGTCACATTTTAGGCACCCACAGAAATGATCCAGTTAAAACCACTATGCAGTTTTTAAAATGCTGCTTTTTGCTTATGTTATAATATTGAATCCTTATTTTTATAATTAACTTCTCTTTACTACCTAGCAGACGAGTGTATACCCTGAGGAGGCAGACTTTTTTTGTGTGGTAAACAAAACCTGTTTACAGTGGTAAATCTGTGACCATCTCAACACCACCATCTCTTGTTTGCAGTCATCTGTTCAGCTGTATGAAAATATGCCCTTTATGAATCTATTTTTTGAAACATAAATTTTGTAGTGGATCTTTTCATATATAGGATGCATGTTTGGGGGCACTGTTTCAGTCTGTGTGTTCAGTGATAAGCGGGGAATGGTCGTTGGTTCTCAGGCTTTGTTGGAGAAACAGACAGGTATAAAAACGTGTGTACTCTAATGTGGCAGCACTCTACAGAGCTTTTTAAAGGGTGGGTGAGAAATGCAGAGCAGTGATGATGTCCTCCTGGGGGTACCAGCTGTCTGTGACCCTGCTGGGGAGGAGTGGTGTCTTACTGGCTGGGGGAGGACGTGAGGGTCACATGAGGACCAAGAAACTAACTGCTGCTAGGATTTTACTGAAGCTGAAAATAGCGTCTTTGTCCTCATGATAAAATAGTTAATGGTGCTTATATAAAAATCTGACAATCACAGAAAGTTGAACATCCTCCATAATCTTGGCACAAAGAATCATAAGTAACTTTTGAGTGTATGTATATAAAAAGAGAGTAGGCTAAATATACTTTGGCAGTCTGTTTTACCTTAAGAAAGTCATCGTCAGTCATCTTTTTTGTTTAACATATACGTCTTTAATGGTCAGATAGTATCCATTTTATTAAACACTCTTTAACCAGTTATCTACTGATGAAAATGTAATTGTTCCTAAGTATTGTTATAATTCTGTGAATTACGTCCATCTTGTTCACGGAGGCTGTTTTCTTAGCCACAATCCAAGAGAAAGGATGATTGGGTTAGAGTGCTTATTTTAGAGGTTTATCTACATACTCTCGGGTGGTTTTCCTGAACGATTGCACAGCTGCTTTTCTGCAGCAGCGTGTGATGACTACAGTCCGTCCCCCTCACCAGCACTGCTGGCCCGGCCCCTGGAGGAGAGAGCCCACGGTGTGAGTGAGCAAGTGATCGGACAAGTACTGAACATGATTGTTCTTGCCAGTCTAAGGGCCAGCACAGATTCGTGTTTTAAATCATATTTATCTGTTTAGCAAGATTGAACATATTTTGTATTTTCTGGTGATTGAGATGTGTTTAATAGTTCCGATGGGTTTTTATTTTGTTGATCTCAGATGGTGCTTTTTGTTTAGCTATTAATTTGCTTGTTGATTCCCAGGTGGCTCAGCTGGTCAAGAATCCGCCTGCAATGCGGGAGACCTGGGTTTGATCCCTGGGATGGGAGGATCCCCTGGAGAAGGGAAAGGCTACCCACGCCAGTATTCTGGCCTTGAGAATTCCATGGCCTTGAGAATTCCTATATAGTCCAAAGGTTGCAAAGAGTCGGACACAGCTGAGCGACTTTGACTTTTCATTTTCCTTTGTTTAACAAATACTTACCTTGTGTATGCCAATCAGTCTTTCCTTGGAGGCTGAGGAGCAATAGTGAACAGCTTAATTTCCTGCTCTCGGAGCTCAGGCATGGAACCACACTGATGGAAGTAGACATGATGAAGGAGCAGTTACGAGGAAAGGCATGTAATGCTATGAGACCATTTTATTTAAGGGACCTTTTCTTAGGGTGGGGCGGGATGTTAAAATTTCTCTAAACATGTTTACAGGATGACGGTTAACTTGTCCAATGTATTATAAATAGTTTGCCAAGTTTCTTTTAGCGGGAGCTTGTTTATAGTTCATTCTTTAGTTTAAAAATGTTTCTGTTTTCAAATCCAGGTTGATGAGATAGAGATTAATGGGGACTGGTTCGAATAAGAAAGGTTTTTCTGGAGAGGTGACATATAAGTTGATACCTGAAGGATGAGAAAGAGCCAGCTAGGCAAACATCTCAGGGGAAGGATAGTCGAGAAGAAGAACAGCTAACTCAAAGGTGCTTAGCTAGGAAAGAGCTTGTGGGTTCTAGGAAGTGGCTGAGGTTGCTAAGAGCAAAGAGGGAGTGGTGTGAGCTAGGGGAGGTACTTTCTCTGTGTATTAGGAAGCCATGGAAGGATTGTCAGCAGAGTCCTTGCTCTGCTGAATCTGGTCTTCCTTTTTTTGTTGTAATTTTTATTTTTTAGCAAAGTAATCTGTTTTTAAATGAAAAATAAAATGATAGAAAAATATGCTTACGGAAGAACCACAGTCCTTTGCCTCACTGGAAGATAGTGAAACTCACCTCTTTATTTTGATAATATTTCTAAGAAATATGCTTATGCAGCTATTTCTTTTACCAGCTTCATTCTGTCTTTTGATTCCTGGATTTGAAAGGTGACTACACATTTATAGTCCCTTATCTGAACCTGGGTGTCAGATATGCTTTGAAATTGAGGAATTTGGGGATTTTAGAAGGTTAGAATGGTGCATTGGTACACTATATATTACAAAACACTCTATAAATTTCACGCAATACTATAATTTTGGAGCAGTAGCCTGTGATCAAACGAGCTAATAATTCTACAGCAAAATACATAATCACACTAAGTGGGATATTATAGAGATTATGTATTGCTTCATACAGGTTCAGGCCAGGTTTTGCTGTAAAATACATTGGGGACTAATGAAAAAATTTTAGTCTTTTTTTTTTTTAGAGTTTAAAATTTTTTTTGGCATTTTAGATAAGAAATTGTATGTCTGTATTTATATCCTGTTCGTTCAGTAAGCACCCCCATGCCTGTACCCACTGCATACACATGGGCACATATAGTCTCTACCCTCAGTGTAACTGTGTCAGAAATTCTAAGTTGAAAATAATTTCCTCTTATGAAAAAACAGTTCCATAGTTTCTGGCATCCAGTGTTGTCCTTGAGTTGTATTCCAGTCTGATTCCTCTACTTTTGTGTGCTACCCATTTATTCTCTTTGGAATTATGTAGGAATCTTTTCCCTCTGAAATTCCATGATTCTTTGTCTTGATATGGGTCTTGTTTCATTCATTCTGTTGTGTATTACTAATAGACAAGCAGATATTCCTTTTGGTTTGGGGGCATTTAAAAATATTTCTTCAATGATTTTAATCTTTTTTTCTTGATCTTTCTGGGATGTCTATTGACATGTTGGGTGTTACATGGGTTCGGTGGTGGCTTTTTATTTTTTTTTAATCTTCTGTACTTTTAAGTTACTTCCTGTTTGAGTCACTTTGATATTGGAAGCTTTCATCATCAAGTTATCTGGTGATTCTTGATTATCTTTTTATATTTAAGAATGCAGGATCAGTTGTCTTCACTGAAAGTGACCAAGTGGGAGTGGGGAGACTGGCCTTTATTTCAGATCCCCCCAAACTGCAGCATGTTGAGTTGTCATTGCCCCCATCCCCCATACAGAATTTTATATAGATTTTCTAGAAAAGACTCTTTCCTAGAAAATTTTAAATTACCTGGTTGCACTTTGGGGGCTGGGATGGGGAGGCAAGTTGATGATCCTGTAGTGCTTAAGATATAAAGTTCTAAAATATAAAAATTTACTAGAAATTATAAGGATCTAAGATTCCCTGTTTTCAGTCCCTGCCCTGCTCCTCCCCTCTTCTGGGCTTGGTGTCCCTGAACCAAGGCCTTGTGGAAGTAGGTGGAAGATACAGCCATTTGGAGCTGGGGGGCTCCCTGCTCTTGCTCAGACTCCTGATCAGCCCCTTGTCTGGGTGCACTCCTTGACCTTCTGCCGTCCACAGCAGAGTGCTGCCCTAGCTCCACGGGAGACATTGGCTCAGGCCTCAAGGGGGTTTTCTCTGCAGGTAAATGGTTCTCAGTTTCTCCTTTCTGTCTACCAGATGCCTATTCAGTTTTTTTTTTTTATCTTGTTGCCTTCATTATTCACTCTCTTTCTCTCTCTCTTTTTTTTTTTTTGATAAATACTACCTTTGAACTTGTTTGCTGTCATTTTAGCAGGGCTAGCAAGAGAAATACAGGTGTGTTATATTAATAGTATGATTTACTTTGTAAACAGAAATGTCAGATTGCTGTATAGAAGAGGCACAGAGTAGAGGTGTCTTGGGCAGTGGACTGATAGGAAGAGAAGCCTATCCGATACGTCACCGAGGAAAAGCTGGCAGGACTAGGGCTGTGTGTGCACACGTGTGCACTTGCACACTTGGGAAGGAGACTGTGAGAAATCGAGGTGCTGGCATTTAGTTCTGGGTACATGATGTTGCCATGTGTTTTGGTGAGCAGTGAAGATTGAAGGAGAATTGGGCTTTTTTTTTTTTCTGTAGGAAGAACTGTTGATAATCATGCCTTTTGTCCTCTACATGTTAAGTTTGAGATGCCTGAGACATCTGGGTAAAGAAGTTGAATGGGCTCCTGCATGAGCACCATGCGAGTCCAAGGCCCTGGAGCTAGAGACAGACACTTGACAGTTGTCACCAGTGGGAGAGAGTGAGAGAAAAGAAGAGGTCCTGGTGCAGATGAACTCCTAACAGTCCTCCAGGGAAAGCCCCGAGAGGGGGCAGAACATTGAGAATGGTGTCACGGTCACGAGGGGTGAGGTGTGGGTGAGGGTGTTGACTGCACGCTTGGCACTCCATGCTTGAGGACGAGAAAATAAAGGCCAACGCAGCACCTGCCTGGCTTTTCTTATCTTAACACTGCAGGCTGTCCCCTCCTTCAGAGTGTTTAGTTTTTCTGCTGGATGTTACTTTGTATGTGTGGTTAGCATGCAGAGAAGTGATACCTGGCACATACCACTAAATAAATACTTGTTGAATTAATAGGTTTCTTTCTTCTCAGGTACAAATAGTAGTGGACGACTGACCACCTTTAAGTTTTGTTCATGTGGTGACTACACCCCAGGGGACAAGAACTGTTGTTGATTTACCTGTCTCTACTAAATTTACCTCTTACCACCTTCAAAAACATTCTTGGGCAGAGTACATGAGAATTCATTGTTGGTACAGAAATCTTGTTTGGAAGAAACAGGATTTCTCCAGGTCCTCAGTACTTTGTTGATATTTGGCTCAGAAAATATTTGAGCGTCTCTCTGTGTGAGACCCCGTGGTCCATGGGCACTAGGGCACAGTGTTAAAAGATGGCATGGTCTCCGCTCTCGTGGAGCTTCAGACAGTGAGCCTGATTTTGGTGGTGAAATCCCACAGCACCGTCATCACATACATTGACTTTATTTTTCACCTCTTTTAGTGGGTTTGGTTTCTGTTGCTTCCCCATGTGTACTTCACCGTTCATTTATGTGTTTGATGTTTAGGGTCAAGCGTTGGAGCCTAAACAGGACGCTTTCCAAGGCCAAGAAGCAGCAGTAATGATGGAGCAGAAGGCAGCATTATATGGGCAGACGTACCCGGGGCAGGGGCCTCCGATGCAGGGAGGCTTTAATCTTCAGGGACAATCACCACCTTTTAACTCCATGATGAATCAGATGAACCAGCAAGGCAATTTTCCTCTCCAAGGAATGCACCCTCGGGCCAACATCATGAGACCCCGAACAAACACTCCCAAGCAACTTAGAATGCAGCTTCAGCAGAGGCTGCAGGGCCAGCAGGTAACCAGTCACACGCCCATTTGCCTTTGCCCACTTCCTCTTCCATTTTCCTCTTCTGTTTCAGACTGTGTTCTTCCAGCTCCTGCCACTGGCTCTCTGTCCTTCCTCAACTAAAGAAATTACTTTTGTTTTCTTTGCTGTGTAACATTGTATGTGTATGGACAGTTCCTTGCTAGGGAGTGGTTGTACTAGAATTGGATACCTTTCTGTAAGAATATTCTACTGTACAGGTTGAAAAATAAAAAATGCCAGGATTGCTCTTTGGGGAGAATAGTGTTTCTTGATGGCTTCATAGCCTTAGAGATAGACAGTTTTTATTATTAAAATGTCCTTGCTATTAATAGACAGGTATTGAAATCTTATTGGCTTCCCTGAGCTCAGTTGGTAAAAAATCTGCCTGCAGTGTGAGAGACCTGGGTTCTTCCTGGGTTGGGAAGATCCCCTGGAGAAGGGAAAGGCTACCCACTCCAGTATTGTCGCCTGGAGAATTCCATGACTGTGTATAGTCCATGGAGTCGCAAAGAGTCAGACATGACTGAGCGACTTGCACTACACGATGAAACCTTATTGATTTGAGCACTCCCTTTAAGGAACCTCTGCTTTCTAGATGTGATATAAAACTTGAGCTCTCTTAATATCTCTTCCCATTGTTCCTTAGTTTGTAACAAAGTTTTAGGGATTTAATTGTTTATATTTTTGTGTGTCTTGAGTGTGCAGAGTTCTTAAATGTGGGGAGACTGAACCATATAAGCAGATGAGTGAACTGAGAATCCAGCGAGCTGAGGACTCTGGCATTGATGTTCCCTAAAGTCAGTGTAGCTACTCAGGAGAGCTGTACTAATGCGTTCACGGTATCCCTTTACTTCTTACAGTTTCTTTCCAATAAAAATTACCTAGGAAGAGGTAACAAAAGTAGTTTTCTCCCTTGTTACTTTTATAAAATTAAAGCTGTTTCCCCAGTGGCCTAACTTATGCCAGGGAAAATTGACTTTATAAATCCTTTGGGTTCCTGTTGAAGATACTCTTTAAGGTGTAGAATCGCACTTTCACTTTTCCTCTGATAGTGAACATGAAAGCCTCCTGTGCTGGCCAGGGGCTTTTCAGCACCAGCCTTTTTGAAATGTGCGAGTGTCCTGGTTTAGCTTAGCCATAACTTAGCCAGGTTAATGGGTTTAGAGGTGTTGTCATGATCTTCCTGGGTGGTGCCGAGGGTGTAGATAGTTGTTTCGGCCTCAATAATGAGCTCCACTTGCATCCTAACCACGCTGACTCTCCCCAGTTTTTGAATCAGAGCCGTCAGGCACTTGAAATGAAAATGGAAAACCCCACTGCTGGCGGGGCGGCGGTGATGAGGCCCATGATGCAGCCGCAGGTCAACTCCCAGGTGAGGATGCGTCTCTTCGTGCTCAGGGCTTGAATGCTCTGCACAAGGCTTGGCCCCTGCTTGACTCTCAGGAAATATTTATTAAACAAAGAGTACACAATCTCAAATTCCTTGTGTAAGAAACCATCCCAGGGTCCTGTCACACTTTCGTTCTTGCCTTCGTCTTTTCCTATCGGTCACTAGGAAGAGGTTCTTTTATTTTTTTAAACCACTGATTGGTGTTTTTAAGTTAATTCCCTTTGTGATCACATGCTATGTTGTGAAACTGCTACCACTTACTTTTTAGGGATTGAAAATAATAAATCTGTAAACTTTTCTCTGTTCCTGGATTGTGAAACTACATTCTCATTGGGTAGAATTTGATATAAGACATCTAAAGCAGCAGGAAAAAAAAAAATCATAATCCCACTCTCAGTGACAGCCTTTGAGATGACTGATTTCCCATGGTGGGAGGGATGTTCTTAATGGTCTCTGCCTCCAGCCCATGCTGGACACTGTATTAAGGCATTTCCATAGTGTGCACAAGGCAAATGACTAAACGAAAATCCCTTATTGTGGTTTGAAATACTGTTAAACAACTGTGAAATGCCTAGTTTTCACTCTCTTAGGTGTGCTTGGAAGTACCAGTACCTGTATATTTTCTTTTTAATCAGACATCCTGTATCAGTTGAGCTAGGATAATTTCTAAAAAGGTGATTAAAGTTTGCTTTTTGGAGATGGTCTCTCCTAGCTGGCAGATCAGCTTCCTTGTTCAGCGCTTTAATGACATCACCTCCTTGCTCTCCACCGTCAGAGGTTTAGAGAGACTCCAAGGCCTTCAGGAGTGGATTCATGCTTCTTTGCATGTAACTGCACTCCTTTGCTGTGTTTTTGGCTTCTCTTTTGTTTCTCCCCCAAACAGAATCTCATTCCTGCCCCTTTGTTTTATTTCACAGTTCTTAAGAAGTTTGTCCTCAAATTCTACTCCTAAATACTCTCTCACTTTGAGGACTGTTTCCTAATTATGTTAAAGCCTGATGACTTGGCTGCTTTCATCCCGTTGTTATTGTTCGCTGCTGCTAAGTCGCTTCAGTCATGTCCGACTCTGTGCGACCCCATAGATGGCAGCCCACCAGGCTCCCCCGTCCCTGGGATTCTCCAGGCAAGAACACTGGAGTGGGTTGCCATTTCCTTCTCTAATGCATGAAAGTGAAAAGTGAAAGTGAAAGTTGTGTCCGACCCTCAGCGACCCCATGGACTGCAGCCCACCAGGCTCCTCCATCCATGGGATTTTCCAGGCAAGAGTACTGGAGTGGGGTGCCACTGCCTTCTCTGTGTTATTGTTTAGTTGCTAAATTGTGTCTGACTCTTTTGCAGCTCCACGGACTATAGCCTGACAAACTGCTCTGTCCATGGGATTTCTCAGGCAAAAATTCTAGAGTGGGTTGCCATTTCCTTCTCCAAGGAGTCTTCCCCACCCAGGGATTGAACCTGCTTCTCCTGCTTGGCAGGTGGATTCTTTACCACTGAGCCACCTGGGAAGCTGCTTTTGTCCCCTAGCCTCCAATAATATGGAGGTGCCTGTTCTGCTCCCCCAACACCCACCCCCATACCGAGTCAGAAAGCTGTTACCATAATGAGAATTGGGCATTTCCTTTTTTCTAATGATAAAGAAAAGCATTGGGTGTTTTTTTCTTTGATACCTAATGTGTTGTGGGTGCACCATACACGTGAAACTGGCTGACTCTTACTATACACGTGTAATTGTGTTCTTTTCTCTGGTGTTAGCAGGGTTTCCTTAACGCTCAAATGGTCGCCCAGCGCAGTAGAGAGCTGCTGAGTCATCACTTCCGGCAGCAGAGGATGGCGATGATGATGCAACAGCAGCAGCAGCAGCAGCAGCAGCACACCCAGGCCTTCAGTCCACCCCCGAATGTGACTGCGTCCCCTAGCATGGATGGGGTCCTGGCTGGGCCTGCCATGCCGCAGGCTCCCCCCCAGCAGCTTCCATACCCTCCAAATTACGGTACACTTGGCGGTGATCGTGTCTACCCCCAAGTAACACTCCTGAGGACGCAGTGCTCACTAGATGTGTTGTATGTTGAAACAAATGCTATTCATTCTCTTATTATTTCATAAGAGAAACAGATTAACTAAAAATAGCAGAACAAAACTGTCTACTTCAGTGCACAGGTGATTGTCATTGAGGTAGATAATCGTTCATTCAATAGTTGAGGTTTCTCCACCTTGGTCTTGTTTTTTCAGTTCCTCACATCTTAATTTGGAAGAAGGCCATACCAGGCCAGGCCATCCCCGCCCCAGTATGTCCCAGTGTAGTAGAACTCTGCCATTGCTGAACAGTGAGAGGAAGGCACTATGTAGGCTTTCTGAGTTCCTTTCCTTGGTGGCTTGGGCATGTTAATTAAAGGCATGCCTCTGTGAGGTTCCAGAAGCATGAAGGAGTGGGGCTCCAGGAATCTCTTGGGGAGCTGACATTTGAGGGTGCATCCCTCAGTCAGGGACAGCAGCCCTGTGCTCTAAAGAGGGCTGGAGGGCAGAGGGCGGTGACCTGGTGTCCTTGTGTCAGAAAGCTCACTGGGGTGGCTGCCCTTTGGGGGATCCAGATGGGGGGGTGTCTGTATGGGAAGCCTGTTGCTCTGGTTGTCACCTTGCGGAGAAGCAAGAATTACTGACCGGCAGCATCTTTATACCTTATACTTAACCACATTCCCCCACCTTAAAAAAAAAAGGAACCTCAAGTTTCTATAGAAAGCTGATATTCTAGGGAGGTAGCATTTGAACGTTGTAATTTCTTTTTCTTCTTTCTTTTTTAAAGGGATGGGACAACAACCAGATCCAGCCTTTGGTCGAGTGCCTAGTCCTCCCAATGCAATGATGTCATCAAGAATGGGTCCCTCCCAGAATCCCATGATGCAGCATCCTCAGACCACACCCATGTATCAGTCATCAGAAATGAAGGGCTGGCCGTCAGGAACCCTGGCCAGGAACAGGTGAAGAGCAGGGCCTTCTTTTTTGGCCATGTCACCAGGCTTGCAGGACCTCAGTTCTCTGATCAGGGATCAAATCCAGGTCCTATGCAGTGAAAGTGCAGAGTCTAACCACTGGACTGCTGGGAAATTCCTAGAACAGGGACTTTGAAAGTCAGCCACTAGAATGTGCTGAAAGTTCAGGGAATTAGTCTCTGTTTTGCAGCCAAGCCTGTTTGGATGGAGACATCCAAAGGCCTGGGCTGATACTAGAGAGTGTTATTTGGCTCATCCATTCTGAGACACCTTCCTACTGTGTGCATATCCACAAGGGTATGAGCACAGACAACTGTGAAAGAAGACAGGCTGTCTGAGTTTTCTTGCTCATGTTCTCTGCTTAAGTATAGCAACACTGACAGAATTGTGGTGGTCTCTCTGTGCCTGTCCTGTGTTTTAAAAGTGACCCAGGAGGTAATTTCCCACTTTTCTTTACAGCACCTTTCCCCAGCAGCAGTTTGCCCACCAGGGGAATCCTGCAGCGTACAGTATGGTGCACATGAACGGCAGCAGTGGTCCCATGGGACAGATGAACATGAACGCCATGCCCATGGCTGGCATGCCCATGGGTCCTGATCAGGTATAGGGTATGGGGTTCTGTTCCTTCCCTTTCTCAACATTTTTTTTTCCTGTTCTCTGGAGAGAACCAAAGCCTCAACGATAATGTAAAGGTCCTAAGTAGAATTTTACCTTGGATGTTTAATTTAAAATATATAATCCTTGAAAAAACTTTTGGTTTGAAAGCATTGGGCCATTTGATACTTTTAGAAACCTGGTATCTAAGGACTGAATCAGTCAGCCAGAGCCATGTGGCAAGCCATCCGTGGAGACATAGGGATTCTTTTCTGTTGGACAAAGCGTGTGTTTTACTCATGTTTCTTCTGGTTGCCAACAGAAATATTGCTGACCTGTCTACGCCATGACCTCCAAGGAAATCACTGTACAAGACACTGCGCTAGGATTACCGGGAGTAGTGAATCGTTGTTCTAGGCACCCAGCTTTGAAGAAAGGACCAGCTCCAATCTCCATCAACGGTATTTCAAGTGATGTCATTTGAGCAGGACTGAATTTTAACCTGAAGTGTGGTATCTACCTGTTTTCTTTCCCTCCTCCTATGTATCATGGTGTTTAAAACAAATATTTTTGGCATTCTGCCTTTTGGGGATATGATTCTGGAGGTACGGAGTGTTACTGATCGCAAACTGCCCTGTGTCACTTTTTTTCTGCTTGGCTGTCCAGAGTCTTTGGAAAAAATAGAGGTGAGGCCAGAGAACATTGGAGAAATCAAGAGATGAGAACATCTGGTTTCTTGATAGTTGCAGTACTGGGTGAAGAGCATGGTCCACATTCGAGGGTTTTTTTCACAGGCTGTCTTGTAAAGGTGGCATTTCCAGGTTCTCCTTTAAGGATAGCTCCCAGCCTCCTCTTGGTTGTTCTAGGCTTTTTCCTAAATAGGATTTTTATCTGCCCCTAACGTCCTGTAATACTTCACCTCCAGGAATTGTCCGTGGTGTCAGATGGCTTTGCATAAGGGAAAACAGACAACAGTATTTAATTGCAGCAGTGGCAGTTCTTCACTTGCTGACGTGCAGCTGAGTGCACTTTATTTAAAAAGTAATGGATACATGCAATATTCTCTCGGTCTTGAGGAATGGTGAACCACATTCCTAGTTGTTGTCTAAACTTACCTGTTGGACAAGAACTATGATTTTTGTTGTTGTTGTGAAAAGTACTGGTTTCACCCTTTGCCTATATGGTAGAGCAATAATGCTTTTTGAAAATAAACTGCAGAAACCCCAAGGCCAGGTACTGCCTTCTGAATCAGAATTTCGCAGTGTTTCTGTGAATAGATTTTCTTTTGTAAATATGACCTTTAAGATTATTGTATGATGTAACATATGTATATACCTTTTTTTTTTTTTGTAGGCCACAACAACTCATTTTTACAGAGTTTGTGAAGCTAAATATTTAACATTGTCAGTTTCAGTAAGTTCAGCGTGGTGAGGTTACCAACAGAAGTCGTGCCCTGAATTTTGTGGCCTGGGGGAGGGGCTGTGGCCAACAGGTTTTCCTTGCCCCTAGCCTTAGATGCTCGCTCCTGTTCAGTCTCTTAATATAAATGCTTTTTAAAGCAATCATTTAAATGTAGGCATTTAAATTTTTTAAAAACAATTTCTCTACCAGAACTAAGCACTTCGTTAATCTGGGGGGAGAGAACAGATAAGGGGAAATAAACTTAAGAAAAAATCAAGAATTTTAAAAGATCAAGCAATTTGATTCCAAAGAAGAATGTTGGATTTTTAGGCAGTCCATAAATAGCAAGTCATGGTGTATATATATATATATATATATATATATATATATATTTTTTTTTTTAATTGAACGTGTCATCTTCTCATCCATTTTAGGAGTGCTCTAAGGTTTTGGTTGCTAGGACTTGAATCCCACATTGAGATCTCAGGCGTAGAATCCTTGATGTGTGGTTTCTGCTCAGCTGAAACCACATCTACTCAGCTGTCTTGTCCTTCTCCTACTGTGATGTCCTGAGAATCGGAGGAAGTAGCATCATGGTTATTTCCTAAAGAGTTCAGTCTGCAGAGCAGCCATGTTCATGTGATTCAGAGCCAGAGTCTGACTGGGCGCCTTTGTATTCCCTCTCTCCTCCACCACCACCCCTTTCTGCTGCTGCCACTTGTCAGTTGGGAACAGGGAAGAAAGTCAAGTTTGATTCCCTTTACCTAGCTTACTTTTTATCAGGTTCAAGCAGTTGAATGAAATGGGGTTTTTAGACTATCTATGATTTTCAAATGTCTGTTAGCCTTGGTATCATTTCTTAGCAATAACTGAGAGCCAGTTAAAATTTTTTTCACTCATTTAGCCAATCTTTCTAGGTGTCTCTGAAGGTAAGATCATTTGATTTCTTTGACTTGCGTATGACTAAGTGAAACCTGTATTTCCGGAAACACCACTAGAGTGGATTTGAGTTTTGCATTCCCCCCACCTGGTTAAAAATAAATCTAAGACTACAAATCCATTAGCTTCCATCCCAGGGGCCTGCACTTTGCAGATAATGCATCCTCCGGTCTGGAGACAGAGGCAGAGCTGAGTAAGAGTCTCTTTTTAGACACAATTGCATCAGGTGTATCTGAACGTTTCTTAAAGTTGCATGTATGTGGGGAGAAATAGAATGGTGCTCTCGCCTTTCTTGACTTTTAATTAAAAACTCAGTTTTGGGATTCTTTTTCTCGGTCCGTTCTGACTCCAGGCTAAGTGGAAGGCAACACCCCCTTTTTATATGGAAGAAAAGTGAAGTTTATTATATGTTTTTATATTTTCTACTTGTTCATTGGTGCAAATTTAAGATTTTGATTTTCTTTTAATAGATGGCAGTCTTTGAGATAATTTGTTGTTTTTACCTTAATTCCCCTTTTATTTTTTATGGATAATTATTTGTACTTCTGCTGCCTACCTCTCCTCCACCCCCCTCCCACCACTTTTTAAACCTTAGTATCTGTTGGGTGAACAGTATAAGTAACGTTTTCATCTGCTTTTAGAATGTGAGATATTTCCAGTACCTACTTTTTTGCTGAATCCAAAGATATATAAATATAAATATATATATTTTATAAAGATCAAAATGATATAAAGGAGATAACATTTCTTCCTTTTAAAAGACAAATAGAAATCCATTGTTAATGTTCATATTATGATGCCACTTTTCTAAATCATGCATCTTGATGGAAAGGTGTAAATATCAATCAGCAGGATGCTTAATCAGTATTTAATGTCTGAGGTGAATTGGGGTGTATAGGGGTGGGTACTACAGAACATAGTTGGCTTGCTGTCCTGTAAGTTCCGTGATCCATAGACTGATGCAGCTGAGAAGTAAACAGAATGGGTTGCCAGTTACCCATATGCCTGTCCAGTTAGTTCCCTTTTTATTTGCACAAGCCATGCATTTGTTTGCAAGTGGGAAATTCATAGTAGTAAAACTGCTCGGACAGACGAACTGTCCCCTCTGCAGAAGAGCAGGAGCTGCTGTTCAGCTCCAAGGCAGACTGTATAATCATGAGCAGGGTATTTTCTTTCTCTCTCTCTCTTTTGAAAGAAGAAGATGGAAATGTCATTCTGAGAGCAAGATTTAAATTCTCAGGAATTGACTTACAGTATTGAGAATGAATTCACTTTAAAACAAGTTTACATTAAATGTTGTTTGTAAAAAATGAAAATCATGTTTTACACTGCAGAGAATTCAAACCACATGGGCTAACTTATGAGACAGTTGAGTGGTAAGCTATGACTCCTTTGATCATTTTGGACATCACTGTAAATAAAGGTTTCTATTTAAAATTGAAGGCCAAGAGCGTGCCACTTTTTTTTTTTTCTTTTCTTTTTTTTTTTTTTTTTAAATCCCAGTCGAATTCAGGGTAAAATATAAGAAATTGTGTTTCAGCTAATGGATAAAGGTTTCTGTGAGGCTAAAAGAAATCTTGAGAATCATGGCCCTCTGCTTACACAAGGTAAGTGCCTAGGGGTTCCGTGTTAGGGAGAAATGTGCGGAGCCAGGTGCAGTTGCTCTCCCTGCTCCTCCCAGTCTAGCGTTCCCACAGCTGCCTTTACTGGTCGGACTGCCTGGTACATGAAGAAGGGCTGGCTAAGGTGAGTGGCTTTGCACTTGGTCATTATTTTTACAAAGTGTGATCCTAAAGCTGGTGTGATATGAGATAAGGTTCCCAAAGTATGGTAAATTCTAGTCAGTTTATAACCACATATAGCCCTTTTAAAAAAACCATCTAAACCCAAGGTGTCTTCCTTCCAAAAAGATGTTGACTGGTAGTATCTCAAATGCTTTAAAAAAAAAAAACCAAACACACCAAAAAAAAAAAACTCCCAAGAAATGGCCTTTTAGAAAAATGTCAAAGGTTACCTCATGCCAAGTGCTGGTCATTGGCTGGGCTTTTCAACATTGTATGACAAAACGTAGACTACAAAATTCCTTTACAAATACAATTTTGTTAAAACTTGGGGCATACATCAACTTCCTGTCTTTGCAGGACTTTAAAAAACATCAGTTCTGGGACAGATAACGAAGGAATCCTGGGAGAAATGGCATCTGGTCAGGAAGAGGAATGTTCACAACTGCGCGGGGTTTTCTTTTACACGGGCCACACCATTTATTAACACCGCCACTCTTGAAAATTGGGTTTTCTTATTAGATTCCCCTAGAAGTTTCCGAGCTGGTTACATGTAAATAGTCACATATATACATTGAAGTCATTGTCTTCAGAGGCAGCCAGGGTTATAGGGCGAGATAGAAATTCATGTCTTTTGTGCTGTTGACTCATTGTCAAACTTGGTGCACCGTTTGCTCCCTCTGTCCTCCTCCTCCTCTGTGATGAACCAAAAGAATAAGAGGATTTAAAACAGGGTGGTTCTTCCCCTGTGATTTAAAAAAATTCCAGTGACTTTCACCCTTGGGGGAAATTTCCAAGAAAATCTCTCTGTTCTTCTTCCCTTGTGAGCCCCTCAGAGAGGGTTAGTGGTGACTTCTTGATATGAAAATGCGTTTTGTGCAGCTGGTGAGGTATAATCCAAAGCAAAAGCAGGGACAAGCATGGACTTCCGGAAGTCTCACTGCTCCCCTTGGTTCTCGTCCAGAATCTGCCGCATTGACTGAAGGCGGGTTCCGTGTGTCTCGGCCTCCTGGCTAACAGCACAGGTCTGCTGGAAATCATTCAGGGTTTTTCATTGTACAGGTGACGCCTCTGGTTTTGGAGGTCCAGCTCGTGCTTCTTAACCTTCCCAGCCTTCCCACAGCTGTCCCCTGTAGAACAAAGCAGACAGTGTATCATGCTGCCTAAGGATTTCTTAATCGGCCCTATAGCTGAGTCAGCTTTGCTTCAAGGATGTGGCTGCTGAGAAGGAATTAATTCCAGATCCCTCAGACAGGGCTTGCTATTGTCTCATTGTATAGATTGTCAGTTGTTGGCTCACATAGTGACTGGCAAAGATGTCATTTAAGGATCTGGACAGGATGGTGGCTAAGGAATGTGAGAAGTACTCTGATTCTCGTTGCACCAAAGAAATGCTTAATTGGCCCATTATTATTTTCCTGTTAAAGCCACACAGACTTATATGCATATAATGATAGAAAATGAGGAGGAGGCCGGAGGTTACAAATGGCAGCTCACCACGGGGGTGATTGGCCTGCAAGGTAAAGTCACATCAGATTAGTTGCCATCATTAACAAATTGTCGTATATATCTGCATTTCTGCATTTTCTCAATGAGTCAGAGGATTCAAATTGCATCCCATTCTGTTCTCTTTAAAGCACAGTGACCTCTCCGGGTTGCCACGGCCTCCTGGCCCCTCACAGCCTCTGCTGACCCTAGCGTGGGTGAGCTTGTAGCATGGGTGTTCTGGAAACCATTTAATGAGGTCACCTTGCTGCTGACACTATGGACCAGGGAGCAGCTTGGCAGCCACAGCCTTCAAGATGCCTGGTACTCAGCCAACTGACATGCTTCTGAGCCTCTCAGGGAGGCCTTGAGCTTCCAAAGCAGAGATGATGATGTGGAGAACAACAAGTATTGATCTAGTACATGCGGTGTATCCAAGTAGGTTATTTTACTGGAAAGACTGACACAACTGCTTCCCGTCTTACGGGAACAGATGATGAGAGGAATGAGAAAAGGGCATGCATGGGGAACAGCCTCGGCAAAGCGAACCGGGTCAGACCAGCTCTCTAGTGGTAAACTGATTCCTCAACTCACAGTGATTTGGAAGAAGGTCTCTTCATTTCTGGCCACTTTCGACGCTGAAACTGCCTACGTTTTCAAGTGTCAAAAGGAGAAAGAGTATTAACCATCACCAAGAAAGAAAAAGTGACCCCCAGAGAACTACACGAAGAAGGCCTTTTACGGGACAGCTGTCGCTGGTGGGTGAGCCAGGCCCTGGCAGATCAGAGATAGGGCAGCACCCCAGCCTCACACGTGCAACCTCTGAGGTTAGACTACAGGACGGGTCACCGTACAGGGCAGTTCTCAGGCTTTAAAAGCAAAAGCAATACCTGTATTGCTCATAGCTTCCTCCATCTTTCAGTCCTAAAGGACAGAGAAACATACAACATGGAAACATAATTTTAGGGCAAAAATGGCACCAGCAAGGACAAACTTTATAACTGTCTCTCATCTTTTTTAAAACACTTAGTGTTTTGGTCATAAGCCCATGATGTTGTAGTGGCCCCTAGACAGAGGGGCCTGAATTCCCAGCAGTCCCTAAGACACTGTCGGTGACATATACTCTGGGAGCCTCTCTATCACGTTCAGGCTCCTGTCACAGACATTCAGCACTAACCGTGGTCATTCAGGGTGGAGGACCCATGGGTGGGCGTGAACACCTGTGCTACCGAGGACAGACAGTGGGGAGAGCCCAGCTTTGGGCTCTGGACCCAGTCCCGTTACTCATCACTAAACGAGGACACGCAGATTCACCTCAGAGGGTCGTCGGAACGCCTGTCAGTTAATGCCTGGAAAACACTCAGCACTCTGGCGGGCACAGAGTGATAAATCTGAGTGATGGCATTCACCATAAAAGTGGCACAAGGCTGGTGGATGTTAGAGAATTCACCAGCTCCTGGTGATTCTGAGTTCACTCTTCAGATGGGCCCTCCTCAGTCCCCTCCTGTGGTCACCTCTTTCCACCCTGGGGCACGTGCTTACCCAGGTCCAGGTTCCGGGTCCGGGGGTTACACTGCCTGTAACCCTTGCAGCTCCTCAGCTCCATGAGCTGCACGTGTAGCTGATTGAGGACGTCCCTGTCCAGGGTGTTCACTGCATTCATCAACTGGTTGGAAAAAAGGTAGGTTATCAACGAGATGAGGATGGGAGCCCCCCCGCCCCACTTCTACCAACCAGGGGGCCTGATTTGGGCAGGTGGGGAGTATGTGGCTGGTAAGGGGTGGTGACATCTACCTCCACAAAGGCTGGGGTTTGGAACAGTTGCCTCTAGCCTCATGTGCACGAAATCTCAAAAACCACCATGGATTTCACATTGAACTCCTGGAACCACCGGTTAGCAAACATACCAAGCCTGGGAAGAAGCCCTTCCCAGCCTCTCAGGTCCTCTTGATGGGAAGGCAGCTATTTGGCAAAGGTCTGGGTGAGTGTCTTGGTCCAGGTACTGCTGTGACCCACTAACCTACCAGCTCAGTCAACCCCTTTTGTAAAATACAGGGATGCCCGGTGGCCTATATGGTAATTAATAGCAAAACAAGACAGTTGAGTGGCTGGCATTTACAAAAGGGCGTAAAAAAAAATTGCTGTCAGGCTTTTCTATAGAAGACTGGACAGTGCCAAGACCATGCTACTGAGCAGCTCTAATGCTGAAGCTGGGTCATGACCATGTTTTATGAGGGACAGGCAAGTTCTGCTCACCAGGCTCTGTGGCTGATGAGTCCCATTCTTCAGTCTTGTGCATGTTCAGATGGGTTAATACATGGAAGCGCAGAGTAAGGGCTGCGTGATCGTTAGTTAGGCCTGTGGTCTACAGGATTTGGCCTGACCCTAAGAACCCCTGAAGCTCCAGGTTCTAGGCATTCCCCAAGATCCCACAAAGCCTGCTGCAACGGTCCCAGGTGGGTAAGTTGGAATAAAGAGTCTATGGGTGATCAGTCAGTAGATAGTGGATTTGGAAGGAGGCAGGCAGGCAGGGCGGCACACTGAGCCCCAGCCTTCCCGGTGGGTTCTCCTCACTTCTGTCTTAGGGACTCCGTGGGACTTGGAAAAGCTGTTGGTCATTTCCGCGGGCCGCCTACCTGGCAAGGCCTATATAGTAAGTACCCCACGGCCCCCTTTCTCCAGCCTGTGTTGTCTACCTGGTAGGGGTCTGTGTTGAGATCGAAGTACTCCAGGAAGCCGGTTGCAAATTCACAGAAGAGGAAATTGTGGGTTTCGTTGATGGTCCTCATGCACCAGTACGTGTTGTTGTTGGCGCTGGTGCAGGCGCAGAAAGGCCCCACTGCCAGGGAAGAGCGCGAGCCCTGAGCTGAGGAAGCCTGGCCGCCAGCCCCTTCCTGTCCTGCCTGAGGTTGCTGGGGGACCTGTTCCTGAAAGACCCACAGGGTCTGGCAGGAAGCACTCACAAGCTGAGGGGATGCTGGGACCCCTGGGAGGAGCCCCCCCGCCCCCCCGCCCCGGGCCCAGCTGGCTCACACGTCCAGAGGGGTGCCGTCTGCCAGTGCTGGTTGTCGTGGGTGAAGCATGTGAGGCCGGGCATGCTGCACGTGTCATTGTTCTGCAGGCGCTTGAGCAGCTTGCGGAGTTTCTTCTTGCGCTTCTGCTCCCGTAGCAGCCACACCTTGTCCTTCTCCTGCAGACCCTTCCTAGGGGCACACAGGGCCGCACCCCTCACACCTCCCCCGGCCCCACGTGGGAGCCTTTTCCTGCCCCGGGCACTGTGGGCACGGCCCTGGAGACTTCCCAAAGGGCCTTCCAAATCCTACTGCTGGTGCAGGGCAGGGCTGGGGCCAGATGAGGCTCCTGTCATCCTGTATTAGCTCCCAAAGCAGCGCAGGGGTGGATGGTACTAGGAGATTGCTGGGCCTCCTACTCACACGTCCTCTATAGGGCCTGTGTCGGGCCTGTGTCCTGTCCTGCCCTGCCCTGCCCTGCCGTAAACCGTTCTGCCCATAGGCAGCGCCTGGAGCTAGGTTTAGGGTTGATCTGGGAGTTGGGGCTCTGCAGGGCCTGCTGCGCCTCCCAGGGAATGGCCAGGACCTGCTTGTCCTTGTTTGTTTCAGCTTCGGGGAGGGTCCCCTTCTCAGGAGGGCCTGCAGCTGCCCTTACCTGAAAGGATGCAGGCTGGAGCCTTTGTGCTTGAGGCGGCCTTTGTGCTGGGCATGGTAACTGCAACAGACCCCCCCCAGCCCAGCCTTCAGACACTGTGCCCAGGGCCACCCTAGTGGGTGGCTGCAAACTGTGCTTCTCTGGGACCCCTGTTTTCTCCTCCTGGGCCATGCTAGGGAGACACTATCCCCAGGGTGGCAGCCTCCTGCCTGCCTGGCTCCTTCCTCCATGCGTGAGCTGGGAGACCCTGGCTGAAGGCCTCAGCCAGACACAGAATGTGAGGGTAGGTGTAAGTTAACCATGCCTGGAGGCTGGGCCTGGCTCCAGGTGGGTTGCCTCCAGCTCCCCTGCCCGCCCAGCTTTTGCTTGATCAGGGCCAGCCCTGGGGAAACCCACAGTGGGTAAGCCCTTTCTGGAAAGGCAGCAGGGACTGTGGTAGCCACTAGCCACCTGGGGCTATTTCAATTTTAATTAAACGAGTGATTCAGTTACAGTGGCTGCCATTCAGAGCTCTATAATCACAGATGGTAGGTTGGCCGCCACCAAACTGGACAGCACAGGTACAGCGCCTTTCATCACCACAGAGGTGTGGTTGGACAGCGCTGCCCTCGAGTTCCGACCCTTGGGCTGGGGATTCCCTGATCTGGTAGAGTGGGTCCCAGGCCACATGGGCTGCTCCTGGAAGGGCTGTCTGTGGAGGCACTTTTCCTTCTGGGAAACTGGTTCCACAGTCAGGGGCTGCCTGTGGGCAGGGCATGAAATCTGGACGTCTGGGTGGTAACAGGATGTGCATTATTCCTGGTTACTATTGTGTTTCCTCTAAGCAAGGAATATAAAAATAGTGGAAGAAGTCACAGAGAGGATGCTGTGTCCCTAGGAGTGATCCTGCAGGGGCTCTAGGGGCCTCTCACCTGATTTTGTGACAGTCACATTCTTCTGGCCGCTTTTTCTTCAGGTGACCTCGGACTTCCCTTAGGTTCTTGATTTTGTTCTGCAGGGTCTCGATCTGAAGGAGGAAGCAGGAGAGGAGGCCGTGAGACTCTCGGGGGCTGGGTAAGAAGGGCCGGCCTGGCAGGGCCCCCAGTCGCTGCCTGTGTCTGTGGTTTCTGAGGTGGGTCCTTGGTTCTTCCTGCTGAAGGAACCAAAGGTCATTCTCCTGTCTTGTCCTGCCTGAGAACCAGCTGAGCCCTTGGGGGACTTGAAGGCCTCCCCCCAGGCTTGTTGGAAGGAAGGGCTGAGTGTGGAGTAAGCATCTTGTGCATCATAGAGGGGTGTGTCACGGCCGCGCGGTCCTTCCCTGCCCCTCGTCCCCCAGCAGGAACTGTCTGAGGCCCTGCTGAGGATCCTGCGAGACTGTCCCCTGGGCCTGGCCTCCCTGCTTCCTGCTCCGGCCAGTGGCCCCCCTGAGCTCGAGGTGGCGAGAACCCTCCCGGTGCAGACTCCTTTCACCTCGTGGTCAATGTGCAGCTTATGGTCCTTCCAGGCCTGCAGGGACTTGTACAGGTCCAGGTCGCACTGGACTGTGTCATTCTCCAGGATGTAGCACCTGTTTGAGAGAAGGGGTCACGTGGGGCCCTTGGGTGAGGGGTTTTGGGCGCCCCTGCTGAGGACCCAGCCCGCCTCCTTGATCCCTGCCTGGACTCTCACCGATGTGTGACTTTAATGGGGTTAGGGGCCGAGTAGTCCGGGAGGCCCCCAGTGCCACTGAAGTCCCCGCCGTCCTTGTCGTCTTGGTCCTCAGGGGCTCCAGGCCAGTGCCGCTTAGTGAGGTTGCGGGGCTGGGATGTGTCATCTGGGCTGACATGGTGCCCCCTGGCGGCCACCGAGCGGATGGAGCGATTCCGGGCGTAGCTGGCCTTGTACTCTGTGGGCATCAGAGGGGAGGCTGGGAAGGCAGGCCAGGCTCCCTGGGCAGCGGACCCTTGATTCGGACAGGGCTGCACTCCCAAGCTGGGGGCTCAGGAAACCTATCCCTTGGGAAGCTGGCTTTAGATCCCACTGGAAAGGACCTCTAGGTGATTCAGCTGGGGAAACTGACATCCTAGAGCTGAGGAGGAACTGGCCTGAGGTAAATCTCCAGGAAGAGCTGTGCATAGATGAACCATCTGGGATATCCACACAATGGAGGATTCGAACACTAAACTCAAAGATATCTACACCACCATGTTCACTGCAGCATTACTCACAAGAGCCAAGAGGCGGACACAGTCTAAGTGCCCATTGATGGATGCACACAAAATGGAATATTACTCAGCCATAAAAGAGGAGGAAATCTTGCTGTTTGTGACAACAGAGGTGGACCTTGAGGGGGCTGTGCTAAATGAAATAAGTCAGAAAAAGACAAGACAGTGCATGATCTCACTTACCTGTGGTATCTCAAGTCAACCAAGCTCATAGATACAGACAGAAAACAGATCAGAGGTTGCTGGGACAGAGGGGAGGGTGGGTGAAAGTGTCAGAAGGGTATTAACAAACTTGCAGTTATAAGTCCGTCCTGGGGATGAAGTGGACAGTGCAGCAACCAGAGTTGTTAATACTGTGCTGCATCTTTGAAAGCTGCTGGAAGAGTAGATCTTCAAAAAATTTTTTTGTGACTGTGTTAAGTGGACTTCTGGGGTGATCATTTCACAATATATACAGACAACAAATCGTGACATTGTATACCTGAAACTAATGTAATATGTGAATTTACACCACAATAAATCCTCAGAAAACAAAATTAAAAAACAACATTCATTTGAACTGGACAAAAAAAAGAGCCAAGCAGCACATTCTCCCAGATCAGAAAGGGAGGCGTTGGGGAGGTCTCTGGTCTTGGATGCTTTCCTCGGGGAGGGCAGTGAGGTGGGGCTGAGAAGTGTTTTTTTCTAAGCTCTAAATCACCTGTGAGGACACGCAGGTGCTGGGGCTCAGAGCAGGCCGTCCCAAGACAACACAATGGCATACTGATTATTTTGAGTGCAAGTTCTTTGAAACACAGCTGGTGGGGGAAAAGAACGGTATTAGAAAATGGTCCAACTCTCTCTCTTTGCCCCTACACGTGAGAACGCCTCTCAGGCCTCCTGCAAATGACTAGGAGGAATCTCGGCTGGAGGCTGATAGTCGAGGTGTGATAGGAGTGATATGCTAGGCCTTTCTCCCTAAAGTTAATTGGTCTAAGGTTGAATTCTATACTTGGAAGGAAAGCATCCCAAAGCCTTTCTGAACATTTCATGCAACTTTTTCAAAGGCACACTGCCCTTAGCTCAGAAGCTCCAGTGTATGAAAGCTCTTCAAGTCTGCTCTAGTGGGAAAGCGTATCCCTGACACTAGAAAGCTAATTGACAATAGTGTGGTTGGTTGTCTAGGCCGCCACTTAGTGTAATAATGAAAGCTAGAGCTCAGTTCTTTGCAAATAGTTTTCAGGAATGCAGGGGGCAGGGGAGGGGGGGGGTTGAAAGCAATAATTCTTGGCCTGCAATATGAACCTTTAGAAAACGAAAAGCATCACACCTATGGTCAATGAATCTTCGACAGAGGAGGCAAGAATATACAGTGCAGGAAGACAGTCTCTTAGCAAGGGGTGTTGGGAAAGCTGGACAGCCTCACGTAAATCAGTGAAGTTAGAGCACACCGTCACACCATATACGAAAATAAACTCAAAATGGCTTAAAGACTTAAACACAGGACATGACACCATAAAACTTCTAGAAGAGAGCATAGGCAAGACATCCCTGATATAAATCGTACCGGGTTATCTTAGGTCAGTCTCAAGGCAATAGAAATGGAAATAAGCAAACACGACCTAATTAAACTTGTTACAAGCTTTTGTGCTGCAAAGAAAACCATAAAACAAAAAGACAGCCTAGTGACTGGGAGAAAATATTTGGAAATGATGCTACCAATGACAAGGGATTAATTTCCAAAGTATATAAGCAGCTCATACAACTCAATAACAAGAAACCAAACCATCCCATCAAAAAATGGGCATTTCTCCAAAGAGAAAACAGATTTTTTCATACACATGAAAAAATGCTCAACATCAACTAGAGAAAATTAAAACTACAATGAGGTATCACCTCACACCAGTCAGAATGGCTGTCATTAAAAAGTCTACAGATAACAAATGCTGGAGAGGGTGCAGGGAAAGGGAACCCTCCTACAACCATTAGTGGCAATGTAAATTGGTGCAGCCACTATGGAAAACTTGGGTTCCTTAAAAAACTAGAGTTGCCATATGATTCAGCAGTCCTATGCCTCGATGTATATCTTGAGAAAACTTGAAAAGATACATGCAGCCCGATGTTGATAAGCACTGTTTACAGTAGCTCAGACATGGAAGCAACCTAAACGTCCATGGACAGATGAATAAAGAACAGGTGAGACTTTATACACACACACAATGGAATGTTAGTCCGTTATAAAAAAGAATGAAGTAATGTCATTTGCAGCAACATGGATGGACCTAGAGATGATCATGTTAAGTGAAGACAAATACTATATGATATCACTTATATGTGGGATCTAAAACATGGCACAAATGAACTTATTTATGAAACAGACTCTCAGACATAGAAAACAAACTTAAGGTTACCAAGGGGGAAAGGGAGTGGGGGAATGGATAAATTAGAAGTTCGGGATTAGCAGATACAAACTACTATATATAAAACAGATACAGTCCTACTGTATAGCACGGGGAACTGTATTCCACATCCTGTAATAGACCATAGTAGGAAAGAATATGAAATACATCTGCACAGCTGAGTCACTGTGTTGTACACTCGATGCGCAACACTGATTCAACTATACGCCAGTTTAAAAACTAGGAAACAAAAGCATGGCCCTGAGAGCAGCTCCAGCTCACTCAGAGCTCTTCCTGTTTGCCTCCAGACAACTGCAGATGTTAAAAGCAATCGGGACAATGGAAGAGACGTTTGTCCTACACTCAAGAAAAGTTGGAGGATCACGCCCCCTGGGCCCCAGCACACCCAGAAGGTTCCTTCTTCTGAGGGACAACTCTCCCTCAGATGGGGTCAGCCAGCCCTCAGCTGGACCCTGGAGGTGACTGTGGACTTAATTCTCTACCTGTCATTTCTGATTTATCCAAGCATCCAATCTGGACAACTTACTGCATTACCCACATCTCAGCCCACCCTGGTATCTATCAGGGCCTCTTAATACCCATCCTATCTAATTTCCAACTGCTTAACAGCAAACCTCGGTAGAGATTTATTATTTAATGACACTCATAATGAGAAAGGTGTTTTTTTGTTTATTTGCCCTCAGACCAAGACCCAAATCCCCCATTTTTCTTATTAGGAACTCATGCTGATTTAGATTCCTCTGAAGAGGATGAGTCTTTACCAGATATCCCAGTTGGTCCTTGGGTTACACATGCTAATGAAGTTGGAGTCCTGTGAAGTGCTGAGCCTGTATGCATGACCCAGGCCTCTGCAGAGATGCAGAGTGAGCAATGAACCCTGTGACAGACTCCAATCTTAGACCTAGGTGTGCTTGTCTTTACTTCCTCCCCCTGCCATTCTCCAATCCTACCAGTGAAGAAAGAAGGCAAATTTGGCTCAGATGGGAACCAAATCTCTCAATTTGTATAAGACCTAAGAACCAGAAATGCCTGTAATTCCCAGGCACCCTGGTGGCCTTAAGCCAGCTGTTTCCCTCACCTCAACTCCCGCTGACCCAGCCTGGTTTAAGGTGAGTGAGCTCTGGGTCAGCTTCCTCTTCACTCCCACGCACCTGATTCACAGCTTCTCTTTGCATTTACCTTTCAAGGAAGACAGGTCACAAGGACTGGCATAGCCTTGGGGAGGAAGTTTTCCTCTCCCCTCCTAGGTTCTTCTTGCTGGTCTAAGAATTAAGTTGACGTGAGACAGAGTAATAGGAGAAAATCAAACAAGTTTAATAACATGTATCCATGGGCAAGACCCAGAAAAACCTGGAAGCTGCCACCTGAAATACACCCTCAGCCAATGAGGATGTCGAGGGTGGGGAGAGCCAGTCGTTAGAGGTAACCAGGAAAACAGAAGTAAACAGGGTCACTGTGACACAGATTTAAGCTCTGGCCATCTCCATGGAGAAAAGCTTCTAGAGATTTGATCAGCCTCCTCTTCCAGGGACAGGGTGACATCATTACAAATGGAGATTGTTCCTTACAAACATCAATGTTTCTTGCAAAAAAACCTCCTCCCACCTGACTTGAAGAGTTTCCCCCCGTGTCTACTGTTTCTTAGAAAATAACCAGCTCAAAATAATAGGTCAAAGAGACATATTTTAGGCTGGCAAATTCTGCTCCTCTACAAAGCTTTAAATTTGTTCTGTTCAGGGACTTCCCTGGTGGTCCAGTGGTTGAGGCTCCGTGCTCCCAGTGCAGGGGGCACAGATCGATCCCTGGTCAGGGAACTAGACCTACATGCTGCAATTAAAAAAAAAAAAAAAAAAGATCCCGCACACCCGAATAAATAAAAATAAATGTTATAAATAAGTTTTGGCCACACTTGCAGCTCCTGGCTACCTGATGGTGGTACCATCTACACAGCAATGAAGAGGGCAGGATTGCTGCAGGCATTCTAGGGCAGCCTTTTGCCTCAGTTAAGTCCTGCCCACATTTCTCATGCCAATTAGACTCTACAGCACCAGCTACTCCCCCACGCCCCAAGCGTACTGCGTGTCCACAGTGACTACAAAGCTAGTCCTCTAGCCACAGGCTCCCCCTTCATATCTGTTTTCCACGCTGTGTCTGCTGCTTACAAGTTCAGTGGATGCAGCACTTCATGTGGCGAGAGACAACCTGTGGGCAGGCTCTTAACCTACCCATCACCTTCCACGGTTAACACCCTAAATCCGGCTCCTTCACCCTCCTCCCTGATGGTGGAGAGCACCACTCGGTGCCACACGGGAGCCTCGCAACTATGGGAATGGTCTCAAAGCCATGAGATGCTCTCTCAGACATCTTTAGACTGACTTCGATTTTGTGATGCTCCCCTGTAAATGAAATTTGCAGAGAAACATAGTACCCGGTTATGCTGTGTTGCCCCCATGTGAACGACTTGAGGCATGTTCTGTGTCCACTGTGAGACGAGCCCATGCAGCCAAATTCATCGCTCCTTGTTGAGCGTGTAAACGAGCAGAGGGAACGTTTTACGAACTCCAAGATGCTTCTGGAGTCTGCCATGTGGTTGGTACGATGTGGAGATTCTGTGGATTCTTCACCTCTGCAGGTTCTCCTAGTGCTAATGGGTGTATAAGTGCTGCCCTATTGTAGCTAGTCCCCCGGCTTCTAATGCTGCTGCTGCCACAGCTCAGCCCGGGCGTGGGAGACTGAGGCCTGACTGTCAGGAAACAGGGCAGACAGAGCTTGAAAATGGCTTCTCAAAATGCCCCCTTATCCTTTCTCCACTCAGTTTTTAAACCTGCCTTTATTCCTGACTGACACTATCAGGCAAATGCCCTACAGGCTAAGAAAGACAAATGCACACACACACACATCCAAACACTCAGCTCTTCCCCCAGAAAAGTGGGAAATAAATCTCCATGTGAAGGTACCCTCCCTACACCAAGAGACATAGCATCCTTATCACCAGAGTCAGAGGATTCAAGGCTAAGAAAACTCAACAGACCACTTCTTCACTAGGCTGCTACCCCAAGCAGCAGTCCCTTTGTTCTATTAAATATTCACAAATAATTATTTCCTCATCTAAAACTGATGTATAAATGGTCTGCTTCGGTCGCTTTGGGGTCCCACCTCTAGGAGACCTCTGTGTGTATGAATTATATTTTTCCCTCCTGTTAATCAGTCTTGTGTCAATTTAGTTATTCAGCCAGCCAAAAGAACTCAAGAGGAACTGGTGGAGGGGGGTGGGGTGGAATTTCCCCTTCCTTAACACAGGTTAAAGTCAGAAGCCAGATTTCTTGTATCTTCTGCATATTAAAAGACAAATTTGGCCAAGTTGCTAACATTTCAGAAAAATGGTGGGGTGGGTGTCATGTTAGGAGCACGCATTTCCGGCTTCTGAAGACAGAACAGGAAATGTCTGTCTACACCCCGTCCACTGGTGGCGTGATCAGTGGGGCGGGAGCTGGCATGCTGCCACGTCAGACAGGGCGGTGGTCTCCCATTTGGCCACAGTCCCCACCACTCCTTCCATTTTGGGTCCCACCCAGGCCTGCGTCAAGTCTAACCCCACTGCCCTGAACACGCATCTGTTCTGGGAGCCCGGCCTGGAGCCAGCCCTGACACAGGTTTCTGCTGGGCTCCGAATGACCACCAGGGGGCGGCCAAGGGTCGTGGACTGGCTGGAGGCCGCAAGGTGGGGCCCAGGAAGGGAGAGGGGAGCCCTCTCCCACGTGGCCCAGGATGTCTCGTGCCCCTCTCTCCCTTCTTGGGGCAGACCTCTGTACTTTTCCTCCTTGAATCAGAGTCACAGGGGCCAGAAGACCTGGGGGTCCAGGTCCAGAAGAGGCATTCCTTTGACAAAGCCCTGGCCTTTTCTGACCCCGGGCAGCTTTCTCCTTACCTTTCCCCACCCTGAGTTCAGTCTCTGTGAAGCCACAGTGCCTGGGCCAGAAACACACACACTTCTGAGTTGATGTCCCCACGGGAGCAGGTCACAGCTTCCCAAGAAGGCCAGGAAGCAGACCCATCGGGGTCTTTCTGCTCCTTTGTGTTGCTCTGGAGTGCTCCACCCCCAGCCATACTCCTGGGGGTCCCCAACTACGGCTGCCCAATCCCAGCCTCTGATTCTCTTTGGAAGCTACTCTCAACCATTTGCAGAGTCCGTGGCTGTCCTCTTGCCACAGTGACAGAATGGAGCATTTGAGACAAAGACTGTTTAGGTCCCAAAGCTTCAAACATTTACTCTCTGGCTCTTTGAGAAAAAGGCGGCCAGCCCCGGTGTACACCTTTTCCAGGACTGCACCCACACCACTTGCTCTCCTTGTCACCCTAGGTGTCTTTGTTTCCAGGGTCCTGAAATATATGTGCCCTTCCTACCATATATATCAGGAAGGTGGGTGGGTTGTTGGGTCGCTAAGTCATGTCTGACTCTCTGCGACCCCATGGACTTAGCTCACCAGGTTCCTCTCCATGGGATTTTCCAGGCAAGAATACTGGAGTGGGTTGCCATTTCCTTCTCCAGATCTTCCTCACCCAGGGATCGAACCTGAGTCTCCTGCACTTGCAGGCAGATTCTTTAGAAAAACTAAGCCACGAGGGAAACCCTGTATCAGGAAGTGGGGACTCATGGTCTGGGCTCTGATGGCTCGGGGGCAAATCCTGAGCCTAGTCCTTGGGCAATTGAGTTAATTTCCCAGCAGCTGGACCTGCCTGCCAGGGCTCTTTGGAGTTTGATGTGAAACAGACCTGGTAAATATTTCAGCTCCTGGAAGCTGACATGCAGCAGCTGCTCTGCTGGTTAGGAACCCTGCTGCTGACATCCTCTCCCAAGGTCACAACTAGGCCCTCCTAGCACCCCAGGCCTGGGAATCCTAGGGCGGTGTGGCCTGCCCTCCGGGGTGGGACCCAGAGGATCTCGCTTCCTCTTGCCCTGGCTCAGAGTACTTCCCCTCTGCTGGTCACGCTTGGCTCTCATTTAAATGCCAACTCACCACCTACCCTACAGCCGCAGCCCCTCTCCACCTGGCCACACCCGTTTCATTTCCTCCATGCATTCTTTACCCAGGGAAGTGAGCGTCCCACTTTGTTAACTGGCTAACACCTGGCCTCACCCTTGAGGTCTGATGGTGTCTCTCACATTCAACTGTAACCTCAGCAGCTGGCATGTGGCAGGGCTTGCAGATTTGTTGGGAGATGAGATGAACCAACACTGGCCACCTGGACCCATCATTCCCCAAGTCCTCATCTCCTCCTCTGGGTCCTGGGTCTCTCCTGCTTCTGTCCTGGGTTGGCTGCTCTGCCTCCTTCCTCACCCCAGTGCATGAGAGCGAGCCAGGGACTGAGCTGCTTGGGGTCAGGGCACCTCAACCTCAAAACTGGCAACACTCTGCGGCTGCATAACCCTTGGCTGTGGGAGGTTGACCTGTACCTCACAGGATGTTGGGCAGCTTCCACAGCTTTTACCACTGGATGCCAGGAGCATCCCTCCCCACTGCCCATCACACGTGACAGCCAGAAACACCAGCACACAACCAAGGTCTTGGCAGGTGAAATTGCTCCCTGTTGAGAGCCCCTGCTCTAGGCCGGCTGCTCAGAAAGGAATGACACAGAGCATCTTGCTGGCAGGCACATGCAGGAAGAAGAATGTTGGGCCTGGTGATGGGGACGGAGTTTCCCAGGTGGCTGTAAGGAGCCGCCCTCGTCTTGCTCCCAGGATCCTCTGAGCACACACAAGACAGGGCTGTGATGTCACACCATCCTCACGGGAGGGCCCGAGTCCTGTGAGTCTCAGCTACTTAGATGCATATTGAGTACCACACTCACTATGCCAGCAAATCTGGAAAACTCAGCAGTGGCCACAGGACAGGAAAAGGCCAGTTTTCATTCCAATCCCAATGAAGGGCAATGCCAAAGAATGTTCAAACTATTGCACAGTTGCACTCATTTCACATGCTAGCAAGGTAATGCTCAAAATCCTTTAAGCTAGGCTTCAACAGTATATGAACCAAAAACTTCCAGATGTACAAGCTGGATTTAGAAAAGGCAGAGGAATCAGAAATCAACCTGCCAACATCCACTGCATCATAGAAAAAGCAAGAGAATTCCAGAAAAACATCTACTTTGTTATGCTAAAGCCTTTGACTGTGTGGATCACAATAAACTGTGGAAAATTCTTCAAGAGATAAGAATATCAGACCACCTTACCTGCCTCCTGAGAAATCTGTATGCAGGTCAAGAAGCAACAGTTAGAACCGGACATGGAACAATGGACTGGTTCCAAATTGGGAAAGGAGTATGTCAAGGCTGTATATTGTCACCCTGCTTATTTAACTTCTGTGCAGAGTACATCATGCGAAATGCCAGACTGGATGAAGCACAAACTGGAATCAAGATTGTCAGGAGAAATATCAATAACTTCAGATATGCAGATGACACCACTCTTATGGCAGAAAGTGAATAGGAACTGAAGAGCCTCTTGATGAAAGTGAAAGAGGAGAGTGAAAAAGCTGGCTTAAAGCTCAACATTCAGAAAACTAAGATCATGGCATCCAATCCCATCACTTCATGGGAAATAGATGGGGAAACAGTGGAAACAGTGGCTGACTTTATTTTCTTGGGATCCAAAATCACTATGGATGGTGACTGTAGCCATGAAATTAAAAGACGCTGGCTCCTTGGAAGGAAAGTTATGACAAAGCTAGACAGCATATTAAAAAGCAGAGACAATACTTTGCTGACAAAGGTCCGTCTAGTCTGTGGTTTTCCAGTGGTCATGTGTGGATGTGAGAGTTGGACCATAAAGAAGACAGGGTGCCACAGAGATTGATGCTTTTGGACTGTGATGCTTTCGAACCGAGAGTCCCTTGAACTGCAAGGAGATCAAGCCAGTCCATCCTAAAGGAAATCAACCCTGCATATTCACTGGAAGGACTGATGCTGAAGCTCCAATACTTTGGCCACCTGATGTGAAGAGCTGACTCATTGGAAAAGACCCTGATGCTTGGAAAGATTGAGGGCAAGAAGCGAGGGGGGTGACAGAGAATGAGATGGTTGGATAGCATCACTGATACAATGGACATGAATTTGAGCAGACTCCAGGAGATAGTGAAGGACAGGGAAGCCTGGCGTGCTGCAGTCTGTGGGGTCACAAACAGAGACGACTGAATGACTTAACAATACTGTGCAATACAATCTCTCTCCTCTAAGCATTCATGGCGGGGGCGGGGGGAGGCTTAACTAAATCACAAGTTCTTATATTATTTAAAGATTAGCCAATGTGCCACGTGCTGAAGCAAGATGTTAACTGTGTAATTTAACCTGGAAACCAATCATTTTATTCAGCTGAAAAGAGATTAGCTTAGCAGTTACTAATCAGCTAGTGAGGCGTTATAACGGGGGACCATCAGTGGGGAAGTGCCGTTCGAGGCAGAAGCTGGGTCGTTATGGAGACAAACCAGCTCTTGTAATGAAGGTGTCCTCTGCAAAGACAGGAGGAGACCTCTGAGCCTGCTGCCGGACAGCCATTCTCTAATTAGGCTACAGGGGAGTCTCACTCAGCCTGAAAAAGGATGGGGATCCTGACGCAGACTACAACACAGATGAACCCTGATGCTGGGTGAAATAAGCCAGACAGGAAGGACAGATCCTATGTGATCCTGCTTCTGTGAAGTACCTACAAGAGTAAAACTCAGAGAAAGCAGGGGGGTGGCTGCCAAGAGCGGGAGGAAGGGTGGTGGGGTGTCAGTGTTTCTTGGGTGCCGAGCTTCAGTTCTGCCAGAGGAAGAGAGCTCGGGACGCACGGTGGTGATGGCCGCCCAACACCATCAGGGTCCTTAAAGCTACTAAACTCGATAGTCAGAAACAGTTAAAGTGCTGAGCATCAGGTAGTGCTGATGGTACCACAGCGAAAGAAGAGAAACAACCAGAGTCTCTGATTAGGCTTTGGCTCCCCTTGGGTTAGGGGGTTAGAGCAATGGTGGCCTGGGCAACTGCCCAGCTCCGGAGGGGACATTCTAGCCAGGGGACCCGTCTCCCTGGGACCATGTCCTGGCACCCGCAGCCCGCCAAACATCCTCAAAGCCCAGGCGCATCCTCATTTGAACATTCGGCTGGGGGCATGCTCCCCAGGGGAGGTGACCCTCAGAATGGGGCCATGACCACCCACTGGGAGGGTGCGGCCAGGTTGAGAGGACCTCCCTAGGCGCCTCCCCTGGTCGCTGGCTGCCTAACTTTGTGTCCTTTGGCCCCTGCTGTGGGGAGGTGTGAAGGCTAAGGCAGCTTTTCCACTTGGGGTGGCGGGGCTCTCCCCTCTCCAAAGTACAGCTGACCTTGAGCAAGGCTGGGGGTCATCTGCCTGTAACTCACAGTTAACCCCCCTCCTGCCTGTATCCATGGTTTCTCCACATCCGTAGATTCAACCAACCACGGGTGATGCAGAACTGTAATATTTACTACTGAGGATGATCTGCGTGCAGGGGAAGTGTCGTCGTTCAAGAGTCAACTGTGCAGTGGATTCCTGTTACTCTAGGTGGTCTTGTTCCGTAGCATCACCTTGACGCCGAACTAGCGAGTCGGGAACCAGTGCTCCTGGGGCAAACATGGGGTGAGGTTCCTGCCAGCCTTGGGTCACAGCACACTTGTCAACCATCAGTACGGAACCTTATGCACACTGTGCCTCCATTTTGTCTGTGTAAAGACACCCGACTTCATGCCCGTGTGATTCACCGACACTGAACTCAAGGTGGCAGCCGGAAGCTCATCTCACCCACGTGTTCCCCTCCTTAAAGCACAGCCCAGCCAGCTGGGGCTTGGGGACCCGACGCAAGATGTCAGTGCCTCCTTAGGGCCACTTTAGATGGTGAAGTCACTGCAGAAAGATACGCGATGCCAGGGCCATGATGCTAAGCAGATGGTGGTGCTAGTGGTAAAGAACCCACTTGCTAATGCAGGAAACATAAGAGCTGTGGGCTCAGTCCGTGGGTCAGGAAGATGCCCTGGACGAGGGCATGGCAACCCACTCCAGTATCCTCGCCTGGAGAATCCCATGGACAGAGGAGCCTGGCGGGCTATACAGTCCATGGGGTCACAAGGAGTCGGACACGACTGCAGTGACTTAGTGCGCCTGCATGCAGGTAGACGTGAGGCTGAAGGGCGTCACCTTGGCTTGACCTCATCTGGAAGCCGGCACTGGGGGATTCAACATCTTTTAGCGCTTTGCAGGTGAACCTGTCCAGCGCCTGCCGTGCAGCTGGAGGAATGCTTTGGAAGCACAAATCTGATCCTGGCTCCTCTGCTCAAAGCCCCCCAGGTCTTCTGGTCTCAGAGGGGCTGCACCACATGGCCCAGGGCCAGACCCCTCTCCCCTCCCTTTCTCTTTATGCTCCTGCTCTTCTCAGCCCTCTACACCCTCATCTCCTCTACTCCCTGCCCACCCCACCTGGGGCTGGGTGGATTGATGGTGCGGGGCACGTGGGTTTGTTTGAATGAACAAGTGGGGCTGCCCGGGTGTGTTCCCTCCTCACCCCTGCCGTCCCACTTACTCTTCTTGAAGAGCTTCTTCCGGCGTCCAGCCAGGGTGAGCTGGCCGTCCCCGCTGTCGCAGATGCAGCCCTCGCTGCCCTGCACGTAGTACTTGGGCACCAGGTTGGAGAGGGCCCTGCCCCCAGGCCGCGCGGGGCCCTTGCACTTGTGCAGCTTCAGCTTCCCTGAGGCGTCCTCCACGCACTGCCACTTCTGCAAGACACATGCGGCCTCAGCCTCCCGGGCCTGCTCGCCCACCCCGCCGCTTCCCTGCTCCCTGCTCCCAGCCACCCCAGATGCATCCCTCTTGTGGTCCCAGCTGGACACGGGCTGGTGCCTGGAATGAGCTGCTCTGTGATGGATGAATTCCTGTCCACTGTCAGGGGAGCGGAGAAGTGGTACCCAGGGTGATGCGCTGTGGCTGAGCGGGAACCCAGCCACGGGGAAGCCCCGTAAGAGAAAAGCACTCGGGTTGGAGGGCGTGGCCGGTACACAGGGAAGGGTCCTTCCAGAAGGAGTAGTGAGGCAGGCAGCGGCAGTGGGGTGGGGTGGGGGGTGTGGTCAGCAGGGTGTGACTGCGTCTGCCTGAGGTGGGAGGTGGGTATCTGGGCTGGGATCCTGGAAGCCCTAGAGCAGTAAGTGCAGGGCCTGTGGCAGAGGCCTCCCCAGCTGGCCTTGGCTCCTCCCACCCCATGTGCTCCTTTCCTTTGGGTTAAGCAGTGCGCTTGGATAATCGCTTTCAAAGACAGATCAGGCAGCCCTCTCACTGTCGGGGACTGCCAGACCCCCAGTCTTCAGGGAGAGGGTGGGGATGGGCCAGCAGGAGGATTTGACTACAATCCCAGGGGGACAAAGGCCCCTCGTGGCCTCATTGATTCATTCCCTTGAAGCTCAGAACTGAAATCTGAGCCCTCTGGGGTCTTCCCAGATGGTCAGCTCTGGGAGGCCAGAGCTTTCTGTCCAGGGCTTTCTTCCTGTGCCTGGCAACAGAGGCAGCCTTGAATGCTGCTCCAGCATGACCCAAAGGGCTCCAGGGGCATGGGCGGGTTCCTGATGCCCTCCACGGCAGGGGGAGGGGCTGGGAGGGGGGGTCGTGAACAAATGCTGGATGGGGCAGGGGGAGCCCAGCTGTGAGGACAGGTTGGTGCCAATTCTGAGTCCAGCGATAAGACAGAGCTGCCTGGAAGCAACCTGTGACATGCACCCACCTGGTGCCCTGGCCTTGGCAACCCACGGGTTTATTAAGGAGAAATGGAATGTGGAGGCCCCGGGTTTACTTCCTGTTACTGGTGAGACGGGCTTGCGTCTCCAGGCCTGAGCCAGCATGGGTGAGCTCAAAGTCCCTGCTCGCAGACCGAGGCAGGGAGGCACCTTCTGTTGGCGCCTGGGCCTTTCCAGGGCGCCCCTACCTGCTCCCCCTGCTCATCCGCCCGCCTCTCTCCCCCTGAGCCTCGCCTCGGGCTGGCGTCTCTCTCTACAAGGCTCCGTTCTCACTCCCCGTCCTCTCCAGAGCCCACCTTGGCCTCCTAAGCCTCAGAAAATCAAGTTCAGACTCTCCCAAACTACCGTCACAGATGCTGTTATCTCCAGATACTGTCTGGATTATATTTTCCTTAACATTTCTCTTGAAATCAGCTCGCATTTTTACAACCTAAACTTGTTTATGTCAGAAGGTAATTTCCTGTTGTTCCTATATAAGCGGAAAGCCAGCCACAAAGATGATCTGGGAGAGTGAATACAATGGAAATAGTCATTTAACTTTATAAATACTGTGCAGAGGCCGGCTGCGTCTTTGTTAAAGAGGGATCGGGCAAGAGTCTCAGAGCAGCTAAAGACGCATGTGCACCCATGGGGGAACTTTCCTCTGACTGGAGCAGGATTTTCTGAGCGTTGCCTGGCATCACCCTGGGTGTCACACATCATCAGGGACACTGGCCTGCTGCTCTAAGAAGCAGGCCTGGGCCGCGGTTTGGGGGGGCCCCTGAGAGGGAAGGAGGGACCCCGTCCCACGGCCCCAGGGCCATGCCGAGCATCCTCACCTGCCCCAGCTGCTCACACGCAGTCTGGTACTCGGCGCGCTGACACAGGTCTTTGACGCGCTGGTACTTGGGCAGGAAGTTCTCCTCCTGGGCATCCACCTTGTCGCTGTCCCTCTTGTGCAGCAGTTTGCTGTGGGGCAGAGAGCGGAAGCGGGGCTGGTCGCCCAGCTCTAGGGGAACATGTGGCCCCCCTCAGCCCTGGTGCAGCGTCACCAGGGAGTACGTGCGTCCAGCCGGGCTGCGTCTTCCAATGGTCAGAGACTTAGGAAGTGGGGATTTTATAAGACGCCTCCCAAGTTACGTGAGTTGGCAAATAAACGAAAAAGCATGTACGACATTGTCCAGGCAGGACAAAGCGTGTCTGAAGGGTACAGGGGGCGTCCAGACATAAGTTCCGTATCAACCACAGGGACAGCGAACGGCTTCCTGTGTCCAGGGGGCTGAGGACACAGACTCCCAGCCCCTGGTGGAAGGTGGCGGAACAGCACCAGTCTCCCTCCTGCCCTTGACACTTGTAGTATCGCAGGTGCAGGTGGGGCTGCTGGGCGCTTCCTGGGAGGCACGGCTGGGGTTGCCCGGTGTCGCCCTGGGGCGGCTCCTCCAGACCCCAGCACTCACCCTCTCTCCACCAGGAAGGAGTCCCGCCAGACCCTCAGCTTCTTTTTCAAGTGAAACCTGGCAGGGAGAAAGCACATGTCCATCTTCTCATCAATGCAGGGGGCTCCCGTGTCCCTCCATCCTTCCAGAAGCAGGGATGGCGCTCAGAGCCAGCCTTGATTCACAAGCAGCGCAGACCCCGGGGGCAGCCAGGGCAAGTGGGGGACACACACACGAACACACACACCCACACGGACACACACCCACACAGACACACACCCATGGACACACACACATGAACACATACACGAACACACACACACACACACCTCCCAGCCCACAGCAGAGCTGCACTTCCCTAGAGCCTTGAGTCTGAACATGGGGCAGAACGACCCAGGTCAGTCGCTCCGAGTCACGCGTAGTCGTGTGTGTGCCCCTCTGTGCCTCCCAGGAAGCCCAGCAGCTCCCTGGGCGCTGGAAGAGATCGCTCCCCTTTTACTTCAGCACCAGATGAAACGCTTCTCCTGACTTCAGGTTAATTACCTTGTGTTTGGGGGGATGTTTTTCCCTTTCATCCTCTGTCGTTGGATTTAAGTGTGCATTTTGTGGAGTTTCGAGCTATCATTTCCACTTCCCAGACAGGGCCTCAGGCTAAGAGAACGCTTCCATTCTGCACCCGACTCCCCAGAGTCCTGGCTCCCAACACAGCGCCCCCGCCCTCCCCAAACACACCCATTTTGTACCCTTACAGCTCATAAAACCTCCTAGTCAGAGGGAGGAGGCTCAGCAGAGGTGGTTCCTTCTACAGGACGCTCAGTCTTGGCCAGACAGTGCCCGCCCGGCCCGGCCCCTCTGAGCTGCAGGAGGTACCAGCTGGAGGCTGCGTCCATCAGTGCTGTGGGGCCGTTATCTCGGTGGGCAGTTACACCGATGGCCACTAGATGCCGCTGCTGCCACGCCAGTGACTGCGTCCTCCGCCTTCCTGTCCGACCAGCCTCAGCTCACCTTCCCACCTAGTTTTTGCTCACCATCACCGTATAGTGGGAGAAGGAAATGGCAACCCATTCCAGGATTCTTGCCTGGAGAATCCCATGGACAGAGGAGCCTGGCGGGCTACAGTCCATGGGAGTGCAAAGAGTCGGACACGACTGAGCGACTAAAACAATACCGTATAGATAAAGCTATGGTTTTTCCCGTGGTCACGTATGGATGTGAGAGTTGCACCATAAAGAAAGCTGAGCGCCAAAGAATTGATGCTTTTGAACTGTGGTGTTGGAGAAGACTCTTGAGAGTCCCTTGGACTGCAAGGAGATCTAACCAGTCCATCCTAAAGGAAATCAGCCCTGAATATTCATTGGAAGGACTGATGGTGAAGCTTAAGTTCCAATACTTTAGCCACCTGATGCGAAGAACTACTCATTGGAAAAGACCCTGATGCTGGGAAGGATTGAAGGTGGGAGGAGAATGGGACGAGAGGATGAGATGGTTGGATGGCCTCACTGACTCAATGGACATGAGTCTGAGCAAGCTCTGGGAGTTGGTGATGGACAGGGAGGCCTGGCGTGCTGCAGTCCATGGGGTCGCAAAGAGTTGAACACACTGAACAACAACACTGTTCTTTTGTTTGCCTCCAGGACACCCAGGAATATGTTTCCAATACTATCCGGCATTAGAGCCACAGATCATGGCGATTAAGAGTGTAGCCTCTAGCCTAGAGTCTGGATGCCTGGAGTGGGATCCAGACCTGCCAAGAGAACTCTGACAAGTTACTTGACTGCTCTGGGATTCAATTTCCAAGCTCGGATCATCATAATGCCTACCTCACTGGGTTACTGTGAAGATTAAAATGATAAAATCTGCTTCAAAGCACTCAGAACAAGGCCGGCATACAGTAAGTGCTTAATTAATGTCAGCTCCGATAGCTGTTATTTTTTTTAAAAGTTTCACCCAATTTGAGCTGTGATGGGTCCTCAGCGGGTCACTGTGGCCATATTCTAGCTGGAAAGGTGGACTCTCAGAGAGGGAGCTTCCTTTCCTGCCCCCCACCCCGCCCCCCATGGCAGGTAAGTGGTCAGGATGGGGCGCCCTAGAACCCCAGCTCCTGAGTCTGGAGAAACCCCTGCCCCCCAGACCCACACAGCTAGGCCAGGAGCTCAGACAGTTTGGGGTGCTTGGCACCCTAGCACCCGCCCCGCCCCCTCACCGATTCGCCGGCCGCTCTGTGTCCAGAAGCTTGAGGATGGATTTCCCGTCCATATCCGAGGGGATGTCCAGCCCAGCGATGTCCAGGATGGTGGGGGCCAGGTCGATGTTGAGGACGATGTGGGGATTCCTGAGGGAGGCGGGGCGAGAAGGACTCGGTCACCGGGGCAGTGGTGACCCAGCCTCCCCTGGGGCGGGCAGGCTGGAAAGCTGCCTCCATCATGTCACTGTCCTGCACCCTGGCCCTCAAAGCTCCTCTCTGCACGTTCGGTTCAGCTGAAGCCCAGCGCTCACCTTCCCACCCTCTGCACAACCACGGGGGGCTGCGGTTCACAGGCCCACACCTGGCTGCTTCTTGGCTCTTTCTTCTGCCAGGAAGGCCCTGCCTGCCCCAACTGAATGGAGAACGCTTTCTTTTGAGACGCACTCCAAACTCTGGACCTTCCCCTGGACTCTTCTCTGAGCCTCTGATGTGAACACTGGCCCCCTCGCTGCTCCTGGAAGGCTGAGCACAGCCCAGCCTCTGGGCCTTCGCCCTGGTGTCTCCTCTGCCTGGAACGTTCTTCCTCCATGGCCCCAGCGAGCACTCTCACCACCTCTGGTTCTTCGCTCGACGATTACCAAAGAGGCCGATGACAGACTAAGTGGCCCCGAGATCCCCAGGCTCTAGGGTTCACAGCCTTGTGTGACCCCCTCCCCTTGAGGGTGGGCCAAACCGACAGAACAGGCAAAGGGGGTGGGATGTCAGACCAGGGGGATGTCACGTGACCCACGCCTGTCCTAGCCGTCCCTCCCTCACTTCCTTTTCTCCCCTGGTTGGCTCTGAAGACCTCCTTGCCACAAGTTCACCCCCAGAAAGGATGCCTGGTAAACACTCTGGGAAGCCGGCTGTGTGGGCTCAAGTCCTCCGTCTGCACCTGAACAACCCCTGTGCGTGGAGAGATGGGTCCTTCCCCAGCTGAGCCTCTCTGGGTTTTGAGTCCTAAGAAGCAGATCACAGACTCTGAGGCTGACCATTGGGTTCCAGTTCAGTCCATCTTCTCTTTCTGAAAGCAAGTAATCCTAATGACTCTAATGGTCACAGATTCTTCTCAAATAAGGAAAAACATTGACAAGTGTCAGAAACCTGGTTTTGAGACAAATTCCAGCTCCTCTCTTCTGTGCTATGTAATCTCAGGCAATTTAACCCGAGCCTCTGTTTGCTCGTGTTTAAAACACGGATAACACTCACATCTATCTTAGAGGCTTGTTATCATGCTTAACTCAGTTACCTGGATAGAAGGTGCTTAGACCAAAGCCTGAAGAATCACGCTGTATCAACACAGCTATTATTATAATAGCTATGATTATAGGTGGGGACCCTGAGATCCAGACAGGGAGGGACCCAGTAAGGTCGGCAGAGGACGAGAGATGAGGCCGGACTACAGCTCACACTGCCTGCCTCCTGGAAGCTCCACCAAACCTCCCAGGCGGGGCAGGAACATCTCGGTCCCAAGACGTTGCCCTTTCAGGAGGAATCCTGTAGCCGAGTCAGTGTCTCCGTGCGTTCAGGGCTCGGACGGAAGTCTGACCCGATGAGCACCAGAGCGGTGACAACATGCATTTCAAAAGACCCTTCGAGTTGGTCTCCATAACATCCCGGCTGACCTGAGGAAGCTGCAGCTATGATTACTGGCCTTTCTACCCCTCCCTGCCCCAGACACGACGTTTTTGCTGCCAGGACGTGTCATTTCAAAGGTTAACCCACAGGCACAGCTGGCAGAGGGGCCACGTGGCCCTCGGGGAAGGATGGGGGGGAGGCTGGTTCCCTTAGCGCTGTCACTGAGCTGGCCCCGCTGACCTCAGCCTGGGGCCCCTCCCCGACAACTGCCAGGCCCACCACCAGTCAGGACAGACAGAAGTCGAGGTGGCATCTCCACGAGCTGGTGGGGACACAGAGTCCGGCTCCCTGACTCTCTGGCACAGCGCCCACTACGAACAGTCTGTTTTCTCGGGTGCTAACAGCCCTGGCCTCCCCTTCCCCAACAGAGGGGACGGTGATGATCAGAACCCACCCCGGGTGACATCACTGCCCCTTCGCTTGGCACCCAGGCCCACCTGCCCACATCCTGTGCTCCCAGGGGAGTGGCCAGGGGCTGCCCGCTGAGTTGCCTGCTGCTTGCCCTTGTGGGTGCTAATGAGCCTGGAGGCCTCCCCGGAACTGCGGGGTGCTGGGGGTGGGGTGATGCACTTACAGGGAGCCAGCCTCCACGTTGGGGCCCCTCACGTAGAATGGGACCCTGATGTCGAACTCGTAGGGCATGGACTTCCCTTTCACCAGTCCGAACTGGCCAATGTGGTAGCCGTGGTCGGCCGTGTACACAATGTAGGTGTTGTCCAGCTCGCCCGTCTCCACCAGCATGTTGTAAATCTGAAACGCAGGCAAGGCGGTGAGGATGTGGGGAGGGCCAGCGGGCAGTGGGCACCTGGCCTGCTCTGCCCTAAAGGGGAGATGTGCTGGGGTCTCAGGCCCTGTCCCTCCCCTGCTTCAGGTCTTCGCTCAACTGTCACCTCTTGGTGGGGCCCCTGGGACTGACCCAGGTGTCACTAGGGCCTCCTCACCTCCCGTCCCCCTTTGCTTGCCTTCTCAGCACTTATTTGTGGACTGTGTCTCCCTGCGTTAGCATGCAGGTCCCATCTGGGTGGGACTTCTGTCATTTTGTTCCCTGCTGGGTCCTGTGTGTGCTGGAGCTCAACAGATGCTGTGGGATGGATGGATGGATGAATGAATGACTGGCCCAAGGCAGGAGTCTGTGACCCACAACAGAACTTTCTGCGATGCAGGCAATGTTAACACCTGTGGCATGAGCCACATGTAGCCACGTGTAGCCACGTGTTCAGCACTTCAAATGTGGCCAGTGCAACTGAGGAACAAAATTTTAAATTTTATTGGGAAGTGACAATGTTAGTTGCTCAGTGGTGTCCGATTCTTTGTGGCCCCATGGACTGTAACTCATGGTAGGCTCTTCTGCCCATGGAATTCTCCAGGCAAGAATATTGGAGTGGGTAGCCCTTCCCTTCTCCAGGGAATCTTCCTGACCCACAGATCGAACCCAGGTCTCCTGCATTGCTGGCAGGTTCCTTACTGTCTGAGCCACCAGGGAAGCCCTTACTGAACTTAAGTAGTCATGGATAAATTTAAAAATACATACCCAGGCAATGGAATATTTTTTAGCAACAACAAAAAAATTAAGTACCTTCAAGTGAATCTTGAAATCATCGCACAAAGTGGAAGAAGCCAGATACAAAAAAGCCACATATTGTACGGTTCCTTTTATACAAAATGTCCAGAATACGAATTCACAGAGACACAAAGTAGATGAGGGACTGCCTAAGGTGGAGGGGTGGGGGCTGGTGGTTTGGGGTGATGCTTAAGGGCTGCAGGGTTTCCTTCTCGGGGTTGATGAAACTGTTCTAAGGCCAACTGTGGATCGTACAACTCTGAATAAGTGAAAACCCACTGAAATGTATGCTTGAATCGGGTGAGCTGTGCGGTATGTGAACTGTGCGGCATTCTCCAGAAAGCTGTTAAAAAGCATATGTAGCCACACGTGGTTGCTGTAGTGGACCAACCAGAGCTGGAACAGTTCCCCAAGTACTGGGGTTCCCTCTGGATCACTCAAAGCCGTTTCGGGGTGCCTCTCCCTTCTGCCCGGTTCCATTCCTCTCGCGCTGACGATGCTGGGGGTGGGGCGGGGAGGGGTGGGAGGAGGGCCGCCTACCGTCTCCATGGAGTCGTCCACCGACAGGAGGGTCTGCAGGCGCTTCCGCTGCAACATGTTGGTGAACTGCATGTGGATGGGCCTCATGGGCCCCGTGTAACGCAGGATCCAGTGCTTGTCGGGGTTGGGCGCGTAGTTGTAGCTTGGGGTGCTGGTGGGCAGACACGCATAGAGGTCAGAGCAGGCCGCGGGTGGGGGTGCCCCCCAACCTCCCCACCCCAGTATGTGCTGGGGCTGCAGCCCAGGCTGAAACCTCGCCCCTCTGGACGCCAGCATGTCGGGGGCTCTGCCCTAGGTTAGGTCAGCATCTCTGTGTGTGGGGCATGCACGTGGGAAGACTGGGGGGGACACAGAGACAGGTGACCTGGAGGCCCCCGGGGGGACCGTCCCTCCCATCTCAGCCCTGTCAGCACGCCGAGCGCATCAAGGCCGACCTCTCAGTCTGTGCTGGGCTGTCTCCTCCCTCGAATTTGCCCACCTTCCTTTGTACAGGAGGAGAGAGGTTCAAGTTGAGAACCACCCACGGGCACAGCACCCAATTCTAATTTAACAGCACTGCATTCATTTTTCAGCTGCATTGGGTAGATGGCGAGTGCCAGTTATCATGGCTAATTAAGGTGTGTCACATGGAATTTCCTTTTGAAATAGATTTTTTTTTTTTAAAGGAAATTGGTTAAAAAATTCGGTTAATAATAGTCCGGCAAAACTGTGAGAATGGCCTGAATGTATACGTTTGGGACAGGCCGTATTCTATGACTTGTCACAATTATTCTTCCTGTGTGGTTAATCTCCCATTTTAAAAAAGAGGAAACGGGGGTCAGAGGAGTTCCGGGACCTGCCCAGTCTCACTGAGTGACTGGTGGAGCCACTGGGCTCCGAGACTTCTACTGTGGGGTCAGCTGTGCTGCTCAATGATAAACGAATAAATACAGGATGATCTGACCTCGGATGAGCGCTGGCTGTGTGCTGGGTGCACAAGGAAGGCTCCATTTATATCATCTCATTTAATATTCAGAACCGCCCTAGGCACTGGGGCTACTTTTATTCACCCTGAGTGAGAAACGGAGACTCGCGGCCCAGTGAGGGGACGACCTTGCCAAAGGTAGAGCTGGGGGCTGAGCTCACGAGTGGGAAACCCCACAAGGCATGGGTGCCCCTCGCAAGGGGTCTGATGATACTGGAAGGCCAGGGGCTGCTCAGATCTTAGTCCCCTTCCCTTCCCCAGGCAAAACTGCAAACAGAAGTCAAGCTTCCTCTCCTTGAAGACAAAAACTTTTCAAGAGGGCTATTAAGGGGGGAGGGCTGAGGGGGTCGGGGAGGGGATAAGGGTCACAAATGTCCTCCCTTCCTCGGGACCTCAGCCCCCTCAACTTCAGAGAACTTTCCGGGGTGGAAGGGAAGACCCCGCAGCTCACGGGAGCCCATAGTTATGGAGATGGTCGCTATGTAGACGGAGTGAGTCACAAGACTCCTTCTGGACTTTGCTTTTCTGGCCGGTCTCCTGCTGCTAAATCTGCCCCGGCTCCTTCGATCCTGAGGAACGAGGCTTGCCCTGCCGGCCGGCTTAGGGCCTGACCAACGTGCAGAACATTCCCAGGGGTGAGCCCACCTCCCGCACCAAGGGGGGCTGCAGGCTGCAGGAGCAGCAGAGAGAGACGCCCTCAGGGCTGGTTGGTGGTTTGGGGAAATTGTTCCCATGGCCCCAGGGGCCCGGATTCTGGATGCAGTTCTGAGCAATTATCCCTGAATCTGTTAGATTCTAAGGGGCTGGTGTCTGCCTTGGAGAACAGTGAGGGGTGAGTCTGTCAAGAGTCTGCTTTCTGAAGCCCCTTCTCTGGAGACGGCTTTTGGAGCAGGATCTGGGGTCCTGCTTAGGGCCAGGCTCTCCCTGCTCCCCTGGGACGGGGTCACATTTTCACAGGAACCCAGCCATCTGCTGAACAAAGAGGCGAAGCCCTCACCTCTGAAAGAATCCGAGGAATGTCTGCTTGTCCAGCCTGAAGGACAACATCCCCTCTTCTGCCGCCCCTTCCAGCCCCTCGCTCCATGTCTGGAGGCCTGGCCCCACCCCCACCCCAAGATGCAAGCCTGGGCCTGGCTCCCTTGGGTGATGGAAGGAGAGACCCATGACCTGGTCAGATGCCACACTCCTAGGAAGCTCTGGCTGCGCGCGCGCGCGCGAGTGTGTGTGGTGTGTGTGTAGGTGGGTGGGTGTGTGTGTGTGGTGTGTGTGGTGTGTGTGTGTGGGGTGTGTGTGTGTGTGTGGGGTGTGTGTGTGTGTGGTGTGTGTGGTGTGTGTGTCTGTGTGCGCGCCTGTCTCTGTACATGCATGTCTGTATGGCGGTGTATTTGCATGTTTGTGTGTCTGCGTTTGCATCTGTGTTTATGTGCGTCTCTGTGTTTGTTTTTGTGTATCTGTGTGTGTGTGTATGCTTAGATCTTTGTATCTGTGTGTTTGGGTGTCTGTTTCTGTGTATATTTGTGTATCTGTGTGTGGTGTGTGTGTAGGTGTGTGTGTGGTGTGTGTGTAGGTGTGTGTGTGTGTGGTGTGTGTGTGTGTGGGGTGTGTGGGGTGTGGGTGTGTGGTGTGTGTGTGTGTGGTGTTTGTGTGTGTGTGTGTTGTGTGTGTCTGTGTGCGCGCCTCTCTGTACGTGCATGTCTGTATGGTGGTGTATTTGCATGTTTGTGTTGTCTACGTTTGCATCTGTGTTTATGTGCGTCTCTGTGTGTTTGTTTTTGTGTATCTGTGTGTGTGTATATGCTTAGATCTTTGTATCTGTGTGTTTGGGTGTCTGTTTCTGTGTATATTTGTGTATCTGTGTGTGTGTGTGCGTCTGCATATGGGCCTGTGTGTACATGTCTGTGTATCTATTTGTGTGTCTTTGTGTCTGTATCTGTGTGTTCTGTGTATGTGTGTGTGTGTGCGCACTGGTGTATTTGTGTATGTGAATGTGTTAGTCGCTCAGTCGTGTCGGACTCTCTGCAGGTCCGTGGACTATGGCCCACCAGGCTCTTCTGTCCGTGGGATTCTCCAGGTGAGAATACTGCAGTGGGTTGCCATCCCCTCCTCCAGGGGACCTTCCCGCCCAGGGATGGAGCCCGGGTCTCCGGCACTGCAGGCAGATTCTTCACCATCTGAGCCACCAGGGAAGCCCAGTCTGTGTGTACATCTGTGTGTATCTATTTGTATATTTGTGTCTGTATCTGTGTGTGTGTTTGTGTGTGTCTGTGTGCGTCTCTGTGTATGTACGAAGCTGGGGAGGGTGGATGGGGCCCTGGGCAGGTGCAGTGGGACCGCACTGCAACGAGCAGCATTTGCCAGAACCCAAAGCCCAGCAGAGAATGTGACGCAGGCTTGACGGGGTGAGAGTCTGACAGGGGCCTCATGATGGAAAGATCTGGAACTCCGACCTGAGGGCTCTGGCCCCTCCTCAGCCCCCTGACTGTTGTAATTAAACATCCCAGCTGCAGAACTTTCTGGTTTGGAGGTTTGTTTTGAAAATGATTATACCCCAGAGATAAGAGAGCCTTCCAAACACACTCCTAATAAGGTGCGGGGGGCGCTCTGGGTAAATAATAGCAGGCGGTTGCTCATGTTCAAGTTCTATAATTTTCATTTCAAAGGGAAAATAAATGAGCAGGCGATGTCAAACAATCTCATCACGAAACTCCAAGGCTGCTGAGGGCGGGGCGGGGTGCCAGCACCCCTTTTAGAGGAGACACTGCAGAAGCCAAGCGAACCATCACCCCACTCCACCCCACGGCAGGACTGAGCTGGCCTCACACTCCCTCGGCAGAGGCTGGGGGCAGGAGGCTGGCTCCCAGGCGGGAGGAGCGGGTGGGTGGGGCCACCAGGTCAGCTTTGCAGAGAGGCGGTGCTGCTGTTCTGGGATGTGCTTCGTCCTCACCTGTCCAGCTCTCCTTCCCAAAGACCAGGGGCTCGGCTGACACGCTGCCTCACCCTCCAGGAGCCACTCTGGGTGCTGTCAGAAAGGAATCACAGCGAGTGGGGCGAGGAGGGCGGATGCGTTCTGATAGTAAGGAAACTTAAACACCTGGAATATTCAGGCGGGCTCCAAACTGCCCTGCCCTTGTCGCCCCAATGTCAGAGTGAAGGTTTGCTGAGCATCACGGCTGAGCAGGGGTGGTTTGAGGCAGAGGAATGCAGAAGATTCCAGAAAGATTTTCTAGCCTGCTCAGGAAGGAGGACTGGAGAGGTGGGCAGAGAGACGGCAGACAGGAATGGGGGCCAGATGTGAATCTGAGCTCTGCTATTTACCAGCTGTGTGACCTTAGGGAACTTACCTCACCTCCCTGACAGGCAGCCTCCAAGACAGCCCTCAGTGGCCCCCAATTCTACCGTGAGTAGCCGCCTCCCACTGGTCTGTGTGATGAGTAGACTATGGTAGAGATGGTGTGTCCTTTTGAGATCAGGTTATAAAAGACTGCGTTGGCCGTAGGTCAGAGGCAGCCCTGTGCATGAGCCCCAGGCAAGCCTCAGGTGGTGGCACCCCAGCTGACATCTTGATTACATCCTCTGGAGACCCTGAGCCAGAACCAGACAGGTAGCCCCCAGATTCCTGACTCACAGGTACTGTGAGATGCTACACACTGGTGTCCTAAGTGGTTCGATTTCAGGATAACTTGTCATGCAGCAATAGATAACTGATACATCAAGGGTCACTGGGAATATTCAGGGATTCAGTGCAGAAGATCCCCTGGAGAAGGAAATGGCGACCCACTCCAGTATTACTGCCTGGGAAATCCCATGGACAGACAGTCCAGGGGGTCCCAAGAGTCGGACACGACTTAGCAACTAAACCACCACCATAGGGCTTAGAACAGAGTCTGCCGTGGAGTCAATAGCTTATACAGGCTGTAGACATATTAGTAGTCTGATGAAGCTATGGACCGCTTCTCAAAAGAATGCTTAAAAATGTGCAAAATCAAACACACGGGATTGAAAGGAAACCTATGACACAGGTGTACACCCGAAAGGCAGTTCTAGCCACAGATCTCGGTGAGAGGATGTGGGTCCCACGTTAACCACTCTTGACGCCTGCTTTGGGTTGTTATTACTGGATCTGTATTCCAGTTCTCCAGAGATCAGCTGTGTGCTCCTGGGTTCTTTAAACCAGGAGGATTAGAGAGAAGAGGCAGCCTTGTCTCCATCATTACATCATTGTGACTGAGCCTGACCCTCCCGCCTTTGTGCCACCCAGTAGCTCTGGAGGCAGTGCCCTGACACTTACATGTGCTGAGATGCATTAGGGAAGAGGCTTGAGTACTGGGGGGCTGAGTCCTCAGGACCGTGGGGGGCTGCGTGGCTGATGACCATGAGCACAGGCCTGTGCGGGTACATCTTCTTGGACGTGCGGAAGAAGCTCACGCTGTCGTTGGTGATCAGGTCTGTCAGGTAGTCCTGGGGGCCGGGGAGAGGCGGGAGAAGGTGTGAGGAGCCGGGAATCTGTGCTGAACACCGGGGATGCAAAAGTGACCAAAACAGACAATCCTTGCCCTCCTGGAGCTGCTGGTCTGGGGGCAGACATGCAGTGAGTGATGAAGTAAAACAGGGAATACAGACAATAAGTAGGCAAGCAGAACAGGGAATGTCAAACGATAACACCTCACAGTGGAGGAAAAACCCTGAGAAGGGGGTAGGGAGGATGGGAGAGGAATTGCAATTTGTCATTCATTCATGACATATTAAAATAATAACACTACGGAGTGCTTATGGCGTGCCAGGAACTCTTTTGGGTTTACATGTCAGATCAGATCAGTCGCTCAGTTGTGTCCGACTCTTTGCGACCCCATGAATCGCAGCACGCCAGGCCTCCCTGTCCATCACCAACTTCCGGAGTTCACTGAGACTCACGTCCATCAAGTCAGTGATGCCATCCAGCCATCTCATCCTCTGGGTTTACATGTATTAGCTTGTTAATTCTTACGTAGTCCTAGAAAGTAGGTGTGATGATAAGCCCTGTTTTCCAGAACAGGAAAATGAAGGCTCAGAGAAGTTAAGTGAATCGGCCAATGTCACACAGCTGATAAATGTTGCAATCAGGCCTCCTGAGTCTTGGTCCCTAAGCCTGAAGTCTTTTCAAGGCCCTAGGGATTGAAGTGACTTAGCAGCAACAGCAGCAGCAGCAACAGGGATCCCATTGTGGAGGGTGAATACATGCCTGCAATGCTGAAGGGTCTGTCCTGGGGGCAGGAGCAGATGAACATATAACCAAAGAGTTGAGATGGTGATGAGCAGTGACAGAAGGAGGAAATAAGACAAGATGTGACAAAGAGTAATTGGGAGCTGGGGCAATCAGGGAGGGCCTTTCTGAGGAGATGATACTTGAGCCGAGACCTGAGTGGCAAGAAGGAACTGGGCATGGGAAGATCTCCATCATTGGAGTTCACTCTCAGCTGCTTGCTGGAATCCTTAAGGGAGCTTTACTACTGTCTGGGCCCTCTTCTGGTTTAGCTGCTCTGTGGTTCAGCCTGGACACTGGACTTTTAAAAAATCTCCCCAGGGGACTCGAATGTGCAGCCAGGAATGAGAATCACCGATCTGGAAGAAGACCATCCCGGCCCTTTCGCGCTCGGTCTCCTCCTGGTCAGCTCTCTGGTCGATGTGCCCTCCGGGCTCGAGTTGGCCTCGGCTGGGCCGAGCCGCCAGACGGACCCGCTCTCTGACGTTTGCATTTTCTTTTCAGATGAGTCGAGCTGGTTGGCTTGAGGTTTGTGTGTGATGAGTGCGTGCTTTTGCCTTTTGTTTCATCGTCACAATATGAATGCGTATTTCTAACGTGAAGGTCTTTATTTGTCCCATTGTTGAACGTTGTTTTTGCTGGAAGAGTCGTCTGTCGTCCGACGTCGGGGTCCGGGTCACAAAAGGGGTTTCTCCTGGCACACCCAAAGAGTGGTGACAGGGACAGGGACAGGGACAGGGACGGGGAAGATGGCGAGTTATTTCTCGGGGCGGGGGGTCGCGCCGCCTGATGTTGGGGACAGCAGATGCAAGGGCTCTGAGGCAGGAACAAGTGTGGCTTGTGTTCAAGGAATAGAAAGAGGATGAACAGTCAGCAGACAAGCAAATCGTGCCACAAACACAGGCATGCAGTAGCGGCTCCAGAACAGTGAGAGCCACTTAGATAAGCGGGCAGGAGGGTGGATGAGTGGGAACGTTATGGACAGGAAATGAGGGCTTTAAAAGCTCAGCAAAGAAGTTGAGATTTGTTTAAGTTCTTCCTGAACTTGGTAAATCTTTAGCTGCTGATTTCTTTGGAAGGGAATGAATTCTTAAACATTTACCCTGTGCTTCCTAGGAAGCAGCTCTGTCCAAAATGATAACTTTCAAAAAGGGATATTATTTTACAAGAAAAAAGGTGAAGAAATGGCTACGGTTTCTACCCTTCTACCATTGTACCCTGTACGAAACGCAAACACACTCCCTGGGCTCCTATGCCTCTAGAGACACACACCTCCAGGGACACCCGTGGACTGTGTCTCTGTGCACAGGACGGACCCTGCACCACGGTGACCAGCAGTAGGGTGGTGACCAATGACCCTGCACTGCTTCCATTCTGTGCAGTGCTGGGCAGACATGAAAAGGGAAGTAGATCTATAGTGACTGAGGTGGAGCAGTGTCCAAGATGTACTCTTAAGGGAAAGAGCAAACTACAGAGTCAAACTTCAGAAAAGTTTATTTATTTATATTTTTTTTGTGGGAGGAGTAGGGAGGAGAGGAGAAACCAAACCCCTACCTTCATACGCTTCTCAGCACTAAGAAAAAAATTCAGAAGGACAGATCCCTAAGTGCTAACTGGGGACCAAGATAAGGGGAGAGAGGGGAGAAAGTCACTCGTTACTTCATGCAATTTCCCTTGAAACATTTTGGGGAGTAAAAAAGGGTCTTATAAAAGGGCCCTGTATGGAGAAGGAAATGGCAACCCACTCCAGTAATCTTGCCTGGGAAATCCCATGGACAGAGGAGCCTGGTGGGCAGAGAGTCAGACACGACTGAGGGAGGGGCAGGCACTCGCTGGAGGCCCCAGAGCTTTGGATGGTAGAGCCAGCACCGTGGCTGAGGACTCCCGGCTCCCAGGCCTCTCTCACCAGATAGGAGCGTGGAAAACTAGTCTAAAATACGCCTGAGGGCTTTCCTGGCGGCTCAGTGGTAAAGAATCGCCCCCCTGCCAAAGCAGGGGACGCGAGTTCCACCCCTGGTCTGGGAAGACCACACGTGGCAGAGCAGCTGAGCCCATGCATCACAGCCACTGGGCCGGGGCTCTCGAGCCCAGGAGCCGCAGAACAGGTCTGTGGGCACCAGAGCCCATGCTTCGCAACAAGAGGAGCCACCGTGGTGAGAAGCCCACACCCCCCACCCCCCACTGGAGAGCAGCCCTTGCTCGCCACAGCTAGAGAAAAGCCCACGCCCCCCCCACTGGAGAGCAGCCCCTGCTCGCCGCAGCTAGAGAAAAGCCCATGCAGCATGAAGAGCCTGCACAGCCATAAATAAAATCATTAAAAAACAACAAACAAACAAACAAAAATAAAAATAAAAGGGCCCTGTAGAACACTACATAAAAATAATTTTCTTCTATATGATATAAATCGACAAGCTGCTGCTATAGCTGCATTTCAAAAATGGGTCCAATACCAGTCCCTTCAGATGGTGACTTTACACAAACTTGACAAGTGAATAATGCATTTAGCAAGGAGCCTGGTACCGGGGGAACCCACAAGGGACACTGGCTCTTATCGTTATCAGACCTTTGTTCCACTGACCTTCATAGCAACTTTGTGAAGTGGACACCATGCCCATTTTACAGATAGGAAAACCAAGGCCACAAAACTAATAAGCAATTCATTCAGAGTTAGAACCCAGGCCTTTGTGTTGTTTTGTCTGGTCCACCTTTTGTGCCCCGACAAACAAAAATATTACTGGGAGGAACAGATGGTGGTTTACATCAGGTCTTAACAAACCTTTTCTGTAAAAGGCCAGATGATAAATATTTGAGGCTTCATAGGCCAGAAGTCTCAGTTACAACCACTCATTCTGCCCTTACAGCTGCAGCAACAGCAGAAATGAACGGGCATGTCTAGGCGGCAGTAAAACTTTATCCACGCACACTAAAATCTGAATTTCATATAATATTCATGGGTCATGAAAATCGCTGCATTTTTTATTTTTTCCGGCGAAGTCGACATGGAAAAACCATTCTAAGCTCAGGGTTGTAGCAAAGCAGTTGGCAGGCTGGGCTTGACCCAAGAGCTATAGTTTTAAGAATGGATTTTGAAGCCTGATGGCCTGGGTTTGAATCCTGAAAGTGAAAATGTTAGTCACTCAGTCATGTCTGACTCTTTGCGACCCATGGACCACAAGAATCAAATTCTCCAGGCAAGAATACTGGAGTGGGTGGCTATTTCTTTCTTCAGGAGATCTGCCCAACCCAGGGACTGAACTGGGTCTCTGCATTGCAGGCAGATTCTTTATTGTCTAAACCACCAGGGAACATTCCCCTTCGAGCTGTGTGGCCTGGTTCCTTCACCTCTCTGGGCCTCAGTTTCCTCATCTAGTGATTAGGGAAACTAACAGCAAATCGCTCACAGGCTCTGGTGAGAAACGCACAGGTTAATTCATATACAATGATTCCAGCGGTATCTGGTGTGTGATACCCTCTAAAGGAGGGTTAGCCATTATTCCTCAGGAATCAAGCATTTTCCTTGTGAAAATTAAAACAGTACAAAGTTTGATAACCTCTCATCTCCACGTCCAATCTTGGCCTCTTTAGTCTCCTACTGAGAAAGAAGTATCTTTCCTGATGTGTTGTTATGTATGTTACAGTTGCTTTATGCATCTTTTTACATGAATCCTATTATCCTGTGTACATTCATTCATCCAACAAACACAGCAGTGGACAAGACTAACACTCCTGCCTTCATGAGCCTTGTATTCAAATAGGAGGACGGTTAACAAATGAATCCGTGATATACACAGGTGTGGCACATCCATGGTGACGGGGGGTGGGGTCGGCGTAGGGAGGTGCCCAGTACACAGGGTGGTCTAGGAAGGTGACATCTGACTAGGGACCCGGAAGAGTCCTGCAACTTGCTTTTCCACCAGTCCTTACATCCTAAGCTTCTCTGACGGCTTTAGACACCAACCCCTCTCATCTTTTTCCAGATGCTTCCATGGCCATTCAGTCATTTCCCGCATTAGTGGGTTTTCTTGGTTGATTTCCTTCAGTGACACATTTGCAGCCAACAACTGGGCTAAGACCCTCTGCATAGGAGGGAGGCTTCTCTGGAACAGAGAGAAAGTGCAAATGATGGGTGCACTCAAGTTCATGGCAACCACCATTTCTACAGAGCCTCCCACTACCTGGACCCTCCCCTGGCCCCCACCTGGTCACTCCTGCCTCCCTCCCGCTGCCTGTTCTGCACTCTCCTGCCCTCTTCGGCTTGCTTTATGCATCATTCTTTAATCATCAACGCTGCATCTCTCTTTCCACTCTGCTACGAGGACCCCTTTTGGTGGCATCTGCCCACCTTTGGGATCAGTGATTAGGGCAGAGTCCTCAGAGGGCCTTCTGAGGGGCACTTGGGAAGGACTGCTGATTTCTTCCTTCCCTGGGCCTCCGCTGGGGCCCCCGGGGTTAGCCTTGGCCACGATGCTCCAACCACCCAGAGTCACGGGTCCATGCTTCCCAGCTCTGCCGTGGCTGGAAACTCCGCACTCGCTCCTGTTCCCTCCTGGTGCTCCTGCTGCCCACTGCTACCCTTGGGAGCCAAACCCTGGACCTGAGCCAGCTCTGACCCCCGAGGGGCCCCCCGTCCCTCTCTGTTTCCAGGCCTCCGGTAACTGGGGTCCCAGGAATTCTCCCACCTTTGTCAGGGGGGGCTCCTCTCATTCTCAGGCTGAGATGCGTGGATGGCAGGAGACGGGTGAGAAAGCACCACTGCGCACCCCATTCTCAGCGCCAAGGGGGTGGGGTCTCCTGGGTAACTTCATTATCGGGCTGTGCTGAGGCCAGGGGCGGACATGGCGAGGAATGTTAACAAAGAGGGAGTGGACTTTTCTGGGTATTTGAAGAATCTGCCTGCACTGAGGCTGGGAGGAGAGAAAAGGTGTGTTCAGCCCTGTGAGACTATGCTTTGTATTTCCAAGGAGTCCAGCAGACTGTCTAAACACCCCCAGCCAGGACTTTAGAATGAATCTGCTCTGGGGAGGTCATGGAGACAGGCCTACTACGTGCAGAGTGAGACATGGGGTCAGGGAGCGGCACTGCCCAGGTGATGCCATGTGTGGATTCTGCCACTCAGGGCCTGATCAGGCTTACACCCGTGGGCGGTGATTACCTGTCGAAGCTGGGAGGGCTCCCCAAATGTGCTGGTATTTCCAGACGGGAAATGGGATAGAGTGTATTTTGGCTGCTGAGATGGCAGGAATATTTGCTAGTCACCGCATGATTTTTTTTTAAATGATAAGTTTGGATGAACCATCATTATTAGTCTCTCCTCCTCCCTGTCATCATCACCACCATCATCATCATTTAAGCCAGAGGTCAGGAAACTACAGCCCACTGGCCAAGTCAGGCCTCTTGCCTGTTCTTTTAAATAAAGTTTTATTGAACCACAGCCAGGTTTATCTGTTTACATATCATCTACGGCTGCTTTTGGACTGCAAGGGTGGACTTGAGCAGTTGCAATGGAAACTATAGCTTGTAAAGTCTAAACTATTTAGTATTTGGCCCTTTGCAGAGGAAGTTTTGTGTCTTGATCTGAACTAATATATTCTGAGCGTTTACTATGTGCAGTGGGCTCCTCTATCACTCTACACGTATTATTAACTCCTGTGAGCTTCAAAAGCCTTTGTGAAAAAAATTACAATGAAATACCACTACATCTCTGACTGGAACAGTGTATGAGGGAGCCTCCTGGGGGCTGGCACTGCTCTATAATTTGACCTCGGTGGTACTTACACAGACGCAAACATATGTGAAAATTTCCTGAGCCATCCACCTAGGATCCATGTACCTTACCTGATTGCGGTTCAACAAACCAGAACTAGAAAAAGTATGGCCTAGGGAATGACCTAGGGGTTTCTCTGGTGGCTCAGATGGGAAAGAATCTGCCTGCAACGCAGGAGACCCAGGCTTAATCCCTGGGTTGGGAAGATCCCCTGGAGAAGGAAATGGCAACCCACTCCAGTATTCTTGCCAGGAGAATCCCATGGACAGAGGAGCCTGGCAGGCTACAGTCCATGGGGTTGCAAAGAGTCAGACACGACTGAGCGCCTCACACACATACATCTGGGGAAGGAGTAGGTTAAGGTACCGAATACTATACAACAAGAATGGAGGAGCTACACTCACAAGTAAGAACATGGGTAGATTTCAACAAAGTATTAAGCAAAAGAAGCTGGATACAGAATTAACCTACAGTGCTGGAAGTCTGAGTGACAGAAGTAGGAGAGGCGGTTGCTGGAAGGAGCTACACGAGGGGACCTTCTGGGGCTGGTGGCAACATCGCTTCTTGACCTACGTGAATGCTGGTTACATGCATCCGTTCAGTTCGTGAAAAGTCACTACACTGTATGTTCTCTATGCACGCTTTCTATAACAAATTTCTGCCTTGGCAAAATGTTGTAAAATAATGCTCTCATATCACCTGGTGCATGTTAGAATGGTGAGCATCGGAAAAACAAAAGAAGACAAGTGTCGGTGGGGATGTGGAGGAAAGGGAAGCTCTGTGGACCACTGGTGGAATGTAAATTGATGTAGCCACTACAGACAACAGCAAGGAGGTTCCTCAAAAAATTTAAAATAGAACTACTCTATGATCTGGGGATTCCACTTCGGGGTATTTATCCAAAGGAAATGAAAACCGGATCTCGAAGGGATATCTGCACTATCAGGCTTATTGCAGTATCAGTCCCAGCAGCCTGGGTATGCAAACAACCCGAGTGTCCTCAGTGATGAATGGATAGAGATGTGCTGTGTGTACACACACACACACACACAAATATTATTCCATCACGAGAAAGAAGGAAATCCTGGCTATTTGCAACAACATGGAAATTATGCTAAGTGACTTACGTCAAACAGAGAAAGACAAATATTGTGTGATACCATGCAATATACATGGAATCCGAAAGAGGGGAACTCATAAAAACAGAAAGTAGAATGGGTTCTCCCAGGGGCTGAGGGATGGGAGAACTGGGGAGGTGCTGTTTAAGGGTCCAAACTTACAGCTAGTAAATGAGGAAGTTCTGGAGATCTCATGCATAGCATAGGGATTAGAGGTAACAGTACTGTATTATAATGAATTTGAGCAAAATCTGGGAGATAGTGGAGGACAGAGGAGCCTGGTGTGCTACATTCCATGGGTCACAAAGAGTCGGACACGACTTAGCAACCTAACAACAACGGTATTATAAATATTAGACTTGCCAAGAGACTAGGTCTTAATGATTTCCCCCCAAAAAGGAAAAGATAATTCTGCAACATGATAAAGGTTTAGCTAACATGACTGCACACACTGCATTATATATATGCACTGAACCAACATGTTGTCCATGTTAAATTCACACAGTGTTATATGTCAAATATATTTCAATTGAAAAAACCCAACACCCTTATATTGCCATTTGCAACAACACAGATGGACCTAGTATTATACTTAGTGAAGTAAGTCAGAGGAAGACAAATATTAATATTATATGATACTATTTTATGTGGAATCTAAAAAATAATACAAATGAATCTACATAGAAGACAGAAAAAGACCCACAGACATAGAAAGCAAACCTATAGTTATCAAAGGGGAAAGCATTGGTGGGGAAGGATAAATTAGGAGTATGGGATTAACAAACACTTCACATAAAATAGGTAAGCAACAGAAATTTACTGTATACCACAGGGAATTATAGTCAATACTTTGAAATGACTTATAATGAAAAATAATCTGGAAAACATGTAACTGCATCACTTTGCTGCATCATTGAAACTAACACAATATTGCAATATTGTAAATCAACTATCCCTGTTGTTGTTCAGTCGCTAAATTGTGTCCAACTCTTTGCAACCCCCTGGACTGTAGCCCACCAGGCTCCTCTGTCCATGGGATTTCCCAGACAAGAATACTGGAGTGGGTTGCCATTTCCTTCTCCAGGGGATCTTTCCAATCCAGGGATTGAAGCTGCATCTCTTGCTTGGCAGGTGGGTTCTTTTGCCACTGAGCCATCTGGGAAGCCTTAAATCAACTATACTTTGATTAAAAAAAAAAGAAAAATAAAACAGTACTCTTAGAAACAGAGACTATTATTTGAGAAATGAAGAAACTTAAGCAGAGGGTGTCAGCAGGCTGTCAGTCTCACAGGTAAGTGTCACGATCCCAGCCCAGGTAGTTGGGCTCCCGTGTCCCGATCCCCAGGGCTGAGCCCCACCGCCACCCCAGCCAGGAAGGGGGACTTACCTTGGAGTAGTCAAAGCCGTGTTTCTCCTTTACTCCATTCCGACACAGTGTGTAGTTATAAAAGCGGGAGTTTTTGAGGAGGCCGACCCATTCCTTCCAGCCTGGCGGCACGTAGGAGCCGTTGTATTCATTAAGGTACTTCCCGAAGAAAGCTGGAGGGGAGAGGCACCAGGAAGCCACATGAGGTTGCAGAGTGCAAAAGCCTTCTCTTGCCATCACTCAATAGAAGTTTCCAAACCACGCCAGGCCAGGACGTGGAGACAGCATTGCCCCGTGAACCACGGAGCCCCTCGGCCAGCAAATGCAGTCTGTGACCCCCTTCTCAAATGTTTTCACATGCAGAAAATAAAATACATAGGATTGCAGAGAAATCAATTGTTTTGGAAACTCAGTTATCAAAGTATTAGGAGAGTTTGCCATAGAGTAATGGGTCCTTAAAAAAATAATGAAGATGCTAAATGCAAGGCACTTGTAAAAAGTGATCATTTCAAAGTAGAGATGAGTGAGAATAGTTTTGTAAAAAATATTTCTTTATTTGGCTGCACTGGGTCTTAGCTGTAGCACGTGGAATCTTCAGTTGCAGCACATGAGATCTAGTTCCCCGACCAGGGATTGAACTGTGTGGAGTCTTAGCCACTGGACCACCAGGGAATCCTGAGGGAAAATCTTTTATTTTGCAATATCTACAGCAACTGCAATGGAATCCTGAAATATCGGTGATTTCTACAGATGACAAATTATAGATTCTGCTGACATGACCCAGTTAGAGGCCTACATTCCTAACTGAAGCGAATGTCAAGTGTCAGTTGTAGGTCAGTGAAAACAAGAGTCTAGCTTTTTACCACTCAGGTTTATGGATCGCCTTGGATTCTATCTACGACTCAGTGACTAGAAGAGCTAACATTTTAAAAAAATGGACCAAGGCCAGTCGTTGGTGGGGGCGTGGAGCATCTGGAGCTCACACACGCTGCCAGCGGATGTGCAGACCGATCCCGGCACGGAAAGAAAACTGTTTGCTAGTATCTGTTAAACTTGATCATAGTCATAGCTTCTGACCCAGCCATTTGAATCCTGGGTGTTCACTCAGCAGAAATGCATTCATAGGTTCACCCCGAGTCAGAGGCAGGACGAGCTCACAGCAGCACTATTCATGATAGCAGATAACTAGAAACAAACCAGATATCCATCTGTGCACGAGTGGGGAAACAGGACCACCCTGGTGGCCCGGTGGTTAAGAATCCACCTGCCAGTGCGGGGGACATGCGTTCGATCCCCGGTCCGGGAAGACCCCACATGCCGCGGGGCAACTAAGCCCTTGTGCTTGACAGCCTGTGCTTCTCAGCAGGAGAAGCCACGCAATGAGAAGCCTGCACGCTGACGCCAGAGCAGCCCCGCTCACGGCAACTAGAGAAAGCCCGTAGCAATGAGGATCCTGTGCTGCCATGAACAACAAACAAATACAATTAAAAGAGAAGAATGGAGAAGTACAGTGTGTGTTTATACACCCGGGTATGTATAGAAACAAGGAAAATACTAGTGCTGTGTTTACTAACAGGGACGCATCACGACAACCAAACAGTGTTAAGAGAAATAAAGCAGATATAGTCGTATCACTGCATGATCCCATTTACATCAGGTTCAAAGCCAGGCAAAAGGAGTCTATGGCATTGGGAAGAAAAGCAGTGGTCATCGCTGGATATGGGGGAAAGGTGGATGGAAGGGGACTTCTCGGGTAATGATAGTCTTGTTCTGTTGCTGGGACACGGGTGGTTCAGCTGGTGAAACTCCACGGGGCTGGGCGTTCACAGCACAGCGTGTCTCTGCAGGCCTGCTCCCCACCACCAGCAAGGCTTACTTAAAAAAAATTTACCCTAATTCATCCAGACTGGGACCTACCCCAAACTCTCTGTGGGCAGTGAGGTGACACAAGATTTTTGAGATATTTTTGGTTCTTTGTATCTTCCTCAATAAGCAAGGGCAATTTTAAATAATTATAACCTATAAGGCCATTTTTTTTTTTAGCAATGGACAAATCTGTGAGAGTTTTTCCAGAGGCAGAGGCGCCAGGCCAGCCCTCTCTTCCAGATGAGAACACCGGGGCTCCGAGACACTCAGAACCACTGCCGAGAGCTTGGGTTGTGGAAGGGATTTACAGAGATCCTGCAAGCTGGGTGCTGAGTGCTGTTCCTGGCAAATACTGAGTGTCCAGTGGGTGTCAGTTCAGAGCCTAAGATGAGAAGAGACAGATGGGGATGAGTGCTGAAGAATTGATGCTTTCGACCTGTGGTGCTAGAGGAGACTCTTGAGAGTCCCTTGGACAGCAAGGAGATCCAACCAGTCTATCCTAAAGGAAATCAACCCTAAATATTCATGGGAAGGACTCATGCTGAAGCTTCAATACTTTGGCCACCTGATGTGAAGAACCGACCACTGGAAAAGACCCTGATGCTGGGAAAGACTGAGGACAAGAGAAGAAGGTGGGCAGCAGAGGATGAAATGGTTGGATGGCATCACTGACTCAATGGACATGAGTTTGAGCAAGCTCCAGGAGATGGTGAAGGACAGGGAGGCCTGGTGTGCTGCAGTCCGTGGGGTCACACTCAGACACGACTCAGTGACTGAACAACAACAGAGGAAGGAGAAGTGGGCAGGGGCTGGGCTACGATGCCAGCAGAGGTAAGAGGGGGCCATCAACTTAGAGCTTCTAGAAAGCATGGAGGCCCGCTAGAGTCCTGTTGGCTTAGAGGAGAGGGGGCTGGGCCAGGAGAAGCCGCCATGGAGCGGAGCCCTCTCTGGGGTTTCCCTGGAGGCCTGGCAGGTGGCTGGCACTGCCCAGGGGTAGGAAGATCCCTGCTCATCCACAAACACCAGATCCCCACATCCTCCTGGGCACAAGGCAAAGGGAAGTGTTTCCATTAGATCCCCACCCCTGCACACGGAACCAGGAAGGGAGTGCTCCTGAGGAAGCAGTGATGAACTGCCTCCTAGAAAGAGGCTGGCGTGAGGAGGTGTTGGAAACACGAAGGGAGGACCCCCAGCAATCCGGGGGTAAGGCGGAGCGTCCCTTCCCGTGGGAGGATGGTGCAGAAATGACCGGAAAGAAGACCCAGGCTGCCAGGGCCTGGAAGACCGGCTGCCCCGGCTCCGAGTCCTGAGTAACAGTCTTTACAAAGGGAAAGGTAAGCAGGTGTTGGGTGCCCAATTTAACGGTGACTGCATGTCCCGGCTGGGTGTTGGGGCATCAAAGACGGAAATGCCAGCTGGAGGTAAGAGGCAGCTGGAAAGTATCAGGTGAGTTGAAGGCTGGAGCCTCTTTCTCGAGAACGTCCCCTTCTAGAGGCTCGCTGCATCCTCCCTGTAAAGCAGTGACTGAGCTGGGGGCAGCTTTGCCCCTGAGACAGGGTCTGCAGGCGTCTCAGGTTTATCACAACCTGGGGAGGCGGGCGCTGGCAGCTTCTAGTGGCTGGAGGCCAGGGAGGCTGCTAAGCATTTGACAGAGCTCAGGACGGCCCCTCCCACAGAGAATCACGGGACACCCAGTGTCAATAGCCTGGAGTTGAAAGAAAACCCTGATTTAAAATAACTCCACCAACTCTCAGCATCTCCATCCCGCCAGTAAAAGAACCAATTTGTGAGAGCTGAGAAAGTACCTGGAGACCAAGTACAGCCCAGGAAACAAGATCTGCAGAGTCTCAATGACCTTACTCCGCACTTCTGATTTTCTTTCCATAACTGGGGAGCTCTACTCTGCTAACATGGCCGGCCTCTCTCCACGCTTTCCTATTCCTCCTCGTCAGGGAAGACTGCCCCTAAGGGCAGCAAACCTTCCTGTAAAGGCCCAGAGAGTAAATATTTTAGGCTTCCTGGGCCAGATAGTCCCTATTGCAACTATTCAACCCTGCTGTTGCATGAAACAGTCATAGACAATTGACTGTGGCTCTGTTTCAATAAAACTTTATTTACAAAGGCAGACAGAGGACCAGATCTGGCTCATGGACTGCAGTTTGCTGACCCTAAGCACCTATGTCTGGTGGGTTTGGAGGGACAAACTGGATATGCAAAACCCAATCCTCCCTTTGCCTTCTGTAAGGAGTGAGCTACCTTCAGGCAATGCTAGCTCAAGGGGGCTTGGCTCAGTGAGAAGTCTGTCTGACTCTGGAGTTTAGCATCAGGAAGCCCAACTGCCCTCAGAAGGAAGCCAGGTCCTCAAACCGGGCCTTTATCAGATTCCTCCAAGTGCTATTTTAACTTCCATCTGCTGACTCCTTAATTTTATTCCTCATTTGGTTCAAAATTTCAACAAGGAAGAAGGGGACTTTAATAAGTCCAACACTTTGTCATGACAAACAATATTGGTGGTGATGCAAATGTTTTCTTTTGAAACAGAGTGAAGTAAAAAGAGTAAAACAATTGAGAGAAAATATTAAGTGAATGATAGAATCAGTGTGCTGGGCATGTGAAAATCAATATATTCATTTAACAACTATTTATTAAACACCCAAAGAGCTGGAGCTGTCCACACCACTGGAAACATAGCAGCAAAGAAGACCCACGGGACCCCTGGCCTCATGGGGCTCACGTTCTGTGTCTGTGGGGTAACTGTGACAAGGGCAGAGAGTGATGCTGGTGAGAACGGTGATGAGAAAATACAGGATGGTGATGCAGCAGAGCGGCCAGAGACCGACCATGGGAGGTGCCACTGGGCCAGGTGTTCAGGGCAGGGCTCTTGGAGGAATGATGAGAATGAGAGAGAAGACGGGAATACAAGGAAAACGCTCCAGGCCGAAAGCACAGCAAGCACGAAGGTCCCGAGGCAGGAAGAAGCTCGGGAGCACACATCCTCCGAGATATCAGATGCCGGATTTTGCACTCTGTGTGCATTTTTCTGGAAACAGTCCACAGCTTTTGATGTGTTTTGAAAGGAACCCAGGACAAGTTATTTAAGAAGCACTGAACTTCACTCTCTTGGTTTGCAGAAGAGTGAATGAAAGTCCAGAGAAGGAGGCTCAGGGACTCCCCTCCCTGGGGGAACTAGGGTCCCTCCCAGATCTCCCCAGTCCGCGGCTCATGATCCTACTGGTTTGTCTCTGAAGACCTGGGCCAAGGTCTTTCTGATGAATGTGCAACTTGGAATGCTAAAGAGCCTAAATTCTTGGCCCAGCTGGTGGGATAAATATTTCTTGGGCGGTGGGAGGAGGGGTGACTTTGGAAGCCCACCCCTGTCTATTATGGTCCAATGCTATGGGTGTCAACACATCCAGAGCTTTTTCCTGTGTTAGAATCTCCTCTTTCACATCTCTCTCTAACCTCCAACCCTTAAAAACTCCAGACTTGATTATTCAGCCTCCACAAGGCCCTAGAAAACAGGGGTTCAGTCAAAGGCTTTTAGTGCCAAATTAGATTTTGTTCTCATTTGATTAGATTTCCCCAAGGCAGTTTTTTAAATGGCTATTCCAGCACCAGTTGAGGCGGGAGAAGCGAATTAGTGTGGGCCCTGGGGCTCTGAGGCTGGGAGATATGGGCTGGAGAATGAGCTAGAATTAACATCAAGATTAAAAATAGAGACCGTGTCACGATTGGAGCCTGAAGTCGCTGAGCCTTCACTGCTAAGATGGTGTAAAAGGAAGACCAAACTGGGAGCTGGTGAAGGGGTGGAACAACTTGGCAGGCAGATTATGAGGATTAAACGCCAGGCCAGGGAAAGATCGCTGACCATGTGCCGGCCGATGGCTGCCCCTAGGACGTAGGGCTGGCATCAATAGAAAGGACTGCACACTTGCTGGCTCCTGTGTACCAGGAACTGGGTACAAATTTACACCTGGCAACAGAGACTTCAGTTTCGCGCTGTGATTCTTTGGGTCCCACCCCTTCCTTATGTAAATACACAGCAGCTGCATGCATAATCTCAGTCTGACCAATCAGAGCGCTATATTCCCCTGGCTACTGCCATTGGTTCAGGGATGCACATGTGACCCAAGTTCGGCCAATGAGAGCCAGACCTGGGATTTTTAGGGCACTAGTGGGCAGGAGCTAAGGTTTTCTTTCATGACGCTTGAAGCTGGTGGGATATAAGCTTGAAACTGCCAGCAACCATCTTGCTACTAAGAGGTGGGGAGTCTGTTTGAAAGTGAAGCAACACGGAAGAAAGCATCAGAGGTGAGAGATGGAAAGAGAGCGAGGTGGAGAGAGGAATATTCTTGTTCGAGTCCCTGTGTCCACTCTTACCTGAAGTCACCTTTAATGCTAGCGTTTTCAGTTATGTCGTCGTTCCCAACATTAGGGGACACTGGACAGTGGGTACCTTGTTAGTTATCACAACCAGCATCAAGTGGGTAGAGGGCAGGGATGCTGGTAAACATCCTATAATTCACAGGACAGCTCCCCAGGAAAAAGAATTATCTGGCCCAACACATCAGCAGTGCCAAGGTTGAGAAATCCCAAGTTAGGTCAACTAATAAATCCTACCACTCCATTTTTGTTGTTGTTTTGTTTGCTTAATTCCTTTCCGGTTGAGGTCTTTCCCCAGCAGTTAAAAGGCCCAAGGAAAAGACAATGAGATGCTTAGTGCAGAGCAGGGTTTTGGCAAACCACATCAGGCCTGCCACCTGTTCTTGTAAATAGTTTCTTTGGAACACAGCCACACCCATTTGTTTAGGTATCATTATGGCTGCTGGCATGCTACAATGGCAGAGTCGGAGTGCTGAACAGAGACCATGTGGCTGCAAGTCCAAAATATTTACTATCTGGCCCTGCAGGAAAAGTTTTCTAACCCTTGGTGTACAGCAAAATTCCCTGTGTGGGGTGAAGGACCCTCTGGGATTTAAAACAGGGCTGTGATGACTTGGAAGAAGAATGCCAGTTCAGCAGAAGCAGGCTCTGAACTGGGCCAGGATGGTGGGGGCCCCACATTGTGAAGGAGGGTCACAGCAAGGAGGCTGGCCATGACAACCGGACAGGAGCAGCCAGTCACAGGCTGTCCTAACGCATGCGTGGTCCTGATATGCACAAATGTTGTGGTATGTACATACAACAGAACATTACTCAGCCATGCAAAGGAACAACACTGTGTCATTTGTAGAGATGTGGATGGACCTAGACCCTGTCCTACAGACGTAAGTCAGAAAGAGAGAAACAATACCACATATTAATGCATATATGTGCAATCTAGAAAAATGGGACCTATTTCCAGGGCAGGAAGAGAGATGCAGACACAGGGAGTGGACATGTGGACACATGGGTCCACCAACGGGAAGGTGGGATGAGCTGGGAGATTAGGATCGACATATATACACTACCACGTGTAAACTAGATAACTAGTGGGGAGCTGATGGACAGCCCAGGGAGCTCAGCCTGGCACTCTGTGATGACCGAGATGGGTGGGATGGGCGTGTGGGGGTGGGAGGGAGGCTCATGAGGGAGGGCATATATGTGTCCATATAGCTGATTCACTTCATTGTCCAGCAGAAACACACCATTGTAAAGCAATTATACTCCAAAGAACAAAACAAAAAACACAGTGTCCCACAGCATGGTTCAAATTCAGTTACGGCAGCATAATAACTGTAACTGCATGAAGTACAAGCTTCAAACCTCACCACGAGCTCCTCTGTCCACAAACCGCTGTGTGAATAACAGACGCTCATCATGATCAGTCAAAGCACTTCCTGCAAAGTCTGTCAGTGACTGCTCACTGCCCACCCCTTAGCTCATGCACAGATAGCAACACATGTAGGCGTGTCGCCTTCTTTTCTCCCAGAGACACAGCTATAAGACGTTTTACAAAAGTGGATTATCAAAAGGAGAAAGCTGGCCACCAGAGGCCAGAGTGCAGCCAATAAACGAAGGGTTAAAACGCTGAAATTGAAACCCTGAGTTGAATGTCAATGGAATCGCAGAAGAAGTGGATCAGACCATGAGGATGTGAACACTCACGGTGTGGGGAACTCCAGATACGTGGCCAGATGAAGGCAAACGTAACCCGGATGTAAACGACAAGGACGAGGATGTCTCAGAGGAAGGGATGTTAAAGGGACTCAGAGGTACTTTGCAACACAGAAAGCTGCGTGATCTTGAGCAAGTTGTTTCTCTCCATGCCTCAGTCTCTCCATTTATAAAACGGGGACAACAACAAGTATCCACCTGGTGGATGGTCGTGAGAACTCATATGTGTACCTGCCTAGAAACAAGTGCCCACTAAACGTTACAGTTTCATTAGCACCAATGCACCCATCCCCTTCTTGCTCTGTTAATACCGTGTCTAAGGGAGGCCCCGCAGAGACAGATGTCAGAAGCCAGACCCTCCTCCTCCCCGCTTGGAGGGAATTCTTACCCCCCACGTCCTTCCCGGTGCTCTCTCCTGCCCTGCAGGCCCGGGCAGGCAGCTCTGGTTGCAAAGCTGAGGGCCTGCTTCCCCTCCTGGCTGCTGCTTTCTGCATTTGTCTGAGTTAAGTGCTGCTGGGGAACCATTCAGAGTCTGATGGGAGAACCAGGCCCTTCTGTTATCTCTCCCAGCCCCGAATCTAACTGAAATTGCCTCGTAATGATCGCATTTGTGGTCTGTAAAAGCTGTGTCTCGCGGCGACCGGAGACTGAAGTGAGCTGGTGGTGAGTCTGGCACAGGAGCACAGACGGAGGCATCACTTTGGATTCGGGGGAGCTGGAGGGTTTGGGCAGCTGGAATAAAATCAGCATCTGGGGTCCTTCTCTGTGCTGGAGAGTGGGTCAGACTGAGCCAAAGCGGGGGCACCACTGTTCTGCGCCTCCAGGTGGCCATTCCCCTTCGCTGGGGGTGACACCGGGGTGATACAGACAAGCAGCCCAGGGGCATCTCTGCAGCCAGACTGTCTGGTTGGCTACTTCCTAACACTCACCTCCAGCAAGTGACTTAACCCTGCTGTGCCTCAGTGGACAAGGATAACAGTTAAGCCACTGCCTGCTGTCACGTGGAGTGGGGAAAATCAATATGTGCATGGAACAGAAAATAGTCCCTGGCATGTCCTAAGCACCTGGCAAGTAGCAGCAAGAGGGACTGATGGCACCCGCCTTCAGGACCCTCGCCTCCCCCACGGTGGGCCATCTGGGTGGAACTGTCGATGGGGCTATTTCAATTTCAAGGGCATTGGCGCCTCTGAACATACATTCAGCCCACACCATCTCCACCCACATCCTACATTAGAGATAATCGATAAATAACTAAGAGTCAAAATATTCCGGAGTGGACTGGTTGATCATGCTACATTTCATTATTTACATTCAAATATAAACATCTCATTAAATATTTACTCATTTTGATTGGGTAGTTTCCCTCGTAATTTGGAGCCAATGGACCAATATCTATACATTTGCATGAACACACACACACACACACACACACACACACTCTTTTGTTCTTTTAGGTGACCCCTGAAAAGCCACAGCCACTGATTCCTCTTAAATACAAAGATCCCAAGTGTCCATCAAAATGCTCCTTCCCCACCAAAGGGCGGGAGTATGGCTGAGGTTGGCCAATCTGACTCTGCCCTGGGATTTTGAATCTTGAGCTAGGAGACTCAAAGGTGGAAAAAAGGGTTGGATTTCTGTAACGCCCTCCATAAGACAGTTGCTCAAGAGCTGCAATCTAAATCCTCAGATGCAGGGCTTGGGAATCCAGATGAAAGAGGCAAGGCCTTCAGGGTGATTTAGTCCAAAACGAGAAATGCATCTTGCTCCTCCATCCTCATTTCTTTGCACACAGAGGAAGCAGCCTCCACCTGGACTTGGGGCCTCTAACCCAGACACGCCCAAGTGTCCAGAGGACCCTTCTAAACCCAAGATCCCAGTCGTTTTCCTCTAGTGACTCCCTGACCCGTCCTACAACCTTCTGCATCTCCCATCACTCGCCCCACTGTCCACTCTGTTCTGAACACTCCGGACCTTTCGTTCCTTAAAACACTTTGAACTTACTGCATCTCAGGACACTTGCACCTACTCTTCTCTGCCTCAGATCCTAGCCTTCTTCCTTCTCACACGGACTGGCTTCTTCTCACTGTGACAGATCAGATGTCACCTCACCCTGAGAAGGTGTCTCTGATCGCTGTCCAAGGTCACCCATCCCTCTCACCAGACTATTTCTCTTCTCCATGGCACTCGGTGCTGAGGTTATCCTGTAGGTGTGTTTGTTTCCCTGTTTATCATCATCTCCCCAGGCACGCTGGGTCCACAAGGCAGGGGCCTTTTCTGGGTGCTGCAGCCCCAGCCCGGTACCTGGCTAAGCATGGGCATACGGTGACAGCTTCTGACAGGGTGCCCGGGTCAGTGGACTTGGGGCGGGCCCACGGGTCAGGCAGGGTAAGGCTGCCCTGTCCAGGGTCTTAAGCCTCACACCTTTCCTGGAAGGGCTGGAAAAGCAGCAGCTACAGGTTTTATTAGAAGGGATTTCTATCACAGTATTGGCTAGGAGTGAATGCTGCATGGTGGAAAAAGGCTACATGGAGGTGCTGGTGATGTGAGCCCACGTACAGAGCACGGGGAATGTGTATCAGATCAGCAGAGGCAATCTGCCCTCCAGGGGACACTGGCAATGTCTGGAGTCATTTCTGTTTGTCACAACTAAGGGAGAGGCACACAGCTGGCATCTAGTGGGCAGAAGCCAGGGATGCTGCTAAATACCCCCCAGTGCATAGGACCGCCCCACCGCAAAGAGCAATCTGCCTCCAAAGCATCAGTGGTGCTGAGATGGAGGAACTCTATGCTGGGCACAGTTTAAGAAGTTGTGTGGGTCTCCTGGTGGTGGAGACTGGGGTGGAGTGTGGCTTTGAAGAGCTTGGTTTTTTTCCCAGAATCCTAAGAGTTCTGGGTTTGAGCCCTGCCTCCTCGGGCAAGTGGGTGTTCCTCTCTGAGCCTCAGTGACTTCGTCTATAAAACGGGGGCAGCAGCAGCAAATGAAATCATGTCTGGCAGAGGGGGGAGCACTCCAAAAAAAGGAACTGTGAGTTCCCAAAATATAGCTCACTTTCCTTTATGGGGGCGGGAGGATGAGAACTCAAGTCCCTGGAGAAACAAAAATAGTTGTTAGGAACCAGATTCTACAGCATCTTGGAAAATGACAAGGTTCCTTGGAGACTCCAGTAATGAGCTCAGGGAAGGATGTTTAGCTACACAAAGAAACCGTCTAAGCATGACACGATAGCAGAGATGGGCGGGAGTGCGGAGCCGAGCCAATGACAATAACGACGTTTGCCAGAGCGACTCAGAAAGGTCAGTGCAAAATGAAGTAGAAGCCTGGAAAAGTCCATCCTTCCCAGGACAAACCACCCCGTTTCACACACGAGGAGTCTGGGAAAACACAAACGGGTCTTCGCCCTCCATGACTTCTTCCAAATTCCAGTTGGCCTGTGTCTCTTTCATATGTTTTTGTCATTTTGTAAAAAAATTAGACAAGTATTTATTGAACATCTACTGCGTACTGTTCTGTGAGGGGTGAAACGGTGAACAAAACAGACAAACTTATCTGGGTCCAGCCTACTTCACGTGTTTATCCGTCTCTCAGTAAGATGGTAACGTTTGGCCATTTTTATGTATCCTTTGGACGGTTAACAAAACTTAAACATTTTTTCCTTCCAGGTCAGTTCATTTGGTGCCAAACAGGCATCTCAAACTGGAATTTTGGTTGGTTCCCCTAAAACTGCCTCTCACCCCACATTCTGATAAATGCCTCCAGCCACCCCACCACCCCCGCCGGGGTCTCCAGCTGTCCTCTCCCCTTCATTGATACACACACTGATGATACATCACAGAGGCTCCATATTCTGAACACACTCAGCACTGAGCGCCTCCCACATCTCTCTGGGACCACCGTGGTCCAAGCCACCACCTTCTCTGGCCTGGACCTCCCTGGGGCCTCCTCCCCATTCCCAACGCCTCTCCCATCTAACCTCCAAGCTCCAACCTTCCTATCCAACCTCCATCCAACCTCCACCATTGCCAGAAGGGTTCTGTTAAATCACAGACCGGGCCCCGGTTCTGCTCCAAACCCTTCCACAGCTCTGAGTCACCCTTGAACTAAGACTCCGAGTCCTTGTCACAGTCCACAAGGTCCCACATGATATGCCTCCTGCCCCCTCCCTGACCTTGCCTCTCCCCTTGGCCGTGGCCCATTCTGCTCCCACTGTGGAGCCTCCTCCCGTCCTCCCAGCCCCGGAAGCTCATTTCTGCCTCAGGGACTTTGCCCCTGCTGTTTCCTTTGAAGGAAGCCTCGTTTTCAGATGCCTGCGTGGATCACTTCCTCCCCTTTCCCAGGCGAACTGCTCCCGTGTTACCTTCTGGTAGGTGTCCAAACATCCTACTGAGACGGCCTCTCCCTACTCCGGCTCTCCCTCTGCTCCTGACTTTGTCTCTCCATGGTACTTAGCACCACCTGACAAATTTGTCCTCTGGCTTTTCCCGCCCACTCACCCGACTGGAACACAGGGGTTTCTGCCTGCCTTGTTCTCACCATATCTCTACATCAGGAACCGAGTCTGCCAAGCACGAAGGCGACGTTAGTGAACATCTGTGGAGTGGATGATGAATTGATGGAACCAATGAAGGCCCGGGGGAGGGGAGGCCTGTGGGAATCTTGTCCGGCTGAGAGGCTAGCGGGTTCCTGTTGCCTGGTGCCCAGGGTGCACTGTCTTTGAGCATAATAGCAGATGGAATTGTTAGACGGTTGTCTTTCTATTTGATTTGTGGCATCTGATGGGTTGAACTGGGATCTCTTTCATCCGTGTGGAGCAGGGCTTCCCTGTGGGGTGCTTTGCAAAACTGAAGAAGGTCCCCAGGCCGGTGCTGGTCAACAGTGGTCATGTCAGGGTCCCTTCAGAATCTTAAGAGCTATTGAGGATGTGAATTCATTCACATTGGTTATACCTGGTGATAGTTATCATACTCATACTAGAAATTAACACTGAGAAATTTAAAACACATACATTCATGTAAAAATAGTAATAATAAACCTACTTGTTGGTATCTGCTGCTGCTGAGTCGCTTGAGTTGTGTCCGACTCTGTGCAACCCCATAGATGGCAGCCCACCAGGCTCCCCCGTCCCTGGGATTCTCCAGGCAAGAACACTGGAGTGGGTTGCCATTTCCTTCTCCAATGCATGAAAGTGAAAAGTGAAAGTGAAGTCACTCAGTCGTGTCTGACTCTTCACAACCCCATGGACTGCAGCCCACCAAGCTCCTCCGTCCATGAGATTTTCTAGGCAAGAGTACTGGAGTGGATTGCCATGGCCTTCTCTGCTTGTTGGTATATATATTTCAAAATTACAAATAAACATATTTTCCCCCAACAACATAAAATTAGCAAGAAGAGCTGGACTGTTTTTAAAGTTTTGCAAATCTCTTTGAAAGTGAAAGTCGCTCAGTCAATTCCAACTTTTTGCGACCCCGTGGACTATACAGACCATGGAACTCTCCAGGCCAGAACACTGGAGTAGGTAGCCTTTCCCTTCTCCAGGGGATCTTCCCAACCCAGGGATCGAATCCAGGTCTCCCACATTGCCGGCGGATTTTTTACCACCTGAGCTCAGGGAAGCCCTTGAAGGGGTTTTGAGGGTCTGGTTCAGCAGAAGACATCTGTTACTGTCTGCACTCGATGTGCTGTAATTTGTTGTTCTGTTTTGTTTCGTGAAAAACCCAACCTCGCGTAGAAAGGAGGGGAGTCTTTCCATACCTTTTTAGACGGTGGCGGGTCTGCTGTATACCCACTAGACACTGTACACATGAAGAAAATGCATGTTAAAAGGCGAACGATGTCTTGGGATTATCATGAAAATGGTTTGGCGCCCAGGGTTCCTGGGGCACACTTTGAAAACCATTGAGTTGGATAGTGATGGCATTCTGCAACAACCCAACAAGGCAGATGATATTTCTGTCCCTATTTTACAGTTGGGGGACAGAAACGGTTGGCAAACCAGCTGGAGAAACTGAGGCACAGAGCGATGAAGTCCCCTATGGCCGCCCCAGGTGGCAGAGCTGAGACTGAAACCTGGGTGGTCATCTCCAGCCTGGCTTTTGGCTACTGCTTTCTCCCGCATCTTGGCAGGGCCGTGGCCCCAGTCACTGAAGACGGGGGCATCTCTCACCTGATAGGGTGGGGAGGTGCTTTGCAGGGGATCCTTCAAGCGGATTCGGCCCAATTATTTCCCAATCACTAGTAAAGAATCTGCCTGCCAATGCAGGAGATGTGGGAGACTCTCGTTCGATCCCTGGGTCAGGAAGAGTCCCTGGAGAAGGAAATGGCAACCCACTCCAGTATTTTTGCCTGAAAAATCCCATGGACAGAGGAGCCCAGTGGGCTACAGTCCCTGGGGCTGCCAAGGGTCAGACGCGACTGAGCATGCACATCGTTTATACAAAAAGGGAACACACCGGGCGTGACTCCTTGCAGCAACCTTTCCTCTGCCCTTGGTGTTCGCCAGCTCCCTTTCTTCCTCTCCCCTGGGAGAGAATGTACACCGTTTACAACAGGGCACATAAATGCAAACGAGGTTCCGGTGCTCCTGTGAATGAATGCAACGGACCAAGAATAACAGGAGGAGAGGTGTGTTGTGAATGGAGATTCAGGCCCTGCTGATGAGATGGCACAGCATCTGTTGTGTTGCCCAGTGTCCACGTGCTCCTTCTCCATTAACCCAACTGCTAGCTGGCACAAGGCTGCCAGGACGGAGCCGATAGGCTCAGCCTCCCTCGCGGGTAGATGTGGCCCAGGACCAACCTTTGGTGGATGGCGTTGTGTGCGAGTTCTCGTGAAGGCCTTACAGGAAGCAGGAATGCTTCTCCTGTATCTTCTACTTCCTGCTGGCTGGCTGTGGACGTGGGCAGTCATTTTGGACAAGGCTAGTTCCCCAGGGCAGCGGGGCTAGGTGATAGGAGCCTGGGTAAGAATCCTGTGTGCATATCACCCCGGGGCTGTGATGCCAAGCCGTCAAATGAGAGAGAAATCAGCACTTCTTATCCCTAAATGACTGTTATTTGGGGACTGATGTGCTTGCCTGGAGAATCCCAGGGATGGAGGAGCCTGGTGGGCTGCCGTCTATGGGGTCACACAGAGTCGGACACGACTGAAGCGACTTAGCAGCAGCAGCAGTGCCCTAAACAGCAACATCAGCTGTTGTTTAGTTGCCAAGTCGTGTCTGACTCTGTGCGACCCCATTGACTGTAGCCCGCTGGGCTCCTCTGTCCCTGGGATTTCCCAGGCAAGAATACCGGAGTGGGTTGCCCGCACCTGGACCTGTATTCTAAAATACTGGGCACAGCTGTGGCACAAACACAGCTGGCTACTGCCACCCTGGGGGTCAGCAAACCGTTTCTGCAAAGAGTCAGACTGAAAATATTTTTCAGCTCTGTGGTCTCTGGTCCCTGTTGCAGAATCAACACTGCCGCTGCAGAGTGAAAGCAGCCACCGATGATACATAAATGAATGGGAATGACTATGTTTGAATAAAATTTTATTTATAAAAACAGTCGACAGACCCCTGGGGGCTGCTGACACTTATCATTCAGGAATGTTGCTAATATTGGTAAGATCATCATCTTATTAAATTTTTTTTTTAAAGCTTGGAAATCTGGATTTTGGGGTGAAATTCCCACATTTTAAAAAAACATCTTGTAATTCAAGCACAATAAATTTAGGGTTAGACTGTGGACTCGGGCTGTTGGCTGCCACGCTGCGAGACCCAAATTTGGTCCTAAGGGTGCAGAATAGAGACTGAGCTGGCCCCGGCCACACTTCCATCCCATTCCCGCTACCAGGAGAAGGACCCTGAGTTGTGAGACCAGAGCCATCTGTGATTTGGCTTTTGGGGCAGAGGAGAACAAACCCACTAACCTTCTGGGGATAGAGCTGGGGTCGACTGAGGAACAAGTGATAAATGAGAAGGAAGAGCTTTTGCAAACTCTAGAATGCCATAAATATTAGATGTAAAATGCCACAGGGCTGAAGTCTTTTGTTTTTTTGGCAGACAAATTGGCTAAGGTGGCAGGGCCGGGAAGAAATACATTAAATAGACCCAGAGCTCCAAAGCTCTTAGGGCTGGGACATTTCTGATCTTCTGTAACTGGATCCTTTTAACTTTGGGCTGCTTGCAAGGTTACATGAATCTCCTTCTTCTGCTTTTGAAAAGATACTAAATGTAGATTGCTGCACGAAGTGATAAATTGATGCTGTAAAAGTTCTGGATGCCAGAGATGGGATCGTGCTGAGCTGAGAGCTATGGGAAAATTCATGAGGAAGGTGGAGGCCTGATTATGTATGAAGGAGGCATCCTGGGCTGGAAGCAGAGAGAACTGGGGGCCGGGGGAAAGGCCTTCTTTCCACTTGCCTCTTGAAGCGGAACCTGGATTTGGGTTTCTGGAGCAGACCTCTGTTTTATTTATCTGCCCAGCACCAATTCTCCTGTCTTTTGGTGACTGTGCTTCTGAAGGAACCAACATTTTCCCTCTCTCAGTGACACCTGTTCCAAGTGAGGCTTTCTCTAGCTCCCAGCTCCTGAGCTGAGCACATGATCTGGGCCTGGTCAATCAGGGTAGCCCATCTCCCCTGGCCTCTGTGATTGGGTGATGGAGGGACATATGACCCTAGCTGAGCCAATGAAAGCGTCTCCTGAGACTTTCACTGGAGCATCAGAAAGAGGTCCTCTCTTTCAGCCAGGGTCACTCCCCTGGTAAGATGGGACGTGGGGGCAGGGCGTGGGGGTTGGGGGGAAGGGGCTCTTGACATCACAAAGGCATACCTTCCTAAGAATAAAACCAACCCAAATGAAAGTAAATCCAAGCAGCAAAAAGACAGGGTTCTGATGACAATGTTTGAGCACCGAGACTCAGCCAAATTTGCCTGAACTAATTTCAATTACATTTCTTAATGCTGGGAAAGTCAGAGAGTAATCAAAATTCCATTTTATTTTCATTTTCTGCTTACTTCAAGCCTAACACCTAAGACTCATCCATTCACTCAAATTTTTACTGGCTACCTAACACCTGCCAGAAACTGTTCTTAGATGTGGGGTTGCACAGAGTCGGGCACAACTGAAGCGACTTAGCAGCAGCAGCAGCACCTGCCAGAAACTGTTCTTAGATATAGCAATGAACAAAACAGGTGAGAAATAAGTTCAAAACACCTGAGATACGGGTTACAAATGATTGTCAGTTCAAGGATAACATTATTTTACCTGATTTCTTTCACCATGAACACACTTACAGATGTACCTTTCTATGTGATCTAGCTTTCAAGACTCTTGGGTAATAAAGATTTATTCCGCTTTATAAAACATCCACCACCCCAGCACCACCAACAAAACCAAGCAAAATCCTACTCTGATCTGAGAAAACAAATCAGTAATTTTCCCCTCTTTTAAGCAAATGTAAAACTTTTAATATCCATATTGTTGTGTAAAGCACCAGAAAATGATCACAGCTTCACACAAAGGCATTACACACATTTCCACAGGGCTTCCGGTAGTAAGATGGAACAACTTCATGTAGAGTCTACAGGGGATTCTTTGATTTTTCCATTTGACTCAGATCTCCATGAAAGCCTGAGAAATGCTTCACTGACATCAGCGCAGTGCTGATGAACGTTTAGCCAAGGCTCTTCAAGCAAGTTTGAGCATGTAAATTATTCTTGAAAAACACATGTCACAAGTGGTGTATAATCCACAGTCTGAATTATCGTTCAAAACACAACCATGTGTCAGGAAAATGAGTATTTCGATTTTCCAAGAGAAAACAACAATTACAACAACAAAAGACCACCTGAGATAATTTAAAGGCGGCTGATAAGTCCTTTGAAGAACAGAAGCAGGCTCTCTGGGTCGGGGGTAATGGGGGTGGGGACGACTCACTGACACAGGGAGGTCAGGAAAGCAGCAGGAATGCTGGGGATGGAAGGAGACCACAAGGAATAGAGAGAGACGGCAAGGAGTTAGCTGTGGCCACCGGACGTGCAAAGGCCCTGGGGCAGGTGTGACCCGGGACTGTTTGAGGAACAGCAGAGAGGCCCAGGTGGCCTGAATGCGATGAGAAAGCAAGAGAGAGAGGAGTAGAAGTGGACAGGGAGGTGTAGAGGCCAAGGAGCTGTGAGTTTATTCTTAGAGCAGTGGGCAGCCAGTGGAGGGTTGGGAGCAGGGAGTGACATGATCACACGTCCATTTTCAAAGCCTCCTCTAGCTTGCTAGGTGGGGAGGAGGAATGGCAAATTGCTGGGGAGAAGCAGGACAAGCAGACACCTGGAGGGAAGGAGGGCTGGGGCTGCTGTTTACATGCCTCTTCACCAGCCCCTGTTCTGCCTGTCTGCTTTTGGTGAGGTCACGGCTGGGCTGCAGATGACCCCGAGGCTCTGGCCGAGGCATGGAGCGCAGGCTGCTTGGGCCTCCAATTAAATGCTGGCCTCAGCCACCCACTTCCTGAGAGAGTCATGCAGCTTCAGCAAATGGGGACTGGGGCCATCTGTTCCCTGGAAATTTCATTAGTCTGGGATGGAGCCCGTCCCCCTCCCCTTGGTGCCACGCACACATTAGCCAGCACTGGGGCCAGGTTTTAATGCCATTCGGACGAGCTGTATCTGCAAATATGTATGTATGTATGCATTTGGGCTTCCCTGGTGGCTCAGATAGCAAAGAATCTGGCTGCAATGCACAAGACCCAGGTTCAATCCCTGGGTTGGGAAGATCCCCTGGAGAAGGGAATGGCTACCCACTCCAGTATTCTTGCCTGGAGAATTCCATGGACAGAAGAGCTTGGTGGGCTACAGTTCATGGGGTCACAGAGTCAGACATGACTGAGCGACTAACACATACATGCATGCATTTATTTATTTATGCATGTATGCCAAGGCATGCAGGATATTAGTTCCCTGACCAGGGATCAAACCCATGCCTGCTCAGTGGAAGCAGAGTCCTAACCAGTGGACCACTAGGGAATTCCCTTCTGGTCCTTTTAAAGCATGGTTTTGTCTTCATTCTCTGACACAAATCATACCAATGTTTTCTTAAGTCAGTCTCCCAAGGCAATTGAAATAAAAACCAAAATAAACAAATGAGAGTCATCAAACTTGCAAGCTTTTGCACAGCAAAAGAAACCACAAACAGAATGAAAAGACAATCTATGAAATGGAAGAAAATATATGCAAATGATGGGACCAACAAGAGCTCCATCTCCGAAATACACAGACAGCTCATGTAACTCGACAACAAAAACCAACAACCCAACTGAAAAATGGGCTGAAGACCTAAACTGACATTTCTCCAAAGGAGACTTTTAGATGGCCAACTGGCACATGAAAAGATGTTCAACATTACTAATTAGTAGAGAAATGCAAGCCAAAATTACAATGAGGTATCACCTCAGTTCAGTTGCTCAGTCATGTCTGACTCTTTGTGACCCCATGCGCTGTAGCATGCCAGGCTTCCCTGTCCATCACCAACTCCTGGAGCTTGCTCAAACTCATGTCCATAGAGCTGGTGATGCATCAACTGTGTCATCCTCCGTTGTCCCCTTCCCCACCTCACACCAGTCAAAATGGCCATCATTAAGAAATCCACAAATGGGACCCTCTTGGTGGTCCAGTGGTTCCAAATCTGCCTTGCAATGCAGGGCACGCAGATTCGTTGTGGGGTAACTAAGCCCTCACGCTGCCGCTACTGAGTGCTTGAGCTCTAGAGCCCGTGTGACACAGCTAGAGGAAAGCCAGCAAGAAGACCCAGTGCAGCCAGAACTAACAGAAAAAGAAGTCTACAAGCAACACATGCTGGAGAGGGTGTGGAGGAAAGGGAGCCCTCCCACACTGTTGGAGGGAATGTGAATCGGTACAGCTGCCGCCATGGCAAACAGTATGGAGGTTTCTCAGACAACTAAAAATAGAGTTGCCATATGATTCAGCAATCCCACTCCCGGGCATATACCCAGAAGAAACTCTAATTCAAAAAGATACATGCACCCTTCGTTCACAGCAGCATTATTTACAATAGCCAAGATGTGGAGGCAACGTAAATGCCCGTCGACAGATGACTGGATAAAGAAGACGTGGAACATACACACAGCAGGATATTACTCAGCCATAAGGAAGAATGAAATCATGCCACTTGCAGCCACATGGACAGACCACAGACTATCCTACGGGGTGAAGTCAGAAAGACAAGTATCACACGGTATCACTTACACGTGGAATCTGAAACCTGATACAAATCAACATGACTACGAAACAAAAACAGACTCTCAGCTACAGAGAAGAGACTTGTGGTTGCCAAGGGGGACAGGCGAGGAGGAAGGAGAGCTTGGGATCCACAGAGGCAAACTGTCATATGGAGCATGGATAAGCAACCAGGTCCCACTCTATTCAATATCCGTGACAAACCACAACGGAAAAGGAGATATATGTGTAACTGAGTCACTTTGCAGAAGAAATTAATGCAACATTGTAAATTAACTATGTTTCAATAAAATTAAAAAAAAAACTATGTTTTTGTAAATTAATTTTATTGAAGGAAAATTGCTTTACAGAATTTTGTTGTTTTCTGTCAAACCTCAACATGAATCAGCCATAAACGATGGTTTTGTCCCAAAGAACGGGACAAAGGAGGCACAGGAAATCCATAAGAAACCCTTAGAAGGTGGCCCGGGAAGACTATCGATCAATGGATATTTAATTATCATCTTGGAGGAATCTGACACTAAGCTGATCCTTCAAAGAGCTGTTTGCCACACCATTAGACTGATGCCCCACTTCTGTGACAAATATTTTGTAACGCTCCCTTATTTTCCTGTAGGGAAACTTCTAGGCAACAAAAGCTACAGACACACATCATTTCAAAAAAAAAAATCAATATATATTCCAATCACAATCCACAAGAAAAAAAGGAAGTCCGTTTATAATAAAGAAACATTTCAGCATGAATTTTCGATCACATCCGTCAAAGAGACAGGATGGAGCAGCCAGACGTGTGAACCTAGATTCGGGGGGTGGGGGTGCGTGACAGGCACTCACGTAAACTGGACGGGACTGCAAGTCACATGCTTGACACAGCCCTGCCATCGGTGAGACTGCCAGCAACGGGGAAAAACTCTGGAAAAAGCTCTGCATTCACGTATAATATACACCCCACTGACTTATCCTCACATTCCTGGAAAATTCAGAATGGATTAAAACTGCAAAAACCCTTTCAGTGTTTTTACATAAAATGAACTTACAGACAAGGCTCAGAGAACAATAAATATCAAAGAGTCCACTCACATGATGATTTGGTGGAAGACTGAGAAGCCATGTGGAATGCAAGACAATTGAGGGGCTACACGGGTTTCTCCTGTGCAGAGCAGGACATCAAAGATCCCTGGTCCCGGAAGCCAGCAGCATTTCTCCACTTTTACCACCACCGGAAATGCATCCACAGAAGTTAAGCCCTACTGGGAGGTGTGCCCCCTTGAGAACCACCACGTTAGAAAAAAGTTTGCAAACATGGTAGCCTGTGGGTTGAATCCATCGCACACGTTATGTTTGCTGTGGGCCTGCCTGGTGTTTTTAATTTTTTTTAGAAAATAGAATGAATAATCCACATTAGAAATCTTGGCAATTTCAGTAAAAACCTGGATACCGCACTTCCAACAAATCAGATGTGCCAGATGCTGAGAAAATAAGAACCTGTCTTATTGTGGGCAGGTGGGACCCACTGGCTCCAGGATGGAGCCTCCTGTGTGGCTGGTTCTGACCCTGACCTATGACGCAGCCACAGACGGCTGCAAAGGCTTGGAGAGGCAGGTGCAGAAACTGGAGCCCCGGGCCCGGGGTCCAAGGGGAGCACTACATCAGTAGGAGGGGGCACAGCTATATCACAGGCTTGTGTGAGGGTGGAGGTCTGGGCATGGTAAACACTGCATCGTAACCACCTGCAGTTTTTGGTTTTATTTCTACTTTTGTTGTTGTAATGGTTATATTCCCAAAGGCTTGTGCCCTCCTCCCAGAGAGATTTTGCTTGAGTTACACTCTATTCTGAGGCTCTCCAGACCAATAGAGCACTGTGAAGTGATGGAAACAATCTGTAATCTGCACCATCCCATCTGGCACCTACGTGTGTCTACAGAGGCACTTCAAACGCGGCTAGTGTGATGGAGAAATGGGATTTAAAGTCTGGTTTATTTTTAATTAATACAAAGTTAAGTAGCTCCTGGTGGTGAGTGGCTACTATATTGGCTCTAGTCTGAACCCCTCCAGAACATCCAGGGGACTGGCCGTTAGGGCTGGGGAGGCGCCTGCAGAGGTCACACCCTGCAAATTCCCTTGTGGCCCCTTGAGGCTCTAGGTGGACAGAATTAATATATTCACCCACCACAGTCACCCTTCCTCTCACCGGTGTTTTCACTGGGGCTTCCCTGGTGGCTCAGACAGTAAAGAAGCTGCCTGCACTGTGGGAGACCCAGGTTCGATCCTTGGGCCGGGAATATCCCCTGGAGAAGGAAATGGCAACCCACTCCAGTGTTCTTGCCTGGGAAATCCCATGGATAGAGGAGCCTGGTGGGCTACAGCCCATGGGGTCCCAGAGTCAGACATGACTTAGCGACTAACACTTTCTTTTCTGTTTTGACTTCCGAGGTCGACTGAGGGACCTCCGCATGCTGCTGACTGGCTGGGTGGTACACGGCCCGGGGCTTACGCCCGCAGCCCAGGCGGCAGAGGCCGCTGGCTTCTGAGCATCGCTGATGGCCTGCAGAGTTTGCTCCAGCTGGACGTTAAGACTGCAGCCCAAATGGAGGTTAATGCATCCATGAGGATTAAATAAAGTGGTCTGTGGGAAAGAACCCAACCCTGTGGGTTGGACTGTGGTCCCCCAAAATACATGCTTGAGCTCTAACCCTGGGTTCTCGTGAAGGGGACTCTATTTTGAAATATGGTCTCCGCAGATGTCATCAAGTTAAGATGAGGTCACAGTGGATTAGGGTGGGCTCTCATCTGGAGACTGGGGTCCTTAGAGAAGAGGGAAATTTGGGCGCGGACGCTGAGAGAGAAGAAGGCCACGTGAAGAGAGGGTCCGCATGGAGGTGGCCATGGCAACAGGGAAGCAGACACGGGATGGATGCAGCTACAAGCCAAGGAATGCCAGGGCTCGCTGGCACCCACCGGAAGCCAGAAGAGGCAAGGAAGGATCCTCCTGGGGAGGCTTTATAGGGACCCGGGCCCTGCTGACATGTGAGCTTGAACTTCTGGCCACCAGAACTGTGAGAGAATATATTTCTGATTTGAAGCCACCCAGGCTGTGGCAGTTCTGTTACAGCAGCCACAGGAAATGAATATTCGGGCTAATGGGATGGGACACAGGGAGCTCCAAGTGTAGAAATCTTGCCCCACCCACCTCATACGCGGTTTCTGAAAAGTCAAGAAGTGTGGCCATCTGCCTCCTCTTTCCTCCAGTGGCCTGGGGCAGCTCTCCTCCCAAGTCTGTGGGCACTGGTCCCATGACCCTGAGGGTGGAATCACAGCAAAGGGACCAAGCAATTTATACATGGACCTGGCAGCTCCCCTGCTCTGATGGGGAAACTGAGACCCAGAGGGGGCGGGTCTCAGCTCAAGGTCACAGAGGAGTCAGAAGCAGAGCCTCAGTCTCTGCACTCCTGCACCCGTGTTTTACTTGTTTTGAAGTCTGAAGGTCTTGGAAGAAGGGAGTGTCTATTACACTGGAGTTTAAAAAAAAAAGACTGTTGTTCAGTTGCTAAGTCATGTCTGGCTCTTTGCAACCCCATGGACTGAAGCACGCCAGGCCTCCCTGTCCTTCACCATCTCCAGAGATAGAGGCAGCTTGAAGGTGAATGTGACCGGGTGCATGTGTACCCTCTAAGGATGCCCTGGGCGAGGCTGCCCTACCCCCACCAGTGCCCGGCTTTCATGGTGGGGAAGGTGGGTTACAGGGCCTCCTGAGGCAAGGCCGCCCTGCTTCTTAAAGGGGGCCTCCTTCCCGGGGCAAACGGAGACGCTCTGCTGTCCCCCCACAGGCTGGAGAAGGGGCGGGCAAGGGGGCGGAGGGGGCATCTGGATGGAGGGAAGAAGAGAGCTGTGTGCACACTTGGGGGAGAGGAAGAGAGCAGGGAGCAAAGCCAGGAGGAAGGCCAAGCCAAGAGAAGGCGGCCATTGTGAAGGCCCGACAGCTGCACCGGGGCCGCAGGCGTCCCAGGAAGAAGCTAAGTCCTTTCTCCTCTGTGCAGGGGAGGCTGAGATGGCAGGAGCCGGGGTGGGGAGGAGAGATGCGGGAGAGGAGAACGGAGCATAGAAAACAGGCCAGACGGTTGGAAGGGGGGCGGCTGGGTCTGGACGGAATATAGATTCACCCACTCGTCCTGCAGCACTCAGTGAGCAGCTACTACAGGGCAGCCCGTGTCCAGCACGGGCACGCAGGGGAGGACAGACCACACGGCCCTGCTTCCAGGGAGCTGACGGTCTAGAAGGGCCACAAGCAGCCACATCAGTGGCAAAGTGCACCCTCGGCAGTGAAAGGAGTGGGGAGGCAGATAAAGCAGGAGCCAGGGCAAGGAGAGCCGGAAGCGGGCAGGGATTGTACCTTCACAAGGGAGATTGGACAGTCAGCGTTCAAATGTATGTGAAGTGGCAACAAGGACTCTGACTTAAAAAAGCAGGGTGAGGGGATAAGGGAGGAAGGGGAACCTCTGCTGGATGGGTAATCAAGGAGGGCTTCCCTGAGGAGGTGATACCTGAATGACGGTCTCAGGAAAGTGAGTGACAGCCATGCAGATGTGAGGGGAGGGAGTCTCCAGAGAAGGAAAAAGTGCCGAGGCCCCGAGATGGGAATGGGCCAAGAGGTACTGGATGGTTTCAGGAACAGGAGGCTTCCCTGGTAGCTCAGTTGGTAAAGAATCTGCTGGTAATGCAGGAGACCCTGGTTCAATTTCTGGGTCAGGAAGTTCCTCTGGAGAAGGGACAGGCTACCCACTCCAGTCTTCTTGGGCTTCCATGGTGGCTCAGCTGGTAAAGAATCCACCTGCAATGCGGGAGACCTGGGTTCGATCCCTGGGTTGGGAAGATCCCCTGGAGAAGGGAAAGGCTACCCACTCCAGTATTCTGGCCTGGAGAATTCCATAGACTGTATAGTCCAGGGGGTCACAAAGAGCAGGACACGACTGAGTGACTTTCACTTTCACTTTTCACTTGAGGAACAGGAAGGAGGGAAGTGACTGAAGGCAAGAACAGGAGGTGAGGTGTCAGGAGGTGAGGGAGAGAGGGGCAGAGTGTTAGGACCCTGAGGTGCCTGTGGGAGCCCCCACCCTGAGTGAGAGTGGTGGGTCAGGATCTGATGAAGGTCGATAGCATGTCTCTGGTTGCTGTGAGAATAGACCCTCGTGGGGCGAGGTGGGAGGCAGGGAGGCCAGAGAGGAGAAAGCTGGGGCAGGTGAGAGTGGACCCCAGGAGGCTTAGATACGGGTGATGGTGCCAGGGAGTTGTGCTCTATTTTGAAGGGAGAGTTGATGGCATTTGCTGATGGACTCAATGCAGAGTGTGAAAGGAAGAAAGAAAACAAGACATTCAGGTTTTGGCCCGAGCGACTGCAACCGCCGAAGGGAAGACTGTGAGAGGTGCCTGGGAGGGAGGCACAGGGTCAGGAAGTCAGTCTGGACATGCCAGGTTCGACGTGCCGGGGTGACATCTAAAGGCAGATGGCGGGCAGGCAGCTGGAGGCTGGCGTGTGGGTTTCAGGGCAAGAGGCTAAAAGCAGATCAAAACCGGGTGATGGAAAGAGGGAGGGGAGAGGATTATTTCACAGAAAAACACCAGCTATCACGTCTTTGTGGCCCTAAAACCACATCAGGGAAAAAAATCTCTTTGTCTCTCTTCCTCTTTCCCTAGCTCGCTCTCTCTCACACACACACTCCTTTACACACCAGCAGCGAGTCTCTGTCAGGGATGCCCAAATGCTCAGCAGTTGGCTTTCCACCCTCCTGTGTCTGGGGGATGCTCCAGCCTCCACCAACGCCCCAGGCGTCCTGCCACAGTGGGCATCATGGCACCGAGCCCCCCACCTGGCCCAAGTGAGGGTGGCTGCCCAAGCAGGGTGGCTGCCAGCCAAGCAGTCTGGGTCCCCAGCTGACCTCCTCTATCCAGTTTTGTTGGAGGAGAAGAATGAAAAGAATTGGAGTGCGCCAGGGGCCCCGGCACAGCTGGGGCTGGTCATGAGGGGCGTGCTCCCCTCCTCCCACAGCGTGTTCTAGAACATGACGAGGGAGGGGTGGGAGGCTCAAACACCAGTGCTCACGTCTCTACAAGTCTGTACCAGATGGCAGGAGCTGGGCGGGGGAACGGCTTCTGAATTGCCAGGCTCAGATGGCAACGTGGAATGAGAAAGCACTACCCTAACGAGAAGAAAACGGGCATTCTGGTCTAATTCATCAGAAAGATCCAGAAGGGGTGTTTATTCCTCCCCTTTGGTTGTTGCTGTTTCGCCCAAGGCAGGCTACTGGAAATGCGTGAATGCCACTGCAGTGCGTGTTCTCTTTATCCTATCCAACGGTCCTTGATTTCTATTTGGGGACACAGGTGCCAGGGGGACACTGACTCCATCTGCTGCTCCAGGACCAGGTGATGTGGGCTAAGCTGATTGGCAGGGCATCTGCTGTCCATGGTGACTGGTTCCGGGCTTGGCATGTGACTCAAGTTGGTCCAATCAGAAAGACTCTCGCCACTTGGGCATTCTGGGAGAAGATCCTGCTGAATGCTAGCGTATTATACAAAGGAAGAGGCAGGTGGCTCCTCCCAGCGCCAACCACATCTTGAGACCTCAGGCCTTATGATAAAATGACGACACTGTCAAAGCACAGCATCTGCCTCTGTCGAAAGCTCACCTGCATCTTTTTGGTTTGTATGCTGTGCTCAGTCATGTCTGACTCTTTGCAACCTTATGGACTATAGCCCACCAGGCTCCTCTGTCCATGGGATTTTTCCAGACAAGGATACCGGAGTGGGTTTCCACTTCCTCCCCCAGGGGATCTTCTCAACCCAGGGATTGAACCCACATCTCTTTCATCTCCTGCACTGGGAGGCAGATTCTTTACCCCTGAGCCACCTGAGAAGCCCCTTTTTTGGTTTAGGGAGCACAAAGTTCAATATCTTGTCAAAATCACTTGGGAGTTGGGGGTTTTCTGTTCTTTGGATCTGATGGCCATTTACTGGCCACAAGCATTGCCAAGAAGTACCTTCTCCTTGCTCAAGCAGAACTCAAATACCACCTCCTCAGAAGTGAGGGGTGCAGAGCCAGAGAACTGCTGAATGGAAGGAGATGCCTCTTCAACTTTGCCAAAAACCACCAAACTGCTCTTCAGAGTGTAGGTGCCAATGCGCATTCCCACCTCCCTCTTCCTGTTTTCCCACCTCCTCACCACCTTTTGGTGTGACGGGACCTCGAGATGTTTGCTGTGGTGATAACGCACTGCTGGCTAAATCTGTGTTTCACTGATTTCCAGAGAGGCCGAGCATGTGCTGCTACCTTTTGATTCACGGGTATAACTTATTTCTATCACATGATCTTACACGGTGTGACATTCATCTGAACATCGGCCTCGGGTGGGTTCTGTGAGGCTGTGTTTATCATTGCTAACGTTCCTTTTTTTCTCTTTGGTCCCATCCTGCACCATGCAGGATCTTAGTTCCCTAACCAGGGATCAAACCCATGCCCTCTGTAGTGGAAACACAGAGTCCTAACTACTGGACTGCCAGGCAAGTCCCACCAATGTTTCTTTGGTGTTTACTATGTATCACTGTTCTAACACATTTAATCCTCACAAAACCCTATGGGCTAAGTCACATTATTATCCCTTGAAGTAACCAAGGCATAGTTAAATAACTTCTTCCAATTCACTTAGCTAGTCAGTGGTAGAGTCCACATTGGAACTCAGGCAGAGTCCTTGCTCTCAACTGCTCTGCAAAGACCTGGAGGCGTCTCAATCTAAGGACAGCATAACTTTAGCTGGCGCGTATGTAAGTGGGCACAGTCAGGGTAGCTGAAGTGTGCTAAAACAGATGACTAAGTACATTTTGTAAAAACTGAAGATACAATTTATCCTTTCAAGTGTGTTTATATTTGAGATCCAAGTCCCCAAAGCGAGAGGAAGCCAGCACACAGAAATATCCATGAACAAATTTATATCTGTCCTGCTTAAACTTAGCACCTCTCACTTCATCCTTTGTCAATCTCTACTGCAAACACAGGGAAACACAAAGCAAGATGATGGTAAAATGAAATCGCAAATCTTGTGAAAGATGCAAGGTTTTGAGAAATTAATGAAAGTGATGCTGGAGGACAGCCTGAGGCATGTGTGAATCCATTGACAAACAATAATCTGGTCTGCGAGATAGCTGAAGAAGAAACCATGAAAATGATGATGAGGGAATCAGTGCTTCAGAGGGAAGACTCACATGTCAAGGGATTAAGAGAAAAAAACTGAAAGTGAAAGTCGCTCAGTCGTGTCTGACTCTTGCAATCCCATGGACTATACAGTCCATGGAATTCTCCAGGCCGGAATACTGGAGAGGGTAGCCATTCCCTTCTCCAGGGGACCTTCCCAACCCAGGGATCGAACCCAGGTCTCCTGCATTGTAGGCGAATTCTTTACCAGCTGAGCCACCAGGGAAGGGAAAACTCATCAAATCCTCAAATACTTTTGCAAAAATGACTCTGTATGATTTGCTGTGAAAATAGAAGGTGAAATAAAGGATATCAAATGGTGCTATCATTTAAATTTGTTTAACAAATTATCCCCCTCCCTGCCTCTAATTGACACTTCATCAATTCATCTAATTAAAGAATCAACCCATAACCTAACCACAATTATAACATAACCTTTGTTAAACACTGTTAGAATACAACATAGAATAAGGTTATTTTTCAAAATTGTGTAGTTCACTTTTTCAAGATAAAATACTTAACTAAATACATGAAAAGTTCTATTTAAATGAACTGTTGGTCCACTTACAGAATGCTTTTTTCTGGTTTCAGTCTTCTACAATTCCAGCTAACCTCTTTTATTCAAAACAGTATTACATATACAAATGACTTAAGAACTATTATTGAGGTTGTAACTTTAATCTTCCCTTGGTATTCATTTTCTTTTTCTCCCATAGTAACAGAATGTTTAGCCAAATGGCCACCCAGAATAAAGACTCTTTTGCCATCACATGTGCTCATGTGACTTTGTTTCTCATCAGTGGGAGATAAGGAGAAACAGAAGGCAGTTGAGTCTCTGATCAATTTAAGAGCACCAAGGCAGTGGCAACCCACTCCAGTACTCTTGCCTGGAAAATCCCATGGATGGAGGAGTCTGGTGGGCTGCAGTCCATGAGGTCTCAAAGAGTCGGATACGACTGAGCGACTTCACTTTCACTTTTCACTTTCATGCATTGGAGAAGGAAATAGCAACCCACTCCAGTGTTCTTGCTTGGAGAATTCCAGGACGGCAGAGCCTGGTGGATTGCTTGCTGTCTATGGGGTCGCACAGAGTCGGACACGACTGAAACGACTTAGCAGCAGCAGCAGCAAACATATATATCTAAACATATAATGGAGAAGGAAAAGGCAACCCATTCCAGTACTCTTGCCTGGAAAATCCCATGGATGGAGAAGCCTGGTAGGCTACAGTCCATAGAGTCGCAAAGAGTCAGACATGACTGAGCGACTTCACTTTCACTAAACATATAAAACAAGTATTAATAGGCCACAAGGGAGAAATAGACAGCAATAGAATAATCGCGGGGACTTTAATACCCAACTTTCATCAATGGATAGATCATCCAGAGAGAAAATCAATAGGGAAACATAGGTCTAAAACGATATGTGGACCAGATAGACTTAGCACACACACACAGAATGGTCCATCCAAAAGCAACAGAATACACATTCTTTTCAAGTGAACACGAAGCATTCTCCAGGATAGATCATATGTTAGGCCACAAAACAAATCTTAATAAATTGATGAAAACAGAAACTTTATCAAGCACCTTTTTCAAATAGAATGGTATGAAACTAGAAATTAATTAGAAGAAGAAAATTGGAAAATTCACAAATACATGGAGACTAAACAACATGCTAATAATACATGCTACTGAACAATGAATCAGTTAAAGAAATCTAAAGAATTAAAAACAGTAACTTGAGACACATGAAAATGAAAATACGACACATGGAAACATACAGGATGCAGCAAAATCAGTTCTAAGTGATAAATGCCTACATTGAGAGACAAGAAAAAGTCTCAAATAAATAACCTAAACTTTACAATTCAAGGAACCAGAAAAAGAACAAAGACCAAAGTTAGTAGAAGGAAAGAAACAATAGAGATTATGGCAAAAAATAAATGAAATATAGAGATGAAAAAGACAATGGAAAAGATCAATGGAAGTACAAACCGGTTCTTTGAAAAGATAAACAAAACTGGTAAAACTTTTAGCTAGACTCACCAGGAAAAAAAAGAGAGAGAATTCAAATAAGTTAAATCAGATATAAAAAGGGAGACATTACAACTGACAAAAATACGAGGGCCCATAAAAGACTACTATCAGCAATTATAGGCCAACAAGTTTGACAAGCTAAAGAACTATAACTAGAAACATATAACCTACCAACACTGACTGATGAAGAAATAGAAAATCTGAGCAGACCAATTACTAGAAAGAAGGTTGAATCAATAATCAAACCCTTCCCAAAAGTCCAGGAATAGACAGTTTTATAGGTGAATTCTACCAAAAATTCAAAGAACAGTCAATACCAGCCTTTCTCAAAGTCTTCCAAAAAAACAGATTAGGAAGGAATAATTCCATGTTCATCTTATAAGGCAAGCATTACCCTGATACCAAAATCAGCCAAGGACACCACAAGTAAAGAAAAGTACAGGCCCATATTGCTGATGAACATAGAATGCAAAAATCTCCACCAAAATATTAGCAAACTGAATTCAATAATACATTAAAAGTGTTATATATCATGATCAGGTAGGATTTATTCCAGAAATGCAAGGGTAGTTCACCATCCCCCAATCAATCAATGTGCACACCACATTAAAAAATGAAAGATAAAAATCATCTCAGGAGATGCAGAAAAAGCACTGGACAAAATCCAACAATGATTTATGAGGAAAACTCTCAAAAAAGTGACTGTAGAGGAACATATATCAACATAATAAAACCCATAGCTTACATCATATTCAACAGCAAAAAACTGGTAACTTTTCCTCTAAGATCAGGAACAAGACAAGGGAACTCACTGCCACCACTTTTATTCAATATTGTATTGGAAATCCTAGTCAGTGCAATGAGGCAAAAAAGAAAGAAAATCATCCCAGTCATAAAGGAAGAAGTGAAACTATTTGTAGATGACATGACATTACACATAGAAAACCCTAAAGACTCCACCAAAACTGTTAGAATTAATAAATTAATTCAGTAAAGTTGCAGGATACAAAATCAATACACAAAAATCTGTTGAGTTTCTATACATTAATAACAAACTATCAGGAAGATAAATTAATAAAACAATCCCATTTACAATTGCATAAACAAGAATAAAATATCTGGGAATAAATTTAACCAAGGTGATGAAAGACTTCTACACTAAAAAGTAAGACTTTAGTTAAGGAAAGAGAAGACACAGATAAATGGAAAGGTATTCCATGCTCATGGGGTGGAAGAATTAATATTGTTAAAATGTTGATATTAGGACTTCATTGGTGGCACAGTGGATAAGAAACCATCTGCCAATGCTGGAGACACGATTTGATCCCTGGTCCAAGAAGATTCCACATACTTCGGAGCAGCTAAACCCATGCACCACAATTACTGAGCCTGCACTCTAGAGCCTATGAGTCACAACTACCAAGTCTGCATGCCACAATTACTGAGCCCCACATGCCCTAGAGCCCAGAGTCCCAACTACTGAGCCCATGTGCCCAGAGCCTGTACTCTGCAACGAGAAGCTACTGCAATGGGAAGCCTGCATACTGAAATGAAGAGTAGCTCCCGTTTACTACAACTAGATAAAGCCTGTGCAAAAGCAATGAAGAACTGGTGCAGCCAAAAAAAGAAAAAAGTCAATACTATCTAAAGCAATCTCCAGATTCAATGCAATCCCTATCAAATTTCCAATGTATTTACAAATTTTATTTATCTTGTTTACTTATTCATTTTTGGTTGTGCCATGTGGATGAAACCTGTGCCCCCTGCAATGGAAGTATGGAGTCCTAAACACTAGACCATCCAATGGCATTTTTCACAGAGGCAGAAAACATAATCTTAAAATTTATATGGAACTACAGAAGACCTCAAATAGTCAAAGCAATTTTGAGAAATAAGAATGCAGCTGGAGCATCATGTTCTTTGATTTCAAACCGTATCACAAAGCAACAGTAATCAAAACAGTATGGTATTGGCATAAAAACAGACATGGATCAGTGAAATAGATTAGAAAGTCCATAAATAAATCCATGCATATATGGTTGGTTAATTTACGCCAAAGGAGCCTGGAATATATGATGGGGAAAGGACAGTCTCTTTAATAAATGGAACTGGGAAAACTGAACAGCCACACGTGAAAGAATTAAACTGAACTGCTATATTTCACCATAGGCAAAGTTGACTCAACATGGATTAAAGACTTGGAACATATGATGTGAAATCACCATTTGATATGGGTCTTGGTGATGATTTTTTTTTTTAATTTGACACCAAAGGCAATAAAAACAGAAGGAAATAAGTGGGACGACACCAAACACAGCAGAGGAACATTCTGCACAACAGAATGAAAAGACAAGTGACCGAATAAGAGAAAATATTTGCAGATCATTACATCTGATAAGGGGTTAATATCCAAAATACATAAAAACTCAGGCAACTCAACAGAAAAATCTAAAACAATCCAATTAAAAAGGGGGCAACAGATCTGAACAGACCTTTTTTTCCAAGGAAGACATACAGATGGTCAACAGGTACATCTAAATCCATATCATTAATCATCAGAAAGACGTAAATCAAAACCACAATGAGATATCACCTCACATACGTTAGAATGTGCTGTCTGCCAAGTTGCTTCAGTTGTGTCCAACTCTCTGTAAGCCTGACTGTAGCCTGCCAGGCTCCTCTGTTCAGGAGGATTCTCCAGGCAAGAATACTGGAGTGGGTTGCCATGCCCTCCTCCAGGGAATCTTCCCTATCCAGGGATCAAACCTGCACCTCTTACGTCTCCTGCATTAGCAGGTGGGCTCTTTACCACTAGCGCCACCTGGGAAGCCTCACTGTTAGAATACCAGTTATCAAAAAGGCAAAGAATACTAAATGTCGGAAAGGATTTGGAGGAAAGAGAACCCTTGTTCATTGTGGGAAGGTAAATTGGTATGGCCATTATGGAAAACAGTTTGGAAGCTCCTCAAAAATTAAAAATAAAACCACCACATGATCCAGCAATTCCACCTCTCGAGTATCTATTCAAACAAAAGGAAAACACAAACTTGAAAGCTACCTGCATCCCATGTTAATTGCAACATTATTTACAGCATCCAAGATATGGAAACAATCTAAGTGTCTTCAATGGACGTATGAATGAACAAAATGGAGATATCCGATCCTCTTTGTCACTCCCGCCCAAACAAGTCCCTTGTAGCTTGAGCACAACTTCCTGGGGTTACAACACCCAAGTCACAATATCTGATTTCACAACTGCCTTGGCTCCTTACTCCAGGTGGGGAGTATTTGTTTATTTTTCTAAATTAAAGCAAATTAAAACGAGTTTGGAGGATTTTGCAATGTTGCTGGAGGTAAGCGACTGTAATTGTGCCTTTGTCTCAGGCAACCATCCAGGCAGGTGAGTCTCCAGAACCCACAAAAGTACCTCCTGCAAGATAAAGAGACAGGAAGTCTCACGCACTCTCCACCTAGGACGCAACACTGTGGGCACCCACTGGCAGAGGAGATGGAGAACCCTGGGCAGTGCAGACGGTCAGGCATAGACGAACAGTGCGCGGCCATCTGCAGAGCGGCCGCAGTCCCCGTGCACGGGCCTCTCCATCCTCCACGCCAATTTTAATCCCCTTGCCTCACCCCAGTGTTGTTCTGGAAGCTTGTTCCATGCTGATGGCCTTAAGTCAATAAAGTAGTCCCCAGAGGCTTAAATGACACAATTCACAGAGAACTCACGCTCCTGCCTGGGTCCTTCATGGCCTCTCTACTGTATTTCAAATTTTAAAGGGGCTCACTTAAAAAAAAACACACAACCTCAAATTCTGTTGAAAAGGTCACTTTCAAGCCCCTCTATAAGCAAATAAATCTATTTTTCTAACGCATTTGGAAGGCAAGGTGTAGCTTTTAAATTAAAGTTGTTGGGACCTCCCCCGCCCCGCAGCACAGGACCACAGCGGAAAAGGCAGCGATTGGAGGCAGGGCACTGGGTACCATGTCTGTGGCTCCCAGTCTGTGCATGCGCCCACCCGCGGCAGCCTGGCTCACCTGTCCGGTAGCCCGTGCTGTTGAGATACACGGCAAAAGTGCGGCTCTCATGCTGTGCCTGCCAGGAGGGCGAGGAGCAGTTTTCATTGTTGGTGTAGGTGTTGTGGTTGTGAACGTACTTCCCGGTGAGGATGGAGGAGCGCGAGGGGCAGCACATGGGCGTGGTCACGAAGGCATTGATGAAGTGCGCCCCGCCCTGCTCCATAATGCGCCGCGTCTTGTTCATCACCTGCATGGAACCTGCAACCAGAGAGGAGGTGAGACGCGGGCCGGCCGATCTCCAGCGAGTGCGCCCCACTCGGGCACCGAACCATTAGAGACGGGCCCTGAGAGGCCCTGAGCAGGGCGGCACCCACACCCCTAGGAGGGGAGTGCATTTTGGAAATCTCCAGGGGCAGACTGGGGGGCACTCTTGGCATTTGTGGGCAGCCGCCCACCATACTTCCCTGGTGGCTCAGATGGTAAAGCGTCCGCCTACAATGTGGGAGATCCAGGTTCGTATCCCTGGGTCAGGAAGATCCCCTGGAGAAGGAAATGGCAACCCACTCTGGGACTCTTGCCTGGACAATTCCATGAATAGAGGAGCCTGGTAGGCTACAATCCATGGGGTCACAAAGAGTGGGATACGACTGAGCAACTTCACTTTCACTTTTTTTTCACTTTCAGATCGCAGTGCAAGGAGGAAGTACTCTGCCAGTCCCCAGTTCCACTGGCATTCACAGGGGCAGGTAGGTAAAAACCTGTTCATAAGTTATCTGAGCCTAGTAAAGAACTTTGTCTTGCATATAAGCAGAACATCTTTTTTTTTTTTCGCAGGGTATTAATATACACTTTTTTTTTTTTGGAAAGCAACCACTGTGTAAACAGAGAGAAGATTATACCTTGTTTCATTTGGAACTTTCCCAAGAACTGTTCCCTCTTAATGAAATCTGATCATGCCAACCTGGCAACCCCCGCCCGCCTTCTCTCTAAATACATCTGGTCTCTGCTGAAACGCTCTGTGTCAGTCATGACCTGTGGTGGCTGCCTTTGTCCACCTTGTCCTTCCAGCTTGGAACCCACTCCCCACCTCCCTGCACATCTTACCCATCATTGCAGCCACCCCTCCCTGGGATCGCTGTGGCTTCTGACTCCCTTGAGCTCTTATGACACATGTGGTACTAGGACTTCACAATAAACCACTAGGAATGGTGATCTCATTCACACCTGTTTTTGTTTCTCAATGAAGCTGTGAGCGGAGTAAGGTGCAGGAAGGAAAGGAGTTTGTGTGGAAACCCGACTGTGCGCCAGTACCTGCGTGCTGTCTGCTCTACCGAGGGCTCCAGGCGTGCAAAGACTGCGCCTTGCTCAGTGCAAAATCCTCAGTGCCCCACAGCGTGTAACACACAGTGGGCACTCCATACACGTGTGAAGAAGAATGGATGTGTAATTGCATACCCCGGCAGGTACCCAGACACATAGGCGGTTTCATGGAAATCCTTTTTCTCTTCCAAGGCTATCCTCAGTTTTTTTTCTTTTCCTTGTAGTACTTAAGGTCTATAGTGAGTTTAATGATGCCTCCCCAAAATATATATATGTTCCTGTCCTATGTCCAGGCTCCTGTGAATGGGACCTAATTTAGACAAAGGGTCTCTGCAGACGTACTAAAACATATTGAGCTGGGATTGGTTAGGATGTGGGACCTAAATCCAAGGACAAGTGTCTTTCCAAGAGACAGGAGGAGGAAGGCACATAGACACGGAGGGGAAGGCCAAGTGGAGACGAAGGAGAGATCGGAAGGAGGCTCGTATATCCCTCCAGGGAACTCCTCGGGCCTCCAGGAGCTAGGTGAGCAGGAAGGATTCACCCCCAGAGCCTCTGGAGGGATCACGGCCGTGCCAACACTGTGACTGCAGACTTCTGTCTCCACAGCGGTGAGGCAGTAAATTTCTGTTGTTTTAAGCCTCCCAGTTTGTGCAGTTTGTTAGGACACCAGCAGGAAGCCAATCCAGGGTCTACCCGGTGTCTGAAGGTCTTGCTGGGGAGCCACAACCCCCAGAGACCTGAGGACAGCACATCAGACCCACCTCGGCACTCTGTCCCCAAAGAGGGAAAAGGAGATTTACATGGCTCCTCTACCCGTTTTTCTGCCAAACGGGTAAGGAGACAGATCGAGCTTTCCCAGGGAAAACACAGAGCACGTCTGTTCCCTCCTTCAAACCATCCGGCAGCTTCCCTTCACACTCAGAAGAAAACACCAGTCCTTTACTGGGGGTCTAAGACCCTTCTAGATCGGCCTTCCCTGCCAATCCACCTCCACATTTCTTTGACCTCATCTATTCCTCTATATATTCTTGCCACCTCTTCTTCTGTGTATCCTTGCCACTGACTTCCAAAAGTAGGAAGTCAAGAGATACCTGGAGTAACAGGCAAATTTGGCCTTGGAGTACAGAATGAAGCAGGGCAAAGGCTAACCGAGTTTTGCAAAGAGAACGCACTGGTGATAGCAATCACCCTCTTCCAACAACACAAGAGAAGACTCTACACATGGACATCACCAGATGGTCAATACCGAAATCAGATTGATTATATTCTTTGCAGCCAGAGATGGAGAAGCTCTATACAGTCAGCAAAAACAAGACTAGGAGCTGACTGTGGCTCAGACCATGAACTCCTTATTGCCAAATTCAGACTTAAATTGAAGAAAGTAGGGGAAACCACTAGACCATTCAGGTATGACCTAAATCAAATCCCTTATGATTATACAGTGGAAGTGAGAAATAGATTCAAGGGATTAGATCTGATAGAGGGTGCCCGAAGAACTATGAACAAAGGTTCATGACATTGTACAGGAGACAGTGATCAAGACTAGCCCCAAGAAAAAGAAATGCAAAAACTCTAAATGGTTGTCTGAGGTCGTCTTACAAATAGCTGAGAAAAGAAGAGAAGCTAAAGGCAAAGGAAAAAAAAAAAAAAAAAGATATACCCATTTGAATGCAGAGTTCCAAAGAATAGCAAGGAGAGATAAGAAAGCCTTCCTCAGTGATCAACGTAAAGAAATAGAGGAAAACAATAGAATGGGAAAGGCGAGAGATCTCTTTAAGAAAATTAGATACCAAGGGAACACTTCATGCAAAGATGGGCACAATAATGGACAGACATGGTATGGACCAGTCAGAAGCAGAAGATATTAAGAAGAGGTGGCAAGAATACACAGAAGAACTATACAAAAAGATCTCAATGACCCAGATAACTACAATGGTGTGATCACTCAACTAGAGCCAGACATCCTGGAATGAGAAGTCAAATGGGCCTTAGGAAGCATCACTACGAACAAAGCTAGTGGAGGTGATGGAATTCCAATTCAGCTATTTCAAATCCTAAAAGATGATGCTGTGAAAGTGTTGTACTCAATATGCCAGCAAATTTGGAAAACTCAGTAGTGGTCACAGGACTGGAAAAGGTCAGTTTTCATTCCAATGCCAAAAAAAGGCAATGCCAAAGAATGCTCAAACTACTGCACAATTGCATTCATCTCATATGGTAGCAAAGTAATGCTCAAAATTCTTCAAATCAGGCTTCAATAGTATGTGAACCGTGAACTTCCAGATGTTCAAGCTGGTTTTAGAAAAGGCAGAGGAACCAGAGATCAAACTGCCAACATCCACTGGATCATCGAAAAAGCAAGAGAGTTCCAGAAAAACATCTATTTCTGCTTTATTGACTGTGCCAAAGTCTTTGACTGTGTGGATCACAATAAACTGTAGAAAATTCTTCAAGAGATGGGAATACCAGACCACCTAACCTGCCTCTGGAGAAATCTGTATGCAGGTCAAGAAGCAACAGTTAGAACTGGACATGGAACAACGGACTGGTTCTAATCCTGAAAGGAGTCCATCAAGGTTATATATTGTCACCCTGCTTATTTAACTTATATGCAGAGCACATCATGAGAAACACTTAATATCAATAACCTCAGATGTGCAGATGACACTACCCTTATGGCAGAAAGTGAAGAACTAAAAAGCCTCTTGATGAAAGTGAAAGAGGAGAGTTAAAAAGTTGGCTTAAAATTCAACATTCAGAAAACTAAGATCATGGCATCTGGTCTCATCACTTCATGGAAAACAGATGGAGAAACAATGGAAACAGTGAGAAACTTTATTTTCTTGGACTCTAAAATCACTGCACATGGTGACTGCAGCCATGAAATTAAAAGACTCTTGCTCCTTGGAAGAAAAGCTATGGCCAACCTAGACAGCATATTAAAAAGCAGAGACATTACTTTGCCAACAAAGGTCCGTCTAGTCAAAGCTATGGTTTTTCCAGTAGTCATGTATGGATGTGAGAGTTGGACTATAAAGAAAACTGAGCGCCGAAGACCTGAAGCTTTTGAACTGTGGTGTTGGTGAAGACTCTTGGACTGCAAGGAAATCCAACCAGTCCATCCTAAAGGAAATCAGCCCTGAATGTTCATTGGAAGGACTGATGCTGAAACTGAAACTCCAATACTTTGGCCACCTGATATGAAGAACTGACTCATTGGAAAAGACCCTGATGCTGGGAAAGATTGAAGATGGGAACAACAGAGGATGAGATGGTTGAATGGCATCACTGACTCGATGGATATGATGAGTTTGAGTAAGCTCTGTGAGTTGGTGATGGACAGGGAGGCCTGGCATGCTGCAGTCCATGGGGTCGCAAATAGTCGGACACAACTGAGCGACTGAACTGAACTGAACTTCCCTGTCCCTTGCTCGCTTGGCTACACGAGCTTCCTTTTTGTTTCTCAGGGGCTCCAAGCTCACTTCTGCCCCAAGATCTTTGCACTTGCTTTCTCTCTTCTTTTGGGGACTGCCTCTCTGAGACTTTGCTTTGCTGGCCTGTCCGATTATTCAGATCTCAATGGTCACCTCCTCAACAAGTCCTGGCCGAGTACCGCATCTGGAGGAGCTCCCCGCTTACTTGCTATCGCACCCATGTAGGTTTCTGCTGAGCATTTCCCTCCTTCTGAAATGGCCTCCTTTACAAGTGCCCTTATTTGTAATCAGCCTCTGCTTTTGGACTGAGAGTTCTGAGTGATCCTGGGTGCTGTCCACACCCTGCCCCAGGAATATATAATTGATGCCCTGTAGTATCTCACTGAGCAACTGAAGGGGACAGAGCAGAGCCTGCCCTCTTGAGCCCAGCGCTGAAGCAGTTTTATAAGAGACGCCTGCCTGGAACCAGCTGCATTTCCGGAGCCTCTTGGCTACGGTCACCCCGGTGGGCAAAGAACTGGCTTTGTGTCTGACCAGGAATCATCAGGCCCTGGAGCTATGTGAGCATCTGTTGCCAAGGTCACATGTCCTCCTGAGAAGTCCCAACGGGTCCCATCTGTAACTGGTGGCAATTAGAGGGTTTCCACCAGGTGTGATAGCATCACTGACTCAGTGGACACGAATCTGAGGAAACTCCGGGAGATAGTGAAGGACAGGGGACGCTGCTGTGCTGCAGTGCATGGGATCGCAGGTCAGACGCGACTGGGCGACTGACACCAGGTGTGAAGTCGCCCTCTGGAGGGGATGGAGGTGGTGGGCTTTCTGAAGCTCCCCTCCACCAGCTGGTCTCAGGGTCCAGCAGAGCCCTGGGCCTCACCAGCCTTGGGGTGCATCCTTCTAGCCTCCTCCCGGTTATTCATCAAACCCCCCATATCTGAGAGGCCGTCCTTGGCCCCACACTGAAACTGCTGCCCCTCCTTCCAGCACCCCCCATGGCCCCTCCCTGCCTCACCTGGCCCCCCAACACTTACTGCCCTCAGACAGTTCACTTATTTGCGTGCTGCCCACTGTTCTACACCGGAACAGCTCCAAGGGAGCAGGGATCTAGGCTTATTCTCTTTACTGTCATCTTCCCAAGCCCAGAACAGTGCCTGGCACAAAGTGACCACTCAACAAACATCTGCAAAATTAACACAAAAGTGTATCTCACTCTTTGTGTTTCCAAATAACTCAGGAGCCCAAGTGGATCTATGTTCATGATACGTGTGTATGTGTTGTGTGTAGTGGATTAAAAAAAAAATCTGACTTCAAAGAGCAGGTAACAGACGATGTGCTCTGAGTCTGCCAGACTCCCCAGCACCTTCTAGAGTCTGACACCAGCTCTTGCCAGTCCCTGAAGGCCCTGGTTTGGCAGCTCCTAATATAACCTAATTGTTGAGACAGCTCTAACTCGGCCCTGGGGTAGAGGGCGGTGCTGCACGTCCGTAACAATCACGATTAACGAGGTGACTGTCGTTGGCGGGCTCTGCTTTACGCACTGTGCTGGGCACACGGCTTGCACCGTGATACTTAATCCTCCCGCAAACCACTTAAAGAAGAGGGAGCGGGAGCAGGGAGTTAGGTGCCTGGTGAGCACTGCAGAGCCGGGGAAGTGGGGTGGGATGACTTGAGCCCAGCGTGTTTGATGGCGGAAGTGGGGGTTTCGTGTCACGTCCAGGAAGCGTCCCGTGGACACCACGCAGGGGTGCTGATAACCCGGGAGGGACACGGAGGTCCCCACACGCTTGCTAACTCTCAGCTTCAGTGAGGCTCAGAATTGTCCCCAGGACTGTCGTTTGGGTCCCCATGTCATCCGGGACGTGACTTTAGCTGACGCACCAGCAGCGACCGTGGTTCGGGGTCAGTCACGTCACCAAGTGCCAGGGACCCCAGTGTGGGAAACTGATTCCCATTCACTCCTTCTGATCAACTCCAGGAGAAAGTCTTGGGTGGGTGCAGGGATGTGGTCACGTCCTTAACACTCACACGCTTCCTATTTCAAAGGGAAGAGATGAGGCCACCCCCTTGGAGCTCCAGGTGGGCAGCCATATTAGCTTAAACTTGATTGCATGGTTTAACTTTCCTTCTACTTAGGGCAAGTGATGCTAGCTTCTCATTTAGGGTAGTAGAATCCTGTTCTAAAAAAATAATTACAGCTGTTTCAAAAAATAGCAATACAAGTGGCCCACGGACACAGTGAAAATTGTGCAAGGGTGAGGGAATGGCTGGCGTTCGGCACAACCCACAATTGTCTGCCCAGTGACGGTATTGCCAAGAGACACCTTGGGTGTCCCCTGAGGTCCTCTCCTCTCCCCTCGTCTGTTGTTCCACTGCTAAGTCATGTCTGGCTCTTTGTGACCCCATGGACTCCTGCACACCAGGCTCCTCTGTCCTCCGTTATCTTCCAGAGTTCGCTCAAACTCACGTCCATTGAGTCAGTGATGCCATCCAACCATCTCTCCTCTGTTGCCCCTTCTCCTCCTGTCTTCAGTCTTTCCCAGTACTGGGGCCTTTTCCAATGAGTCCGCTTTTTACATCAGGTGGCCAAAGCATTGGAGCTCCAGCAACACTCCTTCCAATGACTATTCAGGACTGATTTCCTTTAGGATGGACTGGCTGGATCTCCTTGCAGTCCAAGGGACTCCCAAGAGTCTTCTCCAACACCTTCTTCACAGCTCAAAAGCATCAATTCTTCAGCACTCAGCTTTCTTTATGGACCAACTCTCCCATCCTTCAGTTACTCAGGCAATAATCGTGGCTTCTCTCTGGTCCCATCTTTCTGTTTCCACACCCAGCCCATCCGCAGAGCCTGCTGCTCTTTCTTAAAGTACACCCACACTCAAGAGTCTTGTCGTCTCCTCCCTGAGCAGGCGGTCATCCTCCTTCCTCTGAATTAGGTCCACTGCTTCCTACCTGGACTCTTGCCGTTTATTGCCAGAGGAGTAGCTCCAGGGACTCTTCCCAGCATCATCCATGGCTCCCACTCAGCCAGAGAACAAAGTCTGAGGTCAAGTGCAGCCCCTGTGGGCCAGGCTCCCCATTTTTTCCTGCCCTCTGTGGTTCTTGCCTCTCCTTACGCTTGCCAACTTGCTCCTGCCCCAGAGCCTTTGCCCAGGCTGTTCTTCCTGCTGGGAATGCCTTTCCCCAGCAATCCCAGGGCCTGGGTCCTCACCCCTCCTCGTTTTCACTCAAAAGTTCTCTTGTTGGGGGGAGGGGTGATGTACAGGTAGGGGATTAAGAGGTACCGACTATTAGGTATAAGATAAACTGCAAGGATATATTGCACAGCACTGGGAATATAGCCAATATTTTATAATGAGTATAAATGGAGCATGACCTTTAAAAATTGTGAATCACTATACACTATGCCTGTAACTTATAATATTGTACAGCAACTACACTTCAATTAAAAAAAATAGTTCTCTTTTTTCGTGAGGTCTGCCCTGCTGACCACATCCACAATTTTGCTCCTCTGTCGCCAATATTTCACATCCTCTTCCTTTTTACGTTTTACGTTTTCAACTCCGCGTGTGTTGATCTAACACACTATATCTCAGGTTGGTCAAAAAATTTGTTCGGGTTTTCCCATAGCATCGGCTGGCAAACCTGAATGAACTTTTGGGTCAACTCAACACTCTGGCACATTTACATCTTCATCTTGCTGGTCACCCTCTCTGCAGCCCTGATGTCAGTGTCAGGAGAGCTGGGACCACTGACTGTGCCCCACAGCCCTGAGGTCTAGAACAGTGCCCGGCACATAGTAGGTGTTCAATAAATATTTCTTGAAGGCATGAGTCTAGGGCAGTCCAGGCAGAATCAAGCCTTTGCCTGCTCTTCCCAGACCACGAGGCAAAGAAGGAAGCGCCCGGTAACGAGGACTTGGCCTTGCTCGGGCTCTAGAGACTGCGGAAAGGACAAAGCTGGCCACCCACCCGACCTCTCAGACCCTCCTGGAAAGCAGGGGTCTGCCACCCGGTGAGTAATTCACCTGCAGTCAGCAGCCCTGGATGCTGCGTTGGCAAAAGGCAAACAGCCTGCGGAACTGTTTCTTATTTGTAATGGGCTCCAAACCAGGGTTGCCATGTGCCCCTCAAGTCACACAAGTGATGGTCTGCTCTTTCCAACAGTTCCCTGCATCTGTCTGCTCGGGGCGCCCACGCTGGCCCAAATAATCCGGCTGCAGGGAAGCCGTGTCAATCTGCTATTAGAGCACAATCTAACGATGCCCTAAATGACAGCCGCATCTGGGCGTAAGCAGCGCGACATGTTAAACCTCCCCTCGGGGACAGTAACCTGCTTGATGAGAATGGTCACAGTGACGGGGCCCGATAAATCCACATCTGGAACGGGAAAGCATATGATCTAATCTCCTTGCCCGGCACAGCCCTCATGCAGATGGACAGCTCTGAGGGGGAGGGAAGGGGCTGGAAGACCAGGCCACACTGAAATAAAAAGGCCAGCCAACCAAAACTCCTGTCATCCAACACACACCTGGGGACACGCAGACAAAAACACAGCCGGTTTCTTTCCGTGATCACACCTTCCTCCCTTGCCGGGGTGAGGTCACTCTGACACCTTTCTCGGTGACTCCGGTAGACTGGGGAGGCCCCCTCCCCACCCTGATGACTTAAATTTTGGTGCCCAAACCACGCACCTGCCAGAAGCATGGTGTATCCCCCACACCCTCATCTGCCCACTCCATGTTTTATTTTCAGGGGGCTTGGGGGGCTCTCAGTCTACCACCTGGGCTATTATTTATTTCATTTGATATTTTTCTTTAATGTGGTTTTAAAAATTTTGTTTTCAACCCAAGTGACAATGTAAAATTCTGGATTTGATATGCTTAGATTTTTTTTTTTTGGAAGCATATCAAAAGAGGTTTGTAAGTGGTAAAAATCAATGTTTGTCAACCCGTCACATAAGATGATTTTGTGCATGACCTGTGTCATACATAGAAAGGCATGTGGGGAAACGCTGATTCAATGTGCACTTCTAGAGGTCTGGGTCAGGGCAACCACCATCTCTGGGGACTCAGCAGGTGCTGCGGGCTCTCAAGATTCAAAACATGACCCAATTTTGGCCGTTCCTGGGACTTAGGTGGTTCACGTCTACTTTCTGTCCTAGAAATCTATGTCAGTTGAGAGGAGACATACCCTACCTGCCCCCTCCCCAAGACAAAATTCCGGAGCCCCCAACTTGGATGGCATAACAGAGGAGGCATCGGTTTTGATGGATAACTAAGACATATGCTTTCTGATCTTTGTTTTCTTGAGAGGTAAACACAGTCTGTGATGTCAGACTCTCCTTGGGAAGGTTGTGGGAGGTGGGACATGGTTAGCCAACCTAGGGTCCTGACTTAAATCAATGTTTAACCATTGCTATTTCTTACCTAGACTATTGTAGAATTTTAATTTAATTCTTTAGTTCAATGCTTGGCATACAGAAAAGATTCAAAACATGTTAGCTTTTAAAAATGTAAATTACAGTAGCTCCCAGCTATATATAGTGTAACACAGTGTTCACAAATTGAGCGCCTCTGGTAGACTGCAGTCCATGGGGTCGCTGAGAGTCGGACATGACAGAGTGACTTCACTTTCACTTTTCACTTTCCTGCATTGGAGAAGGAAATGGCAACCCACTCCAGTGTTCTTGCCTGGAGAATCCCAGGGACGGCGGAGCCTGGTGGGCTGCCGTCTATGGGGTCGCACAGAGTCGGACACGACTGAAGCGACTTAGCAGCAGCAGCAGGACAGGCTCTTGACTGCATGTGTTGGATTTAGGTCTGCTCGGAAGTGGTTAAAAATTTGAATTAATTGCTAACTTTTAAGTTTTATCCGGGAGATTTCACATCAATCCGGATTTTAGGCTTAGCATGAAAATACACAGATCTGGCCTTGATGGGCACACAGGTAGGTGGATCTGAGTAGCCAAGGCTGGTTTTAGAAGGGCCCCCCTCTAGTCTGCATGGCCCCCATCAGGCCCACTCCCCTCACCCGCAGTACTGGCCTGGCCCTGCTGCACTGGGTTTGCCCTTCTCCAGGGGATCTTCCTGACCCAGGGATCGAACCTGGGTCTCCCGCATCACAGGTGGATTCTTTACCATCTGACCCTCAAGGGAAGCCCTTGCATCGCTTAGCTGGTTCTATTCCAGCTGAACTGATCAGCTAAGTAAACTCGCAAAGCAACACTGTGGCCTGGAGACCCGCAGAAAACAGGCTTTAAGGGAGCATAGAGGGGTGGTGGGTTTGGGTAAAAGCTGGAACAGAGCCTTGCCCTGGACAGGCAGGGGGGCTGTGAGCTCTGGCCACAGGTGGGGAAGCACCTGTGCGTCCTGTACCAGCCTCCAGCCGCTGGTGGCCACCTGCCAGGCTGGAATGTAAGCGACAGCCCTCGAGTGGCCCTCAGCTGGCCCTTGAGTGTCCCTGGATCACCGCACTGTCACTGGCTCAGATTGTGAGCTGCCAGCTCGTGGCAACACCTGCTGAACGGCCACATCAGGCTGGGCCCCATCAGATCGATGGCCCCAGAAGCGCTCTGTCCCCAGCAGCGGGGTGAGGGGAAGGCCTGGGAAACAGACAGCAGCAATCAGAGGCCACCTCCAGCCCAGGGACTCCATTGCCTCCCGAGCAGTTACATTTGATCCCCCTCCTGTTGGAGCGTTCTCACTGCTGTCAGTTGGCAACAACTGCTGTGCCTGCAACTGAATCCAGAAAAATCCACTGGATTCCTGGGACCCGCTTCCCAGACGAGGTTTCCCCATGGTGGTGGCAGAGGAGGATCAATTCCTGACCCTTGGAGATTGCTAAATAAAATTAAATATTATTCTTGATTTCAGTGATAAAAATCCAAGGCTTAACACTGGTTCTTAACCCCAAAATCAGTTAAAGCAGATGTTGAAGAGGCAGTATTGGAATTTCGTTAATGAGCACTAGACTGAAAAAAATGAGAAAAATCATGCAGTTTTTTTTTTTTTTTTTTTCTGCAAACCAGAGCCAGCAGAAGCTTCTGGGAAAAAATTCCAACTCAGGCTTTCTCAATGGAGGGGAGGTGCCCTGGGGCAGGGCAGGTCATGGGTATAACAATGGTGCTTGGCAACGACTGGCAATTTCCGCTCCGAGGAGCTCCACCCAGAAACGTCCCTCTTGCTAATAATTTTCCAACTTGCTGCCCCTGCCAGAGGCCATTGCCTCAATGAGGCAGCCTCTCCAAGGTGTTCTCCGCATTTTTCAGGGTGGGCTACAGAGTCAGTCACCCAGCCACCATCCTGGTGGGTGATGTTGGCAAAGCAGCTGACGTCTGTTTCAAGTCTGAAAACCCATCCCTCCTCCCCCAGTCTCCCATCTCGGTAAACGGCACCACCATCTGCCCAAGAGCTCAGCCAAAAACCTCAGTCATCCTTGATTCTCCTTCCCTCCCCTCCCACTTGTGCTCCATCAACAAGGCGTGCTGACCTTCAAAACAAAACCTGCTCATTTACCCCCTTCCCTTCAGCAGCACCCTCAATCACCTCCCACCGGGACAACTGGTCTATCAGATTCTGTTCCTGTCCCCCACTTGTTCTCCACCGGCAGCCAGAGCCACTGAAAGCATGAATCATGTGTGCTTGACCTGCTCAGAACATTTCAGTCACTTTCCATTGGCCTGAGAATAAAATCCAGACCTTCCTCATCTCTCCTCTGCCCTCACCCCTATCCTTCTCTCCTCTCCCTCCCCAGGTCCAGCTGCCCTCCTCGATGTGCTTAGCAGTTCTTCCCTGTCTGGGATGTTTCTCCCCCAGGCCTCCAGTGAACATCTTCTCAGGGTGCCCATCACTTAACCACACCCACTGCTGGAGTTGCTGCCCCTTCCTGGGACCCCCGCTCCTGATCTCTGGTGTGGCTGAGACCCCAGGTTGTCCATCAACCCTGATTTTAATCTTCAACATGCCCCGCTAGGAAACTGCATTTCCTAGACTCTCTTGCAGCGGAAGCGGTTCTCCCTTTAACCTTCTGGATCCACCTTCTGCTTAGTTCTCCAGCCCAGGGATCTGACCTGGATGGGCTGTACACACTAGTGGCTTCATATCCTGGCTTTGGCTGAGTTTGGATGATGAGGGGCCCGGGCAGGAGATCAGCAAAAGGAAGCGCTAAGATTAGGGTCTGGATTCCTCCATCTCACTCCCTTGGTGTCAACAGAGGGTGAGAACTCCCATTGAGTGGCCCTATGTCTCGAGGTTTCCAGGAGCCTTTTGCTGCCCTCACCCCCTTGCTCTTGGAGGAGAGACGACCCCACTGTTACTAACTAGCCTCGAGTGCTACCCTATCGTTAGTGATTTCTCCACACTTGCTCATACCTTAGCAAAAAGTTAAACCCTCCTTGAAAAATCTAGGTTTGAATGTGTCTTGTATTTCTTGCTGAGATCATGTGACTAATTAAATAAGTTCTGTCTGTGTTGTAGGTGATGTCTGGGATGAGTAAAGGGAGCTGACTTGACTTAAAGGTCCATTCTCTTCCCTTCTGCCTCTTCCTCCTTGCTCTCTGGAATATGGCTGTGATGGCTGGAGATCCAGCAGCCATTCTGAGTCATGAAGGTGACCTTAAAGATGGAAGCCACACCATAAGAATAGTAGGGTACAAAAGTAGAGAAGGAGCTTGGGTCCCTTATAACCTTGAAGGCAGCACACTGGCCCTGAACAGCCAACTTCCAGACATTTTTATGTAATTAAGAAGCAAAATTCTGTCTTGTTTAAGCCACTGTTATTTTATATTTTCTTTCACACGCAGCCAAACCTAATCCTGATACACTTAGCTTCCAAAATTTAAGTGATCTCCAAAATGGTGCTGAATTTAAAAAAGATCTTGCAGGAATGTGCTTGGCAAGTTGAACAGCAGGGTGGGTCCAACTAAGTCTCTCTTCCTCCTCAATGACCTGCATCCACATGTTTTTCTAACACCAGTAAGCGGCGGCAGGAATGTCAGGAGCTGGTATCTCGGAGAGGCTGAGTTGGAAGTTACCACCGATCTGGTGTCCGGAATCTGGGCACACTATCCTAGGCTTCCAGCCATTTGGCTCCTGCAGAGCACCCAAGCCTGCAATTTAGAATTGATTTCTGAATATCAGTCTGCAGCAAGGGTGTGGTTTCCTTGTGTTCACAGATGGAAAGAGGCAAACAAGTGCCTGGCCAGAGGCCCTCCAGAGCCGCTTTCTCAAGTCAAGCTCTCCCACAAGACAGCCCTCCTGGCTGCAGGCTTGCCATTTGCAGGATCACTGGCCCCTCAGAGCATCTGGTGAGGGTCTCTGACCCAGAAAAGCACGAACCAGCACATGATCTGCATGTAATTCCCACCCCCACCCCCAATTCCTGGCCCATCCAGGTTGGGGCCTCCCCACTTGAACTTCTGACTCTAAAGGTTGACAGCCTTGGACTCTAGAACTGAGCTCTAGATAGCTTTCCCCATCTCTGTAAATAGACAATCCACTCCCCTCCCCTCAACCCCCACCAGATGTTCAGGCCAAAACCTTGGAGTTATGCTGGACTCCTCTCCCACTCCACATCAGATCACTAGCACATCTTGTCAGCGCCATCCTCTAACTCTAGGTGGCATCTGGCCACTTTGCCTGCTCTGGTCTGAGCCACCAGGATCTTGTGCTTGGACCGCTGCAGTGGACTTCTGATGGGGTCCATCTCCTGCCTGGACTATTGCAGCAGACCCCTCACTGCTCTGATTGCACCCCTTCAGTCTCTTCTCCATAAAGTAGCCAAAAGGTTAAAATTAACACAGAACTCACATGATGTCACTGTCCTTCCCTAGTGTCCCTGTCACTTAGAAAGTCACAGCCCTCCCCCTGGTGCAAAGACCCTGCCTAAGCCGCTCTCCCACCACCATCCGTAGCCTCTCAGACCTCACCTCTCCCTGGCTCTTTTGCTCATGCTGGTCTCCCACTGCGGCCATCAGCTGCTCTGTGAGCCTGCCTGGACTGCTTCTGCCTCAGGGCCTTTGCACCCACTGCTCTCTGCCTGGAACGCTCTTCCTGGGGGAATCCCCTTGACTCATATTCCCTAACCTTCTTTATCCAGATATCCCCCTCTCAGTGATGCTGCTCAACATAAAAATGACAACTTTCCCTTTCCCCTCCCCTCCTTGCTGACTTCCCCTCCCCTTTTTAACTATCTCATATATAATTGGGTTGGCCAAAAAGTTCATTTGGGTTTTTCCATATGGTGTTCTTAAAAACCCAAATGACTTTTCTTTTTTCCAATCCAATACATATTTTACATATCTTTTAAATGAACTCTTACCCTAGAATGTAAGCTCCCTGAGATCAGAGGTTCTGCCTATTTCGTTGGCTGCTGGATTTGCTTGGCACACTCCAGGCGCTCAATACACATCTCATGAATGGATGAGTCTGGTCTGCCCTTTGGGTACCTGGCTTCATAGAGAGCCCTATGAGGGAGCTGTGGGCATCTTCTGGATTTGACAGCACTCCAGCTGTTCCGCCCGCTTCTGGCGCCAGCTCTTGACATTGTTTTTTAGTGCATCACCCCTACCTCCCTCTCCCAGTCTTCGTGGTTCATGTGAGGGCTGGCCCCATCCCTGGGGCTCCAGGATATTAAGTCCTCACCAAGAAGGTTAGGTTCATAGATCATCTTCCTCCAGATGAGTAAACAGAAGCACAGAGAAGTCAAGTAACTTCCTCAAGGCCACACAGTCAGCAGCAGAATGAGAGTCTGAACCCGGTTGTTTCACTAGAGAGTTCTTATCTTTACATCTCTATTGGAGTATTTTCATTGAAAGATATTCTGAGAGACAAAGGCTTCTTCTGAATGGGGAACATCTGATCTGCAGTTCATGTAGTCATGAGTGCCACACCTGAAACCCAGCAAACTGAGGAGGTCTCTGAAGGCACTTGCTCCTACCTGGTGTGGACCCCAAGAAAATGGGCAGCGAAGCATCAATGCCTGATATTTGCAGCCCGACTGTTTCCGTAACCCTCAGACCCAAGAGTTACTGCCAGGTGCTGTCCATATAACAAGGCCCCAACATTCAAAACCTGTGATCAGACTCCAGAAAATTTTTCTCTTTTCCAGTCACCATCCTGCTGATTAGGTCAAGGAGAAAGTCTCAGGGAGGGGCTTCTTTCTCTTGAACTCCTCTCTCAAAACTGCCCATCACCTTTTATAACAAAGCCATCCTGGCCTCAGCCCCATGGGAGGCAGCATCTTGCCGAAATATAAAAACACTGCTGTTCTTATTAGACTTGGTTTTGCAGTGACCTTTTCCTGCAGGCAGTGAATACTAGTTTTTCATGTACAGTCATAATTAAAGCTTCCTTTTCAAATAATACTTAAGCTTCAAAAAGTAAGTCCAGTTCAAGTAATAGAACAGATGGCTCTGGGATATTGCAAATATTCTCTTGCTCCAGGCAAGGACCGTGTCCAACTCATCTTGGTGTCTCAGAGCCTGTCCCGGCCCTGGAGGCTCACCAAGGGTTTGTCTGGATTGAATTAAACCAGAAACCCAGGCGGATTCCACCGGTTTCAAAGCCTATTTGAAGGACACCATGCAAATGAGACCTTGGCTTCCGTATGTTTCTTCCTGTTCTACCCTCCTGGTGAAGATGGCAGCCAAGACTGTACGGATCTCCAAGAGTCATCCAAACACAGGGATTGTCCCCCAAAATATACTGATAGTGGAGACCACTTTCTGACCAACATGTCCTAGAACCTGGCCCCCTGGCAATGGACACTTCCTAGTGACCACTCAGGGAGGCACGTCAAATGCATGTAGGGAAAAGGAAAGAAAAAAATCAAGATCCAGCACCCCCCTTGCAATCAATTCAGAGGCAGGAAGAGCCCCTCTTCTGTGCCGTGTCCCATACCAGATCTCTCATCCAGACCCTAATTAGGATGGACGGCTCTTCTCCGCCCCGGGACTGGAAGAAAGCCTGGAATTATCTTAGTCGAGAAGGCTCCAGCCCCGAGAACTGTCAGAACTGCCGCCTGGATGAGCAGAAAATAGCAGATGATAAATTTTTTAGGACCACCCTCCGCGTGCCAGTTGTTGCTGACTGTGAGATAATGTGCTGGCCTTTTGGGGAGCATGCATTATTGATCTGCGTCTGTCTGGTGGTTTATAAAAAGCACACCCTCCCCCCACCACCACCTTGCCATCATCCCTCACCCCCTGAAAGCAGCACAGCCTCCTCCAAACGCTGCTGGAGGGACTGGCTCCTTCGTGGAAGGGAAGACCGATCTGGGCAAGTGGGTGCTAAGGGAGGAAATTGACAGATGTCACTGAGCATGAGGGCTCCAAACCCACTGCATCCACTTCCTGGAATTTATCTTTCAGAAATCCTCGCTCGCCGATGCAAAGATGCATGTATAAAAACGTTCTTGAGGACGTCGCTGGCGGTCCAGTGGTTAAGAATCCGGCTTCCAGTGCAGGGGACATGGGTTCAATCCCTGGTCAGCGAACTAAGATCCCACATGCTGGGGGGCAACTAAGCCTGTGTGCCGCAACTATGAGCCTGTGTGCTCTAGAGCCCACACGCCACAACTAGAGAGAAGCCCGTGGGGAACCACAAAAGTCCCGCATGCCACGCCTAAGACCTGACACAGCAGATAAATAAGCAAATATTAAAAAAACATTTTTCTTTGACAACAGTATTGGTAACAGTGAAAGCTACTGACAAACACGCTCCCAATCTAGAAACAACTCAATAGCCATCCCAAGAGAAGGGTTAAGTAGAGTTGTGGTTAAGACCATAGGCCCTGGGTTCAAATCTTATTTGGCCACATCCTAGCTGTGTGGCCTTGGACTAGTGACTTAGTTTCTCTAGGCTTCAGTCTCTGCATTCAAAGGAACAGGAGCGACCTAGGCATTTTAAATTCACCCTGGTTTTCTCTGCTTTCCTCTCTCCACGTCCTCATCACGCCCGGAGCTCCTTTCCTTATATCTGCATGTGATTTGTTTGAGACTCACAGGTGCAAACCTACAATTGGATTCTGACATGAGACTTAGATCACGCAGCTGCAGCAAAAATCCAGTGCTCCTAAGAGTGGATGTTCAATCATTAGCCTTGGTTCAGGTCAAAAATCTAGGATCCCCTTTTGTCCTCAGCCCCCCACCCATCTACCCATGCACGTCTTCCAGATTCACTGTTCCTGCCCTGGTCCCAGCTCCCGTCCTCGCCTGCCCCGGTACGGTCCTGTCCTTCTACCAGCACCTAATTTCAACATTACAGCCAGAGGGATCCTACTGGAACCTAAGTCAGGTCACAGCCCTCCCTTGTGTCTATTCCACTACAAATAAACCTCAAAATCATCACCGTGACGACAAGGTCCCACACAACCTGGCCTCATCTCTCTCCACTTACACCCCAGCTCTCACCATTCCAGCTCACAGGCCTTCTTTCTGTCCTGACCCACCGAGCTCATTTCTGTCTTGCCTTTCCTGTTCTCTCCAGCTAGAGGGATCCTCCCCCAGCCCCTCTCCTCCCAGCACAGTGCACTTAATCAATATCTATTGAATGCATGAATAAGCGTCCAGGGAGTCTTGAATTCTCAAGCATAACTCTGATGGAGACAGCTTGAGGGACCCCACGAGGCATGACCAAGGTGCGCTGAGGTCAGATGCTGCCTGTGAGTGCTCTTTGCAGAATTCTGCCAGAAACAAAACTCACGGCCCCATGGCCACATTCTATAGGCTCCCCATGGTTATCAAATTTGGCTCATGCTAAATGCTGCTGGGGAGCTGTTCAGTCACTAAGTCGTCTCCAACTCTTTGAGACCAAGTGGACTACAGCATGCCAGGCTCCTCTGTCCTCCACTATCTCCCTGAGTTTGCTCAGATTCATGTCTATTGGGTCAGTGATGCTATCTAACCATCTCATCCTCTGCTGCCCCCTTCTCCTTTTGCCTTCCATCTTTCCCAACATCAGGGTCTTTTCCAGTGAGTCAGCTCTTTGCATCAGGTGGCCAAAGTAGTGGAGCTTCAGCATCAGTCCTTCCAATGAATATTCAGGGTTAATTTCCTTTAGGATTGATTGGTTTGAGAAACAGGTATCCTATGTGTCAAACTGTCAATAAAAGCCCTAGGCTATGATTGCTTCTGGCTGCAAATTGTTTTTGCACCAATCAACTCGCTGAGAAACATCTATACTTGTGATCATTAATACAAATCATTAAAAAGGAGTGGCTTGGAGGCATATAAATCACCTTTTCTTGGTGCTTAAAAGACTGATTTCAAAAAGGGTGTAGATTTGCATTTGGATCATCACCACAATCTTATGTTTGACTGCAAAGGCTTTTCTGGTCAACCTTTAAATTTGTTGCCACCGACAATATTTAGTTTTCCTTTGACAGTGGACAGAAGCTAAAAGCCCACCCGTCACCTGGTCAACTGTGGCACTCCTCACCACAACCCTTGGGAGCCTTCACAATCTGGCTCCCTTCCTTCTCTCCAGGGTCATGTTATGACCCTTCCCCAGGCTCTGGCCACATCTATCTCCTTGGTCCTGCCTCAGGGCCTTTGCACATGCTGTACCCTGTGCTTGGAAGGCTTTGCCCCAGATTTTCACAGTACAAGGTAGTATTGACTACCATGTCTATCGTCATCACTGTTAGTAAGAGGGGGAAATCCAATTTATAGGACAAGGAAAACGCACAGGGGCTTGTACGCTGTCTCGTACGGCAGACACACATGGCTACTGAGCACTGGAAAGGCGGCTGGTCCTGAGCTGTCCTCTAGGTGTACATGCCAGATTTCAAAAGCAATAAAAAAATATAAACTATGCCAGAAGACTCTTGAGAGTCCCTTGGACTGCAAGGAGATCCAACCAGTCCATCCTGAAGGAGATCAGCCCTGGGATTTCTTTGGAAGGAATGATGCTAAAGCTGAAACTCCAGTACTTTGGCCACCTCATGCAAAGAGTTGACTCATTGGAAAAGACTCTGATGCTGGGAGGGATTGGGGGCAAGAGGAGAAGGGGACGACAGAGGATGAGATGGCTGGATGGCATCACTGACTCGATGGATGTGAGTCTTGGTGAACTCCGGGAGTTGGTGATAGACAAGGAGGCCTGGTGTGCTGCAATTCGTGGGGTCACAAAGAGTCGGACACGACTGAGTGACTGATCTGATCTGATGCCATTAATGATGTTTTTATATTGATTACATGTTAAGATGACAATAGATATATTGGGTCTTTAAAAAATTAATTTCCCCAGCTTTCTACTTTTTTTCTAAAAAAAAAAAAGTGTAGCCACTAGGAAATTTAGAATTACTTATGTGACTTGCATTTGTGCCTCACTTGATAGATCTCAAGGGTAGCGCTGTGTGGGGTTTAATGTGGAGAAATGGAAATGGTAAAATCAGTGAATTCGAAGGGGGAGAAGACACAAGTAAAGGAGAAACAGGGCTGACACTGAGAGACACCCCCAAAGGTGAGCTGGACATGTAAGTGGAATTTAACCCCAGGAGCAGAAGGTCCAGCTGGTTGACTCTGGGGGCCTCACTCCTGGTGGCCTCATGGATGGAGACTTCTCATGTGAGTGAAAATGTGGCGAGAGGTGCCTCATGAAGACGAAGGTGTCCAGCTGGGTGGAGGAGCCCAGGGACTCGCTTAGGAGGGAGAGGGAGGAGGCCAGGAGGGTTTACAGAGTGAAGCAAGGACACGACCAGGGGAGCGGGGGGCTGTGTGAGGGATCAGGGAGGGCGTCCTGCTGTAAACCAGCGCCGTCTCGGCAAGGGCCCTCCTCCTCACCTGCTCTACCTGGAGCCCACAGGACCAGAGGGGAAACAGTTCAGGATGAGAGGCGACTGTCCCCACCCTCCCAAGCCACCATCCCTGTAAACTGAGTCAGGTCACTAGCAATAGCGGCCACCCTCCCTTTCCCGAGATGCCACCAAGGAAGGCTGAGCCCACCCTTCCTTGGGTTAAGACTGGTGCCACCTATTAAGATGGGCGGAACAGGGGTGCGCGTTTGCAGGTGTGTGTGCACACACACGCTGCCCAGGTTGGCTCCCCCTTTTTGTTCAGCATCAGCTCAAGTATCACCTCCTCTGAGAGGCCCCCCCTGATTACTAATCCAAAGTAGCTCCGACCATCACCACAAGCCAGAATCCTCTACAGTTACCCCAGAACGTTTCTCCCTTCTTTAAATTATCTTCCATATGAACTAGCAATGACCTTGATTATCTGTCTCCCGCATTCCATGAGACTAGAGACGATGCCTGCCTCACTCATTACTGAAGTTCCAGGTCCTAGAATATGGCCTGGAATGTGGTAGGTTCTCAGTAGAAATTGGACAGCAAGTCATCAACTGGTCTTAACATCTCTTTTCCTTAGGACTTTGGAGGAATCTAGGAATGGTTCTCATTAGGAAAATGTTGGAGGCCCCTAACCTTGAGGACCCAGCTGTGCATCCCCGTGTGCAGGGCCACCCCTGGGACTCGGTTCAGTCCATTAGACGTGAACTCTGCAGGGTCAACCCAAGCATCTGCATCAGGGGCCTGAGACCTGGCACGGAGAGCCTGGGGGATGCTGCCTGCCAGCAGCTGGGTGCTTACCGAGCTCCACGTCCTGGTCGTCCGTCAGCACCAGGATGATGTTGGGACGAATGTTTCTGCGATCCCTCTGAAACCTGCCTTTCAGGCGGTGGTGGGACAGGAAGGCCGCACTTCCATCCAGTAGAGAGAAGACCGCTGCAGAGAGCAAGCAAAGCAGGATGCCGGCGGGGGCCATGTTATGTTTCCGCGGACCCCCTTGCTTCTGGAGGGATGCAGGAGTCTGGAGCTGTGCTCCGCGGATTTGTTTCTCTTCCCTCTCTACTCACGGACCTAGAGGAAGAGGAAGCGAGTTAGGCCACAGGTTGCATGATGGTATCTTCGATGGCTTCTGGCAGGGGCAGAGAGAACTTCTTTGATCAGTGATAGCTACAGCGGAGCAAACACCCAATTCAGTTAAAGTTGCAAGAAAAGTTATTTGCAACTGGCTCAGGTTTTCCTGGCTGGCAGGAAAGCCTCCGGACACCACTTCTGCAGACAGCATTCCTCCCCTGGACTCAGCCATCCTCTGGATATGTCTGTGTGAGCCCAGGTCCCAAGTCAGGTAGTCGGCCTGCCTCCCAACCCTTTGACCAACACAAGAGAAATCACTCCACAGTAAAAGGAGAGGAAAAAGCCTGGGAAAGCAGACATTTCTGGTCATCTCTTCTCTGCCAGCGCCAAGTGCCGCGGAGGATGCAGAGATGAGCGGATGCACCCCCAGCTCTCAGGTAGCGTGTGATTCGGGGACTGGTCTGGACCAGCCAGGCTGATGCTGTGGGCTAGGCAACTCTGTATTTCAGTCTTAGCTCCATCACTCACCAGCTGGGTCTCCCCATCAACAAGCCAGTGAGGAACCTCAGTTTCCCCATGAATAAAATGGGGATATATGACTGTTGAAGAACTCAACCCAAGGTGGGGGGTGTTCACAAAGGTCCCCTGTCAGTAGGTCCTGTGATAGGGTAAGATGTCCATATTGGTTTTAAGTTGTGAAACAAAATGACAACAGAGAAAACTGAGAGCTCAACAGCTGAAGGGAGAGAAGCGTCAAGTCCCCTGTGATCCTGGTCAGCCCCTTGACTCAGGTCAGATGGGGTCACCAGTAAAGGGCGGGAGAAGGAAGGCGGGGTGGCTAACCTGGTCTCAGGCAGGTCTCAGATCTCGCTCTGCTCTTTGCTCTCTGCAGTCTTTTTTTTTTTTTAACTTCTTGAGGAAATGAGCCTTCAACTCCTGTCCAGATATAGACCTTTTGGTCTCATCTATTTAAAATGAGGGAAAGAGTGAACAAGCAGACGTGTTGGGAGGAAACCAAGCTTGTCGGCCTGAGTCACCGTCCCCACGACCTTGAAGGACTCCTCCTGCCCCTGCTGTCACTGGGAACCCTGCCTCGCCCCAAGCCAGGGCTCAGGGAACTCATCGAGGACGCCAGGGTCCGCAGTGGGGGGTGTGTGGTCTGTGTGACCCTACCCGGGGATGGCACCAGCTGCCTATGGGGAATCCCACTTCCTCCCCAACCTGCTGTTCCCACCTCCATCCTCTCAGAGGCAGCCAGCAGGGTCTTCCTAAAATTCAGATCCAAACATGCAACTCACAAGGCCTGGGTAAGGTGAGACCAGGGAGGTTCTCAGGCTCCAGGTCTGAAGGGGCTCTCACTCTAGGTGGGCAGGTGTAAGATGATCAGCTCACCTTAGTCCCAGCCCTGTCACTCACCTGTTCAGACCCTCCCCTGGCTTCTCAGGGCTCAGGGTACAAAATGCAAACTCCCAACAAGCCTTATGGGGTGGTGGCGGGGGGGGGGTCCAGCCCCTGCCCACCTCTCCCCCATCCTCCCAATTGCTCTCAGATGCATGGCTTTTTTCTGTCACTCAGACAAGACTTTGCCTTCCAACGTGGGGGCCGCAGTTCCAATCACTGGTCTGTGAGCTAAGATCCCACAGGCATCCCGGCCAAAAACCCAAAACATAAAACAGAAGCAATATTTGTAACAAATTCAGTAAAGACCTTAAAAATGGTCCACATCAAAAGAATCCTTTAAAAAAAAAAGGCATCAGCACAGTATTTTGAAAGAGAAAACTTTCTACCCAAGGATAAATAAAACAGCCGCATCCCTTCCCTGTAGAACTAACCACACAAAGTCAAAGAGAGCAGAAATCGGGCTGCCCCATCTAACAGCTTCTGGTTCACATTTAATGCTCTAAGCTGAGCCCTGGGCTGGCGGCTCCCACATCTGCACTGTCTCTGTGCAGGAAATTAGCAGGTGTTGAAAGGCGACAAAGCACATTAGCACCATCGGGAAACTTTCTGCTGGAGGTAATGGGAGGCTTGAGAGAGTTCAAAGGAGACATGCCGAAGATTCTAGTGGTCCTGAAATTACCCTGGATCATGGGAGGGGGTCCTTGATCATGTTATCAGTCCATGTCCCACCCCCTTTCGGGAAACAAAGAAGACTGCTTTGTGCTTTGCACTTGAAATGTGCTCTTGACTGGTATACCAGTTGGCCCTCCAAAATGGACATTCACAAAGCAAGCAGGGAAGCCTGGCATGCTGCAGTCCATGGGATCGCGAAGAGTCAGACACGACTTGATGACTGAACAACAACGAAAGCAAGCAACCCAATCACAAAATGGGCACAAGACCTATATAGACATTTCTCCAAAGAAGACATACAGAGGGCCAAGAGGCACATCAAAGGGTGCTTCGAGTCGCTAATTATCAGAGAAATGCAAATCAACACTACAATGAGGTATCACTTCATGCTTTTCAGAATGGCCATCATCAAAAATCTACAAAAAATAAATGCTGGAGAAGGCATGGAAAAAAAGGAACCCTCCTGCACTGTTGGTGGGGATGTAAATTGTTGCACCACTGTGGAAACAGTATGGAAGTTCCTTAGAACCTTAAAAAAGAGTTATCATATGATCCAGCAATCCTGCTCCTGGACATACACTTGGACAAAACTATAATTAAAAAAGATACATGCATTCTATGTTCATAGCATCACTGTTCACAAAAGCCAAGACATGGGGACCGTCTAAATGTCCATCGACAGATGAATGGATAAAAAAGATGTGGGATATATTATACCATGCAATACTACTCAGTTCCAAAAAAGGAGGAAGTAATGCCGCTTGCAGCAACAAGGATGAACCTAAAGATTGTCATACTAAGAGAAGCAAGCCAGAGAAAGACGATGATCGTTTGGTATCACTTAATGTGGAATGTAAAAAACTGATACAAATGACCTTATTTACAAAACAGAAGCAGACTCACAGACATAGAAAACAAACTTATGGTTACCCAAGGGGAAATGGGAGGGCTTAGGGACACATTAGGGGTGTGGAATTAACAGACACACTGCTATACATGAAATAAACAACAAGGGTTTACTCTATAGCACAGGGAACTATATTCAGTATCTTGTTACAACCTATAGTGGAAAAGAACCTGAAGCTGTACACCTGAAACTAACACAATATTATAAATCAACTACAGTTAAATTTAAAAAATGCACATTTATGTTCCTTCAGATGGACACTGAATGATAAAATAATAGGGAGAGAATTTCTAAGGGAAGCCCTACAAACAGCAACTCTCATTTTAAACATATCAACTCGTTTAATAAGCATATATGCCCATCAATATTATACCCATTTTATGGATGAACAAGCTGAGGCACAGAGAATTATGATGAAAACACTCTCCCATGATCATATGGCCAAACAAGGGGCAGAGATGGGGTTCAAACCCAGTCTGGCTGGAGTAAGCAGCTCAACAAGAACCTCCTGGAAGTAGATTTCTGGGTAACTTTCTAAAGGTCTCCCAACCTCAGTTTCCTCATTTGCCTCTGAAGCAGCAGGAGGCCAGGTGCCCTTGGAGGGTCTTTTTGGCTCTGGGCCTGTGATACGGAGGAACATGGGGCCTGGACCAGATGGGGGGTGGAGCTGGGGGATACGGTTGGCTGGACTCTTCCTGGGACCCTTAGGCTGTTCCTCTCTGCTCCCGGGCAGCTCTAACCTTCCAGCCAGGATGCTGATCCTCTGGATGGGAGTCAAAACTCCACGACCAGAGATCAGAGAATAACAGGAGCTAATTACTTCATCAGCTCAAGTCATCAGTAGGTCGATTTTTGATGAATTCCCCCAGCTCCCACTTCCCCTGGCCTGGGGCCAGCCCCTCTCTAGATGCTGGAGAAATCAATTAAAATGACGCAAGGGATTCTGCCTCCATTTTTCTCCTTCTTAGTAAAGATTCAGAGAAGCTGAAGTGAGAGCATATCTGGTGAATCTGCGCAACCCTAGCTGAGTGACACTTTGTCCATCCCTCGGACCCTTCTGCTTATTCCCACCAGCTGGGTTCCCTTCCTGCTCTTCATCCTGTGTCTTCCTCACAGACCCTGGCAAAGCCAAATCGGCCCAAGAAGACATCACTGGAAAAGCCGAATGCCCTGAGTGTTCAGAAACAGCACTCCTGCTTCTGGATTTATCTGATTTGCAGAGAGGAGCAGGTCTCAGTATCATAGCTTTGGGCCCTCATGCGGGCCTGTCTGGGAAGACCCACATGGCTATTTTCCTCTGAGGATCCCCAAACTCAACAAGAATGGCTGAGAGGAGTTCGGGAGCAGTCGGGCAGCCCAGGGAGAGGCAGCGGGAGAGGAAGAAGCAGGCAGAAGTGGAAGCAGGAGTTGATGGGACAGGAGGTGAGAAGAAAGGAGACTGGGATGTGGAGATCCCCAGAGCCCCTGGCTCAGACATGGGTCCCGCCTACGTGGTCCAGAGAGCCAGACCGCGTATGTCTCCCTTCACTCACTCTACAAATAAGTATTATGGTTACGTGGTAGGGTAACCCTGTCTGGGTTATGACAGCCTCATTTGTTTCCCTGCTTCCACACTCAGCTCCTTCTATCAAGCAGGCAGAAGGATCCTGTTAAAGACAAAATTTGCCTTCCTCCACAGCAGAGCCCTCCAGGGCTCCCATCTCATGCCAAATAAAACTCCCAAGCCCTCCAAAAGGCCTAGAAGACCCTATGCCTTCTGTCCATCCCCTTCTGACCTCATCACCTCCACTCCCCCCACCTTTACCCACTTAACTCTGGTCACATGGCACCTGTGCTGCTCCTTGCCCAAGCCAGGCATGTCCCCACCCCAGGGCCTTTGAATGTGCTGTCCTCGCTGCCCAGAGCCTTCATTCAGATCTCTTCATGGCCTTTTCCTCACCTCCTTCAGGTCTTTGCTCAAATTTCACCTCTGCAGGTTAAAACAGAAAGCTCTTCCCTCCCTAGGAGCACCTACCACCTCTGACAGCTACATATTTTACTTATTTTTTTGTCAGTCTCCCCCACAAGAATGTCAGTTCTTTGATGGTATGGATTCTGGTCAGCTTTGTTCACATCTGTACCATTAGTCACTCAGTCGTGTCTGACTCTATGACCCCATGAACTATAGCCTGCCAGGCTCCTCTGTCCATGGAATTCTCCAGGCAAAAACTCTGGAGTGGATAGTCATTCCCTTCTCCAAGGAATCATCCCAACCCAGGGACTGAACTCAGGCCTCCTGCATTGCAGTCAGATTCTTTACCATCTGAGCCACCAGGGAAACTCAGATGGGGGCACTGATCACTCCCTTTTTCTGCTTATGTGCAGTTTGAACATAGGCTAGAACATGTGACCCAAGTGGAGCCAGTCAGCACATTCCATCTCTTTAGTTCCAATGATTGGCCCAGAGACACACACGTGATCCAAGCCTGGCCAATGAGAGAGAAGTAGGAAACAGCAGGGTGGATACCGAGAGCTGGAAAGGGGTAAACCCAGCCCAGCTACCAACTGGAGCCTGAGAGAGGATGCTGGTGTTGGTGGGCTAAACCAAGTAGCACCTTGGAGTCAGTTACAGGTTCAAACAAGTGCCCTTTGTTGCTTAAGCTGATCTGAATTGGGGCTGTCATTTGCAACAGGAAATGCCCAGATCAACACAGTAAATACCCTAAAAGAATAATGAGGAAAAATGAGGAAGAATTACAATTAAATTTTAATTATTTAATTCTGCTTATTGCAGAACTCGGCCAATACTAAACACTTTTCCTGTGTTAACTCAGGACACCTTTCAACAATGCTGCTGCTAAGTCACTTCAGTCATGTTCGACTCTGTGCGACCCCATAGAAGGCAGCCCACCAGGCTCCCTCGTCCCTGGGATTCTCCAGGCAAGAACACTGGAGTGGGTTGCCATTTCCTTCTCCAATGCGTGAAAGTGAAAAGTGAAAGTGAAGCTACTCAGTCGTGTCCGACTCTTAGCGACCCCATGGACTGCAGCCTACCAGGCTCCTCCATCCATGGGATTTTCAGGCAAGAGTACTGGAGTGGGGTGCCATTGCCTTATCCATCAACAACAATGTTAGGATGCTCCAATTGTGGGTGAGGAAGCTGAGGGCATGGAGAGGTTCGAGAACTTTCCCAAGGTCGTGCTGCTTGGATGCTGAATATTATCCCTTGACTGACCCCCTCCCCGTCTCCTCTCCTCTCTTCGCTGTGCCCCAGGAGGTTCACTTGGCTGGACCACATCAACGAGCTCTGTGCTAAAGGAAATGCTGCCCAGGGAAGGGAGGATGGGAGGAGAGAAAGGCCTGGGTAATTTCCAGGTATCGTCCCTGTCCAGTTGCTATGAACGGAGCATATCCCTCTATTACTCTACTGAAGGCCACGGCTCCTGTGGGTGGCTCTTGCCAGGTTCCAGCGAATGGCCCCCACTGTCCCCTAGCCCCAGAGATTTGTATTATTCATTTTACATCTCTGTGGGAGGCACCATCTATTTCCTGCAGGGCACCTGTGCTGATAAAGCAAGCAGATAGCGTGCCCGAGATTTACACCCAGATATCCTGACCCCAGAGTCCTCTCTTGACTCCTCCGTTTACTTGGAAACTGACATATGATACTAGAAGCTGAGGTTAAGTGTGTTGTAGAAACAGGAAGGGAAAGAGGGAACTGCTGATCTGCGGGCAGGCAGGGATGGCTGCGTGGAGTCCTTACAGAGAAACGTTTGAGAAGCCTAAGAGGAACAAAGTTCTGAAAAATCCACAGGATTTGGGTGGACTCTGAAGAAGGCACAAAGGACAGAGTGCCTCAGGCAGGGGAAATAGCTTCAGCAAGTAGCAGGCAGTGTGGGAGGGGTGAGATGTGCGGTCCCAAGCCTTGCAAGCCTAGAAACTGTCTAGACAGAGGCTGACACACGCATATCTGGTAGACCCTGTACTCCCCCGGTATCTACCTTTTCTGGGGAGAGGAAGCTTGGCCGTCCTTCTCTCCTCTCCAGGGCTGTCAAAGAAAGGACAGGAGCTCCTGCAATCTACAGTCCACAGACTCTCTGTCTCCCTGAGCCAAGTCCAAGGGTCAGGGGGCTCTCTGTAACTGTCCTTGGAATTTCAGCAGGAGGCAGAGAACCAAACCCACAGGACAGGAAATAGAAGGGTCCTTAGAGGATGGAGGGAAAGATCAGGTTTCAAGACAAGAACTCAGGATCTGGAAAGGAAAATTAGGGCATAAAGAGAACAGCCCAAGAACCCAGTTGCCTGCACAACTATTCAGGTGCCAAGAGACTCTCGAACGCCTGCTCTGTACCAGGCATAGTTCTTGGCACTGCATATAAAACAGTGGGAAAAAAAAGTATCTGCCCTCATGGAGCTGACATTCTAAGGAGTCAACATATCAGAAGCTGGAGTCGAAAGAGTCCAGCGAATGGTGAAAAGTGTCGGAAAACATGATTGGAAATAATGATCAACCACAGGTAAACTCTTAGAATGGGATCATGGATTATAGAGCAAGCTCAAAGAAAGTTTAAAAATGATATATTTGAAGTCTTGAGAAGCTGAGCATCAAAGTGTTTTGCATACCACCATATAATTCACACTCAAATCTGAGTAGAGCCCTTATCAGACCTGAGCCCATCCGAGCCTTCTGAAGCCCCTGCCTCAGTGACCAGCCCAACAGAGTAATCCAGGTGCTTCGGTATGACTATGAAGAGGTACCTCTTATTTCCAGCTGGCTACCTTGGTCCACGTCGGTCCACCGTGAGGATGAGGGAAGTGATGCCGTCTCGCCTCATGCAGAGTGGGATGAAGGCACCACGCAGAAGAAAACACAGCTTCGAAACAGAACGTTCTTGGGTTTTGCCAACATTTGAGACCGTGGATCTGGCCAAGCCCAAAGGAGGAAGATCCACCTCCGGGGTCTTTGTTTCAGGCACCCAGGGATTCTGCTATGTCCTGCAACGGCTTTGAGGTCTCTTCTTTCTTTTAGGGTCACTTTCTCACACTTCGACTCTCTAAGGACATGAATCAAATTCTCTTGTTCTCTTAGGTCACTCGGAATTTCTTTCTTGGTCACTTGCAACCGAATGAGCCCAACCGGTAGAGCAGGCTGGGGGCAGAGAGTTGACTCAGGCGGCTTCCCAACACCATCTGCCTCCATGTACAGACGCCTGATGACATAGCCGCCAGCCCCTGGCCTGGGCCCCGCTCTGCCTTATCACAGGCAGACCCTCCTTCTCCTTATTTGCTGACGAGAGGAAGGTGGTGCAGAAAAGGGGAAGAAATGTGAGCGTGGGAGTCCTGAATTCTGGTTCTGATCCGCCCCAGTTTCCTCGCCTGCCAAGAAAAACAGACTGTTCCCCGGGCACAGCCTGGGACTCAGGACCGGTGGAGCCTGAAGCAGACAGGGAGGTCCTCCTCCCCTCCCTCCCTGCAGAGGCCTCCCTCTCTGACTCCTGGCCTCATCCAAGGTCTGTTCTCTTCAGAGCACCCTTCACCGTGTCTGATTCCTCGATGCACTCTTCTGCTCAAGTTTGTATCTTGCAGGGAGTTGTTTTCCCCACCAGAAGCTCTGCACGGGTAGGGGCTGTCTCTTTCTCACTCCATAGCTTCAGCCCCTGGCTCAGCCCCGTGGGCGCTAGTTCTTCAGGTTAACAAATATTTACTGAGAACCTACTCTGCACCATAAATTAGGCTGAGAGCCGAACAACTGCTGCTTTCAAATTGTGGTGCTGGAGAAGACTCTTGAGAGTCCCTTGGACTGCAAGGAGATCCAACCAGTCCATCCTAAAAGAGATCAGTCCTGGGTCTGGACTGATGGGTTCACTGGAAGGACTGATGCTGAAGATCCAATACTTTGGCCATCTGATGCAAAGAGCCGACTCATTGGAAAAGACCCTGATGCTGGGAAAGATTGAAGATGGGAGAAGGGGCAACAGAGGATGAGATGGTTGGATGGCATCACCAAATCAATGACCATGAACTTGGGCAAACTCCAGTAGTTGGTGATGGACAGGGAGGCCTAGAGTGCTGCTGTCCATGGGGTCTCAAAGAGTCGGACACGACTGAGTGACTAAACAACTATACATCAGGCCCTGTTCTGTGTGCTGAGGAGCCAGAAATGAATACTCTGACGTGGATCAGACACCAAAATAAAAGACAAGCACACGAGGTGATGAGTCCTAAGGGGAGGGAGTGGGAAGTGCTGGTGTGGGGAGCTTGCATCGTTAAATAGGAGGGTGGCAAGGCCTGAGAGAGGACACTTGGGCAGAGTCCTCCAAGAGGTGAAGGAAAGTGCCTTGTGGATATTCGGGAGAACAGTGTTCCAGGCGCAGAGACAAATGCAAGGGTCCTGAGGTAGGAATGTGGCTGGGGTGTTTGAGGAACATCATGGGGGCAAGTGTGGTTGGGGTGGAGCTGAGTGAGGGGGGACCTGGAACAGTCTAGCCCAGGAATGCTGTGCTTGGATGTAGGTTTTACCAGCATCCTTCTGGCTGTGTGTGGACAGCAGATAATAGGAGCGAGGGTGGTCACACCAAGGCCAGTGAGACGACGGCCACGGACCATGTCTGGACCGGGGTAGGAGCAGCGAAAGGGTGAGAAGGGAGATTCTAAATATTGCTGGATGAGTGAGTGAATGGCTGACTGAACAGAGGGAAGACCGGCACATGCCGAGTGATCCAGTGACTACTTCTGTGCAACAATTTACCTCCAAGCATCACAGTGGAAATCTTTTTTTTTTTTTTTTTTTTTTTTTTAATGCTCAGGGACTTGGGTTCAGGAATTCTAGCGGGACACAGCAGAAAGGGCTGGTCTCTGCTTTATTGTGCCTGAGGCCACAGCTGGAAAGACTCAAAAGCTGGGGACCTGAATCCTGAGCTTGGTGGCTGTGGGCTGGAGCCTTGGGCCAGGGGTGGGAGGGGGCTTCTCTGTGTGGCCTGGGCTTCCTCACAGCATGGCAGCCTCAGGCTGGTGACTGATTTCTTCTGCAGCTTAGGGCGCCAAAAGTGAGCGTCCCACCAGCCTGGGTGGGACTTCTCTTTAAAATTTATTTGGCTGTACTGGGTGTTAATTGCAGCATGTGGGATCTAGTACCCCAACCAGGGATCAAACCGAGGTCCCCTGCCTTGGGAGCTTGAAGTCTTAACCACTGGTCCATCAGGTAAGTCCTGACCTCATCTCTTCTGACCGAACCTCACTTTTCTGCTGTCCCCAGCATTACTCCCACCATTCTACTGGTCACCAGTGATACGTGAGCCTGGCCACATTCATGGAGGGGCATGGGGCATGGCCCACCTCCAGACAGAGCAATGAGAAGACCACACTGGAGCTCAACACGGGGTGGTGACCTTGTGGGCCCGAGGAAACACAGGAGGCCCGGGCACGGCAGCGGGTGGCAGCCTCCCCCCTGCACACGTCACCCTTCTAGGAAGTGAAACGGCGTCTGAGTCAGATTCCATCTGTCTGCACCTGCCAAGCTTTGGAGTTCGTGCCCACGCCCATATCAAAGATCCCCGAGCCTCAGGAAGTCCTGGGGTGACCGGAAGGTTCCCCCAACCCCTCTCCTCTTTTGTGAACGACCCAAAGGGGTTAGATCAATGGGGCCTGTGCTCAGCTGATTCTGAAAGGAGCAGAAGAGGCAGAAAGCGAGCTGCCCCAGGCGTGAACGCATAACTGCCTCTCCTCCTGTGCCACTTCAGAGAACAGAGGTGCCCCAGTTAGATCTGCATTGAAAACATTGACTTATTCCTGCTTTTTAAAAAGTCCCTTCTTTGTAAGTAGAAAGGAAGCCACCTCCTCAACACAGGAACCCAAACAGAAGTGGGTGATCTGATTTTGGGGAACTGGCCCTCACTTCCCCAGGTCCTTTCCTCCTGCTGATGTGAGCCGTGACCCTCTGCTCAGGGTCACCATCCACTGGGAGGCTGCCCAGGCCACGAAGCTGTCAGCCCTGGTCACATGGGTGGGCTTCTGGCTTGTCCTGGTGGGAGACTTCAGCTAGGGGCTGCTGGGCTGGGTTTGGGAGGGATGTTAAGACAGCCTGGCTGGGCAGGAGAGCTGCAAACAGCTCCTCACCTTTCGGAACTCGGCCCAAGGGCATGTTGCTTCTCCCAGAATTGACCGCTAGGGTTTGATAGGCAGCTGCCAGGAATGTTCTGGGAAGATGGGCAGGGGCTTCTGGCGTGGAGCTAATGGTCCACTCAGCTCCCGAAAGGGCGACCTGATTGACCTTGACCCCAGCACCCCACGTCAGGGTCTCGGAAGCTCTGCTCGTCACCTGCACTCACGTTTGTGCTGGATAGTTTTCTGTTCGCCCCCTTTCTTATTTCAGTAAACGCAGTTACAGAGGCAGTGTTCTCCCTCCGCGGGGAATGAGCGCCACCTGCGCTAAACCGGGGTCTTTCGACTCGGGCACCGCTGGCTTCGGAGCTGCGTCGTCCTCTGCAGCGGCTGCGCATTGCAGGGCGTTGAGCAGCGCCCCTGGCCGCCACCTGTTAGACACAAGAGGCACCCACCCCCAATGGTGACATAAAAAATGTCTCCAGATATTGCCTAATGTCCCTTGGTGGGGGGCAAAATCGCCCCCCAGGTGAGAACCCCAGCCATAAACAGACAGCAGCACAGAGAAACAAATACAGTGACATTACGGTTAAATTCCTGCTTGCCAAGGACACTGGACATTTTCTTGCAAGCGAAGCAGGCCTCCTTGATGACTCAGAGTTTAATGGCCGGGGCAGGGACACCTAAGACGAGGACCCCTGGGTCCCGCCCACCAGGAACCAAGACTCAATCCACTCAGTGGGACCAGGTGGGCTGGAGGCGGGTGGGCTGGCTCACAGGAAGTCTGATGATGTAATGGTCCCCTGTGGAGACACACCCGCGTGCCGTGACCTTTGTCTAAAGTGAGGACACAAACCCAAATGCCTGCAGGGCCCAGGCAAGAGACGGGAGTGAGTGACAAGGGTTTAGGGTCACAGGGAGGGGTGGAGGTGCCGTTCGCAGAATCAAAACAGTCACTACATTTTAAACACTGAGCAGGTCAAACAGAGCTCCCCTGGAGCTTGCCTGGGGGCCCATTTGCAGCCCTTCAAAGCTGTGTGGTCTTTTCTGTGCACCTACTCTGTGCCAGTGCTGTGTGGGATGCTGGGAAACAGCAGGCCAGGCCTCTGTCTTGAAGGAGCTGACATTCTGGTGGGGGAGACAGATTTAACCAATGAAGATGAATCCCTGATGATCTTAAGAGCCTTGTAAGGAGCTGTCAGGATGATAAGATAGGGGAAATCAGGGGAAGCCTCTGGGAGGTAGTGTCTGGGCTGACACCAGAGGTGGGGTAGAGAGTCAGTCGTGGGCGCAATGCTTTCTAAGCAAGGGAAAAGGCACGTGCAAAGGCCCTGTGGTAGGAACGAGCAGGGTCCGTGTGAAGATCAGAGCAAAGACCAGAATGGCGGGAGCAGGGAGCAGGAGTGGCAGCCTGGTATAGGTGAGGCTGCACGCCACCTGCCCTCAGCCCACGCTTTCCTGGTAGGCCACACCTGCCACCCTTCCTGGGTGTTTAGGGGAAACAGGAATCAGATACAGTTCTTCCCACCTCTGTTCTTTGTTCTTTTGTCTTGGCTGTAGACAAAAGCTTCCCTGGCAGCAAGCTACAGAGTTATTTCTGCAAAAGGCCTTTGGCCAAAAGCAATAAAAAGTCGGACCTCAACAGAGTCATTATTCACGCCTAATTGTGGGCTGGTTCTCGGTGTAGACAGCCATGGCCAGGGCTGGCGATTCCAGTCCCACCCCCTCCCATGTGTTAACCCCACCTGTTCTCAGCACTGTTTACCCTCACAGACCCTGTATTTAGGTTTTCAGAGATTGTAGTTTTTTGTATACACATTAAAGGGGTGAAAGGCTATTTTGACTGCCCGGTATTTATAATCCAGTTATTTCTCCCCTTTCACCCAATCTGCAGCCATGTGTACCCTGCTCACTCATCACGCCCTGCTATTAGCAGATGTGTGTCTCATTAGCTCACCTTGGAAACAGCCTGAAGCTTACAATCATTTGAGAAGCTTGTACTCACAGGCGGGGGAGGGCGTCTAAAGCAACTTTTACCAAATAACCCGCTAAATTTAGAGATGGAAGTCAGGGAGAATGTCGAATGACAGATCTGTTCCCAACCCTGGCGTGCTGTGCTGTCTAATTAGCAGCAGCTGGAAATAGCCTGCCACAGGGGAGGAGCGCCTGGGTCAGAGGTGTTCTTGGAGCTGGGATCAGTCTCTGGGGGACTCATCGGGTGTCACAAGGTGTACTGGGTATCTAGGTGCACAGTGGCTGGAAGAAAGGGAGTGGGGTCCGGGCTCCCGGCGTCCACGGTGGGGAGGCAAGAGCCCACCTACTGGGCTGGCTGGTCCGTCACCACCGGGCATGCTCTCCTTTTGAAGGGCCAGCTTCAATCAGCCCCATCTTTGGAGTGAAGATGCTGAGCGTGGCCGGGATTCTGGGAGCTAGCTTTGGCCCACATAATGAAGGTGGGGCTCCCAACCCCCTAGCAGTGCCTGAAATATGGTGCCCCTGCCTGGAACAGCATCATGCAGACTTGGGCATACACTTATACCAGACTTGAAAAATATTCATCCATCCATCCTCCATCCGTTCATTCTACAATGCTGACTGCTCATCCTGGGGCAGAGCCCCTTATTCAGGGGCTGTGCAGAGGTTTCTAACTCCTCCTTTCTGGCCAGCATCTGGTCCCCTTCTCTTGACAACAGCACCCCAATTTCCTTTGGAGGATTCTCTCTCTCCTGCTAAGATGCCCCACCCTCTCCTGCCATGTCACCAAAGGGTGATCACATGACCAAAGCTGGCCAGTCAGACTCTCTTACTGGGCCCCTGACCCTCAAATGGAACGTTAAGAACAGAAAAAGCAGGGGGGCATTTATCTCCTTGGAACCCCTCCTCCACGAGGCTGCCAGCCACTCCTGCCCCTAGACCCCTAGAACTTCTGAAGAAGAAGCCTTAAGAAGGCCTGGCAGCTTTTATATATGTGCTCTTAGATGTCGGGCTATCCTGAGACGCTACACTGTGAGGAGGTACAAGCAGCCATGGGGAAAAACCACGTGGAGGAGGATGGAGCCCTTCAGCTGACCGCCCCATGGGAGCACCGTTTCTGGACCAACAGTCGCTGGCAGCCATTCGGGTGGAGCCATTTTGGACCTTCCAGCTGGCATCACTCAAATCGAGAACCAGCTGGCAACCCATAGTCTTGTTAGAAATAATCATTGCTTTAAGCCACTGAGCTGGGAGTGATGTGTTACACAGCAGACGCAAAGCTAAAGGACCCGGAATGACACCGATGAGAGCCTGTTCCTGCGACTGGAAGGTTTCCTACAGTGAGTTGAGACGTTCGGTCTCCTGGGGCCGGTGGCTTTACTCAGAAGAACACTTAGGGAGAACATCATTCATTCATTCTTTCAATCAGTTTCAAACAGCTGGTACACTGCTATAAAGACGGACAAGTCAAGCTCCTTTTTCCGGTGGGGGCATCACATCCTCTGCCTCAGTTTCCTCAACTTTGAAATGGAGATAACAGGCCCTGGTTAAAAGGATTGTCATGATGATTAAAGGGCTTCCCTGGTGGCTCAGACAGTAAAGAATCCGCCTGCAATGCAGGAGACCCAGGTTCAATCCCTGGGTCAGGAAGATCCCCTGGAGAAGGGAATGATAACCCACTCCACTTGCCTGGAGAATCCCGTGGACAGAGGAGTCTGGCAGGCTACAGTCCGTGGGGTTGCAAAAGAGTCAGACATGATTGAGCAACGAACACTTTCCTGATGATTAAACGCTTGGCAATAAGTACCCCATAGATACTAGATTTTATTATCATTAAAATAAATGAAGTTGCAACGTACTGCCCCTAGAAGGGTGGCCATTTGGTGTGAACAAAGTATAGCAACAAAAGAGGAACGTGAACGCCCACGTGGGCCAGGGAGGTCATGGAACCGAGCGACGCGGGCCCGGTGTAAGGAAAACCTGAACCCACATCTCTCTCTCTCCAGCTCTCACTTCAGCACTTTTGACAGAGGGATCAGCACGCAGAGGAGGCCAGTGTGTCTGGGGGTCATGCACTCAGATGGGTGTGGAGTGAGACGGAAGTGGAGGCCAGGCGGTGCAGGGCCAGGTAGACTTTACTGTGGGGGCAGCGGGCCGCTGGAGGGAGGGTTGTTTTGAGGAGCTGCCAGCCCCCCGCAAGCCCTATTGTGACTTTGCAGAAATGCACTCCATCAAGGTACTTACTCTCCTGCTTCAGGAGCCCTCCAACTTCAGCTGTATTTTGGTGCAGGGCGGGGGGGTGGGGGGGGCGAACATGATACAGCTCATCAGCTCAGAAGTCATAGAATCAAGCCCTGAGCCCACTTATGCCTTCAGCCTGCTGCCGCCTTGCTAAGCTGGACGGTCCTCAGCAGTAGGAGGGAGACCAATGGCCTTTCTCATAAGCAGAGTGGCTCAAAGGACCACACAGGACGCTAGGTGTAAAAGCACTTCAAAGCTAAAAAGAACTGATGCAGCGATGATGGAAAGCAGTGTAGAGGTTCCTCAGAAAATTAAAAATAGAACTGCCACATGATCTAGCAATTCCACTTCTGGGTATTTATCCTAAGGAAATGAAATCCCTCAAAAACCTATCTGTACACCCCATGTTCAATGAAGCATTACTTACAACAGGCAAGATATGGAAACAATCAAAGAGCCCATCGATGGATGAGTGGACAAAGAAAATGTGGTATACACCTACAGTGGATTATTCGGCCATAAAAATAAAGAACTTCTGTCATTTGTGACAACACAGATGGACCTTAAGGGCATTATACTAAGTGAAATAAGTCAGAGAAAGACAAATACTGCATGATCTCACTTATAAGTGAAATCGAAAAAACCAAACCCATAACTGAACTCACAGATAGAGAGCATATTGGTGGCTGCAAAAGTGAGGGTGAAGGATAAGCGAAACGGGTGAAGGGGGTCAAAGGCACAGACTTCCAGATATAAAGTAAGTCAGTCTCACGCGTGTGAGTTATAGCGTGGTGACTATAATTAACAAGCTGCATTGTATGTTTGAAAGTTGCTAACAGAGTAGATCTGAAAAGCTCTTATAGAAAACAAAACAAAACAAAACTAAGTATGTGTGGAATGGATGTTAAAACTTACTGGGGTAATCATTTTGCAATGTGTACATATATCAAATCGTTATGTGTATACATCTAAAATGAATACAGTGTTACATGTCAATTATATCTCAACTCAAAAAAGCTAAAAAGTATCTACAAATAAAAGCAATAGTAAAATCTGCCTTTTGAGGCAATGTCCCATGTGCCCACACACTGTTCTGGTGTTTCACAGTAACTCTAGGAGGATGCTACTGGGATTACCTACGTTTTACAGAAGAGGGATCTGAGGCTCACAGAGGCTAAGTGACTTGCCCAGCTCCACCCAGCTTCTGTGTGGCCCAGCTGGGATTCAAACTAGGAAGTCTGGTTCTGGAGTCCATGCCCTTACCCACTATGACACATGGGTTCTCAGTGAGTTCTTCTGTGCAATCACCTGTACCAGCTTCATCTCCTGCCCAGGTGGAAACCACCGATACCTAGGTTAGCCCAAGAACTCATCACCCCATTCACTGCAGAGGCCAACGCATGCCAACCACGTGGATTTATTTCACTGGCTGGACTGACCGGGACATTTCAGGAATATGTCAATAGGAGGGTGAGGGGCAGAAAGGAGCTTGGGAAGAACTCTGAGGCAGAAACTGCACATGCCTCCCCTTCTGGTCGTTCTTTGGTCTACAGGACCCAATTTTTTCAGGGGATGGAACTTGCTGCCCTCTGGCAACAACCAGCATTAGTCTAAGCCAGTAGACTCAGAGGTGTGAAATTGTCCCAAGAGGCGTTTCTCAGGAATTCGTGAGTTTTTGGTTGTCATGTGACTGGGGGATGCTTCTGTTGTCTAGCGGGGGTGCAGGAAACGTGGATAATTCACAGTGCTACACACAGTGAAGAATCACCCCAACTGCAGCACAACTTTCTAACATCCCGCCAAACATCCACGGAGGTGAAACAGCTTTTTATACTGCCTGACCTTAGACATTAACTCCATTTCGCATATAAACACCAAAGATGCTTTTGTGTGGTTCTATCCTAAACTAAGTCTTCTGGGAATATGACCACTAGGGAACTTGAGGGAAGACGGTAGCTTGTTTCACTCGGAAATTTCGGTAGACCGTTCTCTATTTTGGAAAAGCATATTGCATATGGCCATAGCTCTGGTGGTCTTCGAGCTGTCAAAGCCAAACATCTGTACGTATCTCACCGCATTCCGAGCTGTCAGATCTCCATGATTTTGCCCTAGTGTGAATATCTGCTTCATTACACCCTCTGACGTAGTTGTGCTAAGTGTTCATAGGCTCAATATATAGCTTAATTATAAATCAATTTCCTTTTTAGTTTTCCTTTAAATTACTGTCCGGATACTTTATTATTAAAATATATGTGCAGATAGATTATATAACCTATGAATTTACTTCAGGGAAACTGGGCAAAATACATTTGCTATAAGAAGAGGGTGTTTGGCCCACTAATTTGGCGAACCACTGAGCTAAGTCAAACATAAAAAAACTATTTCCCTTGGTCAGTGTTTGGCTTAGAGGTGAGTATAAAACCCAACCCTGGGCCAGTGAAGCATAAAGCTAAGTCTGCTGGTGTTGGGGTGTCCTTGGAAGAATTTTGCTAAGTAAAAGAGATAGCGAGGAGTCCTGCTTTCTAGTCCCATTTTGTATGGGAATATTTCAATGCAAAGAAATGGAGGAGAACAATAGAATGGGAAAAACTAGAGATCTCGTCAAGAAAATTAGAGGTACCAAGGGAACATATCATACAAAGATGGGCACAATAAAGAAAAGAAATGGTATGGACCTAACAGAAGCAGAAGACATTAAGAGGTGGCAAGACTACACAGATGAACTGTACAACAAAGATCTTCACGACCCAGATAATCATGATGGTGTGATCACTGGATTAGAGCCAGACATCCTGGAATGCGAAGTCAAATGAGCTTTAGGAAGCATCACTATGAACAAAGCTAGTGGAGGTGATGGAATTCCAGTTGAGCTATTTCAAATCATAAAAGATGACACTGTGAAAGTGCTGCACTCTATATGCCAGCAAATTTGGAAAACTCAGCAGTGGCCACAGGAATGGAAAAGGTCAGTTTTCATTCCAATCCCAAAGAAAGGCAATGCAAAGAATGTTCAAACTATTGCACAATTGCACTCATCTCACACACTAGCAAAATATGCTCAAAATTCTCCAAGCCAGGCTTCAACAGTACATGAACCGTGAACTTCCAGATGTTCAAGCTGGTTTTAGAAAAGGCAGAGGAACCAGAGATCAAACTGCCAACATCCACTGGATCATTGAAAAAGCAAGAGAGTTCCAGAAAAACATCTACTTCTGCTTTATTGACTATGCCAAAGCCTTTGACTGTGTGGATCACAATAAACTGTGGAAAATTCTGAAAGAGATGGGAATACCAGACCACCAGACCTGCCTCCTGAGAAATCTGTATGCAGGTCAAGAAGCAACAGTTCGAACTGGACATGGAACAACAGACTGGTTGCAAATTGGGAAGGAAGTCTGTCAAGGCTGTATATTGTCACCCTGGTTATTAACTTATATGCAGAGTACATCATGAGAAACACTGGGCTGGATGAAGCACAAGCTGGAATCAAGATTGCTGGGAGAAATATCAATAACCTCAGATATGCAGATGACACCACCATTTTGGCAGAAAGCAAAGAAGAGCTAAAGAGCCTCTTGATGAAAGTGAAAGAGGAGAGTGAAAAAGTTGCCTTAAAACTAAACATTCACAAAACTAAGATCATGGCATCTGGTCCCATCACTTCATGGCAAATAGATAGGGGAAACAATGGAAACAGTGAGAAACTTTATTTTTTGGGGGGCTCCCAAATCACTGCACATGGTGACTGCAGGCATGAAATTAAAAGACGCTTGCTCCTTGGAAAAAAAGTTATGACCAACTTAGACAGCATATTAAAGAGCAGAGACATTACTTTGCCAACAAAGGTCCGTCTAGTCAAAGCTATGGTTTTTCCAGTAGTCATGTATGGATGTGAGAGTTGGACCATAAAGAAAGCTGAGTGCCAAAGAATTGATGCTTTTGAACTGTGGTGTTGGAGAAGATTCTTGAGAGTCCCTTGAACAGCAAGGAGATTCAACTATCTCCATCCTAAAGGAGATCAGTCCTGGGTGTTCATTCGAAGGACTGATGCTGAAGGTGAAACTCCAAAACTTTGGCCACCTGATGTGAAGAAGTGACTCACTGGAAAAGACCCTGATGCTGGGAAAGATTGAAGGCAGGAGAAGGGGATGGCAGAGGATGGGATGGTTGGATGGCATCACCAACTCAGTGGACATGAGTGTGAGCAAGTTCCGGGAGTTGATGATGGACAGGGAAGCCTGGTGTGCTGCTGTCCATGGGGTTGTAAAGAGTCAGACATGACCAAGCAACTGAACCGAACTGATGGGGATGTAATGTCCGGAGTTGTGGCAGCCATCTAAGATCATGAAGCAACAAAGACCAAAGACAGGCTGAGGACAGACAAACAGGCTAGGAATAGCCTGGGTTCTTGATGACACTATTTTACCAACAAATTGGCCTCTGGGCTCCCCTGCTTTGGACTCCTGTTATGTGAGATTTAAGTGTTTTCTATTGTATAAGCCACCCTCAGCCAGGAATTCTGTTACTTGTAGTGAATACATCTTGATTCACACTCAGATGATTAGGACTCCAAACCACTAAGACTCTAGTAGGTTTTTCTGTTCTCTGAAATATTGAGGTAAGTGGCCTGTAATCAGAAGTCTGTGGACACTGCCTGTCTCTGGAACATGCCAGAAATGCTGCTTTTGGAAGATCTAATTTTTACCAGAGCATGAACATCTCCTGGACTTTTGTTTTTTAAGAAAACACTCCCCTTCTCTGGCTGCCAAGGTGGGTCAAGTCACCCACTGGGGCCCTGGTCTTGATTCAATAAGAAAGGCTATTGGCAGCATTCTTCCCCTAACACATCTGGCTTCCACCTGGCCAAACACATCTTGGGTACCGCTCATGGTCCCTGGGGATGGCCCTCCCCATCAACTCACACACACAAGCCCTGCTTCATAACAACTCTAGAGTTTGGGATAGAACTCATCCAAGTTTGAAGTGAGGCCCAGGTGTGCAAAGCCGTGGATCCAGGCCTTTTGCAAGGTGAAGCTACACATCAGAAGCCAGGGCCACTGGGCAACGTGTGTTTTGGAATCATAATAAGAGACCGTGGAAAATTCAAAACAGTGGCGGCTGCTGGTTAGAGAGAATTCCATGAAGTCTGGGTCTGGGCTGGAGGAGACGCTCTGGAGACCAGGCTAACAGCTGTTCTACCAAGGAGGTATTGTGCTGCCTGTTTAAGGGCCAGGATCCTTATGAACTTAAGCAATTTCCCAAGGGCATCTGTTGCAGAGTGATGACTGTTTAGCTCTGTCTGCTAATCACGGAGCAATGAGGAGATGGATGGGGGGGGGGACAGTGGTTTCAGCCTGAGCCTTTGGGAGTTTCTCAGGACCGTCATAAAGAGGTGAGAGTGTGGGATGTGCTAAAAATATTCATCAAATAGATGCATGACAGGCATTGCAGTGGGGAGGGAAGAGGGCGGAAACCCCACAAGAGAACAAAACACATTCTCCCTAACTGATCATGTCCAGTCCCAAGGCTTAAAATAACATGGATGCACTGATGACTCTCTAATTTCAGTTGCCAGCCCCACACAGCTCCAGACTTGTGTATCCAGCACCCAGTGAGCTTCTGGCCACCCAGGACGAGTGTCATCTCACACCCCACATCTCCAGACTAAATTCTGGATCAGCCTCCCTCCTCCAAACCTTCTCTGCTCGTCTTCTCTACACCAATCACCCTACACCAAGCTGCTTGACTCCTTGGCCCTAGAGATGTTGGGGCTGCCTCATTCCTCATTGTGCGGGTTGGGGGTGTCTTGCACGTTGAAGATGGTTAACAGCATCCCTGGCCTCCACCCACTGGTTTCCAGCAGCATCCCCTCCCTAGTGTGACATTAAAACATCTGCATGTTTTTGTGCTAAGTCGTTTAGTCGTGTCTGACTCCTTGTGACCCGATGGACTACAGCCCCAGTCAGGCTCCTCTGTCCATGAGGATTCTTCAGGCAAGAATACTGGAGTGGGTTGCCATGCCCTCCTCCAGGGGATCTTCCTGATCTGGGGATCGAACTCGTGTCTCTTAAGTCTCTTGCATTGACAGGCGGGGTTCTCTACCATTAATGCCACCTGGGAAGCCCCCCCAAAACATCTCCAGACATTGCTAAATGTCCCCTGGAGGGGGCAGAGCTGTCCTTGGTTGGAAACTACAGTGCTTCCCTCACTTTGAGCATCCAATCCATCAGAAAGTTCCACTGGTTCCACCTTCAAGATACATCTCCAATTCACCCCTTTCACTCCATCTCCTCTGCTACCACCAAAATCCTGGCCAATATCAGCTTGCAAACTCATATCCCAGCTTCCTCTTACAAAGCATCCTTCTCATGGTAGCCACTGAGATCTTTCTAAAATACAGATCTTGTCATTCCTGGACTTAAAACTCTCCAATGGTTTTCCATTTCATTTGAAATAAAAAATGAATTTCTCGCCCTGGCCCTCATTTCTCACCACTGGCCTCATTTCCCCACTACCCCTCTTCTTACTCACTGCCCTTCAGACCACTGAACTTCACCTCATGTTTTAAACTGGTGTCTCAAATAGGCCACCCCTCTCCATCTCCAGGCCTTTGCGCTGGCTGTTCCTTCTACCCAGAATGTTCTTCCTTAGGTTGTGGGCTCATCTCAAAAAATTTAGGTCACAGCTTAAAAGTCACATCCTCAGAGAGGCCTCCCTGACCACCTGTCAAAAGCTGTGCCCCACCCCCATCATTTCTGTCATGTTACTATCTTGTTCCTGGAGGAGGGCATGGCAACCCACTCCACTGTTCTTGCCTGGAGAATCCCATGGACAGAGGAGCCTGGCAGGCTACAGTTCATGGGGTTGCAAAGAGCCGGACAAGAAACTAACACTTTTCACTTTCAACTTGTTTCTACCATAGAGGCTGTCACTTTCTGAAAAAGTCTCAGACTTGTTTGTTTGTATATTATCTTCTCACCCTCTGGAATGTAAATGCCATGTTGGTTCTCTCTTGCCCATCCTAATGCCTAACACAGAGCCTGGCACACTGTAGCTGCTCAGTAGACACATGTGCACTGACAAATAAGAGGAATCCCTCTTAATCTATGCTGCTAGGTTGCTTCAGTCGTGTCCGACTCTGTGCGACCCCATAGACGGCAGCCCACCAGGCTCCCCCGCCCCTGGGATTCTCCAGGCAAGAACACTGGAGTGG